>NC_070610.1:14895000-16145000 GCF_027172205.1 Podarcis raffonei
TTTGTGATTTTTTTCCTGCAAGATTCTTCTCATTTTTTGCTACAAAAGTTGCACATCTTCTTTTTGTTGTTGGTATCCATCTGTCTCGAGAGACAATGGAGTGTGCCTCCAGGGGTGAAGCCCCTGCATCAGCAGAATCAAAGTGACCTCCCCAGGATGCAAGTGTGTATGGAGGTCCTGGGCTGCCCAGATGACAAGACCTCCCTCTTGGCCTTGCTGATGTGGCCCAAATGAAAGCAGAGCAATATATTTGACAACAGTTTGACTGCAAGTGTTGCCAGAAGGAGGCATACAAAGCATCATATGACCATTTTAGGGACTCCACTCTGGTTTTGTGTGGGGTTTACTCCTTAGCCTTTACTTCTCCTGAAGATTTTCCGCAAGGCAGTGGAAGGATGTACATCTATATGTGTTGTTGTTTAGTCGTTTAGTCATGTCTGACTCTTCGTGACCCCATGGACCAGAGCACGCCGGGCACTCCTGTCTTCCACTGGCTCCCGCTGTTTGGTCAAACTCATGTTAGTAGCTTTGCGAACGCTGTCCAACCATGTCGTCCTCTTTCATCCCCTTCTCCTTGTGCCCTCAATTTTTCCCAACATCAGGGTCTTTTCCAGGGAGTCTTCTCTTCTCATGAGGTGGTCAAAGTATTGGAGCCTCAGCTTCAGGATCTGTCCTTCCAGTGAGCACTCAGGGCTGATTTCCTTCAGAATGGATAGGTTTGATCTTCTTTTGCAAGCTGGATTTTGAAGGGGCAGAGGACCCAGAGATCAAATTGGAAACATGCACTGGATTATGGAGAAAGCTAGAGAGTTCCAGAAAAACATCTACTTCTATATGTGTAACCATATGCAAATGCTGTCTGTGTCACCTGGTCTTAAATGAGATGTGTGATTTGATGTGCCTTCCCAGCTCATCAGCTCTGTAGTATTAGACTGAGCCAAGGAGCTGATTAGGTAACTGGGACATCTTCCCTTTTCACCTGACACCTTTCCAAGAAAAGTTATAAAGCAATCACCAAACCTGGAAGACACATTTTATGATGGTGGAAACATTCACAACCACCCCTGCCCCTGGCCAATTTAAGTTTAGCACTAATTTATACAGCACTTACCTGAGAGCAGGTTGGAAACTTCTTTTTGTTTATCTTTAATCTGTCCTCCACCAGGAGTCAATTATATTTTGGGTAGCAAGACAGACTTTCCTATGCGAAGTTAATACTTCCGTAGCTGGTTGGCTTAAGCACTAAGAAATGCCTGCAAATCAATCTGTGTCCATTTCAAGTTCTTTGCCTCCTAAGAAGGGCTACTATGTCACTCTCAGGAAAAACACAAGAAGGTTACATGGTTCTAATTGAAAACTGATGGATTTTGCCTCCAGTCCACTGGATAGGGAGACTGTTAGAAAGAAAACATTGGTTTCCGTTCCTTCTTTTTTATCTCTGCTCTTGAGGAAAGGGAGTAAAAGGCAAAGGTCATGTCATCAATTACTCTACTTAGCAGAGATACTATTTCAGGCTGTGTGTAGTGAAGGAGGTAATGAGTATAATGCCGGTGTTAGATTTGGGGTGTCCCAGGTCAAATCTCCACTCTACTGAAGTCCACGCGGTGAGCCTAGGTCAGTCACAATCTGAGTCACCTCACAGACATACAAAACCATTACCCTGGGAAAAAGTCTTGGTAGAGCAGCATTATGCAAAGGGGCTGTCCGTTGCCATCTAACTTTGACCCAATATATGCTAAAAAATAGCAAGCCAGAGCACTGACCTCAACTGAAAAAGAAGTTGATAAAAGGGTACCTATGAAAGAAGGTCATAGACACAAATATATACAGTGGGAAGAGTGAGAGAAGGAAGATAGACAAACAACAGGCAGGTGATATTATTATTATTATTATTATTATTATTATTATTATTATTATTATTATTATATCAAGGGAGAAGAAATTCCAGCTAATACCTTAATGTGGTGAGGCAGGATCTCCTATGCAAGCACACTGTAGCTGACTCCATCGTCACAGCCTCAGCCTTCTTTAGCAGGTATGCATTTGCATGCGGGCAGCGTGATGGTCTAAACCACAGAGCCTAGGGCTTGCTGATCAGAAGGTCGGCGGTTCGAATCCCCGCGATGGATTGAGCTCCCGTTGTTCGGTCCCAGCTCCTGCCCACCTAGCAGTTCGAAAGCACGTAGATAAAGTGCAAGTAGATAAATAGGTACCACTCTGGCGGGAAGCTAAACGGCATTTCCGTGCACTGCTCTGGTTCGCCAGAAGCGACTTAGTCATGCTGGCTACATGACTGTGCACAAATGCTGGCTCCTTTGGCCTACAGAGCGAGATGAGCGCACAACCCCAGAGTCATTCGCGACTGGACCTAATGGTCAATGGTACCTTTGCCTTTAATAATAATTGTTAGGGGACTGCCATCGGAACAGAGGACGGAGGCAGGGGGATACAGAGAGCCTCCAATGCTTCTGAGGAGCAGCGCCTCATCCATCGGTGGGGAGAGCCCCACCTCCAGTGGAGCAGGGGGAGGGAAGGGGGCAGCCAAGCGAGGGGAGGGCTCAAAGATGCTACTGAGAGCCCAAGCGCCTCACCTAGTCCAGCTAGCCAGGAAGCAGACACACCGTTTCCATCGCCCAGGGAGGGAAGGAAAGAGGGACAGAATCCAGTGTTGCCTGTGGCACCCCTGACTATCAATCAAGGCACCCCAAGGTGCCACAGCACACTGGTTGAAAACCACTGCCAGTGTAACCAGTCAGATAATCAGTTGTTCAGTCTGAAAAGCAAGTAATACATGCCACTAGACTCAGCCTATTGCCCACTAGATTCCTCTCTCAGCATACCAAAGGAGATGGTGTTGGACTTTCGGAGGAAGAGAGGAGAACTAGCCCCACTGTACATCGGGGAGGGCTGTGTGGAGAGAGTCTCTCCCTTTAAATTCCTAGGAGTTTATCTCAGTGAAGACCTTACTTGGAAAATCAGTACAACCCAGGTGGTTAAGAAAGCCCAATGGAGACTCCATCTCCTCAGAGTATTGTGGAAGAATGATGTCAATCAACATTTGATGATCTCCTTCTACCGGTCAACAATAGAAAGTGTCCTTTCATACTGCATCACTGTGTGGTACGCTAGTTTGACATCAACTGATAGGAAGTGCCTACAGAGGGTGGTGAATACAGCACAAAATACTATGGGCTGTCCCGTGAATCCACTGGATGAAATAGCGGAAGAACGTTGCCTCAGGAGAGTGAGGAAAATTCTCAGGGATGATTCACACCCTGGCCGGCACTTTCTTGATCTCCTGCCCTCAGGCAGAAGATATAGAAGCATGAGTAGTCGCACCAACAGGGTAAATAACAGCTTCTATCCGTGGGCTGTTAGGCTGCTGAATGAAAAGATAACAACAGGACAACTGACTTTTGGGTTTGGTGGGTGTGCATCAGTAAACGAGGGGAATTAAGACTAAGAGAGCTGAGTGGAGGGTGCTCGTGTAATCTCACTGTATACAAGTTGTACAAGTGACAATAAAAGTATTTCAATTTTAATATTTCAATATTCCTCCTTGGCTCTGACCTGGCATGCTGTTCTCTGGCTCTACCTCTTTGTTCTTGACTGCAAAACACCAAACTGTGTGTGCATCAAACAAAGGCTTGCAACCACCAGGATCAAGTGGCTTGTCTCCTGTACCACCTGGTTACATGACAGGCCAACAGTGGTTCAAGGGTTGCAAAACCTAGGCTGCAATACCAGCCTGCTTGCATAATGCCAGTTGACTCCATAGGGCAGTCCTTGTTCTCCAAGCTGAGAGCTTACTCCTTGGTCTAAGCATTGTCTTGAGTATGAGACTTCTGCTTATACCAGTGTTCCCTTTTCCTGACTGCTGCCTTTGACCTTGACCCATGCTAATCTAGGTTTTCTACTTTGGAGGTCAAACTTCTGCACAGTTCCGATGATGAATTTGCTTCTGGGCTCTTAAACCCTCCTCTGTTCGGTACTATCCCCTCAACTAAACAGCCCAAAGCACACCCTGCTGAGCTCAGACACGGTCAAATGATCTACTGTAAGAACATTGGAATCTGTCAGATCAGAACATGAGCCCATCCAGCTAAGTATTATCTCGACACTGAAAATTCTTTCAATATTATGGAAACCGCAGCATTCATCTTAAGCAAAATTCAGCTGTGACTCCCAAAGAGCTTCTCCCTATGCCTTATATCATCACATCGTAACTCCATGAATACTACCAATATTTTTTTCTACCCTGCATGATGATGGATAGTTTATTCCTCAATATAAATCCTGGAATAGGTCTTTCTCATAATCCTATATTTCCGAGTTCTTTTCTATATTCAGCTACACACTGCAGCTTGTGACCACAGTTTGCCATTGTTCTTATTCTCTGTTCTTTGAATGTTTCCTTTTGGGAGGTTGATTTACTAATGGGTAAACATGACTAAGCATTTTAGGGGCATCAAACATCCTGAAGCAAAAGTAGTAAATTCTGTGCAAACGTCTTAAAGAATCGTTTGTAAGAAAATGGAGTAGGGGGAAATCCTTGCTGATGAGTGGGTTTTGCAATCCAGAGTTTCAGAATAGCATCAAAATAATCAGAACTAAACTGGGAATGTGGCCAATCTTAGCATCCTGATTCAATCAAGCCAAGCTCCAGGCCTACACACACACACCCCTCATCACAATATCTATAATCAAATTGGGGAAATCAGAATGAGGGCTTATATTTGTAAACTGGCTAGAACCTCCACAAACCCGAAATCCAGGGCTGTTAACTTTATGAGCGTATAATAAATATCAACAATTTGTAAGCTTCCACACACACACACACAGCATAAAAAACCAGCTGCATAAGGTTCTTTTCAGGCACTGTAGCCAACTACAAAATGAAGTGAAATGATGCTGAAGTTCCTACCTTGGGGAATCATGCATTTGCATACAGACAGATGCAGGCAGATGGCCAGCCAGTTTTCTGGCTCAGATCATGGTGCCAGACTCCAAGTGGGATTTTTGACTCAAAACAGATACGACCAAACACATGGGGTGTCAGGCCACTGTGAATGTTCATTTTAATTTTTAAAAACGTTCTGCTGACATGAGAATATTCTAGTCTCTCTCTTTTTCCTCTGTTCTACTTTATGTAAGACTTTACAGCTGCATAATTTTCCTCGATTTAAAAACGTAAGAGCATAAGAAGAACATATTGGATCAGGCCGATGATCCATCAAATCCAGCATCCTGTTCTCACAGATAGATTGCCTGTGGGAAACCCACAAGTGGGACCAAATCAGAAGTTTCCAGAAGTTTCCAGTAACTGGTATTCTTACGGGAAATAAATTTATTTGTGGCTCACGTTAAGATTTGAGGTAGAAATGAATCGGTCATTGAATTTCACTCAATATCGATCCAGAGTAGATTCCAATGTATAGTTAGCAGAGTAAAAACTTAAGCACATTGCAGGATTCCCATGAAAATAGACCAGAGGCAATTGTATTTCATCCAGCAGAGCTTTACTGCTACTGAAGGCAAATGAGCATCATGGTCACAAATCCAATACACTCAGGATTGGCGCTGTCCATAAGAAATCCAGTTGCAGCAGATTTCACTTAAACTTATAATAAGTCAAAATCTTAACACTATATACCACACCAGAAGAGAGAGAGAGAGAGACAGAAAGAAAGAGAAAGTGAAACTCAGGCTCCTTCTGGTCCAACTTTTATAGTCAGCATGACCTTGACAGAAGAGATAAGAGAACAAGTTTAAGCCAGCTGTACTCAATTTTTCTGAAGAAATAACCCAAACATCATGAACCTTCTGCTTGTTCCTTTCACACAGAGAAGCTTCCAGAACCCTCTTGAATTAAATAGAATAGGAAAGATCTCTACACATCTTTCTGCACTAAGAACTGCAAACTGACAGAATCAGGGAGATGTGTTGCTGGCCTTGGATTTGAGACATGAATCCAGGGAGGTTTCACTACTGGTGGTTTTGCTTTGTGGCAATTTGTGCATGTCTTCTCAAGTGCTGGACTAGGGTTGCCATATGTCCGGATTTTCCTGGAAAGGACAATGGCGAAAGTGATGTCCTTGGGGAATTTCTGAAAAATGGATGTTCGTCCTGGATTTTCAGCAACATGACCCAAAATTATGTGTTTTTTTGCATCTTTTCCAAAAAAAGCTTATCAATTTTGGGAAATTCCTTTTTTAAAAAAAGGTCAACAATTTGTTTGTGTCTGGCTTTTCACTTTTCATCACCTGTTGTTGTTTAGTCATTTAGTCATGTCCGACTCTTCCACTGCCTCCCGCAGTTTGGTCAAACTCATGCTGGTAGCTTCAAGAACACTGTCCAACCATCTCATCCTCTGTTGTCCCCTTCTCCTTGTGCCCTCCATCTTTCCCAGCATCAGGGTCTCTTCCAGGAAGTCTTCTCTTCTCATGAGGTGGCCAAAGTATTGGAGCCTCAGCTTCACGACCTGTCCTTCCAGCAAGCACTCAGGACTGATTTCCTTAAGAATGGATAGGTTTGATTTTCTTGCAGTCCACGGGAAGGTAGGATCATCACCTACCTTCCAGTATATTTCCCAATCACTTTCTTTTCCTCTGATTTTTGGTGGAGGGTGAGAAGCGGGTTTGTTGTGCAAAAGTGCCAAATCAACCTTGGCTTTCTACATTGTAATACAGAAATAGAAGTTGTGTTAGTCACCTGCAATTGGGTACTGCCTCACAACTTCTACAGGACTGCTCAAGATTCAATTTTCCGCCTTCATTTGGGAAGAGCGGTGACTTCTTCCCTTTTTGTCCGCATCATTTCATGAATCATCTCTGTAAGTGCTGCTCTAGTTGGCAGCCTCTGGAATTAAACAAAAACCTGCCTCAGCGATGTGTACGAAAGCATGACGCTTTAAAGGCTTTATTAAGGGTTGACGTGGCAATAAAGCAGAAAGTTGGTCTCCTGGGACTGTTGAGGAGATGGACTTCTCCTTAGTAACGTTAATTCTAACAGTCAAGAATAAAGCAACCGTGAATAGGTAATAATTGCAGAAAGGCACTTTAGGTATGGGGCACTGTTCACTCCTGCATTGTATTAACTATAATTATGTTTAGAGTTGGGCATGTATCTGTTTTGTATTCTAATTCAATGGAAGACAAAGCCTGTCATTTAAAAGAAAGGGCAAATCCTCAATAAGGAACAAAAAGGAAAGGGGGGGGAATGGGAGGGCAACCTAAAGTAATTAAAACTCAGGAGTATGATTCAGAGAAGTCAAGTCATTCAGTTAAACTGAAAACTGTTTAAGTCTGTGTTCCAGAGTCCATTTGAATTCAGTAGGATATACTTCTGAGAAAACAGGCATTAAAGATCAAGCTGTACATCTCACTGGGTTTTAAGCTTTTATAATTTTCACAATAAGTTTTTCCTGGACTATGACATTCATGTGCTGGTGTGTTTATGAGTGGTGTTGAATGTCTAAAAGTTTTTCCACAAAAAAGCATCCCTGTTCATAGAAAACCAGCATGCCAGGTATACTACTTCAGCCTTTGGGTTTGTTGTTGGGAAAGCATTCGGTTGAGACAGGCACATCCTTCTGTAGCCTGAAATGACACTTCATTTGAAGAATGAAAACACCCTTCATCAAGCTCTTACATAAGAAAATGGGATGTCCCATTTGTTCTGAGACACTTGCAGGGTATGCATAATGCACAATGCTCCATGAGCTCTGAAATTCCTGATAGCACAGTAAAAGGATGGGGTAGGGATTTTCTCTAAGCTAAATCTTGGATCCATTCAATGTTAAATTAGAAGAAAAAGGTGGGGTGTATATTAAGAGCTTTCGTTTCAGGGCTGCAACTGTATCAACCTGAGATAAATTAACCAATTTGAGACCCTTTCAATCAACAAATTAATTAAGAAGGTGCCTCCAATTAAAAGATATGATTAAAACAAGTGCTTATAAAAACTGCACCATAATAAAAAAAAAGATTTTTTTCATTCTCTCACACATGTAAAATGTGTCATCTGGGGGGTCAAACTATACATTACATTCAATACAAACCCTGAAGCTGCCGGTGTATCTCTTATTTCTTATGGGAAAGCAACACACTCCCCTGATTTAAATCAGGATCACAGCACAAATGAAGGGGTGATTTCATCCTTTCCAACCACAACCACCTTTGAAAAACACACCCAGCTCATGCTCAGAAGTTAATGATACTTAAGAGACGGTGAGACGAGAGAGAGAGAGAGAGCGAGAGAGAGAGAGAGAGAGAGCGAGCACCAATATATACAGATATATTTAACTGAGATTGTGAAGCTGTGGCCCTCCAGATGTTATTTGATTCCAACTTCCATCAGCCGCAGCCAGCATGACAAAAACTCAAGGATGATTGGAGCTGTAGTTCAACATCTGGAAGTCCATAGCATCCCCATTCCTAGTTTACAACATTAGTGCAGAGACAGTGAGCTTCTGAGAAATACTATCTTGAAAAATCAGGGACACATATTAGGACAGATCCCATAGCTTAGTAGTAGAGGAAGCATTTCACCTGTTGAAGGCTACAGATTCAATCCCTGGCAAAATTATCCATAAGAACACAAATACCAAGGTTGGGAAAAGGCTCAGATACTGGAGAGACTAAACCAGGAAAGCCAATACTTGGATAAATATAGCAACATCCTGATGCAGCATAAGGCAAGGTCATGTACCGCCCCCCCTACATTCTCCAAATCACAACTTGCTTATACATAGCCTCCCAAGTTGCATTCAACTTTTGAACTATGCAAGGTGTTTGTGAGGTCTTTAGAAGTCAAAGGGTTTTGTAAGCTTCAAGTCAATCTCATATGCGCCGCATTATGTATACACTGCCATGAAATCAATAGATACTGCCAGTCTAAATGGTTGAGCTAAATGACCTTATCTAGTGCAGTGTCTAAGTGCAAAATGCAGACTGCAGGATAATGCCTGCTGCCCCTTAGAATGAGGATGATAAACCAGTGCCTGAGAATCCCAACCCAGGGCTACGACTCAAAATGTTATGAACCTACACATTTTAGAAACTACAGTGGAGAGTGATCCAAGAGGAAGCAAACAGCTTGAAAAACACAGTCCAGACACACAAAAATCACAGAATAGTCCTTCTATAACATTAGATGACATGGGGCTCTTTATTTGCATGTTAGCTTCATGGGGTAGGGCTCATTCAGGACAGTTTCACATAGGTAACATCAGGATCCCAAGAACCCATTGGAGAAGCCAACACTGTGGATCCATCCCAGCATCAGGTGTCCCACATGATCCAGGAAGTTACATCATCAGTGCAGGACCATACTGGTTGAAAGTAACAAAGCTCCACAGGAAGACCAACATTTTAATAGGGAATGGGGGAAATTTCTAACTTATCTTAAAGACCATTGTAAACAGTTAAAATTGTTAGTAGGATTGGAATAACACTTGTAGTTTAATGGTGAATTTTGGATACAAGAGAGAGATAAAAGATTTGGATGATTATGAAAGATGCAGGAGGAAATGATTAACAATAGGTCCCACAAAGGGGAGAAGGGAATTCCAAGAGATTCCTTGGAATCTTTTTTTTATGTTGTATGTTGGACATGCGACTGTAAATTTTTAATCTGAAAAACTATATGTGGGTGTGGGTGTGGGTGTGTAACAAAGCTCCATTCACTTTGTAGGAATGGAAGAATCTGTTGATTTCAGTTCTCTCAATTTCTCATTTCCCCCCAATCTTAATTCAGTTCTCCACATTTCTGCAGCAATTCACATTTTTTAAAATTGAAATCCTCATGAAAAGTAATCTAGTGCATTTTAGTGCAAATTTCTCTTAATAAACACATTTGGGTATGCAGTTTTGGTCACATTTCTTTTCAAGCAAAATACAATGCATGTTTTGTTATTTTCATGAATATATTGACTTTCCTGCACTCTTTCCCTTAACATATGCATTTTTTGGCAAACATTCTTTGGTTGGTGAACAGCATTGAAAAATTCAGATATGTGCAAATTTCAGTGGATGGCTGTGTTTCTGTTCTCGTATTGTTTTGGAAAGTGAAAATTTGATAGATTTGGCTTTAAATGCAAATTGAATCAAATCCCTCACCCACCATCCCTGCTTCTCCATTACACCCCAGAGCTAACCATTTTGGTTAGGATTTTTCCCCCGTCTTAAATCTGTATATACTAAATAGTGTGGATGTGTGAATCAGCATTCCTCTCTATAATTAAATCAATAACAACAGCACTACTTCCCCCCTCAATGGGGTGACTCACATTAGCTCAGTAAATCATTTCCTGGCTTGGGAACTATTCCATAACCTTGACCAGAGGACTTTACATTTGTACATCAGATAATTTGTAAGACAGAACTACCTACTTTAAGTACTCAATAGCCAATTAACATTGTGACCTTACAGTCACAACATACGTAGCTTCTGTGAAGAGAGACACAGACGAAATGCTGCACACTGGATTTGGGATTAAAGAAAACTCTAATGAATACAATACATAGAATTCCATTAGCACATAATGCAGGGGTGTGTTTGATTCTCACCATTTAATTGACTGGGATAATTACTGTATTCTCCTTTCACCCATAGAAACTTTTATATGTTCCTTAAAGATGCAAGTTCACATTTAGCTGGCTTTCATTTTTCTAAAGGACAGCTGCAGCTATTCAGTTGGGTTTAATTAGGGACTGTAGGTAATTTCACTAAACTCTGTCTCAAGGATATCCTTTGATTTTTTTCACAGCTTGGTGTTTTCTTTATCTAAATTTGAAAATTGGATTAAATGTATATTGATTTTTTTGTGCTTGAATGTGCAGCTAAGAAATTAATTCATAGCTGCAGTAAAGATTCTTGAAGAGGGAAAAGATTATTATTTTAACTAGGACTTGAGCTTGCAGCGTTTCTTGAACTAATGGCCCAAGGGATGTCAGGTGGAAGCTCAGTCTAGGGAAGAACTATTCTAAAAATCTCAATGTCAGGCTAATCCAAACAGATCCTCCCACCCAATTCTCATCTCATCTCACCTTGATCTCTGTTTAACGGAACTGTTTTCAAACAGGAAGACACATGTCCCAGTTTCGTGCTGGGACATAACAGAAACTACCCCAGAGATAGCAACATTTTCAAAAGTGGGGGGTTTGTGGCTTGGTGTTTAATAAACAGGGGGTCAGCAGCACTTAGCTAATTGGTAACCACTAGATCAATAGAGGCAAATTAACCAGATTCTTCATTCTGTGTTAGCCCAATATTTTGCCACCCAGTTCGGTTATATCATACAAACAAAGAGATGTGCCCCTGTAGGGATGGGCAAATCCATCAGTTTTGCTCCTCTCATTTCTCTAATCATAAGTTTGTCTTTTGGGGGAATGCGCAGAGTGCTGCATTGCAGCACAGATTAGGTTCTAGCCAAGGGGCAGGGACTGAGATAAACTTGTTACAGACATCAGGGTATTTATACTTTATATTGTGCTGAGTCACTCTCTAACTCTCTCAAGTTTGCTGACTCACGCTTAAGCAGCTGCAAGCACACGTAAATTAACTATTTATTGTGCCTTTTCTCTGCATGTATAAACTCTTATACACTAACACAGCTCTCCACATTTCTACATCAGTTTGTGTAGCTTGGGAATATCCCTCAAGGTTATTCACCAGTATTTAAGTTAGAATTTCTCCTAATACATATTTGTATGTCATTTTCCTACTATATATATATATATATATATATATATATATATATATATATATATTGCCAAGTGATGTTCCCGAATACAGTCGTACCTCAGAAGTCAAACAGAATCCGTTCTGATTTCCGAAATGTTTGAAAACCAAAGCACTCCGTCGGATGTCCGGGTTACAAAAGAAGTTTGAAAACTGAAACACTCACTTCTGGTTTTCGATCGTTCGGGAGGCATTTGGGAGCTGAGGTACAACTGTATAATACATTTTCATATTTTATTTTCACACATATCTGCATTTATATGCACAATATACACCAGTATAGGCATTTTTGCACCCATGGCCTGACTGGAGAATTCCATTGCAAAATTCAGAGAGGTATGAATTTGGAAGAATGGCTGTGTTTCAGTGTGTGTATTGTTTCAGAAAGTGCAATTTAAATGTGAATGGATTCACATCCATACCTCATCGCTAGCCCCCCCTCCCGATCCCCAACCATGTTGCACAGAATGCTGGGCTCTTCAGTACCAGTTTGCTTGCATTATCACATCGAAAGGTACAAGGGATGAGCACATGCACACCTTGGATCATTAAAATATGGCGCTCCTGTTCCCAAGCAGCTGTTTTGGTTGCTCGTGCAGTTTGGCTCGCCTGTTTCTCCATCTGGTCCTATGCACCTGGAAGCCTGAGAAAGATTAGGCAGAGAGAATTCAGTGTCAGTGCTGAATAGTTGAAGAGTTAAAACAACATTCTTAGCTCCAAAGGGTTTGGCCTGTCTGTCACATCAACTGCGAAATGATAGCTGCACTTTCTCCATACAAAGTGAGACCGCTTTGGAGCTCAGCATTTCCGTCATTCAGCCAATTAAAGCTGTATCGAGAGGTGCCATTGCAAGGAAAGGCAGTTCCATTCTAATGAGCTCCTAATATTGTTTACATTCTTGTGCTGTAGCTTTAATTCTTTGGCAGGGGGGAAAAAAGACTTCAGATCATGATGACAAGGAAAGATTTCTTGTTAGCACAAAACTTTGGGGGAATACGTTTCCCATCCTGAGATCTTCGCGGTATATGAAACTGAAGGAAAACACATTTTATTCAGCAATAATTGCTGGCGCTCTGTATATCTTTGTGCGGTATTTTGAAGGCAAGTTGCCCCTCTCTGGCTACTCTCTTTAAAGGAAGCAATGCAAACTTAGATTTCTTTCTTTCACATTGCTGCACAAAAGGAATTGATGCAACTTTCTTCTTCTTCTTCAAAATGTCAATTCCTAACAATGACAACTTATATAAGTTAGTTGTTGTTGTTTATGTGGCAATGGTTTTTCTTATTTCCTCCTCAGAATAAATTGGAGCCATGTTCAGTTGTTGAGTAATGCCTGCACGGAATGCAGGCTTGGAACAGAGCATAGAAAGCCACATTACATCAGACCAGATAATTTGTGCATATAGCTCAGTATTGTCTATCCTCTGGGGACTCATTCTTTACCTTCTTCTTAGGCCCTAGGCAATGTGTTTGTTTCATGCGTTACATTGTGGTTTGATGACCCGAACCCCGCGCAGTGGAATGAAACACAAGGACACGTGATATAAGATTAATGGGCAAGAAAAGGCCACAACTTTATTGATTACAGCAAGTGAAAAGGTATTGGCTTAGGCATTGGATTACGTCAGCTGACTCCATCCACTCGGAGAGGGGTGAGTCTAAAAAACAAACAAACAAACAAAGGGGGTTTATTCACCAGTAGGTGGAGCCTGTTGATGCTAATCCAACTATAGGCTCTCCCCTGATGTCACCGAGGGTCGTGCCATGGCCTCCCGCCAAGCAGGGATCAGACAGAATACACGACCGCCGGATTCCTTTAACGGAATACCCAAAAATTGAAGGCACAGGCGATGGCCACACCTAGCCCTTTGACACCACATTATTCCAATGCCTAACCTACCCACCAATACCACGAAAGTTGTGACGATTGCTACGAGGTAGGCGAAAAAACCAAAAAGCCTAATGCCAAATGGAAAAATTCCTACCAGGCCCCCTGGACAACCAGGGCGACCAACCTAAGGTCCATAGCAAGGCCAAAAGAAAACTGGAAACCCTGCTCTAAGGGAGTGGAGGGTGGGTGACTCGCGACGGGACGACAAAAGTGAGGGCTGGAGGCTGGCGCCGCAGCAATTCAGGCTGCTGTACACGCCCCCTTGAAGGCACCTGGTTGGGTGCCTGACCGAGGGCGTGGGCGCCAGCCAGGTGAGTGGGAGGCAGGGGGCAAACACCCCCTGCTTGAGGCGGAGTCCGGCTCCCGGCCACAACCACTCCCCTCTCTTGCAGGGAGGAGAGTCTTTATATGACAAATGACTGCTACCAATAATAATAGCACCTGCATGATCTTTGCTGAACTAGCCATACACTTTAAAAGCTGAACTTGCATGTGCAACACTACAAAATGTGTATCACACAACAACTTTGTTGTATGCACACAGTGTTCACTTACAAAAACATACAAATACAAATGTGTATAGTAAAATGAGGCTGCAGTGTCATAATGTCAAAGCCCAGAAGCAAATCCTTGAATAATAATAATAATAATAATAATAATAATAATAATAATAATTTATTTCTACCCCGCCCATCTGGCTAGGTTTCCCCAGCCACTCTGGGTGGCTCCCAACCAAATATTAAAAACACAATACAGCATTAAACATTAAAAAACTTCCCTAAACAGGGTTGCCTTCAGATGTCTTCAGATGTCTATGTGTCAGTGGCTCTACCACTTGCCAGGATCGGGATGTGTCAGGGTGAAGTGGTAGCGAGTTTGGAGGAGATCTGGGGTGATCAATATGGGACACGGATATCACCAACCTAGTCTTGCTCTGACCTTGGGTTCCAACAAAATATTAAAAATACAATAAATACCAGACATTAAAAACTTTCCTATACAGGGCTGCCTTCAGATGTCTTCTAAAAGTCAGATAGTTGTTTATTTCCTGAACATCTGATGGGAGGGCATTCCACAGGGTGGGTGCCACTACCAAGAAGGCCCTCTGTCTGGTTCCCTGTAACCTCACTTCTTGCAGGGAGGGAACCGCCAGAGAGCCCTCAGAGCTGGACCTCAGTGTCTGGGCTGAACGATGGAGGTGGAGACGCCCCTTCAGGTATACAATCAGAAACACTCGGTTCATTGCATAAGATCACAATCCGTAGTTCAGACCTGCAAATGCAAAACCATATTTTTTAAAAAAGAATTGGGGGGGGGGGATTGGAAACAAACACATGCAAGATTGTCAGAACCCGAGCCTTCATCTAGACCTTAATTTGCACCAGCTCCCCCCCACTCGCATAGACCCTCTCCATCCAGTAGGTCTCCAGCATTTCAGAAAGGGGCTCTCCCAACCGCACCTGCTGAAGATGGGGGGGCTGAACGTTGTAATTTGCAAGAAGAGCATGAGAGAGAGAAAAGGAAAACATAACAATCGAAAGCAATCTTTCAATTGCAGTGTTTTTCCAAAAAGGCAATTACTGTACATTACATCGATATAAATACTGAGTTATTGGGAGGGGGGGTGAGCTACAATTTTGTTGCAGCAGAGACACTTCTGACGTGACTGACCTTTTTGCAGCTGAGCTGCTAATCGCATTACGTAGCCTTGCATTTAATTAACTTTGCTTGTGGAAGACATGCTGAATTTGGAAGAACACGAGAGCAAAAACAGCACTTGGAATTTCCCACAATACTTTTGAGTTTTGTGGAGCTAGCCCCGGAGAAGAATTTCTGAAGTATTAAAGCTCGGGGGAGGAAAAAAGGAAACGAGCGGCCTCTCAGCCTAACCTACCAACCTGTCAGAACAGTGGCTGCAGCACAGAATCCCTTAACCATGAATAGCTGCCCTTGAAAACCATTCTGAACTATTAGAGGGAACATAGATGAGCATCCGTGGGAATTACAGAAATGGAGGATTTAAAAAAAAGAGAAAGAGAGAAGAATAAATAGTGGCAGATTTTTTTAAAAAAATAAAGTTTTACGCTATACCCTCTAAAAGGTCCACTGGGGTAAATTTGAAGTTCTCTTTAACAAGATTCAACATTCAGGAAAAAGAGAAGGAGGGAAGGAGAGGCTGACTTTTCTTCAAAAAGGTTTCTAATGTTTTTCCCAAGTTAACACTTAAAAGTGTTTCTGCAGAAACTTGAGGGGAATTTTAAGATGGGGAAGTTATTCGGCATCACTTTCTCAAGATCCTGGAATACAGCCCTGTGTACAAAAAGCAAACTCTCGCTCTCTATTTGCGTCGTTTGTAGTAGTAAGACCCAGCTAAATGTACCAGCATGCCTTGAGCTATGCTGCTGCTTCTCACTGTGGAATTTACTCTACAAAGATAAATTTGGAGACTCACGTCTGGCCAGGACATCGCTAGCAATTCTGATAGAGTTTAACATAATTCAGATAACAACATTTCCCAGAAATTTAAGACTAAATCTTATAGCCCGCAGTCATCAAATTACCCTGTGCACTTTTGCACGCCCTTTTAAAATTGTGCATTTGTGATGCTCTGTGCTCATGGTTGTATCAGGATGGTCATAGGTGATCCCATGCTCAAGTTCAATAATATTTGCCCACGCAAAAGTTTCAGCATGGACATACTGATTTGGTTCCAATCAGTGCATTCCATATAACTTCTTGTAGAAGTCCTGTAACTTTTTATACTACAAATATTCTGATCTCGAGGACAGCGCAAAATATGGTCTGAAACTCAACATCAAAAAAACGAAGATCATGGCCACTGGTCCCATCACCTCCTGGCAAATAGAAGGGGAAGAAATGGAGGCAGTGAGAGATTTTACTTTCTTGGGCTCCATGATCACTGCAGATGGTAACAGCAGCCGCGAAATTAAAAGACGCCTGCTTCTTGGGAGAAAAGCAATGACAAACCTAGACAGCATCTTAAAAAGTAGAGACATCACCTTGCTAACAAAGGTCCATATAGTAAAAGCTATGGTTTTCCCAGTAGTGATGTATGGAAGTGAAAGCTGGACCATAAAGAAGGCTGATCACCGAAGAATTGATGCTTTTGAATTCTGGTGCTGGAGGAGACTCTTGAGAGTCCCATGGACAGCAAGAAGATCAAACCTATCCATTCTGAAGGAAATCAGCCCTGAGTGCTCACTGGAAGGAAGCTGAGGCTCCACTACTTTGGCCACCTCATGAGAAGAGAAGACTCCCTGGAAAAGACCCTGATGTTGGGAAATATGGAGGCCACAAGGAGAAGGACAGTGTTCTCGAAGCTACCAGCATGAGTTTGACCATACTGCGGGAGGCAGTGGAAGACAGTAGTGCCTGGAGTGCTCTGGTCCATGGGGTCACAAAGAGTCGGACATGACTAAACGACTAAACAACAACAGTTCTGATCTCTCTCGTGTGTGTGTGTGTGTGTGTGTGTGTGTGTCCTGCTTTGGTTGAAGCATAGTGTAAGAGTGACCCTCCAGCTGGAAATACAGTCATACCTCCATTTACGGAACCCTCGATTACATAAACTTCGGGATGTGCGTGTGCAGAAAACCCGGAAGTATTTTACCAGGTTTTGGTGCACGCACATGCACAGAAGTGGTCCTTGGGTTGCGGAAACCTTGGGATCTGACCAGACCTCCAGAACAGATCCCATCTGCAACCGGAGGTACCACTGTAATGCTGTTGCTCTGGGGAAGCACAGCAGAAAAAGTAATAAAGCAGAATGTTGTGTGGACAGTCCAGGATAAATCCACCCTTAATGCACTATTATTCCATAAACGACATGTTACAGAATACGCCCCCCTCCCCAAAAAATCTGGAGTTAAAATTAAATTGATTTTTTAAAGTATTTTTAAGAGCTCTGTAAAAGGGAAATCCTGTTAGATTATTTCAGCAGGACCAAGCAACCTGGAAACTGAGAATTAGCTGAAGCCTATATTAAAACAAGAAAAATAAGCGCAGAATGGGTATGGGCTGATAAGAATGATGAAGAAAGGATGAATGTTTGGAGGAGAGTTTGATGGTGACCAGAGATAGGGTTGTGTCTTTGGAACATTATCCTCAAAGAGGTTCACCTAAGTCACCTGATGGTGAATCTGTTGCCCTAGGCTGGGATGAGCAAGTCCTTTGTTTTGTTTTGTTTTATTTATTTGTCATAAGCCACCAGCCATGTGTGGAGCAGCAACTGGGGCAGGGTAATCTTTCATAGGCTATGTGCTGGCAGTGGGTGGATCCAGAGCCAGTGATGGGTGGAGACAACAACAACAACAACAATTTATTATGTATACCCTGCCCATCTGGCTGGGTTTCCCCAGCCACTCTGGGCGGCTACCAATAGAATATTAAAAACACGATAAAACATCAAATATTAAAAACTTCCCTAAACTGGGCTGCCTTCAGATTTTTTATAAGGCGGCATTTTTCCATCTCCGCCAAGCTAAGCAGTTGGCTCCTTACCTCTCTCGCCCTGACCTAGCCACTGTGATCCACGCGATGGTCACCTCCAGACTGGATTATTGTAACTCGCTCTACGTGGGGCTGCCCTTAAGACTGACCCAGAAACTCCAGCGGGTGCAGAATGCTGCAGCGAGACTCCTTACGGGGTCTTCGCTGCGAGATCACATTCATCCGGTGCTATATCAACTGCACTGGCTCCCGGTGGAGTACAGGATCAGGTTTAAGGTGCTGGTCTTAACCTTTAAAGCCCTATACGGCCTAGGACCCTCGTACCTATGGGACCGCCTCTCCTGGTATGCCCCACAGAGAAACTTACGGTCTTCAAATAAAAACATCTTGAAGGTCCCAGGCCACAGAGAAGTTAGGCTGGCCTCAACTAGAGCCAGGGCTTTTTCGGCTGTGGCTCCGACCTGGTGGAACACTCTGTCACAAGAGACTAGGGCCCTGCGGGACTTGACATCTTTCCGCAGGGCCTGCAAGACAGAGCTGTTCCGCCAGTCCTTTGGCCAGGGCACAGCCTGACTCCCTCCCTCGGCAATCCTCGCGGAGCTCTGGCCCAGTGGTGGCCAGTGGCTTGAATTTAATTAATTTTATAATGAACTGGGACAGGAATTCATTTCATCAGATAAGGTGAAAAAAAGAGGAGTGGTGATTTATGCTAAGGAAAAATTGGCCCCGAAGCTGATATTTAAAGATGAACAAGGAAGATATTTGGCAATAGAAATACAAGTCCAAGGAGAAAAATTATTGATAATTGGGATTTATGCTCCGAATGAAGGGAAGTCGGAGTTCTTTAAGAAACTACATGAGACATTAATGGACTATTTGGATTATAATATAATCATGATGGGAGATATGAATGGAGTGGTCTCTACAAATATGGATAAAGCACTAAGACAGGTGGTTTCCAAGGATGGGAGGCTACCTAAGACTTTTTTTGAAATGACAGATAACATGGACTTGATTGACATTTGGAGAACAAGAAACCCTCTGGAGAGAGAGGGAACTTTTTTCTCCGAAGCAAAATTGACCTGGACCAGAATCGATCAAATCTGGGTAACTAGTGGAATGGCACCTAAGATAAAGAAAGTGGAAATCTGCCCAAAAACTTGCTCCGACCATAACGCTGTAAAGATGGAAATGAACACAACAACGGCTGGCTCCTTCAGATGGAGGATGAATGACTCCCTATTTAGAGATGAAGAGGTCTACAGAAAGGCCCAGAAATCTATTAAGGACTACTTTGAGATAAATCTGAAAACAGAGGTGGAAAAAAGAACAATTTGGGACGCAAGTAAAGCGGTTATGAGAGGATTTCTGATACAGCAGAATACCCTGAAAAAGAAGAGACAGAATGAAAAGAAAAATAGAATTTTGGAAAAAATAAAAGAAGGTGAAAAGAAATTGAGATCAAAGCCAAAGTCTCATGAAATTTTAAGAGAAATAAAGTTTTACCAGAGACAGTATATGGAATTGATGAACCAGGAGATAGAATGGAAAATAAAGCAAATGAGACAAAAGACATTTGAATCGGCAGATAAATGTGGGACACTTCTGGCATGGCAATTGAAGAAGAGACAAAAGTTAAACACGGTTACAAGCCTAGAGGTTGAAGGAAAGAACATTTTTAGGCCAAATGAGATTAGAAACTGTTTTCAGAGTTATTTCAGGAAACTTTATGCACAAGGGCCGGTGGAGGAAAAAGAGATGGAAGAATTTCTTAAAAAGTATGGACTACAAAAAATATCTGATCAAAGTAGAATGATTTTGAACCAGAAAATAACTGAGCAAGAAATAGAGGGAGCCATTCAAAACATGAAATTGGGAAAATCTCCAGGACCAGATGGCTTGACTTCCAGATATTACAAAGCTTTGAAAGACTGGTTGATTCAACCGTTTAAGGAAGTCTGCAATGAAATCTTAGAGGGGAAGAAGGCACCTGAATCGTGGAAAGAAGCTTATATTACACTTATACCAAAATCTGAGAAGGAAAGGAATCAGATTAAGAACTACCGCCCTATATCATTGCTTAATGTGGATTACAAAATTTTTGCAGACATTTTGGCAAAAAGATTGAAGAGGGTTTTGGTGGGTGAGATTCATAAGGACCAGGCTGGCTTTCTCCCAGGAAGACACCTATCTGACAATGTGAGGAATATAATAGACATTATGGAACTACTTGAGAATAACATTAACACTAAGGCAGTATTAATATTTGTGGATGCTGAGAAAGCCTTTGACAATATCTCTTGGAGCTTTTTGAAAAAGAATCTCAAAGGAATGGGGGTGGGCCAAGGTTTTGAGAATGGTATAGGTGCAATTTATTCTGAACAAAAAGCAAAACTAATTGTAAATAACGTGGTTACTGAACAAATTGCTATTGAAAAAGGGACACGACAGGGGTGCCCAATATCCCCACTACTTTTTATAACTGTTCTGGAGGTTTTACTAAATATGATCAGAGGTGACCAGCTGGTTAAAGGGATTCAGGTCGGAGCTAAACAATACAAGTTGAAAGCGTTCGCAGATGATCTAGTCTTAACTTTGCAAGAGCCAGACACTAGTACAAAAAAAGTTTTGGAGACAATACAAGCCTTTGGTCGAGTGGCAGGTTTTAAGTTAAATAAACAAAAAACAAAGGTATTGGGAAAGAATCTAACAGTGGAGGAAAGAGAGAAGTTTCAGAGTGAAACTGGATTAATGGTAGCAAATAAGGTGAAATATCTAGGGGTTAATTTAACAACTAAGAATGTGAATCTATTTAAAGACAATTATGAGAAATGCTGGACAGAAATTAAGAAAGATTTGGAAATATGGTCAAATTTGAGACTTTCCTTGTTAGGCCGAATTGCTGTTATTAAGATGAATGTTTTGCCAAGAATGCTGTTTTTGTTTCAAACATTGCAGATTGTGGACAGAATGGATTGTTTCAAGAAGTGGCAGAAAGATATATAGAAAGATATATCGAAATTTGTCTGGCAGGGCAAAAAGCCCAGAATAAAATTTAAAATATTAACTGATGCAAAAGAAAGAGGGGGGTTTGCCCTGCCGGACTTAAAGCTTTACTATGAAGCAGCAGCTTTTTGCTGGCTGAAAGATTGGCTACTTCTTGAGAACACAGACATTTTGGACCTAGAAGGGTTCAATAATAGATTTGGTTGGCATGCATATATATGGTATGACAAGGTAAAAATCCATAAAAGTTTCAAAAACCATATTGTAAGGAAAGCATTATATAATGTCTGGATTCGGTATAAAGACTTATTGGAAAATAAAACCCCTAGGTGGCTGTCACCAATGGAGGCTAAGGAAGTTAAAAAACTTAATATGGAATCTAAATGGCCAAAATATTGGGAAATTGTAGAACAAGAAGGTGGAAATGTGAAATTACAGAGTTATGAGAAATTGAAGTTTAAAGTAAGAGATTGGCTACATTATTATCAGATAAATGAAGTTTTTAAACAGGACAGGAAACTCGGCTTCCAGGTGGAGAAGTCAAAATTAGAAACAGAATTGTTAGAACCCAATACGAAGAATCTGTCTAGAATGTACAACTTGCTGCTGAAATGGAATACACAGGATGAAATGGTTAAATCAGCTATGATTAAATGGGCACAGGACATTGGTCATGACATTATGTTTGCTGACTGGGAACAGTTATGGACCACCGGTATAAAATTTACGGCATGTAATGCCTTAAGAGAGAACATTATGAAAATGATTTATAGGTGGTACATGACCCCAGTCAAGCTTGCAAAAATTTACCATTTGCCCAATAATAAATGTTGGAAATGCAAGGAAACTGAAGGTACTTTCTATCACCTTTGGTGGACGTGCCCAAGGATTTTTTTTTTTTTTAAATATTTTTATTCCAGAATTTTTCCATAACATACATAAACATACAAAGACAAAAACAAAACAAAAAACATGTACCATTTCATATCCTGATTTCTTATACCTTCCTTCCCTGACTTCCTCATGCCTCCCTTTTCTGTATTCCAAATTCTTATCAATTACTCAGCAAATCTTCCCTTATTTTAATTTAAGTTTAAACTAATCTTCCTTATTCTCCTTGTCTTAACCATTACTAATAGTAACCGTTTACTTTCCAGTCCATCATCATTCTAACTTTCATTAACTTTGTGATATTTCTTTAAATAGTCCTTGAATTTTTTCCATTCTTCTTGCGCTGTTTCTCTTCCCTGGTTTCGGATTCTGCTCGTCATTTCTGCCAAACCCATGTAGTCTATCACCTTCATCTGCCATTCTTCCAGTGTGGGTAGATCTTGCGTCTTCCAGTACTTCGCAATGAGTATTCTAGCTGCTGTTGTAGCATACATGAAAAAAGTTATGTCTGTCTTTAACACCCCTTGGCCGACAATACCCAAGAGAAAGGCCTCTGGTTTCTTGGTGAAAGTATATTTAAATACCTTTTTGAGTTCATTATAGATCATTTCCCAGAATGCCTTAATCTTCGGGCACGTCCACCAAAGGTGAAAAAATGTACCTTCCTTTTCTTTACATTTCCAACATTTATTGTCAGGCAAATGGTAAATCTTTGCAAGCTTGACCGGGGTTATGTACCACCTATAGATCATTTTCATAATATTTTCTCTTAGGGCATTACATGCCGTAAATTTCATCCCGGTGGTCCACAACTTTTCCCAATCAGCAAACAAAATATTATGACCAATGTCCTGAGCCCATTTAATCATAGCTGATTTAACCGTTTCATCTTGTGTATTCCATTTCAGCAGCAAATTATACATTTTTGACAAATTCTTAGTACTGGATTCTAACAATTCAGTCTCCAATTTGGATTTTTCCACCTGGAAGCCAACTTTACTGTCCAGTTTAAACACTTCATTTATTTGGTGATAATGCAACCAATCTCTCACCTTCCCTTTTAGTTTCTCAAAACTCTGCAATCTCAGTTTGTCCCCTTCCTTTTCCAAAATTTCCCAGTATCTTGGCCACTTAGACTGACGTGCCCAAGGATTAAGGCCTTCTGGGAAATGATCTATAATGAAATTAAGAAGGTGCTTAAGTGTACCTTTCATAAAAAACCAGAGGCTTTTCTCCTGGGCATGGTAGGCCAATTGGTGTCAAAGAAAGATAGGATGTTTTTTATGTATGCTACAACAGCAGCGAGAGTTCTACTAGCAAAGTATTGGAAGACACAAGAACTACCCACACTGGAAGAGTGGCAGACGAAGGTGATCGATTACATGGGACTAGCAGAGATGATGAGCAGAATCCGTGACCAAGGGAAAGAGACGGCGGAAGAAGATTGGAAGAAATTTAAACTTTATCTTAAAAATATTTGCAAAATTATTGAGTGTTAAAATGTCATGGGTAAAGCATAACAGATTTGCAGCGATAAATGATTGGATAAGAGTTAAAGAAAGGAATTAATAATAATTTGGATCAGGGGTTGCTGGAAAAAAAAAAGTTTAAAACAGAGATGCAGAAAAGGGGGGCATGGGGAAGTCGCTGAAATTGGGCATATGAAAAAACCTATGAAATTATACATGTTTATATGTTTGTTTGTTTGTGTTTGTCCTTTGTATTGTTTTATATTATATGTGGAAAAACCAATAAAAATTTTTATAAAAAAAAATAATAATTTTATAATGAATGATTTTAGAGTGTTGTTTGTGTTGTACTTTTGTACTGTTTTATTGTTGTTAGCCACCCTGAGCCCGGCTTCGGCTGGGGAGGGCGGGATATAAATAAAATTTATTATTATTATTATTATTATTATTATTATTATTATTATTATAACAAATTAACTACAGTGATACCTCGGGTTACAGACGCTTCAGGTTACAGACTCCGCTAACCCAGATTTAGTACCTTGGGTTAAGAACTTTGCTTCAGGATGAGAACAGAAATCGTGTAGCAGCAGCGATGCAGCAGCGGGAGGCCCCATTAGTTAAAGTAGTGCTTCAGGTTAAGAACAGTTTCAGGTTAAGAACGGACCTCCAGAATGAAATAAGTTCTTAAACCAAGGTACCACTGTAATCTGGAATATAGCGCATCCTGCTTCAATTCTAAACATGCCTACATCAGATTAGAATTCCCAAGCAAACACAGGTTTGTGAAGAAGTTAGTCCCACTATATTTAATAAGGTTACTCCTAATGTGTACACAGAGCACTGTTGTTGTTGCTGTTGCTGTTGCTCTTTTTTTATTAGCAGTAGTAAAACAGAGCAGTACAGTTACTTTTGGGGGAAGAAAGCGAAAGTAATTCCTACAATATTCACAAATGTAACTTTCATGGCTAAGGAAAGGCTAAGGGAAATTTGTCTGCATGCATTGCAAGTAAATAGCACAACTAGAATCCGTCCTGTTTTCCCCTCTACCTGGAAGGTAAGATATGGAAAAAAATATAGTCACCCCATATCAAAACACACTCGCTCTCTCGCACACATTCAAAACAGGTGTCAGCAAGCACTTTTTTCTTGCCAAGAGTGATAAATGTGTGAAACAGGCTGTCAGACAAAGTTGCTGAGGCAAAAACACCGGGGTCAGGAGAGGAAAATGAGATGCCTTCCATAGGGAAGCTGAGTACTAAGAATGGATGAACTTGGAAGGAATGGATGGCCTCTTCCGCTCCCAGATGAGTTCTTATGTTCTCTTCTCAGTTGTCTTTCCAGCAATCATTTAATTGAAAAATTCAGTCTGGTTACAGCTCACAGCCTCATGGCAGCCCAGTCGTCGAGACAACTTCAAGCTGGACAACAACTGATATTCCTTGTTGCACAGTTGGACATTAGTTTAACATCCTGCAATTTTCCTTCGGCGCTCCTGATATTTTTATTTCGGCTAAATTGTCTGTCATGTTTGTATACATGTCAGGGTGCCTTATATTAACCTCAAGTCTCATTTAAGCACTGCTTTTTCCGTGTCATTATGATGACTGCTTGATACAAGTGCTGGATCTGAAACTCGAGGGCTTTTGCCTGAACGGTGACAGGGAAAATATGGTGATATATATTTCTAGTCCTCTCCCACAACATCCTTCCTATCTCGTTGACAACGTTCATATATTTCTTCTCAAGCAAAAGCAGTTAGTAACCTGAGGGTCAAATTGGATTCTAAGTTGCTTTCTTTGTTTAGATGTGAAAAGTTGTCAGGGCTGTTTATGATTTAAAGCACATATTTCCTCAGCTGGAGGCTAGAGTGCTTGGTTTGGATGTGGGGAAAGTCAGGTTTAAACCCCCACTCAAGCCCACTAATGGAAGTCTTCTTCTAATTCACATAGTAATTCACGTGTGGACTATGCAGATGAAAGTAGTGCACTCTCTCTATATATAAAATATAAAATAAGGTAAAGTAAAGGGACCCCTGACCATTAGGTCCAGTTGTGGCCGACTCTGGGTTTGCAGTGCTCATCTCGCTTTATTGGCCGAGGGAGCCAGCGTACAGCTTCCGGGTCATGTGGTCAGCATGACTAAGCTGCTTCTGGAGAACCTGAGCAGCTCATGGAAACGCCGTTTACCTTCCCGCTGGAGCGGTACCTATTTATCTACTTGCACTGGTGTGCTTTCGAACTGCTAGGTTGGCAGGAGCAGGGACCGAGCAACAGGAGCTCACTCCCTTCGCGGGTATTCGAACCGCCGACCTTGTGATCGGCAAGTCCCAGGTTCTGTGGTTTAACCCACAGCGCCACCCGTGTCCCTAAAATATAAAATAAATGCCTGCTATTACTGGGCAGTGTGTCCCAGAGCCCTTCATTAGCAGGAAGGTACCAAGGAGAGGGCAATCCAGACTATTAATGCTGAACTTGATTCTGTATTATGCTTCTTAACTATCTGAAAAAGTCAGGATCATAGAATCCTAGAATTGTAGAGTCGGAAGGGACCACAAGGATCATCTAGTCCAGCCCCCTGCAATGCAGGAATCTTTGGTCCAATGTGGGCTTGAACCCATGGTCCTGAGGTTAAGAGTCTTGGTCTCTTCCAACTGAGCTATGTTTGCCCCCACCACACCCCAGGAGAGTGAAGTCGTACAATCAAAGAACCTCAGTGGAAACTATGCCTTAACTAAAAAAAAAACTCACTGAAGGAGGCCTTTATGAAATTCTACGAATGTGTTGAGGTGCAGGGATAAAGAATGCAATAAAATGTGCAAGACCTGATTTCTGATTTCCCATACACCAACATCAAGAACTTGGGATAGAGACATTTTTCTGATAAAATTTTGCTGAATATGCCCCATCAGATGTCAAGGAAATAAACAACTATCTGACTTTTAGAAGACATCTGAAGGCAGCCCTGTTTAGGGAAGTTTTTAATGTTTAATGCTGTATTGTGTTTTTAATATTTGGTTGGGAGCCACCCAGAGTGGCTGGGGAAACCTAGTCAGATGGGCGGGGTATAAATAATAAATTATCATCATCATCATCATCTTTAAAAATATTTTGGGATATTCTCATTTTGACTCAAGAAAATCACCATTTTATAGTTCAAATCAGGGAAATAAATACAGCAGATGGACAAAAGTACAAAGATTCACAAAATGTTTAGGGGTATGTGTCCCCCTGCCCCCCGCCCGAAAAAAACCCACTGATTATTATTATTATTATTGGGGAATGGCAAACTGTGGCTGTTGACAAGCCCAAGGTCTGAAAGGATACGTCCCTTCCAGAATTAATAATAACCTCAACTGTCTGTACTTTCTGAATTTGGTTCATCTGGTTTGCAGATCTTCCATTTGTTATATTAACAAATATAACCTCCCCCCCCCCCAATTTTCTTTTTCTAGCATGTTGCCTCATGATTCTTCATTGGGGGAGTTGTGGGGCAAAGTGGATATGCAGTTTTCTCAACTGGGATCTACATCTCTTCTCTGCATACTGGGCAAACTATACAGCTGAACACTTATCTTCCCAGTATTGATCCATAAGCATGAAGCACAGTATATGTGATCGCAGCTTCAGGCTCGTTAAAATATATTTGCCCCATGACCCAGATGGGATTTCTGAAGTTCGCCAGCAGCATCTCTTGCAAGTATTTCATAGAAGAAGCCATAGTACTTGAAACACTATCAGAAAGCTATCCTTGACAGACGGTGATGGAAGGGGCTGATTTACATGCTTTTCAGTCCAAAGAGAAGGAAGGCAGCGAAGGGCTTCACCAGTCTAGAAGAGAGAATAGGGAGGATTATTTGGAATAAGGCACTCCCTGAGGTATGCTGGGTCTATAAGCCATGGAAGGCTGTAAAAGTGATAAGCAGCCCTTTGATTTGGGCCTCGAAGTCAAGAGGCAGCCAGTGCTGCTGTGCTAAAAACAGGATCCAATAGTGCCTCAGGTTTGTTTTCTTGGTTTTTAGTAATTTAACAATACTTTAGATTAGTTCTATTTGCTTTTCTATAGTGTTCATTAAGCTACCTTAAATTGCTATGAGTTTTTTTTTTGCAATTTAAATAATCTAAATTTAATAAATTATCAACACTGCGTTTTCTTCATTTATTATGTTTCAGCAGCACAAATAAGACAAAGGGGGAAAAGCAATATTTTGCCAGCCCTTTATTCTTTTTCCTCCTTTTTCTAGTTTCACAGTTCTCATAGGCATTAGCAGCGACTTGGGATGAATTCATTTCACGACACACTGTGAAGCGGAGGTCTTTAGGCTCTTCCCTCTTTCCACTTTCGATGCTTTGGAGCAAAAAGCGCCGACAACCAAAAATGTGTCAAATGTCACCATACTAGATTTCATTGACATCTGGGCAATTCATCAATCAGAAGGATCACATTTGTCATTTAATAGACAGTGAAATCCAGCCTATCTCTCTTCCTATGAGTGACCGGCCTAGAGCTAATAGTGTGTGCATATGCACACAAGCACATATGGCAGCTGGGGCAGCTCATGCATAACTATGCAACATATTCTGCAATGACACTGACCAGTTGTTTGCTGTAAAGACAAAACCCAACATCACAACTTCCCAAGCCCAGCTAGAGCTATGTGTATCCAAACATGCTCCTTGCAGGTGGCGCTGTGGTCTAAACAACTGAGCCTCTTGGGCTTGCCAGTCAGAAGGTCAGCAGTTCAAATCCCCGAGATGGGGTAAGTTCCCATTGCTCTGTCCCAGTTCCTGCCAACCTAGCGGTTTGAAAGCATGCCTGTAGATACATAGGTACCACTGCGGCGGGAAGGTAAACAGTGTTTCCATGCGATCTGGTTTCTGTCATGGTGTTCCGTTGCACCAGAAGTGGTTTAGTCATGCTGGCCACGTGACCCAGAAAGCTGTCTGTGGACAAATGCCAGCTCCCTCGGCCTGAAACGAGAAGAGTGCCACAACCCCATAGTCGCCTTTGACTGGACTTAACAGTCCAGTGGTCCTTTACCTTTACCTTACCCTTGCTATGTATGACCCTTAGATGGATTTTATTTGTGTGAATATTTGGGGGCATTCAGCTGGGCTTTGGTCTGACTTTAGACACATTGTTTGCACTTTGCCACTGCCCTAATGTTAAAAAGCCACCACAATAAGATGCAACAAAAGAGCATCATGCAAACTGGTATATTGTGCATCTATGTTGGGGGAAAGAGGAAACTGTGTGAGAAGTAAAACAACAAAATCAACAAGTGTTATTTTCCCTAGCACAGTGATGCATGCTAGGCGTTGCTTAACACAGCAACTATGACATAGTGAATTGAGAAGAATGGAAGGCGCGAGGGCAAGGGGTTGCTGAATTTTGGCCTCACACAGGGCACTGCTGAAATGTGAAAGGTCAAAGTCTTCCCTTGCTACAGGGCTGCCCTGAATGGACTATGTAGCCCATGAGCCCCCACCCCAACCATCTAGATGACTAATTTCCCCTGCAATTTATAAATAAATATTCCATCTTTGTAGATTTATCGAAATAAGCATTTAAAAACAAAAAACTTCAAGCAATTAGATAAGTGACAGCAATCCCCCCCCTTTTTTCAAATTCTCTCTGCTGGTTTTTTTTAACTTACTCACAAGTTGTCCTGTCTTGATACTGAATGCACTGCAAAATGTACCCTTCTGCTTTCAACCTCAATGTAATTTTCTTGTCTAGCATAGATGTCATTTAGATTGCTTTATATTTTACTGTATCAAACACATCAGTCATCTTAAATAGAGTTAATGTGTTAATTTGTTTTCTATTATGTGAAATTTAATTCACACTTAGTCGGTTTCAGTTGGCAGCAGTAATCAGCCCAGGGGGGGTGGGGGGGAGGATCTTCCATTGTAACTTTTAACATTGCATGTCAAGTATGAACTTCTTGACCTGATTTAATGTTCATTTGATGCAGCTAAAAATGTGCTCCTCTTCTAAGGTATTTTGCATTTTAAGTTTTTGTAGGGGTTTCATTAGAGGCATAGGGGTTGTCTTAAACAGGCATTCCCCATCCCCTTGCAGAAGCTGTTTCTTCTGCTAAACTGTACAAGAGGCAAATTTATAGCAAGTCTCCAAAAGGTGCTGGGATCACAGTTTTTCCTGGGTTGGTTTATATATATTGGGTTTTTGTCTGCTTGGAGGCAACAAGGCAAAAAAAAAGAAAAATGATCAATGGGCACGAGGAAAAATACACCGCACTCCAGTTTAAAAGTACAATCCAGCCATGGTTAACTGCATTTCAGTGGTAGAACCACTTGGTTCTGCTTGAGAAAGAGAGTAGGAAAAAGGAGCATGATGTGTCAACCATTAGAGGTACTACCCAAACAAGTTAACATGCGTTTAGTGTGGGATGTGATCCATGAGAGGCAGTCAAGTACAACATTCTTTGTAATGCTAGAGAAAAATGCGAGGGAATGTTTGCTCCAGCAAGTCGAAACTTCCTGTTCCTCCTGGCTGGCGCATCCTTCCTTTTGTATGTGTTAGAAGATGGGCGTGACCTAACCTATCCAGGTAACAAAAGGACGAGTCACGCAGCCGTGCTTCCCTCTTTTTCACTTCCTTCTTCATTTGACCAGCTTCATTTGACTATATGGGGTAGATCCACATGTATATATTTGTAACTAAGTCTGCCTTCAGGAATCCAACTGTGAACTGATGTGAGTAAACTTATTTTATTGACTTTGAGTAAGATTGTGGCGTATTTATTCTTTTAAGAGGGATTCAAGTGAACTTTCCAGGAATGTGCAATTCAACCTGAGACAGATTGAATTGTATAATAGTGAGAGGCTCACACGAGCCTGCAACCAGTTATCTGCTGTGCATGTAAAGAAGGGGACTGTAACTCTGCTACATAAAGGAACTTGCTAGTGCAAGTTAGGAAGGATATTAATAAACAATATATCCTCTCCCGCCACCCTGAACATTCCCACATTTAGGAGCCCCTGAAGAGCAAGAGGAAAGGAACCACCTTGAAGTTCACTCAACATCTCATGGTACTTCTGTCCCTCCTCAGCTGTTGGCTGAAAGCCGGAGATGTTAAAATGCCAGCATAATTTTTGCCTGAGTTTCCTGGCTTGCGCTGAGGTTTTCTGCATTTCAACTCTGTCAAGCTAAGAAATACATTTTGGTGTTGATGAGTGGTAGTGATGAACAGCCTCCAAAGATACAGCCGAGCAGAGAGGGAGGTAGGAAAGGGGTTTCTTTGGGATAGATGCAAATGGAAAGGCATAAAATCAGACTTGGCAGTTACTATTAGCCCAAAGCTATAGCAACACCTTTTCCCCCAGCAGGAACCCTTGTAGAGCAAGGAGTCTCAGTAATGACAGGGACGTACCTGGAGAGAATATTAAGGGGGAAAAAATCTGTATGCTGTGTTGTCATTTGATGCTCTCCGCTGAAATGTAGAATGATTTCTCGGGCACAAAAATCTATTAAAATTAATTCAGAAATACCTCAGGGATAGATTTGGTGTCGAGGAATTCTACAAGATGTGCAAATACTTTCAGCTTTGATAAGGGAATTTATTAAAAGCTAAGGAGAAGAAGCAACCAGAAAATTTAAACTGGCACAAATGTCTACCATAGTTCAAGGCAGAGGGAAAATGTGTTTCCTTTATCAGTTTCACAAGCAGGACACATTGCCCTAGTTCTCAACAAGGTGGCCAATCTGTTTCTGGGCTGTGCCATTTCATACTGCTGATGTGGGGTTCGCAGGACTGAATGCTCCCAAACTTCACCATCACTACACCTAAAGAAGAACAGCATCTCGGGACTAGATACCTTCTTTCTGAAATCTTGTCTTCCACGTATGTGCTGGGGTTCTTCTCCGTGGAATAGCATTTAATTTTGTGAGTTTACACTTGAAGTCTGAAATGGTACAGCCCAGGTTTGAGTTGTATATAAATGGCCTCTTGATTTTTCTACACTATCTGTGACCAGAGAAATTAAGGCTGGGTGACAGGACACAATTATATTGAGTGTCTTCAAAAGAAAGTGAAATTACCCATTTTGGGCAGGAAGACTGGAGAGATTCACCATTAGGAGTGCAAGCAATTCAGCTTCTTTCTCCTTGCAAGTTTATTCAGATTCTGCCTGTCTACCTTTTTTTTTTAATTTTCACAATGATGCAGGCATTGTGTATTTCTGGATGTATTGTAGAGAAGAAATGGTATCTACCACACACACATGCACATATCATGGAGAATATTTAGAGAAAATTCTGCAAACTGGGCTTTTTCAGTGAGGGGTGAGAAGAATTAAAATGGTCAGAAACTGACTTCTGGCAAATTTTGACTCCTGTCTAGCTCATATGCAAAAGTACCATCTCACTGAGAACTAAGCCCTAGATAAAATATATCAAGCTAAGTCAACCAACTTATTTCATGGTTAAGTATTTAATGCATTAAGTGCTCACATGACATCCAGTGAAGAAGAAGAAGAAGAAGAAGAAGAAGAAGAAGAAGAAGAAGAAGAAGAAGGAGGAGGAGGAGGAGGAGGAGGAGAAGGAGAAGGAGAAGAATATACCACACTATACCTGGAGGTCTCAGGGCAGTTAAGACCAAACTAATAAAATCTGAGCATTAGAAAAAGGCTCCCCCAGTTTCTCCTGAAAATTTCTGAGCTCACAAATCAGGCTCTGCAATGATTGATTCACAATGCTCACAGATAATGGATAACTACATGGGTAGCTATCAAATAAAACTGAAGAATGAGGCAATGGAATTTACAGAAGCAGAGAACCTGATTTGTTGATATTAGCATGTGGTCAAATTGAATGTGATGATTAAACCAACTCTTGTTGTACAGAAAAATGCTATACATACTATTGAACTAGAATAATGACAGATCTGAGAACTAACACAACATCACCTCTTTCTCTCCATGATCAGGAACATCATGCTGTGATTTTTCCAGTTCATGGAGGAGATGTTGCATGTGTTAATGGCTCCACAATTATGCTACTCAAACAAGTAGGCTATTAATGTAAGTAATTCTTTGAGAAAACAGAGAATTATTACACACAAAAATTTACCTACAATTTCATGTGTCGATTGGAATTGACTAGAAAAAGCATTGACTATAGTTTTCTGGTATACTCTTCACTGCACATTAATGCTGTTTTCTAAAAGCATATGATGTTAAAAGTAATTTCTTCCCTTTGTTGGATTAAAGACAGCCAGCTTGACATGCTGAATTTTACTCATCACACAATTCACACGGATTACAAACAAAAAGCAGAAGAGAAGTTATTCAAAAGAGCCCCCAAAGCAAGTTATTGTCCCCCGAAATAGTAGCACTTCTTCTGGGTGCTTTAAAAATTTTTATTGCTCCCCTTGTTAGTAAAATGTCCTGGGTAGTGATAAACTGGATGCCAGGATTGTGCAAGATTAACATGACCTGGAAAAGATCTTTAGAGTTGGGCTATGCTATGAAATCAGCTTGAACAAGCAAAAAGCAGAAACAAAAACTGATCCTTTCTCTGTGGTTGCATGCTGGATTTGGGCAGGAGAGTTAGCAGTGTACAGACATGAGCCTTCGCTCTTCAGAACTGAGAGATAGTGTGATTGGCGCATTCAGACTGTGGTCAAAAGCATTGGAGGCTGGTCTGTTAGAACAAATGAGACAGTGACCCAGCAACCTCACTCTTCCCTCAGCCAGTCAGCTGCTACTTGCCTGCCTTCCTATCTGCTACCAATCAAGTGGTGGCTCCGCCTCTTTTTGACTCTGACTCCTCCTACTGTTGGCCTTCCTGCCTTCTTCCCTAGCAGTCCAAATGGCCACCAGCCACCACTGGCATGAAATGGAGTCAATGGTACTTAGAGAATACACCCTTGACCTATTATTGGCACACTTGCGTATAATAATACATGCTTGACCTATTATACGCCCTAACAGCGCATAGTATTGGTGAACATGTGGGTTGGGAAGATGCATGCCATGAGGGCAAAGCAGGGCAAAGCATGGCAAAGCAAAGCAAAGCAAAACTTAATTCCCTCTATGTACTAGCAGTATAGCTCTCAGATTTAGGATTGACAACACCTGCCCTTTAATGAGCAAATAGTATTGGGGAGATGGAGAGAGAGAGAAAAGGTCATTTGCAAGTACCAAATGGCAATGTAAGGTTCCTCTTCCAGAATAGCTGAAGTCCTGAACTGAACACTTTATGTTTTTCTATTCCTAATGACAACTATGAAAAACCAGTAAGTATTCTGACACATAAACATCATATGGTCCCTTCCAACAATACAGGTCAATTCTGTGTCCAGGGCAGCTGTCTACCACCACCATCTGGAAAGCAGGCTGAGACCCTACCTGCCCGCGAACCTTCTCGCCAGAGTGGTGCATGCTCTAGTTATCTCCTGCTTAGACTACTGTAATGCGTGGGGCTACCTTTGAAGGTGACCTGGAAACTACAACTAATCCAGAATGTGGCAGCTAGACTGGTGACTGAGAGTGGCGGCTGAGACCATATAACATCGATCCTGAAGGACCTACATTGGCTCCCAGTATGTTTCCAAGCACAATTCAAAGTGTTGGTGCTGACCTTTAAAGCCCTAAATGGCCTCGGCCCAGTATACCTGAAGCAGCGTCTCCACCCCCATCATTCAGCCCGGACACTGAGGTCCAGCTCCGAGGGCCTTCTGGCAGTTCCCTCACAGTAAGAGGTGGAGTTACAGGGAACCAAGGAGAGGGCCTTCTCAGTAGTGGCACCCGCCCTGTGGAACACCCTCCCATCAGATGTCAACAACTATCTGACTTTCAGAAGACATCTGAAGGCAACCCTGTTTAGGGAAGTTTTTAATGTTTGATGTTTTATCATGTTTTTAATGGGTCGCGGGTGGCGCTGTGGGTAAAACCTCAGTGCCTAGGACTTGCCGATCGTATGGTCGGCGGTTCGAATCCCCGCGGCGGGGTGAGCTCCCGTCGTTCGGTCCCAGCTCCTGCCCACCTAGCAGTTCGAAAGCACCCTTAAGTGCAAGTAGATAAATAGGTACCGCTTTATAGCGGGAAGGTAAACGGCGTTTCCGTGTGCTGCGCTGGTGCTGGCTCGCCAGATGCAGCTTAGTCACGCTGGCCACGTGACCCGGAAGTGTCTGCGGACAGCGCTGGCCCCCGGCCTCTTGAGTGAGATGGGCGCACAACCCCAGAGTCTGTCAAGACTGGCCCGTACGGGCAGGGCTACCTTTACCTTTACCTTTACTTTACATGTTTTTAATATTCTGTTGGGAGCTGCCCAGAGTGGCTGGGGAAACCCAGCCAGATGGGTGGGGTATAAATTAATTAATATTAATTAATTATAATTATTATTTTGTATTTGAGCAAGACCTCAATACCCACATGTTAATATTTCAGAATCCTGATGTCAGGGGCTGGCAGGATGCTGGTGAGAAGGAGAAGAGGAGCTAAAGTCTGACTCGAAAGAGGAGGCCAGTGAATTGTGGGCAGGGTATATATTATTATTATTATTATTATTATTGGCTCTGCATCCCCCCACTATTTTTTTAGAGGAAAACTTGGGGCACCATCCCATCAAGCCTGTCACTCACCCCCTTCCTGCTACTGACCCCATCCTCGCCCATCCATTCCTGTGTGGTGTAGTGGTTAAGAGCGGTAGTCTTGTAATCTGGGGAACCGGGTTCGCGTCTCCACTCCTCCACATGCAGCTGCTGGGTGACCTTGGGCTAGTCACACTTCTTTGAAGTCTCTCAGCCCCACTCACCTCACAGAGTGTTTGTTGTGGGGGAGGAAGGGAAAGGAGAATGTTAGCCACTTTGAGACTCCTTAATGGGAGTGAAAGGTGGGATATCAAATCTAAACTCTTCTTCTTCTTCCTTACAGCAACCCACTCAATCTTCCCCTCCCTCCCCACTCTTACCTTTGTCTGTTTTCTTTGCCTCCTGTTCCACAGTCTCAGGAGATGCTGCAGGCCCAGAGCAGCCTGCCAGAACCCCAAAATTCCCATCTTTCCGTCCCACACTCTGGAGTGACCAGGACACAGGAGCCAAAGCAGGGCATCTGAGATTGGGATCTGTAGCAGGGTGACTTCTGCCAATCTGGGATGTCCCGGTTAAATCGGGACACTTGAGGAGTATGGGATATGTTCAGCTTGGTGGATTACAGGTTGCACAAGCCTGCATACAAGCAGTGTTGCTAAATGCTCCTTCCTACTGCATAGATCTCAAAGCCTATCACAGCAGAGAGCAATGTTTAAATCTGGCTTTTAGTCTTAAATTGGGAAACTGAAAGTGTTTAGCCTTTTAATTCCATCGATATCTGCACTAGTCTTATGGGGTAGAGAGAGGGTAAATTTATTATCAGTGTATGAGGCTATTAACGTGTTGACAAAGAGAGCAACATTTAGTTCTATAACGTGGCTGTAGTTTGTCCTAGTTGTAGAAGCAAATCTACCTACCCATGCGTATATCAGAGTGACTACTTTATCTTAGACCGCACATAATTGTGTAATTGATTTTCATTATGAGGCCTTTCACATATTGGCCATGCTAAGAGAGCAGCCTTGGAGTAAACTGCTGAAATTAAAATGAATTGTACATTATTATGTGCTATATGGCATTATCCAGGGAATTAGACCTTGTTACGGAAAACATAGCACTTTGAGAGTGCAAATGTGCCTTATTCCTTCTGCCGCATACATAGATCTTTTGCATAGAACTCTAGAGTCAATACAGGATCCTTTATATTGCTTAAGGATTAAAAAAAAAGCCACCACTTTCAAATATGATTATAATGGAATACCTCAGCTCTTTATTCAGCTTGTAATAGGTAGCAGTATTAGGTTGCAAGCCTATGTATGCCTAACTGGGAGTAAAGTTCATTGAACTCAACTACAGAATTGTGCTGTTGTACATTTGCACCCAGGAAAACTTCTCTTACCCAACAATCACACACTGGATTTGACTAGGTCCAACACTTAAAATCCCTGTATCCCTGGCTTGTTTGGGTTTTCTTTTTTTTCTTTTTTTGTTGAATTTGAGTAGGTATTTCTCATTATTCCTAACCTGGCCCATTCCCTAATTCCCTAATTCAAAATCAGAGGCAGGCTTTCTGGAGGGATACTGAAATATACTCAGAGTCGAGTGTAGATTTCATGCTCTTTATTCAGCTCATATTCAGCTCATAGTGAGGAATGGAAGTTCCCGCAAAATGTCTGCTTTATATACAATATTTACACAATGGGCCCCACATGATTGGCTAGTTCCGGGATTCTCCGGTAGGCCAATCAGGTTGCGGATTCACTTCCACCTGGAGTTGGACTGGGTGGCTCCTGCAGACCAATCAGAACGCTGCATTCTGGATCCTATTGTTCTAGGACCAACCAGACTACTGCAATTCGGATCCTATTCAACTCAGTACATAACAGATACGTTTATTTCATTTGTCCCTTATTTGTCCATTCCGCCTTTCCTCCAAGGAGCTCAAGGTGACATTCGCGGGTCTCTTTCCCCCCCCATCCCATCTTCACAGCTGCTCTCAGTTTAGGCTGAGATGCAGTGACTTTATCCCACTTCATATCCCTGCATCTTGTTCTACATATCCTGGAAGGGGGGCAGAGATGTAGAAGTGAATAAGCATGTAGATGCTCTTTTTGAGAGCAGTGATGTCTCTTATAATACCTTGTTCCAACTGGAGGCAACTTTTGTTGGGAAGGAACGGCAAGAAGTATTGGTGGAAACCACATTCAAATGCCAGCAAGACGCGCAGGGTTACTGATGTCATTGTTATTCTGAGGCACTTATTTCCTCTCCATAAGCTATGCTAGCATTGTTGGAGCAGTGAAATTTCCACTCCTCTGTCAGCTCGGAAGGCGGTTTGTTAAATGCACTGTTTCATTCCACAGGACATCCTTCAGCTCCTTACTGAATCTACAATGCTAGCTCAGCACTTTAAATTACTCTGCAAAGCAATTACTGAGGTCCCCCCCACCCCCGCCTTCCTGAGTATAGTTTTGGAAGGTAAGACATTTCACTATAATCAGGGGTTTCGGTGACAAGTGCCTTTGTAAAATGTTTTCCATTCTTTTGCAACTTGTACATTTTAGGCTTATCTTATGCTGTCATGGTAGGTAATAGGCAATAAGTTGTATTCACCATTAAAAACAATAATGATGGTTGCTTTTCATCTGGCATTGCAACACCAGCCGAAAACCCTTTATTCTCTTGGCTTATGATTCTCAGGAACAGCAGGCCCATTAAATAAATCCACATTATTGATAACTCTTGTATTATTGTTGCTATAGACAGATTCAAGCACAGAGTCGGGTAAGTACAGAATGAACAGACTGGTTTCCACATTTGCCTTCTAGACAAACAAGCTTTCAAATGTGTAATCAATCTCTCTCTCTTTTTCCTCATGTGCAATGGATATTGTTGTTGCCTCTGGTAGGAAGTTGTCAATTCACACTGTAGAGAGCTAGTCTACTTCTGGTGTGGGCTCAATGGGTGGTTTCAAGCAAACCACTCTCAGTCTTAATGCAAAATGATTATCAGAGAATTGTATAATAATAATTATGATGATGATAATGATAATTTATTTATACCCCGCCCATCTGGCTGGGTTTCCCCAGCCACTCTGGGTGGATCCCAACAGAATATTAAAAGCATGATAAAAGTCAAATGTTAAAAACTTCCCTTAACAGGGATGTTTTCTAAAAGTCAGATAGTTGTTTATTTCTTTGACATCTGATGGGAGGACGTTCCACAGGATGGGCGCCACTACCGAGAAGGCCCTCTGCCTGGTTCCCTGCAACTTCACTTCTTGCAGTGAGGGAACCGCCAGAAGGCCCTCGGAGCTGGACCTCAGTGTCCAGGCTGAATGATGGGGGTGGAGACGTTCCTTCAGGTATACTGGGCCGAGGCCATTTAGGGCTTTAAAGGTCAGCACCAACACTTTGAATTGTGCTTGGAAACGTACTGGGAGCCAATGTAGGTCTTTCAAGACCAGTGTTATGTGGTCTCAGCAGCCACTCCCAGTCACCTGTCTAGCTGCCGCATTCTGGATTAGAATTAGTAGAGCACATTGCAGTAGTCCAAACCACATACAGAAGCACACCAGAGGCTTGACAAACTTCCTACTTTGACTGACTGAGACTACAGAAGGAGTGGGTGTTCATAACCACATACATATTGAGGTTCGGTAGGCTGTATTTGGCTCGGTGGGTCACAACTTGCATATTGGAAGTTCGTAGAACTGCCAAGTTCCAATCCCCACTCGATCTTAAAGATCACTGGGTTCCCTTGACCCAGTCACTATCTCTCAGCATAACCTACCCAGGGGTGGCAGCAGGATTTCCTGGTCCCAGGACACTGTTTGTGGATCCTGCCTCCCATTGCAATCTATTAGCTAGAACCAATATTTAAAAGCAATATTAGTCTCCTGTCAAATAGAAACAGTGATCCTTTACTAAAAAGGTAAAGGTAAAGTGACCCCTGACCATTAGGTCCAGTCGTGACTGACTCTGGAGTTGCGGCACTCATCTCGCTTTATTGGCTGAGGGAGCCGGCGTACAGCTTCCGGGTCATGTGGCCAGCATGACTAAGCCACTTCTGGCAAACCAGAGCAGTGCACGGAAACACTGTTTACCTTCCCGCCAGAGCGGTACCTATTTATCTACTTGCACTTTGACGTGCTTTCGAACTGCTAGGTTGGCAGGAGCAGGGACCGAGCAACGGGAACTCACCCCGTCGTGGGGATTTGAACCGCTGACCTTCAGATTGGCAAGTCCTAGGCTCTGTGGTTTAACCCACAGCACCACCCGCGTCCCTTTTGATCCTTTAGTAAGCCCTGCCTAATTGCTTGAAAAAATAGATTGGATGGAGAAAGAGATATTAGCAACATAATCCCATATCTACTCAAAATGAGTCTCATTGGCTTGCAGCAGAATCTTGACCATGTCTACTCAAATGCAAGTCCTATTGAATTCAGGATGCTGGGAAGGAGCAGATTCAAACAGGCTGTGAATTAGATCCAGTTTTAATATTATTTTAATATTGCTGAAGGGGGCAGTGGGTTTAGCCCCTGTTTCTTAGCACATTGTTTCCTTCATGTGTCAGTAGGAATTAACAATAGGGTTTCATTCATCAACAGCTGGAGGGAATTCTCTGAAAGACCTTATGAGAATTTCCTTTTTCATTCCTTCCCCAGTCAAGGTGCATACTATCCAAAGCTAGTCAAATTATTTTAACACCAGAGGCAGAAAATCCCATAAAATCCTCTTCCCTTCTCAGGTAGTAAAGACACAATAACAACGGAAATAAAAATTTGCTGCCTCTTTGTGACACCCCAAATATGCCGATACGTCTGCCTCTGTCTGCCTAATGATAGGGCCAGCCATATCCCTCCACAAACTCTTGAGGAATTCTGCCTCCTCTCAGAAAATACTCAGGCAAATGTCTTCCTCCCCCCATTTCAGAGTCAGCAAATAAACTGAATAATTTTGGCGAGGCCATGAATGCTGAGCCCTAGGTCAGTTTCTGTCTGAACCACAGTTTGACAGACAGATTTTAACTTGGGGGGGGGGAAATCTGCATATTCACAATTTGTTTCAACAATCTTTCATTTTGTCTTCTCTGTATCATTACCATCACAGTTGTTCTAAGGAAATAACAACCTCATTGTCATCTATTTCCATCCCAAAGTAGATCACAATGAAGGTCATCACGGATGAAAGATTTCACTTTTCAGTTTATTGGGGTTATTTGCCCAAGTCTATTCAGACACACATTGCTAAATAAGCGGCCATTCTGAGTCAAATTACCTATCTCAATGAGATGAACAAATGCTACCTCCATTCAGTGACACGCTTTGAAATTTGTACTTTGAGTTATTCATTTCCATAAATAGTTTGCTGAAGACTAGGATTCGAGCGGCATGTGCCCATTATCTTGTTAATAGGCCTTTCTGCTTTAAATCTACTAGGAATGCAAATAACTGATAATTCTAGACTCATTAAGTAAATCTCTAGAGACTTACTTTGGTTAAATGTTCCAACGGGCATGTTTAGCACTTCTATTGGGATTGGTGAAATTCCAAAAAAAATAAATCTGTAAATTAAAGTTCTGAAGAGTGCCATACAATATGCATAATGAAACCCAGGATGTAAATTAAGAAGATTTATACCGCTGCATTCTGCTTACGTTATTCAATCTGAATGCTTCACAGGTTTTTATGAAGCAAATAAAGCACTGCTTTTCCTCGAATTTCATTCTAAATGGTCACCACGGATTCATTCCTACATTGCATCCTTCACATATTAAAGACGGAATTGTTCTTCTGGTGATATATCATATTAAAAGCCTAAGATTTTGAAGCTGACTCCTCATAGTTGTGTTGGTAGTAGTGAGGAGGGCTGCAAGCTTTTTAATCAGTCTGATCAGCAAATTAATCAACTACTGAATCAGTAGAAGGCTTTTTTTTTTTTTAACCAGCGAGGTACATTTATGTCTGGCTTGAGAGGGAGGATTCTGGGATGTTACTCTAGCAGGAAATGTGAAAATATAAAATATGACCTTTCCTTCAAACTCTGTATTTTGTTGTTGTTGTTGTTTAATCATAAGTTATTTCAAGGCACTTTCATATCTCAGAAAAGCACCTGCATTAAGTTTGGTTATATTCAAATTACTTTAAAATGCAGTTGATAATGCATTAAGTAGTTAAACTTGGGACAAGAACTTACCAAACCAACATCTGTTTTAAGGACTACTGGTAAAATATCCTCTGGACATGCAAGATGAAATGAATGGACCATTGGATGATCTTTTCCTCCTTTTTATTAAAGGCAAGCTGGTGTCAGAAACGTGCCCCCCCCCCGAGCGCAGAAGAGTTAGACTCAGAAATCGAATTAAGTGAATGAGGGAGTGACTCTCCAGATGAGAGCTGGCTGAGAGAGTCAAGAAAGGGCAGCTCGACCTCCCCTTTCAGGGGAAGACTTTGTTAGCTCTCAAGAAGAGGAAGAGTTGGAAGGCAGCCAGAGCATTGCTAGGCAATCAGCAGATAAGCAGAGGTCTGAGTCTGTGTTGAGTGGCAGTGAGGAGGGGGCAGGCCAGCCTCTCAGTCCCCATTCTGGGCATCTGGATAAGATCAGATGGCAACGGAAGGGCAAGAGGGGAAAGGCGGGAGTTTGTCGTCCTTCCTGCTGTGGAAGGGTTGAAATTTCAGACTGACCAACTATTGTAAATGCGAGCAGGCGAGAAGCCGTGCTCTGGATGTGTCTTTTTGTAAATAAACAAAAAATTGCCAGAGAGTCATTACTTCTTATCGGGCTTGCTTGCCTGCCAGAGATCATTGCAGCTGATATAGGTGTCCTGAAATTGAAATTTCAGTGGCAGCCTGGAAAGGGAAGCCATGTCATTACCACTTCCTTTCCAAATTGTAGGAAGGGGATGGATGCCTTCCCTGGTATAAGGAACAATGCAAATAATGGTGTTTCCATGCCCTGAGCAGGCAATGTTGTTTCAATTTGCACTGTGCTGGGATGGCAGCAGCATCTCAGTTGCCAGCTTGCCTTTACTAAAAAGGAAGAAAAACAGAACGATAGACTGCCCACAGGCCACTTCCCTGTCCAATTATAAGATGCCCCCACATTGCTAAAAAAATGTCCAATGAAAGATTTGAAAACATTGTATTGAGTTGTATATTTTAAGGGGGGGTAGTTATATTTTGACCTGCTTTCCAGCAAAGGCAGAATGCAAATCTACCTATCTGTCCTATATATGTGTGCATGTCCGCGCAAATTCTATGCAAATTGATGTCCTCTTTTGGCCTCTGTTTTGGGAGTGCATATCCTCTTTTGTGGTGGTATGTAAGTTCAAAGGCAACTGAACGATCTATTTAAAAATCTTTAACCAATTTTATCTACTTATCCATATGTAAAGGGTCACAGATGTTGGGATACTGCCAGGGAGACAAAGTCCATCTGAGCCCCCAAGCTCGGTGCCGGACGATCCATCGATCTCCCGTAGTCACGCAGTATCAGCAATTAGCGACACGAAGCCTCAGGCTTGTGCACACTCTATCAGCAGAATTCACACAGCAAAAGATGCACAGCAGGAAAGCATATTTACAGTTTATTCAGCGTTGGTCAGAACAAAAGAAGACATGACCGTCTGCTCCGACTGCTCAGGCAAACAGAGGAAAACGAAAGGAACAGACAACAGAAACATCCTGTGAGACAGGAAATACGCAGGCTGTGACACAAACATCCTGCTCCCTTTTAAGGTGGAATGGAAATATCCTAACAACAGACACATAGAGATGGTTCAAAGCAGAGGGCACCAAGAGGAATCAAGTGAATACGCTACTTAACAATTTTAATGATATGATCTGTTAAGAACAGCAGCACTTAACACCGTTAACTATCTCTGCTCAGGACATGGTTGCAATAGCCACACAACAATTTACAAGGCCTTAGTGTCCCAGCAATAGATAATTTGGCACTAAGCATGTCACCGCCGGCTTAAAAACATTGAGTCAGAGGTGATGCCACAAGTAATTGTTGGTATGCCTGTGGTGTCTGATCTGTGTGGGCTGATTCACACACTTAATCACAATTTGACACCTCAGTCATTCCTGATGCTGATACTAACAACTCCTCTCCTTCTTCATATTGCAGGATCTCACTGTATTGGCAAAAGATGGTCCAATTGTATTGCTTCCAAAACCAGTCACACATGGTTGTGAAAACTCAACAGTGGCCAGCAAGATGATGCCGACAAATCAGCCCAAGTTCAAATCGCAAGGTGTATAACTGGCAAAGATAACAAAACTCCACTTGGATACAGACTGAGAACGAGACTCATTTTCAAAATTACTTTTTTTTTTTTACAAATAGACCATCTCAACAGATTATCCCCCTCTTTACATGAAATTAATTTACAAACAAACATGGACACGGCTTGCCAAGAAAGAGTATATATTATAAGCAGTGCTATTTTTCTAGAGAAAGAGGGGCCAGAACTAAGTTCAAGTGAGTTCCAGCTGAAGAAAAGCCTTGATCTAGAGAATGACAAGTATCTAGAGAATGACAAACAAGGCAGTCATTAAACTGAGAACAGATGATGGCTTGAAATGTGCAGGTGCTGAGATGTAGATAAATATTTTTTTTTTTAAAATACATAGAAAATCCGATGAAAGGTATTGTGTGGCCCCCAGGTGAGCTCCTGCAAATCATTCATGGTTTGCACCCAAAAAATCAACGTAATAAATACTTGATACATCTCTTATATTCAGCTTTGCTAAGGTTATTACTGCAGAAAAGGGATATACCATATTTTTTGCTCTATAAGACTGACCAGACCACAAGACACACCTAGTTTTGGGAGGAGGAAAACAAGAAAAAAAATATTCTGAATCTCAGAAGCCCGAACAGCAAAAGGGATCACTACGCAGTGAAAGCAGCAATGCCTCTTGCTGTTCTGGCTTCTGGGATAGCTACGCAGCCTGCATTCGCTCCATAAGACTCACACACATTTCCCCATACTTTTTAGGAGGGGGAAAGTGCATCTTATAGAGCGAAAAATGCGGTCTGTTACGACTATCACCATGAAGAAATTTCTGCCACTCTCATTAATAACACAGTCCTATACAAGTCTAGTCAAAATTAAATCACAATGATTCTGACTAAACATCGGGGGAAACTTTCTGACAGTAAGAGCTGTTTGACAGTGGAATGGTCTCCCTCAGAAGGTGGTGGACTCTCCTTCCTTGGAGGTTTTTAAGCAGAGGTTGGATGGCCACCTGCCATGGATGCTTTAGCTGAGATTCCTGCATTGCAGAGGGTTGGGCTAGAATGACCCTTGGGGTCCCTTCCAACTTTACAATTATATGATTCTATGATTTCAGTTGGGCTTACTCTTAGTTAAGTAGGCCTAGGATCTCAGTCCAAGAGTCCTTTCCTTTCCCTTGGCATTCTCTGGCTGCTTTGCTTGAGAGGGAACAGCTAAATGCAGCTTCCATTTCATTTTACATGAATTTGGGTCGCAACCTAGGGAAATATGACAACCCCATCCCATTTACATCCTTTGAAAATCCTCTGACATTTTGCCCAAGCAGGAACCACCAAGTCCCTCTCAAAATTCCCTCTGCCAGTGGTTGTGTGGCCACATACATTGACATACATGTACACACATTTTCTCTGTGGCATGCAGACTGACTGTCCCACAGACCCATAAGCCCCCAAGGAAACACTTTTGGGACTCCAGATATCTATAGGCTCCATTTGTTAATTAATTGATTCTGAAGTAATTTAGCTGCTTTCCTCACTCTCCCCCACCCACCGCACTTGAGGGAAATGTCGTTTCCCCTCACAACTGTTGCGAGCTGCGGTGCTTTGAAGATTTAACAGCAAGATAATGAAAACAGGAGATTGTGATTAAGGGACCAAGGGCAGATGTTGCTTGAGTAATGGGATTTGTCACAACTCTGCAAGAAGAGTAAAAAACCCCACTAACATATGACTTCTGTCATTAACATTTTTAATGAAAGCTACAGTAGGTGGCTGTGCACACAAATCCTACTAAGTAAACTCCTGAGAATCAATTCACCGAGTACTTAAATTTCAATTACTTTTGAAGAATCGCTAAGGAAGAGGCTCTAGGAGATGCCACCTACAAGTATGGATATGTCGCAGACAGCGATAAACATTCAGACGTGTTTCTTACCTTGTTACTTCTTGCCATGTGATTATCTACACACAATCTATGTTATTTTTCTGGCACTGAAGGCGCCAATTGGCTGAGAAGGTTTGGAGCCAAATTTTCATGGGTCCTTGTCAGTTTGCATTTCTTAGTGCAGAAAGTATCAATCTGATGTGTAGAGATCTTTCCTATTCTACTTATTTCAAGAGGGTTCTGGAAGCTTCTCTGTGTGAAAGAAACAAGCAGAAGGTTCCTCTTGTTTGGGTTATTCCTTCAGAGAAGCTGAGTACAGCTGGCTTAAACTGGTTCTCTTATCTCTTCCTGTCAAGCTCATGCTGACTATAAAAGTAGGGCCAGAAGGAGCCTGGGTTTCACTTTCTCTTTCTATCTCTTTTCCTTCTGGTGTGGTGTTCTGTATATAGTGTTAAGATTTTGACTTATTATAAGTTACTGTAAGTTTAAGTTAAATCTGCTGCAAATGGATTTCTTATGGATTCAGGATTTTCTGAATATATTGGATTTGTGACCATGACGCTCATTTGCCTTCAGTAGAAGTAAAGCTCTGCTGGATGAAATGTAATTGACTCTGGTCTATTTTGGGGGAATCCTGCAACGTGTTTAAGTTTTTACTATACTAACTATACATTGGAATCAATATTGAGTAGAATTTCAATGACAGGTGCTACCTGTGGGTCCCTGCTTGGTGCTAACTAGGCCCTTGCTTGGTACTGCTGTCCCATCAGAGTCCCTACAGACTGTCAGTGTCACTGGACTTTGGGGAATCTAACATATTAGATGTCTTCTGCTGAATGGAGTTGAGCACTGGCTCTCATAATAAGATCCACTACCGCCATATCTCTGAACATGGGAAAGAGGGCAGTGAGGTGCAGTCTTGTCATGATAACCTTCTCCTTCTTCTTTGGCAATCACTCTTAGCTGAGTAAGATTGTCTTCCATAATCATGGTTTTAAAAGTGAGTTTGTAAGGGACTGTGGAGACCAATTCTGGATGCACGCATCCTTCCACAGTGGGTACATAGGTTGGTCATGGGTGAGGGTTTGCCAAACCTGCCTTCCTCTTAGCTCATTTCTCCCTTTTGTCCCAAGTCTGAGCGTCTTCAAAGTCCATGACACCTTTGGTAAAGGCTGTTCTCCAATTGGAGCCTTCGCAGGCCAGTGTTTCCCAGTTGTCGGTGTTTATACAACATTTTTTTTCAGATTTGCCTTAAGAGAGTCTTTGAACCTCTTTTGTTGACCACCAGCATTACACTTTCTATTTTTAAGTTTGGAGTAGAGTAGTTGCTTTGGAAGATGATCATCAGGCATCTGCACAACATGACCAGTCCAAAGAAGTTGACGTTGAAGAATCATTGCTTTGACACTGGTGATCTTTGCTTCTTCCATGAAACTGGCATTAGTTTGCCTGTCTTCCCAAGAGATATTTAAATAGTGGTAGTGGGGTGTCCCACTGGTGCTAGGTTTGGTAGCCCCCAGGTCATTGGTAAATGCCTGACCATGCCAAACATTGATGCAGCACAGATTCACACTACAGGCTGTGTGATATATGACAGTTACCTATCTGGCTGTGTTGGGCAAGCTAAAGAATTTGGAAAGCGTTTCCAGCAGTTAGAGAATGGGGAAGGAAAGCTGAAGGCGAGCAGTAAAGCAACCAACAGAATGATGTACATTAACCCGGTGGCTAACAAGTGACCAAAAAAAATTTAACAGCCACATTTTAATGCAAGAATAGTAACAACAAAGCTAAGAACAGCAGGGTAAAAACAGAAAGTATCCACAAAGCATCCAGTCCCATTAAGGCAGTTTCCAGCAGAGTTAAAATAAATCCCCAGCAGAGATCAAAACACTTAATGCCCAAATGTCTTCTTTAAAAAGAAAGTTTTCCCTACGCAGCAGAAATTCATTAATGGAGGTTGGGGAAGATAGTCTTTTCCAAATAGTAGGTGGCTATGCCCAGATATGCACTCTCTAAGGCCAGGAGAAGCTGTGGAGAATAAAGTTGTGTGGCATTAGACCTGATGGCCCCCTCAGTCTCCTCCAGTTCTATATTACATCCTGAAACAAGGTGGATAGGTATACATGGCAAGAGTAGCCCCACTCCAGGGCCCTCCCAGTAGAATGATCTTTCTGGATGGGATTTGCCTAGGAAGTGGTCCAAAGGCACATGAAGTCACCACATCGCTGAAAATAAAGGTAAAACACAAAGGTAAAGGACCCCTGGATGGTTAAGTCCAGTCAAAGGCAACTATGGGGTTGCAGCACTCATCTTGCTTCAGGCCGAGGGAGACGGAGTTTGTCCACAGCAATATGGCTGCGAAAAATCCACATTAGAAGAATGTTTGAATGTTCTATAATAAAACTCTTACTTAACCATTCCTTCTGTTTCCCTGGCAGGTCACACTAAAAGGTAAAGGTAAAGGTAAAGGACCCCTGGACGGTTACGTCCAGTCAAAGTTGACTATGGGGTTGCAACGCTCCATCTCGCTTTCAGGCCGAGGGAGCCAGCGTTTGTCCACAGACAGCTTTTGGGGTCATGTGGCCAGTATGACTAAACCGCTTCTGGTGCAACGGAACACCATGATGGAAAACAGAGCTCATGGAAACTCTGTTTACCTTCCCACCGCAGCAGTACCTATTTATATACTTGCACTGGTATGCTTTCAAACTGCTAGGCTGGTGGGAGCTGGGACAGAGGAATGGGAGCTGACCCCGTTGGAGGGATTTGAACCACTGCTCTTCTGATTGGCAAGCCCAAGAGGCTCAGTGGTTTAGACCACAGCGCCACCCGCATCCAGCTGAAAATAAGGAAGTTTGGGTCTGGTCAGTGCCTGGATGAGTGACTCCCATAGGGATATGCATGATGCATTTGCTTTATGGTAGAATAAATATGAGAAATACATATAAGAATATAATAAATAAATAGCTGGTAGCTAGTATGAACCTTCTGGTTCTAGAGATTTTATGGGCTGCCCGCTGGTACTGATGTCTTTTGCGAAAAGAACCAACAGTATTTTATCACTGACTATTGGATATGCTTAAACTATATTTTCATTATAGATTGTCTTTTTGTACCTTTCCCCCTATTTGTGATCTTCTATAGGTTGGAGATTTGGGAGTAACTTTTTTCATGAGGAAACAGTCTCCAGTAGCAATATTTATTATTTATTAAAGTAAGCAGAAAATAATAAAACTGCTCAAAATGGTAATTAATCCCCTTGGGAACAGTTTCTCCAGAGAGGATGTTTCCAAATAAAAGCTGTCTCCCTTAGCTTTTACTGCATAGAGAGGAATTAAATGAAAATCAGACTGTTCCTTGCCGATAAAATAATCTCATATGCATGTGTAATTGTCCATACACTCACTTAACTCATGTGCTATCCCTTAATTCTTCTGGGGTGAGGGAGAATGCTAAACATTTTATGGTAAATAGCGCTTCTTTGTTTAAATTCACACAACACATGGAATGTTATTTGGCTGTTAAGTTATTAACCTGCACTGGCATTTCTGAAAGTTTGTGATTAAAGAAACAAATTAAGATGGCCTGTAAGGACACCAGATTATTTTGATCACAGAAGTTTTATCATGCTAGCTTTAGATTCTTGGTGCCTAAAAATCAGAGAAAAGAGTAAAATGGCACTGGAGGTAAAGATCAAACACTGACACATTTGTGTAAGAGTTCCTTACAATTAAAACTGGGGGGGGGGGGATGACTTGTCAAAGAAGTATACAGTGCCTTGGACACTGAGCCAGTTTGTTGTTGTTTAGTTGTTTAGTCATATCCGACTCTTCGTGACCCCATGGACCAGAACACGCCAGGCACTCCTGTCTTCCACTGCCTCCTGCAGTTTGGTCAAACTCATGCTGGTCACTTCTATAACACTGTCCAACCATCTCGTCCTCTGTCGTCCCCTTCTCCTTGTGCCCTCAATCTTACCCAACATCAGAGTTTTTTCCAGGGAGTCTTCTCTTCTCATGTGGCCAAAGTATTGGAGCCTCAGCTTCAGGATCTGTCCTTCCAGTGAGTACTCAGGGCTGATTTCCTTCAGAATGGAGAGGTTTGATCTTCTTGCAGTCCATGGGACTCTCAAGAGTCTCCTCCAGCACCAGAATTCAAAAGCATCAATTTTTCAGCGATCAACCTTTGTTATGGTCCCGCTCTTACAGGGTGCAAATAAAAATTTCAAAATTGAATTGTTGGGGGAGTGAAATGTAATCATGTGAAGGGAGAACATGAAATTTATCCAGAATTTACAGGAGGCAGTTTTGACTTAAGCCAAGTGTTTTTCCTCTGCTTTTTAAACAACCATACAGTGCTCCCTCTGCTACTTCCAGCTAGCTGCACCTTGTGAAACATATTGGGAGCAATATCAAATCAAATCAAATCAAATCAAATCATGTCACTCCCATGGCATTATGGGAAGTTCAGCCTACGGAAAGCAGCACAAGGCTCTCTCCTCAGCTTATTACAGGTCGCACTTCCCAGTGACATGCAGAAATAACAACTCCTGGGATTTTCAGAAGAATTCTCTCCCCCCCCCCCCGGCAAATCCCATTTTCGTAAAAGGAACTGTTTTCCCACTTAGGTGGGAGAGGAATTTTAGCCCAACCTTATTGCAAAAACAGTCAGTTCAAGCCAAAAACCGTGGGTGCAACAGCTTTCTACTTCCCAATTCACACTTGCTTATCCATTAGTTATCACAGACTACCCCCGCTAGCACAACACCTCCTGATTCAGACGCTACAGAGAAATAGAGCCATGTGTCATTGCCATACTGAGGAATCTCTGCTCCAGATCTCCTAATGACTATTCCCGCAGGTTCATATAGATGTTGAATAGCATTGGAGACAAAACAGTGACTTGCAGAACCCACAGAACAACTCCCCGGAGGCCAAAAGGCAGTTATACAATGCTGCCCTCTTGAATCAGTCCTTTTGATAGAGGATGAAAAACTGTGACACAGTGCCTCCTTCTCATAACTTGCAGAGGTGATCTAGCATGATCAAAGGCCACCAAAAGTTCAAGGAGAATTTAAAAGGTCATAAAAGGTAAAGGTACCCCTGACCATTAGGTCCAGTCGCGGACGACTCTGGGGTTGTGTGCTCATCTCGCTTTACTGGTCGAGGGAGCTGGTGTTTGTCCACAGACAGCTTTCTGGGTCATGTGGCCAGCATGACTAAACAGCTTCTGGCACAATAGGACACCGTGACGGAAACCAGGGCGCACACAAATGCTGTTTACCTTCCCGCCACAGTGGTACCTATTTATCTACTTGAACTGGCGTGCTTTCGAACTGCTAGGTTGGCAGGAGCTGGGACAGAGCAACAGGAGCTCATTCCATTAGGGGAATTCGAACCGCCAACCTTCTGATCGGCAAGCCCAAGAGGCTCAGTGGTTTAGACCACAGCGCCAACCATGTCCCTAATACCACTTTAATAACACATGTATTGGTTATAACGTAGAAAGCAAAATTGCCAAACTGTTTTTTATTCAGACAAATGTTGTAAGTTGGCAGAGTGCTAAGATGCCTATGTATCTCACTCTTTGCCATTTAGCAAATTTGTGGGTGTGGAAAGGAGGTTCTATTATTATCTGAGCTTAGAAAAAGGTATTTTAATCTCATTGTTACTGAATAGAAAAAAGAAAGCCTTGATTCTATTTAAAAAAACACCTCAGAAATGTATATTCCTGTAGTGTATTTAACATAATCCGAACTACATAGATGAACAAGAATCCAGAATTAAATAGATAAAAATTGACTTACTGGTTTGTAAAAGAATATACATCATAAAAGTATTTCTCCCACTATACTTCATCTTCCTCAGTAAGAATTATCTGAACATTTGTTGCGGTTTCTCTTTTAAAAACAACAACCATCCAGCTGTTTTTCACTCCAGCCTTTCCATTCCTGCTTATGTATACCTTACTTGCATCCTTGTCTAATTTCATTTTAGTGTTATCAGCCAAGTTCTAACAACTATGCATCTTCTAAACATCTGCTGTAACTGCCAGAAGGCTATTTCAGTGCATCTATGTCAGATACTAGAAAGATGGAGCAGTCTTTGATCTTTTTTTGGGGGGGGGCATTATGTGATAAGGGTAAGTGGTTAAATATGCCTGGCCCCTTTAAGCACTGGAGGATAGAGCCCCACCCAGCTCCATTCTTTGCTGCTAATAATGCTCTTTAGGCAGCCAGAAAAGATGACACACTAGACACAATTAGCTGCAGCTGTGTCAAGTGAAAGTGAGGCTCCCTGGACAACAGAGAGCAGGGGAGTTTGTCCATTGCCCTTCAGCTGGCTGTAAAAGGTCCAGAACTTACTTTCACCAGAAGACCAGAGGATTGCTATCCCCCTTTTCTAAAAGTGTGATTTTGGTTGTAGTGAGCCACCTTTGATTGGTAATCCTGTGGCTGAAGCCTTGAGGGGCAAATGCTTTGAATTGTTGCGTGGATGCATAGTGGGCAATTGCTTTGCTTTACAGTTAATAAAGTTGGCTTGCACATTTTTTTCCTTCTTTTCTGTGGTCTGGATTATCGTACCTTCTCACATTGTTGAGAGTTCCCCAGAAAGCCTTAAACCTGACTTGTGTCAGTGCTTACATGAAGAACAGTTTTCAAGAATGTCAGAAATTGCTTGATGTTATAGTTGGTCCTACTAACACATATTATACTACTGTCTTTGTAGGGTTTTTGACTAATAGACCCTTATGCCTATCTACAATTATTGATCATGATTGGGGGTGGTCCATCGATCCCCGGCATTGAATGTGTTGGCCTAGTGTGGGGCTCCGAGGTGAGCTTGGCTGTCTGGCTGGTGTACCGGCCACCTAGCGCACCAGCAGCCACCCTGTCAGGCCTGCTGGAGGCGGTGGCCGGCTGGGCCTTGGAGTTCCCTAACCTATTGGTATTGGGGGACTTCAACATCCATGCTGATGCCACTCCCTCCTCACAGGCTCTGGACCTGGTGTCTTCCATGGCGACACTAGGGCTCTCCCAGTTTGTTTCGGGCCCCACACATCAAGCAGGCCACACGCTGGATTTGATCTTTGGCGTCGGTATAGATATGATCATGTTTCCTTCGATGAAGGTGCCATGGTCTGATCAGTACGCTCTGAAAGCCAGGATTGACGTTCCACCCCCACCCTGCTTAGGTGGCGAGCCGATTTGGGCTCGCCCGCAGAGGCTGATGGACCCTGATAGATTCCGTCAAGCCTTGCGGGACCATGCTCCCCCTGGCGACTCATTGACTGAGCTTGTTGAGGGCTGGAATACCCAGCTCCTGGCAGCCATCAATGAGATCGCACCTAAGCGCCCTCTGCGACCCCGCAGAAACCGGGCTCCCTGGTTTACCAAGGAGCTCCGGAAAATGAAGCGGGACCTCGGACGGCTAGAGCGAGTATGGCGGGGTGCCCGTGATGGAGCTTCAAGAACATCTTATAGGGTTTTTATGAAAACCTATGAGATGGCAGTGAAGGCCGCTAAGAAGTCCTACTTCTCGGCCTCCATTGCATCCGCTAGCTCTCGCCCGGTGCAATTATTTAGTATAATTCGGTGTTTAACGTCCCTCGAAGGACAGCCAAATTTAAATAACAATTTGACACACAGCTGTGAGGCATTTGCGAACTTTTTTTGCGGAGAAGGTCCTGTTGCTCCGCCATGACCTCCCTGCCAATTTGGATACAATAAAGGAACTGGAGGCCCCTCGACTGTCCTCGGGTCCAGTATTGGACCACTTTGACCGGATATCCCCAGCCGATGTGGACAGACTCCTCCGAGCTGGAAAGCCCACCACTTGTCCTCTCGACCCGTGCCTGTCCTGGCTGATTAGAGTGTGTCCAGACGAGGTGCGGGCCCCCCTGGGGGATATCATCAATTTGTCCCTTGGCACCGGGACATTCCCAGGGGAACTGAAGGAGGCAGTGGTGCGCCCGCTTTTAAAGAAAACATCATTAGATCCCTTAGATCTATCCAATTACCGCCCAGTTTCGAATCTTCCATTCCTGGGTAAGGTGATTGAGAGAGCGGTTGCAGAACAGCTTGGTAGGTTTCTGGATGAAACATCGGCTCTGGGTCCATTCCAGTCCGGCTTCCGCGCTGGTCATGGGACCGAGACGGCTCTGGTCGCCCTAACAGATGATCTCCGCAGGCAGCTGGATCGAGGTGGGTCGGGGCTGCTGATTCTTGTAGACCTGTCAGCAGCCTTCGACATGGTCGATCACGAACTCCTGGACCACCGCCTTGCCGACGTGGGGATCCAGGGCACAGTCCTTCAATGGCTGCGCTCGTTTCTCTCTGGTCTGGGACAGAGGGTGGCGCTTGGGGGGGAATTGTCATCGCGCCACTCCTTGGTGTGTGGAGTGCCCCAGGGTGCGATACTCTCCCCGATGCTTTTTAACATCTTTATGCGCCCCCTCGCCCAGCTTGTCCGGAGTTTTGGGCTGGGCTGCCATCAGTATGCTGATGACACCCAACTCTATCTGTTGATGGATGGCCATCCTGACTCGGCCCCAGACACACTGATCAGATGCTTGGAAGCTGTGGCTGGATGGTTATGTGGGAGCCGGTTGAAGTTAAATCCTTCGAAGACACAGGTCCTCTGGCTGGGACGGGACGATATGAGATTGAGGGGGCAACTCCCATCTCTTGCGGGGGTGCAATTAGTGCCAGCACCGTCCGTTAAGAGTTTGGGTGTAATCTTCAATACCTCCCTCTCCATGGAGGCGCAGATTGCAGCTATAACAAAGGCGGCATTTTTTCATCTCCGACAAGCTAAGCAGTTGGTTCCTTACCTCTCTCGCCCTGACCTAGCCACTGTGATCCACGCGACGGTCACCTCCAGACTGGATTATTGTAACTCGCTCTACGTGGGGCTGCCCTTGAGACTGACCCAGAAACTCCAGCGGGTGCAGAATGCCGCAGCGAGACTCCCTACGGGGTCTTCGCTGTGAGATCACATTCATCCGGTGCTATACCAGCTGCACTGGCTCCCGGTGGAGTACAGGATCAGGTTTAAGGTGCTGGTTTTAAACTTCAAAGCCCTATACGGCCTAGGACCCTCGTACCTACGGGACCGCCTCTCCTGGTATGCCCCACAGAGGAACTTACGGTCTTCAAATAAAAACATCTTGAAGGTCCCAGGCCACAGAGAGGTTAGGCTGGCCTCAACTAGAGCCAGAGCTTTTTTGGCTGCGGCTCCAACCTGGTGGAACGCTCTGTCGCAAGAGACAAGGGCCCTGCAGGACTTGACATCTTTCCGCAGGGCCTGCAAGACAGAGCTGTTCCACCAGGCCTTTGGTCAGGGCGCAGCCTGACTCCCTCCTTTGGCAATCTTTGCAAAACTTTAGTTTATGGTTGCCATCAATTTTTATTTTAATTAATTTTTATAATGTTTTTATAATGTTGCACTGTTTTAGTGTTGTTAGCCGCCCTGAGCCCGGCTTCGGCTGGGGAGGGCGGGATATAAATAAAATTTATTATTATTACTATTATTATTATTTAAGAGAGACATTTTTAAGATCAGAAAACATCAGCTTGATTATCTAATCTGGCACCTCATTCTACCACCTTCCATAAATAACACAAGCTGTAAATTCTTCATTTAATCTCTTTGTGGTTGCATCCATACCTAAAGCTGGGGAAACTGTACTTTAAACAGATTCACCTACCAATAGTTTCCATTATGCCAGGTGTAATGAGAGAAGAATTCCTTTAAATGTGGAAATTGTGCATCAATTATATTGAATGTGTACTGCCGTACAAGCGCTTGCTTGCAGTCCAAGTTAATGATCCAGTGAATTACTAGCAAAGACAGATTTGATTTTAATGTAAAATGTTTGCAACAATTTAAGCTCCACTCATCATATTATGTCTGAATACCTCAAGGCAATCCCAAGGCCATTATTTTAATAGGGTGCCATTGCTGAGTGTCCATTAACTGTCAGAGTTTAAGTAATTTCCAGGTACCTCCATTTTAAGATGGCACTAAATTACATTGTTGTTAATGGATCTGCATTACAAAAGTGTAAAGCTGTGTCATGCATAGCTTAATTGTTATGCATTTCAGTGGCAGACTGATATGATAGAAATCAGTGTTTAGAACTCTAAAGTACCTTACATACTTAATTTCCTAAATATTCAACTCATGAGGAGAGCATAGAAATTTTTGCTTTTAGCTATTTTTATACTGGGATTGTTTTCTGGGGGCAAAAATGGCACGTAGTCTAGAGAACTCTTAATTGAGAATGTCCTTGCCCCCACTGTAGTCTTTTGGGACATGAGGGTCTGTTGCCAAGTTTCCAGATTGCAGTTCTCTTTTTGCTATGTAAAATATAAAGCATTTTAACTGATATTGAGGGGAAAAGATGGGACAGCTGTTTGGTAAACTTCTGATGGGGCTCCCTTTCCCCCAGCATTAAACTACCCTGGTCAATCTTGCAGAAGTGTTTCCCACGTTGCAAGCCATCCATTTCTATACTTCAGAGAGCAAACTCCATTCACATGAAATTTACTAAGATTCAGATAATCATGGAGATATAAACGGTACTCCCTCATAGATCAGTGGATAGTTGTATGATAAGCCACAGATCTGCTTTCTGGTTGTCTTAAAATTCTACAGCTGCATTTTCCCCAAGGTAGAATGTTATGTACTGAAGTTCTCACCTTGGGCCAGCAGGGGGATACTGTAGATAGTTATGCAAATAAGGGATCGAAAGTGACGTTCAGTGATTGGACAGTTTTAGAAAATTGTTACAGTTACGTTGTACTGGAGCTCTATATAAGCAGGCTGACTGAACCCTTCAGTTCAGTTCTGTTCTGGCCTGTGAATAAACAAGAGCTGTTTGAAGAATCGTTGTGTCGTCTGATATGTTCATCCACAACTTAACAAAGATCTTCCCATTTTGCCTTAAACTTCCACTTTTAGTAAAACTTGGTGGCATGTGACTAACTAAAGCCAATATTACGCCTCTAGAAATTCCACAAACCTTTCCTCCATACAGGAATCACCAAAGTCACCTCAAATATTTTGCCTCAGCTACATTAAGTGGCAACTATACTTCAGTCAAGTGATTAAACTGCACAACAAACTATGGTGAACATTCTAACCTCTTTCCTCATGCATCCTGACTATTACAAGTCAGGCTATGTCAGCCTGGCCTTTAAGAATGATGTATGAGGAAACAGAGTTTGTGTGCGACTATATTGATATTCATGGAAAACACCTTGATTGGAGAGCATCAGAGGTTTCAGCCATTACTCTAATAACCTTTAGATAGGAAATCAATTCACATCGTACATTTTCTGAAAGTACTCCAAATTAAATAGCTCCTAATGAATGCCAATGACTAAAGAGAGCTGTGGTTTCAAACTGTGTCAATGGAAGATGTTTTCCAGAATTTATAATAAGAACGTAAGAGCCCTACTGGATCAAACCAAAGGCCCATGTAGTCTAGCATCATGTTTCCATAGTGGCCATCTAGATGTGTATGGGAAGCCTTCAAGGAAGCCCTCTGCACACTTGTGGTTTCTCAGAAACTGATATTCAGAGGAGCACTACCTCTGATAGTGGAGACAGTACACAGCCATTATCCATAGCAGCCATTGCTAGCCTGATTCCCCATTCATTTGTCTAAACGTAAGCTAAAGGCCTTCCAAGTTCACAGCCAACAACGAGGTAGCATTTCTAGTAAAGGTAAAGTGACCGACTCTGGGGTTGCGGCGCTCATCTCACTTTATTGGCCGAGGGAGCCGGCGTACAGCTTTCGGGTCATGTGGCCAGCATGACTAAGCAGCTTCTGGCAAACCAGAGCAGTGCACGGAAACGCCGTTTACCTTCCCACCGGAGTGGTACCTATTTATCTACTTGCACTTTGACATGCTTTTGAACTGCTAGGTTGACAGGAGCAGGGACCGAGCAACGGGAGCTCGCCCCGTCACAGGGATTCAAACTGCCAATCTTCTGATCGGCAAGTCCTAGGCTCTGTGGTTTAACCCACAGTGCCACCTGCGTCCCTTAGCATTTCTAGATGCCTTATATTATTGTGCCCTAAAACAGTTGGCCCTGGAACTGACTAAAGTGCAGGCTTGGGAAAATTCATGGAAAACTGATTTGAAAGAAAACTATATGAAAATGATGTATAGGTGGTATTTGACTCCTTGTAAGTTAGCAAAAATGTACAAGTACAAATGTAAATAAAAAGAAGGTACCTTTTACAATATGTGGTGGTTGTGTAAAATAATAAAAGCATTCTGGGAAATGATATGTAATAAAAAAAAGTCTAAAATAACTTTTATATTAAAAAATCAGAAGCTTTCTTATTAGGAATTATAGGTGCTGATATCCCAAAGGACCAGAAAAGACTTTTCATGTATGCAACAACAGCCACACGGATGCTACTAGCGCAGAGATGGGAAGAAGACAAAGTCCTGACCAGGGAGGAATGGCAAACTAAGGTGATGGACTATGCCAAAATGGCAAAACTGACCGGAAAGCTTAGGAACCAAGGAGACAAAAATGATAAATGCAATGCAATGTAACCTAGTGCAAAATGGACCCTATCGGATTCTATGCTTTCTTTGACATAAAGTGAGGCACCACCTTCAGTACCCCTTCATTGTTTTAACACAGGCTATACCAAAAACATAAGCCCCAAATTACAAAATTGTATACAATTTATACAATGTTTAAATGATTTGTTGAATCTGATCAGAGACTTAAAAACTTACAAAAAAAGATGATCCAATTAATCAAGGAGAATTTTTTCGGTGACATTTCCCCCCTTCTCTTATTGTTTCTCTCCAGTGCCAGAGGAGGGCTGACCCCCATATCTTTTGTGATCACCTACTAATTTAGGGAAACACATTTGAATGCAATCTTTCCTAATCCACACGTAGTTATATTCAGGAGGATTTCTAAAAATTCACTAACAAATGTGGAGAACTGAACTTAAGCAGAGAAACTGAAATGGATAGATTTGCACATCCTTAGGTACAGCTACCCAGCAAAGAAAAGATGGCACAGTTGTGGTCATCCTTGAACCCAAGCCTATTATTTTCATTCTAAAGCATGATATTTAGTTGCAGTTACTATCTGTCCCATGGTGCTGGAGGAGACTCTTGAGAGTCCCATGGACTGCAAGAAAATCAAACCTATGCATTTTTAAGGAAATCAGCTCTGAGTGCTCATTGGAAGGACAGATCCTGAAGCTGAGGCTCCAGTACTTTGGCCACCTCATGAGAAGAGAAGACTCCCTGGAGAAGACCCTGATGTTGGGAAAGATGGAGGGTACAAGGAGAAAGGGACGACAGAGGATGAGATGGTTGGATAGTGTTCTCGAAGCTACCAGCATGAGTTTGACTAAACTGTGGGAGGCAGTGGAAGACAGAAGTGCCTGGCGTGCTCTGGTCCATGGGGTCACGAAGAGTCGGACACGACTAAACGACTAAACAACACTATCTGTCCCCTCCACAAATATTTTTCTTTTGCATAATGTATACATTGGAACTAGCCCACCCACCCCCCGGAGAAAGCTGTTTTTATTCAGTTCTTTCCATTTGCATTAAAAATATACAGTGTGGTGATGCTTTTATTTGTCATTTCAGCACATTGAAATTAGCATCACAATTAGTTCCACCTAGGGTATTTATCCTTAGAAGAAAAGCCAATGAATCATTGTAAACAAGCTTTGTTTAATTCTCTGCCCATAAATTTTCCAGTCTGATGTATTGACTATAAACTCCTTTAAGTTTGTAAGGATGATATATGAAAAGTGTAGCACTGCACCTTTTAATTTAGAATAGTTTTGACAAATGTTTGATAAACAGTTTAAATAGAATTGTATACTGAGCCACCACCTAAGTTTGTGTCTCTTGGTCACACTGAGCTTCCAGTGCAATGATCTTCTTCCCCATGGAACCTGTGGATCTCCAAACATTGTTGAAGTCCAGTTTCACTGGGCTCCTGTCAGCATGGTCACCAATCAGGAATGATAGGAGTTGCAGTCCAAAAGCATGTGATGGTTCACAATCCCTGCTAAAAATCCAGCATGATATGGACCCTATAGCAAAGGTTGGAAGGTACTGTAATTATTTTCTCCTTTATAAGTGGCTTCTATGAGTGCTGTTAAGGTGACATCATTAAGGTGGCGGCGAGAGATACCTACACGCCAAATACTGGGGTCACCATTATCTTGGGTCAACTTACCTAATCAGCTTCACTGTATTGCAAAATGCAACAGATCTACTTTCTCCTACAGTAGTCAGTGAAAGCCACTCACTTTATGGTGAAAGTAAATAATTAAAATAAAGTAAATTCAGCCCTCCATGCCGAGCAACTCTTCACTAGTTCTAATAATAGACAAATGATCATGTACACTCTGTCGTAACATCTTGTTTCAAGCTGCTACCATATGGGAATGTCTGATGACTTACTCTTTGAAAATGATGACATGCAGAACGTTTCATCAAGAGAAATTTAACAAATCTGTCACCAGATAAAGCCAGTCTCATTAATTTAGAATTTCATTCAGACATTGCTGGGTTGGACAGCATAATGCCGATCCACAATAGCACGCTATCTATTTCAAAGAAGCATGAATTGGTAATGGACTACTTCCATTAAACAAGGATGAGATAGGAGGAAACCTAACAATAGGATGGTGTTGGATTCTCAAGCTTTAAGTCTTGTGGAAAATTCACTTGTATTTGCACAATTTGTAATAAAATGTTAAAACAAGTTTCTATGTATTGACCAAATCTTGCTCCAAAGGTTACCAGCAGCTGAACAGAAAATGAAGAACCAGAGATCAACTTCTAGGAAGGTCTCTCTGAAATTATTAGGGAATAGAACAGATACCCAAGGAATTACAGCCTAAATTGGATAAAACCCTACCAATGAATGAGTTGCAACTAGGGTTGAGAGCTTGAGGTGAATATATGATCTGGAATGGATTTCAGATCCACACCCACATCTTTGCCATCTTCCTGTGTTGAAGATCATCTACATATCCTTGCAGAAAGCAGCATCTTTGATCCAATTTCCAAGATCACCAGATGATCTTCAGATCCACACTTACTTCTTTGATACTATCATTCTACATTCCATGATGTATTTTCAGAATAAAAGAAATAAGGGACTCAATGCCACCTGGTGATGTTTCCTAAAGAGACAGGGCCAGTTCTAAAGTTTATCAATGCAATATCACATCTTACACAGAAGATCCCAGGGTGGCTTCACAACTACAAATTATGGCTCTGCTAATGAGCACCAGGGTTATACATTATTTTGAAATCGGAATGCATATCATTATTCTAAAACTTACTTCCTTTTCACTTTTTGGGGGTGGGGGGGATGAGGAAAGAGTCATTTGCTAATGGTGAAGGACCTTTTAAGGGAATGCTTTTAAAATACTTTGATTAACCTTAACAAGAGCTTTAATATGATACACTGCACTGGAACTTTTCCTACAGACATTTAAGGTTCCTTCATTAAATAACCAAAAGGGGGAGAGAGACTAGGCCTGCAACTGTAAGGCTTGTGGGGACATAGTGACTGTGTAAGTTAAAGGAACCACAAACCTATAATTAACTAAATTATCACCTGCTTAAAAAATCTTATAGAATGACAATCATAATTATATGCTTTTAATCCTTTCAGAGTAAAATGGTTCATTTGAGGAAAAAATAATTTTTGAACTTGCAGTGAGACTTCAAAAAGTAAAAGCTCACTGAAAGAATTAATGAAGACACATTGGCGTACGTAAAGTTCATGGGATGTCAAATTGTGTTATTCTCCAAATGTTAAAATAGCAGTTAATGGTCGTTGATGCAGTAAAATAAAATAGGTGTTTTGCTTTGATATGCATGTAAAGAACAAAGAGGGCTTTGAAGTCACTTTTTGTGTACTCCTGTGGCTGAGAAGAAAACTGACATGATGATGGTAAATTTGGATTATTTGAAAGCATAAATCCACATGAGATTTGAAAATGGAAACTGGGACAATAATCTCAGAGGAAGAAAGGGAATATATTAGTAATGCCAGAATGTTAATTGCCTGTACTTTAGCAGGACGTAGGGCTTATTCACCCTTCCTCTTGTTCTACTGTTTTCCTCAAAGGAAAGCCACTCTTAGGTGCTCAATTGGAGCAAAAGGCAATTGGGTTGTCTGTGGATTGCTGTTCGTTCTGATTTAGAACTGAAGAGCAGGTTTTCCTGGGAAAGGAGTGGGGCAAGAGGAAAACAGCTCAGACCCATGTCTAGAAAGAATGGGTCAGGCGGAAAATTGTTTGGGCCCATGCTTTTTAAGCATGGGACAAGCTGAAGGGTGTATAAACTCTTAGGCAAAATATTTAGAACTTAAGCTATCAGGACATTGTGGTGAATGACTGTGGACTATGCTTACAAATGTAATATCTATTGAATTATGAGCATGTGCAGGGCATTTTTCCAGCCAGTTCCGGCACCTCTTAGGTGTCCTCCATTGCCTATATAAGAAAAGCAAGGGAGGCTTTCATGGTGAGTTCTGGCACCTCTTTTTCTAGAAAAATAGCACTGAGCGTGTGTATGTGGGGAGGTGGCTTCTGTTTTCTGAGAGCCAATCGGTGTTTTGCTGTGCAAGAGCAAGAGAACAAGGGATCAAACTTTGTGTTGCAGGTGTCAGTCCAGGGAGTCTGTTACTGATAAGTCATGGACAGCTGAGTACACAGAGGAATGTAAATGAAGTTGGATAGAATGTTTAAGTTGCCTTTGGAAGGGATCTATACAGAGACAAAGTATTGTTATTACTCTTATTAATTATAATTTAATTTGTATATTGTCCTACACCCACAGGTCTCAGGGCAGTTCACAACATAAAACACAATACAGTGGTATCTTGGTTCTCAAACTTAATCCATTCTGGAAGTCCATTCCAAAACCAAAGCGTTCCAAAACCAAGGCGTGCTTTCCCAAAGAAAGTAATGCAAAATGGATTAATCCGTTCCAGACTTTTAAAAATAACCCCTAAAACAGCAATTTAACATGAATTTTACTATCTAATGAGACCATTGTTCCATAAAATGAAAGCAATCAACAAGGTACTGCAGTCACACAATCAATCAATCAGTAGCTGAACTGGGTTGCACACAGTCACAAAAACAAAACAAAAAAGCCACAAAACCAAAAACGCAAAATAAATAGCAAAAACAGACAGACCTCAGCGTAACACTCAAAGCAGAAGTGTGGCACTCAAATCAGAAGCGTAACACTCAATCAGAAGTGTAATACTCAAAATGGAAGTGTGGCACTCAAAATGGAGGACGTTCAGCTTCCAAACAAAAATTCACAAACCAGAACACTTACTTCCGGGTTTGCAGTGTTTGGGTTCCAAGCTGTTTGAGTACCAAGGCGTTTGAGAACCAAGGTACCACTGTATAAAAGTACAGTATCTAGATGCCAATGGGAAGTCCACAAGCAGGGCACAAGTTCAACAGCACTATCCTGGTCTTGGTCACCCCCAGCAAATGGTATTCACTATGCCTCTGATAAGGGATGCGGGTGGCACTGTGGGTTAAACCACAGAGCCTAGGACTTGCTGATCAGAAGGTTGGCGGTTCGAATCCCCGCAACGGAGTGATAATAAATAAATAATAAATAGATAAATAGGTACCGCCCCAGCGGGAAGGTAAACGGCATTTCCGTGCGCTGCTCTGGTTCGCCAGAAGCGGCTTAGTCATGCTGGCCACATGTACGCCAGCTCCCTTGGCCAATAAAGCGAGATGAGCGCTGCAATCCCAGAGTCGGCCACAACTGGACCTAATGGTCAGGGGGCCCTTTACATTTACCTTAATGCCTCTTATACAGGAGGTAATATAACCATATAGCTAGCTTTATCCATCATTAATTTGTCTAAGGCCTTTTAAAGTAATCCAAATTGATGACCATGACTACAACATGTGGTTTTGAACAGTTTAACTGTGTGCTGCACCCTGAATCTCAAGCCATTCCTATTAATTACATGACTCTGGGATGTAGTATTATGAAAGAGTAAGGAAAAATATATATCTCTATCCACTTTCTCCACACCAAATATAGTTTTGTACACTTCTACCATGTCCCCTATCACTCAATCCAAACTCTCTGCTTCATGATTCTTGATTTCTCTGGTGTGTATGTGGGTGGGTGTTTTTAAATAAGCAGTTATTTTTTCTCTTGCCTCTATACAATTTCTCTCTTTTTTAAAAAAAGAAAAGGGCAATCAGTGTAAGGGCAGAACGTTGGAAGCGCGAAACCTATTTTCAGACTTATACATCGTTTGCTAAATAATTTACACAAAACACGTCAAAATTCATCACCACAGCATTTGGCTTCTTTATCAATGCTATATTCTTTTCGCTGAACCCCCCCCTTTTTTTGTTCACTGACAGCGCTTGTGCCCTCCCAGAAATATTTTCAGAAAACAGTAATTAATCTGAAAAGCATATAAAACTACTCTTGTAACAATCATTGTTCTGAGAATGGGGAGACGGTTTTAATTTATGCTCAGCAGAACCACGTCTGGAAATGAAACTATAATGGTCCCGTTCTCCTCAGAGTGCCTTCCCAAACGAGCTCGAATGTAACCATGGCTATTAACAAAGCAAAATTAAATGACATGAATTTGCACAGTTATTTCGGGTCCAAATGAAAAAGGAGCCTGGGACAATAAATAATTAAAGTATGAAGACACGTGTACATTAAATGAAACACTGCACTTCATTTCATGTATCAAAAAATAAATTAGTGTGTTAGCAAACTGATACCCAAGGCAACCTCCTACTCAACTCTCTGCAGCTGTGTTTGTGATTCATACTGTCAGAGCCTCTGTTAATTAGCCATCTCATGCGCAGATCCCAGAGGTTGCAAATTAAAGTAAATATAATGACTGCTACAATTCCTGATTAATATAGGGAAATATCGTAGATCAGAAGAGAAATTGAAGATATTAGCATCATTGCTACCAGTGGTGGCTCCCTGATTGTGGGAAATGTAACTGGAACCATCACTGTCAGTTTTGGGGCACCAGGATTACACATATATATTTACCGCCCTTGGATGGTACAATCAGCCTCTAGGTAAAAGTAAAGGGACTCCTGACCATTAGGTCCAGTCGTGACCGACTCTGGGGTTGCATGCTCATCTCGCTTTATTGGCCGAGGGAGCCGGCGTGCAGCTTCCAGGTCATGTGGCCAGCATGACTAAGCCGCTTCTGGCGAACCAGAGCAGCGCACGGAAACGCCGTTTACCTTCCCACCGGAGTGGTACCTATTTATCTACTTGCACTTTGACGTGCTTTCGAACTGCTAGGTTGGCAGGAGACAATCAGCCTCTACTGTGCTGCTTATCTTTTAACGGTGTGGGGTAGGATTTGTCCTTCTTATTATATTGCTGAGCTAGTATTTTAGGAGTTTTCTATTGTGCGTTGTTGTTAATTTGGCTTTTAATAGCTTTTACCTTGAGGTTAAGTTGCTTGAGACTTTTTTCTTTTTGCGCAAAGCAACTAACAAATACAATTATTAATAAATAATAGTAATAACTGTTTGTCTGTTCATCTACCTCAACTAGTATTCCACCTCTAGGTTCCTTTCAGTGCAATTAAATTGATGTAAACTCAGAAGAAACCCCTATTGAGTTCGCTGTGGCATATTCCATGGTAAACACCCATAGGATTGCAGCCTTAGCATTGAAGCTAGTACCTCATTAATCAAGCACTAGCCATACCCCAATATTCTATTTTTTTATTTATGTTGCCGGCACATTTGTAAAGCTAAGCAGGGTCCAGTATGGTGTCAAATTGGATGGGGAATCATGTGTTGGGATTCCTGAATCGCAGGGGATTAGACTAGATGAACAGTGGAGCCCCTCCCAGTTCTACAGTTCTATGATTCAGTTCATAATGATTCCACAAGGTGACTTTAAAAAAGCTTAAAAACCTTAAGTTCTTGTTAATTTCAGGCACAATTTTCCTATGTCCCTTGTCACAAATATTGTCCAGTATTCCTGGCAGTGTTACTCTCCATCCTACTGCTGCTGTTTTCATTGGCTTAAAATTGAAAAAAAGGTGCAAGAGTTTTCCATGTAAGGTTGCTGGAAAGAGAAAACAAAGAATAAAAGCCTTTTGTACAGGGAAGCTTTTTAAGGTTTAATATTTTACTATGTTTTTATATTTTACTGGAAGCTGCCTGGAGTATGCTGTGGCAACCCAGTCAGATAGGTGGGATACAAATAATAAATTGTTGTTGTTGTTGTTGTTGTTGTTGTTGTTGTTATGTATTACTATTATTATAGCTGTGGATATTGGTAACTACTTCAGAAAGCTGAAGATAGCTAGTGACCCCCAGGAACGTGCTGAAGCTGGGGGATGTATCCAGCCTCAGGGCCGGATTTAGGTTTGATGAGGCCCTAAGCTACTGAAGGTAATGGGGCTCTTTATATGTCCAGCTGTCCTTTGTCAACAACAAATTGTGTTGAATATATGCTATATGGTAATTTATGGATCTAAAACCATTTGCACATGCAGAATGTAGGCACCTTATACAGTGGTACCTTGGGTTACATACGCTTCAGGTTACATACGCTTCAGGTTACAGACTCTGCTAACCCAGAAATAGTACCTCAGGTTAAGAACTTTGCTTCAGGATGAGAACAGAAATCGGGCTCCGGCGGTGTGGCAGCAGCAGGAGGGAGGCCCCATTAGCTAAAGTGGTGCTTCAGGTTAAGAACAGTTTCAGGTTAAGAACGGACCTCCGGAACGAATTAAGTACTTAACCCGAGGTACCACTGCATATAGAAATGAGCAAACCACTGATATTTTAGGGAGCAGGCTAGCAGGCGGGGCCCATTACTTACACCATAGGAGCCTACACAACACAAAACACTGTTGCTGTATGTAGGTTTTATTTTATTTGTTTTTTATCTTATATTTTGGAAATGTACATTCAGTTATTTTTCCTTTAAAATTTTTGTTCAGCTTGTTCAGCTTATACATAAATCCTCTTATACCCATCTGTGATGGGATGGTGAGCTGCTTGTGCGTAAAATCCTAGTCCCTCAGAGTTTGGCTAAGTCCACCAACCTCTGTCTGTGACGGAGCTCCTTAAGCATGGCTCCATCAGTCGCTCGTAGAATCGGACAGTGGGCGTTTACGGAACTTCTTCCAGCATAAAAGCTCCTTAACGGAAACGCGTCTTCTGGACTCTCGGCGTGACAGTTTCCGGCGAGGAGTAGGTGTCCCTATGGGAGGTCCTGAAACCTCCCCACTATTTTCGCTGGAAGTGTCTCTGAGCCCTCCCTCCGACTCACTTTCCCTTGGAACTCCACCTCTCCCCCTGCTGGTTCCCTCCTCAGCTGAATACTCTCTCTCAGCCTCTGTGAGCCCTTTCACCATCTGCTCCTCCGATGGCAGTTCCCTGACACCATCATTAGCTCATCAGCTGTTAGCAGAGGTGGGATCCTGATTTTTAATCTTCCTTCCATGCTGCAGTCCCTACTGGTGTGAATGAAATTTAGCAGGACAAGGCAGTACAGTGGTACCTCGCAAGACAAAATTAATTCGTTCCACGAGTTTTTTCTTCTTGCGAGTTTTTTGTCTTGCGAAGCACGGTTTCCCATAGGAATGCATTGAAAATCAATTAATGTGTTCCTATGGAAACCGCTTGCCGGGCTGGCGGTGCGGAGAAGGGCTTTTCTCCCCACCGCAAGCCTTCAGGACAGGTCCGGGAACAGAGGGGAAGGCACGCTGCGCTTCTCCTCTGTTCCCGGAGCTTGCGGTGAGGAGAAGGGCTTTCCTCCCCACCGCCAACATTCAGAACAGCATTCTGAATGTTGGCGGTGGGAAGGAAAACCCTCCTCCCACCGCAAGTCTTCAGGACAGGTCCGGGAACAGAGGGGAAGGCGTGCAGTGCTTCTCCTCTGTTCCTGGGGCTTGCAGTGGGAGGAGGGTTTTTCCTCCCCACCGCCAACATTAAGAACAGAATTCTGAATGTTGGCGGTGGGAAGGAAAACCCTCCTCCCACCGCAAGTCTTCAGGACAGGTCCGGGAACAGAGGGGAAGGCGCGTTGCGCTTCTCCTCTGTCCCCGGACCTGTTCTGAAGGCTGGCGGTCCACCGCCAGCCTTCAGAACAGCCGTCCGAAGGCTGGCGTGGGGAGAAGGGCTCTCCGCCCCACCGCCAGCCTTCGGAGGAGCCTTCCGAAGGATGGCGGGGGGGGAGGTCTCTCCGCCCCACCGCCAGTCTTCGGAGGAGGTCCGAGGACAGTGGGGAAGACGTGCTGCGCTTCCCCGCTGTCCCCGGAGATTTCCCTATGGGCTTTCGTCTTGCGAAGGAAGCCCATAGGGAAATTTGTCTGGCGAAGCACCTCGAAAAACAGAAAACTCTTTCTTCTTGCGAGTTTTCCGTCTTGCGAGGCATTCGTCTTGCGAGGTACCACTGTATATGGGTACCGTAGTCTGAAAGGAATGTTAACATGCAGAGTAGAAGGCCTGGCCTTATAAGTGGCAGTGCTGATGGAAGAAACCACAGACATGAACACAGACTTTGTGTAAAATGTGTCTTTAGTTGCCCTTTGGTATCATTGTTGAGTCAACAAACTGAAGCTGCTTTACTCCACTCTTGCCAAATGGACACCTAAAGCAATGTGCTAGAAGTTAGTCCTGAAATGTCTAATCATACATAATACAGTAAATCACCAAAAAATCACAACCCACCAGTGTTTCTAGTCCCTTCTTTTATTCCTGCATTGCAGGGGGTTGGACTAACTCTTGGGGTCCCTTCCAACTGTACAATTCTATGATTCTCTTCAGCAATGGTGTGTGGAGTTCAGTCATGCGAAGACCGCAAATAGTTGAGTCAACAATGTGCCCTTGCAAGTCATAAACCTTGCTGCCCTCTGAATTATTGCTGCCGATGCTCATGACACTTCAATCTTTAAAGTTTAATGCACCCAGTTTGGGAACTGATGGGTTAACGGTTTTCTGATGAAGCAGTCCTGGCTGATGTGCTTTTAAAGTAGAAGAGCAATTATGGAACACAGCTTTTTTTTATATAAAGTATTTATAATGAAGTCATCAGAACATAAGCTTATGATGCAGCATCATTTACAGGGGGAGAAAGACAACATCTTCAAAGGACATTATAATACTGAACTCTTTGTCAAGAAAATGAAAATGAATTTCTCATTTTTAATTGCAGCTGATAATGCTTAAAAATTACGAGTGAAGGCTCAACTTTCTTAACATTTGCATTTCTAATTATCTAGCAGCCCATTTTTACGTAGGATTATATAGAAACCTAATTGTGTTCTAATAACTTGGGTGCTCTAGTTAGAGATTTTTTTTTTTCAATAAAGGCTTGGTTTTGCTGATTTACATTGATTTGCATACCTTACAGAATTTATAGTTGCTGCTTTTGTCATTGTGCATAATGTCAAATGCTGAATTAAGCCATTCTATCTGAACCACAAAACATTTATTATTATTATTATTATTATTATTATTATTATTATTATTATTATTCCACAATTATGATTTATATAATAGGATGCATTTGTGTATTTCTCCTGCCTAAAATGGCATCTCACAGAGAGGATATGAGAGAGCAACAAAGGAAATTAACTGCAAAAGTTGGTGGAGTCTTCAGCCGAAAGCTAATTGCAGGTGATGATGAAAGATCTAAGACTGTTGTTTTCTCCTGAGTACTAAATGCAAATTTGAAACTTTAGACTAGTTTCATTCAGGATGGACTTAGAGCAGATCTTGTTATACAACATCCCTAATAACTAGCCATTCTAGCTGGGGCTTTTGGAAACTGCAGTCTAGCAATCGGACAAAACATGTGACCACCGCTGACATAGAGGCTTCCCTTATGACAAAAATGTGAAACTATACTACAACTAATATCAGCCTGAGCAAGCATGTGTTGCATTCTAGTCAATGGAGATATGGGCTGGATCTACACTGACCTGCCTAACGTTATTTCCTCCTATTAGAATGATATTAGATCTCGTTTTAAAACGTCACAGGGCCATTAAAATGTTTTTTACCTTGGTTTCTTCATCAAATGTAAGTAATACTCAGCCACATTATTTCCCCAAACAGTATTTCTTTCCCTGCTGGTCTGGTTGCTGGTTGCTCTGCTGCACCATCTGGTGTCACATTTTAATTCTTCCTCCCTCCCTCCATGTCCTTTGTTGTGACTGAACACTGCCCCTCAAATACCATTGGAGGGGGTTGGAATGCAGTGAAAAAGGTAACACACTACATAGGGATATGAACAGAGTTTCACCAATATAGCAGCATAAAACGATTAAAAAATAAGCAATAAAAAGACCAGGTAAGAACGCATTATGAACGTAAAAAGTAGGATGTCATGTGTCCATCCACATTATCAAAACCTTTCATTAACCCTTCCTTAAAGTTAAAAACCATGAGTATAGATTTGCCTTAAGGTAAAGGTAAAGGTACCCCTGTTAGGTCCAGTCGCGGACGACTCTGGGGTTGCGGCACTCATCTTGCTCTTTATGCCGAGGGAGCTGGCATTTGTCCGTAGACAGCTTCCGGGTCATGTGGCCAGCATGGAACCAGAGCAGTGCATGGAAATGCCATTTACCTTCCCGCCGGAGTGGTACCTATTTATCTACTTGCCCTTTGACATGCTTTCAAACTGCTAGGTTGGCAGGAGCTGGGACTGAGCAATGGGAGCTCACCCCATCGCGAGGATTCGAACCACCGACCTTCTGATTGGCAAGCCCTAGGCTCTGTGGTTTAACCCACAGCGCCATCTGATACAGAATAACCACTCAGCTGAGGTCCAGATGATAGACATTTGCCTCATGGCGTGGCTGTGGTGGGTCCAGGGTGGCTACCATCTTCAGCCACGCTGGGGGGAAGGGCTGGTCATCTGGTACCACCCCACCTCTGGCCGCAATGGCCTTTCAGGTATGCACAGGCAATGCCTGCAAGGCCAATCGGGGCAGGGCCTTGGGGGCTTCACTCAGCCCACCTATGGCTTATAAGGTACAGGCCACCCTCTTGCCTGATCATCACTGAATTTTCCACCCACCCACCCTCTTTGTTTGGGCCTGTGTCATATGGACCTTGCTATGGTTTACCTGGTCACTGTATTCAGGGCCAGGAATGAATTTTCTCCTGCAAACAAATTGGCCAGCTTGCAGGTTTCCGCTTACCTCATAGCAACTGCCACAACCTTGGTGGATAAGGCATTGGGCTGGATCCTTAGCTGCAGGGGTACCCCATTGGAGAGGTCCAGAAGGGGTGACTGATCAGCCAATGTGCCTCACCCAATGGTTGCCTGTATAGGGTTGTGGCACCCAATTCATGTCAGAGCAACTTCCTAGTACTAGGTTGACTCCACCAGGTTCCTATCAGGTGTGAGGCAGGCCGCCCAATTGCCCAGTGATACATGCCCAGTGCCTGAGTGCTTAGTCAAACCTACTCTTTCCTGTAATAAATAAAGTTGTGGCCTCATTTAACCCAATACAAAACCCTCGACTCCCGAATGCCTCCGTTTTGGAACGTTTCGGCACCCAAACGCCCCAAACCCAGAAGTAAGTGTTCCGGTTTTTGAACTTTTTTCGGAAGCCAAACGTCCGACGCAGCTTCCGCTTGAGTGCAGGAAGCTCTTGCAACCAACTGAGCCGCCCCTCAGTTATTGGATATTCAACAACCGACTTTGACCGTATCAGTTTCCTGTGTCCTTTCCTGCATCCATTAGTCCATTCAGACTAATGAAATATAGGGAGAGGTTGTCCCTCAATTTTGTCTAAAGCAATTTTCGGAAGGATTAGAATTGTGAAAAGCAAGTCTTTCCTAAGGAGGAGCTTCTAATAAATTCCAAGAGAAGCCCAGAATTTCAACAGCCTGAACAAAGTTCCTCAGGAGTCCTTTCCTGTGCAGTTATTGAATAGGTTCCACTGACATGTTGAATGGCTGTGCCCGTAATTTGCCAGGTTCAAAGGTGGCAACCCAAGGCAGACATTCTTAACTCAACATTCCAGTCGCAGAAAGTATGAATTTGAAAAGGCTTGACTTTGTGCTCTTTAATCTTGCCAGGTATTTGTATAATTGGAATGTCATGGTTTTTGGTGCCAGAGAACTAGGTCTGAGTGCATATCTGGGTAGCACTGGTTAATCGAAGATGAGAAGTGATGTGATCTTCGCCCACTTTGAGGGGCTTTGAGGGAAAATGTGTGAAGCAAATGAGTGCAAATGAGCTGAGAATACTGCCTCTGACTTTTCTCACTCCTTGGCACTTCAAAGAGATGTGCAGCTGCTCACCTAGAAAAAACACACACACTTGTTTACCTCAAGATAGCATAGGTTGGCCAGCAGCCAGAGGCAGACTTGCAGTGTAAATACATTTTAAAGAATGGGAACAGAGGAGCAGAGCTAGGCAGAGTGGACTCTAAGGAGTGGCTTTCAAATTAAAATCATCATTAATGACCGCTCCCCGCTTAAAACGGGGGGCGCCCTTTGCGTGGACGCGCGCAGCCCCTAGATCTGGAGCGGCTCCATCAGCATAGGCTTGGCTTTGCCTTCCCTCAGGTGGGATACCTGGAGGTCTCCGCCTACCTCAGTCAGTTGTCCAATCCCACCTGGGGGAAGCGTTGCCAAGGAGACCAGGCCAGGTAGGGGAGGGATTACCTGCCCACACAATAGAGGAAGGATCTTACCTGGGAATCCTCACTTGGCTCCAGAGCTTCTCCCACCTTACCCACCCTCAGTTAATGTCTTATTTTGCAGGTTAACTTTTCTTCACAGGTTTTGCAGGTTAACTTTTCTTCACAGGTATGCGGGCGCTGCTACGTTAAGGTCGCTGTTAAAGGGCTGGAAAGGAATTTCCCTGCATTGGCAGGTTTCGCTTTTCCCGTAGCAAAACGTCACAACTTTGGTGGTATCAGGCCTTGGGCGGAATCCTTTAGTCCATCTTCCTCTTTGTGGTGGCGATACCAGGGTTCCCCGTTAAAGGGGTTTCTGAAGGGAAGCTTTGACCATATGCCGAAAGGTCGTCATTGCTCTCACCTGCGGCGGCGGCGTAACAGGGGCGGCTATCTCTGCTTGAACATAGGTTCTCCAGAGCCGGCCCATCCCCCCCCCCCACTGGATAACCCTGAAGCTCCCTAGGTCCCCGGCTGGGGACTGGGGAGGGAGAACGCCCAATGCCTGAGCCAAGGTCTACCCACATTTGAAATTTAATAAAGTTGTGGCCAATTTAATCCCATAGCACGTTGTCTTGAGTCGTTATTCCACATGACGGGGGGGACCACTCGGGATCTGGGGACTCCGCCTGTCCACGCAAACTATGCAGACGTTTCTCTTACTCTCTAAAATTGCTACCTTTGGCTGACCTGAAGCCATTCAATATATTCAAAAATATATAAAACTTCATATGACGTCATTTGACTTGTATCTGCTAACGACAGCACAAAGATTAAGCATGTATCCATTGTTTTAAAGAATCTTAGCAGCTGGAAATTAAAGTGATACTCACCTTAACCAAAGGGTGCTGTTGACCTGACAGAAAACTGAGGCAAAATTTGCAACTACCCTCAAAAGCTTTCTTTGCTGCACAAAACATTAGGCCCAGTTTACATATTATTTCACATAAACATCTGTCCCTTCTCCTTCCTTCCCCCCGCTTCATATTTTATTTTATTGTGAAATGTGACAGAGAGAAATATGGTTTAGTTCACATTTTAAGGTGAGCCTATGTACTTCCTGAAACAATATGCGAACCAAAACTGAGCCCTCTTCCCATATTCTCACTTCTCCAAATTTTGTGATGGACTTTCCCAACTAAATGATGAACAAAGTATGTACCTTAATATAAATTTTTTAAAAATAAAATTAATAGAAATAATATAAAAAATGCATTCTGTTATGGGAAACTACTTGCATGTGAAAAGGTGCATGTTAAGGGGAAAGTATGCCAATTTTTTGTGAGGAATGTGTGTGTGTGTGTGTGTATGTGTGTGCGCGCACACACACACACACACACACACACACACAAACTAATGCATAAATGTGGTGAACTAAGGCTGGGGGGGGGAGGTGGAAACAGAGAGAAACCAAATTTGACAGATTTGTCCATCCCTAATTATAGCATTGTGGGTAGTGTTATTTAATCACACACAGTAAATAACACTTACGAAAGGATAAGTGTTTTGATAAAGATAAAACGTGGCTCTGACCCCAACGCTACGCATACACAATCTGGGTTTTGTACAGAACAAAAACGACTTCTATGTTTCAGCTTCCTCAGAAAGTATAATTGTGTTTTTTTCTTGGCGTCCTCAAGCCCCAAAGAGAAGCCTTAATGAAGAACTGTGCAATGCCTAGGAAGGCATAAGGGAGCACATTCACAATGTTCCCTAGAATATTCCAGACTTTCCCCAAAGCATCTGCCCAGTGACTCTCCCCAGCCAGAGTCAGCGCTCCTATTATTCATTTGCTTAAGGCATTTACTCATTTCATATTTGTGTATTAAAGGCACACACTGCCCTTTAGCCAAAATAGTTATCGGAACAGTGCATAAAAATCAGTTCTAAGATGGCTCCTGCCCTCGTGCTCATAATTCAAAAAGATGCGACACATGAGGAAAAAGGGAAGGGGATGGAGGAGTATCAGGAGAAAAGCAAACTTAAAGATATAGTCAATGTCCGTGATAATAGTGGCTTGCTTTGAGCTCGCTAAAGGGTTGTCTCTCCCTGGAAGCATTCAGAAACAGAGCAGGTGACACCATCTGGGCCAGGATGATGCACCAACTCTTGCTGCTCAGATTTTCCATCAGACAGCTGACTTGATAGCAGTTAAAATTAAATGGAATGAAGTGGCTAACTGAGGCAGAAGAGCCTGGGGCAGACAAAAGCAGGAAGGTGTTGGAGGTCAGAGCTGTTGCAGATATTAATATTGCACAGTTTGAAGCAATTGGGTATATGAAAACTGATTCTTTTTGGAAATGAATCATTGTCCAGACCCCTTAAAATATTATTCAAATTTTACTAACAGAACTCCTCAAAATAAAACAGAATACAGTAAATGATACATCCAAAATATCCATACAATGACTTATGCTGTCCAGCTCACCGCTTTACAAAATATGAAATAATTCCAACAGACCTAGAAGCAAAGCTCTGTCTCTTCCCGTAGCATCCATTTTACCTTGGAGATGTTTTTACCGTGAATATTTTACACGTCTTTTCTCCGTAAGACAAAAGACACAAAGGCAACTCCCTTTGAAGTGGAAATTTGCAACCCAATACCTTCATCACATGATCTAAGGTTACACCACTCACATGTTAGCTACCAGAGAAAAACAGTCATTCAGTTGACTATCAACTCAGTAAGAGCTCAGAGTGTTCTCCTTGGATTTAATATAACCCCATAGAAAATCGACATGCTAACCTTTTCGCCAATATACATTTAGCCATTTTTCATTTCTGTGTAAATTAAATCATTATATTCAACAAGAACTTTGTGTTCTAGGTGCACTACCTAAGCCTAAGCTAACTTGCTGCCTTCACGTGGGGTGGAGGATACTTTCAAGCACCAACTAATACTCAGTTGGCCATTCAGCTTTTGTATGTGGAATGGGAAGGGGCAATAACTCATTTGGCCTCAGGCATCAAAATTATTTGTGCAGGTTTTGTCTCAGCCTAGCTCTGAAATCCATGGGGATCATTTGTCACATTTGGCATCATGTCTTCAAGTGCATCCCATATAAGTGGAGAAAAGGGTTGCAGATACGATAACAATATGTGATAGGCTATCCAAAAGACATGACACAGAAGGAAAAAGGGACATTGAGGGAAGAGGAAAAAAGAAACTTAGGCAAAAAGTTAAAATTATGATTGCATACGTGTTACTTTTCATTGTTGCAGCTTTTGCCCCTACTATATCCAGTAAAAAATGAAGCAAAGGGAATTTTATCTGATACAATTTCATAGGCTTTGTGCCTATTTCCCCTCATAACCACTTCCATCCATGCTCCGTATTTCTAAATAGGCTTTTCTATAATGTTATATTTCAAAGAAAATACCAATGCAAGTCATACATTTATGCAGCTCCTTTTACCTTTCCAAAGCTGAGCTTGCTACATCTAATCGAAATGTAAATTTTGCTCAATGATGACAATAGACCAGAGCACAGTACAGTCTCAGTGAAATTGTTCGTTTTAATGCTGTTTAATAAGCAGCTCTCACAAGGACGCAGCATGGTTTGCTGCAATCCTTTGTTCAGAGAACAGCTGCATCAGCATGATCTGGGGCTAAAGAGATGTTGAATGTCATTGCTTATCGAAACAACTTGTGATCTTCTATAACCCAGGAATGCTTGTTTTTTTGAAACGATGATGTGAAAATCTGGCCTTGAAATCCCTTTGATAAACTGCGAAGAAGCACTGTGAAGTTCTCCAATTTGATGTCAAATTAATGGGATAGTAGAATTTGCACATTTTAGAAAGCGATCTGCCAATTCTGTGTATAACTAGAGCGGCAGTAAAGTGTGTGACCTCCTTTAATCTCTTCTGATATATTCCCCTGATAAATCTACCAAAGTCATTTTGTTCTGGTGCTTAGTCTGATGTTTTTCTTTGTTAGGACAAATCTGTTAGTTCAAGTTCAAGTGTCTTTACAGGAAACCAACTGAGAATTTGTCTCTCTCTTTCTCCCCCCCCCATTACTTTTTGATTTTATTTTGATTCTGAAGTTACATAACTGCCTAGAGTGACATTGATTTCACAGTCTAACCATGGGTATTAGCAATATTGTTTAAAACAGATCCTTCATTGACTCAAATGGACTTAAGGAAAAGTATAGGGCTCTCTGTTCCATATGAAGACCTAAGTACAAATGAAATTAATGATGTGATTAGCATTTATATTGTTGTGTGTGTGCATCCCTATACGCCTAAACATTTCCAGCTCAGACTGAGAAACTGTTGAATCAAGTGACTATTCCCTCTTTCTCTGAATAATTCAGGACATTATTGAATGATAATATCAAAGTGGAAGAGGTATTAACAATTGTCGCCAAGCTCAAGTCAAGAAAGACCCCTGTCCCAGAAAGATTTATATAAGTGTTTTAAGGAGATCCTGGTCCCACACTGGGAGAGTATTGGGTGTTAGGAGAGGCGTAGTGCCTCTAGTTCCTGCCAACCTAGCAGTTCGAAAGCACGTCAAAGTGCAAGTAGATAAATAGGTACCACTCTGGCGGGAAGGTAAACGGCGTTTCCGTGTGCTGCTCTGGTTCGCCAGAAGCGGCTTAGTCATGCTGGCCACATGACCCGGAAGCTGTATACCGGCTCCCTCAGCCAATAAAGCGAGATGAGCGCCGCAACCCCAGAGTCGGTCCGACTGGACCTAATGGTCAGGGGTCCTCTTTACCTTTTTTAGTACCTCTAGTAGGGGAGAGATCATGCTACCTCTGGGGTAATTTGTGCAATGTTGGTCCCCACGCTGCACTTGGCTCTCACCTGCAGCTCCTAAAAGCTGTCGGCATGAGACAGTAACCACACCCAGGGAAACCAGGCTAGCTAAACCAAGTGAGGGTAGGCTCTCAAACCCTCAGTGAGTTAGGGACTTTACCTGCATGCAAAGACAGGCTCTGGCAGATTGAGTGGATGAGACTAATAGTGGGTCCAATGATCAAGAAGGCAGTTTCTGCACGTGCTGTAGAGGGAAGTGAGGGGCAGATGGAGCCCGTCAACCTGGAAAGGTAGCTCATCTAGGAGAAGGAAAACTCTGATCCTAAACCTCCACTGCCTTGTGGGATATCTTCGGGAAAGGAAAGGCTAAGGAGTAAACCCTACATAAATCTGGTGTGGAAACCCTAAGACGGTTGAATGGCTTCTTGTATGCCTCCTTCCGGCAACTCCTGCAGCCAAGCTGGTGCCAAATGTGTAACTCTGTTTTCTTTCGGTCCACATCAGTGAGATAGAGAGGGGGGGATGTTCATGACTGGGCAACCCAGGATCTACATACACACTGCCCAGGATTGTGCCCTGGGGAGATCGCTTTAGTGCTAACAAGGGACTTCATCCCAACTGCTAACAAGGGACTTCATCCGTTGGAGACACATTCCATTGTATCTTGAGACAGATGGGTGCAAACAACAACAAAATCACACATCTATTGAATTTTTTCAATGGGATCCTTGATGATTATAAGGTCCCTGAGTCCTGGCTGGTGGCAATTCCAAAATCAGGTGAGGAAAGTCTTACCATCCCATATCAACCCTCAGCCATGACCATTGTGGCATGATTTAATAGAGGAGTCTCAGAGAATCTTAGATTTGGAAGGGACCCAAGGGTCATCTAGGGTATGTTCATCAATACAATATGTTGGGAAGGTAGATCTCAGGTCCATTAGATGGTTGCTCAAGGTGCGGGGGCAGAGGATAAATATGTATGTATGTATGCATGTAATGAACCAGTTGGGTGATAGTGCATGGGGAGAACAGCTTTAAGCCTTCACCTCCCTTACCATTATGGGGAGAAGTCCCATTGGTATTTCTCTTAATGCTAATTGTAGCAGGGGATGGATGGGCACAAATTTCATGAAGATTGCTGCGGGAGAGAAAATACTGACATCTCCCACTCTGCATGCTACATTCCTGATAACAATCTGTGGGCCATGCCCCTAGTATTTCATTTTTAGAAGCCCACAATATAATTACTAATCTCATGTGTTGTTGGGTCATTACTGAACCTCTCTTTGAATTTAGCTCTAGGCAACTCCAACCTCTTCACTTGTTAGATATTTCAGGCAAAAAGAGAATGATTGACACCTTCTAGCCCTGGCTATGAGACCCCAGAAGCATCTGGGTCCCCATCTGCACATTGTACCACTTTTAACAACCATGGCTTCCCCCAGAGAATCCTGGGAACTGTGACTTGTTAAGGGTGCTGAGAATTGTTAGGAGATCCCTAACAGAGTTACAATTCTCAGTCAATCTCTGTACCCAAGGAACTATGGGAATTGTAGCTCTGTGAATAGAATGTGCCCCTTTAAAATGTGGTTTTGGGGAAGGGTTATTGGGTTGTTGTTTTTATTTTGATTATATATTTTGTGGTTTTATATTCTGATTTTGTTCTGGGAACTGCCTGGAGACCTCTGGGTATAGGGCGGTATATAAATTCAGTAAAAAAATAAAAATATAGAATAGGAGATTGTGTTTCAGGCCTATATCAACAGGAGTTATGATTGTCTAAGTCAAGCAAAACTATTGCTACATTCTTGCTTTGAATGTGGGATATTATCCGGACTAACCTTTTACTCAAGGTAACTTTGCTTCTTCTTGTGTACTACAAATGAGTTCAGTTTAGGCCTACAATCCACATCACAAATTACTGAAAACACTGGAACTGACTTAGACATATTGCTAAAAATAATTAGAAGGCAGCAGTTAACTGATATGGTGTGATTTCACCCTACGGAATATGTAACAGCACAGATTTGGAATGTAACTGTCAGCTCCAGTGTGCATTCGAATAGTCCTAGAAAGGTTAATATATATGTCTTTTCTTATACAAGAGCTTGCATTGTAAACCCAAGAGGCATTTTGATATCACAATGTTCTTCTATCAAAATGAGAACATAAGCTAAATTGCTATTGCCAATGGGACTATTCCTCTGAATAAGAACATACATCGTTTGGGCCAATTACATTTAAGAAATTGAATCTGCTTCACAGATATCACATCAACCTGTGGCTTTGGGCACTATTGTGCAATGAATATAGAGGACAGTATTGTTTAATGTGCAGGTCACTGAGACCAGAATACAAGCTCCATAGAGAAAGGAAATCCCTGCTGTGTCTGAAAGTAGGATGGGAAGGGGAATATGTGATTGATATGCTTCTTCAATTTAATTTATGTTCTTCTGTAAAACAGTAGTATCTTAGTCACACTAAGGAGCTGAGGAGAATCATTCCCCTCTCATCCAAGCCACATGCCTATAACAACTTGCAGGAAATGGAGAGGGGTGACAGGGAAAACTCCAGAGAACACTGTGTACGGCTGAGACCAATAAGTTTCTGTTTGGGATTGGACCAGACTTTAGAAAGATGGTTGAATAATCTAGAATTAAGCCAGGGAACACCTAAAATCTGATGACCAGAGTCTGCAGAGCCCTAATGAACACTGCTGTTGTTAATAGCACATCCATCCCACACCCTGGAGAGGCCTTTTTGGTGGAAGAGACTTAAGGCCCCATGGAAAACCCTGCACCAACTGAAGACCTGGAGGAACCTGCAGGATAGCCTGGAGACCCGTATCTTAGGGAGGCTTGGCTGCTCCAAGGATCACGTCAACCCTATCCTGAGCAATGTCTCAGTCCTCTGCTACCCCTCCTGGCCACCCTGGACTCAGGAGCAGAGGCTTATTAAGAGGATGGGAAATCTCAGGTGCAGATGTGGTTCCAGTTCAACCTATTTTAATATAGTTGAGGGGAACAATGGGTTTGGGCTCACCAACAGAGTTCTTACATCACCTGTCGGATTAGGTCAAAAGGCTATCTAGTTCAGAATTCTGTTCCCTAGAGTGGCCAACTGGTTGTCTATGGGAAGCAAAACATGAAGGCACTAGACTTCTCACTCTGTCGCTTCTCAGTAATTGATATTCAGAGACCTACTACCACTGATCCTGGAGGTAGTTTACATCTATTAATTCATCCACCAGCATTAACGAACAACAGCATTTCATCCAGCGATAATTGAGATGAAACTTCTCAAGATAATTAAGTTCAGCAAAAAAAAAAAAAAATCCTCTGCAAATAGGGTAGGGGATTTTGGGAGACCTTTTTCATCAAATCCATTTTCACAAAATGCTTAAGGAAAAGTGCACACAGAGAGAGAGAGATTATAACCTCTGCAGCACACAGGGAATTTGTAGCTTTGCCATCCACAAGCTGGAGGACAGCAGCAAGGGGGACATAGGACTTTGTGCATTCTTCCTCTCTCTCTCTCTCTCTCTCTCTCTCTCTCTCTCTCTCTCTCTCTCCCTCTCCTTGCATTTAGGCTAATACCCAAATGCCTGTTGTCTTTGTCCATGGAGTTTTCTTGGCAGGGATACTGGAGTGGCTTGCCGGTTCCTCCTCCAGGTGCATCATGTTTGGTCAAAACTCTCCACTATGACCTGTCTATCTTGGGTGCCCTGCTCGGCATAGTTCATAGCTTCTCTGAGTTATTCAAGCCCCTTCGCCACGGCAAGGCAGTGATCCATGAAGGGGAATTTTGAATTATGGTGCTGGAGGAGACTCTTGAGAGTCCCATGGACTGCAAGAAGATCAAACCTCTCCATTCTTAAGGAAATCAGCCCTGAGTGCTCACTGGAAGGACAGATCGTGAAGCCACCTCATGAGAAGAGAAGACTCCCTGGAAAAGACCCTGATGCTGGGATGGGAAAGATGGAGGGCACAAGGAGAAGGGGACGACAGAGGACAAGATGGTTGGATAGTGTTCGCGAAGCTACCAGCATGAGTTTGACCAAACTGCGAGAGGCAGTGGAAGACAGGAGTGCCTGGCGTGCTCTGGTCCATGGGGTCACAAAGAGTCGGACACGACTAAACAGCTAAACAGCAACAAGAATACCCAAATATGGTTAATTAACACAGCATGCTCAAGCCCCTGTTGCATTTGGATTATCTTTGCAGGCTTCTAGGCATCCAGTTAGCCAATGTGAGAAGAGAGTGCTGGACTAAATGGTTCTTTTGCCTGATTCAGCAGGCTGTTCATCAACATGGACCTCCTTCAACCACACCTGCTTAGCAACCACTTCCCTGGAGCATCATCCCCCAGGAGCACTCCCAGTCCAAGATGCCTCACAGACATATCGTGAAGATATAAATGGGACAATTTCCACGTACAGTGCCATTAGAAGAAATGTGGGATACAAATAGGATAAGTAAATAAATCCATTAAATGAGACAAAAACCAGAAAGAGCCATTAATCCTTAAAATAATCTCGTTGTTATTTTTGCCCACACACAAGAATCACTAAACTCTAGGGTGGAAAAAGTTTGAGGAGGGGGAAATAATGTCTTGGAAATCTTTTAAGAACTAGCTATATTGAAACCAATTAAGGCACTTGCAAAGTTGGTATCTGGGACCCCTGTTGATTTCCCCAGCGAAAGGATTCACATAATACAGAAGAAGAGGCATTTTAAACATCTATCTGCTACTTTCCTTCAGTGAAGGAACCACCTGGCCTATAAAACTCTGTGACAAGATCTTCCCTAGGGTGCCACTTTTGGACAAAGAAAACAAAAAGGGATGGAAGTTCTTTCTTTTTGCCTCAGTGGAGCTTACACAGCTTTTTCTCTCTCTCCCCCATCTGTTTGCCTGGCTCATCTTGGGGCATCAATATGTTTAAAGAAAGTTATAGTGTTTGCCCAATAGAACTCTGCAATCAGCAGCCTTCTTTCTACCTTAGACTTGCACTAAAAAAGGGCAAAAAGGAGAAAAAAAGTTTTTCCTAAAACTTTTATTAAAGGGAAAAAAAAGGTTCATATTTTCATCTTACTGTAATAAAACTTTCAAGGACTAGATTGAAAGACTATGTGTGTATTAACTCAAGAAGACAATCAAATATCATGAAAGTGAATTCTTTAGAATAAATATAAAAGATATTATTTCCATTCTTCTGATGCTTCCCAGGCCAGAAAACAGCCGTTCTTGGATTTTACTCTCCATCTTCTGACTCTATCAAGCTTTGGTCTTTTCTTTACCGCCAAGGCGTAAGTGCGCAAAGAGAAACATTTGATTAAACCTTTAAAGAGTTATGTATTGCAAATAGTTCGCTTTTAAAAAACGCATTCTGAAGTTTAAAAATACCCAAGGCAGTTTCTAAGGATTGTGACAAATGGAAATACTTCTAGAAGAGAAATAACCGCTGCCCAAAGAGCGGGGATGTTCTTGATTCAGGAAGAATTGAATAGGAAATCAAGTGAAAATGTGAAAGAGTCAAACCAGCAGTTATGTTTACCATGGGAAAAGCTGTCCAGTTCTGTCTATTTAGATAAGACTATAGAACAGCCTGGCTAGATCAGATCAAAGGATGACCTAGTTTGTCATTCTATTTTCAGTGGCCAGCCAGGTACCTATGGAAAGCCCACAAGCTGAATGTGAAGACAAATGCACTCTCATGCTCATATGAAGTGGCAAATCGTCACAACGTTGTAAGGTTTGGCAGTTAGGCACTGGAAAAGCTTAGTTTGTGGGAGGGGAGGTTGTGGCCATCAGCTACCCCTCCCCTTTAAGGGTATTCTGTTAAAGGAATCTGGGGGTCGTGGTTCCTGTATGAAGCCCAGGTGGAGGCTAGGGCCATGGCACGACTTTTCGGTGACCCTGGGCAAGCTCTGAGTTGATGTACATCAACAGGGCTCCCCCTACAGGTGGTTAACCCTTGAAGGACTCTCTGCATGGCGGGCAGGAGTCAGATATAGTTGGTTCGGGTCCAGTGCCTAAAGCCAACACCACTCACATTCTGTAAGCAATAAAAGTTGTGGCCTTTTTCACCCAATAATCTAAAATACTGGTGTCCAGGTGTTTCATTCATCAAAGGAGGGTGTGCGTGGCCTTGACACACAAGTGCATTTGACTGAATATGCACAGAAGTCTCTGCAGGATCAGTAATGGTCCTTTCTCTTAAACCAAAGCTTCATTTGATCATGGAATAAACCACAGAAAATCTGAAAGTCAAGGAAAAGTAGAATGCTAGCAGGAACACCTACTCATTTCTTCTAGCAAAAGGATGGCCAAGCACACTCAGCTGCATTTTAAAAAGCGAAGCTAGTTTAGTAATTATCACATTATTTATTCGTATTTGAAGTGAGAGGTGAAGAAAATCGTACTTTGGATAGAGATATAAGCACTGTTTTTCATGACATGATTTGGACGTCATAAATGCTTGCTTCTGTCTAGAAAATTTCTGTCAAACATTCTATGCAGAAATATCAGACATCTTCTTATATGATTAAGCATCAGCAAAACAAACACATGCGCAAAATCAAAAGGCACAGCATTCCACCGTGTGAGTGTGTGAAAATGAGGTTCCACACAAGATTTACATTTAAATAGCTCAACAGAAATGCTTTTAAGAAGCAACATATCACCTGTCAAATTCAGTTTGGACACAGTCTAAACCAATTAGGATTAGTTCAGTTAATAACAAGAATCCTTCTGAAGGGCTGTTACAATACAGGAGACTTAATTTGAAGAGGTGATTATAACTCTGTTGTGACACTTTCTTAATATCAGTCTGAGGTATATGAAAGGAAAATGAATCATGAAACACCGCTGCACGATAGCCTATGAATCTGTCTATAAACCAGGGGGTTTGCTTGTATTTCTTTTCTAATTTCAGAGTTTAAATTTTATTTAAGATAGAGAAATGAAGGGGCTATTAGTGGAAAAGGCACCAAATAAAGATACTGTATATGAAGTACTCTCTAAGAGACAGATGGGATTCCTGACCTGATGTTTGTTAGCTAATGGCTATGCAAGACAAGAAGGGTGGTAGCCAAGGTAATATCTATTTCTACCCCTTGTTGGAACCAACAATGAACTCTGCTTGCCAATCTGTCTCACCAGCCTTTGCCAAAGCTGTGGCTTCTGTCAGTTTGTCAGTGTCTCCTCCTAAGTGACTAGCCTCCCTTACATGTCCCTTCCCTGATCTACTATATCCCCACATGCACACTGATTTGGTTGGGGAGATAGAATGCTTGAATCAGAAAAGAAGGGCAATTAATTCCAATTCACATGCCAACCTTTCCATAACCTGTCTTCCTCTGATGGCCCAGTATCTCGGCTGAACGCTAAGAAGATGACACCATGGAAGACCTAGAAATACACATGCTGTCAATCAGAAATCTCACGGGGCGTGAAGGGTGGGATTAGGACATGTTGAATTTTTCAACTTTCAGCTTCCCAAAATGAGGACTGCTAAAGAGTTGAAGCATGACTTGGGAATCCAAAAGATACTTAAACTAATATAATCTAGTTTTAAAAAGGTAAAGGTACCCCTGCCCGTACGGGCCAGTCGTGACCGACTCTAGGGTTGCACGCTCATCTCGCTCAAGAGGCTGGGAGCCGGTGCCGTCCAAAGACACTTCCGGGTCACGTGGCCAGTGTGACGAAGCTGCAACTGGCGAGCCAGCACCAGTGCCGCACACAGAAATGCCGTTTACCTTCCCGGTATAAAGTGGTACCTATTTATCTACTTGCACTTAGGGGTGCTTTCGAACTGCTAGGTGGGCAGGAGCTGGGACCGAACGACGGGAGCTCACCCTGCCACAGGGATTCGAACCGCCGACCTTATGATCAGCAAGTCCTAGGCACTGAGGTTTTACCCACAGTGCCACCCGCGTCCCTAGTAAAAATCTAGTTTTACTTGGTAAATAACTGCATAATAAATATTGATTATTTTTACATTTTTGTGGAATTTCCAATAATTTAAATCTTATTTTTAGTGAAAAAATGTGTTTAAAATTTCATTGAAATCATTAAAAATGACCGCCAAGCCCTCACAGTCATATTATACGTGACTGAGCATAACAGACAAGTCAAAAAGCTGAAATGGCAAGAAGGGAAGGGAAGGGAAGGGAAGGGAAGGGAAGGGAAGGGAAGGGAAGGGAAGGGAAGAGAAGAGAAGAGAAGAGAAGAGAAGAGAAGAGAAGAGAAGAGAAGAGAAGAGAAGAGAAGGCTTGCTGAATCTAAGAGGGAAAAGAAGCCGTATGCTTCAATACCATCAAATGCAAAAAAAATTTCTGCTGATGAAAATGAAAAACAAATAGCTGGTGTCCAAGATGGAAATGACGGAAGTTATGAATTGTCATTAGGAAAACCAAGTATCCCTTCCACTTCTAATCAAAAGACAGAGAACAACACATTGAAATACATAATATTGCTGTGCAGAGTGCCAGATACAGTGTTGTCCTGCTTGCCACAGCGACCATCACCACAGATGCCTTTATGAATGCAGGCTTGAATAAGACAAGAGACTTGCAGATGATCACAACCCAGTCAAGAGAGCCCAAGGAAAGGTTATGAAATCCCTGGATTAGGAATTTGATTGTCTTTGTAAGAAGGGTGAAATTGACATTTCATATGTGTGTTGTTTGCTTCCAGAAAAAAAACAAAACACCTGCTTACAAATAACATGGAAATGAGCGCTAAGCTTGTGCTATATCTCACTATATTTCCAGAAGTGGCTTTTGCATTGTGTGAAAGCTCAGCTTTAATGCAGAAATCAACAGTTAGGGAACCATCAGGAAAAATGGAATGCAGCCTATGTTTCCCATATGAGGAGATCAGCTGCACTAGAATGTTTCTCACTAGGAGCTCCTGTGAGCAGCTAATAGCTGTCCAAAGTGGGTTTCTAAAGACCTTCTTCCAGCAGGGATCTTCCTTTACAGACCAACCTGAGTTCAAGCTGGGCTGAAGAAAGGAAAGCTTCCCTATTTTGTTTGAAGTTGGGTCATCTGGGGATGGAGTGACATTAGGCAAACAACAGATGGGTGGGCCCGTTCGTCTGTCAAAGTGGACCCTGAGAGGGACCAGAGTCCAGAATTCTGTTCTCTGTCCTTTGCCTAGAAAATACACTCTTTAGCATGTACATCTCCAGAGACTGATTTAGTTTGGACTCCAAGTGCATGCTATATACACGAGCTGTAAACTGGAGTTTTGTATACAAACTGACTCAATAGGACTAATTTTATATACAGTGGTACCTCGGGTTACATACGCTTCAGGTTACACACTCTACTAAGCCAGAAATAGTGCTTCAGGTTAAGAACTTTGCTTCAGGATAAGAACAGAAATCGGGCTCCAACAACGCGGCGGAAGCAGGAGGCCCCATTAGCTAAAGTGGTGCTTCAGGTTAAGAACAGTTTCAGGTTAAGTACGGACCTCCGGAACGAATTAAGTACTTAACCCGAGGTACCACTGTATATCAGAACTTTCAGAAAGATCAATTGCATGCTGTTTTCACCCCAAAAACAATTTAATCAGGAGTTGAAAGCAAGCTCCGATGTAGATTACTTTCTTCTCAAACAGAAACTTTCATGACCTTCTTTCTTCATTGAGAAGTCAACTGACATTGGCCCATTAAGTCATAATCTCCCATTACAGTGCACTGTTCTGTTACAATAACCCTCTGAGAATGTCGGGGCAAGGCACCTAATTGGACTGTTTTTGAGTTCCTACCAAGAGCCAGTTAATTGACAAGTGATTTTGTTGATTAATTTACTGGAACAAAAAGAACAACAGGAGATGAATGACTTTGCCACTACTTTGTTTTCTGGTGGGGAAAAGTGCAGCAAGGCATTGCAGAACCCCGGTTCTGCAGCCAGCTCACTTGTTTGTTTATTTATTTATCACAGAAACCCCAAGAAAGGGGGGGGGGTTAAAGTAACTAGACCTCCTATTGTCTCCGGTTGACACAGTGCAAAATAATGAGGAAGTACAGAAAACAATGAAAAGCCTGCAAGGGTGTTTTTTTTTTAAGCAACCCATATATTTCACCTACAGTTATATCCATGTGGATTTATTTGTTTGCTTTCCCTTCAGCTAGCTCATAACACTGACAGTTCCTGGTGGTGTTATTTAGACATACTAAGCTGCACCACTCATTTACAATTGCTTTTAGATGGGGGGACATCATTTACTGATCATTATGCTTTATCCCCCCTTCAGCTTCCTCCCACCCTTCCTTGAGATTCACCAAGCAGCTGCCATCAAAGTATCCTTCCTGGTTCATGATCAAACGTATCAGATTCTCCTCCCTCTCAATAATTGTTAATTCATAGCTGCTTAGCGCTCCCAGTCTTAAAATAGGACCACTGGTAAAGTGCTCAAGCTGGATCCATTCATTATAAACTCTTCTTCCATTTTATAATGTATCTTCCTTCTGAAAGGAATAGTTTGTAACAGTTCTACACACTAAGGCGCTTGAAAACGCAAGCATGGTTAGAAAAGCACCATAGATCTTCACAATTTCCTATTCCGGAAGCAAAATATTAAGCAGCAAGTCTACAGATATCATCATCTTCTAGTCAATTTCTGTCCAATTTTAATTTGGACTAAAAAAAAAAGGATCAGGTGTAGAATAAATTATGGCATTGGCATTAGGGTGTGTTGAATTTTTGAACTTTCAAATTCCATAAATGAGGAGTGCTAAAAAGTTGTCACTTCACCTGGGAATTCAGAATATATTTTGGTTAAATCCATATAATGTAGTTTTAATTCATAAAACTGCATAGAAATCATTAAAAACGATTACCAAGTACTTGCAGTTATACTGCATATTAATATTATTGAGTATTATTATTATTAAGCATTACCTGACATTTTTAGAAGGAAAACTTATCATTCTTTGGTTTTCCAAAAACAGTTTATGTGTTTTTCTTATCAAACATACACTTACCAAGGTAAATGTTGTCCAATTACACACAAAAGAACAATTTGAATTCCTCATACCCAAAACATATTTTTAACTAACTGAAGAAATTTGCAAAACTTAAGCTTCACCCCCTAAAATGGCACACCCTAGCAGATACATGTTATTGTTGTTTTGAAAAACAGATGATGAGTTTTTGTGGGCATGTTCTGTTCTTCTGATCTTCTCATTGGAGGAAGGTGGGAGAAGTGATTTTCATCAGCTACTCCTTTCCCATTCAGAATAATGTGGAAGGTACCACAGAGGCGGGGGTCTTTTTAATTTACATAAAACCTTCATGGTCCAAATTTCCATTTGGACAAGCCTACTCAGAAATGTATGCATATCCTTTTGTTCACTTCAGCTGATTTTATTTCTATACTGATGAAATATACTCAGAGTCGCAAAGTGATTTCATGCTCTTTATTCAGCTCATAGTGGTGAGGAGGAATGAATGAATGTCCCCTCAAAGTATCTGCTTTATATACATTATTTACACAATGGGCTGCACATGATTGGCTAATTCCGGAATTCTACTGTAAGCCAATCAGGTTGTGGATTCACTTTTATCTGGAGCATGATTGGGTGGTTCCTGCAGACCATTCATACTGCTGCATTGTTCTAGGACCAATCAGACTGCTGCATTCTGATTCCTATTGTTCTAGGACCAATCAGACTGCTGCAGTTTGGATCCTATTCAACTCAGTACATAACAACTGATAAAGGTTTTAAATGGTTTTATGTACCATGCTCAGCGTTTCTTTGATGAAGCATTTTGTAAAGTTTTCTTAAAGCTGCAAGTTGAGTCATTTATGGAATATCTTTAATTGCTTACCTGACTTAAGTTGTAAGTGCTCTTACTAATTTTATTTGAATAGTTTGTATATCACTGTAATTTGCAAGTGGCTATGAGAAAGTATTGAATTGGTTGGCAAGGTATTAAATTTTTAGAGACAAATAAAACAAACAGCATCTGCTTCACTCCTACCTTTCTATAATTTTCTTCTGACACCACCCCCCTCCTCACATAGATATAGATGTAGATAGAATAATGTGAGGGAGAAATTTGCCTATGGAAAGAGGTTAGTTACTGCACTGTAAGAACCAATTAGAATCTGGACAGGAGTATTACGGGAGCTCTCCTAACATGCTAAATCATCAGGTTAGTTCCAAAGATGCCCCAGAGAAGTTATAGCACTTAAAGATAATGCCACCTATACTAGTAGTAATAAAATGAAGAGAGAGAGAGAGAGAGAGAGAGAGAGAGAGAGAGAGAGAAACCTTAGGCATATATTTTAAGTCTTCAGAATTTATGAAGCAACTTCTTTTTTCCTTTTTTTAAGAGAGTGTGGGAGTACATCTTACAAGAAGCAGAAGAGAGAAGCTCAAAATGGCAGCCCCATGTTACATCCTTCCTCTCCGAAATGTATAGTACAACTTGTCGTTGAGTTCTGAGTTTCCCAACCAATGCAGGCTCAAGATGTGAAGGAAGCATATGAGCACAGTTGGAAGGACATCCATACATAGCATAAGCCAAGGTGTTGATCTCCAGATGCGGCTTGACTACGACTCCCATCAGCCCTGGGGTAGATAGGAGTTGTAGTCCAAGAAGACCTGGCAGGTATAACACTGGCTGCACCTGGGATAAGCTGTATATTGCAGATTATGGAGCCAGAAATGGGGCATGGGAACTGCACAGAATCACCTTTTCAGTTTTTGACACCACCTGAATATCCAGTGCATGGGTAGGCAACCTAAGGCCTGGGGGCTGGATCCGGCCCAATCACCTTCTAAATCCAGCCCATGGACAGTCTGGGAATCAGCGTGTTTTTACATGAATAGAATGTGTCCTTTTATTTAAAATGCATCTCTGGGTTATTTGTGGGGCATAGGAATTCGTTCATTATTATTTTTTTTTTCAAAATATAGTCTGGCCTCCCACAAGGTCTGAAGGACAGTGGACCGGCCCCCTGCTGAAAAAGTTTGCTGACCCCTGGTCCAGTACATTCATTGTGGTGATGGGGGCGGGGGGGGGACGACAACATGGAGCAAGCTGAACACATATCTGGAAGTGTTGGGGTGGAGACAGTGGCATAGTGTGGGTTGCCAGCACCCAGCAAAGGTGCCTTCCCATTGGCAGGAGATACCACACACCCAAAGGATGCAATTGCCCATCCTCTCCCAGTTCCTGCTTAGTGTGCTTCTCAGGTGAGGCAGGTGGGTGGGATGAGGAGCACCTCTGGTCAGGGCAGCAGCTGCAGAGGCACCTGGGGCAACCACCCTGGTAGTCCCCTCTATGTTATGCCACTGGCTGGAGAATCCCATTACTCAACCACTTCAGTTCCAAATTCCTTAAGGGAAGGTACAGGAAACATGGGAAGTTACCTTATATGAAGTGACAGCATAGGTCCATCTATTAGTATTGTCTATAACGATGGACAGTGGCCCTCTAGGGTTTCAGATGGGAAATAGTACCAACCCAACCTGAAGGGATTGGATTTGGGACCATTTGTATGTAAATCATGTCCTCCTCAGTCTTCCCACAAGGGGTAAATGTTGGGAAATGTATCTACAGTCACACCTCGGTTTTCAAACAGCTTAGTTCTTGAACGTTTTGGCTCCTGAACGCCACAAACCCAGAAGTGAGTGTTCTGGTTTGCAATCTATTTTTGGAAGCCGAACGTCCGACGGGGCTTCCGCGGCTTCTGCAGAACTTCCCGCAGCCAATCAGAAGCTGCGCTTTGGTTTCTGAACATTTTGGAAGTCAAACGGACTTCTGGAATGGATTCTGTTTGACTTCCAAGGTACGAATGTATATCTCACTGTGTTGGTTATATTCTGCAATGGATGTCCAAGTCTGTATGCCCTTTGGAAATCGTATAAGACCTTATTGTTTGGCCTAAATTAAAATAATAGGGTTTACACTCTGCGGGGTAACTATTATTATTTACAATTTTAGATGTACATTTAACTGGATGTATAACTGCTATTGCTCTTTTATTAGAGACACAATCCAGCAGTGATTAAGTGATCAATGGGATTTAAATATCAGCTAAACTCCACCGATGAATGAACAATTTAAGCATGTCCTTAAGGTTGCAATCCTATACCCACTTTCCTCAATTCAATGGGAATTACTTCTGAATAGGATTGAAATAGATGCTGCTTCCAAGTGCCTTTAGCTGGAACATGTCCTATTCTATGACTATTTTCATAGAAAAAGAGGCAGGCGAGAAAGACATTATTTTTAAAGCCGGGATATAAAAGATCGCACAGTTTGTTCCACACAATGCAGCTCTGGAACTGCATTTCTCAAACAGCAGCCCTTACATTGCGCAGCAGACTGCTTTTGAACCTGACAGGAGCTTCAAAAACAGCTTTTTATATAGCATGGTGCTATTCTGTTCAAAGTTGTGCCAGGGGACCTAAATCCAATTGGGACTACAGAACCCCTTCAACCTGCCTAATGGATTATTACCATACCGTTTCCCCAACTAATATGGAAGGTGGTCAGTCTCACTTTCATTCCCCCTGCCCCTTTAATCTGGTTCTCATATGCTCACAGTGAAACTCTAGTCTCCAGATCCCTGCTTAGTGTTCCCCATTATCAACATTCTCACAGCATCTTTACAAACTGTACTTGAGAAGATCCAGTTCCCCCAGGAGGGAGACGCTAATGGAGAGAGATCAAGTGCTGAGCACAGACTGCCAATAGACACCGGGAATATGTACATTTGGAACAACAAACCCAGGGGAGACACAATTTGGAGCAAGATCAAATAACACCACATGGTTATTAGGTGCCCAAGAGAGACATATTTTGTTAACAAAGTTCAGATTGTCTTATACCACCAGCAAGATATCTGAGACTGTGTGAAGAAAGAAATGCTGTTATATAAACAGATGTTTATTACCTTGAGCAACAGGCTATTTTGGTGCCTGGTGCAATATTATTTGCTGGACTGCGGCTGCTCCCTCTCCACTGGATAATGAGGCACAAAACAGGCCATGATCCTGCAAAAGCCTCAGCCTCATTATGAATAATGAGGCACTGATACTGGACGAAACCAATGTTACAAACAGTTGCTCCAACTCAAGCAGCAATAACAATTTATTTACTAGCTTGCAAACACCAACCTGAACGAAAGCATGCAATTTATGTGCTGGATATGTAAAAAAAAAAAAAAAAATCCTCATGAAAGTTTGTATTGCTGTTTAATTGAATTTGTAAATAGCCATTTTACTGCATCGTTATCTTTTTAAAAATGAAAATTTGCCAGTATTTTTTGTGTGCATTTCTTCTAATAAACACGTATTTGTATGCTGTTGACAAATATGCACATTTTTGCAAGCATTTCCCCCAAATATACTGTGTTTTTGTATGTTTCCCCCCCCCCACTAATGTACTAATGCCCATTTCTATACATTGTTTGGCTGGGGGATTGTATTGCAACTGTATTGCAAAGGAGAGTTCTGAAGAAAGACTGTGTTTCGGTTTGCACATTGTTTCTAAAAGTGTGATTTAGGTAAGTTCACCTTTAGCTAAGTTCCAGTTTCTCCCTTATCAACTATCTGCAACACTAGCCTAAGCTTGTTTACCCAGGACTAACTCTCTGGTCTGTAGAATTGGAGCCTTATTTACAACTACCTGGATTGTGGCCAATAATATAGTTATCGTTAAGATTTAGCAGATTAGCAGGGCAGCTTACAATAACATTGTTTTAAAAAGTCAAATGAAATTACTAGGACTTAAAAATAATGGGCATCTGATGTGAAACAATGCTTGAGATCTGCTTATTCACAGAATTGCAATTAATTAATTGTCTTAACAATTAAGCCAATTGTGCAAAGCAGTGTGTACACCCATGATTCGGCGCTGCACAGCAGAAACTGCCAATCCACTTGGGAGTTTTCTGAATGAGCTACATCAGCATTTGCAGGAATAAAAAGACAACCTCCCCCCCCCCATCCCTAAACTAAATCAAGAATGCAGGAGCAGAAGCCAAGCGACTTCTTTACATGAGAAGAAAATGCTGAAAGTTCTGGTGGCTTGTTGCCCTCACTGTACTTTGCAAACGCTTGCTGGCTTCTCTGAACTGAGCTTGAATAGCCGAGACTCCAATATTTTATTGTCGCAGGCTTGCACTCCACATCTAACTGTTTAATGCTAGCAAGCTAAACTACCACAAGATGGCAGCTTGCAAAATAGAAAGCAGGCATGAAATCTGGAAATCAGCTAATAGAAACCTAACACTCTCCAAATGTATTAAATCTCCCAAACACTGCAAAGCGTGGTATTTCAAAAGGCATGCAAAGTGCTTCAGTCATCGCTGAAGACACTTCTTACACCACCACGTATCTGTTAAAGCTCCAGCCGGCAGCCATTCAATAAAAGCTGCAAGACATTGATGACATGTGCGAGGGAAGCATCCTTGACTGTTACTTTCTCTTTGTAGCCCATTGTGATGCAATGAACTTGAGTCACACTTATCAAGAACTAGTGCCATGGTGATGACAGTGACATTTTATGAGAAATATTGCTGTTACTGCAAAAGAAGGCTTGGATGCATGTTTAATAGCCTGATTCCTTTCCCAAAGTCTCCCACAGATATAGTTTTATTTGTTCAAGGCTTACAAAAGTGTCCTGTTACTGCTCCAACCATTTTGTTGGTATACGATAGTTCTCTTTCTTCGGTGTATTTGCTGGCTTCTTTACGACAAGAGGAGCAAAAATACATTTTCAGATGCAGTAAATAGTATCCTGCAACAAAAATGAGGACAGCCACACATTTTGTCGCCCTGCGTAACGTTTCCATGATTCAGTGTGGATGTTTACACAACTCTTCTAATAAAGGAAAATGTCAGGGGGATGGAAACGGTTCCTTTCATTCTTCCATGGTTACTCATCCCTATAAATGTACTCCTTTCTCAGGAAAGAGAGAAAGCCAAACAGAGTTGTTCTACTGAAAACATTAAGTAGATTTTCCAGGATTTTATCTGACTCTCTTACAACTATTCATAAACTGAGAGAGATGGGAGAGGGGGAAAAACTTGTAATGCCAATAAAGGTATTTGTATTGTATTGTACTGAGAGGGAAAGAGAGAGTGAGAGGTGGAAGTTGCTGTCAGATTGTCTTGAGGGTTGGGGGAAGGCCTGAGACCACTACCTGCCCAGTGGTCCTCCTGTAAATTGAAGCATACTGTCCAAATTTTTCATTGCAAAAACTGGGACAAGAGTTTTTCAAGATGCACTCCTGGGTGAATCGCATGACCCACATCATAACCTCCCTGTCTCCCCTCCCCCCATAAAAGTGCTCTTAAGGTTGTGCAGCAGTTCTGTGGGTAGCTCTAATTATGGGGCAAATCTGGGTGATATGGGGAAAGTTTTCATGTTTCCAAGTTGGATTTTGCAATTAGCAAGGCATGTTGGGTCAAATCAGGAACTCTGTAAGCTTTCAAACAGCTCTGTAGCTCAGCTGCCCCAAAAGACGCATAGCTGTTTGGTCCCCTTGAGAAACAAAAGAAGTCAATGGAGGGATCCTCATAGTATCTCCCAAAACCTACCCCAGAGTTGGCCTGTCCACGAGGCAGTCTGACGCAGCCACCTCAGGTGGCGAAATCCAAGGGTGGTGCCTTGGTCACCCTCCCTACCAGCACTGGAGAAGCAAGGAGAAGTGACTACAGTGGCTTCCAGGTTCTGGCAATATTTTGTGAATGCTCCGCAAAATCTCTCAAGAGCCCTGTGAGATTGCATGGAGGCCTCTGAAAATCTCACACCACCTTCCTGAGACCCCAGTAAGCAAGGCAGAGAGGCAGTGTAGCAGGCAGGGGTGACAACTTGTAAAAAAATAGGGGGTTGTAATAATAAAATTTAAGGTCTTATATATATATAATAAATGTTCATAAATGTACCAACCAAGCATGTACATATATCGGCACAGGAAGAACGACCTGAAACCATTTTGACGCCCAAACTGACCAAATGTTTTCTTTGCAAGGAGGGAGGGGGGTCAGGGAGCCTTCCCATTGTCTCAGGAATTGAGTAATCACCATTTCAAAGGGTGACAGACCACCAGGAAAGGCAATCAGATAAGGCATTATCAGATAACCTGGCAGACAGGAAAAACCAAAACATTCAAATTTCTGTTCTAGACCACCTTTTCTGTTATGTAGGTATGATGTTTGTAGGGGGTGGTCTTGGGTTACACCCCTTCTGTGATGTATTTATGATGTATGGGGGCTGGTCTTAAGCTCCAGGGCAGGGAATTTAAAATATAATATAAGGGCAGAAACACCTTTGTTCTGGGTCCTCCTCCTTTCCTGCATGTGAGGGGAGACCCTGTTGCAACAGATCAATAAAGACGAGGCTTACTAGCTCCTTTGCTTCTCAATATTCTCTGGTTGGCCTCTGCTATTTTCTCTTACCAATAGGGAACCCACATAAGGACTCTATACGGGCTCTTGGATACCCCATAAGGGAAAAAGGGCAGATTTTGTTTACAATAGGGGGCAGGTAAGACCCACTCAACATAATTGATCATAAGACTTAGCACACACACACGCACACACACACCCCATTTCAATGGCAATGCCCATTGACTTTGGGGGGTCATCCCCATCAAATATTTTATTGGTAGGGAGTGAAGCGACCTCGGCCCCCAGGAGTTAGCTCCCTAAGTTGCCATTTCCCACCAGGCTGTGGTTGGTGGAACATGGGTGTCAGGGAACTGCCATCGGAGCCTAGAGTGGAGGTAAGGCTCCCCAACGATGCCGGAGAAGGGACCAGCAGGGAGAGAGAGAAAACTTCCTTTGAGGAAGGAAATAGGAGTGACACCAGGAAGCAAGGGGGGACTGTGGAGAGAGGGCTCCAGGACTCTTCCACAGAGACCAGCGGGGAGAGCCCAGGACCTCCGTTGGGCACGCCCACTCTGCGCAGGAGACTTCTGCGCAGGGAGGCTAGGAGGAGACTTGGGGTCAAAGAGCTTCTATGTTGGAAGAAGTTCAGAAAACGCCCACTGACGGATTCTGCCAGCGACTGACACAGCCATGGAGAAAGGGCTGTCCAGCCAGGGAAAGGTTTAGCCAGGCAAAGTTGCCTAGAGCGGCACCCCCCCCCTTTACGCACAAGCAACCCCCAATTCCCTTTACAATGGGGTTCAAAATAGTTTTCACAAAACTGAAGTCTGCTTGCTCCTGAACTACATGACCAGACCCCCTACAAAAACAGCCTTTTGTTTTACGACAATCTCAATTGTTTCTTGCAAATGTTTAAAGTGGCTGCTGTCTCCCATCCAAAGCCTTCTCTTGTTCCCACATCTATCTCTGTGTTTGTGTGCACGCACACACATTTTCTTTCAGTAGGTTCCCCGCCCCCCCCTTTCTCCTCCTGTGAAGAGGCTGCATCTTAATGTTTTAATGTTGTATTTTAATCTTGTTTTTTAAGTTGTATTTTATTCAACTTGTTTTTATTATTGGTTGTTAGCCGCCCTGAGCCTGCTCTTGGCTGGGGAGGGCGAGGTATAAATAAAAATTATTATAATTTATTATTAGTAAAGCAACAATGTTTGTTATAAGTTATCTGAACTAGTGGGGGCAATAGCGAGGGAAGAATAGGTTGCTTTTCGGTCTGATTACTTTGTAACTAGCTACCTGTAGATTCTTTTTTCTCGGGCTTTACTTCCTTCCCCCTCCTTCAGTCAGATAGTATTAGACCTTCCTTTTTTAACCTCATGATTCCATGATGGACGTATTTACGCTTGTACTCAGAAGGGCTTTGTTTTCCTGGAGTAATAATCTTTTCTTTTATTATTCTTCCCACCAGCAATCTTAACAGAATCTTTATTTCTGCACTCTGCTGCAATATGTCTACCAAACACCAACTTTTTGAAGCAGCTCCCAAGTTATGACTGGTATTGTGAACGACCATTCCTGGAATGCATTGCAACCACTGCACAATAACTATCCTAACTATAAATGCATTTGTCATAGTGTCCCCTATGCAAAAACCAATATAAACGACAGGCAAATAATATCACACACAGAGGACTAAGATTATACCCCAATGTATATTAGCATCCAACTGCATGAAAACAACACATATTTATATCTACCGGTAAATACAAACACCATAAAACGGTTAGGTTCTTAAAACTGTAATCTCCAGATACTTGTATTCTCTTGCTGTCATTGGGCTAATAGCAGCTTCAGGGATAAGCAATTTAACTCGAGAAAACAGAACAGCCGAAAGCATTAATGAACATCTAATTTCCCAGCTCTGTGGCACCAATCAAACTTGAAACCCCCTTCCAGGTTCATTAAAGTACCCAAAAAAATCCCCACCAAATCACCCTGGGATCCAATTATAACTTTCACCTAATGTGTAGTTTGGCCCTCCAAAAGTTCTACCTTGTGGCATTACATCTTTCATCACAACTTCATAAATTTTAATTGTGGCTTGATATTGTAGTCAAATGAGATCAAAGATGTAAACTAGCCCAGAGTGTTGACATGCTGAGTGATGATGACTGACGGCTTATCAACACCTCCATTTGCCCGGCCACTTCCCCCTGGCAAAACCCAATCTTGAGCCCTGAACAAATAGCAATTGGGTTTTCTGTGGATTGCTGTTTGTTCCAATTAAGCACTAAAGAGCAAGTTTTCCAGGGAAAGTGATGGGGCAAAGGGAATACTGCTCGGACCTATTCCTATAATGTGGGGGTCAAACAGAAAACTGCTTAGATGTGTGCTTTCTAGGCACTGGACAAGCAGAAGTGTTGGTGATCCCCAAGACATCAAGTGAACATATGAATACACACACACACACACATACTGCCCCTCTTCTCACTCCACTTGTGGAATGAGGCCTAAAATCAGGTGGTCTTAAGGTGTTTTAATTGCTTGCCCATCCTGGCAAGTTTCAAGCAAAATCCTATACACAGTTACCTGGAAGTATGCACCACTGAACTCGGTGAAATGTATACAGTGGTACCTTGGGTTACAAACGCCTCAGGTTACAAACACTTCAGGTTACAAACTCCACTAACCTGGAAGAGTTACCTCGAGTTGAGAACTTTGCCCCAGGATGAGAATGGAAATTGTGTGTCAGCAACGCAGCAGCAGCAAGAGGACCCATTAGCGAAAGCACACCTCAAAGAACAGTTTCAGGTTAAGAACGGACCTCCGGAATGAATTAAGTTCATAACTAGAGGTACCACTGTATAGGTAGGATTTGTCTCCACATGTCTTAACTCTGGGTTCATCCACACTTCTGTTTGTCCTTCTGCTTTCTTCCAGGAAAAACCCACAATTCAGCACTTATTCAGAACAAATGACAAGTGGTTTTGCCCTCTATTGCAGTTTCTTCTAATGTAAAGTACGGGTTTCTGGGGGGAAGTGGTGGGACAAAGACAAAACCTCTCGGATCCAGGCCTAGAAAGCATGGACAAGTGGAAAAACCCACCTGGATGTGAGCTTTCTAGGCACAGAACAAGCAAAAATGTGCACAAACCTCCTCTTCGCTTGTTTTATAATTACCGTATATGGTATGAGAATGAATATAGGAGTTAGTTCAGCTTCAAAAATTTCCACCGAAGCATCTTTTGGATTTAGGACACTTACAACAGGGATGGGGAACCCATATGTGGTTGGACTCCATTTCCCATCAGCCCCAGCCAGCATGACCAAAGGTCATTATTTATGGGAGTTGAAGTCGAACATGTGGAAGCCACAAGTTCCCCATCACTGCTTTGCAAATCCATTGAGTTTCTTCCCAGGAAACAAGGCTGTTCATTCTCAGAAGGGGCTGGTCTCAAATACCCATATATCCCTTCCCCGGCACCCCCAGTCAGCCAAGGCACTGTACAATAAATAAAAATTCCATTTCAATCTTCTGTTTCTGCGCAGATACAGAATCTACTTAGCAGTGCAGACAAACAGGATGAATGGGCTTATCAACCCTCTGCATCAGATGAGAATCATGACGGCGACAGCAAGAAAAGCTTGAAAGGGAATGGACCATTGAGATACAGGAATGATGTTAAGGGGTTGCTGGGATACATTTAAAAGCGACCGTGGGAGGAAATTGTTCTCACTGTATTCAATGCAGAATGGCATTCTGCAGTCACAGTAACAATTACACGAGGGTTACTGAAATAACAGCAGGGAGCGTTGCAGAAAGGAAAATCTCATCTATTCTCAGCGGTTGCTTTGGGTCAACATAACAATGTATTTCTGTTCCAGGTACCCAAATCATCGACTGTCTACAATTCGGAAGCCTGAAAAGAGACTGTGTCCCATAACCTATGCTTTTCAAAGGGACTCAAGGCTTCAAAGGGAGGGAGAGAGAGAGAGATGAAAGAGGCATGGCATTTTTGTAAAAGATAGAGTAGCTGTAAAAATGCTCAGCAGGTAATATAAATTCTCGGGAGGAAAAAAACCCAAACAAATATGTTGATTAAGCTACCTCTACTGCTCTTTTCTCACATGTTCTAAGGTCTCAGGGCTGGCCCAGGAAGATGACAGTGAGCTTAGTGGAGAATAACCCAGATAAATATTGAGGAATGATCATGACTGATAATACTGCAATCCCCACCCCACCCCAGCAGTACTCAATTGAAAGTGGCTCTGCAAGTACAAGAGTCTGTTGCAATGAATATCTGAAAAAAGCATATAAGAAAAACTACACACATCATTTTCAATGGGACTGGGGATTTTAAGCAAGCAGGGTTCCTGATCTCATGGAAGCCTAGGCTTGTACAAGTCCATTCATTTGGGCTTCCCTTTATCAGGTTTCCAGTAGCTATGGTGAGACACTAACCCGGCAGGAAGATTGCTACTGCTTACATACCGTCCAATATTTCTCTGATGAAAACAGGGATGTCCTATTCCATTATTATTCTCATTCTCATTATTATTAGTGTTATTACTTATACCATGCTCATCTGACTGGGTTTCCCCAGCCACTCTGGGCGCCTTCCAACATATATAAAAACATGATAAAACAATAAACATTAAAAAAACTTCCTTATACAGAGCTGCCTTCAGATGTCTTCTAAAGGTCGAATAGTTACTATTTCCTTGGCTCAGGGGAGTCACATCCCCTCCAACATTTCTCCAATGAAAATAGGGATGTCCTAGGGAAAAGTGGGACATTCAGGGATCAAATCAGAAACTGGGATGGCTTCTATAAATCCAGGACTGTCACTGGAAAATACGGACATTTGGATGGTCTGTGCTTACTTGGACGTGGATGGTGCTTGGTCTAAACCACAGAGCCTCTTGGGCTTGCCAATATGTAGGTTGGCAGTTCGAATCCCCGCAACGGAGTGAGCTCCTGTTGCTCTGTCCCAGCTCCTGCCAACCTAGCAGTTCGAAAGCACGCCAGTGCAAGTAGATAAATAGGTACCACTTTGGTGGGAAGGTAAATGTCATTTCTGTGCGCCCTGGTTTCCGTCACAGTGTTCTGTTGCACCAGAAGCAGTTTAGTCATGTTGGCCACATGACCCAGAAAGCTGTTTGTGGACAAACGCCGGCTCCCTCAGCCTGAAAGCAAGATGAGAGTCGCAACCCCAGAGTCGCCTTTGGCTGGACTTAACCGTCCAGGGGTCCTTTACCTTTACCTTTTGAGAGTAGTAGTGGGCAAGGCAGCAAGGCAGTCAGCACTTTGCAAATGTACTGTTGGTGCCAATATGAGGCGCCTGCCAGTATAATTGCAAAGCACCACCCTCCCTGCCACCTTGGCTCTCCCATTTTCCCAGTAAGCAGCAGAGAGGTCCGATAACTCCTTCCATTCCACCGTCCACTACTGAAGATGCCTATATATGTATGCCATGGGGCTGGCAAGTTGCAAAGCAGCTAGTGGGGTGCTTTAAAATGGGAGTGATGAATAGTAGCCCAAACTAGGTGCAACAGTATACAGTCATACCTTGATTTTAAAACAGCTTAGCTCTTGAACGTTTGGCTCCTGAACACCACAAACTCGGATGTGGGTGTTCCAGTTTGCAGTCTATTTTTGGAAGCCGAATGTCCGACGCAGCTTCCAGTTGGCTGCAGGACCTTCCTGCAGCCAATCAGAAACTGCGCTTTGGTTTTCGAACGTTTTGGAAGTCGGACAGACTTCCGGAATGGATTCTGTTTGACTTCTAAGGTACGACTACATATATGATTCACAGGGGAATTGTAAGCAATACCCAAACCAGATTTGCTTATCAGCATGCCTGAGGAAGAAGAAGCAGGCCTTTATGAAGGGATTAGGTTACACAACCCCCAGAAACAAGTTGGCAATTTTTCAAACAGGGACAGAGTACATCAGGCACAATATATAAAGAATGTCGGTTTTAAGTTATCTTTCAATCTCTGTTTGTCTTTGTGGGATGCTGCACCAGCCAAAAAAAAAATCTATTAATATCTTAAAGCCTTTTACAGATTTATTATTCAGCTTGCACACTTTTACTCCTTTATTCCCACTTGCTCTGCCTTCCTTTTAAAGTGATTACTCTAAGCTTAGAAAACATTGATTAAATAAAAGGGGGGGATGCAGAACCCTTCAGCTATACTTAGCTAAAAGCCTGGTTCCTGTAAGCAAATAATAATAATAATAAAGGGTAAAATTATATCAAGGTATTTATTCCATTTAGTCAATATTTGTAGGATATTCAGAATGACATTTTCCATGGGGGAAAAATGTACCAGTAGTAGGTAGCTAAGTAAAAGTAAGTCCTCAAAGAACAGAAAGGAGAAAACAGTTCTCTGGAAGTGGCTGAAAGCAGTAGATTTAATACATTTTCATTACAATATGGCTGACTCCAGATCTACACTGGATATAGGAGGGGCTGGATAAAACGTCCCAAGAATTCCAGCTTTTAATTAAGTTTTCATTTACTCTATCAATGATAAATGAAAATTCTTCACAACCTACACAGGCAATCTTACCCTTTAAAAATACAAATTGTGTTGAGATTCACTTTAATAATCCTTTCAACTTTGAAAGCGAAAATGCAAACAACAGTTATTGGCAATGCATTTATTTATTAAGCCCACGCAGCAGAGCTTGTGGTGAAATTGCTTCTCATCGTCACTCCTTTCAGAAAGAATTTGAATATTTTTATACCCTTAAAAGTTCTATGTCATGTGAAGCTTTTTCGCTCTTATCCCTCTGCCCCTATCCAAAAGCAAAGCTGCTGTATCAAAATGGCTGGGGTTGTCTTATCTGGAAATCAAGGCTTCCACTTAAGCATCTTAGGTTTTAAGCTTCATTGAAAGTGGCATACAGAAAAAGAGACAAGCAATGATGCTGCAATTATAGGTGTAGGGTTAAAAGGGGCCAAATAATAAACTTTAGGATTCTTTCATATTATCTGCAATGTCTCCTGACCCCACCCACGCCCTGTGACAACTGAAGTTAAAATAGAAAAAGTGTGATTTCATTACATGAAAGCTATGCCGTGTTAGAGCAATGAAGGCTCATTTGGTCAACACTGGCCTGGGCCCAATATAGCTGAAGGAGCGTCTCCACCCCCATCATTCAGCCCGGACACAGAGGTCCAGCTCCGAGGGCCTTCTGGCGGTTTCCTCACTTCGACATATGAGGTTACAGGGAACCAGGCAGCAAGTAGTAAGTAAGTAAATTTTTATTTATACCCCGCCCTCCCTGGCCAAGACTGGGCTAAAGACCGGGCGGCTAACATCAAATGTCAAATATATTAAAACAGAAACAATTGATTAAAATACAGCTTATAAATTAGAATCAAGATTAAATTAAATGACTGCCCATGAAATTACAATCATAGGGGTTGGAAACCTCAAGTATTCATCAGGGCCAGCTATCCATGCTGGTCCCACATGAGCTGATAAAAGGGCCAATAGAGGGTCCCATAGAGGGGGGTCAAACTGGGCCCAGACTGAAGACCAGGCAGAACATCTCCGTCTTGCAGGCCCTGCGGAAGGATATCAAGTCCCACAGGTCTCCTGCAGTAGAGCATTCCACCAGGCTGGGGCCAAAGCCGAAAAGGCCTTCACCCTGGTTGAGGCCAGTTTAACCTCCTTGAGGCCTGGGACCACCAAGATTTTATTATTTGCGAACCGTAAGGTCCTCTGTGGGGCATACCAGGAGAGGTGGTCCCGTAAGTACAAGGGTCCTAGGTCGTATAGGGCTTTAAAGGTTAAAACCAGCACCTTAAACCTGATCCTGTACTCCTCTGTGAGCCAGTGCAGCTGGTATAGCTAGCACTGGATGAATGTGGTCCTGTGGAAATGACCCCGTAAGGAGCCTTGCTGCAGCATTCTGCACCCGCTGGAGTTTCTGGGTCAGCTTCAAGGGCAGCCCCATGTAGAGCGAGTTACAATAATTGAGCCTGGAGGTGATCATTGCATGGATCACTGTGGCCAGATGAGGGCAAGAAAGGTAAGGGACCAGCTGCTTAGCACGGCGAAGGTGGAAAAATGATGCCTTTGCTGTAGCTGCAACCTGCGCCTCCATAGAGAGGGAGGCATCAAAGGTTACACCCAAACTCTGGATGGAAGGCACTGGCACTAATTGATGCCCTGCAAGAGATGGGAGCTGGCCCCCCAACCCAGCCGGAGGACCTCTCTCTTTGAAGGATTTAACTTCAACCGGCTCCCACGCAGCCATCCAGCCACAGCTTCCAAGCATCTGGTCGGTGTGTCCGGGGCCGAGTCAGGATGACTGTCCATCAACAGATAAGCTGGGTGTCATCAGCATATTGATGACAACCCAGCCCAAACTACTAGATAAGCTGGGCAAGAGGGCACATAAAAATGTTAAAAAGCATCGGGGAGAGGATTGTGCCCTGTGGCACTCCACAAACCAAGGGGTGCTGTGATGACAACTCCTCCCCTAGCGCCACCCTAGGGCCTTCTCGGTAGTGGTGACCGCCCTGTGGAATGCCCTCCCACCAGATATGCACTATCTGACTTTTAGAAGACTTTTATTATGCTTCTAATTCTGCTGCCCAGAGTGGCTGGGGAGACCCATCCAGATGGGCAGGGTATAAATAATATAGTTATTAATTATTATTATTAGCTGATGTTGTCCTGCCAGTCCAAACATAGCAGATTCCGCCCCAACCTTCTGTATGCCAACTTCCATGCAGTGCTCCAAACAGTTGCAGGTGACACTACATAGGCTGGAAAACATAGGCTGGAAAAATCAGTGGTACATTAGACAAATGGGGTGGCCTAGTCTTACAGGACCCTATAAACACTGAACTGTGCTCAGAATTTGGAAGGAAAGGAGCCAGGGTTGTGTTCATAATCTTCTGTCTATGCACACAGGACAATACACAGGGCAACCTAGAATTGATTTTTGTTTTCACATTATTTAACCTTGCATTCCTGATTTATTTTTATTTTTTTAAAAACCAAAAAGCCAGGAAGCTGGCTCAGGACCACAGTAAGACAAGAGAAAGTGCACTTTCAATTTGCAATAGAAGGAAACTCCTACTAGCCCAACCAACACTGCCACAAAGCAGTGTCATTTCCACTGGGATATTTTGTAGGAGATTGTCGTCCTGCTGGGCTTTTTGTGTTGTTTTTTTTAAAAAAAGGAACTGTCTGTCACCACTTCTCAAAATAGTAAACCCCACTCCCCTATTTCTAAACCTGTCCACCTGAAAATAACATCATTATTCAGCATGTCTTTTAAAAAGAACAAAAAAACTCCCCCCTCCACAATGGAAAAGAACAGGACTACTTTCAAGTAGTGAGATCCTTCTTAACTTGTTTAGAGAACAGGCAATGCAAGTCTATTTAGTTTCTTTTACAATTTCCATACCATATAGAAGTCCTGGAGAAAATTCATAGAACGCAAGGAGGTGCTATATATCGGGTCAAAATAAACAAGTTGTCACATAAAAATCTCCCTTGACATTTTACTCACTCTCATCTGCTTCTTTTACGTTATCATTCCAAATCATTTCTCTCTCAGGCATGCTGCAAAAAATCTAGCAAACAGCCACAAACATTTTTTGTTATATCAAATAAAACAAAACATTGCCCTCCTGCATGTCTTGTGTGAAAGTTTCATTTTAAAACATCCAACTGGGATCCCCAAAGTTTTCCAAACAGACAACAAACAAACAAAAAAGGCCAAAATGTTCCATTACATGTTTTGTGGTACATTTGGAGACAATATATTGCCTGTAGCCTGATTGGCATAAAATTGCATTCTGCCCTGAACCCCTAAAGTCTTTTGTCATCACTTGCAGAAGTTCAATAAAAATGGGAGGGGTGGACTTTTCCTTCTAGCAAGTCAGATACACAGAGACTAGATAAGAGTTTTACTTGGAGACAGGAATGGTGTCCTTCTTAGTCTGATGAACTAATAGGAAGATATTAGCCAGGGATGCATATGAGTTCAGTTTATTTATCCATGAACATTCCTTGCAGACATGCAAAGCAGTTGGCACAATTGAAGTAGTAATCACACTCAGTTAGTAATCACTGGTAACTATGCATTTGTGGGGTGGGACTCCCTGCTTTTGCCATACATTTCCTCCTTGAGCCAAGCAGTTTTATTCTGGCCTTCTCACCAGAAGCCACTTGCTAAGGTGGAGCTTTGTTGAAGTAAGAGTAGTGCAAACACAGCTAAGAAACTCAGATCATATACAGTGGTACCTTGGGTTACATACGCTTCAGGTTACATACGCTTCAGGTTACAGACTCCGCTAACCCAGAAATAGTGCTTCAGGTTAAGAACTTTGCTTCAGGATGAGAACAGAAATCGTGCTCCGGCGGTGCGGCGGCAGCAGGAGGCCCCATTAGCTAAAGTGGTGCTTCAGGTTAAGAACAGTTTCAGGTTAAGTACGGAGCTCCAGAACGAATTAAGTACTTAACCCGAGGTACCACTGTATATGACTGACACCCTTCTTTGGAAATTAAAGCAACACCCAGGCTCTAACATTCAAAACCTTACTTGCAGAAACTTATTAAAACAGTCACATGCTTCTCCAAGCATGGACTCACAGTCTCTTCTTCTAAATTCCAAATAACTGCATTTTCTTCCCTTTCCAGAGCTCAGCACTCAGCCTTCTGTATCTCTGTTAGGCCATGCTTTGCAGCTCCTATGAGAGATTTCCACTTTTACCATCTCCTGCAGCTTAGCTCTCTTTCTTTCAAGCCAAGAAGCAGCACTCCAACACTCTATTCAACTTAGCAGTGTTCACAGTGGATTCTAAAACACAGTCACCTTGCTTTGCACAGCATGGAGTCTCTCCTTCACTAGGTAGCTCCCATGTGACCAACGTTAGCCAGTCACATGAGAACTACTAGAGAATTCTCTCGAACAGGGGTCAGCAACCTTTTTCAGCCATGGGCTGGTCCACCGTCCCTCAGACCATGTGATGGGCCAGACTATCTATCTATCTATCTATCTATCTATCTATCTATCTATCTATCTATCATCTATCTATCTATCTAAATGAACAAATTCCTATGCCCCACAAATAACCCAGAGATGCATTTTAAACAAAAGCACACATTCTACTCATGTAAAAACACGCTGATTCCCGGACCATCTGCAGGCCAGATTGAGAAGGCGATTGGACCACATCCAACTCCTGGGCCTTAGGTTGCCTAACCGTGCTCTAGAATTCTGTTACCAACCAATCGAATTTTAAAAAACCCATAGTAATGCATACAAGCATTTGCAATTTCAGTGAATTCAGCATGGAGGGAGCTCTCTCTCTGCGCTTCGGAGGCTTCGCGTTGCTATCGCTGAAGCCAAGGAGCCTGCATTCGCTCCATAGGATGCACAAACATTTCCCCTTCATTTTTGGAGGGGGAAAAGTGCGTCCTATAGAGCGAAAAATATGGTACTATACTTAACAAGCTTCCTAGCAAGTGGATTGCTTTGCTTACTGGTGGGGAGAAGGGAAAGGGGCAGAGAAGTGAAGAAAGGTCGAATGCACCAGAAAAATCAATCTGGCACTCCTTGTGCTACACCACCCCAACCTCCCTGTTGCCTCATCCTTCTCCTGCCCAGAATGCGACAATAGCCAACCTCCTAGGAAGCTGACAAAGGGGCTTCAACCCAACCAGCTGCTTCTACTTCCCTCATTCTCCCACTTTTGTCACATCTGAACTCTTGCTATGCTCTATATCCCTCGCTGGTTGATGCAGGTGGAAATGAATTATTTACCTGCATTCTCTCCCCTCCTCCATTTCTTTTTCTTTTGTAAACAGTTTTATTAACTTTTCCCTTTTTTACAGCATCTCCCAACTACAAGCGGAGTGATGGTAAAAATCCAAAACAGCATTGCAACGAAATACAGAAACCATGACAAAAAAACACGCCATAGCAACAAAACCTTTAGGCCTACGTCCCATTTAGAATAGTTATAGATAGCATATCACCCAACTTGTTTCGCTCTGCAGCACAGAAAAGATAAGAACAGTAAAGAGGTAATATTGGATCAGTGAGTTAATTATATATGTTGCCTGACTTCCCAAGTCTGAATGGACAGTTTCTTTGGAAATCCAGCTCTCGAGGTGAAATGAATAAGAGAATGCTAAATCAAGTGAAAAGAGTCTGGGTTTTTTGACCTTGTCTGAGTTTCAATTGATGAGTAATCTTTTCCAGAATGGTTATATTCTAAAGTGACCTGTATTCATGATTGGCCTTTGGGACCAGGGTATTTTACCATCCTCCTAGCTAAAAGAGTGAAAAGAATCATAGCTACATTTATATTGTTAACTAAAATATTTCTAGTCTGGTGTTTTGGTGCAAAAGCAGATTCAGGGCAGATTACAACAATACAATGGTACTCAGGTTACAAACGCTTCAGGTTACAGACTCCACTAACCCTGAAATAGTACCTTGGGTTAAGAACTTTGCTTCAGGATGTGAACAGAAATCGCGGCACGGTGGCAAAATGAGGCCCCATTAGCTAAAGTGGTGCTTCAAGTTAAGAACAGTTTCAGGTTAAGAATGGACCTCCAGAATAAATTAAGTTCTTAACCTGAGGTACCACCATATATTTTTTAAAAGGAAAAACAGTTTCACACCACCAAAGATGAGGCTTAGCAGTTATAACAAAAACAAAGCCAGGTTTAGTGTTGTGTGGGCAGTTCCCCAGCACAGGGTGCTGAGCTGAGGGGACATTTTTTCCTTGAACCAAGCAGTGCTAGTCTGGCCTTCTCACCAGAAGCTGCTTGCTGAGGTGGAACTGTTACGCTAGCTTTGTTGAAGTAAGAGTAGCGAAAATGATCCATTTGTGGGCAGGAGTACCTGCAAGGGGTAAAAAAGGTAAAAGGTAAAGGACCCCTGGACAGTTAAGTCCAGTCAAAGGCGACTATGAGGTTGTAGCGCTCATCTCACTTTCAGGCTGAGGGAGCCGGCGTTTGTCCACAGACAGCGTTTTGGGCCATGTGGCCAGCATGACTAAACCGCTTCTGGCACAACATGATGGACATGTTTCAGAGCACATGGAAACACTGTTTACCTTCCCTCTGCAGCAGTACCTATTTCTCTACTTGCGCTGTTGTGCTTTCGAACTGCTAGGCTGGCAGGAGCTGGGAGAGAGCAACGGGAGCTCACTCCATCGCGGGGATTTGAACTGCTGACCTTCCAATTGGCAAGCCCAAGAGGCTCAGTGGTTTAGACCACAGCACCACCTGCAAGAGGAGTGCCACCTTATCCAGTGTAGGCCATAACTCCAGGGCCAGATCAGCTTTCCTACTGACGAAATGCACTTTGGTCTCGTCTGGATTCAGCCTCAGTTTGTTAAACCACATCCAATTTTCACTGGGATCAGATCAAGGTTCGGGCATGGGCAGTGAAATCCCTTCCTTTCAGAGTTAATTGGGATTTCTCATTATTTCACTTTAGTTGGAAATATTTCAAGGCTTTAATTTCTAATTGGCTCTACTAATACTCCCTTCAAGGCCAAATCCAAAACTGCTGTTCTCAATATACATGAACATTCATAAAGATCTTTTTTTCTGCAAAAGAAGGGTTCTATACCCTCCAATTGTCTGTGAGCTTGAAGCACTCATGGTGTGGAACTATGACAAACAACGCAATATTCACAAATGTTTTGAGATAACACACTAATAGGTTCCTGCACGTAACTCCCCAGAGAGTGCTCTGAAAACCGATCTCTTATGATGCGTACAAGCATTTGTCTGCTAGCTACAAACTATCCATTTCCTGACAGGTACACAGTTTGCTATAAGTGCAGGAATTATTTTGGGCAACTTGGCATTTGTGTTGCAAGGAGTTATTCAGAAGGGGACAAACGTAGCTGGATAGGCATGATGTTCAAAGGATTAGCTTGTTTATCCTTGAAAAAATATTTGTTATGTCAGCTCCATGTTCTGTAAGCCCCCTGGGTGAGGAGAAACAAAGACGCGTTCATTAATCTATCCAATTAAGCACTGGAAATAAAGCGAGAAATGTACCAGTCTACTTCCCTCCCCCTGCAACAAAAGAGGCTTTGTGCGCAAGCCAAGCATATGCATGTCCACTCAGAAGTAAACTCCATTGACTTTAATGGAACTTATTTCCAGGGAAGAGTGTGTATGATTGCAACCTTCATGTAACTCCTCTTCTTGCTTCTTTGAAAGTGTATCCCATTAATCTGTAGAAGGGCAAAGCATAACAGATACACCTAGAATAATGGATAGAAAATGACATAAATTGACCCCCCCTTCCCACTCTCACTTATTACTGGTAAAAAAAAATAATTCAGATGTGTGCATCTTAACATTGAAGTCGCTGGAAATTAAAATCTTAAATATATCATTTTGGGGGTGCTGCTTGGATAAATATTAAAATTGTCTAGAGCAGACAGTTTTCAAATTCAGATGCAGGAAGGAGCATAATGAAAATATAATCAGTTTTCAAAATAAGCTGGAGAAATTTGAGGTTTGTAGGTCCTCTCGCATCTGTGCATGAGATGAAGCAACATGGATCTCTCTTGTGACCTGCTTATGCATTCATCGGATTAAAGTGGTAAAGACATTGTGTGTGAACTATACCACTTCATGCTGCAGGAGGGGGACTCACATAATTTAAATGGTTGCACTCTAATAAAATGCACCTTGCGAGGGAGAATAGTTCAAAGCAGTCTCCTCCCTGGTATGACATTTTGGTTTGTGCTGAAAGTCTTTGTTTCATGGAGGAGTGTTAATTCAGTGATGCATCCCTTCTTCCCAGCCTGAAAAGGAAACTGTTTGTGTAGATTGTGTAGTTGTATGGCACTGAGCACTGGGCTTAATAAGATCTGGGCAAAGTCAGGCACTTCCTGTGTCTGCTGTGTATTTGTTTAAGAGAGACAAAAAAAAACAAACAACAGCTTTTGTCTAGCTTTCTTACTGATGTGTCCTCTAAGCCCCCACTCGCGTGTAACTTCCATCATACAGCTTCAGTATGCGGATGACAACGTAGTGTGCACACGCTCAGAGGATGACCTCCAAACCACCCTAAATATCTTTGCAGAAACTTACAAAAAGCTTGGCCTATCACTCAACATCCAAAAAACCAAAGTGCTGCACCAACAAGTACAAAATAACGCCTCTGCAGCACCACAAATCCAACTCAATGGTGTAATGTTGGAAAATGTCGATCACTTCTCCTACCTAGGCAAATATCTTTCCACAAGGGCCAACACTGATGCCGAAATCCAGCATCGCTTGAGCTCTGTGAGTGTGGCTTTCTCCTGATTGAGCTTTCTCCCGATTGAAGTGCAGAGTGTTTGAGGACCGGGACATTCACAGGGAAACAAAAATGCTTGTTTACAAAGCTATTGTACTACCAACCTTACTATATGTTTGTGAAACATGGACCACTTATAATCGCCATCTCCAACTCCTTGAAAGATTCCATCAACGGTGTCTCCGAAAAATTTTACACATCACTTGGGAAGACAGGCGAACTAATATCAGTGTACTGAAAGAAGCAAAGATCACCAGTGTTGAAGCAATGATTCTTCAACATCAACTTCGTTGGACTGGTTATGTTGTGCAGATGCCTGATGATCGTCTTCCAAAGCAACTACTCTATTCCGAACTTAAAAATGGAAAGCGTAATGCTGGTGGTCAGCAAAAGAGGTTTAAAGACTGTCTCAAGGCAAATCTTTAAAAATGTAGTATAAACACTGACAACTGGGAAACACTGGCCTGCGAGCGCTCCAGTTGGAGAACAGCCTTTACCAAAGGTGTCATGGGGTTTGAAGACACTCGAACTCAGGATGCAAGGGAGAAATGTGCTAAGAGGAAGGCACGCTTGGCAAATCTACACCGTGATCAACTCCCGCCCAGAAACCAATGTCCCCACTGTGGAAGGACGTGTGGATCCAGAATCGGCAAAGACTGATCACCAAAGAAAGAAAGAAATCCTCTATGCCTGTTATCATACCAATTTACTAAACTGGATGTACTATAGTTCTTTTTTTATATGTTACCCTTACACTTTATAATGTAACTTATACTGATTTGACATTTGAAAGTCAGGCTAGCAGTCTCACTTCTTACAAACCGGAATTTCAGGATGATACCTAATTGCAAACAAAGTCTTTTCTTTCTTTCTTTCTTTCTTTCTTTCTTTCTTTCTTTCTTTCTTTCTTTCTTAAAAATGGTTTTATTTTGTAACATTGATGTTTGTTTTGCTGTTTTAGAGGTTGGGGGTTGCAAAGACTATAGAAACTAGCCAGTGGGGGAAATCTGCAATGTTCGAATATATTTCAAAATACATGTTGGCTAAAGATCCTGTGTTACTCTTTTATTCCATAATTGTCCGAACTATGCTGCAAATTGCTGAAGGCACAGAGTTAATCACACCTCCTTTGCCATGCACAGAACAACAGTGTGTTTTATAACGCTATGAAATAACTACTTACTCATTGCAACACTGAGAAATAGTTCTAGGAAGGTCCTGATTTTCCCTAGATCATATCTGCACTTTTCAGAATGGCATTTATCAAGCCAAGCAGTATTATTTTCAGCTATGTCCTCATTCCTGCAGCTATTGGCCAGGAACAAATAGCCTTGAGTTTGTTTTGTTTTATAGCAACAATTCTGTAGTTTTATTATTGAGATTGCTGAAATATTATGGTTTATATATTGTGTGTTTTTATTACCGATGTAGCTGATGATTTACTGTTATCTTATTTGTGTCCTGCGATTTGTATTTTTTAAAAATGTAAACTGCTTTGAGATCATTTGTGACAAAATAAGTGGTATATAAGCACATTAATCTGTTAACTTGGGACTCATCAAGACTTCCCTTTGTGCCACATTTTCCTGGCATTTGTCTGCACTTTAAAGCTCCTTTTCTGAGCTGTTTTTTGCCCCTGCACTTTCCCCGGGAAAATTTGTGTTATACTACTGAATTGGAGGCAACTGGCAACCCACAGAAAACCCAACTGCCATTTCTCTGATTCAGTGGTAAAATGTGAATTTTCCTGGGGAAAGCACCAGACAAAACCAAAAATCTCTCCAAGGTTATCTGTGCCTAGAAATGCAGGAGAAAGAGAAGTTTGAATAAGCCCTTAGAAAATTGTGGGAGTTTTGCATTGTAATTGCATGTGATGAGATTTCAGGCAGTACTCCAGGTTACGGTTCTCTCCTACCATTTAAAATTTAGTGCATTGTAGTCTTTCAATCAAAAAGCCCCAGCTCCATTATGGAACAGGAACCGCAGAATAAAAGGAACATTAGTAATTGGTGCTGGCATTACAACAAGTAAAACAAGCACAGTAAACCTCATATCTGAATGCAGCCATTGAGCAGCCATGTTCTGTACAAAGATCCCACACATAACTTTTGTCTTGACTTGCCTATATGTAGGGGGGGGGGTTGCTCATCAAGGCCCTGTCGCCTCCCCCCCCCATAAAATAAAGACACATTGACACAGAATTTTAGTTTAAAGGTTAATGGGCGAAAAAGGCCACAACTTTATTGATTACAGAATTGTGAGTGGTATTGGCTTAGGCATTGGCGAAACTATATCTGACTCCTGCCCACCTTGCAGGGAGTCTGGAAGGATAAACCACAAAAGAGGGAGCTCTCTTGACGGCGACCAACTGAAGCTTACCCCGGGGTTCCCATTGGGTCCTGCCATGGCCCCTCAAGCGGACTTCTGACAAGATCCAGACCCACGGATTCCTTTGTTTTTGGAGGGGCAGGTGATGGTTGCACCTCCCCTCTCCCCCCCCCCCCAGCTCACTAAACCAATGCCTAACCACCAAACCTTACAAAGTTGTGACGATTGCTAAGAGGTAGGCGAAAACCAAATGGCCAGTGCCAATCTGCCAAAGGAAAAAATTCCTAGCCAGCCCCATTCCAAAACAGGCAGCCAACCGAAGTCCAGAGCAAGGCTGAAGCAGAAACCTAAACCACTAGGGTGGGTGGGTGTTCGGCAGCGCGAAGCCAGGTAAAGCCCCAGCGACGTGACGCCACCTTTAAAGAGGCCCCCCATGTCAGCACCGCCCTTGAGCCAGTGGCACCAACTGGACTCATCCACTTCAGCCCCGACTGGGCCTGGCGAGCTGGGGTAGCACTTCCAGAGACCACCTTCTGCACAGGAACAGGTCAAAGTGCTGTGGACTCACAGCTTAGAGTTGTGAACACCGGATTCACTCCAACAAGAAGACAGTTGTTGCACAGCAGAGTACAGCAGAGTACAGCAGAGCATAAACGACTCGGAGAGCAGCTCTGTAGAATATCTTCTTTATTCTATCTACAACTATAATACACAACTATATACAGAGCTAAATGAGGTCTAAACGAAAAATGCTGAACTGCACTGTCTGCAGCTGCTCTTAGCAGCAACCTTACAGAGATAACTCTCTCTCTCTCTCTCTCTCTCTCTAACACTCAGTCTCTCTCTCTCTCTTTGATGTGAGGCTGGAGCGGAATAAGTAGAGAGCAGAAACCGCCCCCTCCTCTCTGGAGAATCAGCAGAGAACATCAGCAGATTCTTGGATATGGGAGGGGTGAAATCTCCTCACCCCGATCATGCCATCACCCCCAATTGGCCAACAGGTCATGGCGTGACTGTGGGGCCACCGCGTGGCTTGGGCTCAACCCCCACCGCTCCTACGGATAGTGTGTGTGGGAAGCGCCTTGGGCCCGCATGCAATACGGACCCTCGAAAGAGGGGATCCAATTTGTTTGTGTTTGTATGTTTTAGGGCCAGGAGGTAAGTGTTTGCAAAATTTTCTTAGCTGCTGTTTCATACCCTCCAATATTTCTCCAATGAAAATAGACACATCCTATTCCATAATAATATTATTAATACAGTGGGACGCGGGTGGCGCTGTGGGTTAAATCACAGAGCCTAGGACTTGCCAATCAGAAGGTCGGCGGTTTGAATCCCCACACGGGGTGAGCTCCCGTTGCTCAGTCCCTGCTCCTGCCAACCTAGCAGTTTGAAAGCACGTCAAAGTGCAAGTAGATAAATAGGTACCACTCTGACGGGAAGGTAAACGCCGTTTCCATGCGCTGCTCTGGTTCGCCAGAAGCTGCTTAGTCATGATGGCCACATGACCCGGAAGCTGTACGCCGGCTCCCTCAGCCAGTAAAGCGAGATGAGTGCCGCAACCCCAGAGTCGGTCACGACTGGACCTAATGGTCAGGGGTCCCTTTACCTTTACCTCTGGATACGCACACCTCCGGTTGTGTATCCTTCAGGATGCAAACATGGCAAACCTGGAAGTATTTTTCCGGGTTTCACTGCGCATGCATGCGCAGAAACGGTTCCTCCGGCTGCGGAAACCTCAGGATCCGACCGGAGCTGCGGAACGGATCCCGTCCACAACTGGAGGTACCACTGTAATGCTTTTGCTATTTATACTCTGCCCACCTGACTTGGTTGCTTCAGCCAATCAGGGCAGCTTTCAACATATATAAAAACAAAATAGAACATTAAACATTAAAAAGCTTCTTTATACTGCCTTCAGATGTCTTCTAAAGGTTGTATAGTTACTTATCTTCTTGGCTCAGCGGTCACATAACTCCGTACCCTCCAACATTTCTCCAATGAAAATAGGGACATCCTAAGGAAAAGTGGGACATTCTGGGATCAATTCAGAAACCAGGACAGCTTCTGTAAATCCAAGACTGTCCCTGGAAAATAGGGACCCTTAAAGTGTCTGCAGTTTGTGTAGAGTGGTTCAGGCCCTGTTAAGAAATTTACAATGTATACCTATACATGTTTCCTAAGAAGTAGGACCCATACAGTTCAATGGGGCTTAGCCCCAGATAAGTGTGTACAGGATTGCAGCCTAAAAATGTGCTTCACTAAAGCAGTCATCTCACTCAAATAAGGGTGACATCTCCTTCAATTAAAGAAAATTACTCTCACATACAGTATATACAATTATTTATGGACAGTGTTCACTACTAGCCTTATGAACAGTTAAAATGAGATTTATGGGTGAAAAATTAACATTTATGGAAATGAGGCAGAGAATTTTAAATTAAAATCACTGAGTTTTCTGACTTACATTTGGCTTATCACATAAAATATGCTCTTTCAAGCTGTTCTAAAATGTTGTTGGTGAATTTCATACCCAGAATACTCATTAACTCTCAGGAAAGCAATAGGTAAATTACTGTGGTGGGTTTTTTTATTACTATTATAGTTCAAGTCGATGCAATTTAATAGAGACTGGTTCATCATATTTTATTACTTGCCATATTTTTAATCTGGGACTTACATGGCAAATTTAAATGCGTCTATCCAGGCTGATTATGTAAATACCTTGAATGCTGGAATTTTATTAGAGAAGAGGTTGTAACCAATGGGACTATGTAAAGCAAACAGTCTGGGGCCAGCCCTACCCATAGGTGGGGGGGTGGCCCACTTGAAGTAGATTTTGGAAATTAATTAAAGATCTGATGAGGTCAGCTGCTGCTGCTATTACTACTAGTAATAATAATAATCATAATAATCATAATAATAATCATCATAATAATAATGCCATGACTAATTACAGAGTACTACAAACTATAAGATAGGCTCCTGTCATGGAGAGCTTATGAAATGTTGCCTCTACCATGATCAAGCAATTATTCATAGGGCTGGCCCCAAATTTCAGCCTTAGTATCTCCATTTCCAAGATGGGGATTGTAGGGGTCAGATGGGATTACCATGAGGAATTATAAAATATACATCAAGCCATCGTGTCCACGATGAAAGCATTGTGTTGACTGGGTTTGATATATTGATGATAATTTCTGATTAAATCCCATAAGATTCTACATTTGTGCCCTTTTCATGCCCTTTTGCCTCTACTGCCCATTCCCCTCTTCTTCATGAGTCACGTACACACTTTGACAGGAAGGCAGGCATCATGGGCCATAAAGATAGTGGGCAAGTTTCTTTGAATCTTAGGATGTTAATCTTAGGGCCAGGAAACAGATCTCACATTAAGGGGATAATGGTCACTGTCCTCCTGGCCATCCTTCTTATCATGTGTATTGCTTGTTTATTACCTCCGGGGTTGCCAGATGCTCTTCTTTGTAGTTCTGTTCTTTGTTTACCCCAGAAATATTTGTGCTTAATTAGTTTTAGTAGTTCAACTTTCTCCCCACGTGGGTTTGTGGAAATGCTCAGAAGAAATCTGATTGGTTCTTGCGAACACTCTGTAAAAAGTTCTTTTGTGAATAAAACAGCTTGGGCTGGGGGCTGCACACGGGACAAGCACAGAGAGACACGATTATACGCACCCTTCCCAGAGTCTTGCTGGTTCAAGTCTCTGTGTGTATTCTTATTAATCAGAGTCATTCCTTCCTTTACTTTGCGAACGCAACAGGGATGATGTATTAAAGGATTGTTACCGTATTTTTCCGTGTATAAGACTAGGTTTTCCCCCTAAAAAGTAATGTCAAAAATTAGGGGGCGTCTTATACTCTGGGCCCTCTCCCCCCATTTTTTTAAATCTGAGTCTCCAAAAATAGGGGGTGTCTTATAGATGGAAAAATATGAATTACAACAAGTTGATGCATATGAAGAACTTAGTTTGAACATTCTAAAGAGCTATAAAGATTATAAGTATTATTATTCAAATTGTCAGCATGGTTTATTATAATATTTTTTTTTAAGTAACCCATGTGGGACTGCCGTTTCACTTATTGTTTTCCCCTCAAGCAGCAAAATGTCTCTGAATTCTCATCAGCCCAAATGCTGATATCGAGAACCACTTACTATCTAGATCGCCTTCTGAACGGTTCCTGTGATAGTCTGAGGTTGTTTAGAGTACTTTTCTTTATGCCTTTGTTGAAATTTTTTTTCGCTTTCTCACACTGCTGGAAGCCTACAGCGAAGACGTTCTCTCACATTTCATTCAGCCATTTTAAATATCTACTTACATTAAACATGTTTAATGGTTTGATGATAACCTCCAAACACCACTTCTCAGCTTGTAAAGCCACCACTTTCCGCACTTAACCCTAATGTATTGCACTAAGCTAAAAAAAGTAGTGCGATCGCTATATTAACTTGTGGGTTTTATATACTCAAGGCATGAACGTTTTATTTGCAGCACACAAAGCAGTCCCAGATTCCCAGCTGTGAATTATTCCTTACTCTGGTGCAATAATCAAGGCTTACCGACAACTAATAATGAATTGATTAATTTATTATTGGGCGGAGTTCAGTTCTTTTGAAGATGCAGTTATTGGAAACAGCTGCTTAATTCTAGCTTTATGAGCTCCCATTAGGTCTTAGAGGCTGTTTCATATTGCTGAACATGATCCAGATCCTGTATATTAAAGGAATAATTAATCTAGGAGGTTTCAAAATTAAATTGGTGAAGTACTCTTTCCCCCCAAGTCATCACATCATAAGAATAAGTTGTTATAAGTTATAGTCGCACAATAAAACTTTGCTGCTACTGCAACTACTGCACCATAAGAGGAACACATACAGCATCTGTTGGAAGTTTGAGGGCAACTCAGATTGTGGAGAGGGGATTACATAGGTTAAGACCTCCAGTTTCCTAGACTATCACTGTAACTTTATCTCTGTGCTGATTTCTCTAGCTTTTTGTGTTTGGAGTATTCAATCTTAGGTTGCATCCAAATTCCTGCTCCTCCTCACATTCTTTTTCTGGACCTAAGGGAGAGAGGTCATCTTGGGTCTGCTTTCTAAGAACATGGCTTCTTCTCCAACTAAATAGTTATCTAGGACTATAGACCTTGCTCCTTTAATAAACACAAGCTTTCTTATTTTATACCAAACTTGATGCTGAATACCTTTCAACTGAAGGTGTGCTCCAAGCAAGGATTCATTTAACTGAAGTTAACTGCTGCTGCATGCAAACTCTATATGCTAACAGCATAATCCTAAATATTAACAAGCAAGCCCCATTGAACTGGACTTCCTCTCAGTTAAGGCTACAGAGAATTTCAGCCCTAGTTATGTCTAATCCTGTTGATCCAGGGAAGGGGGAGTTAAACATCTATAGCAGGGCAATGCCTTTATTAGGATTAAGTAAAATGTCACAAAATAGTGAGCAATTGTTTGAATTCTATAAAACCTTTCATTAGGCTGGATGTGAAGCAAAACAGACCCAGTGGATGGGGGGAGAATATTGCCATGATGCCAGTGCCACAAATCGGCCCATTTCAGATGTTCAATTGTAGCAAATGTGAATATGCAGAAAACCCAAAGTGACATTTGATCCAACTCAGTTTTTAAAAGTGGGTAATCGCTATGGGGTACGACACTCATCTCTGCTTTCAGGCTGAGGGAGCCGGCGTTTGTCTGCAAATAGCTTTTCTGTGTCATGTCGCCAACATGAACAAACCACTCCTGGCGCATGGAACACCATGACAAGTGCCACGGTGTGCAGAAATGTCATTTACCTTCCTTCCGCAGTGGTACCTATTAATCTACTTGCGCTGGTATTCTTTTGAACTGCTAGGTTGGCAGGAGCTGGGACAAAGCAACAGGAGCTCACTCCATCATTAGGACTTGAACTGTTGACCTTAGGATCAGCAAGCCCAAGAGGTTTGGTGGTTTACACCACAGCACTACCCATGTCCCATAGAGTGCATTGCAGCAGTGCAGGGTTGCCTTGTGTTTGGTCTGGAAACTCCAGTTCGTTTTGTTAGTGCAGAACGGTTCAGCAGTTGCTTAGCAGGAAGAAGAGTCTGTCAGCATCTTACATCTGTGTTTAAAGATCTTCACCAGGCACAGTTCAATGTATTCCTTTTATTAAAAAAAAATGATTTATTAGATTTTATACCTTACAGGTGTTACACAGAAGCCAAACAACAAAACAACAACAAAGTAACAATAAGGTAAAAAGTCTTTAACGGCTTGGGAATAGTGTACTTAAGAGATCACTTGACCCGATACATGATCAATCACTTTGATCAGCAGAACTTACCCTACTACAAGTCCCATGCAATGCACTTCAGAGGTCTCTGCATATAGAGAATTAGCATCAACCACCATTGTGGTTAACAGACACTTGCTTCTTGGGAGAAAAGCAATGACAAATCTAGACAGCATTTTAAAAAGCAGAGACACCACCTTGCTGACAAAGTGAGCTGGACCATAAAAAAAGGCTGATTGCCAAAGAATTGATGCTTTTGAATTATGGTGCTGGAGGAGATGCTTGAGAGTCCCATGGACTGCAAGAAGATCCAACCTATCCATTCTGAAGGATATCAGCCCTGAGTGCTCACTGGAAGGACAAATCCTGAAGCTGAGGCTCCAATACTTTGGCCACCTCAAGATAAGAGAAGACTCCCTGGAAAAGACCCTGATGTTGGGAAAGATGGAGGGCACAAGGAGAAGGGGACGACAGAGGACGAGATGGTTGGACAGTGTTCTCGAAGCTACGAACATGAGTTTGACCAAACTGTGGGAGGCAGTGGAAGACAGGAGTGCCTTGTGTGCTCTTGTCCATGGGGTCATGAAGAGTTGGACATGACTAAACAACAACAACAACAAACCATTGTGTTAAGATGCCTGCAAAAAATATTTCCGTTTCAGCAGGCCTATTCAGACACATGACTGGTTACATGTTTTATTGTGTTGCATTGCTCATAGATATTTTTAACAGGTTTAAAAATGTTTTCAATGTGTTATTTTATTTTATTGCTAATTGTAGTTTCATTACTGATACTTTGCTGCCCATGCCTCCTGTGGGAGGAAGGGTGGGCTGTTAATTTGATAAACAACTATATCCTGCAAGTTGACCCACTACTGATACAGAGAATATGGCAGATTGAATCATATAATCCTTACTCACGCTTTGACTAGACAAACCTTCAGCTAGATAGCTCAAACAGGGAACCATTAAGGGCAGAATACTCATTCTGTCAACATACTTTCTGAGCAAACAACAATGCTTGCAGAATTCAGTGGAAACTGCAGCTGGTGAGCACAGATAAGGAATTGACCCTGAGCAAATGCTTTCAGCTTGCAGGTCCTTATCTTTCACTCATAACATAACTGGCTTGAGACATTGTGTTAGACTCACAGACTTCAGCCCTTCCTTCTATTTTTGCTGACTGAATGCAGGCCACAATGCAAAATCTGTCTGGCAATGTCTTTCAAATAGATGTATGTGAGGCTGTTCCAGAAGGTCGTCTATAGCTGCAGTCCTGCTCAGGACAATTTACTATTTTAAATAGAAGAAAGTATTAACATTAAATGATCCGGTTATAAGTCTGTAATCTGGATCTCTTTAAGTTCTTTTGTTCATAATCTATCAACAACAAACTCATTCTCCGAGTGCAGATCCTTTCATAGGTCATAAAAGGAGGGCATTTCCTGCTCAGGATCAACCCCCCTCTTCCACTATCAAACCTAGGCTCCTTCAGGGTCCCTCCTCTGCCAATGTCTTTGGCTCTTTTAGTTTGTATGGGTCTGCAGGGACGTATCCTGCACGTCATTTTTTTCTGATTACCTTCAAATTGGCTCAGAGAAATAACCCAAGATCTTCTGGGTTAACCAGATCCCAACTTCGGACTGCTCCCGAGTTAATCAGAGGCTAGCTTGGATGAATGAGTTCACCTGTCTCCAATCTCACTCGATAGATCAGGAGCACTTTTCTATGGAGCAAAAAAATAAATAAATCATTTTTCTCTTCCCTCCCCACCCCACCCTATGATACGTTTTTTATTTGCTGAGCAGAGCTGATCAATTATTTTTGAAGTGAAAAACCAATTTTAAGTCAGTAAACACTGTCCTCTATCTTTTTGAGAGGAGATGGATGGACTTTATGAGGCTGGACTGAAGCGCTGAAGTTTCTTGAACTGTAAAGTACTGATTTGACTAATCCCAAAGGCAACTGTCTCAAATCACAGTGTTCGATCTCAATCTAGTGAGTTATACCTACCCCTGATCGAATCTGAGAGAGATGGCCCTTTTCTTATATTTTGTGCTTGTTTAGCTTGGCATGCTACTAAAGTATCACTGAATTGAACTGAGTCTATCCATCTCCTCTTCCCAATAATTTAATTTATACCATTTTATTTCCCTGGAGTGATTCAATTTCAAAGACAACTGCACAAATGTTTTCCTAGCTAGAGGGAATCTCCTGCTGCATATGAGGGGGGGAAAATCCTCAGTGTGGCAGAAGTTTGTTTCCTCAGCACAGTGTGCATACATGGCACAGATTTTCACCACATTCCCTCTATTTCTTTCTGCTATGCTGCTTATTATTCTGAAGCTTTGATTGCAAAGTACAAATGTGATCACATGCTTATTAAGGCATGAAGTTTTCAGTCTACTATCTTGAGCATTTATGGAGGGGGGGAAATGCATGATTAAAAAAAAGACATATATCAGGTAGCATTTGTTTGGAGAATAATTTTTGTAGGAAGAATAACTTCAGTGATTATGAATTCATAAGTTAGAAGAAGGCAGTGTTCCAGTAAGTCAGCAGCTAGCTTTGTGTTTGTTAACTTTTGTTAACAGAAGAAGAAGAAGAAGAAGAGTTTGGATTTGATATCCCGCCTTTCACTCCCCTTCAGGAGTCTCAAAGCGGCTAACATTCTCCTTTCCCTTCCTCCCCCACAACAAACACTCTGTGAGGTGAGTGGGGCTGAGAGACTTCAAAGAAGTGTGACTGGCCCAAGGTCACCCAGCAGCTGCATGTGGAGGAGCGGAGACGCGAACCCGGTTCCCCAGATTACGTGACTACCGCTCTTAACCACTACACCACACTGGTGTAGTGCATCACAAACCTCACTCCTGACACCCTTCATTTAGCCAGACCTTGGGTCAACATTAATCCACAATTGTCCCAGATTCTAAGGTTGCTATGATATACTGCAGCTAGACTGGTGACTGGGAGTGTCCGCCGAGACCATATAACACCGGTTCTGAAAGACCTACATTGGCTGCTAGTAAGTTTCCGAGCACAATTCAAAGTGTTGGTGCTGCCCTTTAAAGCCCTAAACAGCCTCAGCCCAGTATACCTGAAGGAGCATCTCCACCCCCATCGTTCAGCTTGGACACTGAGGTCCAGTTCCAAGGGCCTTCTGGTGGTTCCCTAACTGCGAGAAGTGAGGTTACAGGGAACCATGCAGAGGGCCTTCTTGGTAGTGGCGCCCACTGTGGAAAGCCCTCCCATCAAATGTCAAGGAAATAAGCAACTATCTGACTTTTAGAAGATATCTGCAGGCAGTCCTGTTTAGGGAAGTTTCCAATGTCTGATGTTTTATAGTATTTTTAATATTTTGTGGGAAGCTGTCCAGAGTGGCTGGGGAAGCCCAGCCAGATGGGCAGGTGATAAATAAATTATTATTATTATTACTTGTTTTATTGTAGGTTTTATACTTTTAACTATGTTTCATTAGCTTGTTCACTTAATATTTTGTAAACCATATTGAGATCTTTCAATTCAGTTTGATATTTGGCTTCCCGAAACTTCGTTTCCTTGAAATTTCTTCGATATTTTGCCTGAGTAAGAATTTTGTAATTTACCTTGAAGTGTGTGTGTGTGTGTGTGTAGAAGAAAGAGAAAGGAGAGAGAGAGAGAGAGAGAGAGAGAGAGAGAGAGAGAGAGAGAAGGAAGGAAGGAAGGAAGGAAGGAAGGAAGGAAGGAAGGAAGGAAGGAAGGAAGGAAGGAAGGAAACTATTTGGTACTTCACCTCAGGCAAAAGAATGTTCTATGCTGGTCCAGTTTGGCTGGCTCCCACCCAGTCCTATTTTTTCTAGAAAAAGAGGTGCCAGAACTCACCATGAACAGCTCCCTCATTCTTTTAGAATGTCAGTGGCTCCCACCTGAGAGGTGCTGGAACTGAGTTCTGGAGAATTCTGGCTGAAAAAAGTCCTGATCACACCTTTACTTTCCACAGAACAAATCTGGCATAAGATCAGCTCTCAGTGAATAGTCTTTGAAAGAGCTCCATTGATTATTATTTTTTAAAGGTCTGATGTCCAGTTATTATAAGAGTCCCCATAAAATCCCATTTGACAGAATTTTGTATTGTTGCCGACTTTGCAGCATTTTCCTGTGATTTCAGACTTGCCTATTGACCTTGTTTGCTACAGGTCACTGAAATGTCATACGTATACTCGAAAATTACCACCTGTCATTTCTTTTAGAAGGGGGAATTGCTAAGATAAAAAGGATGCCAAATCCCCTTAAGGTTCCATTATAGATAAATCCACTGACCTTTCAGTATTGCCACATTCAGCAAAAGAATTAAATTCCAAGCAAAAAGAGAGAGACCAAATTAAAACAGATGAATTACCTTTAGCACAGCAGCAATATCGTGGAGTGGCTCAGCTCTTTGCCAATGTACCTGCCACCTACCTTCTCTTTATTCTTTAATCAAAGAGCAAGTGCTTCTGCCAAGAGTTAAAACGCAAAGCAAGAAGAAGAAAACATTATGTGAGGCCATTCAGCATCCCAGGTATGGCAAATGTACATGGACTGTTCAGCCCCACTGACCAAAATGGAATTGAATGCGCTTAAAGTCAATGCTGTCATTCAACAGGGTTGATTGCTGAGCTTGGTTGCCATCGCAGCTAACTTAAAGCAGTGGTTTTCAATTTATGCTCAACAGAACTCTGGTTCTTTGGAAGCTTATCTGTGGTTCTCCTGAAGGAATGGGATTCCCAAAACCCAAAACTGACTGTGCAGGCAGTTTGAAACTGCACCAAAATCCCTATTTTTCCTTAGCTAAAATCCATTAACTTGAACTCTGAGACAATGTATAAACAAAAACCCGGCTGTGCTCAGAGCCCTTTCCTTTATCAGTTTGTGACAGCAGGGATGACCCTGACTGCACCAGCAGAACAGAGAAGACACGTTTGTGCCTTATCTTATGTGCTGACCACAAAAGACGCACAGACCCAAGTCTGGGAACAACACCAGAAGCATGTTCTTGGAGATGATGACCTCTTCCTCCAAGATAAGAGTAGGAAGAGGAAGATCCTTTTATGGTCAGGAGTGCAGGAAGGAAATCCCTTTTATGGTTAAGAGTGCTGGAGAAGGAACATCTGTGATGTCAACCTGCGTGTACAAGCTGACGTGGCTGGGGAAGGAGGAGAGGGTGTCTGGAGGATATATATACTGCATGAAACTTCTCATTTCTTTGGACTTGCTGTGGACTTGATCACGCAAGTGCCTTCTGCTATCCAGAGAGCAGAATAAACTCTTTCTTTGAACCAACCTTGGTGTCATTTGACTTCCTTCCTCCTGTCCCGGAGCAACGCAGACCCAATCGGTGAACTCAAATAAGGCTACACTCCGGTGAGAAGATGTGCAGCAATGGACTACCTTCATAGAAAGAAAACCTGGGCCATATTATGGAGATCAGGGTTTTTTTAAAAAAAAAACTCTATGTCCAAGAGCTACTTGCAATTGACCATGCACTCCATGTTATGTATTCAGTGGTTTGTGTTTGCCTGAGCTTGAGTCTGGACTAAGGATTCTGAGCCCCTGTGTTCTCCTTCGATACATAATATCCAATCACAGAACATTTCAGGATTTGGGCCTCTGCCATTGGCCCTTAAACTCTGAGTCATGATTTGCAGCTTGGAAGTTTAGACAGCCAATCACGTTAGGAGTGGGAGTGGCCCAGGCCTTCAGAAATGTATATAAGCAATTGCTTTGCCCCTGTCGTCCAGTTCTGTAGTTCCATAAAGGTTCCTGCTGTTGTCACTGTGTTTTGCCTCTTGGGAACCCACCTCTGCACACTTCACTCTGGGTGTGCAGAGCTCAATGGCATTCAGTTTCTAGAGCACCCCAGTTTGGGTTGTAAAAAAAGGTGAGCAAGCATTTTGCAGGAAAACGAAGCGATCTTCATGACGAAGGTGAGCATCATGGGCTGGACAAAATCACATTCTCATTCAGGTCATTACAGATTTTGTTGACATGGCTAGTATTTAGCTCTCAGCCAATCAGTGTCAGAAAGCTTCACAAACAGTGCAATGCAGTATAGATAAGCATTTATTCGTTGGCTAGCAAAAAGTGAAACTGACAACACAAAGAGCTTTCCAAAATAATTGTGCTCACGTCTGAGCGACAGAATGTTATTAAGGCAGCAAGATGAAGAACAAACAGACTGGAAATTTTGTGGTATGTGGAAGCATCATAACATTCTTTTTCTGTGTACCAAAAGCAAATAAGCCGTTATTTAAAATTCTACTCATATTCAATCCAACGTGCTGTTATGTTAGAATATTCCCTGGAAATGATCAGGATAATAGCTGCCTTTAGGGAGATGGCAAGGTTGCAAAGCTTGCATTTGCCAGCATTTTGTGTAATTGATTCTTCTTTTAGGCAGAGGAAACCAAAAGCTAGTATTCATTCACATGTTATGTTGGGCCCCTTGCAGAATTGCAGAAACGATGTAGCATGAGCCAGATCAGAGCTACACATTCAGCTGTGGCATGGTAGGAGAGCAATTGGCAGTGAAGAGGCAGCCAGCAGGAGATAAGTGCTCAATCCTTCTCTTTCTGCTGCTGTAACTCCACTTCCTAAACCTCTTTTCCCTAAGCTTCTTTTCTAGACCGGTGTTCACAATGCTGAAGAATTCATTGGTGAGGAGGGTTGCAGGAGGAAGCAAACAATGTGAAAATAGTTAAGAACTCTGTCTTCCTAGTTCTTATCCATTTCAAGTTGTTGTCTTGCTCTGGAGCATAGGAAACAACCACAGGGGGCCGTGGGTGCTTGGGCTCCCACAATAATATAATTGTGGGGGGCGGGCACCCACAAAGTTAATAAGAAAACCTGGCAGGCAAATTTATTTATCCAATAAATAAATAAAGAAATAAAATAAATGTTATACCTCAGCCACTCTGGACAGCTCCCAACAGAATATTAAAAGCATGAAACTTTAAAAACCTTCCCTAGATAGGGCTGCCTTTAGGTGTCTTCTAAAAGTCAGGTAGCTGTTTATTTCCAGATGGGAGGGCGTTTCACAGGGCGCCACTACCATGAAGGCCTGCTTCCCTGCAATCTCACTTCTCACAGTGAGGGAGCTGCCAGAAGGCCCTTGGAGCTGGACCTCAATGTCTGGGCAGAATGATGGGGATGGAGACATTCCTTCAGGTATACAGCTCTGCCCTACACAACCAGAGATTGAGGCATCCTCTTCCGGAAGTGGGGCTTGGACATGGAGGCTGGCTGTGGAGAGGAGGAGGAAGAGGAGCTGCTGCAGCGTGGATATGCAAAACCTTTCAAAATCCACATGGCCAAAGCAGGCAGCAGAACTCAGTTTAATTTTGCCTTTGCGCAGTAGGTTATTTTCCACACACACCATGACATTCCTCTCCAGTCTCCATTTATGCAAGTAAGAGTTATTAGCAGAATTCAAGGGAACATTCCAGTCAGGCAAAAACATTCCTATGAGGGACATGGCCTGGGATGTGTTCCAATGTCCATACAGAGAAACCTGGAGGGCCTGTGGTATTCAGATGGGGGCAAATATATATATATAAACCCTCCTCAAAATTCACCTGCATCAAGCATGTACAGTGCACTCTATTCCTCCTTCACTGGAACACACAAACTGGAATAGTAGCATGTAACAAACACAATAAATAGCCCTTAGTATCTAAAAGCTTGCGATGAATAACAGCTCTGCACACCTGTTGTGTTCCAAGTTCAGATGCAGAGATCTTAGTCATGAATCTAGATGTCACTGGTCCACCCTCCTCCTCCCATAGGACTTGATAAACTTAAGTTTATCATCTTTCATCTTAATTTGTGCCATGCTTGGTCACACAACTCAATAATGTTGACAAATCCAATTTTCTAAAAGGCTTCGGGTTGTTTGAGGGAAAATCATGATAGAAGGATCTGCTGTTGAGTGTCTGGCTTCCAATGGGACTTGAGATATGAGCAGACAGGAATGACAGACACACGTTGACCGAACCACTCCCAGTGTCATTATAATCTGGGTTCTTTTCCGAAGGGATAAACATTTGTTGTGGTCTTATTGATTGGTCTAGTTCTGAGCATGATAATTTAAGCCTGTCAAAGCACTATTCCTGCTCGGAAACCTCTTCTGTGCAATGCACCAAGTCTTGCAAAGTGGAAAGAGGTGCAATGTCCGAAGGCAGTGGGACACCCCCTTACCATGGGTTATGGACTACAGCTACCTTCCAACTTACGTGGGGGTTATGTTCCAGAGTTAGTGCAAGAAGCCGAAATTGCATATACTCAAAACGAGCCTTTTAAACCTACAAAAAGCACAGGGTAGCACTTACCACAGTCTCCCAAGGCTGCTACAGACTCTCTATATACCTCCATACACTCCCCCAGGATGACTGCAGTGGCGGGTGGGATTGCCTACCTTCCCCCCTCCCCTTCCCTTCCAACTCCCTCACCCCCCCCTTTCCAGCCAAGTGTGTAAAGCTGTGGTCCTGCAAGTTAAATCCACATAAGCTGTTACTCAACCTTGTAAGTCAGCGCTCTCAAAGTGTTTGGTGTGCCTTACAGGTGTGGCAAGAGAGAATAGAACTATGGTGGGAAGATTCAAGGACAATCAATATTATATTTCAGGAATGATTCATCTTCATGTATAGTTGCATTGTTTTATACTTTCTGGATATCCCATGATCACATTATAAAGCAGTTGTGTTCTAAGTTATAAATCAAGCACTGCTAGTTGTTTCGCTTTGTCTTCCAATGTATTGTCTTCCAATGTATTTCTTGTTAATTAAAAAATGGTGTTGCACAAGCACTATTTTTATTCTGAAAGTGTGGCTCAAGAGAAGAAAGTCTGAGAACTCCTGGTGTAAGTGATTGTTTAACCAACCCCATATTTCTGGCTAGCTGACCGGTTCTACATAAAGTGATGGCTGTTATAGTAGGGATGTCAGAGCACTCAACTGAAAACAAACCATGAAGCAGATTGTCTACTGTATGCCTATTCAACCTTCACTGCAGCACAGACTCCTGCATTGAAAGCTATTCTTAATTCTCTACAACAAATGTTTTTTAACATGCACACATTATATGTCAATAGAAACATAAATTGCTTTACATGTTCATTTATGTGGGGGTTCCGTTCTCAGTGCCCATCTGCTTTAGCGGAGCACGTATAAATGTGCCTCTCCCCATTTCACCTCATTCCACCCCCTGTTCCATCCCTGTTCTGGCCTCTTCCAGGTCCAAAAGGACCTGTATGTCAAAGATGGCACATCAATTGGACATGCCTAAAATGGTCGCCATCTGTATACAGATACCTTTTCTCTGTTTGGAAGTGTTCTTTGTTGCCAAAGGCACTTAACATACACTAAAGCTGCAATCCTAACCATTTGTATTCAGACGTAGATGCCACTGAATTCAGTGAGGCTTACTCTCTGACCCGTAGGGTTAAGATTTCACCTTCATGCTGCATTTGTGAATTTTTAAAACTTGTGGAATGCATCACTCATTATTGTTCTTTTCATGTGGAAACAAAGGATCTCTTTTGTTACCTGTGGATTGCATCTCTTCCCACCAGCTTGGGGAATGCCCATTTTGGACCACCTTAAATTCTCATTTTATAATTATTAATTTTCCTTTTATCCCCCTGAAGTTTTCTTGACTTTTTACTAAACTATCTCTCCTTGATACCCGAGTGCGGGAAATGAGAAATGACAGGTGTATACTGAACTGTAAAATCAAGGTAGCAAATGTAGCTGCAATCCTAACTCCACTTACCTAGCAGAAAGACCCCCTGAATTCAATGGGGCTTACTTCTGAGTAGAAATAGTCAGGTTTGCAGCCATAGATGGCTTTATGGTGGACCATTAACTAAGAGAGAACTTAATTGATTTGCAAATATCTGTTGATGGCTGAGCTATGTGTGTCTGTTGTGGGCTATATAAAAATACATTAAAATATGTACATTTCTGGATCAGCAAAGAATAAACAAAATAAACCAATTTCAGCAGAATGGAAAATACCAGATGAAAGTGCAAATGAATACTGGAATGCATTGAGTCATGTTTGTACACCCCTAGGGATTACATATTAGCTATTTATATATGCCAAAGCCATAAACACCATTTTTAAAAATAAATATTTGCTTGCACTGATAATAATGCTACAGTTGTTATGAGATATGCAAAAGTGTATGTGTGTATTCAAATTCATGTATTCAGGAGCAAACCTAAGATGTTGGCTACTTTGTTCTCTCCACTTCTACAGAAATCTGAAAAAAAAACCATCTAAGTTGCAAATGTCTTGGAACAGATAATGGGATGATAGCCAACTAAACCAGACTCAGAACTACTCAGGCCTATTGAAATCAAAATACTTTAGGTCTATTCAATAACTAAGTTAGATAGTATCCAACATCTTTAGAACTGGCCAATAAATGGTTATTCCACCATAAATGGTTATTCTATAAATGGTTATTCCACCTTCTTATGTTTGCTTGCAGCTTCGTTATTATAATATTTATGCATTTATTTTTATAGAGGTCTTCAGGTTATATTTTGAATCTTACTTTCATTCCTATTTCCACTTTGAAAGAATATGCTTTTGAGGTACGTAGATGAACTGTTGTCTCTTTTTTTCAGGAATCTGTTTTGAATTCTGTTTGTTAGACGTGTGTGTGTGTGTGTGTGTTAGTGTAGTAAACTTTACAAAATAAACCTGGTAATCTTTATTGTTGATATAATCTGCTCCACATTTATCGTTCCTCACCTAGTTGTACATTTGCAGTGGCCTCAAAAGAAGAAAGATGAAACACATCTATGCTACAATAAGCTATGTTTTTAGCACCTAGTCTTCCTTTTTGCTGCCTGCCAGTGGTGCGGTGCAGATGGCGCTGCGCTGATGATCTGCTTTCCAATGCTTCACATTACTGCCAGTTACTGAGTGGGAAAGAGCCATGGAGGGAGCATCTGATTGGCTTTGTTGCTGCTCCTGCGCTGCACTGAGCACACTGCTGCCTTGTACCTCCCTCTCATTGACCAGCAAGCACAGGGTTGGAAAGCTAGTTCAGCAACACAACCTCACCTACACTACATTGCCGGCATTTATTGGTGCTGCTCAGGCAGTCTCAGTTTTGTAGGGGTTTCTTTTCTATTCAGTTTCTAGCCCACCACACTCAGTTCATCAGCCATGACCTCTAGTATGCCAAGGTCTTGATAATGCCTGCCACCCAGTATAGATGATACAGGCAGGCTGGGAAAAGCAGAACTTTATAGAAGCCCCCCTGGGTATAATAATATAATAATAATAATTTATTATTTGTACCCCACCCATCTGGCTGGGTTTCCCCAGCCACTCTGGGAGGCTTCCACAGAGACCAAAAATACATTAAAATGTCACACGTTAAAAACTTCCCTGAACAGGGCTGCCTTAAGATGTCTTCTGAATGTCAGGTAGTTGTTTATCGCTTTGACATCTGATGGGAGGGCGTTCCATAGGGCGGGCGCCACTACCGAGAAGGCCCTCTGCCTGGTTCCCTGTAGCTTTGCTTCTCGCAATGAGGGAACCGCCAGAAGGCCCTCGGCGCTGGACCTCAGCGTCCGGACAGAACGATGGGGGTGGAGACACTCCTTCAGGTATACTAGGCCAAGGCCGTTTAGGGCTTTAAAGGTCCACACCAACACTTTGAATTGTGCTCAGAAACGTACTGGGAGCCAACGTACTGGGTACCACTGAACGTTGCTCTCTTTAAAAGCCTGTGTCTCCTCAGACTTGCCTATTTTCATTCTATGGGCAAGAAGTGGGCGCTTAGGTGATGTGAACTGAAGATGTCAGAATCCGCGCTTAGATACAAAATAAAAGCATGTTCAATGTCCAGTTCAACAACTGATCTTTTTTTACCATGCGAGATGGGCAGTGAGGGTCAAAGGGAAATCAACGTGTAGATGATGAGATAAAAATGGAGTATGATGGTGCTGAAGCCAAGCAATGTTGACAACCATGGCAGGGGGTTGACATCCTGCTCCCTTTGCAACAGCTCAACGCCAGGCCCCTTCAGCTCACAGCAAACATGCAAAGCTACCACACATCGCAACATGCCATTGCAAGTAAAGGCAAACCAGGAAGACAAGAGCTAGACAAGGAACCAAATCTGACAGGAGCCACCAAGGTCAGAGTGTAAGAAACATCAGAAGCTGAAAAGCCTATGAATTATAGCAGAGATCCAAATGCAGCACGTTAAAGAAACGTTAAAGCATATGCAAATTCATTTACATATAGCCACATAGATTCCTTCAGATACAGCTAAGGCTGAATTTTCAGTTATCTGCTCTCAGCATCATGAGTGTATTAGCAGTGTGGAACTGATCCAGATAACCATTTTGTTCTTTATGGGCAGCGTCCACCAAAGTATTTTTACAACTGCAAGGATTTTTTTGGTTGCTCAAAGGAACTTCCCCTGCCTGTCCCCCACGTTCCCCTAAATTTGTTCTGATCTCACTAATCCCTAGTCCAGGAAAGTTAAGAAGTTCAGCTAAATACATACATACACATTCAATCCACACTACAAGAAAAAGTCAATGTTGGAAGAAAATGATGGGGGGGCTGTACTATGTGATTAATCCCCTTCAACATTCCTCAGATGAAAATAGCAACATTTCTCATTCCCACCCACCAACTGACACTCCTTTTTTAACTTATTTAACATAATTGTTATAAAATATAAGCAAAATATTGCAAATACATACATATATACCGTATTTCAAAAAAGCACATATATATGAAAAAGGAACAAAAGAGAAAAAAGAAGAAAAGTTGGAAGAATTTCTTCAAAGTTTATTCTATAAATATCTCAATATGAAAATAATAATAAACTTTCATTGATTAACTTCCATCGCTTACACTGCACTTCCTGTATACATTTTAAGCAAGATTGTATCTGTTATTCCATATTTTCCCCCATACAATCTCACACAAATATTTTAATCAATAAGTTTTCTAAATCTTTCATAAATCTATTCTAAACACAACCAATACCTTACATTTAATCCTTGTCTGCATAAACTGACACTCCTTGACCCCCATTCCCCACCCACCGCAGAGCATTTTCTATTTCACCAATGGGACACAGCACACACACCCTCTGTCATAATCTCACTGCTGAGCAACCATGTGCAGAGGTCAGTGGAGTGGGAAGCCAGCCAACCAGAAGAGTCTCTGAGGTGTACTTGCCTGGAGGCAGAGTCAGCATCCAAAGCCAGGTCCAGTCCTAGGGGCAGGCAAACTGCAATCCATGTGTTCAGATGGTCCGGGAGTCAGGGAATTTGATGATCATGGGGGTCAAGGGTCAGGATGTGCAGGAAGCAGTAAGGTAAGACCAGGAACTAAAAGCATTGTTACCAGTCTCTGACTGCTGCTGGAAGCTCTGCTTAAGAAGGCTGAAGCCAGCTGGTTCTCATCAGACCTTTTCCTCTGTGTCCTTGAAGGCTGATCAGCGGCAGGTGGAGTCACTCTGCCTTCTCCCCCTTCAGGCTGCTGTTCCACCATCCTGAGAAAACCCCTTAATCCTGATTTTATTTTATTTTATTCTTTGGTAGTTTGACAAAAAGAAAAACACACACCAACAAACAAATTTAGAAAGGGGCAAGATTAGACACAGACACACAAAGCATTTTTTAAATACAGTCATACCTTGGGTTACAGACGCTTTGGGTTGCACAATTTCAGGTTGCGCACCGCGCCTAACCCAGAAATACCAGAACTGGTTACTTCTGGGTTTCAATGTGTGCGCATGCGCAGAAGTGCAGAATTGCGACCCGCGTGAGTGCACACGTGGTGCTGCAGGTTGCAAATGTGCTTCCCACTTGGATCATGTTCGCAACCTGAGCATCCAGTGTATATAAAAAACCAAGACCTTGCTCTCTGCTCTGTTTCATCTTTCTTCCCAGCCTGGGTGGTCCTGCCCTCTGCCTGCCCCTCAGAGCTGACGTGTCATGCAGGGTTGTGCCTCGGGGCGGCAGCCTCTCTTCCTTCTCACCCGCTCTCCAGCAGCCACCAGAAGCTGCCCAAGAGGGCAGGCCAACAGTGGTGGCCATGAAGAGGCAACAGGGTACTCCTTCAAAGTTGCCACTGCTGCCACCGCTGTCCCTCAGGACAAGCACTGGATCAATTTTGGCTTTCAAATATAATAAAGGGAATATGCCTTTACTACTTCTTCCCTACTGACAGTTCTTGCAGGTGAAATAGAGCCATTCCAGGATCAAATCAGAAGCTGGGTGGCTTTCATAATTCTGGGACCGTCCCTGGAAAATTGGGACACTTGGAGGATATGATTTGGCCAAGTCACACTGACGTTGAGCTCTGATGTTACAGCAACCACATAGTGTGGTTTCAGAGATGACCACAGGAACATAGGAAGCTGTTCTCTACCTTCAGGTAGGTAGCTGTGTTAGTCTGATGCAGTCGAAATAAATAAATAAAAAATAAAAAATTGTCCAGTAGCACCTTAGAGACCAACTAAGTTTGTTCTGGTTATAAGCTTTCGTGTACATGCTTGCATGTATCTGAAGAAGCTTGCATGCACATGAAAGCTTATACCCAGAACAAACTTAGTTGGTCTCTAAGGTGCAATTTTATTTTATTTTAATGTTCTCTACCTTGTGAGACCCTAGTAACACCTACAACAACTGTCAATAGCTGGGTCTCCTTTAGGCCTACCTGGAATTGTTTGTGAGTGTACCTGGGACGTTCTGCATACAAAGCATATGCTATACCACTGAGCTAGTCATTTCCCATTAGCCAGCCATGAACTTTTGACTTCTACCCATGATGACGAAGAAAGCAACTGCCAGCAATCCAGGTGGGACAGAGACCCAAACTAGTACTGGTTGTGAAATTGGCCTGAAAGATGCATAAATCAACTGTGGTCCATGAAAGCCCATGCTGTTTCCCACTGTAACCATCTATTGTCTCAATTCTTCCTGCTGTTCAAATTACCTTCCATAGAACAAAATATATTTGTGAAAGAAATGAATACTTTCTTGTCTTTTCCCTTTAAACTTTTGCTTTCCACTCTAATTTCCCCCCCTACAACTTTACTCTTAGCAGTCCCCCCCCCCGATGTTTTACACACCACAATTCTGCTGTTCATTTCCCCTCATTGCTTCTCAGCTTTTCCTCTCCTGGATTTTCTTCTTCTTCCAACCTGTATTGCATCAACTGTACCCTAAGTCACAAGGGAAGCTGTGCTTCTGTTTTGTTTTCCATACCTATCCTGCAAATCTTCCTTAAACTAAAAAAGTCCCACTGTGCGAAAAACCTTTTTGAGCTACATGCAGCTGCAGACGCTTTGTGTGTTTCCTCAATTAATAATTTTGGCTTTCAAATATAATAAAGGCGATATGCCTTTACTACTTCTTCCCTACCAACCTATTCATTGTTAGTAGTTGGCCACTTCAGCTGGCTTCCCCCTGGGGGAGCAGGAGGGGAAGGCAAGAACTCCATTAACCAGCCTTTCTTTCCATGTCAGAAAATTATGCCAAATGTTTATTGAAACTTGGATAGACAAGGCAAATTTATGCTTGGGCAACCAAAGCGATTTTGCCTTATTAGGAAGGCACTTTAGCTCCTGGGCTACTTCCAAAATTACCATGTGATTGAAGCTTTACTGCTTCTTTATTTTTGCATCCAAAATGTCCATATGTCAAGTGCATATATTCCAGCTGAGATAACAAGGCCGGGGGGCGGGGAGGAATAAAACCAATTCATTCTTTCACAGAAAATAATGCACCAGTGACGTGTACTGTTCCAGAGTTTTTAATATTTTAGACACCGCAGAGGTTTTATTGTGACATTGCCAAAAATAAATGAACGGAGGCCTTTTGTTAATTGCTCCATTGTACTCACTCTTTATCTGGGGAGTTGATCAGTTAAAAGGGGAAACGGTTGGTGGATATTTAGTGCAATCCTTTGCAGGACCAAGTAAGTCCCGCTATATTCAGTCAAACTTACTCTCTTCACCAACTGTGCATAGGGTTTCATCCTGCCAACTTTTGTCTCTTGAGGATTATATTACCTACTGTTGAAGCTTCCAGCGGGGTGGAGTATTCACGAGGCTATATTTTCTAGACTATATCTCATTGCAATTTGTGTATTTTCTCCTGATCTTGAAAGCATATGCAGGGCTCAAGCAGATGTTCATATTTCAATGGGACTTACATCATAAACATGCAGACTACATTTTAGTCTCATATGTCAGGGCTTAGACTATGGCCTGGTCCTTTTAAAACTTGATAAACCTGTCATAATAGAGTCCAGCCTTGAAACATAGGCACCATCAGTGCTGAACTTTCACTCCAATATCACCATCTTTAAGGGAAACAATCTTCAATACCACCCTGAAGAATCCCAGTGGGTTGTATGTCAGGTTTCAATGGAGGCCACAATGTATGCCTTCTTTGCAGTCTTCACTGCCATATGGCAGTTGTGATCATGTGCTCTAATATTCAGCCATCCTTGTAGCAAGAGCTCTTTTGTTGTTGTTGTTCTTTGGTCATTTAGTCGTGTCCGACTCTTCGTGACCTCATGGACCAGAGCACGCCGGGCACTCCTGTCTTCCACTGCCTCCCGCAGTTTTGGTCAAACTCATGCTGGTAGCTTCAAGAACACTATCCAACCATCTTGTCCTCTGTCGTCCCCTTCTCCTTCTTTCCCAACATCAGGGTCTTTTCCAGGGAGTCTTCTCTTCTCATGTGGTGGCCAAAGTATTGGAGCCTCAGCTTCAGGATCTGTCCTTCCAGTGAGCACTCAGGGCTGATTTCCTTCAGAATGGAGAGGTTTGATCTTCTTGCAGTCCATGGGACTCTCAAGAGTCTCCTCCAGCACCATAATTCAAAAGCATCAATTTTTCGGCGATCAACCTTCTTTATGGTCCAGCTCTCACTTTCATACATCACTGCTCGGAAAACCATAGCTTTAACTATACGGAAGAGCTCTAATTGGAGGGGAGGGGAGGTTGTCACACCTGCCCCTCCAATGCGTGAAAGGGTATTCCGTTAAAGGAATCCAGGGGCTCGCCTTGCTTTTGTCTGATCCCTTTCCAGGGGTTAGGGCCACGCCAGAGCCCCTGGGAGCATTTGGGGTGAGCTTGAGTCTGAGCCTGGTCCAATGCTCCCTCACAATGTTTACCTGTACTGACCTCTGCCAGTATCCAGTCATCAGTGCTGCCCTGCCAGTGCAGCTAGTCAGGAACCAATGCCTAAGCCAGCGGTTCTCAACCTGTGGGCCCCCAGATGTTGTTGGACTACAACTCCCATCATCCCTGAGCTCTGGCCTTGCTAGCTAGGGGTGATGGGAGTTGTAGTTCAAGAACACCTGGGGACCCACAGGTTGAGAAAGGCTGGCCTAGGCAAACCACTCATGATCTGTAATCAATAAAGTTGTGGCCAAAATTATGCCAATAACATTAAACTAAATTCTGTGTCAATTGTGTCTTTATTATGGGGGAGGTCTTGGGATCTTAACACAAATGTGTGTGTGTGTTTTCTAGGACTAATGACAAATTAAAATGGAACCACCACCCCACTTGCTGCCTGCTCCTGTTTCACTTTCATTGTACATACCAAAGTTGAAATAATATAAATAATATAAAAGGTAAAGGTAAAGGTACCCCTGCCCGTACGGGCCAGTCTTGACAGACTCTAGGGTTGTGCGCTCATCTCACTCTATAGGCCGGGAGCCAGCGCTGTCCACAGACACTTCCGGGTCACGTGGCCAGCGTGACAAGCTGCATCTGGCGAGCCAGCGCAGCACACGGATCGCCGTTTACCTTCCCGCTAGTAAGCCGTCCCTATTTATCTACTTGCACCCGGGGGTGCTTTCAAACTGCTAGGTTGGCAGGCGCTGGGACCGAGCGACAGGAGCGCACCCCGCCGTGGGGATTCGAACCTCCAACCTTTGGATCGGCAAGTACTAGGCGCTGAGGCTTTTACCCACAGCGCCACCCGCATCCCTATAAATAATATAACCTGGGTTCAATTAAATAGAACTTAATTTAATTGTACACAAGTTATATTGTTTATATTATTTCTTAAATTTAGATCTTGCACACATATAGAACAGTATAATTAAAACTTCTGGAAAAAAGTTAAAAACAACATTCTAAAACACACACAAAAACAACTCATTAAAAACAGACTGCATTTTATTGTCAGCTTAGGGCACCTACCCATTTCAACATTTTGGAAGTATATTCCCTTTGCACTGTTGGTTAAGGCTTGCCAAAATTGCTGGTGCTCAAAACTCCTTCTGGTTTCAGCTCAGTCGTAAAGCTCTTCCTACAAGCCGTGTGTCAGCTGCACCTCCTTGTTCCTGCTACAAAGAACTAAAATAAAACAACTAGAAAACTGTTTCTCCAACTTTTCATTTCTGCAGATGTTCTCAAGTTGTTCTTTTAAAGGAGTCAATATAAAAGGAGAATGTACCGAATTCTACTGACTTCATCGTGAGGAGTAACCATACCAATCACCAGACTGTGAAGTCAAATATTTTTCTGGGGGGTGAGGGGACTCCTGCACTGCTTGCAAACCTTCAGGCACAATCTGTTGATCATTTCTTATAGATTGATGACTCTGTAGGGTATGACTCATGGGATGCAGTACTGAGTTGTTCAAATAACTTTCTCAAGGCCACAAAATGAATCCAAGGCAGATGTAGGAATTTTTAACCCAGGCCTCCCAAAAGCAAGCCCAATTTCACAATTCAATTTATGCTAGCAAAATTCAGTTCCCAAGTAAGACAAACAACATTACTGCAGAAGTCCCATGCATATAATTGGCCAAGTAAACTCCAATACGAGGAACAGACTTGGCATATGGGAAGGGCTGGTTATATGATGTTGTATTGCATTGTGTTATGGTATATTCATGTACCACCTTTTGGCCTAAAGCCCAAACTACATTCAGATGTGAACACCACATTATATTAAAAAAAAAACACCACACAACTTGAGGAAGTCCAGGAGGAAGTCTCCATAACAGTGAAATATCTAGAAGCCAAGTTATGTAATGAATGGTTGGAGGAATGTTGTTTGCTTAGTTGGAGAAGAGAAGAGTGAGGTGTGACATAAGAGCAGTTTTCATGAAGGGCTGTCATGAAGAAGATGAAACAGACTTATTCTCTGTTACTCCAGAGGGAAAGACTAGAACCAATGTTTGGAAAGTTGCCGGGGAAGCAGATTGCAGCTAAGTATTAGAAGAAACACTGTTGAACAGTAGCACAGAGTGCATTGGGAATGGTGGGATCTTTCACTGGAGATATTGGGGGGGGGGGGCTGGATGGCTATTGTCCATGGTTGCTGTGGTGGCATCACAAATTGCAGGCCCTATACTGAGTAGTGGGCTTATACAAGATGACAAGATGGAAAACTTTTGGGAAAAGTATTTCTGAGGTTTGATGGCTCATAACACCTGATTGGCTCTCTAAACACTCATGCTCATTGGCTATATTCAAATGAAGGAAAGCTACTGCATATCAACCTAAGCAAGTTGTGCTTCCTTTTTCAGGTAATTTGGCTATAACTTTTGATAGTATACAGATAATGGAACAAACTTTAGTCGTGTCCGACTCTTTGTGACCCCATGGACTAGAGCACACCAGGCACTCCTGTCTTCCACTACCTCCCGCAGTTTGGTCAAACTTATGCTGGTAGCTTCGAGAACACTATCCAACCATCTCGTCCTCCATCATCCCCTTCTCCTTGTGCCCTCAATCTTTCCCAACATCAGGGGCTTTTCCAGGGAGCCTTCTCTTCTCATGAGGTGGCCAAAGTATTGGAGCCTCAGCTTCACGATCTGTCCTTCCAGTGAGCACTCAGGGCTGATTTCCTTAAGAATGGATAGGTTTGATCTTCTTGCAGTCCATGGGACTTTCAAGAGTCTCCTCCAGCGCCATAATTCAAAAGCATCAATTCTTTGGTGATCAGCCTTCTTTATGGTCCAGCTCTCACTTCCATACATCACTACTGGGAAACCCATAGCTTTAACTATACGGACCTTTGTTGGCAAGGTGATGTCTCTGCATTTTAAGATGCTGTCTAGGTTTGTCATTGCTTTTCTCCCAAGAAGCAGGCGTCTTTTAATTTCGTGACTTCTGTCACCATCTGCAGTGATCATGGAGCCCAAGACATGCATTACATTGTTGCATTACATTCTCCATTAAATTATAATACTGTATTTATCACTGTAAAGTAACATCAGACGTGTTAGTCTGGCTGTGTTCTGACTGTTCTGCACACATACACCATCAGAAGTAGATCTGATTTTTGCTATGGCCCTTTGTCTCTTGCTATGTTGTGCATCTGGTAAAGAGGTAAAATTCCAGCATTTGCCATGAAGTGGGATATAGCAATGCAAAGCTGTTGGTTTTTTTTAGTGTGGTGTCTGCCCTTGAAATTTTATCTGTATCTTCCAGAAACAGAGCTTGTGCGTGTTCAATAAAGGACTGGATGGCTGATCTTGCATAGAGATAGATTTATCATGACATGGAGGTGAGCTTGCAATACCATGGGCTTTTCAGATTCGATTTCAATGTCTTTCTTCACTGATATCCAACACCAGAAAGGTACCATTTACCTTCATATTTTCACAATTTAATTAGTTGTTAATATACTGGGATAGGAGGAGATGAAACATCAGTGCAGAAGACTGTGTCATCATTCAAGTTCCAACTTTCTATACACAAAAAGCACCTGGGACCAAAAGAAAAAGAAAAAGAAAACCCACCTTAAAGAAAACCAACTGATTTTTACATGATCCAATGGTGCAGGTTTAAGTGTCTGTGTTTGGTTTGTGAAAATCAAAAAGAGTAGGGAGAACATCCCAAGAAATCTCTTGGTTTTTGCTACTGGCATGGTTCCCTGTCCCAGCTACTGTGAAAGTATTGGGATTTAAAACCAACCAACCAACTGTTTGCATTGAAAACTGATCCAGGAAAGCTGCCTTAAGTGTGGTATTCAGGTGCAATACATATTTTACAGAGCAATCCATATCTGCTTTTCACCAGGCTATGGGCGGGGGGGAGGGATTTGGTGAAGGAGCTCGAAACTGCCAATCTTTCACTAGCCAGCATCTGCTGAGTGATGCCAGGGCAGATCTCCTCCTGCCAACTCCAAAACAGGGCTTTCTGGGAACAGGGCTGAGTTGGCCTGGAGTCTATTGTAATGTGAGTCAGTCCTGCTGCCATCAGATGAAGAAGAAGAAGAAGAAGAAGAAGAAGAAGAAGAAGAAGAGGAGGAGGAGGAGGAGGAGGAGTTTGGATTTGATATCCCGCCTTTCACTCCCTTTAAGGAGTCTCAAAGTGGCTAACATTCTCCTTTCCCTTCCTCCCCCACAACAAACACTCTGTGAGGTGAGTGGGGCTGAGAGACTTCAAAGAAGTGTGACTAGCCCAAGGTCACCCAGCAGCTGCATATGGAGGAGCGGAGATGCAAACCCGGTCCCCCAGATTACGAGTCCGCCACTCTTAACCACTACACCACACTGGCTCTCTCAGATGATGGTGTCAGGCCTGATCTGGGTCCAATCACTGCTCTAGCTGCCAGCTGATGTCACAATCTGCCTGCCACTCCACCTTCTACAGTGACCACAGTGTATAGCATGTCTGTGGATGTGGTTAGAAAAACATCCCCCTCAGAAAAAACCCTATTTGTTTTATGCTTTTCAGGAATCTGTGCTAGTGACATAGCTACTTCCCTCTACACTCCAAATTCGGCATCAGCCATTGTTCATAGCTCTACTAAAATGTCCTATATTTAATAATATAATTAATGAGCTACATCAATTATACTTCTTTTGTTTCTCTTATCTAAGGTGCAGGTGTGTCATTTACATTGCAGATTAATATTTGCGATAGTGGATTGTCAATCTGAGTTTCCGTCATTCATCAACACCGCCTCTGGCAATCTTCAATGGGTTCTTTCCTTAGCAGGTGAGATTCTGCCTGCCGTGTCACAGGCATTCTCACATCTCACGGACTGTTAAGACAGTAGAAATGGAATAGTAATTGGGCAACAACTTCCTCTTCAGATAGGTAGACATGGTTCCGACTTTTTGCACTTTCATATATGGGAAATAACTTTGGGAAGATTTTTTAATATATAGCACTGAGTCTTTAAAACCCATTTACCCTAAGAAACATATAAACAGCTCAGCTCTATGCATATTTATTCAACAGCAAGTTCCAATGAGCTTAATAAGAATTATTCCCATGGAAACGTGCTGAAGATTTCATCCTTATCTCTCCCCCCCCCATTGCATATTTCCCCCCTTTTCAGAAAGTTGTGGCTGTCAAGTGTTTCTTTCCCCGGAGTCTGCTCCCGGGTACTTCATTTGAGTGGACAATGGACCCCATATGGCAGTTGCAGTCTTAGCCTCCATGAATATTTTTATTGAAATAGGTAAAGGTAAAGGGACCCCTTGACCGTTAGGTCCAGTCATGGCCGACTCTGGGGTTGCGGCACTCATCTTGCTTTATTGGCTGAGGGAGCCGGCGTACAGCTTCCGGGTCATGTGGCCAGCATGACTAAGCCGCTTCTGGCGAACCAGAGCAGCGCACGGAAACACCATTTACCTTCCTGCCGGAGCGGTACCTATTAATCTACTTGCACTTTTGGCGTGCTTTCGAACTGCTAGGTTGGCAGGAGCTGGGACAGAGCAACGGGAGCTCACCCCATCGTGGGGATTCGAACCGCCGACATTCTGATCAGCAAGTCCTAGGCTCTGTGGTGTTAGCCCCCCCCCCCAAAAAAAACCCACACCTTACTTCTACTACTACCATGGCTATTGAGTGGATTGTACCAAAGGTTCCGGCTCTGGAAATTTCTTCTCACTGAACATAACACTTTCGAGTCAGTGATTTTATTCAGGGCTGTTGCAAGAGAGTAAAGGGTTCAAGTTCTGCTTCACAGGGCTGTATTTGTCTTGTTCACACGTTAATATTATTATTGTTCTTCTCGTCATTAAATGCATTGCCTGCCCTTCTCCAGAAGGTCCCCGGGTGAACCACAACTGTTTAAAATGTAGAATTAAAAACAGAACATATTACATTCACAAGAATAAGGTGGGCCCCTGAAATCACGTATCTCGGTTGTCAAAAGCAAAGGTAAAGAGATGTGTCTTCAGCATTGACCAAAGGATGCACAGTGAAGAAGTCAGATACAGTAGAACCTTGAGTTGCAGACGTAATCATGGAGGAACGTCTGCAACTTGAAGCGTTCGCATACAGAAGCGCGCACCTGGGCATGCGCAAGTGGCAAACCTGGAAGTAACCCATTCTGGTACTTCCGGGTTGCCACGGGACGCAACTTGAAAAGACGTAACCTTGAAAAGACAAAACAAACAAGATGAATTTTAACAGGGAGAAATGTAAAGTATTGCACTTGGGCAAAAAAAATGAGAGGCACAAATACAAGATGGGTGACACCTGGCTTGAGAGCACTACATGTGAAAAGGATCTAGGAGTCTTGGTTGACCACAAACTTGACATGAGCCAACAGTGTGACGCGGCAGCTAAAAAAGCCAATGCAATGCTGGGCTGCATCAATAGGAGTATAGCATCTAGATCAAGGGAAGTAATAGTGCCACTGTATTCTGCTCTGGTCAGACCTCACCTGGAGTACTGTGTCCAGTTCTGGGCACCACAGTTCAAGAAGGACACTGACAAACTGGAACGTGTCCAGAGGAGGGCAACCAAAATGGTCAAAGGCCTGGAAACGATGCCTTATGAGGAACGGCTAAGGGAGCTGGGCATGTTTAGCCTGGAGAAGAGGAGGTTAGGGGGTGATATGATAGCCATGTTCAAATATATAAAAGGATGTCACATAGAGGAGGGAGAAAGGTTGTTTTCTGCTGCTCCAGAGAAGCGGACACGGAGCAATGGATCCAAACTACAAGAAAGAAGATTCCACCTAAACATTAGGAAGAACTTCCTGACAGTAAGAGCTGTTCGACAGTGGAATTTGCTGCCAAGGAGTGTGGTGGAGTCTCCTCCTTTGGAGGTCTTTAAGCAAAGGCTTGACAACCATATGTCAGGAGTGCTCTGATGGTGTTTCCTGCTTGGCAGGGGGTTGGACTCAATGGCCCTTGTGGTCTCTTCCAACTCTATGATTCTATGATTCTATGATTCTAACCTGAAGTGGGCGCAACATGAGGTATGACTGTACAGCTTTGTAGGGAGAGCATCCCATAGTTACGGGGTTGCTGCTACCATATATCTTCTGAAGGATGTGAAACTACCAAGAGGGCCTCCTCTGTTGATGTTAATACCTGAGGGGGTCTGTCAGGAAAGAGGGAGTCTTTGAGATACTTAGGGCCTAAGTCAGTTGAGAGCTTTGAATGTGAGCACCATGAACTGGGGCCATATTACCCTGAACACAGGTACAAGCTACACATCTATAAAGGTTTGTGTGAAAGAGTGGACAGTTGTTGTATCTGTGTACACTCACTGAACATAGTATGTGAACACCCCTGCTGTTATCTCACAAACAAAAGTGTGATGGGTGTTTGGTTCCAAGGGACTGTATTATACAAAGGAGAAAAAGAAGTTAACGAAAAGCACAAAACCTTGATCCAAGCTATTTGGAAGCTATGAAAGTATTCACTGTAGCCCTGAGTCAAGCACTCCTTCCAACTTTATTTAAGAGTATTTTTATATTGAATTCTAATCACCATGTTTCTCACCTCCTAACCTGCTTGGGAAATAAATAACATGCTACCAAAGTACAGGCACCGAGAAAAATTTGCCAATTGTCCATTAGAGGATTATACTTTTGTGGTAGCTGTCATTAGTTGCCCTGTTCTCTGGTTCTTTCTAAGTGATGTGACATTTCAAAAATTGATAGATTGTTGTGAGCACATGTATGCACCATGTTGCCTTGGTTCGTTTGTTTTCAAGCATTACTGAAAAGAAAGAGCTTGATTATTATTAGTTTTTTAGTCTTTTTTTATTTCTGCGTGCCTACAAAATAGCCCAATAACAAACATTAGTACAGATGGAAAGCCTCAGAACCATTCTTCACAAATGAATGGATTCTGATTATGGGAGCTTGGCTGTTTTGGGAACAATACAGCAGGTTTATGAAAGATTATGTTGCCTCAGTTGTCTGTGAAGTTTTGGCATTTGGTCCTGATTCTGTTTTTTGTTTGTTTTTGCCTAAGCCTTTGGAGAGCTTATTTGAACAGGAAGCCTTCCATGGCACCACAGCCTTATTGGGCCTATTGATTTATGACTTGCCTTTCTGATTTGAGACTAGTATACACTTGCAGTAGAATGAGATGGGAGAATGGACTGTGATTGTTCAGACTCGGTGGGGTCTTGCCACATTTTAAAACGATCCCTACTGTAAAAACAAGTATCCAATCTGCCTGCAAGTTGAAGCAACCACAGAAGGGAAAATGATGTACTACAACTTTTCCCCTGATGTGCTTCCTTCTAATTGTCAGAATATTGTTACATGGTGGAACATTTTCTTTTAAAATAATAATAATATGTGAACCCTGTTTTCAATCTGGCTAGTTTATTCCACTACCTCATTCTGCTACACGTGTAAAGCAGTTCTAAGGCTAAATGATCAGTGTATTTATTTCATTTGTAGCTGGCCTCCTCCACAGGGAAGTGTTGCCACTGCTATAACAAAAGAATTGTGTTAGAACTGTTCAGTGGAATCAATAATCTGGACCTTGTGTAGATATATATGAGCTTTCCCCACCAAGAATGAGTTTCAAAGTTTTACTGCATAATAGTCTTAAATACTAGTTACATAACATGAACAAAATAACAGAGTAACATATAGCAAACAAGTAGTGTGGTTCAGTCCTTTAACTGCCTTATGCAGTTTTGAAAACTTTCTTCTCTCTGGTCCCAGAGAGAGATCCTAAGCTCATTCATCATTACAGGGAGTTGCATTGAGAGTTGGAGTCGAACTATATTTGGATGGTCATATGTTCTCCATTCTTGATATATAATCACAACCATATATTTTTATGTTGGATGGTTGATCTCCTCTCTCTGATCCCAGAGAGAGATCCTAAGCTTGTACATCATTGCAGTTATCCTCTGCTACAACTCCTGTTCCTAGGCACCTCTGACTTCTCAGGTTTCATCTCCTGCTGTGAGGGCTGCAGCTTGGGTTTCCTGTGATGTGTGGTCAGGAACTCACTAAAATGGAAACACACCTGCTTTCCACTTTCACCCAGAGTGAAACCTCTTGCTTAAGGTTAACTTCTCTTTACAGCAATACAAATACAGTGGTACCTCGGGTTACATATGCTTCAGGTTACAGACTCCGCTAACCCAGAAATAGTACCTCGAGTTAAGAACTTTGCTTCAGGATGAGAACAGAAATCGTGCTCCGGCAGCGTGGAGGCAGCAGGAGGCTCCATTAGCTAAAGTGGTCTTCAAGTTAAGAACGGACCTCCGGAATGAATTAAGTACTTAACCCGAGGTACCACTGTACAATGCATTCAAATATAGCATTTTATGTACTTGTAATTTTAACAGATTGGTCTCAACCACAGCCACACCACAGGATTGGCAGATATTCAGTTTTTCATCCCTTGTAACCCGTGGCATATTCCTCTTTCCCCCCTTTAACTGTAGATCATAAGTACCTTTGGCTATGTCGTTTCCCTACGTCATTTTGTAAAGTATTGTGTGCACTAAAAGTTCCATATATATTGGTGTGAGGAACCTGTGGAACCCCCACCCCCCCCTTCTGGTTTTGCTGGACTAAAATTCCCATTATTCCACCATGCTGGATGAGAGTTCAAATTCCACCATGCTGGATGAGAGTTCAAATCCAACCACATTTAGATGGTCATGTGTTCTCCACCCTTGATATATCACTATAACCATATATTTTTGTGTTGGATGGTCAGTCTCTCTCCACAGTGATTGATATTTGTACAGCCGTCATCAGCTAAGGTCCTTACTTATATGAGATATAAACCCAATCTCAGACTGGCACACATGTTTGCATGCAAATGCATCTACTGTACATTAGCATAAGCATCAGAGTTCACAGTGCTAACCTTAACAATGTTTTCTCTCCTGGATATTTGTATTTCCTTGTAACACATATATTACAACTTCAGGTTTACAGGGGGCCTCCACGTGCCAGTGCAGATGTTCCCCAGTAAAGATTTTTATAAAATTGGTGTCTTTCAAAAAGAAGTTCTCTACTCTCAGTTTAAAATGCAAATGGTTAAAATGGAAACATCCCAGCTGATTATAGATGGCAATGATAAAGCATGGACAGCTATAAAGAAGCGAGGCAAGGACAGTGACAGGGTAGATATTTCCCCCCCCCCCTCAGTGATAAGATAAACCTGCAGGCGAGCCTACCAAACACAAAACCCACCTTTGTCAGACACTGCATAATCCCACACAATACTGCTAGAACGTGACTTTAGTGACAGAATTTCTGGATTCAATAGAGAGATGAATGCTATGCTGATGACCTTGTGTTGGCTAGTGCAAAGTTTCCGTCTTTTTGTGTGTGCAAAAGTTCTGTTTTCTGCATAAATGTGGAAAATATGGCAGCAAAAGCAAAGCAGCCCACAGTTTTGCTAAATATCCTCAAATGTGTGATCAATGAGGACACAGGCCACCAACCTAGACAGCTTTAAAGGGGGTTTAAAAAAATCCATTGAGGGTGAGGTTATCACAGGTCCTGATGATTCCAATATCACAACCAGTATGCCTCCGAATACCAGTTGCTGAAATTGTGAGTGGGAGGTGCTCATGATCTGTGTTCTGGGTTTGTTCCCCATGAGGACATTATGTTGGGCTAGGTAGGTCTTTGGTTTGATCCAGCAAAATTCTTCTTAGGTTTTTATGACCTCTCCAGGGCCAGATTTAGGTTTGATGAGGCCCTAAGCTCCTAAAGGTAATGGGGCCCTTTATATGTCCTCCTGTCCTTTGTTAACAAATTGTCACTGTTTTTTGTGTTGAATATATGCTACAGTAAATGGTAATTAATGGACCTAATAGGCATCTAAACCCATTTGCACATAACAAAATATGTATTTTATCAAAGTAATTGTGGAACTGAAATACAATTAAGAAGAAGTATATTAATAGTGAAACACAATTAAGAAGAGGTACCAATATATTAATAGTGAAATAAATATTAAGCTCTGACTTAAAATGATTTTTTATTCATAACAAACTTAATAATGCAAACACATTGGCATTTGGCAATAACAAAAGTTCCTTTAGAAGCACAATTTACAAAGACTCATAATCTAGTCTCTCAAAACTTGCTATAACATGAAATAATAAAAGGTGTAAATATATGATGCAAACTACTAATCATTATAAATAGCAGAATGTAGGCACCCTATATATAGAAATAAGCAAACCAGTGATATTTTAAGGAGCAGGCTAGCAGGCAGGGCCCATTACTTACATCATAGGAGCCTACACAACACAAAACACTGTTGCTGTTTGTAGGTTTTATTTTATTTGATTTTTATCTTATATTTTGGAAATATACATCCAGTTTTTCCCCTTTAATTTTTTTGGGGCCCCCCAAGAGAGGGGGCCCTAAGCTATAGCTTGTTTAGCTTATATGTAGATCTGGCACTGGATCTCTCTCAAAAACTGTTCTGATAGCCTGTCTCCAACTGATCATAAATCTGATCATAGAATCATAGAATCATAGAGTTGGAAGAGACCACAAGGGCCATCGAGTCCAACCCCCTGCCATGCATACATATTTGTTAAAACCCTGAAATGGAAATATGGCTGATAAATATGACACAGTGGAATGGGTCCGTAAGACAAATTTGCACAGTGTCATGGTTATAACCCCCCCCATTTTTGTTTTTTGTTTTGTTGGGTTGGGATCAACACACTTCATTACCTTCACCATCATAAAAACAAGCAAGCATAGCAATCATATACGGACAGCATGGTGTGCCACAAACCTTCACAATTTATTGTGTCAAAGGACGTTGTCTAATCCACAGAAGTTCGTAATCCACTCAGGGTTCCTTCTTGAATTTTTTGCATTGCAAAAATAATGTCCAATAAAAACTATTTTCAGTGATATAGTGCTATATTTCACCTTACAGTCCTTTGTAGCTTATAGCTGAGCTGAGTTTGTAGCTGAGCTAGATAAACGTAGAAATAGATTATGTCGATCCCTGTCAAAGTTAGATGAAATAATTGTATCATATAATAATTCATTGGCAAAAGACTTGTGTCACCTACTAATCAATATCCAAGGTAAGTAGCTAACCCAGGGGTCGGCAAACATTTTCAGCAGGGGGACAGTCCACTGTCCCTCAGACCTTGTGGGGGGAATGGACTGTATTTTAATAAAAGCACACATTCTACTCATGTAAAAACACCAGGCAGGCCCCACAAATAACCCAGAGATGCATTTTAAATAAAAGGACACATTCTACTCATGGACCATCCGTGGGCTGGATTGAGAAGGCGATTGGGCTGAATCCAGCCCCCGCGCCTTAGTTTGCGTACCCATCAGCTAACCTGTTCCAAAAAAACAGATGGCATCCAATCCTATCATGCATGAAAATCTCCTTGTGTTTGAGTAATGGTCTTGTGAATAGGGATATCTGAGGAATTCAGTCTTTGAATATTCCAATATGAACTGACCTTATCACCAGCTCCTGAACTAATGTGCAGATCAGAAAGGAGCTGTCCACTGAATTTTGCATTCCTGCAAATGTTGTCTCACAGCCCCTAGCTTGAAAAATGTCGAAAAAGTATGTTTTTCAAAAGCATGTTTTGAGGCGAAAAATTAAATTGAAAAGAGAAACAGTTTAAAAATGTGTATTTTGAGAGAATACACTGGGGGGGGCTGGGTGCAAATTAATGTGACGATGTGATGTAAACACATTTGAAAGCGACATGGACTGAAAATAGATTGATTTGTTCATCCCTGCATGTAAGCTAACCCACAAGGAAGATGTTTTCACTCTGTGACAATTAGCTATTCTGGTCAGTAATAATTTATCTGTAATTTCTCAGCTGAGTTGCCGACTGAATGAACCATTACTTTATTTCTGGTAAGTTAGACCCCCTATTACAAATCTTCAGGTTACTATTCCGTGTTTATCAATTTGCTCAATGCACAAAAATGATAATGTGTGCTGTGTATCGAAGAGTGTCTAGGCTATTAGGAAGAGATGAAATCCTTTTTAGAAACGCCAACAACTACTGCTTTAAATTGGAATGAATTTCTACAGGGCATGCATATAAGTTAAGCTAAAGTTAATTTAGTTTGGCGGATAGAATATGTAGGAAAATCATCTAACTTTAAGTTTGCATTAATGCAGTTCTTCAAACTTTGTGCATAAAAGTATGAATAAGGTAGGAATTTTAGTATAGGGCTGTTCCTGTGTTCTTTGGCTATTAGGGGGAGCAGCTGTATGGACACCACCCACAAAATCTCCATCACTGCCCAGTCCAGCAGCTGTGTTGAGTGCTAAGATCTGATGGGAAGCTTCTTAAGTGCATTTGGTTCAATGCACTTAGAAGCCTTCTTTTGTTTCAGAACCCATAGGCTCCTGACAGAACCATCAATGACCAGAGAGAGATGTTGTGGCAGCTCCTCCCCAACCTTTCCTTTGTTTAAAAAAAGATCTGTGTGCTTCATGGGAAGGCGGAACTGATGGGGCAGCCATTTCCAGACCATGAATGGACCTGAGGGAAAGGAGAAATGAGGGAGCCCAGGCCAGAGAACTTGTGTCATCAGCTCCTGGTTGGCCTGATTCTCTCTCTCTCTCTCTCTCTCTCTCTCTCTCTCTCTCTCTCTCTCTCTCTCTCTCTTTCTTTCTTTCTTTCTGGAAATAAGTAACGTGGAAATGAGCACTAAACTCTAGCTAGATTCCACTATATTTGAAGAAGGCTTTACATTGTGCGAAAGATCACATTGCGAGCAAAAATTAACTGGTGAGCAAACATCAGGAAGATGGAATAAAGCACTGTCTGTGTGCAAGCTAAGTATTTTTTTTTTTATGAGCTGGAAAAAAACAACACATACTGATGTTTTCCTATGATGGAAAGTCATTAACGATAGCTTACCGTGAATGAAAAATATACAAGTGCACTACTGACTCACTCCTGTCTCACTCCACTCCTCCTTGAGTCAAGTACAAGTCATAAGTCTTAGCTTACTATGGTATGGAAGCTAATACTCATGGTTTGCTTTTCTCCAGTCAAACCACAATGCTAAACCAATGGGTTTTCTTGGTTCACCAAGGGCCAGCTCACATGCACAATAAACCAAAGTCAAAAAAAGGGGGGGGATGGCAAAACACAAAGGAAGTGATACAGTGATGCTGCTGTTTCATGGTAAGCCATGGTTTATTTGATGTGCAAGTAGGATGTTAATATGTGGATGTGTGCCACAGACTAAAAACAGATAAAAATAATGAATGGTGTGGTTTCGATAAGATTTGGGGGCACATTTCTCTTTTAGAAAATGCACAAGTGGTTGCTCTACTTATGCTGGGCCAGTTTTAGACTAATCTTCCTCCATTTTCTTCTCAGTATATCTCTCCCCCTCCAAACACACTTTGTTATTATTTACTTAGCATCCAGTACTGGGAAATGTGAAACCTCTGGAACATTTTGCTATCTATGGCATCCCTTGGGCATTTCTCCTGAGAAGGAATCTCCAAATTCACCAAGAATTTGGCAAAATTTAGGGACTATCTAGAGATGTGGAGGCATCCCTCCATGGACTTTTAGACACTATGCAGTCACACATCTGAGGCTTCCCTCAAAAGCCTTGCATGTTTTACCAGAGGAAGAGTTTCCAAATCTGGTTCAGAGTTTGATTTCTGAGTGACGCCTTTCATGGTCTCTTCTGCACTGGCAGTGGGCTTATGCAGGTCATCTGTCTGCAGTCACCCTTTGTTCCCTCTTGCAATAAGATCAGCTTTGCCCCACTTGTGCTATTTCTAGTGTTGGCAACTGTGTTTCACCCCAGAATTGAACAGCTGTCCTTTCGAGTACTAGGATAAGCCCCAAAGGGACTAGTAATGACATCAGCCATTTCCTAAATAGCCGGAACACAGCTCTGTTGGAGGGAAGCATTATAGAGATGAATAATCACTAGTGACAAATCCTCGCAATAGTATTTCAACATCTAATTAGGGATGTTGTCACAGCTAGTGGCAGTTCTTCTTTGTAAAGCTTGCATGAGAAGTATCTCCTCTCTCTTCAGTACAAGGCACTGAGGCTGACAGACCAGAAGCAGGTGATGTCTCAGGGGTCAGTGTGCAGCTGCCCAGAACAGTGAAGGAATGATTAAACGTCTTCCGTCTCAGTGGGAAGGATGTTCTCCGACTAATCCTAGTGAGATTTTGCCCTGTCATTCTTTCATTATATAAAAAAGCAGACTTGTGTACATGATATCTTATCTCTAAAATGGAAAGATCCAATATTACAATGGTAGCTTGCTTGTCTGTTTTTGCATTTTCAATAGAGATTTCAGCATATCGTTGTCAGGAAAACTTGGGGAGCGAACAAATGAGCCAAGAGGGAATAATCAGTTCCATCTATATTATCATTCCTCCCTCACAATCTGAGCAGCTTACTTAGAGAATGTCAAACCTTGCCATTAGTGGAGAGCAGGTCTGCCCCCTCCCACAAAAAGCTAGAATGAAGTCATGCGGAAGAGGCACACGGGTGCCCCAATGTGGTGTTGTTGGCATCCGTCAATCTTGAGAGACAATGGAGTGTGCCACCAGGACTGAACTCAAACCACTGGAGAATCACAGCGTGTGCTGTGGCTGCAGGGACCCATAACTTGTAACTGCTCCCTCCTTCATTGTTTCTGCTGTATCAGCAGCACCGAAGTGACCCCTCCAAGGTGCTAGCCTAGGAAGGGTGTATGGAGGTCTTGGACTGCCCAGACACACAGCCCATCTTGGCCTCACTGATGCTGTCGTAAGGAAAGCAAAGCAATACATTTGGCACCAGCTTGGCTGCCAGAGTTGCCAAAAGGAGGTGCCATCTGTCAGGAGTCCAGTTCCTGGCTTGATAACACAGTGAGCGTTGTTAATTAAAAAGGATGCTTTTTTTGTCAAAACAGATAGCACCGGATGGCTTTAAGACAGCTTCCGCCATCATCAATCAAGATGACCCTTCTGAAGACTGCTACCAGCGTGACCAGCAGCACCTGAACTTTCACTTCATACATCTTTCATTTTGCTTCCTATCTTGCAGCCCTCCCATTCGTCGAGACCTCAGACTCAGTGGGTCAGCTCCCTCCTCTACCCCATTCTCTGAGAGGCTGTCTCTTAATGCTTTTCCACCTGTTTGTGTTTCCGGTGAGCTTTGCCCACGTCCAACTTGCTCTCCGCCATTCCCTTATCAGCCGGCATTCCTAGGGGCAAGGGAGTTGGCACTAGTTGATGCTCATCCTGCATGGCAGTTAACCCTTTCTGTTCCTGGCTGCTTTCTTCAGTTGGCAGTAATCCTTCCCTGGGAGCTGGCTCATTCATGACACCATCCAACCATCCTAGGTACTCCACTATGGATTTGGGTAGGGTTTACTCCGTAGCACTTTCTTCTCCCAGAGATGTCCTACAAGTTGGCAGGCATGGAGTTTCCCTCCCAAAGCCTTTCTCATGAATGTGTAGAGCCACAAGGCAGCAGAGATTTAGGGTCAGAGTTTTCCTTCTCCTAGAGGGGCTACCTTCCCATCCACTCAGCTGTACAGTGGTACCTCGGGTTACATACGCTTCAGGTTACATACGCTTCAGTTTACAGACTCCGCTAACCCAGAAATAGTACCTCGAGTTAAAAACTTTGCTTCAGGATGAGAACAGAAATCATGGCACAGCGGCAGCAGTGGTGCGGCAGCAGCAGGAGGCCCCATTAGCTAAAGTGGTGCTTCAAGTTAAAAACAGTTTCAGGTTAAGAACGGACCTCCGGAACGAATTAAGTACTTAACCTGAGGTACCACTGTACACACAGCCAATCAGAGGGGGTAAGGTTGGTATAAAAATATTTGCCATCTGCTTCTCCTCAGCTGCATTTGGCACACCAACCCAGCTGTCCATGCTATGGACTGTTGAGCTTCAGGGGAGTTGCTGCCTGGGAAGTCTGTGGAGATTTTGCGAGAAGGGGATCACTCTGTTTTAAAGCACAGCACTGGCTTTCAAACTTTCTAAACAGTTTTTGGAGATTAAAGGAGCAGCACTGGGAGGGGTAAACCACTGATAAATGGAGATTCCTCCCCTTCATTTTAAAAGTGGTTTCATTGGAAACCGCTCTCCTCTCCCAGAGTTAGGGACATTCTCACCACCAATAGTTGATGGGCCATGAAGGGCAAGTCTTGCTCCAGCAAAAGAACAGCCAGGAGCTCACTTAAAGTCCCTGATTGTTACTTTGAAGCCCCGCCCTTAACTGCTCCAAACACATCAGGTATGGGGGGGGAGGTATGGCAGGCACGGCATGCCTCAAACAGCCTTGCAGATCAATTGGGGAGGCCTAGTGATCAAAGTTTGGCGTGCAGGTCAGAAGTCCCCCATCCCTGGACTAGACACAGCCTTGAGCCAGACAGGTTTGCCCAAGTTTGGAACCAAAGGTGAACGAGCATCGGTCACTTCCTAGAATAAGCTGCCGTTCATGCATGTTTATTTCCTGCTGCAGAACTTTAGGTAAGATAGCCTTGACCCTTTTACCCATCTTATTTTCCTTACGTCTTCATTCTGGTGGTGGTGAATTGAAAAGACATTTAACAGTGTTGAAGGCATAGACTGGGTCAGATGTTTCAAGAACCTTGCTAGATAAAAGGGACAGAAGTTTCTCATTTCGGCTCTGGAGCAAAGTGTGCTTTCTGAAAGCCCCAAATCTGGTCATAAAATAGGTCTGCATCTATATTCTGAGCTTAAAAAGAAGGGTGCCAAATGCTTTTTGATATTCTTGTTTGGGCTTAAAGGCCTCATGTGGAGAGATGTCGCAATTCCTGACAAATGCAATTGTACTTTTTACCACAAGTTGAAATGAAATTAGTGCTATCCTCTCAAAAACAAAACAAAACCCATATTTCTTAGACACAGTATGTATGTAGACACATGCAGAGCCATGATGGGAACCTTTAATTTCATATATTTATACATCTGTACTTCACCTTGTTCTTCAGGTTATTCTGACTTGGGCCTAATCCTCTGTTTTTAACAGCAGGAAGTGCTAATTGTTGTGGGTTAAAATGCAGCTCTAGAAGCTATTTCTTAGTGATCCTCACTTGGTCATGAGAATATTGCAAAAATAATAAGTAGATATCCATAAATTCCCATAATACCCCACAAAAGCAGTCTGCAGCTGAAGCACATTCAGCAACAGAGTACTGAAATAAAGTCTTCATAATGCACTGCGGCCTGACAAGAAGGGGTTTATAGAACTAAGACTTCAGGGCAAAAAGGCTTTCTCACTTCCTTTGCTAGTTTTTAACTTGCAGAATGTCCTTAAAGGTGAACTTAGATCCTTGCCTACAGTTTAAAAATTCAGCCATATGAATTGCCTACAGTTTAAAAATTCAGCCGTGAAGGGGGGGAAATGTTTCTGTTCATGGACCACTGCATCTTCACGGAACTCAAAACTTTCACTGACTGAGCCTTTATCCAGAGTTTGTTTATATTGTTTCCATCCCTGTCATTCACATATCAAACCACAAATAGAGCATAGACTGCATGCAATGGGAACATTTCAAAGTTTTATATTCTTTAAGGGGGGAGAGACAGGATGAAGAAAGAAGGCAAGCTTTTTAAATTTTATTTTCAAACATGCATGCTGGCTGTTTTTCTCCTAATAGCTTGTTATGAACTATTAAGATAAAGCTATTATGGGTGGAATTGTGGGAAGGTAACTGCTTGCCAGATAGAACGGCCACTCATTTCCTCCCTCTGCTCTGTTTAAGGGTTGTCCCAAGAAGATTTGGGGAAGGTATGAAGGTAACATAGGGAGACCGCTGGCTCCCACAAGCACAATTTGGTTGAATCAAGCATTAAAAAATAACGAATGCTGTTAGGTGAATGCATCACCGATATTCCTGTATGGTTTTTGGAAAAGGGATAAAATGTTGATTTCTCTTTCTTCAGTATATTTCAAGTATTTCAGTTATATACCACATTCTTCCAGGATTTGGACATGGGGCAAATAAGCAAATTCTATTCTTGTTTCCATTTTTCTTCTGAGTTTGCTGAAGCCCTAGTTGCAGTTGCTGAGCCCTCCATCAATAGAAGCCAACTACTATTAAAGACCAACTAAACAAGGAACACTTGACACCTGAACACCCCTCATTGGCTCTAGTTATGAAGCCTGAATATCTTAGTGAAGTTAGCTCCATTTAGACTGAAATGCAAGGGCACCTAAATCAGAAGAAGAAAATCATGTGGTAGGGTTGTGTGTGTGGCCATTAATTGATCTAGAAGTGAGGTGGAGAAAGCTTAATGTAGCTTGAAGTTTTAATGCTTGGGCAGCTCCTTGCTGTCCACAAATCTTGTCCTACCAAATCCTGAGAGATCCACCTGGGCTGTTTTTTTCTCCCAGTGGTCATGCAATGTGAAAGAAATACAAGAATATCTGATTCTATGGAATAATTATAAAAGTAAGTAGTACTATCCTGATTTATTTCAATACAGCAGCATCAAGTGTTTTCCATTTACACAGCAAAGTTTGGCAGAAGTCTGAGAGTTAAACACCAGACATTGTCTGATGTGTTTAAAAAGATGCTACAAAGTATCTTTCCATCCAAACCTCACAATCCAACAGTTTATGCAGAACGAATTTGTGAAAACATGAAATAAAATATGGCCTTTCAAAGTGTAGGCCTTAGTAAGATTCCTAATTAAAGCACAAAGCAGAACTTAAGTAAAGGGCTATATATCATTTCCAGCTTTCCCTTTTATCACTACATTTTTCACTCGGTTCCAGCCAGGATCTGAAACAACAAGCTGTCAGAATAAAAAGTGACACTGTGCACTAAAGAGAAATTGATGCAAGGATTGATTTAATAACGTGATACTCCTGTGTCATTTTCTCAGACTTTATGAAAGACTTTGGGCTTTGGTTCAGATAAAATTCTTGCAATTAAGGGAGAAAAAGTAACTTTCTGCCTGCTTATATGCTCAAATCATTCAACTCTTTCAAGGGAGACAGCAAATCTGCATGCCCATGATGGTGCTCTGGATTAGAACCATGATGGCCCCTTCAACATCCCTACCAGGAAACTACAGAACATCAGTAAAGACCCCCCAAAATCTGGGGGGAATTCTATTTATCAAGTTAGGATCAAAATGTAGTCCATAGTTTCTCTCAAAAGGAATGGAGAATTATTTCAAGTTGTAAGAGTAGAGCAGCGTTATCCAATCTGGTGACAACCAGAGGTAAACCTACAATTTACATGGGGGATATGTTCCAGGGCATAGTGCCTAAAGCCAAAATCACGTATAGTCAAAACACACTGGGTGCAATGGCAGGTGGTATTCTCTCCCCCCCCGCCTCCCTTTTAATTCTTTTTCCCAAGCATGTAAAGCTGAATGCACACAAGTTAAATGTTCATAAGTTGAGGGCTTACTGTACTCTACACTTTGGGGCACAGGTGATGCTGTGGTCTAAACCACTGACCCTCTTGGGCTTGTTAATCAGAAGGTTGGTGGTTCGAATCCCTGCGATGGGGTGAGCTCCCGTTGCTCTGTCCCAGCTCCTGCCAACCTAGCAGTTTGAAAGCATGCCAGTACAAGTGGATAAACAGGTACCACTGCAGAGGGAAGGTAAACAGTGTTTCTGTGCACTCTGGTTTCCGTCACAGTGTCCCATTGTGCCAGAAGCGGTTTAGTCATGCTGGCCACATGACCCGGAAAGCTGTCAATGGGTGAATGCCATTGGCCTGAGAAGCGAGATGAGCGTCACAACCCCCCTTTCACTGGACATAACCATCCAGGGGTCCTTTACCTTTACCTTACTCTGCACTTTAATTCCAGGAATTGGGGAACATTTTGTTCTGTTGAGGGTCACATTCGTTCAAGGGTAATTCATAGTAAGCCACATGCCAGCAGTGGCCAGGACCAGAGACACAATTCAGTGAAGGTTGAAGCATTCCTGGATTGCATATCTTGGTTCATTGTTTAATGCTACATCCTTCTTGTCAGGACGACATATGTATACCGTAAAATGCATTTTTTCTGACTCACTGTCTAGAGAACAGAGTGATGCTAAGGGCCATCCTAGATTTGATGTTTGCATTGTACGGTGCCTGTGTCTCTACATGTGTTGCTGGACTTCAATTCCTATCCACAGTAGGCCAAGAGTCAGAGATGATGGGAGCTGTGCTATTGCAATGCATAGGAAGTCACAGATTCCCCACCCATTTTAGCAAATGGTTGGCATGGGAGGGTGGAGTCAGGAAGGGGTCTTTAACGTTTTATCACTACCGCAATCTCAGTTGGCCTAATAATAATAATAATAATAATAATAATAATAATAATAATAATAATAATTTATTATTTATACCCTGCCCATCTGGCTGGGCCTCCCCAGCCACTCTGGGCAGCTTCCATAAAAACCAAAAATACAGTAAAATATCACACGTTAAAAACTTCCCTGAACAGGGCTGCCTTAAGATGACATCTGCTGGAAGGGCGTTCCACAGGGCGGGCGCCACTACGGAGAAGGCCCTCTGCCTGGTTCCCTGTAGCTTTGCTTCTCGCAATGAGGGAACCGCCAGAAGGCCCTCAGTGCTGGACCTCAGCGTCTGGGCAGAATGATGGGGGTGGAGACGCTCCTTCAGGTATACTGGACCGAGGCCGTTTAGGGCTTTAAAGGTCAGCACCAACACTTTGAATTGTGCTCGGAAACGTACTGGGAGCCAATGTAGGTCTTTCAAGACCGGTGTTATATGGTCTCGGCGGCCGCCCCCCGTCACCAGTCTAGCTGCCGCATTCTGGATTAGTTGTAGTTTCCGAGTCACCTTCAAAGGTAGCCCCACATAGAGTGCATTGCAGTAGTCCAAGCGGGAGATAACCAGAGCGTGCACCACTCTGGCGAGGCAGTCCGCAGGCAGATAGGGTCTCAGCCTACGTACCAGATGGAGCTGGTAAACAGCTGCCCTGGACACAGATTTAACCTGTGCCTCCATGGACAGCTGTGAGTCCAAAATGACTCCCAGGCTGCGCACCTGGTCCTTCAGGGGCACAATTACCCCATTCAGGACCAGGGAATCCTCCACACCTGCCTGCCTCCTGATATCTGGCAGACAATCAAGCCCTGAGAAGAAGTAATAACTCTCCGGGAGTTTTATGTACATACGGCTTCTCGCCTGCTCACATTTACAATACAGTGGTACCTCGGGTTAAGTACTTAATTCATTCCGGAGGTCCGTTCTTAACCTGAAACTGTTCTTAACCTGAAGCACCACTTTAGCTAATGGGGCCTCCTGGTGCTGCTGCGCCGCCGCAGCACGATTTCTGTGCTCATCCTGAAGCAAAGTTCTTAACCTGAAGCACTATTTCTGGGTTAGCGGAGTCTGTAACCTAAAGTGTATGTAACCTGAAGCGTATGTAACCTGAGGTACCACTGTAGTTGGTCAGTCTGAAATTTCGCCCCTCCCCCAGCAGGAAGGATGCCAAACCCACCTTTCCCCTCTTGCCCTTCCGTTGCCATCTGATCTTATCCAGACTCCTAGCCTGAGGACTGTGACGCTGGCCTGCCCCCTCCCCACTGCTACTCGACCCAGACTCTGACCTCTGCTTATCTGCTGATTGCCTAGCAACACTCTGGCTGCCTTCCAATTCTTCTTCATCTTGAGAGCTAATAGAGTTTTCCCCGGAAGGGGGGTTGAACTGCCCTTTCTCGACTCTGACAGCCAGCTCTCATCTGCAAAGTCCACGTTTGTTTAGTTCGATTTCCGAGTCTAGCTCTTCTCCTGTGCTCGGGGGGGGGGGGGGCACGTTGCTGACACTTGGATTCAGTCCCTCCACCATGCTGCTGTTTACAATGGCTTGGACCGGAGGACAAATTTTGGCCATCCCTGACATTATAATATAATTAATAGCCTCATACCTGACATTGTTCAGGAACTCAAGGAGCCAAAATTTCAGTGAAGTGGTGAAATCAGCTGTTAAAATCAGAGCAGTTTTGAAAAGGTCACTCCACCCTCTGGATTCAAAATAGTGTCCAATTGTATCGAAACATAGTTGAAAATGGAGTTACTGCTCTCAGGAACCACCAGACAAAAGTTGATTGTGGTAACTTAAGAGGTGTCCAAATGCCTAGCAAATAAACAACTTCTCAAAATATAAAGTAGATAAATACAGAACTTCTTAGCTGTCTCAAGATAATGATGATGATCGTCACCCTGCGCATTCAAAACTAACCTGCCAAGGAGAATACCAGCTGGAACTGTATGAAATAATCAGAATGAGAAATACTTGAACCAGCATTTCTGAAAGAGAATCAGGAGGAGGATGAATTGCAAAGGGGGAAATGACAAGATTTAGTGTTTCATGAGATGAATGTTGTCCACGGGCCACTTGCTGCTTACTTTAGTGCAATCATCCTATTGTGGAATGATTGATCATGAAGAAATAGAATACGCCAGAATGAGGCACTGTAAATACCAGCCTACTTTCTCAGTTTGCATATCTTTGGAGATAAATTAAGAGATTTACTGCTGTAGATTGAGGGCTGGGGACAAGGTGGGGGGGTGGATATCACAGTGAGCAACTTGATTTGAAAGCAGAACTAGAAAACTTCAGGCCTGTGGGCCAATTGTGGCCCCAAGCCTCTCTCACCGTGACACGGTGAGCTCCTGTTGCTCGGTCCCAGCTCCTGCCAACTTAGCAGTTCGAAAGCACACCAAAAATGCAAGTAGATAAATAGGTACTGCTCCGGTAGGAACGTAAACGGCATTTCTGTGCGCTGCTCTGGTTTTGCCAGAAGTGGCTTAGTCATGCTGGCCACATGACCCAGAAAAACTGTCTGCGGACAAACACCAGCTCCCTTGGCCTGTAAAGCGAGATGAGCGCCGCAACCTCAGAGTCGTTTGCAACTGGACTTAACTGTCAGGGGTCCTTTACCTTAACCTTTAAAAGGTGGCGGCGGGGGGACGGACATTATAGTGAGCAACTTCATTTGAAAGCAGGACTAGAAAACTTCAGGCCTGTGTGCCAATTGTGGCCCCATGTCTCTCTATCCGGCTATATCTCATTTTCCCAGGCTGCATTCAACACTGCTTTATACCCTCCTTGTGTATTTTTGCATGGTTGGAGTGTGTCCCTGAACCCTGATAATACCTTTTGCTTGCGAGGGTGGAGAATAGAGAGGTTGAAAATTGCTTGCAACATCCACATTTGCTGCTCTGCCTGTTTTTGCAGAACATTGGCCTATGGCCCCTGGAACGTTGCCCAGATGGAAATGTGGTCCCATGGGATAAAAATGTTTCCCATCCCTGCTTTAAAGGTGAAGAATAAACCCTTCCTCAAGGCCATATGGACTGGGTGGTCTGACATGTGTCTCATCAAACCCAATGCATGTATCAAGGCCTTCCATGACCTCTTGGCATAGATGTTGAAGTCCCATGCAGCCAATGAAGCTGGGGCATTTATTGTGCTCCTGGTAGATGCAAGGGTGAGTTTGGCGCAGTTGCTTGTAAGTTGTGCACACCTGATTTAGAGGGGAATTCATGTTGCTAGTGTGCTTTTTAAAAGGTCTTTCCTAAATGGCACCTTGCATTTTTCTGCCTGTACAGTATCTCTACTGATGCTGCCCAGTTGGGTCTACTCTGGTCAAATGAGGAAAAGCCTAATTAGTACTCCATATGCTCAGTTTCATTTCTAAATTGAAAAACCGGCTTCATGCCACTGCTACAGCCACTGTTGTCATCTCCTGCTGCGGTGGATGGCACTGAAGCAGACAGTTTCCTCAGTCTCCTGCACTCAAGAATGCGCATCCCTGAAACATGCTCTGCTTCCTGAGAAATTTTTGGCAGGCACAAAAGACGTCCTGCTCCAGTTTGCTTGAGAAAATATCGTTCTGGAAATAAGCAACAGTAACAAAACAAGGATTTACCCTCTAGAAAGAAGCTTATTCATTTTGCCAGTGTATTCTTTTCATTGTCTAATTTGACTGGAAGGGAGGAGACTTTAAAATATAAGTCTTCATTAAGGTGATTAGATGGTTAGAATTGTACTGGCCAAATATGGAGGAAGGATATGTCAATTTTGATTTTCTCGGCTTGTCATTTTTCCCATCTTAAATTCACTTCTCCACATTTTGCAGCAATTCATGATTTTTAAAAATCCTCATGAAATTCATCATAATTTTAGAGTGAATTTCTCCCAATGGGCACATTTGTATATGCAGTTTTAACAAATGGGCACATTTCTGCAAGCAATTTCCATTAATATAAGGCATTCTGTGTGGTATTTTCACCAGTATATTCATTTTTATGCACGCTTCGTCTCATATATGCACTTTCGTAAAGATTGCTTAGCTGACGGACTGCATCACAGAATTTCACAAAGTGTGAATTTTGAAGGATAGCTGTGCTTCAGTTTGCATATTGTTTTGGAAAGTCCTCATTTGATAGAGCCAGCTTTCAATGATACCTAGGCTGAATTTCTTTCCCCTCCTTGACAGTAATTGATTTTAATGAGATTGAAGAATCCATAAATTTTGATGGATTGCACTCTTTAATCCACTAATGGGTAACCTGTGAAGTCCAGGTGTTTCTGGGCTCCAATTTACATTAGCCCCAGTCAACAGGGCAGATTGTCAGGGATGATGGGTGTTGTAGTCTAGCAAAATTTGGTGAGCCACAGGCTCCCCATTCCTGCCTCAATCCTGCCAGAATTCATGCTGTGCCTATACTTTGTTGATGTTGTCTTTCATAAATATGTCACAGGTAAAATGTGTTAAGCATAATTATGCTTTCAGGGTTTTTAATGAGGAAGAAACAAAAAGCTGAAAAGTAAGGACTGTTATATGCCTTTAAAAAGATAAAACGTCTGTTACAAGCTTTATTTTGATCGCGTACAAGGCCAAAACTGCATGAATGATTTTAACTGACACGGAAAAGCAGTCATCTCATTCCCGTCCTTGTTCTTTGGATGATAAAAAGAATGCCTTATTGCGCCTCATGATCATCTTGGCAACCTACATGAACATAACAATAGCGAGCTGAAGTGCCATTTTTATCCTTCTCCTGCGTGCAACACGAAACATAACACTTATTCACAAAATGACAATTAGCATTCAGGAGATTGTCATTTTTAGTAAGTAGAGATTTCATTTACACGAGTAAACAAGACATATATAGCACAGTCTGCATTTCGGAGATGTGGTTCAGGATTCTCTCCAAAAACAGAAAATCTTGGAATTTCTTTGGTGAAGCTTTTAGAAAAAGTCACTAATATCAGAGCGAAATGATACCCAATACCGAAACTACCAATCTGATGGAGTCAATTTAGTCATAGACTGTGTACACACGACATTTTATTCTAAAATCAATGGTAACTGAGCACTTGTTTTGTGTACATAGTCGATGCACAATCCAGATCTCTTGCATGTTTTTTGCTCGTAAAAAGTGAGAAACTGGTTTCATTCTAAGTATAAAAGCTCATTGCACTTTGATTCTTCACTACTCTGAAGTGTATCCATTTGAAAACAGATACGGGGCTCAATAAACTGGGCATTTGGAATTCTCATCACTTTGTTAATGTGTATCCACTGAAGAGCATTACACCTGAAGAAAGATGAGGTGATAGATTTTTGTTTAGGACAACACATTCAAAAGTGCCATGGTTCAGGGATACCAACTTGAATAAAATATTGTGGAGGCCTAGGTAAGCCTCACCCCACATAAACTGATCACATGACACAGTGCACCCACACCAGTTGAATGGGAATACCCATCAACTTTGTGGGGGCCCGTCCCCCCAAATATTTTATTGCAGGGGCCCCCACAGCCCCTAGGAGGTAGCTCTGATGACATGGTTTGATGGCGCAGTCATTTGGTGACCAGTGTGCATGGGTGAACCAAGATTGAGTGTTCTATGAATGTGAATGTTCAGAATGGTATTCTAGATCTTCGTTAATACGTGGAAAACTAACTCCTTGCTATATAATGGCAAGCTGCTATGTCTCAAAACAGACACCATAACAAGCTGTCTGACCTCAGCTTGTTTTCACCACTGTGAGCAAATGAAAGTGACATACAAGGTGTTTAGGGAAGCTTTTAATGTTTGATGCATTACTGTGTTTTAATATTGTGTTGGAAGCCAGCCAAAGTAGCTGGGGAAACCCAGCCAGATGGGCAGGGTATAAATAAATTATTATTATTATTATTATTATTATTATTATTATTATTATTATTATATTTGTTATATGCTGCAGCTCTTACACAGTTGTTTTCAGGGGACTATATATATGGCGCCCATGCATTTTTTGAAGCAGGAAAGGTATAAACCCTGTAGCTGTTCAGATGATAATATCACACTTTGGAGAAAATGGAAAACATTTTGTATTTTGACCCTGAAAGACTTTGATAACACTTCACCCACTTTGAACTAGAAATATTTTTCGACCCAGACACTAATCCTTTCCATTGTCTCTTGCTTCTCTGACTTCAAAGAATTGTTTAGGTTCTTTGTTGTCTCATTCACAACTGACATTAACATTTGCATCAGTATTATTGCTTTACTTGCTTTGCTAATTTAGCTTATCTAATTAGAAAGCTTCTATTTTGAGAGCTTGAACTTTTCTTTCATTGCTCTTTAGCTAAAAATCCAGAGCTTCCAATCTGGACAACCTAACATTCATATGGATGCCATCAATTACTTTGGATGACAGCATAATCCACTAAAGCAGGGGTTGATAACTTGGTCAGTGGCTAGAAAAAATGGGACATACCATTCCAGAACATCTGGAGGGCTACAGGTTAGTCATCCCAGCACTAAAAGTGTTCTATGGTCCGATCCAGCCATCACCAACATGCAGACCTTGAGGTCTTCTGTGGTGTTCACAAAGCTTCTGTGGTGGTGGAATAGTATCAAAGACAGGAGTCTCTGCTCCAACTTGGGTCATTTCTGTCGTGCATTTTTATTTAGTTCAGCTTTTTGAATCATTAAAACTAGAAGTATTTTGCATGCAAGTCCATGCAGCATGAGGCTTCTGAATGCAACTGAGTGCTTGATGTGGGGGAGATCTGAAGCGTATTTTTCCATGTATAAGACTAGGTTTTTTCCCCTTAAAAAATAATGTCCAAAATTTGGGGGCATCTTATGCATGGATAGCTCTTCCCCCATTTTCTTAAATCAGAGTCTCCCAAAATAGTATAAGAGTCTTATACATAGGGGCATCTTATAGATGGAAAAATACGGCAAGTAGTTTCATTTCTGCTCCAAACTGAAAGGTATCAGGGATTTCTGATCTCTGCACTTAAAAATATATATAACCACTGTTTAAAATCAGCTGCATTGGCTACCACTGCCAGTTTGTTTCACGGCCCAATTCAAGGTGTTCACACTAATAATAATAATAATATTTTTTTATTTATACCCCGCCCTCCCCAGCCAAGGCTGGGCTCAGGGTGGCTAACAAGCAATAATAAAAAAGTTGAATGAATACAGCTTAAAAACAAGATTAAAATACAACATTAAAATTTTGAAACATTAAAATATTAAAATGCGGCCTCATCACAGGAGGAGAAAGGAAAAAGGAAAAAGAAAGAGGGGGAGGGAATCAAATTGGCTCCAAGCCAAAGGCCAGGCAGAACAACTCTGTCTTACAGGCCCTGCGGAAAGAAATGAAATCCTGCAGGGCCCTGGTCTCATGAGGCAGAGCGTTTCACCAGGCTGGAGCCAGTGTTGAAAAGGCCCTGGCTCTGGTTGAAGCTAATCTAACTTCCTTAGGGCCCGGGACCACTAGGGTGTTGCTATTTATGGACCTTAAGGTCCTCCGTGGGGCATACCGGGAGAGGCGGTCCCGTAGGTATGAGGGTTCTAGGCCGTGAAGGGCTTTAAAGGTCAAAACCAGCACCTTAAATCTGACCCTGTACTCCACCGGGAGCCAATGCAGCTGGAAAAGCACTGGGTGAATATGCTCCCATGGCAGAGACCCCGTGAGGAGCCTCGCTGCAGCATTCTGAACCCGCTGGAGTTTCTGGGACAGCTTCAAGGGCAGCCCCGCGTAGAGCGAATTACAGTAGTCAAGCCTGGAGATAACCCTCGCATGGATCACTGTGGCCAGGTCGGGGCAGGAAAGGTAAGGGGCCACTAATAATTAAAGCTCTAAATGACGTCAGCCCCAGATATCTGAAAGACCACCTCCATCCTTAAAGACCACCTTGAGTCTTAAGATCAGCAGAGGGAGTCCTCTTGGTAGTTCTGTGGTCCTCAGAAATTCAGAAAGTAGCAGCTTGGAAGAGGGCATTCTTTGTGGCAGCCCCTAAGCTGTGGACCTCTTCGATATAGTGTGGGCATCGGGCTATTTCATTATGCAGTTTGCTTTTCGATGACAAAGGCACATCTTTTTATGCTGAACTTTGGCACCTGCTTTTTTTTGGGGGGGGGAACATACCCTATTTCTGTGACTGGAATTCGTTTGAACTGTTTTAAAAACTGAATTGTATCTTGCTGTAACCTGCCCTGGGAACCTATGGTGAATGGTGGGCAAAAAATTGTAATAAGCAACAACAGTAATGGAGTACTGGGAAGAGGCACTGGGTTTTTAGCTACTTCTTTCTATATTGTGCTGAACATCTGAATGAGGTTGTATGTAGTGTAACAAACAGTCCAAGAAAGAAAGAAAAAGTTAGTTCTGGGAAACTAACTTTTTGACAATCACTAAGAACTTTTACATTTTCTTTCCTTGCATGCACTCGGTGTTTAATTTGGATTTAATAGGGTAGCAAGTACTTGTTAAATACAAATCTGATTACTAAGTACATATTTATTGGTGCTTAGCAAAGATCATAATAATGTGTCATCTTGTTATACAGTTTGTAAGCCTCAATAAAGAGAAAGTGACACTTTGTTTAAGTTAGGGGTAAAATATTTTTACAACCATAATTTCATGATCATAAATGAAATTGCAATTAAATATTGTAATTCCGTTCTAATTTACATTTTGTTTACAGGATTAGAAGTCTACTTAATGCAGATTCTGATTTACCTTGCCTATAGATTTCTGCATTAGAAAAAATGCTGCTTTGTTAACGTCCACCTCTGAGAGTGCATGAGCCTGTTTGCTTAAAACTCTCACTGTGTTCAGGCACCCACATACACTAGCCTCTCTCATGCACAAACCTTATAAATTAACTGGCTTGCATTATTCTACAAGGAAAAAGAGGACTGGATAATTACAATCTTTGATAAGCTTCTCAGACGCTCAAGAACAGCAGTTATGAAATTGGTATACAGTCACAAAATATGTGCACTGGTCACAGTATCCCAACAGTCACAACACTATAATATCGCACACAGCTCAACGGGGGGGGGGGGGATGTGTGGAGACTTCATTAGAAGATCCTGGTGACCACATTTACATTTAGATTTTTGGTTTTTTTATTAAAGATTTTCTTGTTTTACAGAAATATGTGTAATGTCTCTCGTATTTTTTCCATGTAACATTTTTACAAATCCATTTCATTTGTTGAGACATTGGGGGGGAGGGGGGAGGGGGGAGAGGGGGAGGGGGGGAGGGGGGAAGATGGGGGGTCGGGTGGCGATGTTTCTATTATGCTTAATGTATGTAGGGTTTGGTGTCAGCGTTGCTTGTGCTGTTCACTTGTGTTCCTTTGGTGGTGAGAGAGGTTGGGGTTGGCCTAGGGTGTAGTTGTTTGTTTGTAATTGGCTGTGGTGATCTTTGTTTTCGTGTGTGAGTGGGGTGGGTGGGTGTTTTGGATCAGGTTAGCCATATTGATTTATATGCTGTTGGTGGATTATTGTCATTGTCTTGTTGGGCTGTGTATGTGATAAAGGGGAGCCATCTTCTTCTGTTTGTCCCCGTGTCAGTTTCAGTTTATTGGTTAATTTTTCTAGTAGGGCTGTTTCCCATACTATTTGGTACCATTGGTCCATGCTTACTCCTGATGGTGACCACATTTAAGAAACCATGCTGAAATGCTCAGAATGTGACCACCGTCTGTGAAATGACACCTTTTGCTTTGGACAGCTTAAAATGTTGTAAGCATTTCGAAGCTGAAATGAATGGCAATGATAGTGTTCATTCCCCTCCACCAGTACTCAAGAAAAGGCCCTCAAATGAGTGATGATTCTAAAGCACACATAATTCAAATTCTTATAGATATATTATGAGTATGCTATCTTGATCAGCAGCTGCACATCTGTATGGGATAGCTCTCACTCCCTGCCATATAACTGAACATGAGAGATTATATCACAATGAAGGCCACCACTGACTTGCAATTTGAATCAAGGTCACCCAGGTCCGCAGCCACCACTTTGCCCACTGGACAGCATTGGCTTTCACAACTTTGAGGTGCATTCTTCCAGTTATATGGCTATGTGACTGGTTTTCGAGTGGCAGAAGGAGTGATGTCCCATCTAGGATGAACCAGGCAAAGAAGCCACCAGCAGCAGCTCAGGCTATGAAAACACTGCACAAGATATGAAGGGGAAAAAATGTATGAAATCAAAGCTAAAGAGGATTTGTGCAGTCCATGGTAGTGGTAGAACAGACAGCATGGAGCTCAAAGGTCAGTGGGACCACAGTCAAGGAGAGGCAGAGGCAATTCATTCCAGTTTAGTCCCCATCTTTTTTGATGAGTTCTACAAAGGCAAAACTGAGACTAAGTAAGAGGAATCTGGCAGCCTTGAACTGGATGTATGGAAGAAGGCAGGCAGGTGGGGGCAATTCAGCTTGGTGGTGCCGTTTCCTAATTCTGGACCAGAAGAGAACAGAAGAGACATGTGAAATGGACACTGATAAATGTTTGTCTGAAAACCCCTACACATGTGCCACCTTTGGTGAAATGCAGCAATCGCTTAGATGAGTCCAACTCACACCTCCTGAAATATTGCTATACAGTGATACCTTGGTTTGCAGATGTCTTGGTTTGCATACGTTTTGGATTACAAACACGTCAAACCCAGAAGTGTGTGTTTGCAACCTTTTATTTTTTTTTTTGGATTACAACCCATTGTTTTTTATTACGAGCAAATTTTTTTGGGAGGCCTCATTGGCGAAAGTGCGCCTTGGGTTACAACCTGTTTTGGTTTACAAATGGACCTCCGGAATGGATTATGGTTGTAAACCAAGGTACCACTGTATTTAAAATTAAAATTGCTATAACTACCCTTTGATTTCTTGCAGAAGTATTTGCCTGAACAGGACCCACCAAAATATGCCTCAATTTCAGGGGCGTATGTGTGTGTGTGTGTGTGTGTGTGTGTGTGAGAGAGAGAGAGAGAGAGAGAGAGAGAGAGAGAGAGAGAGAGAGAGAGAGGCAGACCTACTGCTGGAAATAAAGGTAAAACATGGGTGGCGCTGTAGTCTAAACCTCTGAGCCTCTTGGGTTTGCTGATCAGAAGGTTGGTGGTTTGAATCCCCATGATAGAGTGAGCTCCCATTGCTCTGTCCCAGCTCCTGCCAACCTAGCAGTTCGAAAGCACGCCAGTGCAAGTAGATAAATAGGTACCACTGCGGCGGGAAGGGAAATGGCATTTCTGTGCACTCTGGTTTCTGTCATGGTGTTCTGTTGTGCCAGAAGCAGTTTAGTCATGCTGGCCACATGACCCGGAAGGCTGTTTGTGGACAAACACCAGTTCCCTCGGCCTGAAAGTGAGATGAGTGCTGCAACCCCATAGTCGCCTTTGACTGGACTTAACCATCCAGGGGTCCTTTAGCTTTTACCTTACTGGAAATGTTTTGTTAATGTCAGTGAACTTCCTTTGTTTCGCCTTGAAATTCTAGAACTGTTTTGCCTAAATAGGGTCTACCAATTTCACCTCAAATCTCACTTTAGGAGAAAGCTGGTGGCAACTCTGTTTGAAAAGAACAAATAAAATTCTTTCTTTGAAGCATGCAGGGGAACACTGGCGAGTGAAAACTGCAAGTAGTCCCAGGCAAGTTCAATTATATAATCCTAGTTTAGGCACTATTGAACATCCCTGTATTCTGAACCCTGTAAATTATTACAGAACAGCACACATTTTTCTCTCTCTTTGAAGCAGTAAACATCCATTACATGCTGACGACAGTATACAAATATGCCACTGATCCCTGGGTCCTTGATAGGATGCCAGCCTCTCAGTATCATTATTTGCATAAACAGCTGGAGTTTTCCTGGACCTCTTTCTGTCATATAGCTGGATGCCTTCCTGACTGTTTGTACTTCATCATATCTCAAATGAGCCTGTGTGTTTATGATCTCTCTGACAACTTCATATATGCAGGAACGGATAAAGTCCCCAGTCACGTTTAATTTAAGCAGGTTTGGAAATAAATTAAGTGGAATGGTGAATCAGAACCACCAGGGCAGACTCTGCATTTTCCAGGAAAGACCTAGATGGGTAGAAAATTGAAATTTGATGAAACTTTGTGGCAGATGACTAGCACCTGATGTTGAAAGCAGGTGGAATGATGATGGGAGAAGAAAGGAAGAGGGAGATTTTTAAAATTTTTGCTGTCTGGACAGGAGCTCAGGGGAGTTTGGGAATGGGTGATAAAGAAAAAGCATCAAGATTACCTCTCACAGTTGTTCCTGCCACATTGCCATGTTGCTCTGCCACACCCTTTCTTGCCCCCCTCAGTTTCACTGAACAGGGGTGGGGGGCAAGTATGGGATGAATCACAAACATACATCCCCTCAGCAGTCTTCTATGAAACATGTGAAATAGTGGTTTGGGCTGAGCTCAACAAACTCACGCGCTTAAATTCCCATGCTTAGGGAATTTAAGAGAGCCAGTGTGGTGTAGTGGTTAAGAGCAGTAGTCTCGTAATCTGGTGAACCGGGTTTGCGTCTCCACTCCTCCACGTTCAGCTGCTGGGTGACCTTGGGCTACTCACACTTCTCTGAAGTCTCTCAGCCCCACTCAGCTCACAGAGTATTTGTTGTGGGGGAGGAAGGGAAAGGAGAATGTTAGCCACTTTGAGACTCCTTAGGGTAGTGATAAAGCGGGATATCAAATCCAAACTCTTCTTCTTCTACACAGCATGCACACTAAGTGAAGAGGATGCACTCTACATGGGGCTACCTTTGAAGGCGACCCGGAAACTACAACTAATCCAGAATTCGGCAGCCAGACTGGTGACTGGGAGCAGCCACCGAGACCATATAACACCAGTCCTGAAAGGCCTACATTGGCTCCCAGTACGTTTCCGATCACAATTCAAAGTGTTTGTTCTGACCTAAATGGCTTTGGCCCCATATACCAGAAGGAGCGTCTCCACTCCCATTGTTTAGCCTGGACGCTGAGGTCAACTTCGAGGGCCTTCTGGCAGTTACCTCATTGCAAGGAGTGAGGTTACAGGCAACCAGGCAGAGGGCCTTCTCGGTAGTGGCACCCTCCCTGTGGAACGCCCTCCCACCAGATGTCAAGGAAATAAACAACTATCTGACTTTTAGAAGACTTCTGAAGGCAGTGCAGTTTAGGGAAGTTTTTAATGTTTGATTTTTTTGTGCTTTTAATTCTGTTGGGAGCCGCCCAGAGTGGCTAGGGAAACCCAGCCAGATGGGCGGGGTATAAATAATAAATAAATTGTTGTTGTTTTGTTGTTGTTGTTGTTGTACTTTTTCTTTGCTTTATATCAACAATGGGAAACTTGTGATCCACCAGGTGTTGCTGAACCCAGCTAGGGATCTTGAAGCATTTATTTGTTTCAGCACTCTCCTTGCTGAACTTCAAGTGCATGACAAAGCAACTCTTTAAAAAATAATAATTAATAATTTATTTACAACATAAAGGTAAAGGTAAAGGTACCCCTGCCTGTACGGGCCAGTCTTGACAGACTCTGGGGTTGTGCGCCCATCTCACTTAAGAGGCCAGGGGCCAGCGCTGTCCGGAAACACTTCCAGGTCACGTGGCCAGCGTGACAAAGCTGCATGTGGCGAGCCAACGCAGCACACGGAAACGCCGTTTACCTTCCTGCTAGTAAGCGGTCCCTATTTATCTACTTGCACCCGGGGGTGCTTTCGAACTGCTAGGTTTGCAGGCGCTGGGACCAAGCAACGGGAGCGCACCCCGCCGCGGGGATTCGAACCGCCAACCTTTCAATCGGCAGGCCCTAGGCGCTGAGGCTTTTACCCACAGCGCCACCCGCGTCCCTATTTACAACATAGTCCACAACAACTCATACGTACAAACAAACCCACCACCATTGACAATTTCATTATCAAAATTAAACTCCTATTCCCTTACATGAAGAAAACAAACATCAAAATAGAAGACTTCCTTCATCCTGTAAGTGGCCTCCTTATTTACTTCTTGTATACTGTTTCTTTTATATGTGATTATTACAATTTTTCCTAGTTATGACTTAAAAAACCACAAAGTCTCCTGTAGAAATTAATCGAAACAAGTCCAGGTATATATTTTGGGGCACTGTTTGGTAAAGTATTCTCTGTATTTTCCTTATTCTTTTTGAAATTCTTTTCTGGGTTGTCCCCTAATTGCCTCTGTTAATCTGGCCAGTTCAGTATAATATAATAATTTATCCTGCCATTCCTTTTTTGTTGTCACAAATTCTTTTTTTCCAATTTCTGGCAATTAAGGTCCTCACCCTGCCTGTGGCATAAAGGAATGTTTTCCGATCTTCCTTTGCTATACCTGTGTCTGTTATTCCCAATAGGAAAGCTTCTGTATTTTTCACAAAGTTATAATTAAACATTTTTTTAAAGTTCATCATACACTATATCCCAGAAGCTTTTGATTTTTTCACAGGTCCACCAGATATGTATGAGCAACTCTTATTCCAGTAGGCATTTTTAAGTACAGTGGTACCTCGGGTTACATACGCTTCAGGTTACATACGCTTCAGGCTACAGACTCTGCTAACCCAGAAATAGTGCTTCAGGTTAAGAACTTTGCTTCAGGATGAGAACAGAAATCATACTCCGGTGGTGCAGCAGCAGCGGGAGGCCCCATTAGCTAAAGTGATGCTTCAGGTTAAGAACAGTTTCAGGTTAAGTACGGACCTCCGGAATGAATTAAGTACTTAACCTGAGGTACCACTGTAATGTCCAGGCTTCTGTTTGGTTTTATGACTACTTTTTATTGTTTTATTCTCCGTAGCCTTATGAGATACCTTCAGAAGTGGAAAAGAATAAAGAGTAAACCCTACACAAATTTAGAGTGGAGTCCCTAAGACTGTTGGATGGCACTTTGTATGCCTCCTTCAAGCAGCTCCTGTACGCAAGAGGGGCTGTGTAGCAAATACAGCTCTGTCCTTCAACCATGCTGTCTAAGGTGGTTGCCTCATTCTGCCTAATGGTAAAGGTAAAGGTAAATGGACCCCTGACCATTAGGTCCAATTGTGGCTGACTCTGGGGTTGCAGCGCTCATCTCACTTTATTGGCCGTGGGAGCTGGCATACAGCTTCCAGGTCATGTGGCCAGCATGACTAAGCCGCTTCTGGCAAACCAGAGCAGCGCACGAAAATGCCATTTACCTATTTATCTACTTGCACTGGCATGCTTTCGATCTGCTATGTTGGCAGCAGGAGGGACCGAGCAACGGGAGCTCACCCCGTCACGGGGATTCGAACCGCCGACCTTCTGATTGGCAAATCCTAGGTTCTGTGGTTTAACCCACAGTGCCACCCGTGTCCCTCTGCCTAATGGTAGAGCTGGTCTTAGTGATGCTACATATTAATCTGGGGCAGAACAGCAAATCAGGCCAGTTCCTATCATAATTTGCAATTCCTGAAGCATCCCAACCTAGGAGTGTTTCAGAGGCAGCATAGACACCCCCCTGCCCCACCACACCCCCACATTGCTTGGCCCTACTTTTCACAGTAGCCCACTCTATTGCAGATTAAGTCTGATGACTTCTGGCAGCATGCTCATAGCTTGAGGGCAACATTTTCTCTTCTCTTTTGTCATTCCTGACCAGCACATCCTTTTTGGAGGTTAGCTTTCCTGTTCTGTGCCTCGCTGCTTGCATTTGCCATGAGTTTGATTTCCGTGTTGTTTTTGCTCCATGCATTGTGCGATGTTTTGTGTCTCCCTAAGGAAGTGAAGCTCCAGCAGATTTGTCTAATTTGTTTTGTTGAGCATGTCCCCCCCCCCACTCCCTCCGCTCACCCACGCCTTCCTTTTGGATATGCTTACACAATCATCAAAAACAGCAGTTTAAATTCTAGGGTTGTTGTTTTTTATGTTGGCTTTGTAACTTTGGGCTATGGTAAGTGCTTCTTGCTGGCTGGACGTCAGATGATGCTGGCATTACTGTTTTGTTGAATTATTGCTATACTCAACCTTACACAATCCAGCAGGAATTATTGGTGGAGTCACTCTGTTTTCCTTATGCCAGGCATGGAGAAAACCTGTTTGAGAGTGAATAGTTTGGAACTGCTGAGGAAGGGATGTGGTTGGCAAAGAGCCTTAAAGACCCTTCAGTTAGTGTGCATTCAGTCTTGGGGAATATTGTATTCATTTTCCTGATTATAATGCTAATACAGCAGAACCTCGGTTGTCAAACGTAATCTGTTCCGGAAGTCCGTTCAACTTCCGAAACGTTCGACAACCAAGGTGCAATTGCCGGTCGGAAAATTCCTTTAGCGAGACTTCTGAGGCGTGTTAAAAAACGGAAGCATTCACTTCCGGGTTATCAGCACTTGGGTTCCAAATTGTTCAGCTTCTGAAGTGTTCGACAACTGAGGTTCCCCTGTAATCCTCTCCGATTTTGTTTCCACATGGCAGTACCTGAAACTGTGGTTTTTTGACTCATATACCAGCATATGTTACCTTAAATTTCAATCACCTCAGTGGACATGATGACACAACAATGAATATCATTGGACAACGATGCTACTCCCTCAGCCTTTCTGCACACGATACCCCCTTAAAACATTTGCCTCTTCCAAAGTCTCTCAAGAAATTTGGGATAAGTAACATCTAGGGATGCCCCTTGTACATTGACTTTGTAGATCTGACAAAGACTTTTGACCTTGTCAGCCCCAAAGAACTCTTTACACTATTCAACAAGATAGTTAATTTTGTTAACTGTTTCTTAACTGTTTTAATTGTTATGCTTTTAAATTGTTTGTCTGTTGTATTTTTAACTGAGGATGTTTTAATGTCACAATGGATTTATTATTGTGCATTTTAATTATGCATTGATTTTATAGTTGTAAAGCACTTAGAAGTCATTTTGGTATATAAACTTTATATAAAAGAATACTTCAAAGCCATGAAGGCATATTGAATACCAGTTGCTCAGTAACAACTGTATCTTGCTTCTAGAGTTTCTGCCAGAGAAACTGGGTTGGCTACCATAGAAAACAGGCTACTGGATTAGTCTGCCTTTAGTCTGACTCAGTAGAGCTCTTTTTATTACTTATATTATTCTCTCCCCAAGCCTTAAAATTCAGCCAAATACAACAGAACAGCCCAGAAGGTAAAAGAAATTCTGTGCACTTCTGAAGGTTATTAATCAAGATGTCCTCTAGCTCAACAACACCATACTGGACATCCTTTCTCTCAAAATCCTGCCAATCTCGTCTGACTCCTTTAATTATCCAGAGATCCAGGCTTGCACAATTTACTGTTATTTTTGTGCAATAAATGTCATTTTGCATTTAGACAAATAAAGATTAAATGCAAAGGATCAATGAATGTTAATATCATTGGAGTAGAGGACTGCTTAGATTGCTGTAATTAGTTTAGAGTTATTGCTTTATTGGGAGGGAGAGGGGAAAAAAACACCATTTCTGAAAATTTTAATGACTCATGCCTATTCCCTGAGTGGCTTCACATAAATGATGCCTTGTCTTTTCTCATTCATGGTAATGACAGCAGCAAACCCAATCTGTCCCGGTACCTGGAAAAAAAAAAGCACAACCATATTGTGGGAAAGTAATGGTGTCAATATTTCCCCAGTCTCTCAAGCCACGATTCTCAAACTGTGTGCTTTGAAACAGCTCTGAAAAATGAAGCCACTGTATTGAATTCAGCCTCTACTCTGTGCTCCTCAGAGTGGCAAACCACAGCACACAGAAACACCATTTAGCTTCTCGCCACAACGGTACCTGTTTATCTCCTTGCACTGGTGTGCTTTTGAACTACTAGGTTGGCAGGAGCTGGGACAGAGCAATGGGAGCTCATCTCATCACATGGATTTGAACTGTTGACCTTCTGACCAGCAAGCCCAAGAGGCTGATGATCATCATTCATCATTTTTAATTTGTATACCATCTTTCTATCTTACAATGCTCAAGGCAGTTTACAAGCTGAAGAAACAAAAATTATACATTTAATAACAATCAAATGCAATACAAAAATGTGATAATAAAACGTAACTTTAAAATAAGTAACCTATATCAAAAAGTATCATCCAACAATCATTAGAATAGTATTAAATAATAATAATAACATAGAAAAGTAAACAGAAATCCACTCAGCAGTTATAATAAATAATTTCTAAACTATAATCAATAAAACAATGACAAGCCACGGTACATAAAATAATACAATACAAATTGAGAAGCAGAGACTAGAGGGTGGGGCAAGGCAGGTGGAAAGAGGCCTTGCCTGGTGGAATGGTTTAGACCACAGCATCACCCGTGTTTCTGTTATGGTGTCCCGTTGCGCCAGAAGCAGTTTAGTCATGCTGGCCACATGACCCGGAAAGCTGTCTGTGGACCAACGCCAGCTCCCTCAGCCTGAAAGCGAGACAAGTGCTGCAACCCCATCTTAACCATCCAGGAATCCTTTACCTTTTTTTTTACCCAGTGGGAAAGCTTCATGCGAGATTGGCCTCTATGCTAATACTGCAAGTGGTTTCTAGGGATCAGCAGATCTCCCTCATTGTGTAACTTTATTATTCTATGGACTCACTGTGGCCAGGATATTGCTCTTGCAAAATTTCAAGTTATTTAGGACATCTTTTTGAAAACAACAACAAACTAATTACCAGATTTCAGCATGCATGCTTTCTGCATCTTTCTTTCCTACCTACACATGACCAAGGGGGTTGTGTCCATATTTAGTCCCTCAGAGTAGAACTATAGAAAGTAATGGGCATGACTAACTTAGGTCCATTGTTATTCATGGATCTACTCTGAATTGGAGACAACCCAATATGTTCACCAAGGACACTGTCCCTTCAGAAGTATTGGCCTACATCAACCATCTCTTTTAAAAAAAAAAAAAAATGGAGGCCACTCTTTTTTCACCTACAGTGCATCTGAAAAAGTATCACATTGGAGGCAGTTTATAAAAGACTTATATGCTGCAATTTTGATGCTTTTGCCATATTTTATTATCTTGTGTTTCATTGATACACTGCTCTGAGATTTTTTGAACAATAAAATGCAGATGATGAAGATGGCATTCAATAATAATACTTTATTACCCTTCACACTAAGGTCCCATGGCAGGCTACAATAATTAAAACACAACACAATATTAAAAAACAATTGAAAAGCAATTTAAAAGTACAGAGATAAGGTGATTTCATTCGTGTGTGTGTGTGTGTATCTTTTTAACAGAGACACAAAATGTACACAGCTTTTTAAAAATGAAATTGGTAGGTCAAGTAAAAGTTACATGAAGATTCAGTGAATAGACTGGAGTTTACTGCTGCTTGCCTAACTTTCTGTCACTTCTGTGTAAATTAACTTTATCTTCCGCTGGCCGCAATGCAAAATTCCAATAAAGTATTAATAAAAATGGAAAGGTCATGTGTAGATATCAGAGATTTCAAAATGAACCAGAAAATGTGCTGATTTGAATTAACTAAAAAGATTCATTGCACTGCTTGATCTGACTTGAGTTGTAGTCGTGTGCAGGGTGCTTTTTTATCTTCAGAAATATACAGAGGAACAGTCCTCCAAGAATGGCAGGTACGAAGCAACATGTGCAGGTATTCTTCTAAGAAATTCCTGTGGGATGAGCCAGCCAGGCTGCTGCCACGTAGCACTGTTTTATCCAATGAGTGAAGTCAGAACTGTGGTTGCTAAGTGAGTTGTTTGGACATGAGGCAGCAGGAATCCCTGGGATCATAAGAGCTTCCGTTTTCTCCTCCCATTTAGTGCGTGTTTTACAGTTCTATTTTATTTCCCAAAAGTCCTTGGAATCTCCATACCCTTCCTTTCCACCAAGTCATAATAATAATAATAATAATAATAATAATAATAATAATAATAATAATAATTATTTCTACCCCGGCCATGTTTCTGTCCTGTGGTTGGCTCATCTAAGATCAGGTATTCATTGGAATATGTTTTCTGCAAATACTCCTACACAATAAGTGTGGATAGACGTTAAATAATCCCCTCCCCAAATGGCAAATACAAAATATGATTAAAGTCTAACACATACCGGGTCCAGGAATTTAGGGAAGTCTGGCAGGCCCAATCTTATAACATTGTATAGGATCTCTTGGTTCAAGTACTACAGTGTGAACTGAACTCATCTCGCTTTATTGGCCGAGGGAGCTGGCGTACAGCTTCCAGGTCATGTGGACAGCATGACTAAGCTGCTTCTGGCGAACCAGAGCAGCACACGGAAACGCCATTTACCTTCCCGCCAGAGCAGTACCTATTTATCTACTTGCACTTTGTGCTTTCGAACTGCTAGGTTGGCAGGAGCAGGGACTGAGCAACGGGAGCTCACCCTGTTACGGGGACTCGAACCACCGACCTTCTGATCGGCAAGTCCTAGGCTCTGTGGTTTAACCCACAGCGCCACCTACGTCCCTAAAATGGGGGAGAGGAGGGTAATAGCTCAGTTGGTAGAACATGAGACTCTTAATCTCTGGGTCATGCATTCATGCCCCACCTTGGGCAAAAAGATTTCTGCATTGCAGGGGCTTGGACCAGATGACCCTTGTGGTCCCTTCTACAATTCTACCACTCTATGATACATCCCAGGAGCTCAAGGAAGTGTACATTACCCTCCTTCGTTTTATCTTTGCAATAGCCCTGTGAGGTAAGCTAAGCTAATTTAACATATGAACATAAACAGCAGAACTAGCCAGTAAAGTGTGTGTGCATGCTGTGACGTTAACATATGAGAGTGCTGGAGGTGAAATAGTTAAACAGGTTACCCAATCAGGACCCAGGGGGGTGGAGTCAGAGGGACTATAAAACCAGCTCTGGGAGGGGCAAAGGGAGGAGTTCGTTGGGTGGTTGGTTGGAGTGGGAGTGAATTGGGATAGAGTTTGTGGGTAGGTTGAGTTAGTGTAGCGAAATAAGTTGAGTCAGGAACAGTTAGGGGCTAGGAACACAAGTAAATATCAGAGACGTGGTTGATTTTAACATTTGATTGGGAGCCGCCCAGAGTGGCTGGGGAAACTCAGCCAGATGGGCGGGGTATAAATAATAAATTATTATTATTATTATTATTATTATTATTATTATTATTATTATTATTATTTAGTGAGTGAGAGCAAGTAGCGGAAGTTATAGGTCTCGATAGGTACCCCATCATTGTAATTGACTGATACCGTTTATGAAAACATACGCTTGTTAAACTGCAATAAAGAAACAAAAGTTTATGTTCCAATTTAACCCTGACTGGACTCAGTATTGTACCAGGTAGGGCCTGGGTGGTGGCAGAGAAATAAAGTGGTGGCACAGGGATCAATAGACAGTGAAACGTCCAGGGACCCTGTGTGATTGCCACACATGCATGCATTTTGGGAGCTCATACTGGAACCAGGAAATCCTGTTGGTATCCCTGTACAGCGCTGAAACAAAACATTACCGTTACAAGCTCATTTTAATCTAGTGTGCATGCTGTTTCGAAAATACAAAATGAGCATCATGTTTAAATATAGCTTCATAGAGATGAAGGTAATAAAATAGCATCTTGTTTGATGTAATGTTTTAATATCTTTATCCATTTAAACGTTCCCAATGTACTCTTAATTATCCTAAAGACTATATTATCCAAATACCCATGGATCCTTATTTTCATGACTTTCCTGCATCTCCTCAAAAAAGCATATTCAGAGTTTAAGATGAAACTCTGCCAATATTCAAATATGACAGCTCTGCATTTATTTCGGCTGCAATTCTAATCAGGCTTACATTGAATTGAATGCAACTGACATCTACGTAAACAGGAACAGGACTGTGCTCTCAAAAGCTGGTTTAAGTTAAAATTGTCCTTTAGTAACAAATTGAAAACAAAAAGAAATGGAGAACTCTTTGATTTCTGTGAATTATCCTGAAGTTTCTCCTGAACAGAAATCCTCAGAGTTGCCATGAATTTTCACTTTAGATGATACTTGTGATTTCCCGCAGGTCATATTCTTGCACACAGAGTGGAGTGTTTCTTATCTAGTCCAAAGTTCTCAACCGAACATCCGATACAGTTGAGATCCAGAAGATAACAAAACCTGTATCCTCTGTAGATTTCAAGCAGAGATGTGCTGGAACTAGGGATGTACATTTGGTTTGGGTGAATGCTTAACTGAATAAAGCCACACTGGTGGATTTGAGGTAGGTCCATATAGAAATGGATGCCCCCCCCCAAAGGAGCTCAAACTGAACTGGGCATTTCCAAAAGCTTTGGGACCTATTTGGTGATTCAAAGGAACTCAGAGACACAATGTGTCTGCAAAAATGGATACCCCCCCCCCGGCAGTAAAACATCATTAAGAATTAGGAAAACATCACATAGAGGGAGGGGAGGGAGGGGAGGGAGGGGACGGAGGGGAGGGAGGGGAGGGAGGGGACGGAGGGGAGGGAGGGGAGGGAGGGGAGGGAGGGGAGGGAGGGGAGGGAGTACAGTTTTGTTACTGACACATCTAGTTTCAATCCAGGAATTAACCAACCCTCTTCTTTCTACTTTCAGTCACAGTGCTTTTGTGAGCAATGCAGAAAATATCTGTCTGACTGAAATCTATCAGGTCACATTACCTCAGAAGTTGACTGTAAAATCCAGTTCTTCCGTTTTTTAAATGGTTGTTGTTATTTAGTCGTTTAGTCGTGTCTGACTCTTTGTGACCCCATGGACCAGAGCACGCCAGGCATTTCTGTCTTCCACTGCCTCCTGCAGTTTGGTCAAACTCATGCTGGTAGCTTCGAGAACACTGTCCCATCTCATCCTCTGTCGTCCCCTTCTCCTTGTGACCTCCATCTTTCTCGGCATCAGGGTCTTTTCCAGGGAGTCTTCTCTTCTCATGAGGTGGCCAAAGTATTGGAGCCTCAGCTTCAGGGTCTGTCCTTCCTGTGAGCACTCAGGGCTAATTTCCTTAAGAATGGATGCGTTTGATCTTCTTGCTGTCCATGGGACTCTCAAGAGTCTCCTCCAGCACCATAATTCAAAAGCATCATTCTTCGGCGATCAGCCTTCTTAATGGTCCAGCTCTCACTTCCATATATCACTACTGGGAAAACAATAGCTTTAACTATGCGGACCTTTGTTGTCCTTTAAGATGCTGTTTTAAATAGTAGTTCACTTTAAAAAATATTTATATATCAAAATTTCAAGGTTATTTTTTGAAACCTGTACTCATTTGTCTGAAATTGGGCACATATCATCTACTCAGGATGATATATTGCACCTGCAAATTTCATCCAATTCTGTTGAAAGTTAAAGAAGCTATAGCCATGTTTTCATTTCCCTCTTGTAAGCCAATGGGGAGATACAGAAACCATCAGGCTTTCCGAAGAGAGGGTCTGATTCTGACCTGTGTATGTCCTCTGAAGCAGTCTAGGCAAAAGAACCACTTTCCAAAGTGCCAAAACTGGATTCAAACTAAATATTGTCTTCAGCGCACATACCTTTAGCAAAATAAAAGCTTTAAAAAATTACTTACCAAAATAATTCCGCCCCCTTTCCTCAAAATACCTTAGATATTTTACCCAAACAGAAGCCTTAACATTGATTGTAAAATTTCACTTTGGATGAAATTTGGAAGGTTTTTTTTAAAAAAATAGCTTATATATATGTTGATGCACTTCTGTTCCAGTGAAATATAACACTGATTGAATGTTTTATTCAATCTTCCCACTTCTATTTTTCTTTCCAACTTTTTGGCATTTTTAATTAAGCTCTCTTGAAAGCAAAGAAAGGGTTTTCCAGCGGGTGGGGGGGGGATGCCACAGCTTTAGTTCAAAGGAAACAGTAGCCTTAATTTCGTTTTAACCTTTAGGACAATTAGCTTTTGGCAACGAAGCAAATTTGAAGCTTTGAACAGCACAAATAAGACCTATTTAAAGGGTAATTATCTACAAAAAAGGTTTTCAAAGCTAACTCCCCCCCACTCCTGAAAACGAATATGTTACAGACTTACTTTTCCTACTTTATTCATTTATGTCTGTTTTTTGAATCCAGCAGTGACCAGGACACTGAGTTAAACAAATTGCTCGCTGAGAGCTCTTCTTGATGCTCTGACAACCAATGCATACTTGGTACATTTTCACTATGGAGAAGTATGAAATCTGTTGAATACTTATATTCTGATCCTCAAAGTAGTCCAAGACCCATAGGTCAGGATAGGATGTCCCTATTTTCATTGGAGAAATGTTGGAGGGTGTGCTTTCATATAGGACTTTACAAAGCTTGAATTTCTCGTGCAGCCTTGCAATGCTCAGCAAAATGAGTGAGAAGAGAATAGTTGCATTGGATGGGGCTTCTCATCCACTGGCAGGAAATCTGAAACTACTGCCCCTTCCTCTCCAAAACAGGTCCTAGCATCAGAGAGGCCTATGTGGGGAGGAGGGGAGAGGAGGGAAGAGACAGAATAAATTAAAGTGAAGAAAGAAATGCTAGCCACTTCTCCCTTCCAACCATTAAGATAACAGAAGACACACATCCAACAGCAGAAGAAGACTTCTCAAGTTAAGAAGCGCCAGGCTGGATCAGGGCAAAGACTCATCTACACCAGCATCCTGTTTTCACAGTGGCCAACCAGATGCCTATGGAACCCTCAAAGTGGTCCTGAACACATCAAAACACTCCACACTTATGAGCAGCTGGTGCTCAGAGGAATACTGCCTCCAACAGTGGAGGTAGAAGGAAGTAACTGAGACCAATGAACAATCCAGAACTGGTACCCTATATAAAGGTCAAGGAGGACCACCTGATCTCATCTCATCTATTGCTGATTCAGAGGATTCATGGTTTGTTGGCCCAGTATACCTGAAGGAGCGTCTCCACCCCCATCGTTCTGCCCGGACGCTGAGGTCCAGCGCCGAGGGCCTTCTGGCGGTTCCCTCATTGTGAGAAGCAAAGCTACAGGGAACCAGGCAGAGGGCCTTCTCGGTAGTGGCGCCCGCCCTGTGGAATGCCCTCCCATCAGATGTCAGAGAGATAAACAACTACCTAACATTCAGAAGACATCCTAAGGCAGCCCTGTTCAGGGAAGTTTTTAATGTATGACATATTAGTGTATTTTTGGTCCTTGTGGAAGCCTCCCAGAGTGGCTGGGGAAACCCAGCCAGATGGGCAGGGTACAAAAAAATTTATTATTATTATTATTATCTCCTCCATCGTTCAGCCCAGACACTGATATCCAGCTCTGTGGGCCTTCTGGTGGTTCCCTCACTGCAAGAAATGAAGCTACAGGGGACAAGGATGAGGGCCTTCTCAGTAGTTGCACCCATCCTGTGGAACACCCTACCATTAGATGTCAAGGAGATGAGTAACAATATAACCTTTATTAGACATCTGAAGGCTGTGTAGGGAAGCTTTTTTAATGTGGAATGTTTTTGTATATGTTGGAAGCATCTCAGAGCACTGTGGCAACCCAGTCAGATGGCTGGGGTACAAACAAACAAACAAACAAACAAACAAACAATAATATCTCCCTGTAGTCAGAACTGGAGGGTGACGGCGCACTGTTGAGGGGGCTCAGAACTTACAGGGTTAAGAGTTCTGAGTGATGACGCCTCACATTCTGAGGGCGGGCATAGAACACGGAAGGGGTGTGGATTTCTCTGTGTGTTTTCAGTCTGCGTGTTTGCTTCAAGGAGAGAGCAAGCGAGATGTCGGCTCTCTCGCCAGGCAGGAAATTTATAGCTGTTGTGTTTTGCTAAGGAATAAAGACTTTAAAGATAAGGACACTGCCTGTCAGCCTGAGTTATTGCTACCACACGACAGAACGTTCCTGCTTATACATCCGCTGTGTTTTACGCTCTGCTGAGTCAAAGGTCCCGGGGGAAGACCAGAGCTGCGAGAGGGAAGTGTGCCGGACCCCGGTCGAACTTGACCCCGAATAGGTTATGGCGATCAGCAATTAAGATAAGCAACGTTCGTGCGTGTGAGGAAACTGCAGGCAGAATCGGCAGAGGCCAGCTAAGGAGTAGCTGGAGCCAGCCGGGAGGAGCTCGCTGGGAAGGATCTGCCGGACCGGGAGGTGCTACTGTATCGTGAGTAGGCCGGGCCCCGGGGAGAGATGGCAGACAGCCATGAATCGTACTCCGTCCCTTTTGAGAGGCTGGACGGCAAGAACTGGGAAGAGTGGAGTAGGAAGCTAAAGGCCTGGCTACAAGCCAAGGGTCTGTGGGAGGCGGTGCAACAGGCCCCATTGCCCCAGCCAGGAGCCGGAGCAACGGCAGCGGAAGTCGCAGAAGCCCATGCCTCGCGCAGAAGGAACCAGAAGGCCCTGGGAGCTATAGTGCTCAGCCTGGAGGGTTCACAACTGCCATTGGTTGAGGGGCTTGAGACTGCTGTAGAGGCCTACCGTGCGCTGGAGAGAGTGCACCACAGAACAACAGCTGGGGCAAAGATACACACCACCAGGCGCTTGTTTGAGATGAAGCTGCGTCCTGGGGTCAGCATCAGGAAGCATGTAACTGAGATGCTTTCTGTGTTCAACCAGCTGAGATTGCTGCAGGTGAACTTCTCAGAGGAGCTGAAAGTTTATATCTTGCTCAGCTCTCTGGACAAGAGTTATGACAATTTGTGTCTAACTCTGGAGTCAATGGATCCGCAACAGCTGACGCTGGAATATGTGACCGGCCGTCTGGGGGATGAAGAAGAACGGCGTATCAGAGAGGGCAAGGCTGGCTCGGGCGGCTCCTCCAGCAGCAGGGGGGCCAGACCAGCGGAGTGCTCTGTTCAGGCTTTTTCCGTTCGCCGCTGCTTTGTTTGTAACTCCCCGGACCACTTGTGTCGCAACTGCCCACAGAGAGCGAGAGAGCCAAGGCAGGATGCGCCCAAGGTCGTTTCCCATGGGAACCAGCCCGGGAGAAGAGGTCAGCGTGGAAAGTCCCAGGGTCGGCCGGAAGGGGAGGAGAGCGTTTATCAACTGTCTGCTTCGATGGCGGTTTTGGACAACACCACCTGCAGCGAGAGCTCCAAGGTCGGGGGCAGCAGGAAGTCAGTTGCTAAGGCAACAAAGAAGGACAACTCCGGTGGGGGGAGAGTGCTACGTTGGGTTGTTGACTCAGCTGCGAATGCCCATTTGGTAACAGCGCCACCTGATGGACAAATGTGGAACTGCAAAGCTGTTTCAACTGAGAAAACTGTTAGATTTGCTACAGGTGCACAGGGGCGTGTAACCCATGTTTCTAACATGTTTGTCTCTTTTTTACAGGCTGAATTGAAGGTTTATGTTCTCCCTGAGATAAAACATTGCCTACTGTCTGTACCTTCTCTTTTACAGGAGGGATATTCTGTGAGTTTTGAAAAAAATGTTTGCACAATTTCCAGAGGTGGAGAGCAACTGGTACGTGTTGAAAAAAATCAGAACAACCTCTTTGTTCTGGAATCACCTCTCGAGGGTGAGGGGAAAGCCACTGACCACACTCATGTGTCGTGTGCTTGCGTGTGGCACAAGAGAATGTCACATGGGTCCTGTGAGGACGTCCAGATGTTATCAGAGTGCACCAAAGGTTGCAAGGTAAAAGAATGTGGTAAACCTTTGAATTGCAAGGCTTGCAGGAAAGCCAGAAACAAGGGATTTAATGATCCCAGGGTAGAGAGAGTCACCACAAAGCCTTTTGAGCTTGTGCATGCAGACCTTTTAGGTATGCCACAGCCAAGTCTGGGCAAGGCCAAGTGGCTGATGGTGCTGACAGATGATTTTACTAGGAACGCATGGGCTTTCACGCTGAAAGCTAAGGAGGACGCAGCGCAACTGATCAAAGATTGGGTTGCAGAGGTGGAACAGAGGCTCTCCACCAAGGTGCAAGGTTTCCAGTTTGACCGTGGTTCTGAGGTCACTGGGTCTGCTCTAAAGGGTTTCTTTCGCCAGAGGGGGATACGTCACAAGGTGACTTCTCCTCAGGAGAGTGGCGTGGCAGAGCTGAGGAGTAAAGCTCTGGTTCGAGCATCCGAGATTCTACTGGATGACTCTGGTTTGCCTCACAGTTTTTGGGGGGAGGCGGTAAAAACGGCCAATTTCTCGATGAACAGGTGCTACAATGCAGTGGTAGGTGACACCCCATATTTCTTGCTCAACGGACAGAAGCCACAGGTGCATTTCTTCCGTTCTTTTGGTTGCAGGGCCATGGTGCCTGTACCAAAGTGGTTGCAGCAAGAGGGTGGTCCAAAGTACCAGGAAATGATCTTCTGTGGGTATGAACCCGCGACCAAGGGGTGGAGATTCGCATACCCAGAAGGTGATCAGACCAAGCTTCTGGTCAGTAAACAGGCTGAGTTCTTTGAGCAGGATGGCTGGGCAAGGCGCAAAGTGCGCTCTGACGTTCACTCAGATTGTCTGTACGACTCTGAGGAGGAAAGAGAGCCAGAGCCTGAACCTGCTGGTGGAGACCAGGTCCCTGAACAGAGTAGGGCGTCTCCACAGGTTGTTAAGGGAGTGTCCAAGAGTGAGCCCTCATCTCCTGTGCGCATAATGGAGAAAGCTCACAGACGTGTCAAGTCAGAGGGGGAGTCTTCTGATGAGGAAGACGCACAAGCTGGCCCCAGTGGGTCAGGAGGAGCACCCCAGTTTGTGCCCAGGCGGTCTTCAAGGGCAACAAAGGGAATTCCACCTGAGAGGTTTCAGGTCACAAATGCGTGGGTTGGTTTCGCACAGTGCGAACCTGAGGTTTGTGAGGTTCAACAGGTGCCTAACAACGATGCCAGGAAGGGGCGGAAGGCAATGGGGAAGGTGTTGAACACTCAGAAGTCCTCTCAGAATGTGATTCGAGAGGGGGTGTTGAGGGGGCTCAGAACTTACAGGGTTAAGAGTTCTGAGTGATGACGCCTCACATTCTGAGGGCGGGCATAGAACACGGAAGGGGTGTGGATTTCTCTGTGTGTTTTCAGTCTGCGTGTTTGCTTCAAGGAGAGAGCAAGCGAGATGTCGGCTCTCTCGCCAGGCAGGAAATTTATAGCTGTTGTGTTTTGCTAAGGAATAAAGACTTTAAAGATAAGGACACTGCCTGTCAGCCTGAGTTATTGCTACCACACGACAGAACGTTCCTGCTTATACATCCGCTGTGTTTTACGCTCTGCTGAGTCAAAGGTCCCGGGGGAAGACCAGAGCTGCGAGAGGGAAGTGTGCCGGACCCCGGTCGAACTTGACCCGAACTTGACGCTTTCATATAGGACTTTACAAAGCTTGAATTTCTCGTGCAGCCTTGCAATGCTCAGCAAAATGAGTGAGAAGAGAATAGTTGCATTGGATGGGGCTTCTCATCCACTGGCAGGAAATCTGAAACTACTGCCCCTTCCTCTCCAAAACAGGTCCTAGCATCAGAGAGGCCTATGTGGGGAGGAGGGGAGAGGAGGGAAGAGACAGAATAAATTAAAGTGAAGAAAGAAATGCTAGCCACTTCTCCCTTCCAACCATTAAGATAACAGAAGACACACATCCAACAGCAGAAGAAGACTTCTCAAGTTAAGAAGCGCCAGGCTGGATCAGGGCAAAGACTCATCTACACCAGCATCCTGTTTTCACAGTGGCCAACCAGATGCCTATGGAACCCTCAAAGTGGTCCTGAACACATCAAAACACTCCACACTTATGAGCAGCTGGTGCTCAGAGGAATACTGCCTCCAACAGTGGAGGTAGAAGGAAGTAACTGAGACCAATGAACAATCCAGAACTGGTACCCTATATAAAGGTCAAGGAGGACCACCTGATCTCATCTCATCTATTGCTGATTCAGAGGATTCATGGTTTGTTGGCCCAGTATACCTGAAGGAGCGTCTCCACCCCCATCGTTCTGCCCGGACGCTGAGGTCCAGCGCCGAGGGCCTTCTGGCGGTTCCCTCATTGTGAGAAGCAAAGCTACAGGGAACCAGGCAGAGGGCCTTCTCGGTAGTGGCGCCCGCCCTGTGGAATGCCCTCCCATCAGATGTCAGAGAGATAAACAACTACCTAACATTCAGAAGACATCCTAAGGCAGCCCTGTTCAGGGAAGTTTTTAATGTATGACATATTAGTGTATTTTTGGTCCTTGTGGAAGCCTCCCAGAGTGGCTGGGGAAACCCAGCCAGATGGGCAGGGTACAAAAAAATTTATTATTATTATTATTATCTCCTCCATCGTTCAGCCCAGACACTGATATCCAGCTCTGTGGGCCTTCTGGTGGTTCCCTCACTGCAAGAAATGAAGCTACAGGGGACAAGGATGAGGGCCTTCTCAGTAGTTGCACCCATCCTGTGGAACACCCTACCATTAGATGTCAAGGAGATGAGTAACAATATAACCTTTATTAGACATCTGAAGGCTGTGTAGGGAAGCTTTTTTAATGTGGAATGTTTTTGTATATGTTGGAAGCATCTCAGAGCACTGTGGCAACCCAGTCAGATGGCTGGGGTACAAACAAACAAACAAACAAACAAACAATAATATCTCCCTGTAGTCAGAACTGGAGGGTGATGGCGCACTACTTGATAAAACTGCCTGATAAAACTCCAGGTCCAATTTTGAGGATGACTACAAGTACAGTGGTATCTCGGGTTAAGAACTTAATTCATTCTGGAGGTCTGTTCTTAACCTGAAACTGTTCTTAACCTGAGGTACCACTTTAGCCAATGGGGCCTCCTGCTGCTGCCGTGCCACCACTGAACAATTTCTGTTCTCATCCTGAAGCTAAGTTCTTAACCCGAGGTACTATTTCTGGGTTAGTGGAGTCTGTAACCTGAAGCATCTGTAACCCGAGGTACCACTGTAGTCCCAAAACACACCTAAACTAACAGTTTCTCATTCACCTGCAGTTTGTGGAGCTGGGATATTTCCACTGACATCTTGCAGTTCCCTCTCCTTAGCCCCATGGGGGGAAATGTTTTCTTCTAATTGGTTTCCATTCATGCATCCAGGGAACTGGGCTCTCACAATAAGTGTCTTGATCATTATGGTGCCATTGCAAGGCTCTGTTGTTTTTGCTAATGGGAGCTGGCATGCTGAATCTTCCCAAAAATTCTTGTTAAACATTTCGTTCCCGTGGCTGCCCACATCGGTCCAGGTAAACTGTAACTAGGGCCATCTGTGCTCATCCCTTTAAATCTCCTGTTCCTTATGATTATGTTCCCTTCCCAAGGAGAAGCGGACTGGGAGGTGTGCCAAAGAAGTGCTAAGCCAAAACACAAGCCCACAGACAATTAGCACAAACTGTCAATAGTTCACTCAGTGGTCAGCGAAGAGGGGAATACATGCTGGGCAGAAATCATAAATCTTGCAGAGCTTTACCCCATTGTTTCAAGTGTGCAGGCTCTTTTGCAACAGAGAAGGGATTTGGTCTCAGTCAGATCTCACAGCTGTTAAGGATGCTCTTGTAACAAGGATGAATAACTTTTATATTCTTGGTGCCTCCATGCACTTCTCCAAGGACTGGAACTCTGTAACCCAATAGCGGATGCTTAGAATTTACAACAAAGTTGCCTATGGTTAAGGGACTCATAGGTGTTCATTTATGTCCCACCATTTAAGAAAAATGCCCTCACAAGGTGGCATGTGGAAAGCATGAAAAATAGAAACAACAATTTCAAACAACAATTAAACACCTTAGAATGAGCAGTTAAAGAGCACCCAATCGCTGTATTCTGCTGGAGAGAGCAACTGGCATTTACCATCCTACCAGGGTGTCAGCATGGGGCCTTTAGTGTGGTGGCACCTATACATTGAAGCTTGCTCCTATTGTGTATCAGACAAGCACTTTCTATCAGACACTGCCTGCTAAAGGAGCACCTGTTTCAACAAACCTTCTAAAAGCTTTATCACAGTTGACATCTGCCTTGGAAATGAATTGATGCGCTGTTTAATTGTTTTGTAATATTTATGTGATTGTTTTAACTGCTTTTATATATGTATCTGCTTTGTATAGTTTATTATATTGCAGATCGCTTTGGGGTTCCTTGTGGAAAGTGATTCATCAATGAAATGAAACAACAGCGAGTTCCAGCAGGTGATAACAACTAATAAAAAACAGATCCGATATTAACATGTCTTGAGGGTCCTTTAAACAAAACCATTAAGGAAAAGGGCTATACACACTTCCTTGGGGATCATAATCTATAGGTATGGGGGCAACACTGAAAGGGCCCTGTTTCTGGTACCCATCTTCCTACCCTCTACTATACAGTGTTGCAGATATTATTAATATTGTGCAGTTTCAAGCAATTGGATGCATGTAAATGGATTCCTTTTGGAAATGACCCATGAAAATATTATTCAAATTATACTAGTAGAACTCTTCAAAATAAAACAAAAACTGTTCAGCAAACAGTTCCATGTCACCACAGCTTAACCAAATGGTGTTAAGATGCTTCATTGCAGTAGCACAAATAGATTGTCAGTAAACTGAAGATAACAACCCAATCCTAACTGAGTTTACCCAGAAGAAAGTCCTACTTAATCCATTGGCACTTACTTCAAGCGAGGTTAGGATTGCATCAAAAGTCCACTGAATGACACTACATTCAAGTTGCTATAGCTTTGAAAGTTTGATTTGGATTATGCCTGTGGGTCTCTGTCAAGTCCATTGTTTTATATCTGTGGGATGGGAGTTCACTGTAGAAGGGTCTGCTGAAGTGGTCAGGCCAGATTCTTTTTAAAGGTAATCGGCTGAGCCAAGTCTGTTAGGTATACATTTACATGTCTAAAGTCTTAGTAAGAACAGATAGAGACAACTGACTGAGGTGCACTTTAAGGAGGGGGTAAGCCTGCTTCCCCCACTTACAAGAGGCCTTGCCATTTTGTAGGTAGAAGAACAATAGGCCAAGAGCTAGCCTTTTCCCCCCGTCTGGTCTGAAGCTGGTGAGGCATCTGATCAAGACCTGCATTTTAAAATGAGCTTAAAAGATATATTTGCAAATGCTTGTATGTTTCATGCCAGGTGGCAGCTGTTTATCTTCCTGCTCAAGGGCCCCCCTGTTTTATAGTAGTAGCAGGAGACACGTTTCTCAAAGTTGTAAAAGGGAATTACAGGCTACAGGAGCAAAGGTCATACTGACCATACAAATTACAGAATACAATCAAGCTGCAAAAACACTAATTAAGAGTTAAAATAATACCAGGTGCCTCCCATTAGACTTGAGCCATATTTTCATAAGGTTAAAGGGCAAGAGCTAATAGGAACAACAGCTGGCTTGAAAGGGGGGTGTAAATTTAAGGGGTTGCTTTTGGAAACTGTTTTTACTAAGTTCCTTTCCTTCTAAAAAGCTATATATGTTAATGTATGAAATATATTGGCTTAATGTAATTATGCAAAGGATTTAGAAAGTAAGAAATGTTAGATTCTTATGTTAGATTCTTATTTCATTGATCGTGTGTGAGAAGGTGAACCCAAGATCTCTGTTTAAGATAAAATTTAAAACCATGTGCCATCTGTTTTAGCCATCTGTTTTGGAGTGAATAGGGCAATAGGGCAAAAGGTGAAATGTTAATTAAGGTGCCTTGTCGAGGCAAATGTAAGATATATGGCTACTTGTCTGCCATTTATGGATAGAAGGAAATATAGCTCTTTGTCTCCCATAAAAGGTAATAGGAAGTGGGTGTATCTTTTATGATTGGTTCTAGCAAACAGCCAATAGGAATTTCAACCAGGCTGATTGGACAGAGGCAGCCAAAGGAGGAGCAAGGGGGCTGGGCTGAGGAAATATAAGTGCTGGCCATCAGGGCTGGAAGGGCAGAGCTTTTGGTAACCATATACCACTGTGTCTCTCATTTATTTGTCTGACAAATAAATTATTATTTTAATTTCTCTATTGCTGCATTGAATATTTCATTCCAGCTAAGCGTTAACCACAAGCAGGGTGCTATACTGGGACCTTGAAAAATGTAGAACCTGGGCACGCTTTCTGTGTTGAAATGAAAACTATGACTTTCAGGACCCTTCTAAAAAGTAGAGGAAGCAAGATCTGTTGGGGCACTAATGTTGTGAGCCCTTTTATATTGTGCTCAGGCTGCACATATATATGTAAACAAAACAATATATCCTAAAGACCATCTCCAGTGACCTTCATTCCAAGGAAACAGAATTCTGGGTAAGAGCTGGCACCCCTAGAGCCGCTCAGAAATTGGGGTGTGCACGACAGTATTAATCCCCCCATTGTCTACTTTAAATAGGGTTGCTATACAGTGGTACCTCAGGTTAAGTACTTAATTCATTCCGGAGGTCCGTTCTTAACCTGAAACTATTCTTAACCTGAAGCACCACTTTAGCTAATGGGGCCTCCTGCTGCCGCCGCACCACCGGAGCACGATTTCTGTTCTCATCCTGAAGCAAAGTTCTTAACCTGAAGCACTATTTCTGGGTTGGTGGAGTTTGTAACCTGAAGCGTATGTAACCTGAAGCGTATGTACCACAGTATTTCAAAACGTAAAAACTAGGACACCCCAAAGTTGATGAGCTTTTTTTTTTTAGGAAGACCCCCAAATCATGATATTTCACAATTTTTCGATTGACTTGCCTAAGATTCAGCCCTACTTTAAAAGATGCCTTAAAGAATTTGCTACTATTTTTTCTAAAGGCCTATAGTTTCTAAAAGTCTTGATGTGGTTTTGAATCTACATGCTTTATAATCTTTCCTCCCTTCCCCGCCCCCGTTAGCAAGCTTTCACAAAGGTTCAGTGCAGCACTTTGTACAGTACAAGAAATCTTCAGATAATACCAGGACATTTTTGCCCATTTGCCCTTAGCAAACAAGTTATTGTGTTGCACAGCTGAGCTTGTGGTGACAATGACCACTGTATGGCAGGTGTTCTGTAATGCTGGAGAATAAAATCCCTATGGGGAAGCTGTGCTTTCTCTTAAAATGTCGCTACCTTCCTAGCAGTTCCAGCTTTTGCATGGTGATAAATATGGCGATTAGAGCTATTGAGTTGTGCATAAAATAACCCATTTCTAAGCTCAAATTAACCATAGATTTGTTGGTGACAGAATAAATCTGAAATGTTCTTTCCCCTCAACAAAAACTGTGTCCTTTTGAAACTGGACATGTGCCGCAGCTTAGAATAAAAAAGGAAAAAGGAAAGAAATCAAGACAACAAAATCTATAGTTACTTACAAAGAGCAAGGAAAGAAATAATGACTTTCTCCTAAAGTATAATTACTAGGTGGGTGTGGGCATACTTACCTGGACAAGGGGGTGAGTGGCTCCCCTTCTACCATTCCATCTAGTTCAGAGATTTCCATATCTGGGCATCTTAGATTCTTAAGATCACTGCCGTCTTATTCTGATCACTTACACTTTTGCCACTTGAGCTAATGTACATATTTGATTATGTACTTTCATACCCCAACTGTACTGATATGCGGCATCTAGACTGGTGACTGAGAACAGCTGCCAGGATAATACAACACTGGTCCTAAAGGATCTACATTGGCTCCTGGTATGTTTGCGAGCACAATTCAAAGTGTTTGTTGGGAAACTGTGTACGTGCAGCTACTCACACAGAGTCAATTAAGGTTTGGCAGACAGCCAGAAGGCAATCTGAAGGAGTAAGTCTTCCTGGTGATAACAGAGACATGGAGACCGCTCCCTGATTGGTCAAGCTCTCTCAAGGGAGTGATAATTAATGGCTTACTAACTGGAATGTGTTAGTTCGGAGTTCGTGTTCAGAGTTCTGTGTGTCAGTGTAGGAGTTGTGAGTCGTGTCAGAGAGAGCTAGCAAAAGATCCATGTTCTGTTCCTGTAAATAGTCCACTGTATATAATAAACATCTAACTACAAGTTCCTGGTTCCTGCTTCGTCTATTCTGTCTGCAGCCAAGTCACCAATTGCTTCCGTGGATTCTGCGTTTACTCTGCTAGGTCTGGCTAAGGTCCTGCAACTAGTCAGAAAGTTGTGAAACACCAATAGGTTTTACCAATAGTGTTGGCGCTGAGCTCTGAGGGCATTTTGGTGGTTCCCTCACTGTAAGAAGTGAAGTTACAGGGCCTTCTCGGTAGTGGCCACCATCCTGTGGAATGCCCTTCTATCAGATATCAAGCAGATAAACAACTATACAACTTTTAGAAAACATCTGAAGGCAGTCCTGTATCAGTAAGTTTAAAATGTTTGGTGTTTTATTATGCTTTTATATGTGTTGGAAGCCGCCCAGATAAACAACTATACAACTTTTAGAAAACATCTGAAGGCAGTCCTGTATCAGTAAGTTTAAAATGTTTGGTGTTTTATTATGCTTTTATATGTGTTGGAAGCCGCCCAGAGTGGCTGGGGCAACCCAGCCAGATGGGTGGAGTATAAATAATAAAAAAACTATTATTATTGCTATGATGTTCGCCAACCATCAACTCTTCTTTTGTTAAGGAGATTTCTGGTTAATAGTTTTGAGTTGTCCACTGATCTCTTCCTTACAAAATGACCTAACTAAATGTGTTCTTCCCTTGAATAAATCCTGTGCACCAGAGCACCTCCCTCCCAAGGTGTTGGGCACTGTTTGATCTATACATTTGCTGTGCTAGTTTCTGTGATATTTCCCTACACTGTCTGTGGTTCTGCTCACTCATGAGGGGCTTCTCTGTAGTAGGGTTGCCATATTTCAAAAAGTAAAAACCAGGACACCTCAAAAGTTGAGGTGAGCATATGTTGTCTCTAGGTCAGCCCAAAACAGAGTGGCCTGATCTCTGCCCACCCCAAATTGGAGACCTAGGCTGGATGGGGGGATAGCTCTAGTGAGCATCACCACACAACACAGTGTGCATTTCACAGCAGAAAGAGTAGATGGGAATAATTTCATTAATGGTAAAAAAATAAAGGAACCCCTGACCGTTAAGTCCAGTTGCAGACGACTCTGGGGTTGCGGCGCTCATCTCGCTTTGCTGGCCAAGGGATCCGGTGTTTGTCTGCAGACAGCTTCCAGGTCATGTGGCCAGCATGACTAAGCTGCTTCTGGCGAACCAGAGCAGCGCATGGAAATGCTGTTTACCTTCCTGCTGGAGCGGTACCTATTTATCTACTGGTACTTTGACGTGCTATTGAACTGCTAGGTTGGCAGGAGCAGGGAACTGCTAGGTTGGCAGGAGCAGGGACCGAGCAACAGGAGCTCACCCCGTTGTGGGGATTCGAACAGCCAACCTTCTGATCAGCAACCCCTAGGCTCTGTGGTTTAGACCACAGCGCCACCCGCGTCCCAGTCATTAATGGTAGTGCATACAAAATATAGATGCTTTCTTTTAATTGAGACTGTGGCATGATGGATGAAGGACACAAAAGAAGAATAGGAAAATGTGTGCCTTGGCTGGATTCGTTGTCTTGACAAAGCAGAACTTCCCCCTGTAGGTCTTTCTGCTTCCACATTATGTGCCAGATTAACAAGAATACCATTTTTTCACATCTGATTTTCTCTGTTGCGTATGTGCGATTTACAGTGTTGGTGCTGATCACTATAATAGGTACAGAGAAGGCGGTTTTCCTCCTTTTTAAAGAGAGAGAGAAGCAAGACGAATTATTTGCAGTGCCAAGTAAACCAATGGCTATCTGGTCAAATGAAAACAAGGGAATGCAGCACACTTACTGCAACCATGTCAGAGAAAGATAAGCAATTTTAAGTTGATTCTATGCCTGTCATTTCAATTAACCCACTAATAAGCTGTTGAGGTGGATTTATTTCCATCATCAACAGGGACAGCTGTTTTTGTCACTACAGTTGTTTGTCAAACGCCTTGGTACTCGGACGTTTTGGCTCCCAAATGGTGCAAACCCGGAAGTGAGTGTTCCAGTTTGCAAATGTTTTTTGGAAGCCGAATGTCTGACACGGCTTCTGATTGAGTGCAGGAAGCTCCTGCAGCCAATCGGAAGCTGCGCCTTGGTTTTTGAACCGTTTCAGGAGTCAAACAGACTCCTGGAATGGATTAAATACGACAACCAAGGTATGACTGTAAAACTATTCTAAGGAGTGTCGCTAGAAAAGCATTTCAAATATCTGGGATGGGAGTATATTTATTTAGTTGTTAATTGTGTTTTATGGACTATGGATTGAGAAGGAGGGTGTTTTCAGTGTTTTTTAAAGAGGCTTTAGCCTGTTGTGAACAATGTAGAGATTTGCTTGTGGTGACAAAGAGAGTTTTATAATAATAATAATAATAATAATAATAATAATAATAATAATAATAGTTGCTTTGGTGTTGTGGAGTGCACTTTCTGCTGAAATACCAAAAGCCCACATCTGCACTGACATCCCACCCTCTTTTGAATATGCATCTGTTTACAGGTGTTCCCTCGACCTCTTGACCTGAGTATCCTGTTTTAATTGCCATGTTATTTTGTTATTTTTTAAAAATATATATATATTCAAAATTAAAACAAAACATATTATCCCAAAACATACCATCCTTATTTTTTTCCCCATTTTTCCTTCCTCCCCCCACCCTCCCACACAAAACCCACCCACCCCCACTCCCTGGGTTCCCTCAGTTCCAGAATGCTGTTTTCTGCATGTTACAAAGTTCTATAGATCATCAAACTATTTAGGTGATTATTATCAATAAAAAGTTTGTGAATGTTTATTCAAAGCCAACCAAGGAGTCCAGTTTGCTTTGTTGCAAAATTGCCATGTTATTTTAATAAGATAAAGATATCTTAATATCTTTAATAAAGATAAGATATCTTTAATAAGATATTTAATAAGATATTATTGTACGTTTTAAACATGGTCATTTATGTTTTAATGGAATTGTTACATCGTGTATTTCAATTTAAAATTATTTTTGCTGCATATGTGCTGCTTGTGCACTGTGTACAATATACTCGCAAGACTTTCTAGGCAGTAGTCAACAAAATCTTTGTACTTATGTAAAGATGATGGGCATTATTAATTAATTAACTAACCTACACATCACCCCAAGATCCAAGTGCAGGTCACTACAATTTACAACAGTAAAAACAGTTTAGTTTAAAAACAAACAAACTTAAATGGTTGCCAGTCTTGAAGCTGCCAGCCTAGTTGGTATAAATTGGGGAAGGGGCATAATCTTGCTATTTGCCTCAGGCGTCAAAATGCCTTGGGCTGCTCTGAAGCACATGTGCCACTTTTCATACGGTGATGAAGGATATTTGGACTTGCACAGAAAAGGGGTTAACACAGGACTGTTCATTTGCTACAGGAGAGAAGATGAAATGCAAATGTAAAATGTGCAAATATGCATTTGTTCATTTATTAGCATTTGCTGTGAAGGCCCGAGTATAATGAAGTGTTATTGTGAAGTACCTGCATGTCTTCTGCTTCAGAATGTATGGCACTGGTTTCTAAAAGGCATTAGCAGAAGAGGAAAATAAAATCTCCTGCCATTGTCTTTGTGTCTGTAGGTGGAGATATGAGACCATATTTCAATTATATATAAAAAATTGCTTATACATAGGATACTCTTATTTCACCTTCTTGGATTCATCATCTAGAAAAGGAATTCAAATTGGAAATCATTTCTTTTAAAAATCATGTCAACCAGAACCTTTTGCGGTGACAAACAGATATTAGCAAAGACTTCTGGGCATGTGGACACTCAACTGAATATACTATGCGTGTGATACATTTCTTTAAAACAAAATGCTCAGGCACTTGCAATTACATAATGAGCATATTAACTGGGGACACTGAGTCATGAAAAAGGAAAATAGATTTTAGGAAGGTAGCTCAAGGAAAGTAAATTTACCCGGGGAGTAAATTGTTTGAAAATTGGGTTCTGTTTCTGACTTGTGCAGATGTGGATGAACACAATGGGGTTTATGCTTGAGCAGTTTAAGGCCATTCGTTCATTCATTATTTTGTTTGTATGCTCCTTTTCCACAATCAGTCAATCAAGCTCAAAGCACCTTACAACAAAGAAAAGAGGAATGATTCTCAAAAGCAAATAGTGCAAAAGCAATTTCAGAATAGTATAATGAAATGGCACAATAACAAGTATAATAGCATAGATTTGTAAGACGGAAATGTTGTTGCTGTTTGGGCAACAAGATTACCTTAAGAATGTCCTGGCAATAGCAGCAATAACAAGGGAGCTTGATCGTTCCATCTTCTTTCTATAAATTCCCCTCCCACGATGTTGCTTACAGTCCCTCTTACGTTGCAACTTGCAAGGCTTCTAAAGGCAAGAGGTAGCAAAGCTGGAATCCCTTCTCCCGTGATGTAACTCAGGCATGGGATCGGAAGTAAAATGGGTCATTGTGTAGTGCTATGCTATGTCCTTCACTTCGTAGGTCCCAGCCAACATCCCACAGCCGCTGAAAACATTCAGTCCTTATTATGCCGTTTCAGGTTTCTCCTAAATATGTTTCTGTACTTCTGCAAACCTTGGGGTTGTCCCAGGCCTGTTCATGTGTGGATGGTGCCAGCTTGGCTACATAAGCTGAATGTGCCAAATGAAAAGATGAGCTATGTGTAATAACACGGGGTAGCCAATGTGGTGTTATCTGGGTATTGTTGGACTACAACTCCCATCACCCTTGACTTTAGGCTGTGCTGGCCTGGGATTGGTGGGAACTGGTTGGTTGGTTGGTTGGCTGGCATCCATCTGTCTCAGAGGACAATGGAGGAGTGTGCTTTCATGGGTGAAGTCAAACTGCTGGAGAGTTGCAGTGTCTGCTGTGGCTGTTGAGACTGATAGGGAAGAAACATGTTTTGTTGCAGCTGGGGCAGATGAAGGCATCTGGTTGTGCTGCTGCAGATGCACCATGGCATTTCTTCTCTCTGTGCTCCTCCCAGTGATCGTTTCTCCTTTGGTTACTGCTGTGGATAGATGACCTGACTGACCGTCACCAACAACATCCAGAGGACACCATGTTAGCTGATGCTGTTATAGAGAGTGAAGAGTTTTGTTTGTTAAATCATTAGCTGATTTAAACCATTTGTATACTGTGCTTTGGGACATGGGTAGCGCTGTGGGTTAAACCACAGAGCCTAGGACTTGCTGATCGGAAGGTCTGCAGTTCGAATCCCTGTGATGGGGTGAGCTCCCATTGCTCGCCCCCTGCTCCTGCCAACCTAGCAGTTCGAAGGACTGTCAAAGTGCAAGTAGATAAATAGGTACCACTCCGGCGGGAAGGTAAACGGTGTTTCCATGCGCTGCTCTGGTTCTCCAGAAGCGGTTTAGTCATGCTGGCCACATGACCCGGAAGCTGTACGCCAGCTCCCTCGGCCAATAGAGCGAGATGAGCACAGCAACCCCAGAGTCGGTCATGACTGGACCTAATGGTCAGGGGTCCCTTTACCTTTACCTTATAGTGTTCTTTGCGCAAGCCACAGGGCAGTTGACAATGAAGATAAACCTGATAAAATAAATCAGATAAAAAGAAGATTATAAATATACATAAAATCTGTAGAATAAGACACAACTATAAAAGCATTATGTTATGTTATCTTGTCAGCCGTCTGGAGGGTGGGACAGTTATTGTCATTGTTACAGTCATAATGAATCTCTTATAATTCTAAGCGGGCTTTTCAGAAATAATTCAACAACACAGTTTTAGAAAGAAAGAAAGAGCACTTTCATTTCTTTCAGTTAAACAAATCAGGGCCATGGAAGAAGGAGCTTAGAAGCAGCTTCTGCTTCTGATGACTCAATACTGCAGGTGCACGTTACCTTTTAAATCTGTAGGAGAAGAAAAATGATCATTTGAATAGTAGCTCCGAGGCTCAGAAGGACCCTTGTCAGAATCCATTCGGAAAAGAGGCTTCGTTTAGAAATGGTGCTGTTTCTATTTAGCCTGCTAGAAAATATGCTGGCTTTAGAGGAAGAAAGGAATGTTGGTGCATTTTCACTCCCTCACACACTCCAATTTCAATCCCCCAGGCTCATCCATTCTTTCCCCGCCCCTTCCTAGCTCCGCATGTTGAAGGAAGCATCCAAACCCGAAGAACAGTGGTGCTTTGAATCCAGGATGTCCTTAGTCTGGAAACTGAACTCCAGACACAAAGCAGGTTCAATATCCAGAGCAAGAGAGAACCAGCATTCAGAAAACAATCACATATTTTATATGCAGAGACAGGGGCACCATTTTGCCCTCAGGATTGTGGGTGCCCGCACACACCACACATAATGTGTGTGACATCACACACCGTATGTGCAGGCGTGTTCATGTGACGTTGCATGTCCGTGTTGAGGCAGCCAGTGGCGGCTGGTGGTGGCAGCGACTCCTCCGACTCCTCCTATCCGCAGCCAGCGAGGCACCCTTTTCCACAGGGAGGGCCTTGAGGAGATTTCACCCCTCCCATATCCAAGAATCTGCTGATGTTCTCTGCTGATTCTCCAGAGAGGAGGGGGCGGTTTCTGCTCTCTACTTATTCCACTCCAGCCTCACATCAAAAAGAGAGAGAGAGAGACTGAGTGTTAGAGAGAGATCATGTGTATAGATAAGGTTGCTGCTAAGAGCAGCTGCAGACACTCAGTGCAGTTCAGCATTTTTTCGTTTAGACCTCATTTAGCTCTGTACATAGTTGTGTATTATTGTTGTAGATAGAATAACAGAAGATATTCTACAGAGCTGCTCTCTGAGTCGTTTATGCTCTGCTGTACTCTGCTATACTCTGCTGTGCGATGACTGTCTTCTTGTGGAAGTGAATCCAGTGCTCACAACTCTAAGCTGTGAGTCCACAGCACTTTGATCTGTTCCTGTGCAGAAGGTGGTCTCTGGAAGTGCTACCCAGCTCGCCTGGCCCAGTCGGGGCTGAAGTGAATGAGTCCAGTTGGTGGCACTGGCTCAAGGGTGATGCTGACAGGCCTTGGAGTTAGAAGCAGAGAGACTCTGCCTCTCTGTCTGAGGCCTAGCCCACAGAAAAGGATGTCTTGCTGGCTGGCTGCGGAAGACAGAGCTGAATTGCTTCTCTCTCAGAGGCAGTACCGCTGCCACCTGACAACATTTTTCATTGACTTTGTGGGTTCCTGGCTCCCACAATTATCTTATTCTGGGTGCCCAAGCACCCACGGCCCCCTGGGTGCAGAGATGGGTACAGAGATGGGGAGCAGTGTGTGTGCTGAAGTTTGTAATACCACAGCCACTGCATATGAAGGTAAAGGGGTGGGGTATGGAGTCAGCCTTGTCTGAAAATAATACTTGGGCCCTTGTACATGGAAGCTAATTCCCCTGCCTCCACTGCTTATTGGAGTAGGAGAAAAGTGAATGCAGGACAGTGGTGTCAGTATGTGGGCCATTTGCAGCTCTCTGGGCATTCTGCCCACTCGGTGACACCAGGACATTGGCATTGATTTCAATCAATCTCCCCTTTAAAAAACCGTCTCCACCATTCCTCCTTAGTCCAGCCCCTGACAGAGAGGCACGGATTCCCCAACCTTGCTACCTGGCATTGTCCTTAAAAATATGCACAGTGAACCTGGAGAGATGCATGACCCCTGGTCAGTAACCCAGCTTCTGGGTTCTGGACCAATAGTAGTTTTGGAGCAGATATTTTGTTGTACTCTTGATGGGTGGCTAGCTTGGAACTTTTCTGACAGTCAACCAGGTGGTGAGCCCTAGATGGCTGGTAGGATAGGTTGCATGTGGCGCCATCTCTGGCCAGGATGCTAATAGCTACGGTTGTAATAGGATATGCATGCATTCAGCACATCACACAGCAAAAGCAATAAATGTGCTTCTTTCTGGCTCTTTATAGTGTATTTTGAATGATCTTTAAAGGATGGGAATAACTCTTTAAAGGAGCTTCGTGAAGTTTTAAGATTATTGCACTTCAGAACTTGAATCTATTGAAGTGTTGTATAACAAATCCTGCAGAACAAAAGTCTTCAATTCCTGATGAGTTAACATTCAAACAGATCAAAGCTTTTATATATATATATAAAAAATCGTTCTTGGGAGGCAGCATATATTAAAAACAAACAAACAAAAATCCTTGCATGACTTGAGTGCTTATGAAATGATCCATTTTGACAGCTTGAGAGCACAGCTTTCCCTGTGCCAATAATACTGGGATAGCAGGAGCAAAGAGGTGAAGAGAAGGAATATAAAAATAATTAAGAGTATGGGATGGCTTTCATATTAGTACTAGATTAAAGAGATTAGTGTCATAGAACTGGTAGGAATGAGAGGGCCTAAAGGTCTCTTCTCAGGTAGAAATTTCAGTGATGAAACGGGATGCATTTCCTGAAGGTGCGAGACACAGCAGCATGCAATAACGCGAAGGGAAATAATGTGGCACACCTTGCAAGAGACCTGGGCAGGGTGGAAGCAGAGATGGGAGCCAAATTCAGTTCAGTTTGCCTTTAAAGGCAACCCTACCTGAAAGAGTACAGGGATCAAAACGCAGCTTATCCTTTGCAATTTGTACCTCTCCAGCCAAGTAATGTGTACAAATATGCATATGCTAGAATAGTAAGTGTGCATGAAAATGCATATATTAGTGAAAATAAGAAGAAAACAATGCATGGCTTTGGGGAGCATTGCTCTGCAAAAAATAAATGCAGAGGCAAACTTGCATAGTGTATAGCGGGAGAAATTTGCACTAAAATGCTGAAGAATTTTCCGGAGCATTTTGAAAAAGAAGACAAAGAATATAATATAATTATGATATAATATAACATGGAGTAACAAAGGTGAACAGTATTAAGTTGGCTTTCTAGTACAGCACTGAAAACTAATTATCAAAATTCTCCAGGGCTTTCGTAGTCTTGTGTGTGGCTTTTAGGAGACTGTTTTATTTGTGTTATTATATTTTTCTTGTACCATCCATGGCTGATATTTGTCATCTTGTTTCTTAAAGTTTAATTAAATGATAGGTTAATGTATACACATTTGATCATTAGCATGACTTAATTAAAAGAAGAAAAAAATATCACACATATGCAAGTGACTTCTAGAACAGTGTGTTCCTAGGAACAGTGGACTTTCTTGGTAACAACATCAATAATGGTGTCCAGGCCTTTTCCATGGTTGCATCATTATTGTGGAATACTTTGCCTTGTGAAGCTTTGACAGCCCCCTCTCTGTTTTTCTTCAGTCTATGAAGGCATTTTATTCTGACAGGCTTTTGTCTTGTAAAGTATTTGATGTCTCACATCAGTGATGGGGGAACCTCTACCCCAAAGGACTAATTTGGCTTGTGTTGTGGTTTGGCCCAAACCAGCTTGATCAACATCCACCGTAATTGATCTTCCTTTGTATAATGAAGTTGCAGGAGAGTACTGAGTACATTGTAATGCACACTCAGCTCCTGTGGGATAACATTTGATGGGTCTGAACAGTGGTCCACGAATTGTAGCTGAACTTTCTCGCCCACCATCAGCATCTGGTAGCTAGCTGCAAATTTAATCTGACTATAATTTCAGTTGGCCTTGCTTCTGAGTAAGGATGTGTAGGATTATATCTGAACAGTGCAATGCTAAGAAGTAAGTTGATTAATTTCAGTGGGGGTTGTGCGCTAGTTCCCAACCCCAGTGGATTGTTGAACTACATAAGACTAGAAAGACCATAGATCAGACCTACCAAGGGAGTTATTATGTTCTGATTCAAGGAACCAAACTGTCACATACAACAACTGCAGTGATTAATTCCCAGCAAAATCAGCCTTTTGAAGATGCTAGTAAACCACCAGTAAGACAATAGAATCCTACTCTGTCCTAATACAATGTGTGCCATCTAATTCCATGAAGACATCTCTGCTCCATCTTGTCTGCTCACTGACATTACTTGAGGTCATCTCTGCCCATATTTTTTAATCTCATCCAAACTGTACCAAGAGATTTGGTGATGGTGAGTTTACCTCTGGCTGACCACCTCTAATGTCACAAGGGAGTCTTTGGCTACCATTGTCTGAGCTCCTCAGATCCCAGAGAAGGACAGGGCTGGTGGAAAACATTGGGAAATGATGGACTGTGTGTGTCCATCACAAGCAGGGGCTTGTGTTCAGGCTAGTGGCCAAGGTAGGAAGGACTGGAACAGGGAGTGGACCAGAATGACATTGATAATGAGAGAAGGCCAGAGGGAGATGGGAAGGCAAGCTGTAAAAAAGAATAGGAAGAGAAGAGAAGTGTCTATATTGTGTGAGTGTTCTGTGAAATGGGTTTGATAATTGCCATCACTGCATAAGCAAATCAGACCCCATTCAAGGGCCTTGTGTGATGCCCAATCCCTAGTCAATATAAGAAAAAGATCTATGCCTCTTAGCAGCGCCATCAGTCTTAATTCTCACTGAGAATGAGAAGTTAGGGCTGTTAATATTTAGGGAACTGATCAGAACTAATGGATTTACTGAGACTGCTATCCTTAAAGATCTCTGAAATATCATTCAAACATTGAGAAGATTGGCTAAAATCAGGCTACCCTGGCATTAGTTATTAAGTAAAGACCTTACAAATGGCTCAGATAAGGCAATTTTTTGGGAAAGCACCATGGCCATATTGCTTCTCAGTGCCAGAGTACTAGAATTTATAGATGCCAGCCCCCATCCAGTCAGAAAAGCAAGTAATAGCAACATTAATCATGATTAGTGCATATATTTCAAGCTTCTTGTCTATTGCTCAGGCTTCCTCTCTCCCCTACCAGCTCTTCAAAGGCCTACCTGCCAAAATTCATGTCAGCCAGTAGTGAATTGGCCCAGAAGTGCAATCACCATTTTAGCTAATAAGGTTATAATGACCTTATCTGCCATTATAGTTTGTAGCTTGGCAGAAGTGTCATAGCAGGTGGATAGAGATCTCCTTCTAACAAGCTATCATCAGCACAGTCATATTGTGTTAATGCATAAATTGCTACCCAGAATTCCTTGCTTATTGTGCAATTGCTTTCCTGAGCTGGAAGCTTTACAGTCCAGAATTCATTTATATTCATGATTTATATTAGTACAGTATGGGAATTCAGACTAAAACTGAAAACTAAAATGTTATCCAGTGGCACCAATCTCACGCCACAAACTCAACCATTTCATCAGTTAATTAATGGGAGCTGGTTCTTAAAAGCCATGGCTGAATAAATGTACAACGTAGGAAAACAGATTTTCACAAGCTAGAGCAGGCTGTAAACAATAAGAGACAAACTTTCCCCTAAAGCTACCATCCAATCAAATATATGACTGTTATACGTATTGCAGATTTCAAAGGCTCAAAGTGCTTCACATCCAGTAACTCGGCCTTATAACAGGCCTATAAGGAAGATGAGCAGTGATGTTTGTGCACCATGGCCAGAGCACTTTGGCTAGCATAAGCCCTCTTCTGTCTTCCCCATTAAGTTCTAGAGCTGCACACCTGTTTGGTCTGTTACAGGAAGAAGAAAAAAAAGAGTCTTGTGATATCTTACAGACCAGAAGAAGATTTAACAGATTAGAGCCCATATCATCAAATGCAACTTCACACAAAGAAATCTGGCCCTCTCCATGGTGCTGAAGTAGACTCCAGAGGGTGCCTGGAGCTCTGCATTTCTTGCTATAATTACATCTATCCTCTGCTAAACATCTTGGCTTGAGGAAGGTGTCAGCTAGAGATTCTAGAAGACACCAACTGAAAATTGCTTTTTGCCTGGTAAGTTATAGTTCTGCCATCCCAACACACAACAGCTGCCTTGTATAGTCTTCCCCAGATTGCCAGACTTCTGTGATATGATGCATGGCTTTTTAAAAGAAAATGTCCTTAGGTCTCCCTGAGGTCCACCCTCTTTCATGAAAGGATAACTTGCCTCTCTCTGATTTCATATGTGAGAACAGGTAAAGTAAAGACTTTCTCCCCATGCTCAGAGCCTCCATTATTTTAATTATTGTGGCTTGGCCTGCCTACTTTGTTCATCTGGACTAACAGACTCTGCACACACTCTATTACCTATTTTTCATTTCTGGCATGTTTGCGATAGTCAGAATTATAGGCCATGCTCCCAGGCTGATTTGGCCATGCCCTCTGCATGTTAGCATTTTCATACACAGAAAGCTGAAGAATACAACATCCCATCATAGAGTTTCCCACAGTATCTAGTTGGCAAAATTCCATTACTTAATAGCATCTCAGTCAATGGTGGGGAGGGGGGAGGAACTTGATTCATTTCACAGTTCAAGATGAAGCTATTTGCATTCTCCAAAACAATATGCAACCAAAAACACAGTCATCCTTCAAAATCCACACTTCTCTGAAATTTGCAATCCAGATCTCGAATCAAGTAATGGGTACAGAAATATATGTACTGGGGTAAGCTGTGCATACAAATATATCTGGGCGAAAAACATTTAAAGACACATTGTATTTGCAAAAAATGCTTTGTAAATGTGTGTGTATTAGGCAAAATTGCATTTAAAGATGTGTGCATTAGGAGAAACTCACAAAAATGTGCTGCTGAATTTTCATGACTTTTAAAAATTGTAAACTGATGTGGAAATGTGGAGGACTGGAGTTAAGATAGGGAAAAAATGAGAAATTGATATCCATCCCTAGTCGATGGGAAAGTGCAACTCAGAAACAGGCAACTAATAGGGTCTAGGGTCTGGGACTCCCCAATGGGAAAAAGCTGCAACTTTGAGAGCCTTTTCCTTTAGAAAAAAATTGAGAGGGGATATGTGATTTTAAAGCCAATGAGTGACATCTAACCAAGTCCTACTTAATTTTGTTACTTAAGCCCATTGAATTTCAGTGGATTGGCTGTAAGACTAACATTGGTTCGTACTCAAAGGCCTTTTTATCCCAAAATATGTATTGAGTTATCACCCAGTTTACTCAAAGGAGGCATATTGTGTGTCTCTAGAGGGAAAGACCCAACCAATAAAGTTTTGCTCTTTAAATGATAATCCACCCCGATCACTATCAGTATAAAAACACTGTGATAATTTATTTATGTTCTGCTCTTCATTCCAAACAACCAGTGATAAAACATTTTTAAACCATTTTAAAAACCATTCCAGGAATGCAGATGCAGACTGGGAAAGACATCAACTTGAAAGATGAAGATCTTCAAGAGACAGCAAAGAAGACGTCTGTCTAATATTGAAAGGGAGGGAATTTCAAAGGGTAAGTCACAAAACCAAAGGCCTAGTTCCTGTGCTGTATGGAATGGACCTCCTGATAAAATGGTATCTGCAGGTAGCCCTCTCCTGCCGAGTGCAGTAATTGATTGAGTATATAGAGGTTGAAATGATGACCGTATATAAAAGTGTGTTTGCTCATTTTTTAATGATATGCTTTCTGATCCAGCAGGAGGGATCTTTGCACATAATCACACATTCCGATATGCACTGGGGTGCTCATAAGAGTCCAATAGGATTAGCTGGGTCCATCTCTCTACTTACTTCGCCAAACCTTTATTAGGCATTACAAATATAGGTAAAAGTAAAGGGACCCCTGACAGTTGAGTCCAGTTGTGGATAACTCTGGGGTTGCGGCGCTCATCTCACTTTACTGGCTGAGGGAGCCGGCGTACAGCTTCCGGGTCATGTGGCCAGCATGACTAAGCTGCTTCTGGTGAACCAGAGCAGTGCACAGAAACACCGTTTACCTTCCCGCTGGAGTGGTACCTATTTATCTACTTGCATTTTGGCGTGCTTTCAAACTGCTCGGTTGGCAGGAGCAGGGACCGAGAAATGGGAGCTCACCCTGTCGCGGGGATTCGAACTGCCAATCTTCTGATCAGCAAGCCCTAGGCTCTGTGGTGTAACCCACAGCTCCACCCACTTCTATACAAATATAGGCCATCATAAAACATCCACACACATGCTCTCTCTCTCTCTCAAACACACACACACACAAATAGCCATGTAAAATATGCAATAATGAGGATTTTCATTGGGGTTTCTTCCTGCTAAATTATGCCATTCACCACTCTAAGAGATACTATTGACAAAAAACTCAGCCACTCTTGCATTTACTTCTGGGTTAATATCAGACAGATAGAATCTGACACAGTGGTACCTTGGTTTATGAACTTAATTCGTTCTGGAAGTCCGTTCTTAAACCACAGTGTTCTTAAACCAAGGTGTGCTTTCCCATAGCAGTGGGGGATTCAATTTACAAATGGAACACACTCAACAGGAAGTGGAACATGTTCTGCTTCCAAGGCAACGTTCACAAACCAAATCATCTACTTCCGGGTTTGCAGTGTTCTTAATCCAAGTTGTTCATAAACTAAGCTGTTCTTAAACCAAGGTACCACTGTATTTTCATCTCTCTCCTCCCCCTCTTCCAGTTATTAACAGCTTTTCATTGTCATTGTGCTCTACTGTTATTAACTGATGTATATTGTGCTTTCTTGTATTTATTGCAAGCTGCCACTTGCCAAAAATGGCAAGCTGTAAAAACGGAATAAATTTTCATGGAGGTAGTTTAATTTCAGGTTTGGCACAATCTTTCTCACTCTCTTTTTCTTTTTCTTTATAATAAAGTTAAGAATATAAGCTCTTTAGCTTGCACTCAGGCCCTGCTATCAAACTCAGACCAATATGTCCCATCTAATGTCACTGATATTATACTAAAGCCTTGAAAACTGGGAATTTCTTCTGTCCTGACCTCCTACTGTTCTCCCCAATTTCTCCCCGTTCCAAAGGGAATTTCACTTTAAGTGCTTGAAGCCTTTTCAAATGTATGGCACATATTCCTTTCTCTAACCCCACCTCCAACCAACACAACCCCCAGCCCCCGGACTGGCTCTTTGTTCAGATGCTCAGACACCAACTTGAAGATGGTTGTCATTTTGACAACCACATTACCTGGGCTCTTTTGTCACAGAGGTGAACAGGAGAGCCGCTATTCTGTGACAACGTGACTGATAAGAAGAGAGGCAGATGGAAATAAAGAGCCATGTCTCTTTTGTGCATGTACACACACTACGGTTATGTGTGATATGCTGGAAAGGCTTCTGCATGACTGCCCAAGCTATTCAGCCATATTCCTCCCCCCCACCCTTATTTTGCTTCTGCCATACAAAGCATGACTTTTGGATTTAGATACATACTGACAGGGTTTTCTTCTCTCCATCTAATAGACATGGTGGAAAGGTACCAGGTCTCTGTTACTTATACCGTCAGACACACACAAATTATGAATTTTTTAATCTTTAAAGCAGAGTCCACCTAAAACAGAGGAAACATGAGCTGGCATTGTACCCTTTAAACAACAACAACACTTGCTCTATCAAAAGGTTTTGTGTAGTTATTTGTTTCTACAAGGTTCCATTCTGCATTCCCCTGAATGACACTAACTGTGTACTTGTGTTGTTGCAAGGGTTTCAGTTGTTGAGTTGGGATTTGAAGCTTGTTTCCCTAGGTCCCAGTCTGACACTCTAACCCAGGGGTTGGCAAGGCTTACCAGGCATGGGCCAGATCACTCCCGCGGAGAACCTCCGTGGGCCGGGCCAGCACAACACAACACTGAAAATCGCTTCTGCACATGTCTGCGGGGCTGGAAATCACTTCTGCACGTGCCCAGATGCCGAAAATCATGCCTGCACAGAAGCGATTTCCGGCATCTGGGCATGTGCAGAAGCAATTTCTGGAGCAGCGGAAGAGAGTCCCCGCGCCGCGCTGTGCCAGTTTAGCACAGCACATGGGGATTTGCTGAGCGGGTGGCTCGGTTTGGGGGCAGTTCGTGGGCCGGTTAAATGGCCTCCATGGGCTGCTTCTGGCCCATGGGCCACAGGTTGGGGACCCCTGCTCTAACCACCACACTACCCTGGTTTCCACTGCTGAGCTGCCACCATGATGGGAAGACAGCTAGTGTGGTTACCAAGACATGCCACTGGGAGGCACCAGTAGAGAGATGTTCATCAAGGTGAGGTCTCAGGGACATCTGTGAATGGATGTCAGGCTTCAGGGAATCAGCTTCCTCCCCCCCCCCCCCATTGCAGCAGATAGGCAGAACAAAGGAAAATGAGTATTCCTACCAGTTAGAAATTTTAATAATCACAGGGAGAGAACAAAGAACCCATCTCCCAGAATGATATCATGCGTCAGAACAACTTGGCCACAATAAGGAAATTTTGCCTATGGTATGACTGTTTTCCATCTTCCCATTTTGACTCTCTGGCACCCTATCTGCATATCCTAGCAATTCTAAAATATAGATGCGCTTTTACTCTCACAAGATTGAATGTATTGCCCTTGGCTGTACTTGAGGGATGATTCCAACAGATTCTTCGAAAAACTCTTATAATAATAATAATAATAATTTTTATTTATATCCCGCCCTCCCCAGCCGAAGCCGGGCTCAGGGCAGCTAACAACACTAAAATAGTGCAACATTATAAAAACATTATAAAATATAATTAAAATCAAAATTGATGGCAACCATAAACTAAAGTTTTGTAAAGATTGCCAAAGGAGGGAGTCAGGCTGCGCCCTGACCAAAGGCCTGGTGGAACAGCTCTGTCTTGCAGGCCCTGCAGAAAGATGTCAAGTCCTGCAGGGCCCTGGTCTCTTGTGACAGAGTGTTCCACCAGATCGGAGCCACAGCCGAAAAAGCCCTGGCTCTAGTTGAGGCTAGCCTAACCTCTCTGTGGCCTGGGACCTTCAAGATGTTTTTATTTGAAGACCGTAAGTTCCTCTGTGGGGCATACCAGGAGAGGCGGTCCCGTAGGTATGAGGGTCCTAGGCCGTATAGGGCTTTGAAGGTTAAAACCAGCACCTTAAACCTGATCCTGTACTCCACCGGGAGCCAGTGCAGCTGGTATAGCACAGGATGAATGTGATCTCGCAGCGAAGACCCCGTAAGGAGTCTCGCTGCAGCATTCTGCACCCGCTGGAGTTTCTGGGTCAGTCTCAAGGGCAGCCCCACGTAGAGCGAGTTACAATAATCCAGTCTGGAGGTGACCGTCGCATGGATCACAGTGGCTAGGTCAGGGCGAGAGAGGTAAGGAGCCAACTGCTTAGCTTGGTGGAGATTAAAAAATTCCGCCTTTGTTATAGCTGCAATCTGTGCCTCCATGGAAAGGGAGGTGTCAAAGATTACACCCAAACTCTTAACGGATGGTGCTGGCACTAATTGCACCCCCGCAAGAGATGGGAGTTGCCCCCTCAATCCCATATCGTCCTGTCCCAGCCAGAGGACCTCTGTCTTCGAAGGATTTAACTTCAACCGGCTCCCACGTAACCATCCAGCCACAGCTTCCAAGCATCTGATCAGTGTGTCTGGGGCCGAGTCAGGATGGCCGTCCATCAACAGATAGAGTTGGGTGTCATCAGCATACTGATGGCAGCCCAGCCCAAAACTCCGGACAAGCTGGGCGAGGGGGCGCATAAAGATGTTAAAAAGCATCGGGGAGAGTATCGCACCCTGGGGCACTCCACACACCAAGGAGTGGCGGGATGACAATTCCCCCCCAAGCGCCACCCTCTGTCCCCGACCAGAGAGAAACGAGCGCAGCCATTGAAGCACTGTGCCCTTGATCGCCACGTCGGCAAGGCGGTGGTCCAGGAGTTCGAGATTGACCATGTCGAAGGCTGCTGACAGGTCTAGAAGAATCAGCAGCCCCGACCCGCCTCAATCCAGCTGCCTGCGGAGATCATCTGTTAGGGCGACCAGAGCCGTCTCGGTCCCATGTCCAGTGCGGAAGCCGGACTGGAATGGATCCAGAGCCGATGTTTCATCCAGAAACCTACCAAGCTGTTCAGCAACCGCTCTCTCAATCACCTTACCCAGGAATGGAAGATTCGAAACCGGGCGGTAATTGGATAGATCTAAGGGATCTAATGATGTTTTCTTTAAAAGCAGGCGCACCACTCCCTCCTTCAGTTCCCCTGGGAATGTCCTGGGAGAAGGCAGTACCGAATCGGTGGCGCATGCCCTTCTGGCTTGCACTTTTTATAAAGACTTGAGGAATGAGGTTATCGCCCTTCTTTTATTGTCCATTCTGGGTTGCCCAACCACTGCCACAATGTCATTTCTCTTGGCAGATCAAGATGAGCAGGTGACAGCAAAGGTTGCAATGTTTTTAGCTGAGGCAATTAGAATAAGATCCACTATTTTGACCATTGAGTCAAAATTCTAAAATGTATTTTATATAATTAACTTTTTATTTCTAATCTTTGTATATCATATTGTTGTTTTCTTGCTATGGCCAATGGCTGACACAAATAAAGATTCATTCACTCATTCATCCTCCTGGAATGGCGATGCTCCTAATTAAGGATCCCACCCCCTTACATCCCTATGAATCTACATCACTTCTACATCTTGTAATCTGAGTTTTGTGTGCTTTCTGCTCTGCCACTTTTTGAGCTCTTCTTGACCTTGGGGAGAGCGGAGGAATGCTTTCTAGAGACAGTGATTCTGTTAACTCTCTCCCAGTGTTTCTTATCCTAGCTGTTCCCCACCCAGTATTCCCCAGCTTCTGCCTTCTGAACTTTGCCCCTCTGCAAACCACTGCTCCAAATCTATACTGTCCTCCTGCTCCTGGGAAGATTCAGGATCTGGATCCGAATCAAGGGGAGGGGGAGGCTCCCATCATTCCCCCTCAGTGCAGCCCTCCTGTTGGTACTAAAGGGTTAAGAGGTAACAAGTCGCTCTAATCACTGAGCAGCTGGAAGTCATTAAGCATCCAGGAATGTGAGTTAGTTTGTATAAATAGTCAGTTCACCCATGTGTTTTTGGTCCTTGACCTGACTTGCAGACTCAGTTTGTGGCCATGGGCGTGTTTGCTGATATGAGTTAAGTTTAGAGTAAAGTTTTCTTTATGCCGGAGATAAAAGCATGTGTGCTTTATCGCCAGGGTTTTTCTTTTGTAAATAAAGTTTTTTCCTGAGTTCCAAAGTGCTTGCTCCAGGATTCTTCATTGAACGGTACTGACTCTCCTGCCTTCTTCAACCGCTGCACGAAATTCTCTGCTGAGATAAGATCTATGGCGTTGGAAGCGCACTGGATGTTTACTTAACATTAAACTAATTAAAGTTAAATGGACACCTCCTCAGCACGGTCCCTGACACTGGATCTAGAAAAGAGCACGTTGACTCCCATATGCATTAACACAACTATGGTTTTTGTATCATTAAGAAGCTGCAAAATTGCTATTTTCCTAAGCCTGCTGACCTCATTAAGCCTTTGAGCAAGCCATTTTTTGGAGTGTTGGGACAATGTCATGAGTGAGTGACTTGTTAATTTGTCAGTCCTTCCTTGCAAAGAAGAAGAAGACGAAGACGAAGACGAAGACGAAGACGAAGACGAAGAAGAAGAAGAAGAAGAAGAAGAAGAAGGAGAAAGGCATTTTACAGCAGTTCCCTAGACATTCACCAGAAAAGAACTCCTTTCAGCCCTGCTCTCAGTGCACCTGACTCAACCAGCTAAAGATGCCAGTATTGGTGTCTGACAACCTTCCTAATGCTGTGGCATTCATATGAAATTGTGTTCCACCTCTCCCGCTCTCGTGCAGCAAAATCCCCAATGCTATGTGTTTACTTCTCCTGGCGCTGCCTTCTGGAACACTTCACACTTTGACCATTTCTGCTCATTCCCTCTTTGGAGGCAATGCAAATTGGGAACATTTGTGTGTTCAGATCTCATTCCAGACATCTTGGTTTCCTCATCAAAGCCAGCCAAGAGAAACAGAGCTTCATTTGATTAAATCACCTAAGGGACCAAGGCTATATCTTAGTGCTGTGCCACTCTCCTAATGCCATAAATTCAATGCTTGGCTAGGGAAAAAAATTATTTCTTCCCCCGTTTTAAAGTGATTTCATTCATTTGCCATGCAGAGGGAGTTAATCTGTTCTACACATCAGGAAGACCATTTCTGCTGAAATAATAGAAAAGGAGCATAATCACTTAAACAAAATCTTGAATATAGGAGACTGAATATTCTCTGCTTTGCAGGTAGGGCAAAAAGTTACTGCAAACTAAGTACTGCATGAGCAAAATGTATAATACATATAGTAGCTGACTGAGCCATAGCCCACTTTCACACACAAAACCTGAAGCTTGTTAGATTTCCTGTGCTGGGTTGGGGGAAATTAATTCAGTTTGTGCTTTCCAGAACAATATGTGAACTGAATCACAGCTATTCCTTGAAATTTATACTTGAATTTATACTTAAATACATCTGATTTTTCTTAGTGCAATTCCCCAACCACGTAGCATGCACAAAAATGCATATACTAGGGTAAAGTGTGCATATTAATGTACACCTTAGTGAAAATAACATACAAAAATGCATTCAAATAGGAGAAAATGATTTGCAAAAATCTGCACATTGGAGAAAATTGCACACAAAAATGTGTATGTTTGGAGAATGGTGCACTAAAATGCTGATGGACCTGGAACTGGTCATGGAGAGTGCAGGTGAATGGGACACAGATGTGGGCAGCCTGAGGAACCACCATCCACTTTGATCCTGCTCGTGAAAACCAATTCTAGAGTGAGAGATAAAGGTGATGATGGCTGTTTCCATGAAACCTTCTTGTGAGACTTTTGTGGGCGAACCGAAAGTTTGTTTGGACCCTGGGTGAGAACTTGGAAGCTGAAAAGAAGGGTGTGTCAGAAGAAAAATAAATTTATATTGATTTAAAGATATTAGCAACTTTGTGGATCGAGGGCCCGACCCCCGCTATGTGAAATAAACACACAAGGGCATGTGATATAAGGTTAATGGGCAAGAAAAGGCCACAACTTTATTGATTACAGCAGTGAAAAGGTATTGGCTTAGGCATTGGATGACTATAGGAGGTGGGTTTATTCAACAGTAGGTGGAGCCTGTTGATGCTCATCCAACTATAGGCTCACCCCTGATGTCACCGAGGGTCGTGCCATGGCCTCCCGCCAAGCAGGCATCGGACGGAATACACGACCGCCAGATTCCTTTAACGGAATAACCCACGGTAGATAGCATAGGCGATGGCCACACCTAGTGTCAGAAGAAAAATAAATTTATATTGATTTAAAGATATTAGCAACTTTGCATGAATTTAACATTTTTATATGTTAGTTGTGGGCATCCATCTGTATCTGGAGACAATGGAGAAGTGTGACTTTGGGCATGTAGAGACCAATGCAGGAGAGACAAGTTTTGCTACAGCTGGGGCAGATGAAGGCGTCTGACTGTGCTGCTCCAGATGCACCATGGTGTTTTTTCCTCTCTATGTTCCTCTAAGCGGTCATTCCTCCTCTGGTCACTGCTATGGTTACATGTCTTGACTGCCTGTCTCCAGGCACTGCAGTCTTCTACAAGGGATTCCCACATGACAAGGTTGATGCTGACAACCTTCATGTCACATTTCTAACAGAGAGACTGTCAGCCAATTGACCTTTGTTTGGAATTCTGTCCTGTCATGTGATACCCAAAATCCTCCTGACACAGCATATATGGAAGGCGTAGAGGTGTCACTCCTGGTGGGCAGAAGTTGCCTATGACTCACTTCCATAAAGCAACATGCTCAGAACACAGGCCTGGAAGACCTTCATCTTGGTTTTGCCATGTATTTTGTTTAAGTGCTTTTTAACATCTACATGAAGCAGCTGGGAGATATCACCTGGGAGTTGGGGCTGGGTGCCCATCAATATGAGGATGATACCCAGTTTTACCTCTCTTTTAAATCGGAACCAGTGAAGGCAGTGAAGGTCCTGTGTGAGTGCCTGGAGGCGGGTTAGCAGATGCCCCTTATTGCGAACTTTGCCCCGGGATGCGAGCGAAAGTCATGTGGCGGTGGTGCGGCGGCAGCAGGAGGCCCCATTAGCGAAAGTGCACCGCATGTTAAGAATGGTTTCGGGTAAAGAACGGACATCCAGAATGAATTAAGTTTGTAACTGGAGGTAGCACTGCATAGGGTTTGATACTCCGAAACCAGTACCTTCAACTTAGTCTGGTAGCTAATTGGCAGCCAGTGCAATTATTTCAACAGCAAGGTAGCATGTTGGTGAGAGCCTGTCCCAGTGATCAATTGAGCTGCTGTAGATTATTATTATTATTATTATTATTATTATTATTATTATTATTTCTGGAATTTATATACCACCCTATACCCAGAGGTCTCAGGGCGGTTCACATAAAAAGATCACAGGATATAAAATAAAAGCAATAACCCAACAATACCCCCTCCCCAAAAAGAGCCACATTTTATGGGATGGGATATCAACTAAAGGCCTGGTTAAAAAGGAACGTTTTTGCCTGGCGCCTAAAGGTGTATAATGAAGGCACCAGGCAAACTTCCAGACCACTCTCAAGGACAGCAACAGAGAGAATGTAATGCAGTAATGCAGCTTGGATGTTACCAGTGCATGGACGACAATGGTTAGGAATTGTGAGGTATGGTTCAGAGGTCTGGTACTGATAAGTATTCATTATGTGCTTATTATCTTAAGAACTTTTAAAGAGCATGCACCTGTTCTCAGTGCAATCTGGTGCCTCTCAGCCATACTGGTCCTGTCGTGCTAATAGGAATAAAAAGCTGTCACTTCCCCCCCTCCCCCACAATGTGTCATTAAAATCTTCTGAAGTTGGCTCTTAATGTGCGCAGTGGGAAGATCTATGGAATTTACAAGGTCCCCTTGTTACATAGCCACTTTTTAAGACCAGAAGACACTTTAAGGTTCAGAGAAATTGGCAGGGGTTTGAAAGGAATATGTTGCAGGTGTTCTCAGTCAGGAGCCTTCCCTGAAGATACAGAAAATGACCAATATCAAGCATTAATTGAAAAGAAGACTTAGTGGCACACCAGGAGGATTTTTCTTTCTTTTTCACTAGTTACCTTTAACTTCAGTGGCAGAGAAAGTCTTAGAAACTATTTTGGGAGATCAAATGAAGGAGTCCTTTGAAAAGCTCAGCTTGATTAAAAACAGGCATGGATCGCTCAAACACTGGGCATTCTTTAAGGATACTGCTAAAGTTAGAAGGAATTTAAACTATTCAGAAACTAAGGGGAGGGGTGAAATTCCATTTGGGTTAAAATATGGAAGATTCATATGACGTCAGAGAAGCTGTGGTTTGCTAATTTGCCGTGATTGCTCTACACATTATGCTAAATGAGACAGTCAACTTGGGGTGATGGTTCTTTTTTAGATGGAGGTCAGTATTCATCCTGGGAGCTGCATGCCTGCAGTGAATGTGGTCAAAAATAGGTCTCACATTCCACCCTCATCATCCCCATCAGGACTGTCGGCTCCAACATCCTCATAATCCTTCTCTGGATATCATGGGTTGGAGTGAGGAGGAATGGTGGGGACTGACCCCCTCTTCCTGAGCCTTCCCCAGAAAAGGCGGACAGTATAGATTTAGAAGAGAGGTTTGCAGAAGGGGTCATAGTTCAGAGGCTGCAGAGGGGAGAAATATTGGGAGAGCAGCAAGAAGAAGAAGCACCAGGAGAGAGACAGCTAATAATATTTATTATTATTTATACCCCGCCCATCTGACTGGGTTTCCTCAGCCACTCTGGGCGGCTTCCAACAGAATATTAAAATACAATAATCTATTAAACATTAAAAGCTTCCCTAAACAAGGCTGCCTTCAGGTGTCTTCTAAAATTCTGGTAGTTGTTTCTTTCTCTTTGACATCTAGTGGGATGGCGTTCCACAGGGTGGGTGCCACTACAGAGAAGGCCCTCCACCTGTTTCCCTGTAACTTGGCTTCTCGCAGCAAGGGAACCGCCAGAAGGCCCTCAGCACTGGACCTCAGAAGGACCTCAGTGTCTTTGGAAAGCATTCCTGACCCCTCCTCTCCCAGGACCAGGCATGCATTGAGAGGAGTAGAACAGAAAGCTCAGAGGCAGAAAGCACAGATCAGCCGGCACAGGGTTGACCTAGAATAGGAGAGACGGAGGGGATGGGACTTTACTTGGATGAAGGCCATTATATGAGAGTTGGTATCATCCATCTCTCTCTGTGAACATTGAATAAAATACCATGTTAAGAACTTCTTGTTTTCTGGCTGCCAGGCGTGAGGGAGGGGGGTCAGATTCCCTGAAGCCCGGCACTGGATCATCCTCCACACACAAAAGCACACTCCTGCATGCATGCATACATGCACAGCACAAATGCACACAGCTGTCAGGGACTAGACAGATGAGGAGGAGTGGTGGAGGCCCCACTCCAGGAAACTTCCAATCAGAGGACAGAGGAAGGGAGTATGGACCAGGTCTGTGGTGGTGGGAGACAGGCAGGGCCAGATTTAGGTTGGATGAAGCCCTAAGCTACTGAAGGTAATGGGGCCCTTTATATGTTCAGCAGTCATTTGTCAACAACAAATGGTCACTGTTTTTCTGTTGAATATATGCTATATGGTAATCTAAGGACCTAACAGGGGTCAGCAAACTTTTTCAGCAGGGGGCCCGTCTACTGTCCATCAGACCTTGTGGGGGACAGACTCTTTTTTTTGGGGGGGGGAATGAATGAATTCCTATGCACCACAAATAACCCAGAGATGCATTTTAAATAAAAGCACACATTCTACTCATGTAAAAAGACGCTGATCCGGCCCCTGGACCTTAGTTTGCCTACCCATGACCTAATAGGTCCAAACACAACACAAAACACTGTTGCTGTATGTAGGTTTTATTTTACTTGTTTTTTTATCTTATATCTTGGATATGTACATCCAGTTTTTTTTCTTTACTTTGTTTTGGGGGGCAAGAGAGTGGGGCCCTAAGCTATAGCTTGTTTAGTTAAAGGTAAAGGGGACCCCTGACCATTAGGTCCAGTCATGACCGACTCTGGGGTTGTGGCACTCATCCCGCTTTATTGGCCGAGGAAGCCGGTGTACAGCTTCCGGGTCATGTGGCCAGCATGACTAAGCCACTTCTGGCGAACCAGAGCAGTGCACGGAAACGCCATATATCTTCCTGGCAGAGCGTTACCTATTTATCTACTTGCACTTTGACGTGCTTTCGAACTGCTAGGCTGGCAGGAGCAGGGACCGAGCAACAGGAGCTCACCCCATTGCGGGGATTTGAACCGCCGACCTTCTGATTGGCAAGTCCTCGGCTCTGTGGTTTAACCCACAGTGCCACCTGCGTCCTCCATAGCTTCTTTAGCTTATACGTAAATCAGGCATTGGAAATGGAACACACCCCAGAAGAAGAAAAGAGCTGGGAAACAATGGATAGTGATGAAAAGGAGTAAGATAGCAGGTGCACTAGCCCTGAACAGAGACAGGAGCCAGATCTGTTGGAAAGAGTACAGCAGCCAAGGGACACAATGTGTCTGGAGAGTATGCTAGATGCCCCTGCTTCCCTGAGAACCACAGAGACAGAGGGATTCGCTTAGCAGCCACTGTAGACAGCAGGAGGGGTCTGAGAGGTAGGAAGTAGCTGCCAGGGGGAGGACCAGGCACTCTGAGCAACAGCTCAGCTTTGAGGGAGCACATTCCATGATTTCGGTGCATTTCTAGTGATTCTAATAAAAGAAGCTCACCACATGTCTGGTTTCACTTGGCAGTTAGCCCAGTGAGCTGTCTAGCAGCTCCCTCGTGACAACAGCACACACTCTTCCACAACCCACCCCCAGGACATACATACCACAGGCATGGATGCAGACAGAGGTATACACACAGAGAGAGAAAGCCCCCCCACCACAATCCACTAATTTGTGTCCATCAACTGAATAGTAGGGATAACTGCCCATCTCCATTCTTCAGAAGATGTATCTGATGAGAAGCCAGAGCTGAAACCTTTCCACCCAGTACAGCACCATGTTAGGGATGAAAAATGCATTGTCTTCAAATGACCCCCCGCGCCAGTGGTGGCACTGCAGTTGCCACTGTCGTAAAAGTGAGGTTCAACGGGCATCAACTGACTAGTTGTAAGAAACCCAATCTAAAATAGCCACTGCCTTTGAGCAGAACAACAGTTTCATATCTCCTCCATTTGAAGTTGAAGACCATTTCTGCACGCCTCTCCTATTATGGCTACCTCCAGTGCTCCCCCCAAAAAAATGTTTAGGGGTACTCTTATGTTGACTCAGGAAAATCACCATTTCATAGTTCAAATTGGGGAAAATAAATACAGTAAATGGACAAACGTACAAAGAAAATGCATTGCCTCCTATTACACAGCTGACAGCTTGTAATAACTTCCACACTGGCAGGAAGTTGTGTGCACTAACATCTTCCCGAGTCCTCTGCCTGCTGTTGGAGTCCGCAACCATTTTTCTACTCATATTGAAATACTGCCCCTCAATGAGGCCAAACTTTCATCAGTAAAATGCCACACATCCACATTCCACACTGCTTCACACATTAAACGCTCGCTTCCATCTGAGACTCAGGAAACACCGGGAAAGGAAATGAGGCCGCTATCGGGGGTAGCAATGGAACTGACGGTTCACCGTGCTAGAGAAGAAACTTTTTAAAAATAGTTTCTTCTCCTGTTAGATTCACAAAATGTTTAGGAGTATGCTCACCCCATAGCTGTCAACCGTCCCTTATTTGGCGGCAATGTCCCTTATCCCAGCGCTGTGTCCCGCTGCTGTCCCTTATTGATGATGTCCCTCAAATTTCCCGGGTTTCAAAGGAAGCAGCTCCTCTCTCTCCCTCCCTGCCGGCCAGGGAGGAGGGAGGCTCCAACTGTGTTGCTTGGCTGAGTTGCGCAACCAATAAGGAGTCTAAGAATGACTGGGGGGGTGGAGCTTGCATGCCTTGTGCCGATCAAATCAGCAGCGTTGCCTGGGGACTCGCCTTTGCTCAGCGCTTCCCAGCGGAGAGGTGATAGTGGTTTTTCTTGCTGCATCCCCTTTGCCAGGTTGCTGTGCTGTGGGAACCATCGCTTGAGGCTTCGTTTGGCTGCTGGCTGGGCTTTTTGCCTTTGGCTTGGGTGGGCTCAGAAGTCGAACATACCTGTGCTTGGAAAATCCCTTATTTTGGCTGCTGATCCCTTATTTTCGAGGCTGCTGGTCCCTTATTTTCAAATTTGTAAGTTGACAGCTATGGCTCACCCCTGCATGCCCCCCAGAAAAAAAGCACTGGGTTCAACAGCAGCAGAATGAAAGTGCAGGTGGGCTTGTGAGCTTACCGAGTCAGACTGCTGTTTCATTTGTTGTAGGACTGTATACTTTGGTGATACAGGAGGACTTTAGCTTAGCAGTAGAGCATGCGCTTCTTCAGGTAGCGATGGAAAGGACTCAAATCCTACAGATCTTCTGCCAGTCAGTGCTATCAATATTAAGTTAGATGGACCAAGAGTCTAAGGCATCTTCCTATGTTCCTGTGTTGTTTTCCCATGATTTCCATAACTCAAGATGCCAGGATCTGAACTCGGGACCTAGATCTATGGGTCACTCCCCAATTGCAAGCTTCCCTGTTCAGTTTCCACCCCCCAAAAAAAAAACATGAAGAAGGTTGAAATGAGGCATCGACACCCCCATCTCCTCCCAGACTCCAATTAGCACAGAGTTCTAGAACTATGCCTATGCCTTCCAATATTATGGAAGAAATATTTCCAGATGTGTAGAGATTAGGGGACCTGATGATACCATAAAGAGGGAAATGTACTTTGATTATAATTAATGTGATTTCTTTCTTGCAAAACTTCTGTTTTTCAAATGCACATAACAGTCTGTTTTGTATCTAAACTCTTAATTACTGAAAGTGCTCTTGCCACTTGTTGCTGAGGACATGAAATAGAAAACTATTATGAAAATTCATAATATTTGGGGTCTGAGAGGAGGAGAGAGAGAGAGAGAGAGAGAGAGAGAGAGAGAGAGAAGAATCCCAGTACTAACGGAAATAATTGCTGAACTGAATGCGAGGAAAAATATTGGACTAATATTAAAAGTGTGCTCATTTGCTGTTTGAAGTCACAAAAGTGTGGTTGGAAGCAATTAGTTAGTGACATCTGTTAATGTTTGTATGGCATTGTTTTATGTTTGTAATTAATTTTTACATACTTCCTTGCTACATTATTAAAGATGTTAAATAAACCAATAATTTACTTGGTGTGAATTATAGGCTGCCATGTGCAAGACAATTGCTCTAAAGCAGAATCAAAAGTCATCCCATCAACGGCTATGGCATTACATGAAACTATTTGGGGGCGGGGGTGGGGGCGGGGCAGGTGGAGGGGAATTGTGGTTTGCAAAAATATAAATTGGCTTTCTTCCATATCGTTTAGTTTACTCCCACCCCGTCATTTAGTCTGCCCCACCCAATTTCTGCATTTTTTATGCAATTTATTTAGTATATTTTTTAAAATGTACAAAATTTTCTTAAATACATATTTTCATCACAAAAAAGCATTTAATTTGTATTTTGCCTATGAAGAATAATGACATTTCAAAACATATATTAGTCCTGGAAATGGAAATTAAGTCAGACTGATTAAAAATATGGAACAAAGGAAAATAGGTGGGGAGGCACCTCAAATTTTACAAGCTATTGCTTCATTTTGGGCAGCTATTATATACCGTATTTTTTGCTCTATAAGACTCACTTTTTCCCTCCTAAAAAGTAAGAGGAAATGTGTGTGCGTCTTATGGAGTGAATGCAGGCTGTGCAGCTATCCCAGAAGCCAGAACAGCAAGAGGGATTGCTGCTTTCACTGCGCAGCGATCCCTCTAGCTGTTCTGGCTTCTGAGATTCAGAATATTTTTTTTCTTGTTTCCTCCTTCAAAAACTAGGTGCGTCTTGTGGTCTGGCGCGTCTTATAGAGCGAAAAAATACGGTAATATAGCAATTATATCTGCTCACTGCCACCACCAGCTAAACATGGAACAAAAACTCATTTTTTACCAGAACCAGCTTATTAACATGATAGTGTGAATACAGATAATTCACTCATGGAATCTCCTTGAGAAGAATAGCATGAAATTGGTCTACATCTCCACTGTCTCCCTTCTTTGTGTTTACTTCCATTTGGTACAGCTAATTTTGGCCGGGGACTGATCTATACTGGTCAATGTAAAATGTTAAAAATGTGTTTTAAGCGTGCGACACCAGAGGATGCTGTAAAGCAATTTAAATCGTCAATGTAAAATTGCATTGAGAGCTATATAGCATTTCTTTAGCATTTTTACGATCAGTATAGATCCAGCCTGATTCTTTCCTCTGCTTCATCCCCTTCCACACATATTTCATCTGCCATACCCTCTGCTCTGTTTTTAGTTGCAGGCAAGCCACAGTTCACACAGTGTTGCCAAGGGAAAATATTTGTTGTAATTGTTAAGTTCTGGAATACCTTATCGTATAACACATAATTGTGTGTGGAATAATGGCTGTCGGCTGCTTAACAAAAGGCAGAGCCATCAAGAATAGACTTCTCAATGAATATTTTCTATTCCAGCAAACAGAACCTCCATGCTCAGAAACTACATACTCCTGGTTTCAAGGGACAAATAACAGAGGAAGGCTGTTGCTTTCATGTCCTGCTTTGGGGCAGCCTAGAAGCCTCTGGTTAGCTACCACTGGGAAACAGCTGCTAAATTAGGCATATATTTGACTTGATCCAGGAAGGGTCTCTTTATAATTCAACCTCCTTTCTCTCTTTTCTTCTAATAAGATTTGATAAGAGTATGTGTATGCATACCCTCCCACATTTCTCTGATGAAAATAGGGGGAGTCTTTTTCTATCACCATCACATTACTATTTATATCCCATTCATCTGACTGGGTTTCCCAGCCCCTCTTTGCGGCTTCCAACATTTATAAAAAACACAATGAAACATTAAACGTTACAAAGCTTCTCTATACAGGGCTGCCTTCAGATAGCTCAGGGGTTGAATAATAATAATAATAATAATAATAATAATAATAATAATAATATATTATTTATACCCTACCCATCTGGTTGGATTTCCCCAGCCACTCTGGGCAGCTCCCAACCAAATATTAAAAACAGTACAGCATTAAACATTAAAAACTTCCCTAAACAGGGCTGTCTTCAGATGTCTTCTAAAAGTCAGATAGTTGTTTGTTTCCTTGACATCTGATGGGAAGGCGTTCCACAGGGTGGGCGCCACTACCAAGATGGCCCTCTGCCTGGTTCCGAGTAACCTCACTTCTTGCAGGGAGGAAACCGCCAGAAGGCCCTCAGAGCTGGACCTCAGTGTCCGGGTTGAACGATGGGGGTGGAGAAGCTCCTTCAGGATAACTTTATACCTTCCAACATTTCTCCAATGAAAATATGGTCCTAAGGAAAAGTGGGAATTCTGGGATCAAATCAGAAACCAGGATGAGCTCTGTAAATCCAGGACTGTCTCTTGGAAAATAAGGACACGGGGAGTGGGGGTCTTGTTTACGTGTTTGTTGTTTGTTTGTTTGTTTGTTGTATGGTTTTCCCAGTAGTGTTGTATGGAAGTGAGAGCTGGACCATAAAGAAGGCTGATGGACGAAGTATTGATGCTTTTGAATTATGGTGCTGGAGGAGACTCTTGAGAGTCCCATGGACTGCAAGAAGATAAAACCTGTCATTTCTGAAGGAAATCAGCCCTGAGTGCTCACTGGAAGGACGGATCATGAAGCTGAGGCTCCAATACTTTGGCCACCTCATGAGAAGAGAAGACTCCCTGGAAAAGACCCTGATGTTGGGAAAGATTGAGGGCACAAGGAGAAGGGGACGACAGAGGACGAGATGGTTGGGCAGTGTTCTCAAAGCTACCAGCATGAGTTTGACCAATCTGCGGGAGGCAGTGGAAGACAGGAGTGCCTGGCGTGCTCTGGTCCATGGGGTCATGAGGAGTCGGACACGACTAAACAACTAAACAACAACAAATTTATTCCCTTCTATTGACTATCAAAATCAGCTCTTGGCTTTTGAAAGCAAGCAGGTCTCCATTTTTATTTATGCTTGGCGATTCCATGTTGTGTATTCAGGGGAGTGTTACCAGTTTGAATGTGGAATCTCAGTGGCGCCACAACTATGATGTAGAATGGAAGGTCAGAGGCAAGGGGGTCACCAAATTTTGCTGTCACACAGGATACTACTGAAATTTGAGACCCAAAGGTCCGCTACTGCATGTGGTTCATATTCCTTCTAGTAAGCAAAGCCTTGAGTTGAGTTTGACATAAGATTCTGTAGAGAAAATTCACTTTTTGGCCTAGCACAAGTGCTTCTGCCTCTGATGCATGAAACGTCATACATATTTAACAACTGAGCTGCTGTATAACTTCACAGACAAATATAGCTCCGTGTCTTCGGCTGTTTTGCCAGCAAGGCATTTAGCTTAGTCAGCACTGTAGCAAATTTCTGAACACCAGCTAGACAGAATTGAATTCTGTCTTTTATTTGTCTTGGGACGCGTCCAAACATTTCTGATTTTCCTCTGAAATCCCACTGACTTGGAACAGGTGTGCCTTAAAATGATCAGAACTCATCAAGACACAATTGTTACATTCTGTGCCTTCTTAAGTCCTTCCTGTTGTGCACACCTGGACCCAGAGGCATCATGCGTTCTTTGGAACAGACAACAACCAACCACAAAGTATATTCTTCTTTTCATTTCTTTTACTGTGTAAGTGAAATAAAAATAAGATAGTTGTCTTTGCAGTAAGAGGTGGACAACGTAATGGAATTGATCTAACACGAGGAGCTGAAAACACACTGATTTTTCTCTTTCCAGGGCTCTCTTGGCCATATTAGCAAGTGAGCATTTTCTGGATAATTCAGGTGGGATAGATTATCTTGAATGTCAACAGATATATATGCAACAGAAATCAGAGCAGAGCTGCCTAAGTAAGAGCATTGAATGGCTCACTCCTAGTTAGAGTGGTTTGCTGCATTTTGCATGTTATAGGAAAAACACCTCCTGAACTCAGTTGTCCTGGCCCAATGGTGGGAACACATGGACAAATATGTGCTAAATGTGGATTCTGAGGGGCTGAAATGCAGTGGTGTGCAGTGAAATTTTTTTTTGTAGGGGAGCAGTTAGGGCCAGGGGACATGGGTGGTGCTGTGGGTTAAACCACAGAGCCGAGGATTTGCTGATCAGAAGGTTGGCGGTTCGAATCCCCATGACGGGGTGAGCTCCCGTTGCTCGGTCCCTGCTCCTGCCAACCTAGCACATCAAAGTGCAAGTAGATAAATAGGTACCACTCCGGCGGGAAGGTGAATGGCGTTTCCATGCACTGCTCTGGTTCGCCAGAAGCGGCTTAGTCATGCTGGCCACATGACCCAGAAGCTGTACGCCGGCTCCCTCAGCCAATAAAGCGAGATGAACGCCGCAACCCCAGAGTCAGTCACGACTGGACCTAATGGTCAGCGGTCCCTTTACCTTTTCAGTTAGGGCCAGAGACGTACGTGAGCATTGTGCCTCCTTCCCTAACCCGGGCAGATGCTTCTTGGACTTTGGAAAGAGATACGAGGATGCTAGAGCCCTGCTGCTTCCTTCCCAAAGCCAGACAGGCTTTGGAAAGGTGGAAGGAGGGCTCTTGTACCCTCTCAGAAGATCGTGCCTCCCTCTCTAAAATGGACAGAAGCTTCCTGGGCTTTGGGAAGGAGGCACCAGGCTTTGATACTATAATACTCTAATTTACTGGGAACATTTAGGGGACTAGTCTAGTTCCCCAAGTCCACTGACCACACACCACTGCTGAAATGAGATGGTCTTTTGTTTGAGGGGAAGGGAAAAGGTGCAGAAAGCTGGGTTCTGACACCCCAGTCAGTGGCAGAGGAACACTCTCTGGCTCGTGGGGCAGGACACCAAGGGGCGGGGAGAACTGCCCGGCGGCACATGCACAACATCCATATGGACTGCGCACATGCGGCATCCCATATGGGCTTGCAAGTGGCACCTATACTGTGTGCATGGCCTCAGCCGCTCTACAGTTGGGGGAGGCAGCAGGCCATCTTGTCCCCACCCCCTGAGTGGTGCCCGGGGCAGACCACCCCCTGCGCCCCCCCTTTGTATGCCCCTAACCCAGGTACAAATGATTGGTGTCAAGACAATTCCACTGTAACCTCAAATTTTGGAGTGGGATTTTCAGATCCCATAACAGGAATATAGTAAGCCGTCTTATGCTGTTGGCCCATTGTTCTATCTAGTTTAGCATTGTCTCCATTGATTGGCAATGACCCTCCAGGATTTCAGGCCAGGGGGGGAGCGCGCGTCCATTTGGAGACCTTCTGCGAGCAGAGTAAATGGTCTAACACCCAGCAGTGGTCATTGCCGAACCTACGGGTATCAGTAAGTCACCAGCGGCCATAGTTTTCCTTCTGTTGAATCAAGGTGAGCTGAATTCAATTTCAAATGAATGTGTTCATGAATGGGTTGTACATTTTCAGAATGGCATTTCTGAGGTGGAAACCTGCATAGTTCACTCGCAATGTTTCCATCATACATCAAGTACACAAATGAAAAAAGTTCCGAAGATTATGACCTCTGCTGCTGTATTGACTCTGTAATGGAAAACCATTGAAGGATGACTGGATTATTCCGTGTACTTCCCACAAAATGACCCTAAATTGACCTGAAATTCAGTCAGATTGAATCTGCCCCCCGCCCCCCAATGCTTTGTCTGGAATCTACAGTTCCTTGGTTTGAATGCAGTGCCATTAAAATAGAAGGGGGTGTGCTAGAAAATATACTTTGGATTGTAGTGTCACAATATTTGACCATTCATTGTTTAATTTATGACTGGAAGCCAACAATACAGACAGGTCTAACAATGTGAAATTTTGCATGCCCCATTGCTTAGTTGAGAAACTGTTGCACTGTGGCATATCGTGGGTACCTGCGGTGTTATACAGCAACTTATAAAATGCTCACAGCAGTCAAAGCATTCCCAAGTATATTGGAAAGATTGGCTTATTCAACTAGATTCGTTTATGAAAGCTGCAGATGGGGAGCAAAATAGCCTCTAGGAATGAAAAGGCACAATATTTGCTCAGAGGGACTTCCAAGTCAGCGGCTAGCCTGTCCCACGCACAACTTGATTTTATTAACAGGAATACAATAGGTTTTAAAATGGGCCCGCTCTATTGATGCAAGTCACTTTAACCAGGGGGCTTACATCACTGGTACATAAGAACATAAGAAAAGCTAAAGGTCTACCTAGTCTCGCTCCTGATTCACAGTGGCCGACCAGATGCCCAGGGGTAGTCCACAAATGGGATAGGAGAGCAACAGCACTCTCCGCACTTGTGATTCCCAGCAACTAGTATTTATAGGCATACTGGCCCTGACAACAGAGATAGACGCCACTACTACAGCCTATTCCTCTGGTATTGCCACACTGGTCAAGCAGCTATCTCCCAAGCCACAAAAGAAAGGGAAAGTTGTCTAATCCTTAAGGCCTCTATGGCCTCCGCCTTCCTTTTGCCTGGTTTGTCTGGATCTTAATTCTGGCCAAAGGATGTGAAACCATTTAGGTGCATGTTCCTGCTCAGAGAGACAGTGGATGCCAGAGGCCAAGTCATCTCCCTCATACCCTCCAACATTTTTGTCCCCAAAACTGAGTTGTCAGGAGGGTTGTACCTTCCAGTCTGGTGGAAATGCCAGAGCTCTGGGATGATCCTGTAAACTCATGCCGGAGTGAGTGACGTTTGGTCTGGTGTTTTGGCACAGGGACTTTCAGCAGAGCACTGGACTAAAATAATGGGACATTCCGGGATCCAAACAGAAGACAGGATTGACTTCTGTGATTTAGGATGTCCTGCTTAAAACAGTACACTGAGAGGGTGTGATCTCTGTGTCTTTGTTCTTGGGGGGTTGCACTTATTTCTGGATCTGTCTGGCATACAGGAGAGCACAGCTGAGTGTTCTGTATCCTGCAAGGATTAGTGTTCAGGCTGTGGCTGGACTTTCCTACTGCCTTCTCCTGTTTCCCCACCACAACTCAGCCTGTTAGGAATCCCTTCCTAACAGAGAGCCAGTGTGGTGTAGTGGTTAAGAGTGGTAGACTCGTAATCTGGTGAACCGCTCCTCCACATGCAGCTGCTGGGTGACCTTGGGCCAGTCACACTTCTTTGAAGTCTCTCAGCCCCACTCACCTCACAGAGTGTTTGTTGTGGGGGAGGAAGGGAAAGGAGAATGTTAGCCGCTTTGAGACTCCTTCGGGTAGTGATAAAGCGGGATATCAAATCCAAACTCCTTCGGAAGGGATCAGCCAAGCCACTCACCAACATTCCCTGCTTCATCTGCAACAGCCACCTTAACTTCTGGAACTGCTGGATGAAGCAGAGGAGGCACTGAGAAACTCTGGCAGCGGCAACCCATTGTACCAATCTACAAAATGCTGATTATGTTACAGAAATCCATGGGGATGCTGCTTTAACTTCTCCAGTTCACATTCATAGCAGCCCTCTGCAAGCACCCAAGAGCAAATGGAGGCAGCATCTGGGCTCATACTTGGGCTAGCATACCAGAGACACAATGATAACCAACATGGTCAATGGACAGTAGCCATCCCATCAGGATACATCAGAGAGAAAGATTTGAATCAGGGCCCACTTCCTAAGTTCTGCTAAAAATTTAGCTACATTTGTTTCCTCCTTTCCCTTATCAACCTCCAGTTTAGCTGTTCATTATATGAACTGCAATGTTCATATGCAATGATAAGAACTGGCTTCTGAGTCTGCTTGTTTTCCTCTTCCCTCCCTATACCTTGTTCCTTTTGTATCATGCCTTTTAGCCTGTAAGCCTGCAGACAGTGACAGTATTATTTTTATTGCTCACATGTTAGCCACTCTAGGAGCCTTTTCGGTTGAAGAGCATGGCAAAAATGATTTAAATTAATAATAAACAATATTCGGATTACATCTAGCCAATCATTCATGTAACCACAACAATCTGAAAACACGTATAGTGTTTTTATTATAAGTGAAAGGGGCTGCTTTTCTGTATTTTGCAACCGTGGTGGGCATGCTTGAGAGAAGTCCACACAAGCTATGAAACTTAGGTAAACCTCAGAGCCTAGCTAAATGCGACTACCCAGACAAGAACAAACTATTGAATTGTTCACTTCTTCACAACCAGTTGATATTAAACTAAGGTCCAAACTGACTCACAGTGGTGACAGCATTAGATTTGTAATGGATAGTAAAATGGATATTCTTAAGCAACTCTTGGGGTAGTGAGACCCTGTGAATGTTCGAAACTATACCAGACCCTGCTTAGCTTTTGCAAATGTGCTAGTGGTTATATTGCACTGCTTTGTGTTGGAAGCAGAGAAAATGCAACACAAGTCCAGTATCTGTTTGACACAATCCGGGAAGTCCCAGCTGCTTATAGAGCAGTGGATCTTTTATCCAGATGTGTAGACATTTCCCTAAACTTTAACATACATAACATAGTGTCTGAACTGCAGCCCAAAGGAGGCCTCTTGGGAGTGGCTGGGTGTAGGGATGCAAGAAAAGGATGTCAGAAACATCAGAGGGATCAGTTCTAGTGCTTTATTAAAGAAAGGTGTGGACTTACAGCAAATCAGCCTGCCTTTACAGACGCAGGATGTACACCACAGCAAGGCAATGGCCCAACCAAACATTCACGCATTCTTAATACACAAAGTAGCATACATCACTTTTGCCAGGACTTCCCATCACTTCACCTGACCAGATGAGGGCATATGTGGTAGATACCCAAGTTTTCATATAGTTCCCATTTCTGGGCTCAGCACCCAAAGCTCACTGGTAAGGATAACACCCAAGCAATCCAAGTAGCTTTTCTCAAAGCAAGTGAATATAAACATATATGAGCGCATGGTTACAAGCTCAGTTGGTACAGCATGAGACTCTTACTCTCATTGTTGTGTGTTGAAGCCCCACATTGGGCAAAAGATTAATGCATTGCAGATGATTGGACTAGATGATCCCCGTGGTCCCCTCCAAGCTTATGATTCTATGACTCTACCAATGAATTGTGGGGTTATCTTGACTACTAATATGGCATTTGCAGAGCTTCCAGAACAGTTTACATTTGGTTCAATATAGATATAGATATAGATATAGATATAGATATAGATATAGATATAGATATAGATATAGATATAGATATAGATATAGATATAGATATAGATATGAGTCTTTTCCCAGAGGGAACTCACAGGAACTCAGTTTCTGCATATCTCAGGTGGGTGCCATTGCCATTCTAAGAGAATGAGAGAAGTGTTCATGGTGAGTTCCCACACCTCTTTTTCTAGAAAAAATAGCACTGGATATAGATATATAGCTTTTCCTATTTGCACTTGCAAACTGATGTGCATTATTTTCCATTTTTTTGTAATTAAATAGCTTTCCTTGCAGGAACACTTGTTCAGCCTCCAATATGCTTTAGAGAACTCCAGCATTAGCATCTGAATTTATACCTGCGGTTTCTCCATTTTGGTCCAGCAGAAGTCCAGTGAGGAGGGAACCAGCTTCACATGTTGGCACTTACGATTCAAAGCCCAGAACAGTACAGAATTCCCTGACTATATTGAAGTAAAGTACTCTGTGTGGCTGGCAATTTGCTCATGACACAATTCATCTGACAGAATAGTTCCACTCTAGCCTCATGCAGAGACCAGAGACGACTTGTGTTGTCACATGTGACAGAAGTCAGTCTTCCTTGCAGAAGTGATGAGTGAAGCTGTTCAAAGGGGTGACAGGACAGGTGCAGAAATGTCGCTTACATGTCTTCATATGACTGTCTATTCAGTGCTGCTGAAGCTCAGAGTCTTCCATGATGGGAATGGCTAACAGTTCCATCTCTCTGAGACATATTGGACACCATCCCACATAATGCATGCAGTCCAAGACATAGAAAAGTGGTATAATTACTCTCCTTCAACATTTAGTAGAAATTGGATAGGCTTAGGAAGAAGCTCTTTTGGTGGAAATAGCTCAACGTATTCCCAAGAAAGTTTGGTGCTGGAGTCAGGAGAGATCGAGGGGATGGGACCTTATGTACCAGAAATCTCTCCACTCATTCCTGTCTTTCTGGCAAAGAGCACCTCAATGCATCCACCCAAATGGTAGCCAATTGAACCTCCCCAAGACAGGGCATTTCAGGGCCTGGGGCTGTTCCATCACAAGATCTGCTGTATCTTGTGCAGTCAATGCTGCTGTCACAGGACAGCAACAGTCTCAGTTCTCTCAGTAACGTTATTTACTGTGCTGACGTCAGGGACTGGCTAGATGAGCGGTGGATGTAACCTGACCATGAACCCCCCAGGGAAAGCACAGAGGCAAAGAATTTGGATCCTGGATCTTGGTGGTGGGAAACCAGCCACACCCGAGAGGAAAGGACGAGCTGGGAAGTACTGAAGGCTGGTAGCTTAGAAGATGATGAAGAAGAGGAAACAGGCAGGTGCCCCAGCATAGGGGAGAAACAAGAATCAGACTTGGCTGCTCTATCACAGAGCCACTCTGACAGCTTCTCTACTGACAGCCTGCAAGCCCCGCCCCCATGAGATGTTTATTGCATGTTACCAAGCAGAGAGCCAGGTAGACACAGAGAGGGTCCCTTGCAGCTTGCAGTAGACAGCAGGAGGGGCCTGACACAGAGGGTTATGAAGTGAAGGGAGAGCTACAAGTCAGTCAAGACAACTGCTTCATCAAGACAGGAGCAATGTTGAGAAGTCTCTGTGTGTTCTTTGTTCTGCTTTCCTTAATAAAGAAACAAACTGTAAGTTAGCTCAGTGTTCTCCTTGTTGGCTCCCTGACATCCAGCCTTGGAGCTAGTGAAGCAAGGAGCCTTTTTTCGTCTTCTCTCCCCTCTCAACTTCTGCCCAGACTGGCACAAACTGGTGGTCCTGTTCCACCAAGCCCTGCCACTGCCTACCGGAGATTATGATTGCACCCTAAATTCTCTAGCAAATAGGTCAAGCATTATTACCTACAAAGCTTTTTCTCCTTTGAGTTAAACAAGAGAGTCCTACTCCGTTACAAAACCGTTACAAAAACCTGTGCTACTTCAGATGTTGTCGGTCTCCTGCCCCCATCAGCCTTGGCCACTGGCAGCACCACTGAGGCTGATGGGTAGGAGTCCAATAACATCTGGAGGGGAGCAGATCTTGCTATAGGACAAGAAAATGTTGCTGGTGGTGATCCCAGTTTTGGAGTCCTTTAGAGTACTATCTAAGCACCTTAACTAAAAGAAATGGGAAATGTAAAAGAAGGGAAAATTCCAGCTCCATCTAAACTGCAGTGGAAAATGATATGTCTGTTTATTGGCCATAATGTATTTCTCTAAGGGACCATATGTCCCTTCCTACTTCACCTCTTCACATGTTTTGTTCACTGTATGAGGGGTGAAATGTCAACGGCTAACCCTGAGGCAATTGGTGGCCCTGAGACGATAATGTTTGTAACAACATTCACTGAGTAATGATTAGGACCATGAACCCACAGACCCAAACAGAGACTTTAACCTGTCACTGATCATTACTTTATTTCTCTATGTTTATAACACAGACAAGGGGACTGGAGTGTGATTTATCTAAAATTACGAGGATCATTGTTTTCAACCCATTGCTACTTCCCCATTTTAAGGGGAATAATCTTGGTCACCCAACTTAGTAATAAGCAAATAGTATTTGGTGAACAATGCATTTCCTGTAATGAAATTGATGATTATGGTTCTCTCAAACTGCAAAAACGGCACATATCTCTCATTGTGTCCTCTGTTTCATGCTAATGCTAGGTTTGAATAAATGGTCAAAGGGAGAGAGAAAAACCCAGAGCAAAAGCATTAGATTATTCTGGTCCTGCTTTCTCAACTGCACAATGATTTGAACTCAAGCAATAAAGTTAAATGGAAAAGGCACTATGCTAGGTTTTCAATTACAGCGGAGGCAGGGAGCCCCAATTATCCCTTTCATTACTGAAATATTCTTCAAAGCAGCTCTGGCAAAATACCTGCTGCTGCTAATACTGCGATTCCTCCTGCTGATGCTGTTGTGGCTGCCATTCCTAAATTGCAATGCCCTTGAAACAGAGGAGGTCAAAGGTCACAAAATGAAATGGAAATGCAAGAAATGGAGGCGCATAGTTGCTTTAAAAAAGAAGAAATTTCAGGTAGTTCATTCTGAAGAGACAAAAGGAAGCACTTCACATAATAGTTTAAAAATAGTAAACTTGGACAATATGTGGCAATGGGCACAATCTTAGCTGGCTTTTAAAACCACTTACCGGTAAATAGATTGGCATGGACGGTGGGTCTGTTGGTGGATAAATCATGTCCTCCCTCAAAGAGGGCACATGTTGTGGTGAGATCTATGAGACTGACCTCTTGGTTGTGGGTGGGGTCTATTGAATAGCCACAACACTCGATTGGAGTTCCCTCAATGATGGGTTCGATCTGGCCAATGGATTGCAGTGCAAATGGATATACCCATGCACATGACCCAGAGCTTCCTCTTTTGGCTCATGCATCGGAACACCTGCCCACCTCTCCCTATATTTAGGGTCTTTTGCGATTGACCTTGCTATGCCGTCATGTGCCATCTGTCGTTGGGACAGGGGCACAGCAGGAATTTTACCACTTGGCTAATTGGCTGGGGCCATTTGGGTTTCGCCTGCCACGTAGCAAATCGTCACAACTTGTAAGGTTGCGGATAGGCACTGGTTCGTGGTGATAGAGATGGGAGAACGGTCTTGCCATCCCTATGTGAAAGGTATTCTGTTAAAGGAATCCAGGGACTCAACTTGGTTTGGTCAACCCCTGAAAGGGGGTTGTGCCCATGCCTGAGTCCAGGGGAGCATCTGGGGAGTGAACAGAGTCTGCTCCCAGGCTTTTCACCTTCTTCAGGTGTTCACCCTTGGCTGACCTATGATAGAGCTCTGGGTCAGCGCTACCTGCAAGGGTGTAGGGAGCTAGTCGAACCAGAGCCTATGCAACCACTCACTTTTCTGTAATCAATAAAGTTGTGGTCTAAATTCTGCCAAAAACCAAAACTAAGTTTTGAGTCAAATGTGTCTTTATTTAAGGAGGGAGGTCTCGGGATCTGAACATGCAACAGCTGTGAAAAGCCATGTGTAGAGGATATGCACCAACAACTAGGGATGGCTATCAAAGCACACCCTGTATGTGAGCATCCCATTAGGCACGACTGACTGCTTTTGGAGGCAGAATCCCAAACTATATATACCTTGGCACGATCATTTTCCTCCTCCCACCACCCACCCAGAGCTACAATGTCTAGAATGCTTACAATCAATGCCTCATCATGGGGAACTCTTGTAGCTCTGTGAGGGCAGAAGGGGCCTCCTAACAGCTCTCAGCACTTTTAACAAACTACCATACCATGCCACTGCTCCGTTTTTACTGGGACAACCCTGGAGTTACAGAAGCTACCCCAGCTTCTGATTCCACCCTGGGATGACCCAGGATTTCAGCCAAGGGGAATTTCAGCCAAGTTGGTTCCAAGAGTAAGGAACCAACAGATATGCATCTTTTCATTCCACACCTTTATTTGCTAGCTGACCGCCGCTGCCACCCAAAAACATGAGGGGGGGCACAGCTTCCTGAAGCACAGTACCCCTATGCACAGTAGCGGGCACACACATACACGAACCAATAGCTATATTTGATGCTCTCATTTTTAAAATGTAACTTCCAAATGGCTAACTAGTGTGCAAGGCATTGAATTTTTTTTAACGCACTCAGAATCTAGTTGTCTCAGTTGTTTCACTTGTAATGCTAATTACTTACCTTTGAAACATGCTTTTTGTTTCAACCTGCAATTTGTTGTGCTGAGCTTTGGCACTCCTGCTGTTTTCATTTTTGTAATTGGGTCTCTTTCTAATGTTTTAATTATGCTTTGTAAGCTGCCTCACCCCGAAAGGTGACATTTATTTGGTCACGATCCTATGGACCCTGGGAGGATATCCTTGGGGCTGTGAGATTCTGCAGACTCCATAGGCAGAGAAGAAGGTCCATGGATGAAGAAGGAAGTCTACCCCCACAGACTTCCTCAGCAGATGCTCCATATCTGTGCAGGAGGAAAAGGGGTTGTGCGTGTGTATTTGGGGTGTTTCCTCCAACAGAACTCTGACAAGGGCCTAGTCCCCCTATTCTTCTTGCATTAAAATTAATTTGGGATACAACAATTGGCATGTATGCTGTGGACACTCTTGACTACTTGGATAACTGCCCAGCTTGATGATTAGTGACTTATTATTTATGTATTCATAGAATCATAAATCGTAGAGTTGGAAGGGATCCTGAAAGTCATCTAGTCAAACCCCATGCAATAAAGGAATCTCAACTAAAGCATCCATGACTTCTGCTTAAAAACCTCCATGGGAGTCTACCACCTCCAAGGGAGTCCATTCCACTGTTGAACAGCTCTTACTGTTAGAAAGTTATTCTTGATGTTGAGTCGGAATTTCCTTCATCGTAACTTGAATCCATTGGTTCAGGTCCTACCCTCTGGAGCAGGGGGAAACAAGCTTGCTCCATCCTCTGTGTGACAGCCCTCAAAATATTTGAAGATGGCTATCATATCTCCTCCCAGTCTCCTCTTTTCCAGGCTCCCTCAACCATTCCTCATAAGGCTCGGTTTCCAGACCCTACATCGTCTTGGCTGTCCTCCCCTCAACACATTCCAACTTGTCAATATCCTTCTTATATTGGGGCATCCAGAACTGGACACTGTACTCCAGGTGTGGTCCTCTGATATTTGTGTGCACCTCCCATATCCCTGTCAAGTCCTCCTTCCCTTGCTTGCTCCAGGAACTATTCTGGAAGATGTCCTTCTGACCATGCTCTATATAGTATCCTATGGCAGTCCCTTCATATGTAAGCACTCTGGTTGTTGTTCTTTATAACTCTGCATTTATTGGTATTGGGTTCTTCCAGATTACCTGTTTAGTCAATATTCATCCTGATCTTCTTGCACAAATATTATGCAGAAGTTAAATGGTATGTAGGCCTTACGGATCACTCGTTCTGATTTGTTTGCAGGGTGTGATCCTGATTTGCTAGCTGAGTACTTATAAGTCTCCCTGTTACTGATTCAGTCATCCCAAATGTTCCGGCGCTTTTCACTTTCCTAACCACAAAATCCCAGGTTTTCCTTTAAAAGGAGTGTATTTGTTGTGCTATGGTGATAGAACACTTGAATTGCATGATCCTTAATTTCTGCTATGTGTTTGAATCCCTCCTACAAAACAGCAACTGTCTAGAGGCAGCTAATAATCTGTTTTGGAGCACCTCTTAAGTCCCCCTGATGACCAAGGCATATTGTCCCTGACTAACTCTAGGAGGGTCTCCTGTATTTCTTACTGCTGAAATTGGCTTGTTTCGTGACATTCAAGAGGCAAGAGTCTACGTCACATTCCTCACAGCACGGTAGTTTATGGCTGCATCCTGTAAATTACTGTGCAAATCCATGCACATAAAACGCTGTAAAATATTATACATTATGAATGAGGAACCAGAAATTCAATTAAAAACATTGCTCCATAAAATACAACAATATCAAATCTGGCAGAGGGAAATACACTTAAAAATTTAACACAGAAGAGTTATGGCTTTGAGATAGGTTTTATTTGTTCAGATAAAAATCAGTCTTATAAATAAAAAGGAATACATGTGGGGCACATTACTCAGAAATATTATAAATCATGAATAAAATTAACATTTGATGACTTGAAATGCATATTGGCAGCATTCTTTCATCTCCTATCTGTTTTGGAGTAATCACAGGACACCTCAGGGACCATTTTTGCCACTTTTCAGTTCATAAGGATTACATTTTAGGCAATACCAGGTGATGAAGTGTGTGCCAGAATTATTGTAGGGTATATGTCAGTAAGTAATATTATCGTCACTGACTTGTAATTCTGCCAGGTAGTCTCTGAAGTGATTAATCATGTCTTCTTATTTTAGTTAGTGACTAATTTACATTGTCAGAGATTTACAGCCCACTGTTTGGCACGTGAGAAGGTGATCCTGAACTGTATGCTGAGTTACTTTAAAGCAAAACAAAAACCTTTCTAGAACTCACACCAGACACCGAACTCACACCAGATGTACAAGGACACAATAGCCTACCTTAGGGAAAACACAAATTCCATATGGTTTCAGACGGTACATAGCTCAGCCACAAAGTCAATACCAAGACTGAGTTTGGGAACAATATGAATGAATATAGGTACATTTCTCTCACTGCTGGGTCAGCACAATGTGACCCTGACATGTGTGGCCTGGAGAGTTCCTAGGGCAAATGACCTAGCTTAACTCTCTCTCTCTCTCTCTCTCTCTCTCTCTCTCTCTCTCTCTCTCTCTCTCTCTCAGATACAAGCACTTAAAATGCTGCCCTGGATCCAAACAGCTCTCCTTGTAGCAATGCTTGAAGAAGCTTCTTTATTAGATCTGTGGCAAACCAGCTGACATATAAGTATCATATTAAGGATTTAGACATTGGTAAAAGGTTAAGCAAATCTCCATGCTTTGGACATTTTTCAATTTGCATCTTTAATGAGCTGTGACATCTTCTGGATGGTTTTTTTTCCATCTTTTTTATGTTTTCCTGCAAAGGCCTTGCTTTTACTTTAGGACCACTAGCAATTCTTTTGAATGTGTAGAAAATATTAAAAGGTATAATTCAGGGGGGGGGGGGAGTTCCTCCTATCAGCCAATAGCCAGATAATGTGTTACTCATGGTATCTGGCTGGAGTTCCCTTATAACGGAAAACATTGCCAGTTGTCCTGGTTTACTAAATGTGCCACTAAATTTCCCCCAAAGCACAGTGTTGAGGTAAATTTGAATGGTCCTGTTCAAGAGAAATGTCTGAAAAATTGAAAGGGCACTCCCTTTCAAGGAAGGGTTTTGATATAGCCATTTCACATTTCTTGGGAGTTACACAAACACACTATCTTGCACCCATAATAAAAATGGCTTAATAAGCCAAGATATGAATAAGTCTTTGGCCTGTATATGCAGCCCCTTCATCCCTCCTTTTGTGGCGTAAGCTTATTTAAAAAGCAGTATCTAATTAACTGTAGTTTCCCATTTCATTCAAACTAGGTTACCAGTTTCCGAACAATCCAACATAATCCAAACTCCATCTCTGGTTTAATATCCTGATTTGGTCTGAAGCTGGAAACCACAGTTTCCCAGTTTGGACAAAGGAAGAAACTGTGTTTAGTTGCAGATTGCCTGGTTGGTTTGGTTCTGAATTCTGAACAGCCATACAAACAAAAAACAATGGTATGTATAAAACCATACAAGATGATTACCTAAAGCAGAAAACTTTTCATCCAGCTGGAAAAGCTTGTTGAGAATTTTTTTTAATTAAAATGTTTCTGGAAAATGCAGATTGTGGGCACCTGTTGTATATAAACAGGGATGCTCTGCCGCAGAAAAAACAGGCACTCACACTTAAAGGCCTGCTCTGGGTTACTGTGGCTCAATAATCATGATTACTAGGATGCAAAAATTAATTGAATAAATATTGCTGTAAATACAGAGTAACATGTAGTTTTCCCCTCAACATTGGGATAGCTTGGTGTTGTCTTTTCTGATGTACCTTCCTCTCATTCAAAAAACAGGTTCATGGTTCCATGCAGTGAAGGACGACAGCACCAAAAATGTCCAAGGAATTGAAAAACTGGTGCCAGGTATCTCAACTGCTGAAAACATTATAAATGGCGGAAAATGGAGAGACATTCTGTTACAACTCAAAGGAGTCCATTGTTTGAAATAGACCATTGTCATTGAGAAAGACTTTTTTTTTCCTTCCCAAAACACCTTGGGCCGCTGTGCTTCTGCAACCCCCCCCCCCCCCAGGCTCACTCTATGACATCTCCACTTAAAAGGATCCAGATAGCAGGTGATATGGGAGACCTTTACCTCAGACTGCAGAGAGCTATTGGCAGTCAGAGTAGACTAGATGGACAAATAGCCTGGCCTTGTGTAACACACTGTTCCTTCCTCTGCTACTAAATTCTACATCCATCACCGGTTTGAAGTTCACCTCTTTTATTGCTTTCATGAGGACAAAATGGGACAACTCCAAGGTCCTAGCAGTGGAGAGGAATAAATAATTTTTAAAAGGCAAAGAACTGGGCTGTTAGCTTACTAGCTTGTTATCTGAGCCAGAATAATGAACACATAAAAAGGCCCAAAACGGAAATTAAATTTACACCCTTCCTGATGAATTTGCCACTCTGCTTTTGTTTTCCACTCCATGTTTATATATTTTAACTGACTTGTGTTGGAATAACACTAGCAGCCCCGTCTCTCTGACATTACTGCACTCCTAAATTCACAGATACATCCAATCTACTAGGATTTAGCAACTGCCTTTCCTACAAGCATAGAGAATCCATGTGCAACTCCAAAATGAAAAAGTGAGCCCGAATGAAAACCGTTCCCTCATTAGCAGTGAAGAATGTCTGTGTAGCAACATAAAACAGAAAATGGAGCACGGTACCACTTTCCCCTTCTTCTTTTAAATAAAAACAAGTGTAGCTCGTGTGATAAATATTCCCTATTTGTTTAGACCATTCCTTCTCTGTTGATTCGATTTGTACAGAACATTGGAACAGGTGGTTATATTTGTTATTCCATTGCCTTCGGGAACGGGTAGGTGTTTTGACCTTAAAACATGATGAAATTGCTCAGCCTTACCTTCTACGGCCTCCTGGGAGTCCAGTGTTGCAACACCATGAAATGAAGCTGCCAGAAATTCAGATTTATGAAAGCAAACAGGGCAGAGAGTAGTAACACTGCAGATCAGCAGATCTTTGGCTCTTTAAACTGGTTTCGGTGGCACCCCACCTAAAGGAGGTAGCGGCCAAGCTTAGGAATGATAGTGGTTTGGAAATACAACTTTGCTAGTCCTCTTCAGTGGATGACATTGCACACCCAGGGCAGCAGGGGCAGCAGACCAATGGGCAGGTGATTCAGATAGGGCTTAAACTCTTACTGGTCCCATGGGAAACTCAGCGGATTTAGCAGGCATGAGTGGGGCATGGAAGCCCTGTAAATGTTCCTCCCACCCATGGCACTGTCATTCTGCTTCCTTCCATCACCAGCTGAAGAATGTAGGGTGGGGGGAGGTGAGACCAGATGCCACCTACCAAAGTTGCCCGGGGACTCACCAATCCATGCTGCCACATTCCATGGCTTTGCTGTCTATTTTACTTTGGCAGCACAGTGAAATAATTTGCTTTGCACAGGCATACAGGACAGGGAAGTGTCTAGGCCTTGGGGGTTAGAACCAATAACTCTGAGATCTTCATGTTGTCACCTCATATGGTGAGCCACTAAGACTATAAGTCAAGAGAGCTCCTTGTGCTGAGATATATCTTTCAGTTCTAGGGTAAAACACAGGCAGCCCAGGGGTTCTGACCTTAACAGGAAATAGGAAAGCGGGAGCCTCACCCTCCTCCATGAAGCTCCATTTCCCCCCCCCTGCCCACTCAGTTTTCCACCCTACTCTCCCTCCTGCTCAGAATTAGAATCCAAACCTGTTTATTCTCTTTCAGTACTCCCTCCCCACACACAAGCAGGGTTTTCTATTTGTTGTTGTTGTTGTTTAGTCGTTTAGTTGTGTCCGACTCTTCGTGACCCCATGGACCAGATCACACCAGGCACCTCTGTCCTCCACTACCTCCCACAGTTTGGTCAGACTCATGCTGGTAACCTCGAAAACACTATCCAACCATCTCGTCCTCTGTCACCCCCTTCTCCTTGTGCCCTCCATCTTTCCCAGCATCAGTGTCTTCTCCAGGGAGTCTTCTCTTCTCATGAGGTGGCCAAAGTACTGGAGCCTCAGCTTCATGATCTGTCCTTCCAGTGAGCACTCAGGGCTGATTTCCTTAAGAATGGATGCGTTTGATCTTCTTGCAGTCCATGGGACTCTCAAGAGTCTCCTCCAGCACCAAAATTCAAAAGCATCAATTCTTCGGCGATCAGCCTTCTTTATGGTCCAGCTCTCACTTCCATACATCACTACTGGGAAAACCGTACCCCAATATACTGACTAATGCAGGGCCTGTAAGACAGAGTTGTTCCGCCTGGCCTTTGGCTTGGAGCCAATTTGATTCCCTCCCTCTCTTTCTTTTTTCCTTTCCTTCTCCTCCTGCGATGAGGCTGCATTTTAATATTTTAATGTTTCAATATTTTAATGTTGTATTTTAATCTTGTTTTTAAGTTGTAATCATTCAACTTGTTTTTATTATTGCTTATAAGCCGCTCTGAGCCCGGCCTTGGTTGGGGAGGGCAGGATATAAATAAAAATTATTATTATTATTATTATTATTATTATTATTATTATTATTATTATTGAATACAGTCATACCTCGGGTTACAGACGCTTCAGTTTGCACATTTTTGGGTTGCGCACCAGGCTGAACCTGGAAGTAAGGGAACAGGTTACTTCCAGGTTTCGGTGCTTGTGCATTCACAGAAGCACTAAATCGCACTTTGTGCATGCACAGAAGCTCTGAATTGCAACCCGCACGTGCACAGACATGGTGCTGCGGGTTGCAAATGCTGTGGGTTGTGAACATGCCTTCCGCAAGGATCATGTTTGCAACCTGAGCGTCCACTGTACCTGCAGGTCTAGAGTGCAATACAGTCATACCTTGGAAGTTGAACGGAATCTGTTCTGGAAGTCCATTCGACTTCCAAAATGTTCAAAAACCAAATTGCAGCTTCTGTTGGGCTGCAGGATGCTTCTGCAGCCAATCAGAAGCCACTGAAGCCCTGGCGGACATTCGGCTTCCAAAAGAATATTAAAAAACTGGAACAATCGTTTCCAGGTTTGCGGCATTCAGGAGCCAAAACGTCCAAGTTCCAGGGCGTTCATAATCCAAGGTACGACTGTGTGCGTGTGTGTCTCTCTGTGTGTAATCCTGTCCTTCCTGCAATAACAACCATTGCTGTACTTACCTTCCTGATGAATGAATTCAGATTGCTCAATTCTCTTGCTACAGTCAATTCCAGGTGATGTCTTTAAGTGGTAGCTAATCTATATGAGATGCTTTTAAAACAATTATGGCTATGCAATGATAAGTCATTTGAAGTCTATAGAACACTTAGCAACTAATAAGAATATGCTAGTCCTGCTCTCTTCAAGGCACTTGCAGACATTAACAGTCACATAACTCAGCATGTGCCCTCATTTCAAGGACTTAATGTTGTTAATAGAAAGTCTCTTTAAAGATCCGATCCCAACCAGAAAATTAAATAAGCAGCACTAAGAAATGATGGACTCTGGCTTCCTAGATAAATTTATTTGAAGTATTTAATTGTTTTGGTGTTAAAAATCAACCCCAATAATGTCCAAGGCTCAGATCTGAGCTCCTGCCCCTTAAATTGTACTGCTCGTAATAAAACGATAGCAATGTTTTTAACATTCCTCTTCTTAGTTGCTTGAGGCACACAACAAATCACAGTAAAACACACCCAGCACTTCTGGTACTTAAAATAACAATTATATTGGTATATCAAATGCAGAAGGAAGGAAGGAAGGAAGGAAGGAAGGAAGGAAGGAAGGACAAATAAAATCACCTCAACATGAGTTGGGTTCATTAGAGTGGTCTATCTGAGTGCTCAAAACTCATCAAAAAGGTACCTTTCATCATATGTGGTGGACTTGTAAGGTAATAAAAGCTTTCTGGGGGATGATATATTATAATGAAATGGAAAAAAAATGCTTAAAATAACTTTTGTTAAGAAACCAGAAGCTTTTTTATTAGGAATTACAGGTACCGACGTACCAAAGGAGCAGAAAAAGACTCTTTACGTATGGAACAATGGCCGCCCAGGTGTTATTAGCCCAGAATTGGAAAGAAGACAAAGAAGAATGGCAAACCAAGCTGATGGATTATGCCGAGATGGCAAAGCTGACTGTAAACGTAGAAACCAAGAGTATAAAAACCTTATGAAAGAATGGGAAAAAATTATAAGTTATTTAGGAGACCACTGTAAGCAGATGGAAACAATAGCAGGGTTTTGATTCACTTGCAGTGGACAATATGGTTTGATATAAAAATTGGAGTATGGATGAAGATGCAGTTGTAAACATTTTCGATGAGACTCAGATAATCTCCTTATACAGATAGGTTTTTACTAGCTTGTGTTTATTTATACTTTGTATTTGCCAACAAAGGTCCATATAGTTAAAGCTATGGTTTTCCCAGTAGTGATGTATGGAAGTGAGAGCTGGACCATAAAGAAGGCTGATCGCTGAAGAATTGATGCTTTGGAATTATGGTGCTGGAGAAGACTCTTGAGAGTCTCATGGACTGCAAGAAGTTCAAACTTATCCATTCTGAAGGAAATCAGCCCTGAGTGCTCACTGGAAGGACAGATCCTGAAGCTGAGGCTCCAATACTTTGGCCACCTCATGAGAAGAGAAGACTCCCTGGAAAAGACCCTGATGTGGAGGGCACAAGGAGAAGGGGACAACAGAGGACGAGATGGTTGGACAGTGTTCTCGAAGCTACCAGCATGAGTTTGTCCAAACTGTGGGAGGCAGTAGAAGACAGGAGTGCCTGGCGTGCTCTGGTCCATGGGGTCACAAAGAGTTGGACACAACTAAACAACTAAACAACAACAATTTGTAAAACCAACAAAAATGATTTCATAAAAAAAGACTCATCAGAAGGCAAGGCTGAACAGTCAGAAGAATGCTTGAAGTGCTCTGATTCCCTTAACCACTAGCTAAACCAGTCATCACCAACCTAGTGGTGCCCTCCAGATATTTTGGACGACAATTGTCCATGCTGCCTGGGGCTAATGGGAGCTGTAGTTGAAAACATCTGAAAGACACCAGGTTGGCCGGTGCTGAGATAACTTACCTCCAGCTTAAAGGAGGGAAAAACTCATCCTGGGGACCAGGACCAGGAAGCAGTTGGCAGTTCTAAGATGGAAGAGGCCTCCTTTCTTGACTGTTTGGAAAGTGAAGATGCTGGTAGCATAGCATCTTTTTTTATGGCAGAGTGTGCCATATTACACCAAGGGTCACGGAGTATCTAATTCAATGTCCATGATCCCCACTGGCAGAAAGATAACCACATGTGGCAACGCTGTGCCAAAATCTACCTTTTCTCTTTCACCAAAACGTGAAAGAAATTCTCATGTGTCCGGAGACAGAGGCAGCAAATCTGAAGCCTCTTTCACAGAGGAAGCAAACTTTTGAGAAATCAGATGACAGCACCAACTTGTGACTGTTACTTTTCCGATCACTTTTCATTTCATTTTTAGCAGAGGTCACATTTATAACTCCTCTCTTCAATTTATCACAGAACGAGTGGTTTGGCTGGACATAAAGATCCCCAAGGCTTTGTAAAGAGATAACCTCAGCCTCTTGGTACCTTGCAGTTATGAATTTCTACATCGTATAGAATAATTTCCACAGTTGCTAGCTTTTCCCCAATCATGTGGTGATAGAAAAATGTACCCTTTCTGCCGCTTGTACCTGGGGATTAGGTTAATATACCTCACTTGACCTCTAACACGGTGCACAGCAGTAGAATGGTCTAGCCAACAGGAGGGACACGGCAACATTTTGATTATCCCATTCTCCTAGGCCTCTGATTAGTGAAACATACAGGAAGAAATGCCTTCTTTGGCTGAAAAGAAGTTTTGTAAATAAAAATTAGGGGTGCATAGATTATTCTCTGATTTCAATGTTGTTTTCAAAATGTCTGATGCTGCCAAATGAAGCAAGAGGGGGACATTGGCAAAAACAAATAAAAGCTTTGATACTTTTTAAAGCCTTTTTGTTTCCCTGGCTGTCACTACTTCTCAGGGCTGTATAATAATAATAATAATAATAATAATTTATTATTTATACCCCGCCCATCTGGCTGGGTTTCCCCAGCCACTCTGGGCGGCTTCCATAAAAACCAAAAATACAGTAAAATATCACACGTTAAAAACTTCCCTGAACAGGGCTGCCTTAAGATGTCTTCTGAATGTCAGGTAGTTGTTTATCTCTTTGACATCTGCTGGAAGGGCGTTCCACAGGGCGGGCGCCACTACCGAGAAGGCCCTCTGCCTGGTTCCCTGTAGCTTTGCTTCTCGCAATGAGGGAACCGCCAGAAGGCCCTCGGCGCTGGATCTCAGCGTCCAGGCAGAATGATGGAGGTGGAGATGCTCCTTCAGGTATACTGGGCTGAGGCCATTTAGGGCTTTAAAGGTCAGCACCAACACTTTGAATTGTGCTCGGAAACGTACTGGGAGCCAATGTAGGTCTTTCAAGACCGGTGTTATATGGTCTCGGTGGCCGCCCCCAGTCGCCAGTCTAGCTGCTGCATTCTGGATTAGTTGTAGTTTCCGAGTCACCTTCAAAGGTAGCCCCACGTAGAGCGCATTGCAGTAGTCCAAGCGGGAGATAACCAGAGCATGCACCACTCATGCCTTAATTGCCTTCAGTTAACTACATTAGAGCTCCCCCAACATAGTGGATATGTTTTGACTCCAATTCCCATCAGCCCAGCCAGTATGGCCGATGTACAGGGGTTATGGGAGTTGAAGTCCAAAACATTTGGAGATCATTAGGTTTAGGAAGGTTGGCCTACACCATTGTTTAATCTAATGGGATGTGGTTTTGCTTATGGTTTTTCAGTATATCGGCTGGGCTGGATGAATCCCTAGCTGGAATTAAGATTGCCAGAAGAAATATCAACAACCTCAGATATGCAGATGACACAACATTGATGGCAGAAAGTGAGGAGGAATTAAAGAACCTCTTAATGAGGGTGAAAGAGGAGAGCGCAAAATATGGTCTGAAGCTCAACATCAAAATAATAATAATCATGGCCACTGGTCCCATCACCTCCTGGCAAATAGAAGGGGAAGAAATGGAGGCAGTGAGAGATTTTACTTTCTTGGGCTCCATGATCACTGCAGATGGTGACAGCAGCCGCGAAATTAAAAGACGCCTGCTTCTTGGGAGAAAAGCAATGACAAACCTAGACAGCATTTTAAAAAGCAGAGACATCACCTTGCCAACAAAGGTCCGTATAGTTAAAGCTATGGTTTTCCCAGTAGTGATGTACGGAAGTGAGAACTGGACCATAAAGAAGGCTGATCGCTGAAGAATTGATGCTTTGAATTATGGTGCTGGAGGAGACTCTTGAGAGTCCCATGGACTGCAAGAAGATAAAACATGTCCATTCTGAAGGAAATCAGCCCTGAGTGCTCACTGGAAGGACAGATCGTGAAGCTGAGACTCCAATGCTTTGGCCACCTCATGAGAAGAGAAGACTGCCTGGAAAAGACCCTGATGTTGGGAAAGATGGAGGGCACAAGGAGAAGGGGACAACAGAGGACAAGATGGTTGGATAGTGTTCTCGAAGCTACCAGCACAGAATCTTAGAATCATAGAATCATAGAGTTGGAAGAGACCACAAGGGCCATCGAGTCCAACCCCCTGCCAAGCAGGAAACACCATCAGAGCATGAGTTTGACTAAACTGCGGGAGGCAGTGGAAGACAGGAGTGCCTGGCGTGCTCTGGTCTATGGGGTCACGAAGAGTCAGACATGACTAAATGACTAAACAACAGCAACATTTCAGTATATCATAGCATAACTTACCATTTTGATCTGAGGGACGTAGCATGGGGTAGGTGGGATAAATAGACTGCTTCCTTTTATTTGAATGGACAGAGATTAAACTGGCGTGGAATAAATAGCCCTGTGTGTACAGCAGAGGCATGAAATGGAAATCATATTAAAATACATGCAAAAGGGAGGGAACGATAAGGGAAGAGGGGACGTGCTATGAAGAGACACAGAAAGGAGTCTGCTTGTAGAGAACTGCTGATGGAGTCATCTTGTGTTAGAAGATTACTAGAAGGAGACAGGAGAATTCTGCTTGGCTCCCTTGATAAGGCTTTTTAGAACAAGAGGTGCAAGAATAATACATTTACCCAGTGCTTTTCTTCTAGGAAAAAAGGAGCCAATACTGTGTATCCTTGAGTACCCCCAGAAAAAAATACACTGCATTTACCATTTATGCACAGTGTAGCGTATTGGGCGGGGGGGGGGAATGAAAGAAGGGGGGACAATATACAATGAAATGGATAGTGTATATATTATATGCAGGGCTTTTTTCAGCCAGAGCTCACCAGAACTCAGTACTGGCACCTCTCAGGTGGGTGTCATTGCCATTCTAAGAGAAAAAGGGATGTGTTCATGTTGAGTAGCAGCACCTCTTTTTCTGGAGAAATAGAACTTATAACTTATATATATTAGAAAGGTGATGTCTGAAACAGTGCAAACACTGAAAATCTTCACTCACAAGTTCCCAATATTTAACAATATAGATCTGATTTAAGAAGCAGCCACCATTAACACCATTTGTCCACACACGAAAAATACAAAGTTACTACCGGATGAATGCAGATGTTCGCTCCAATTATGTTTCTAACAATTTAGTTTATTAAACAAAGTGAAACAAGTAGATATAAACATATGTCTACAAGCATAAAGGTGGCACATTATTATTATTAATATTAATATTATTATTATGAGGTAGACCAACCACAGGACAGAAAAGATACAAGTCTGACAGCTGGTCATACGATGTACCAGTATAAGGCTGACAATGCAGCTAACAAACCTGTTATGAGGTACTTTTTAAACTATTATACCTGTTGAATTCTCAGATAGACATGCCACTTCTTAGTATTCCATTTAGCAAAAGGTTAAGAACTTTATGCATTCCCAATCCTAATAGCTGGGTAAATCTATTCCATAAACGATTTAATTAATTTTACCTAATTTCTAATCCTTTTGCCTTTTTGGTTTAAACTGTTGATGATTCTGAACGGGCTGGAAATATTTGTACTTTCAGTTACCTGAAGTCTGGCGCAAGGAATACAGTCAGTTATAAGCTCCCAATTATAAACTGAGCAGGTAGCACGGTTCTGCCAAATCCACCGCTCTCAGAAGCCGATAAGCAATAACAGCTGAGGTACTGTGCTAACAATATTTTGAATAATCCAAAATAATGATTCTCTTGCTTCGGTACTCAGCATGACTACCTTGGAATAGACTTCACAGCCTTATGGTCAGAAGTCCACCGGGTTTTTATGGAATAGCTCTCAAAAAAGTACACAGAAAGGTCTTAATTAATTAACATGGTTCTATCCTACCCTTCTGGTACAAAAGTACAGACCAAAAGAGCTCCTGTTCTGGAAAGGAAGTGAAAATAATTCCTTTCTGACTTTGGTGTGACATACATGCACACATGCACATATGAACACCGCCCCCACACCCCAGAATGCTAAAAAAAAGGAAGGGGGGACACCAGAAACTCACAATTATAGAAAATCCTTGGAAGTAACAAATAGGCCTAGGGGCAGCATAAGGATATGGGTAGTAAACATTAAGGATTGGAAGATAAATAAAGGAGAAGAGATTAGTAAATGAAAGGAGTTAATAATATTAGAAATATGAACTTGGAGAACTGTTATAAATGTGATATAATGAAATTCAGTTAGAGGGGATTCGAGGAAGTCAATTATCAATGTTGTGAGAATTAGGTATTAGAAGAAATAATTTCTTTTTGTGTTTAATTTTATTGTATTGTAATGTGTTTTTCTTGGTTGTGTGTTTTGTGTTTTGTTGTTATGTTATTTTGTGATAGATGTGGAAAATTAATAATAATAATAATAATTAATTTCTTTTGGGGGGGCAACAACTCACAATTATTTTCTATCTCATAAAAACCTGCCTGTTCCAAATGTTCTGAAACTACATAGAAAGAGGATGAAATGCTTTAGAAAGTCATGGAAAATGAGGAGAAATCGGTTCCGCTTCCAAGTGGGACCGGGTTGCGCTCAGGCTGCCAGGTCCCACCACCGCCTCAGCGTGGTGTGGGGTAGCATCCTGCATCATGCTGAGGGTGTCCCGGCCATGCCATTTGCCAGGTGACCAATCAGGGTGCTGTGGGGGCATGGCCGGGGCCAATTAAACCACAGCACGACTCTGGAAACTCCTCTTCGAGCCTTAAGCCGTGGATCGGCAGCTTCAGTGATCTCCTTCCTCACCTCCCTTCCATGTGGTGCTAGCCCCTTTGATGAGTTCTTGTTGTACAACAACGGAGGATCACTAGGGCCATGCCACGACCCCAGCGGGAACCCAGGGGGGCTCAAGTCGATCCGCATCGGCGGGGCCCCCCCTACTGGTGGTTTACCCTTCCAGACTTCCTGCAAGGCGGGCAGGAGTCAGATATAGTCTGTGGATGCCAATGCCTAAGCCCTTACCACTCACATTCTGTAACCAATAAAGTTGTGGCCTAAATTTTGCCCATTAATATTAACCTAAATTCTGTGTCCTTGTGTCTTTATTCTCCTGGGGGTGGCTAGGGGATCTTGAAATGCAAACAAACTGGAAGGAACTCAGATGAGACTGAAGAAGGAGATTGGTTGCCCACTTCTGCCCCAGGATAATGTCACCGCTCCCTCTTCACTTTGCTAGAGGACTCTGACTACAATATATTATTATTGTTGTTGTTGTTATTGCAATTTATATACCACATGACCCGGAAGCTGTACGCCGGCTCCCTCGACCAATAAAGTGGGATGAGCGCCACAACCCAAGAATCGGTCACCACTGGACCTAATGGTCAGGGGTCCCCTTACCTTTTATATACCACCCTTTGTCAAAAGATCCCAGGGTAGTGTACAACATTTAAAACACAATACAGAACATCAGTGTTAAAAACAAAATTAAAAAAAAACTTTCAAATTGCCAAGTAATAAATAATAATAATAATAATAATAATAATAATAATAATAATAATAATAATAATTTATTTATACCCCGCCCATCTGGCTGGGTTTCCCCAGCCACTCTGGGCGGCTTCCAACACAATATTAAAATACAGTAATGCATCAAACATTAAAAGCTTCCCTAAACAGGGCTGCCTTCAGATGTCGTCTAAAAGTCTGGTAGTTGTTCTCTTTGACATCTGGTGGGAGGGCGTTCCGCAGGGTGGGTGCCAGTACCAAGAGGGCCCTCTGCCTGGTCCCCTGTAACTTGGCTTCTTGCAGTGAGGGAACTGCCAGAAGGCCCTTGGCGCTGGACCTCAGTGTCCGGGTAGGACGGTCATTATAATAACAGTCATCTCCCACCTTCACAGGCCATAGGTTATTTAGGCTGGTGCCTAAAGGCATGTAGTGATGATGCCACGCGAGTCGTTCTTGGGAAACCATTCCACATTTGGGGAGCCACCACAGAAAAGGTCCTTTCTCTTGTTGAAGAGTCCTAGAATCCTTCTTCCTCACATCTCTGGAATGGTGAGAGGGCATTGCTGAAATGGTTTCCTTCTCACTGTGGAGTCCTGGCTCCACCAAAACTTTCCACATGGGAACCATGAAGTTTAACTCATCCTTCTTCCAAATATTGGGGGAAGGGGGAGGGTGCACCTCAAATTCTCTTCCCATCTCAGTTTTTTGATCTATGAAATGGAACTTTTCTCTATGTTAAGATACCTTTAAAAAAAAAAAAACAACCCCTCACTGGTCTCTTAGCCTAAGCCTCACTTTCAATTTCTTTCCATAAGCTTTCCTCCTTTTCCTTGGGGCCCTGCTTTTCTGCCTGTTCCACATCTCCATTAACATTAACAACCCTGCTGCTTATGGGACCAAGCTTTCCGATACTGCAGTATCTGCAGAACGGTGCCTGCTGTTCTGATGGTTGGGAAGCTGACAGAGGAAAAGCTGAAAGGAGGCATTCTTCATTAAAAAGGAGTGCTGTGCAGGAATAGAAACCAACGGCAAGGGAGATGATGATACCTTATCTTGAATGAAAAAGCCATTAAAGGGCTTGAAGAAAGATACTGGAATTAGTACAGTAACCCAGGCAGCAGGAGCCACACTAAAAAGAAGAAACAGAAGCTATGCCTTTCATCCTTGAAGAATATTGCAGAAGAGGAGTTTCAGTACAAATATGGAATTGGGTTGGATGTTATCAGTCTATTTCTGATCAATGTCAGTTTCCCATGATCTGATTTACAAATTGCTTCTTTCTCACTTCTGCATCAATCAGTGATTTTTTCAAAAAGCACAAAAGCACAAAAACCTGCATTTTTGCATGCATTCCCCCTTAAAATACGCATTTTGTACATTCCTGGAGCAAAGAAGAGACTCACAAAATTCAAAGAAATGTGAAAACTCAGGGATAATTGTTGTCCAATCTTCATTTATGGTCTGGAAGTCAAACTGAGTTGGTTTGCTTCAAAGTGAAGACCAAATGAAATCTTTTTAAGTATTCATAACTGGAACTCAAGATGCTGGAAAAATTAGGAGGTTTGAAATTCAGAATTTGGAACGGCACATCAACAACCACTGAAATTTTGCTATGTTGTTCACTTTTCTTTTGTCTTCCCGAAGCCCTAAGGAGTTTCCTGAGACTTTGTTCTAATACAGTGGTACCTCGGGTTAAGTACTTAATTTGTTCCGGAAGTCTGTTCTTAACCTGAAACTGTTCTTAACCCGAAGCACCACTTTAGCTAATGGGGCCTCCTGCTGCTGCCGTACCGCCGGAGCACGATTTCTCTTCTCATCCTGAAGCAAAGTTCTTAACCTGAGGTACTATTTCTGGGTTAGCAGAGTCTGTAACCTGAAGCGTATATAACCCGAAGTACCACTGTAAACACATTTTTGGATGCAGTTTTGACTAAAACATAGATGTCTCAACACTTACGCATGCAACTGTATATGTGCAACACCAGGAAATAAATAGATAGATAGATAGATAGATAGATGATAGATAGGTATATAGATAGATAGATAGAATGATACCAGGAAATGGTGGTTGATAGTCCTCATGGGGAGACCTTCCCTGGAGCCCAAAGAGGATGTCAGTGAAAGTAGAGGAAGCCCCAAAGGTATCAAAGGCGCAGCAGGGCTTTGATTAGGCTGCTCAACTTTCCCGTCTAACAGCTGGCTTGCAGGGCAGCACAGCAGCATCAGCTGCTTTCGCACACGTTCTCCATCCTCCATCTGTCCCCAGACCTTCAACTCTAGATATTTTATTCTGGATTGGAGAGAGAGCAGAAGACAGAGCTTGAGAGCAGGAAAAAAGGGCATTTAAAGGCTTTTTAGAGGGTGAGCCCCAGGTACGTGATTTTTGCTTATGTGTACAGGGGGCCGGGAATTTAATCCCCATGTAAGAGGAGGGGTGCCTGAATATATTTTTTGCCAGCAGTTCCCCCTAATATGATGCTTGTTATAGCATGCTATTTTCACTAAAATGTTCCTTTTTATGTGCAATTTCCCTAAATATATGCCTTTTTCAAAACATTGGTTGTAGAACTGCATTGCAAAATTTGGAGAAGTGCAGGCTTCAAAGGGTGGTTGTGTTTCAATTCACCTGTCTTTTCAGAAAGTGAATTTTTTGGTAGAGTGGAATGCATTTTCTGTCTCTTCATTTAAGTAAGTACTTAATGGCGCCCTCCACACATGCAACCATCATGTTTTAAATGGCCCTGAGTTAACATGTTTGCAATAGCCTGTTGCTGCAAGCAATACATATTTACTGGCTTGGACTTCCCTTGCACTGAACTTTCAATTTGGTTCAAAATTCACTGAACATTGTATATGAGCGCTGCTTGCTTTAGTGTTAAAACTTTTGAAGCCATTTTGTGTAATATCTTCTCCTACTTTTCTTACTTTTAACTCATGGGCCTCTGCTGGCATGCCTTAGAAGCCCAGGTCTGTAATGAATATTGCATTTTATAAGTATGTGTTATCTCATCCTGACAGTCCATGACACTGAAAGATTAACAGATTATTAAATCAATGGAACTCATCATTGGGTTAGAGGCTATTTGCAGGGAAAAGTTATACTCATTAATGCAGGGAATTTATTTTACTAGCATTCATCACAATGAAGCAATTAGCTATTAATGTAGATGTCAAAAGTATTAATATGAGATTTGGGCTGTAATTCACCATTGATTGGTTGAACCATCTTTTGTTTTAATTGTACAAAATGGCGTGCATGCTAAAACACTTGTTTACAAATGAAGGTTCCTTCATCAATGGGCTCACCTTCTTTCAGCCTTTGTAGAAGCAGGTGAGCTCTGGAAAAGATAATAATTGCAAGCTTAAGTTGTTATGGCAAGTGTCAAGGTTCTTGTATTCATTTATCTCAATTTACAAGGCCCACAACAACTTGGGTCATGGGTATCAGTCACTTAGTTTTCCAGGAGGGTCACTATTAGTGGTCTACCCATAGTCTGAATAAATGACTTATATCCACAAGGAGCCATATGTTCAATATTTTGGGCCCAATTTTGTCGAACTTGTTAAGAGCTCTTCAGCAGAATCCCTGATCTGGACCTTGCACAGAAATGAATGAGTTCCACCCCAATAATGGGTTTCAAAGTTTCACTGCGGAGCATTCTTACAACTAGTTTGCAAATAAACATTACATGAACAAAATAGCAAAGCAACGTATTGCAAACAAGCATTGTGGTTCAGTCCTTTCTGCAGTTCAGTAAACTTCACTCTCCCTGGTCCAAAAGAGAGAGACCCTAAGCTTGTGTATCGTAACAGAGCTTCTCTGCTGCTACTGTTGTTGGCCATCTCCAAATTCTGAAATGCACAGGAGGATCTTCACAAATAGAGAAGTATTCTCCATTCCTTGCCAATGGAGTCAAGAATGACAGTGGGGGTAGACCTAGTCCCCACTGCCCCCTACATTCTATTTAACTTCTAATCATAATGCCAGAGGTGAGTTCTAGCAGCCAAATAATGAATAAATTTTTTTTTTATTATTCATACCCCGCCATTCCCAGTTCAGAAAACCGGGCTCAGGGTGGCTAACAACAAATTTAAAACACTTAATTGATGCAACAAAAACCAGCATAAACTACAGTATAAAATGTGAATAACAACAAATTCAGAATTCAAATGCTAATACAACACTATCAACATACAGACAGCATCACTGAAACTTTCCTGTCTTTTGTCCTGTGGGCTAACTCAGAGTTGCCCAATTTTCAGGACCCTTAAACGAAACTGAAACAACTTTGGGAATTTTGCACAGCTCTTTCTGAGCTGCCACGATTGACTATTGAGAAGGAGGGGGTAGAGATTACATTGCAAAGGGGCATTGAAACCTACTAGGCTTTTTTCTGCCAAAAGTGGAAATGGAATTAATAGCCGACCATTGGCTTACCTCAACCCGAGAGCAAAACTTTAACATACTACAAACTGCTCTGGAGATATTGTAGGTTGCCGTCATCATCCATTCTAATCAATTGGATGTTTGACATTGGCTTCAATGTGCTGCGGATTACACTGAGCATGATATGGCAATCCATCTTTGCTGCATTTCCTTGAAAGAATGCTATATCATTATCTAATCCTTGTGGCTTTGGGGCTGACTGCTTAGTCTTCAACAAACTTTTATCTTATGAATTTAGAACCGTCTTTGACTTATTATTTTATGCTGAGCCACAAGAATACTGACTGGCTTTAAAATTACTATTTCCTTATTATTGAAAGAAGCTTGCGTTCATCTGAGAAAGCTCACTATAAAAAAAAATCAGAAAAGGAAAAAGAAATGCATGACAAGTGCCAAAATAGGAACGAAAGAAAGAAAGAAAAAATCATTTTTTTGTTTTTTTTTACTGAGCAGAAAGCACAAGTGATCTATTGTACATAATTCCAGGAAGGATGCTCAAGAATAAAGGTATCTAGAAAGACCATATGCAAAGTGAGATTAGCTCTGAATAACATTTCTATAAGTATAACTGATTTAAGACTATGCAAATTCAACATTAAGCTGCTCTGCATTTACACACACCCCAGATGCATTTTCTATCTATCATCACAAAATAATTCTGAAGATATTTCAAAGGGATACATTATGAAATTCTACTAAAATTATTTTATGATATAACAATTGGCACGTGTGCTGTAGACACTCTTAACTACTTGGAAAACAGCCCAGCTGATTACTGACTTATTATTTTATGTATTCATCGAATTATAGAACTGTGGAGTTGTAGGCTTGGAAGGAAAACTGAGGGTCATCTAGTCCAAGCCCCTGCAATGCAGGAATCTCAGCTGACAAATGGCCATCCAGCTTCTGCTTAAAAGCTTCCAAGGAATGAGAGTCCTTCTGATGCTTAGTCAGAATCTCTGAGTAGGTGTTGAGCAGTTCTATCTATCATTCTATCATTTCTCCCTCTTCTCCATTGTAGAGGACCTAACACTTGCTTGTTTTTCCTCTTGCTTTGAACATAGCCGGAGAAACCTTTAATCATCATCATCATCATCATCATCATCATCATCATCATCAAGCCTGAGTTCATTCTGAGCTTTTGCCTGTCTGATCATCTTCCTACAACTGTTGGCCACTCAGGTATACTCTTCCTTCGTGATTTGCCCTTTCCTTCATTTCTTATACATGTCCTTCTTAAATCTCAGCTCATCTGTAAGCTTCTTATGCAGTCCCACTGGTTTCTTTAGGCACCTCTCACTTTTCTTTCTTGTTGGAATTGTCTGCATTTGTGCCTTTAATATTTCACATTTAAGAAACCCCCATCCATCTTGGACTTCTATCTCTTTTAGTATTTTATTTCACCATAGTATCCTACCCAGCAGCTCCTTAAGCTTTTTGAAATCAGCCTTAAAGTCCAGACAGCATTAACACCTACACTCAGCTTTCCTTTGCAATGTGAGTCTGTTCAGAACAGACCCTTTAAAATGAGTTATTTGAAACGTCCACAAAAACAAATTAAAATCAACCACAAGCTAAAACCCAGGTAGAAACATCTGTCAACATTTTGAGAAAGCGTGGTGAAGGCAGGGAGCGTGGTGAAGGCTGTAGTGAAAATCTGTTGTTAATTAGGATTTATGTACAGTGGTACCTCGGGTTAAGTACTTAATTCGTTCCAGAAGTCCATTCTTAACCTGAAACTGTTCTTAACCTGAAGCACCACTTTAGCCAATGGGGCCTCCCCCTGCTGCTGCGCTGCCGGAGCACGATGTCTGTTCTCATCCTGGAACAAAGTTCTTAACCCAAGGTGGGGGCTCCGTAGTCTGCCTGCCTCCTGCCACTCAGCCACCCTACACCTAGGGGGAGGGGAAGGCAGCGGATGGGCAGCGCAGAGCCTGCGTGTGCCCAAGCCACCGTATCTCTCCTAGGAGAGATGTGTGGCTCGGGCATGCTGCAGGCCCTGCGGTGAGTGCCGCCTGGCATTTTGTCACCCCCCTCAGTGGTGACACCCGGGGCAGACCTCACCCACCGCACACCCCTTCCTCCGCCCCAGTCTCATTCAGATGGTAACAGCTATAGAGGCAGATGGCCCAATGGGAATTTTTTTTTAAAATCCCCTATGTTATCATTCATCCTTTGCACAGCCAGATTTCTGGGTGCACTATCGGAATGCATACATGTAATGGAAGGCCTCTGCTGATGAAATGATGACAGCCACAGGATGATGAAGTAGAACTTAAGCAGTAATAAGGTCCCATGTAAAGAACCCATAGGTCTTTAGCTTGCAGTGTCACAAAACAAGTAACCTTCTCAGGGTTTGTTGAATGGGAGATTTCCTTTGCATGGGGCTTGATGTGCAATGCTAAAATTGAAATAGAAGGAATTACCAAACCAAGCCAGCTGTTTTCTCACAAGGCTTGTCCCTCCTCTGTTCTTGTCATAATTGTCATAATACTTCCCCCCCATCTGCAGTGGAGAGAAGCAGGAGATCTTCAGATGCTCAGCACAGACACTGTGTGCCTTGTGAGAGCCAGAGCTTGTGGTGAAACTACATATGATATCTGCCGTTTTCTTATTTAATGGATACTTCAAGGCAGGGCTGTTTGCAGGGTCCTTTACGGGGTCTCCCATAATGCCAGTGGACACTCCTCCAGTGGTGTTTGACCTGTGCGCCTCTCTTTCATCCTCCTGCCTTTCTGTCCAGGCCCTGTCCAGGCTTCAGGAAAGCTATTCCTCCCCCAGTTGCAGCAAGAACAGAGAAAACAAGGTGGAGTCATTTTTCATGAGTTTTTTCAATCTTAATAGCGAGAGACGAAAGAATGCCAATAAGCCTTAACAATGGCATTGCTCCAAACTGGGCTCCACCCCCCTCCTTCCTAGCAACAGCATCTTCCCTTACAGTGGCCCCCCATGGTCAAAGGTCTCTGATTCCGTTGTTCCTGCACCCTTAACGAACACCGAGTTCTGGCGGAAGAGGGATCAGAAATACAATCCAGTGACAATGTGTCAGCTGGTTCCCCTTCCACTTCACCCCCTTCTTCTAACATTTCCCAACTCTTCTGTCCATCTGTCTCTGAGATGTGACTTCCCTCAAACTCCTCAAACCCTGCTTTAATTCAATACAGTGGATGCTCGGGTTGCGAACGTGATCTGTGCAGGAAGCATGTTCACAACCCGGAGCATCCGCAACCCGCAGTGCCGCATCTGCGCATGCGCAGGTCATGATTCGGCACTTCTGTGCATGCGCAAAGCACAATTTAGCACTTCTGAGCATGTGCATGTGCCAAAACCCGGAAGTAACCCGTTCTGGTACTTCTGGGTTCGGCATGGTGCACAACCCGAAATCACGCAACCCAAGCGTCTGTAACCCGAGGTATGACTGTACTGCATTCCTCTCCTTCTGCAGCATCAGGAGAAAGGGGGGCCATTGATCTCCACCATCCCTTCTCTGCTTTCTCACTCTCTTGATTCCAATCCCTGACATCCTCCATCATATTACAGTAGGGTGGCCATTTAAGCATCACCCCCTCAAAAAAGAGGAAATGAACCACCAAAAAGTGGGCACATATTTGCATACTACCTACATACATTAATTTATGCACCTAGATACATTTTATGATACAATTTATGCATCTAGATGTGGACCTTAGCACTTTCCAGAGCCAATCATCTCAGGAGAAGGTAGGATTGCGTTGGGATTTCTGAAACATTGTACCCTGAAACATTGAAACAGCCTCGCAATCCACTGTCCTCACCGTATGGTGCCTGGCTGAGCATCTGAATACTATTCGAAGAGCAAAATACATCTCAATTTATATTTTCATCACAGGACTGTATGCTAAAAACAGGAGACACATGTTCTAGGAAACACACCGAGTCGGTTAGATTTATTTCTGGCATTGCCTCATGTGAAATATTTTAAGCATATCTGGCTATATCCAGCATAGACAGTAATTTACATGATATATAAAAAGCTCCCATCCTGTTAGAGAGAAGAGGACTCCAAGAGTTATGTTTATTATGAGATAAGCCTACTCCTGGGGAATGGAGACACTTAAGGTAGCTGCATCTTCTGCTTTGCGATGCTTCAGGTGGCTGACTGATGTATTATCTACCCCCACCCTGTGCTACACTTTAGATAAAATACATATAACGTAATAAAATACCCATAGAGATGAACTATTTGGGAAACTGGAAATTATATACATTTGCTTTACATTACAGCCTCAAAGCATCTGGGCTGAATTCCGACCATGTGGATTTTACCTCCCATCTGATCAGAACTGCATTCAGGTCGCAGTTAAGCTGTCAAGTATCGCATCATCATCAGACCAGAGAAATTGAAAATGCATATTAGCTACATGCAGCACCTTGTTTAACTAGGAGCTGGAAAGGGAGGGTGGTGCAATAGAAAATTCCTGGCTACAAATAGCAAAACAGATTCCCATATCCTGAATGCAAATGAAAAATCATCACCTAACAGGAGTATTGCTAGGGTGCATGGACAACTGTCCCCTTTCTTGAGTTCATATCACTCCTGTTTATACAGGTACTGTTTATACATTACCATAGAATGCCAGGTTGCTTGCACTATCTACTGGAGTAGAGAGCCTCAAGACATTTAGAAATCTATTGGATTTCATTTTGTATTAATTCTTTATCTACCTTTGATTCTTCCATTGCAAAACCTTTTTTCTTATCTATCTTAAACACCTCATTTAATTGATAATATTGTAGCCAGCCCGTCAGATGATGTTTTATTTCCTTGTATTTTTTCACTTTCAGTTTGCTATGTTCTTCTTATAAAATATCTTTATATGTAGCCCAGTTTGTATCTGTATTTTTCCTTTTCACTGCTATCGCCTACAAAAGGGATAGCCACCAAGGTGTTCTGGGTTCCAGTAGATCTTAATATTTCCCCCATACCTTACATAGTGGCTTCCTTAGAACATGATTCAGGCTCTATGAATTTTAACTTTCTCGTATCCCAGGTATGTGTGCCACCCAAAACAATTATTGAAACCTTCCAGATCTAATAAATCTGAGTTTTGCAGTGTCATCCAGTCCTTTAACCAACTTAAGCAAGCCAATTCATAATAAAGTTTCAGGTCTGGCAGTGCAAGTCCTCCCCTGTTTTTGCTGTCTGTTAATAATTTATGTTTAATTCTAGGTTTTTTGTACTGCCAAATAACCTCAATAGGTCTTTCTGCCAAGACTTGAAACATCCCGTCTAAGTCACTCTGGACTACAGAAGCCAATGCCAGCTTCTGTTTGGATCCCAGAATGTCCCGTTTTTTGGTCCAGATGACCCTGCTGATGATTGCCAGAGCAGCAGACCAGAAGGTGCACACCACCTGATGTCCTGATTTTGGGGATGAAAATGTTGGAGGGTATGGTGTTGTAATCAGAGGTGTAGATCCAAACTTCACCAGGAAGTGGGCTGACCATGACAATGGGGTAATATACACCCCCTCCCCTTTCCAAATCAGCCCTTCCTCCATCTGAAGCAAAGTCCAAATCGAGAATGTATCCTGCCCTGTGTGTCACACCAATGACAATCATTGACCACTTGGTCAAAATGGAGGCCACTAAGTCCTGAGCCTCAGCATGTATGCTGATGTCACCAAGAACTATTTTTCTGGCTTCCTTGAAAACCACAGCTCAGAATACCTCTGAAGGTGGATGGTATAATAGCAGCAATGCTAGTTTACTGTCCCCATGGCCCAGCAGCCCATTGCAACTAGCTCCATGACAGACAGGGTTCCTGGTGATGGAGATAGATGTCTTATTAATCACAGCAAGTTCCTCCTGTCCCACCATCTGGCACCCCTCCATTCTACGACTTTGGGCACAGCTGGATCACATCAGCTCCTTGAATTTCACCCACCCAGGTCTCAGCAATGCACCACAGGCCAGTACCCTTATCCACGATCTAATCATAGAATAGAAAAGACTTATTTTGTACTGATCAGGCGTTAAACAAAAGTACACATTTGCAAAAAGGAAAAGAAAAGAAAGGGAAAAAAAATGAGTAACTAGTTCTTAAGTAGTCTCGGCTGAATTGTTAATAAGGGTTCGTAGGCAGCTATGTTATAAGACTCTGTAGGCAGCAGGGTAATAGTATTATTTAATCTCCTCCACAGAAAATTACATTGCCTCTGCATATTTAGTTGATGACGTTTTGGTGGAATGTTCAAAACAGGTTTCATAGCCATGCTGGCTTAGAAGATCACTTCACAAAGTCTGATCTCATGTGAGGTGGTTGTTATACAATAGGGTGGGGAACTTTAGGTCACAGGACCAAACATGGCCTTCTAACCTTTGTATCTGGACCACAGGACTCTCCTCAGACCACAATCCTTCTGGGGCCAAGGTCCCTTTGGACTCCCGATAAAATATTTTAGGGGGCTGCAGCCCAAAGTTAACAGGCATTGTCTTTCAAAAGGTGTGTGTATGTGCCATGTCATGTGATTAATTATGTGGGATGGGGCTTACCTGTCCCCCTTCCCTCAAAAAAAATCAAGTTGGCACCGCCATCTGCCGCTCACACCACTCCCTTAAGGTGTTTCTGCTGTACACACAAAAAAGCCGACTGTATTCGCAATTGAATTTTCGTTTGCAATGGTGGACCTTAAAACAAAATCAGAATGGTGGATATGCTAGCTCAAGATACAATTTATACTGTGAGAGCTTTTCAGCGGCACTTTTCAAGGCCAACTTTATACACCGGGAGTCATTTGAAAGAACCTCACACATGATTCTTTGATTTCAGACAGCACAGTTAAGCCTGATGTCATCTGACAGGAAAACATAATGGATTCTTGGAAAATTGGTAAAGTATTGTTTCACTTTGTCATTTCCCCCCGAGGTTGAGTGTTTTAAGAATTCATATAACCTTTTCACATCAATAAAACGTCTCCTTTCCATGACTTGCACTCACCTGCATTCTCATCTATTTTAAGAGTTCCCTGGGACTTATAAGAGCCTTAAGTTCAAGTGGCTGTCCCACTCACCTACTTTTGACAATGTTTTGTCAAGTAGTTGGAAACTGTGTGAGGTGTTCATGCTATTGTGCGAGCAAGAGTATTTAAATTATGCTTTTATATTTCTTTTAAGCACATATGCATTTGAATATTATGTTTAGGATACAAGAGCTTCTGTTTGTGTGTGTGTGTGTGTGTGTGTGTGTGTGTGAGAGAGAGAGAGAGAGAGAGAGAGAGAGAGAGAGAGATTCAATACAACACAACCCAGAACATATGTATTGGTTATTTTCCCTTTATATAACAAAAATGAATAAAATAAAAAAAGTAAATGAATAAAAAGTAATGGTGAACCAGAGCAGTGCACGGAAACACCGTTTACCTTCCCACAGGAGCAGTACCTATTTATCTACTTGCACTTTGACGTGCTTTCAAACTGCTAGGTTGGCAGGAGAGGGGATTGAGCAACGGGAGCTCACCCCATTGTGGGGATTCGAACCGCCGACCTTCTGACCGGCAAGTCTTAAGCTCTGTGGTTTAATCCACAGCGCCACCCACGTCCCTCTCCCTCCCTTAGCTTAGGCTTTTTTATCTTTTGACCTTGCTATGGACCTCGGTTGGTTGCCTGTTGAAGGGGCCTGGTAGGATTTTTTTCCACTTGGCAAATTGGCACCGGCCATTTGGTTTTTCACCTACTTTGTAGCAAATTGTCACAACTCTGTAAGGTTTGGCAGTTAGGCATTGGTATATTTGGTTGGAGGGGAGGGGAGATAGTGGCCATCACCTACCCCTCCTAATTCAAGCGTATTCCATTAAAGGAATCCGAGGGCCATGGTGCGACCCCTAGTGGTCACCCTGGGGGAGTTCCTAGTTGTGCATCAGCAGGGCTCCCCCTACTGGTGGTTAACCCTTCCAAGACTCCCTGCGGATGGGCAGGAGTCAGATATTGTCATATGGTTTGCAATGCCTAAGCCAATACCACTCACATTCTGTAACCAATAAAGTTGTTGCCTTTTTCGCCCATTAACCTAAAATACCATTTCATATGTCTTTCTTCCACTTCCCAGGAGGGTTTGGAATTTTGCTACACAAGCAATATGCCTCTGAACGTCAGTTGCTGGGAATCACATGTAGGGAGAGCACTGCCTTCAGGCTTCCCATAGTCATCTTGTTGGCCACCATGCAAACAGGACCCTGGACTAAATGGAGCCTTGCCCTGATCTGGCAGGGTTCTTCTTATGCCTATATCTTCTTGTCACGTGTTGTTGTAAGTCCCATGAAGTAGAAAGGTGGCCAACCACTTGGTCAACTGTCTGAATCCACCCACTTTCCAGCCAGCTGTAAATAAATGGAAAACAGTCCGATTGGTCCTAGAACAATAGGGTCCGGAATGCAACAGTCTGATTGGTCCTAGAACAATAGGGTCCAGAATGCAACAGTCTGATTGGTCCACAGGAGCCACCCAATCCAGCTCCAGGTGGAAGTGAATCCGCAACCTGATTGGCCTACAGGTGAATCTCGGAATTAGCCAATCACGTGGGGCCCGTTGTGTAAATAATGTATATAAAGCAGACATTCTGGGGGAACTTCTATTCCTCCTCGCTACTATGAGCTGAATAAAGAGCACGAAATCCACTCTCGACTCCAAGTATATTTCAAAAACCCTTGCCCCCCTCTTAATATTAAGTAAATTAAGGAGCATAGAACTCTTGAAAATGTCAGAGAAATTTCTCCTCCCTGCCAACGAATCCTTGGGATATTTTCATTCCACTCTAATCCCTTTACACAACTATTTTAAATGCAATTTTCAGTGCCGGTTAACACAACTTTCCTCTTCCACGCAAACTCTGCAATGGCAGCTGGGTCATGAGAGCACTGCAGATAGCAAACAGTTGGTGGTGCTTGCTGCCCTTTAAGGAACAGATGTAACTGCAGAGTTAGCAGCATCAACATCAGAAAAACCACAGCAGGCAACTTGTGTACAGTTTCATAGGAAGCAGGGATGATCCTTGCCAAGGAGCAGACACCAGCGGTACCACCGGCACACACTGATCCTGAAAGTTAACTTTTGGAGTCTCCTGTTTGCTTCCATCCACAGAAAAAGTGAAGTCATGAGTTAAAACGAAGAACAGAAAGGACACTGCCTACCAACTTAGGTTCAGATTATGAGCAAACTTTGTGTATATGATGTGGAACAGAAAAATCACACACATGCAAAAGGGTAAAGGTAAAGAGACCCCTGACCATTAGGTCCAGTCGTGACCGACTCTGGGGTTGCGGTGCTCATCTCACTTTATTGGCTGAGCTTCCAGGTCATGTGGCCAGCATGACTAAGCCGCTTCTGGTGAACCAGAGCAGCGAACAGAAACACCCTTTACCTTCCCACCGGAGCGGTACCTATTTATCTATTTGTACTTTGACGTGCTTTCGAACTGCTAGGTTGGCAGGAGCAAGGACCGAGCAACAGGAGCTCACCCCATCACAGGGATTTGAACCGCCGACCTTCTGATCGGCAAGTCCTAGGCTCTGTGGTTTAACCCACAGCGCCACCCACATTCCAGTATGCAAAAGGGAGGAAGAACCAAAACAAGCTAACCAAAAGAGACTCCCCCCCCCCAATCATTAAATGATGGGAAAGTTTTCCAGCTAGTTCAGGGTTCTTGAACTGTGGTCCATGGACCTCTAGGGATTGACTTCTAGAGGTCTGTGAATCAAGTACAAAAACCCACAAGATTCTCCAATGCAATAAATTCTATGTAAAATTTTCTGTGTATGTGCTTGTGTGCATATTTCTGGGGAAGGGGTCCATAGCTTTCATGAGATTTTCTAAAGGGTCTGTTACTCTCCCCACCCCCAAATATTAAGAACCACTAGGCTAGTTTCTTCATGCATGTCCTAGTTTATGCCAGTTTCCATTGCATGGTCTCTTTATTTTCTGCCTTCACTTTCAATAGTTAATAAATAAAGATAATTTCTTAATAGATTTATTATCTTGAATTATTGCTCTGTTTCACTTGTCTCGATTTCTGAATAAAATCTTAAGTTTTGTCAAAAAACGTAATCAGCCTTAAAAAATAAGAATCACATTCATATGTTTACAATAGTTCTCATCAGAAAATATATAATATATAATATGTAAGTTTTTAAATTATAGTTATGCCCAGAATTGTAAAGAACAATACTTTTTTTTTTGCACAAGAAGACATTAAAAAAAATGTATGGCAGTTAATATACTGACAATCATTTTGACATCTGTTTTTAAAACAGTTTACAATCATTTATTTATTTTGTCGATTAGTGTTCATTTAGGTTCAGTTGTACACAATCTATTGTAAAGCTTAATTAAACCTAGTATTTCAGACTCATGAGAGAGGTGGCTTCATTAGAGCTTCAGGCATAGTATTCCGTGGTCAAATACAGGCACTTTCACAAGCCTATTTATTGTCAAGTGGACCTTTGTTTCCAGAGGGATTTTGCCTACCACAGCAATGCTCAGCAAGAATACACACTCTGGGAAAGGAAGATAAAATTCAATGAAATTATTGACAGCCAAGAACCATAGGAAACAGATTGTTTTTAACCTGTATAGTTTTTGACTTTGAGTGTGGAAATACTAGAAGTCATTAATATACTGGCTTTTATGCACTGGGTAAGCATTAGAAACTACAAACGGAATACAATAGGAAACAATGAAGAGCTCCTCAGAGAGTTTATCAGTTATGAAATAAATTTTCTTTATTTCTTTATGGGACTCAGGCCCAACTCAAATGTGATATTGGGCACTTAAGGTGAAAAATAACTGTGTGGCAATGGACACGGTCAGCAACTTATTTAAAACAGGTCGCACACAGATTCTGCTTGCAGTCTTCCAACAGGCCTCTGAGGAAGCAGGTTTACATGTATTCATCTGAGACATGCCCACATCTGATTGTGTGATAGCATCAGTACTGTGTGGTGCTCATCTAGGCTCCATTGAAATTTCCGAATGGAGTCTTTGATATGGAATGCAAATGTGCAATCCCATCCTGAGCTACCAGTTGTTGCACCCTAAACTAGAACTGGGGGGAGGTTCAGCTATAACTGATAGCACCGCACTGTAATAAAAATCAATTCCTTTTCAGATAGGAGCATGAATCACTTCCTTGTTAACCCATAGAAACCTGACCCTTAAAGTATGGATGGAATTTGTGATTGAAGCTTTACAACCCAATTCTTGTGTGGGGTTGTGTGTTTCCTCTTTGGAAGAGTCGTGTTACTAGATAGCCTTTCTCCCCCCTGAATAAAAGCCTTTAATAAGTACACCCTTTGAAACTCTTTGAATGCAGAGGCAGTGAAAAGAACTGAATTGCTCTGAAAATTGACCTAACCCATCCATGTTTCCTCCTTTCTCCAAAGTGCTCTGACCTTCCTTTCTTTATCAGTGATGGCACCTCGATGACCTGCTCTCCCACGGCACAGCCTCACAAAGTTTATCGAGCAGTTTGCGTACTCTGTGGTCCTATAAAAATCCCCTGTGGTTATTTTACTAGTCTGCTGAGGATTCGGCGGTGTTATTTAGCCTCCAGTTTCATTTTTTGCAACCAAGCACTTAGTGGAGGAGAAGATTCATTTGCTACCACTGAGACAAAATGATTAATCTGTATTCATAATTAAATATTTCTGGGCTTCAGTGAATATCTGCATTCAAATTCTACATCCTCTTTTATCTGAGGGGTGAAGATTGTTATTTTCAGACTGGGGGATCCTGAGATTCCTCAAGGGATGATTATTAATGTTAGGAAAGCTTTCCTTACCATGCAAGGGCTCTCTCAGCACTAACAATCTTCCCCTGCAATGAGAAGCCAGCAGGGAAGGCTAGGTATGTGCAAAGGTTATCCATTCATCTTGCGAAAAATGAAATAAATGGGTTTCACTCATACATTTGTTATGAATCAAATGCAATAGGAACAAATATGTTCCAAATGGGGGCAAAGATTTATTCATTTGTTTCTTTCATTTCTGCTTCTGCTTGAAGTAGTAGCCAAGTCAGTTTGAGATTACATACATGGATGAGCGAGAGAGATAACCATGTTATTTTACGCAAAAAAACTGGTCACCAACTGTTGTTCACAGAGAAGAAAAGGAAAAAAAAGCCCAATGAAAATTTCTTCCCACAAATGAGACATACTTTATGACTCTTTTGAATTGTTTTGTAGTTTCCTTTACACTGAAAGGAATATGTTACATAAGTAAATAGTTATGTAATTTATGTAATGTATGTCAAGTACCACAAAGATAATAATAATAATAATAATAATAATAATAATAATAATAATAATAATAATATTTTTTACCCCAGCCAAGGCCAGGCTCAGGGCGGCTAACAAGCATTAATAAAAACAAGTTGAATGAATACAACTTAAAAACAAGATTAAAATACCACATTAAAATATTGAAACATTAAAATATTAAAATGCAGCCTCATCACAGGAGGAGAAAGGAAAAAGAAAGAGGGGGAGGGAACCAAATTGGCTCCAAGCCAAAGGCCAGGCAGAACAACTCTGTCTTACAGGCCCTGCGGAAAGAAATCAGATCCTGCAGGGCCCTGGTCTCATGAGGCAGAGCGTTCCACCAGGCCGGAGCCAGTGTTGAAAAGGCCCTGGCTCTGGTTGAAGCTAATCTAACTTCCTTAGGGCCCAGGACCACTAGGGTGTTGCTATTTATGGACCTTGAGGCTCTGAATGGGGCATACCAAGAGAGGCGGTCCCATAGGTACGAGGGTCCTAGGCCGTGATAATATAATGCTTGGAGGAAACCAAATGGGAGTGGAACAGAAACAGCGCAGACTGTGTTGAAAACAGATCAGAATGGAAATCACTTCCTTCTTGTATCCCTAACTGGTCATCTGTCACTTCTTGAGATTTCTGCATTGAAGGGGGTGGACTAGATGATCATCAGGGTCTCTTCCAACAATTCTCAGATTCTATGGTAACCCACAACTAGTCCAGGACGTATGGATCAGGCAAAATCATCGTATCAGAATTCATGAAAAGCAAATTTCTCAAACATCCCTCCTCCAAAAGACATGGCTCTACCATCTACCACCACAAGATATACTTAGCAGAAACATAATTCAGCCTTATATTTGGCAAAGAACCAAGAAAATGTAATAAGCAAAGCTTGGGGGAAGGGGGAAACTAACTTGGCTTGGGGCAGTTTTGAATAACTTCAATACAATGGATATCAGCTTAACAGAAAATATTCTTTCTAGCTCAGCCATGTGGCACACACATACTTTCAAGATAATGCATTCTGTTAAAAATGTTGTTTCCTAAATGGGAGGTGATCATTATAATTTGACTCTATATGTTCATATTACTGCTTGATGCAATTACTATAAAAGTCTTACAAGGCAACAATCTTCCATAATCTTGCCACCGCTGAGTATTTTCCTTAAAAAGACCATAGAATATCATTATGAAATGATATTAAACTCACCATGTCCTACAGACGTATCCTTCCACCCCAAAATAGATGAGGCTTCAAAACAGCAGGGAGTTTATTGAAATATGGCACATGCTGTCTCCCTGTTCTGTGAATAGCCATTAAAATCAATTAGTGCCTTTATTTCCATAGAGTCTCCTGTAATCATTTGCTCAAAGAGCTTCCCTAAGATTAATATTGCACATTTTTCAAGTCAGTCACAACTGATCATTATTATTATTACTTACCAAATAATCAGTAATATTCTCATCATATTTTGTTAAATCATTTATCATCTATCAACAGGCTGAAAATCCAAGAAGCTCTGTAACATCACAAACCGTTGCAGTCATAAGATTTTATTCCTTTGCTGCATCAGAGGTAGCTTGTGGAGAAAGTCAGATACAATTGATTTGAGTAATTTCCTGTACATTGTGCATTTTTCACAGTCCCCATTATCAAAATCCCAAGCCTTCCTTGCAATGCATTCAAGGGATTTGTGGAACATGACTTGAAAGATTTTGCCCTCATTAATATATGTTCTTTCGTCAAAATCCACCTAAATGAGATCATCCACAGAATGGGCCCTTCCAGATATACCACCTGAAATTTAAAAATAATAAAAAAAATTACCAAACAAATGCATGACCCTGCCATGCTAATTGGAGAGCCTAAATATCTTGCCTGCACTCAAACGAATTACCATGACAAGTAAGTCCTACTAAATTCAGTGGTAATACACCCAGGTTCTGAAGGAATCTGGGTGCAATTCTGAAGGAAATCAGCCCTGAGTGCTCACTGGAAGGACAGATCCTGAAGCCGAGGCTCCAATACTTTGGCCACCTCATGAGAAGAGAAGACTCCCTGGAAAAGACCCTGATGTTGGGAAAGATGGAGGGCACAAGGAGAAGGGGACGACAGAGGACAAGATGGTTGGATAGTGTTTTTGAAGCTACCAGCATAAGTTTGACCAAACTGCAGGAGGCAGTGGAAGACAGGAGTGCCTGGCATGCTCTGGTCCATGGGGTCACAAAGAGTTGGACACGACTAAACAACTAAATAACAACACCACCACCCAGGTTTGCAAGGTTCAGATATCATCTAAAGTCCACCTGTGAATTTAGAAGATATGCCTCCTGGAGCTTTTATTTAAAAGATTTACAGACCACCTTTCAGCAGAGCAGAGTTTGCAAAAGCACAATGACATATGCAAATAAAACATAAGGTGGAGAAGAACCTTCAAATATGACATCAATGTATGGGCAGGTTTGGTGTGGACATGCTCAGTACTAGGCAGATCAGAAGGAAGCCCAACCACATGGATAAAAGTAACAACAATGACCATCATGCACACAGCTTGTTGCCACTATTTTCCAGAGTTTTGCGGCAGTGCTGCTAAGTCCAACACAGGGATAGTTCAACACCATCCATGCTACACTGCTCTCAGTCATGAGTGGAGCCAATGATGTGTTTGCATGGTGCCAGTCTTCCCACTGCCTTGTTCCCTCCTCCTCCCAGTAAGCAACAAAAACAAGAAACGAGCATAGCAACTCTACCCCACTTTACAAGGTGATTTTGTTTGCTCGGCTATGCTCAAAAGCAGAGGAGCTCTCCTATAACTGGAAGAGTGGCAACTTCATCTAGATCAGTGGTTCTCAACCTGTGGGTCCTCAGATGTTGTTGGACTTCAACGCCCATCATCCCTGAGCTCTGGCCTTGCTAGCTAGGGGTGATGGGAGTTGTAGTTCAACAACATCTGGGGACCCACAGGTTGAGAAAGGCTGATCTAGATGTTTTGCCTTCAGAATCCAACTCATCATTGATGACGTTCACATATCCACTAACATTTCTCTGATGAAAATAGAGATGACGTATTTAACAAGTTTGACCAAACTGTGGGAGGCAGTGGAAGACAGAAGTGCCTGGTGTGCTCTGGTCCATGGGGTCACAAAGAGTCAGACACGACTAAATGACTAAACAAGAACAACATTTAACAACAGCAACAGCAGCAGAAGCAACAACAATAATAATAGTAATTTGCTTATTTATACCCTGCCCATCTGACTGTGTTGCCCCAGCCACTCTGGGTGGCTTCCAACATATATAAAAACATAACAAAACATTAAAATTTAAAAAACTTCCCTATAGTGAGTTGTATAGTCACTTACCTCCTTGGCTTAAGGTTTGCAAAACTCCATACCCTCCAACATTTCTCCAATTAAAATACAGTGGTACCTCGGGTTAAGTACTTAATTCGTTCCGGGGGTCCGTTCTTAACCTGAAACTGTTCTTAACATGAAGCACCACTTTAGCTAATGGGGCCTTCTGCTGCCGCCGTGCCACAGGAGCACGATTTCTGTTCTTATCCTGAAGCAAAGTTCTTAACCTGAAGCACTATTTCTGGGTTAGCGGAGTCTGTAACCTGAAGCGTATGCAACCTGAAGCCTATGTAACCCGAGGTACCACTGTAGTGATGTCCTACCACACGCTACAACATTTCTCCGATGAAAATGGGGACATCCTAATGAAAAGCAGGACATTCTGGGATGCAACTGGAAACTGGGATGGCTTCTGTAAATCTGGCACTGTCCTTGGAAAATAGGGACACTTGGAGGGTCTGTGTTCAATGAAAGTCTATTCATTTTCAGCTGTGATCACATGAGACAGTGGAAAGAGGGCTTCGGCACATTTTCATAAACAGATCCCCACACAGAGCACATCTAGTTCAGCTAGTTGTTACATTCCCATTTCTTTTTAAATTGCAAAAAAAAAAGTTAAATCTTATGTAAGTGCAAGAAATTCCAGTTAACTTATGTGATAAAAAAAATGTGTTTTCATACACTAATGGTCTCTTTCTTTGTCCAACATAACACATTCAGCTATCAGTTAGCTTAACTCTCATGTCTCCGTAGGAGTTGTGTTTTCCTTTGAGCATTGAAATGAATAATTAAATATTATATATTTAACAGGTAATGAATTGCACACACTCTTTTTTCTTTTCCTTTTTGAAGGAAACCATCATCTTGCTGCAAGACAATTTTACTTTGCTGCAATTTGATTCATGATGTGTAGCACTTTAGATAATTTTCTTTGAATGTCAGCGTAGCTCTGTGTAGTGCTGCATTATGCAGAAGTGAGAAGGTTCCCAGTAGGGAAGAAATGGAGATATCAGATTTTTTGGGGTGTGTGTGTGTGTGTTTTTGTTTTTTTTTTAGGAAGATGAAATATGCACAGTTCGTTTACTAAGATACATACAAATGCAATAATGCTAAGAGAAATGGCATCCTGAATGACTTACAGTATAATATAATCATAATGAGAAAGAGAAAACACAATTACTCTTCATCCTCTTGAGTTGTTGCAGACCTTCACGTCCATAAGAACCCCATCCCCATAAGAACTTTGCTAGGAAAAGGAGTCTAATAGCAGTGTTCCCAGGAATCCTCCAAAACTTATATTCTATGCCCAATATATTGTGGACCTTTTGTACACCATCTTAGGGTGCCAACAAGCTACACCCTGTGGTCATGTGTAAATTAAGAGCACTTGAATAATTTTTTGGTCTTTGAAATTCCAGTACACATGGCCTTGATCCACACTCTCCACATTTAATGTGCAGTTTGGAACTGAGGCCTGCTCTGTCCCTCACCACTCTTGATGCTCTGCCCATTGGGTGAGAAAGGCATCCAGTTCATTCAGAAGGACCAAACTGACTCTTGCTTCTCCTTGGCGTTTCCTGAAGGCAACCAGCCCACTTGAAGGCTTACACTGTCCCTTGTAACTCCAGATTGTCGTTCTCTGTTGTTGCATTGTAAAGAAGCAGGAGGAGGGGGTAGGTGGTAAGGCCATATATATCCTCTGCTGGCTCCTTCCTTGTGCTGGTATCTGCATTAGCCAAGCACCAGAATCGGCTTTTTGCCAGTCTTCTGACTTCAGCCACAAATACACTCCCACTCAGATTCCTTTTGGAGCCAGATGGGAAGCAATGTTGTTGTAAGGAAAGCTTGTCAGTTGATAAAAGAAATCTGAATTAAAGAAGTCAAGCTTCCAAAAACCTCATTCATTCATTCATTCATTCATTCATACATTGATTTGATTTGATTTGATTTGATTTGTATACCGCCCTTCATCATAAGATCTTAGGGCAGTTCACCAGATAAAAATGCAAGGTAAAAACACAAGTAAATAGTTAAACTATAAACAACAAAACAATAACTCCCCTACCACAAACACATTTAAAAGGCTGTAGAATATTAATCAGCCTTATGAGAGCCAGTGTGGTGTAGTGGTTAAGAGCGGTGGACTCGTAATCTGGGGAACCGGGTTCGCGCCTCCGCTCCTCCACATGCAGCTGCTGGGTGACCTTGGGCCAGTCACACTTCTGTGAAGTCTCTCAGCCTCACTCACCTCACAGAGTTTTTCTTGTGGGGGAGGAAGGGAAAGGCAAATGTGAGCCGCTTTGAGACTCCTTCTGGTAGTGATAAAGCGGGATATCAAATCCAAACTCCTCCTCCTCCTCCTCCTCTTCTTCTTCTTCTTATGAAACAAAAATACAGATGACAGATTATCATACAACACTTAGGAACAATTTAAAACATCCCCAACCCAAATAAACAACACCCACCCCAGTTAAAACCCCATCCCCATTAAACTATACTTTTAGCACAAGGGGGCTGGCCCAGGCCCTCGCTCCACCCCAAATTGTTGCCCCAAAGTGATGGCCCCCTTTGTGTTGCTCCTGGTCTGGAGATCTAGTAGAGGCCACAGGCCCAGCAGGCTGGGGGAGGGGAGATATGGAAGTCCCGTGAGAGGCCACAGGTCCAGCAGGATGGGGTGGGATAGAGGTCCCCTGGCGGCAGCTGCAAGCAGGTCCTCGTTCCTGTTAAGAAAACAATGGCTGTTGCAACAAACCAGGTATAAGCAAACCCAGCCCTCCAGATGTTTTGCGACTACAACTCCCATCATCCCTAGCTAACAGGACCAGTGGTCTCAAAACATCTGGAGGGCCAAGTTTGCCTATGCCTGCAATAAACCATCCCTGTCTGCATCTGGTAAGTTTTAAGTTGTAGCACAGAAAGGACTAGCAGGCATTCAAGCAAGGCACTTTCAGGTGCTTGAAGGTGTCATGTTGCACAACAGCCTCCTGAGAGAAAGGAGCAGTAAATGCTCGAGCCCCTCACAAGCAGAAGTGACACAGAGTAGAAAGTGAAAGGTTCTTGCACTGTGGCCCTGAGATATCAGATTAAACCTAAATGCTTTTACATCACAAGAAGGCAACACATCACAATAATTCTCAATACTGGCAGCTGTCAGATTCAGCTGTGGCTCAACCAGCAATGAAAGGTCAAGCATTGTATACCCATGCCTGAACCAGCCGCACATTTCTTACTAATATGGCATTGCTGACTTTTAATTAACAACTAATTTTAACTTACATATTTTGCAAACCAATTCCGTTTTCAAATTTTAAAAGGCATGGGGATTAAGAAGTGCATTTAGGCTTGCAGAAGAGAAACACAATTAAGCACATGGGGGAATAGACAAATGAGTCTTGGCAGTTTCATGGTTCTATTGTGCATATTGCCAAATCAATCCAGCCTTGAAGGGGTTTGGATTGGCATCAAATATTTTAAAGCAAATCCTGTCCATTTCTTTACAACAACTGATTTTTGACGTGCTAAACAAATGGGGCATAAAATCCCAGCTATCGTTTCCCATTGTGGATTTCCCATTGTGGTTGATAGTCATATGAATTATGTATTTTCCTCCAAAACGGAGGAAGCCAGGGTGTTCACACATATCTAACAAGGCCACTGGTTTTAATTTGATTTCCAATTATTAAACACATTGTTGAAGGATACTGAGCCATCACAGTGTCAATGCAAATGTTAGGAGGGGAATCTTGACCCCTTCCAAACAACTGCAAAAATAACTTTGGATGAAGTTAAATGTTAATACTTAGACCTCTTAGAGATTTGTCACTGTTGATTTTCACTGCAGTTAATAAACAAATTATCAGCTCAAGGTCATCACCTGTGACAGAATCCTTCGAATATTCCAAGGTGCAATTTTTGGACTATATTCAGTGATGGACCTTATTACTTCGTAGATTATTCCCAATTCCTGTTTCTGAAAAAGCATTAATTGTAACTCCTGGCCAAAATAAATATCATCATAGGTTAGATTACAGGCTTTAATCTATGTAGAGATGGATGTTCTTGAGGGCAGGTGAGGGAATTACAGTGGTACCTCGGGTTACATACGCTTCAGGTTACATACGCTTCAGGTTACACACTCCGCTAACCCAGAAATACTGCTTCAGGTTAAGAACTTTGCTTCAGGATAAGAACAGAAATCAGGCTCCGGCGGCACGGCGGCAGCAGGAGGCTTCATTAGCTAAAGTGGTGCTTCAGGTTAAGAACAGTTTCATGTTAAGGACGGACCTCCGGAACGAATTAAGTACTTAACCCGAGGTACCACTGTATATAAAACTAAAGGATGGACAGCCTGATGCATTATTGGGTTAAGGGCATTCTTCAGGCATCTTCAATTGTCTTTGGTTTTTCGGGTCCTTGAAGGTTGCCCCCTAGGACTGATATGCACACTTTGGTGAATGCTGAACATTGAGGCTGGGCTGCCCATATCAAAGGCTCACTTAGCAAGGAAAGAGATATTTGCTTCCAGTCCTTGGATGGAAAATCCCAGACTATGGCTGTAAACATGCCCAGATCTCTGGAGGGATGTGTTCCTACCAGATTTCTCCAGGAGTTCACCTGCACATACTTTCTGAATTTAGCTTACCAGGTTACAGATCTTCTGTTTGTTATATTTAAGAAATATAACATTTCTGCTATTTCATTGGCTCTCAAGTCTTTGTTTTGTGGTGGTTGGGATAATGAAGCCACAGCAAGCTAACATAACCAGGTTTTTTATCATTCTGCTGAAGAAGGTCAGCAGCACATTCCCAGATTTATTCTTTCTTTGTTGTATTTGTTCTAATCTTAAAGGAAGTTTCTATTCAAACTGACATTCAAACAACTTCTATATAAGCCAAGTTCCAAATTAAGAACTGACTTTCCAATTTGTTCTGCATACGTGAAGTCTTCCTTTTCTATTAGTTCTGAGATGCTTATAGAAAAGCAGCTTTCGAATGAGGGAATTTATAGGGAAGTGGTGGGATATATAACAGGGATGGAAGATTCATGGCCTTCTTGATGTTCTGTCTCACTACAGCTTCAATCAAACCCTGCCAGCATGGCCAGTGATCAGGGGAGATGGGAGATGAAATCCCATCTCATCCATCCTTACGGGATCCTCGCTGCAAGATCACATTCACCCGGTGCTATACCAGCTCACTGGCTCCCAGTGGAGTACAGGATCAGGTTTAAGGTGCTGGTTTTAACCTTTAAAGCCCTATACGGCCTAGGACCCTCGTACCTACGGGACCGCCTCTCCTCGTATGTCCCACAGAGGAACTTACGATCTTCAAACAAAAACATCTTGGAGGTCCCTGGCCACAGAGAGGTTAGGCTGGCCTCAACCAGAGCCAGGGCTTTTTCGGCTGTGGCTCCGATCTGGTGGAACGCTCTGCCACAAGAGATTAGGGCCCTGCGGGACTTGACATCTTTCCGCAGGGCCTGCAAGACAGAGCTGTTCCGCCAAGCCTTTGGCCAGGGCACAGCCTGACTCCCTCCTTTGGCAATCTTCACAGAACTCTAGCCCAATGGTTGCCATCAATTTTATTTGAAGTATTTTTTTAATGAAATGATTTTAGAATGTTGTATTATTTTATTGTTGTTAGCTGCCCTGAGCCCGGCCTCGGCTGGAGAGGGTGGGATATAAATAAAAAAATATTTTTATTTTTTATTTGTTGTTGTTATTGTTGTTGTTGTTGTTGTTGTTGTTGTTGTTACTATTATTATTATTATTATCCCATCCATGATATACAACATCTAGAAACTTCCTGGGGGAGACACAACTGGAAGGGGAATTTGAAGCAGAAAAATATGGAAGGCACAGACATCTGGAAAGGATGAACTCCCTGATCAGCATTTATCCACTCTAATAGGTTCTTTCTGAATTTGCTTTTCTATCAACAAAATGGCTCTTGTTGTCTTTAAACAACAACAACAACCAACATAAAATTGTGTCATGACTCATGTGGGATGGGGAACCTGTCACCCCACCCCCCCCAGATTTTGTTGGACTCCAGTTCCTATCAGCTCCAGCCAACATGGCCAACTGTTGCTCTGTGGAAAAGCAATTACTTTTAAATCAATTTAAATATGTAGCATTGATAAGTCCCATATACTCAAGAATTTGCACAGTTTAGGTGCAGTTCAGTAAGAGTAACTGCAAACAAGCCAACCTGAGCTCCTCCCCTCAAAAAAAAAAAAAGAATCTTATGTATGGCATATACAGTGGTACCTCAGGATGCAAACGGGATCCGTTCCAGAGCCCTGTTTGCATCCTGAAGCGAACACAACCCGCGTCCGCACGTCTGCGCGTCCGTGGGTCGCGTTTTGCCGCTTCCGCGCATGCGCGTGATGTCATTTTGAGCGTCTGCATATGTGTGTGCGGTGGAACCCGGAAGTAATGCACTCCGTTACTTCTGGGTCGCCGCAGAGCACAACCCGAAAATACTCAACTTGAAGCACATTTAGCCCGAGGTATGACTGTACGGTGCCAAATGTAAGCAAGTTGCAATCTAAAAGGCATATGGCATTAATAAATGGTGTGGTGAGTGAAACATTTAGTTCACATATTGTTTATTCATGGCTCATAAAGCTCACTATATGCATTATAACCTTAGGGCATTTTTAAATATGGTCTTGACCCTGAGTATTTTATCATTTGACTGTGCATACAGGAGGTCAGCAAAATAACATAATTGAAACTTCCCTGAGGTTTATGATGGGACAAAATGAGCCAAATGTTTTATCCAGAATGACAGTGAACTATCACTTGGCTAGAAACCCTGAAATGAAAGTCACCAGTTGACTGGCGTTTACATTAAGGTTACCAGATTTTTTTCTGTGAATCCAGGGACACTTTTCAAATTCAGTGGGAATAAAAGGATTTGGTATGGGCACTGATTTGTAAATCCACGGACTGTCCCCGGGAAACGGGGACGTCTGGCAACCTTAGTTTAGAGTATACTAAAAGAAGTTCATAGCAGAAAATACTCCCCAGCCTGTCTTGCATGACACAAGAAAGGTGATTTGCCCTTACTCAGGATGAAGCACAAATCTTATTGGTTGTGGAACCTTTGCCAGTTAGGTGTAGGAATGGCCACTGTGTTGGAAATACACAGAAGAATATTGAGATCAACAAGAAATAAGTTGTTGTTTAGTCGTTTAGTCGTATCCGACTCTTCGTGACCCCATGGACCAGAGCACGCCAGGCACTCCTGTCTTCCACTGTCTCCCGCAGTTTGGTCAAACTCATGCTGGTAGCTTTGAGAACACTGTCCAACCATCTCATCCTCTGTCGTCCCCTTCTCCTTGTGCCCTCCATCTTTCCCAACATCAGGGTCTTTTCCAGGGAGTCTTCTCTTCTCATGAGGTGGCCAAAGTATTGGAGCCTCAGCTTCAGGATCTGTCCTTCCAGTGAGCACTCAGGGCTAATTTCCTTCAGAATGGAGAGGTTTGATCTTCTTGCAGTCCATGGGACTCTCAAGAGTCTCCTCCAGCACCATAATTCAAAAGCATCAATTCTTTGGTGATCAGCCTTCTTTATGGTCCAGCTCTCACTTCCATACATCACTACTGGGAAAACCATGGCTTTAACTATACTGACCTTTAGAAATAAGTAGCAAGCAACAATTATCTCTGTGCCTTGATACCTTGTTTAGGACCTGTGAAGGGGCTTGAATCAACTTGATACTCAGTCATTGCAATATTTGGTCTTATAGGCTGCATCTTTTAAGAAGTTAATTTTATATGAGAAGGTATTGTATGAAAATGAGAAGGCATCAAAATAGCCTTGCATTACAAGAAATCTTATAATAAACAAATGAAGTCCCAGTATTTGTCAGGCATAACACATTAAAAAGGTGTGTGGCATCTTTCTCAACCGCCCCCCATCCCCAAAAATGGGTGTGGGGAACTGGTCTGGTATTCAAGCAGCAAAAAAGGAATTATGTCCTGGCATGAAATATGCCAATATCTCAGTGTTCATATCAATGAATGGAACAGAACAGTGAGTTAAGCCTAAGGTTTCACTTGGTTCCGCAAATGTCCGAGGCAGCACTTCTTTGCAATAGATCAATACATTTCTTATGCAAGGATCAATATGTGCAATGCATTTTAAATGTTGTGTTTTTCCAAATGTGTTTTTGCCGCATATATTCCTACAATAGCACTGTCATAGACACAAGCACACACCTTCCCAACTGATCTTTGGAACAGCTGTGTAGGTGGAAATAGCAGCATCACAAACACTTTCCCCCTCAATCGCTATGACTACTGTGGGAAAAGCCATATCCGTTCAGAGACATTGCATCCAATCCATTAAGTCATTTCCCTTTGGTGTTTTAATTAAATAAAGGAGGTTAATTGCTGTGGAAATGGCTTGTCAAGGCACAGTCAGCACAAGCATCCAGAAAGTTTGGCGTATTTGACCTGAATAATTAGATCCGCACACTTCTGCCTCTGACCTGAACTTGTTTAAACACTAGTGGGACAGGCAGTATACATTATTCCTGCATTCTTGTTTGCTTTGGAAATTTCCACTCTCTTCTTTTCAAAGAGCAGTGTCTGCACATTTTCGCTGCTTCCCTAGTCCTGGTCAGTAATTCGATCAGCCAGAGGAAAAAGTTCTGGATAATCTGGTTACTCCTCTGGACCCTTGTGTAATCTGCGCCGCTCTCCTGGCTCCATCTAAGACATGCTGTGTAGGATTAGAGTTGCTGCTCCCACTATTAGGTCTACTACTAGTGCCCCCCCCTGTTAAGTTGTGGGTGAACATATCAGACGACACAGCAATTCTTCAAACAGCTCTTGCTTATTCAGAGGCCAGAACAGAACAGAACTGAACTGAAGAGCTCAGTCAGCCTGCTTATATAGAGCTCCAGAACAACGTAACTGTAGCAACTTTCTAAAACTATCCAATCACTGAACGTCACTTTCGATCCTTCATTTGCATACAAACTATCCAATCACTGAACATCACTTTTGATCCTTCATTTGCATAACTATCTACAGTATCCCCCTGCAGGCCCAGGGTGAGAACTTCAGTACATAACACTCCCCCCCCTAGAATATCAAGCATTTTTTTAACCCCCACCCTCTCAAAGTATCTCAAAGCCACATGATTCTTTTACCTCTCTTAATCCTAGAAGAGTGACAGTATGAAGTGGGGGAATTATAGACTTGGATTGTTAAAGGGTCCTAGCTTGGAAGTGTATCTTGTTGTTGTGGAACTATGCCGACAAACAAAGTCAGCACTGAACGTTACTGAATGCAGGAAAAACAGGTGTAAATTTTGGTCAATATCTAATGCAGGAGGTGTGAATAACTTCTACTTCCTGTTTCCACTTCATTGCAAAATAATGCATTTATTCATTTCTTTTAACATTTAGCTGTTCTTGGGGACAGTATTTGTTCAGTTGTTCTTCCTGTTCATTTCCAGGGCTGCTGCCTTTTTGTACTATGCTATTATCTTGCTTACATTATCCAGTGCTTTTTTCTTAAAAAATGTTTAGGGGTACTCTCATTTTGAATCAAGAAAATCACAATTTTATAGTTTAAATCAGAAAAAATAAATACAGTAAATGGACAAAAGTACAAAGATTCACAAAATGTTTAGGGGTATGTGTGGCCCTGCGTCCCACCAGAAAAAAGCACTGACATTATCTATTGTTTTGCCATACCAGGAATACCTACTCTTAAAACAAAGCAAAACACAAACCCTCTCACTCTTGCAATATATTCTCCATATATATCTATATATCTATATCTCTATATATCTATATATATCTAATTGTTATTGTTTTCAAAACTGATGTCTTTCTCTATTATTGATCACTTGTGTCGGTCTCCGTATGTGAAAAATGAACTTCTCGTACTGGAACTGCAACACCTCTGTGGATGTTTTTATTGCTGAGCGATGCAGAGAAACAACTTGCTCAAACAGTAACTGGCTCAAAACGTTCCAGCTCCTTGAATCTACACTTATTATATACTTGAGTGCCCTCATTCAGCAGGGAACTCTGCATAATGATGTTGACAAGAGCAACAGAGACCAAACAAATGCCATCCCTCTGGCATGTACTGAAATTGCATAAGCATGCCTTTCCTCATGGCCACAGCAAAATGATCAGGCCTTTTAGGCAAGATAGTTTCCTTAATATATATGGTGTTTTCACCAACCTGTTGTCCATTCCTCCTTAAGAAGAGAGCTCCTATTTTCCAGGGACAGCCACAGAATTACGGAAGCATCCCGGTTTCTGATTTGACGCTGGAATGTTCCAATTTTCCTTAAAAGGTAAAGGGACCCCTGACCATTAGGTCCAGTCGTGGCCGACTCTGGGGTTGCGGCACTCATCTCACTTTATTGGCCAAGGGAGCCGGCGTACAGCTTCCAGGTCATATGGCCATCATGACAAAGCCGCTTCTGGCGAACCAGAGCAGCGCATAGAAACGCCGTTTACCTTCCCACCACAGCGGTACCTATTTATCTACTTGCATTTTGACGTGCTTTCAAACTGCTAGGTTGGCAGGAGCAGGGACCGAGCAATGGGAGCTCACCCCATCACGGGGATTTGAACCACCGACCTTCTGATCGGCAAGTCCTAGGCTCTGTGGTTTAACCCACAGCACCACCCACATCCCCCACTTTCCCTTAGGACATCACTATTTTCATTGGAGAAATGTTGGAAGGTATGGTAGGACACCCCTATTTTCATCAGAGAAATGCTGGAGGGTATAGAAGAGACTGCTGGATCAGGCCACCCACCCACCTTGTCAAGCTTCCTGTTCTCACAGTGGCCAACCAGAAGGTTGTAGGAAGTCTACAAGCAGGACCTGAGGACAAAAGCACTTTCCTCACTTCTGATTCCCAGCAACTGTCATTCAGAAGCATTAGTGCCCTTGTGTCAGGGACTGGCAGGAAGTTGATGAGTGTACACCAGGCAGGGATGGAGTAAGGTGGGTGCTGTGGGTGCGGTCCACCCCGGGTGTCATCTCCAAGGGGGGTGAAATTCAGCGTGCCACTCCTGCCCGCAACTCCTGCCTACCCCAAGCCGTCAGGGGATGGGGGGAGCTTTGCCACTTTGCCGACTGCCTTCCCCCCTTCCCCCATTGTTTTGACATTCCCGCACTCCCGGCCAGGAACCCTGTAACCCCCAAAGAAGCTCAACAATATTAGCCAACCTTCCTCTTAAAAAAGCTCAACAGTACCTGACAACGACAATGGGTAGATCGCAGCCAGTCTTTTTATACTGTGAGTAGATCACAGTCTCTTGGGAATCCAACTAGATTTCAATGTGTTTGTGGGGGGGTGTCAAGAAATTTTCTGCACCGGGTACCAACTGACCTGGCTACGCCACTGACACTGGGGGAAGTGGGACTGGAGTCTGACTTCGGAGAGGGCAGCAGTGGTCTGTGGGGATCTGTCCAAGCCAAGAGGCAATAATCAGAAGCATGGGAAGCTTCAGAGCTGGAGGAAGAGGAGGCAGGCTGGGCAAGTGGAAGCCAAGTACTTCTCAACCTTCCCTTGCACCACTGTGTCCAGGAGAACCAGGAGAGAATGGACGCAGGAAGAGCAGAAGCAGGAGTCATCTCTGGCCATGTGCATGTAGCCTGTTGCGGGCGGGGACGTAAAACGAACTGAGCCTGAGGTCATCATAAGGAAATTTATTGGGATTTGTTCCACTCAAGGAAACTACAGGTGCCTGTATGACTGAAACTCTTCTTGGACAGCTTGAGCCAGTGTGGTGTAGTGGTTAAGAGTGGTAGGCTCGTAATCTGGTGAACTGGGTTTGCATCTCTGCTCCTCCACATGCAGCTGCTGGGTGACCTTGGGCCAGTCACACTTCTTTGAACTCTCTCAGCCCCACTCACCTCACAGAGTGTTTGTTGTGGGGGAGGAAGGGAAAGTAGAATATTAGCTGCTTTGAGACTCCTTAGGATAGTTATAAAGCAGGATATCAAATCCAAACTCTTCTTCTTCTTCTTGAGCAAATGAGATTTTTGTTTGAGAATCTGTGTGGTCAAGGTTACAATAATGGGAAGAACATGAAAACCAAAGAAGATGGTGTGCATAGGACAGTACTGGTCATAAATTCACATAGATTTTCTGTGCCCTGCAATGACACTCTTTAAACTTGGTACTGGACATGAAGTCAATGATGATGATGACATATTTTTTATACCCCACCTTTTTCACTGATGGGACTCAGGGTGGCTATGATGCCACTAAGTGTTGTCTGGAAGCCACCAGTTTCTTCAGTTTGGTTCAACAAATCTTTAATTTTTCTCTCTGAATCAACTCAGCAATGACACATTCTACCCAGCCTTGTATCAGACACGGACATAACTGTTAAGCCATTGAGCGAAACAAGATGAGAGAGTCAGATCAGTGCTTTGAAACTTCTGAGATATCGTCTTGGTACTATATGTGATGCTTTAATAGAGATCTTTGATGACACAAGCCTAAAAGGTTTATCTGGAAATACTTCCCAAATTGAAGCTAAGGCCTTTGCTGATCCAATTTGTAAGTTCAAGTTTGTGGTATCTCTTATTACGTGGTACAACATCTTTTTTGAAGTCGATTTTCCAAGCAAGCTATTATAAAACAAGGAAGCTGATTTAAATTCAGCTACAAGCCAATTGCAAGTGACCACAAATTACCTTGTGGCCTGCAGGTGTGATGAGGGCTTTCAACAAGTTTTGATAGATGCTACAGAGCAAAAGGAGCTACTTAGGAATACTACCAAACTTTGAGACATAACGCGATAGAAAAAGGAGAAAGAAACAGCAGTTTGAGGGTGATGCTTATTTGTTATTTATATGCTGCTCATCTGACTAGGTTGCACCGGCCACTCTGGGTGGCTTCCAACAAATTGAATACATTAAGCACTGTAAAACATCAAACATAAAAAAAAAACCTCCCTATACAGGCAGGACTGAAGAAGAGGCCCTACAAGAGCCAAATCAGAAATTCTAAGTAGGTTTCTATGGTGCTGTCTTCAGTGTGACTTCACAATCGGTTGAAGATAGATCCAACAGCTACAACAATATAATTCCCTATTTGGCTTCCTGTATGATATACACAGTATCAAGGTGTACTTTAGGCCTGCAATGATTTGGGGGAAAAATCATAGATGCACAATGGAAACAAAGATGCGTGTGTGCCCATACACACACACCCAACCACACACATATATATAGTCCCTGTGTCTACTCTGGCAATAAAACTGCAGGACCCAATAATGTCATCTATAACTTTTCAGCATTCAAAGCAATATATGCTATTAGCTTAAAGCAATGCCCTTCTGTATTGTAGATAGGACATAACAGGCCTGTCTCTGTGCAAAACAACAAATTGGCACAAATGGAAAAATGGAAATATTCAAAAACCAGTGAGGCTACATTTTCGACCTCCCTCGACACTCTGTAACTGACTTTAAAGTGGCCATCCTCAAAAGGAAGGAACTTCAAAGGGAGACTGTAATGTGAAACCACTGAATTGCAATTTATCTGATGGCTCAATTTGATCACTTGTGGTCTGAATCAGGAGAAGGCCCTGCTGATGTATATATATACTTTTACTTTTATGGTGGACAAATGACCTTACAAAAGAAAGTGTATTTGTCTTGCAATTGATTGAGACAAAACTTTTTTTTTTTTTAAAAAAAGGTCCAGTTACACCATTAAGACTTACAGAAATGTTCTTATTGAAAGAGCATGCTATTTTGTAGGCAGTGACATAATTCAACAGCTGCCAGAGTATACCAGTATGATGGAGTGGCAATTTATTTGCCACTTCTATAAACTATCCTAAATATCCTTTAAAAAGGAGTGGGGGAGGGCAACACAAAATTGTTGAGTGTTGCATAAAGGTAAAGGTAAAGGGACCCCTGACCGTTAGGTCGAGTCGCGGACGACTCTGGGGTTGAGGCGCTCATCTCGCTTTATTGGCCGAGGGAGCCGGCGTACAGCTTCCGTGTAGCCAGCATGACTAAGCCACTTCTGGTGAACCAGAACAGCGCACAGAAACACCATTTACCTTCCCGCCGGAGCGGTACCTATTTATCTGCTTGCACTTTGACGTGCTTTTGAACTGCTAGGTTGGCAGGAGTAGGGACCAAGCAATGGGAGCTCACCCCATCATGAGGATTTGAACCCCCGACCTTCTGATCGCAAGCCCTAGGCTCTGTGGTTTAGACCACAGCACCACCCGTGTTCCTTTACAAGCATACAAGCAAACTAAAATAAAAACCTAATTCGCCCACAATAGATCTTTATGGAAAAGTTGATTTACTCAGAAGTAAGCTCAGTGGATAGCTGTGGATAGGATTGCAGCCTGAGTCACTTTGGATGTGTGAAATAAAGGTCACATCCATGCCACACATTTAAAGCACTATTGTACAAGTCATGATTTTTCTCAAAGAAATCTGGAGAGGGTTTTTTTGTTCCTTTTAAGGATGCTGATAATTATTAGAGTTTGGATTTGATATCCCGCTTTATCACTACCCTAAGGAGTCTCAAAGCTGCTAACATTCTCCTTTCCCTTCCTCCCCCACAACAGACACTCTGTGAGGTGAGTGGGGCTGAGAGACTTCAAAGAAGTGTGACTAGCCCAAGGTCACCCTGCAGCTGCATGTGGAGGAGCAGGGAATCGAACCCAGTTCACCAGACTACGAGTCTACTGCTCTTAACCACTACACCACACTGGTTCCTAGTGCTACAATTCCCAGGGTGGTTTATCAATGAAGTCGTCTCCTCAATGAACCCTGATAACTGTTGCTCTGTGAGGAGAATAGGGGTCTCCTAGCAGCTCAAATAAAAGTTTGCCTCCACCTGTATGCTCGGAATTTTTATTTTCATTTTTTTTAAAAAAAAATTATTCCATCTCCTGTGTGCTTGGGATTTGATTGGGGTGATAAGACACAATTTGCTGTTGTATGCATATGAGAATTCACCCGCCTAGGAACAGATGCACACTGTGAGGACTGGGCCTTCAAGATAAAGCGGCTTATTAGCTTCATGCTGTGTGAGCCACTGGAGTGATAGCTCCAGAGTTAAGACCACCATTTCAAAAAGCACATGCTACAAACCAGAGTGTATTCATCCTTCAAATGCCAACACTGCTGTCTCATCTCATTAGGAATTTAGAAAAATTGTGCTAGTACTTTATCAATAAGCACAGAAGGATTTGCATGAAATGGTGTTCCGAGGTGCTGTCAGAAATTTAATTATTCTCAGTTTTGTCATATTTAAGAGGCTGTCTTGGGGAGAGGAGTTTGGGGGTGAATCCTAATGCCCTATATGTGGCTTAATTGATCTACTTGCTTGAACCAACCCTGAAATATCACAGATATTGGGCACTACATCTATATAGATCAGTGGTGGTACTAATACTGAGGGTCTCTCTCCTGATCCATTCAGGAATTATAAACTTTGCATGCTGCAGTGGGAGGCGGGATTGTTCTATTTTTGTCTTTGCTCTCTAAAATCCCATGAAATTAATAGCACGGAGGCTGTATGCACTTCTGGGGAAGTAAGCTACATTAAACTCAATGAGACTTACTTCTGAGTAGACATAAAGGTAAAGGTAAAGGTAAAGTACCCCTGACAGTTCAGTCCAGTAGCGAATGACTCTGGGGTTGCGGCGCTTCTCTTGCTTCACTGGCAGAGGGAGCTGGCGTTTGTCTGCAGACAGTTTTTCCGGGTCATGTGGCCAGCATGACTAAGCTGCTTCTGGTGAACCAGAGCAGCACACAGAAACACTGTTTACCTTCCCACCAGAGCGGTACCTATTTATCTACTTGCACTTTGATGTGCTTTCAAATTGGTAGGTTGGCAGGAGCTGGGACCGAGCAACGGGAGCTCACCCCATCATGGAGATTCGAACCACCAATCTTCCGGTTGGCAAGCCCTAGGCCCAGTAGTTTAGACCACAGCGCCACCTGCATGTCTTCTGAGTAGACATACACTGTGGTATTGCAAGAGTGCTACTTCCTTTTCCATATTAGGAAGGTCGTTCAGAGCAACCTTCACAACTTCAAGGCTTGCCACTTGTCCATCATTTGTACAGATAATCGATTCAGAAGCTCTGCATATAATAAGCAGAATATATATATATATATATATATATATATATATATATATATATATAGGCAAAGGCTGTCAAGGCAAAACTGTCCAAATAAACTTAAATCAGTCCTCAAGTTTCACAAATAGTAAGTTTGAGAAATATCTCTAAACAAGTGGTTCTCAACCTTTCTTTTTTTGACTATGCCCCACCTAGGCATCTCTAAAATCCTGATGCCCACCCACCATGACATACAGTATAATTCTTATTCTTCAAAAAATGAACTCCTGCTCACATGGAGGAAGCCTAAAAGGCCATTCACATTTAATACCTCATTCTCAAATTGCCCACTTTAAATATCAAATCACCCCCCTGTGGGGCGCGTGCCCCATGTTTGGAACCACGGCTCTAAATGCTCTACTTAGCAAGCATACGCACTTTGATATACACATATGTTCCCTTGACATAATCACTTTGTAAACAGAAAGTAATGTGCAGAAAAATAGGGTCTTAGAGTGGTAACTGATGTGGTTCTTCCAGAGTTCCATATGTTGTTGGGGCACAACTCTCATCAGCACCAGCCAGAACAGCCAATGGTAAGGGATGATGGGGTCATAGCTGTCAACTTTTCCCTTTTCTTGCGAGGAATCCTATTTGGAATAAGGGAATTTCCCTTTTAAAAAAGGGAAACGTTGACAGCTATGGATGGGGTTTGTATTTCAACAGCAGCTTTTGGACAGGCTCTGAACCCATAAAGGGATTATTATTATTATTATTATTATTATTTTGAAAGCAATTAACATTTGTGTGGTGTAGTGGTTAAGAGCGGTAGATTCGTAATCTGGGGAACTGGGTTCGCGTCTCCGCTCCTCCACATGCAGCTGCTGGGTGATCTTGGGCTAGTCACACTTCTTTGAAGTCTCTCTGCCCCACTCACCTCACAGAGTGTTTGTTGTGGGGGAGGAAGCGAAAGGAGAATGTTAGCCACTTTGAGACTCCTTCGGGTAGTGATAAAGCGGGTTATCAAATCCAAACTCTTCTTCTTCTTCTTCTTAAAGGAATGCTAAACTTCCACTAGATTCTGATAGACCAGCCATGAGCATGAGGCCATCCCAGGACAGCAACAGCCCCTGAAGCACCCTAGTTTGAGGCTTCCTTTGGCTACTTCTGGCAGGGATGCAGTAAACTAGCATCTGCCAATCATTTGGAAAGGTACATTGGAGCATTCCTCACTAGTGGGGTTTTCCTGCCCATTGCAGAGGAGGTGGGGCCTAGGAGGGCAGGGCAGAAGGGCATGTCCACCCCATCTAGCATGGCCGATTGGATAGATAAATTTTCAGAGCAGTGGGATGGATGTCACTTTGATGTCTAGCTGAGGGGGAACAGGAAGCCCACCTAGTGGTGGAAAGCAGTCTCCTCTATACAGAGAGCAAGACCAGGATCTGTGCAGAACCATTGCAAGGGGCAGAGGAGGAATGGATTGGGACCAGACTGGACTGAACTTAACTTTGGGAGGAGGGGGGTTTCCAGCAAAAGAAATTAAGAACCATGACACAAATGTGTTGTTGTTTACTTTTGCAGCTCTGGTAATACCTATGTCTCAGGGTTTCATGCTTCAAGCCTGCAGAGAAAACCTGGGGATGTGCAGGAATCACCACAACAAATTACAAGTTATTTGTGCAATATTTGGAAGCAGTAAAAATCTGAGCTTTGCAACCGCCTTGCTGGATGATTACTTGCTGAATCTAGTCTACCATTTGCAATGTTGCCATGGATCTCTGGAAGTTCCTAAGCAAATCAGAAGGCAGCTCATTAGGTGGGGAGCAGCCACTCTGCTAGCTTTCTGGTGGGTGTGTCACTGTTGCTTACTGGGAGGGAGGGGTGGGCAGTGGGGAGGTGAGTATAGTGGAACCACACCAGTGGAACCGCCTGCGGGAAGGCTAGTGTTGCAGATCTGCCTCACCTCATTAGCCACTTTTTGCCTTCAACATCTCTTGTTCACAATTAAGCTCACCTGTAGCTTAAGCTAAATCGTAGGCCCAGCCCACAAGCTAGCTATCTCCTAGCTTGTTTGCTATCAAAATACCAGTGGGAATGTTTTGTTATTATATGCTTTCCACGCCCTTTCATTCAGTTTATTTGATTTTCACGATCCCATCTATAATTGTGTAGAGCATTACCATTTGTTAAGTCCTATTCTGCCCAAATCTGCAGCTCCCTATTGATTTTATTCATAGTTCTTGCATGCAACAGCAACTCTGCTGCAAAAAAGATATAAAATTTTAATGGAAGTTCAAAAACAACCTACAGCTCCAGTGTTTTAAATCTCTCTTTCAAGATACTTTTGCTTATCTTTTAATATTTAAAGGTCAGGGAAGAGGTGTAAAGCCTGTATCTCTGCCATGTAGGAGTTTTGTTATGGCAACACTGCAAAGGTTAATAATAACAACAACAATAATAATAGGAGGAGGAAAGTAATTAAATAAAAGTGAGACGAGTCAATAGAGAGTGTTGATGAGTCCAAAGAGCTGTAACTTCAATGTGGAACAAGTGACTCAATGACAAAGAAGGTTTTGGTGAGTAATAGCTGTGAATGTGACTACAAGGACCTATTGCATATGACAAGCTGCTTGCAGTCATTCCTGCAATTCAGGTATGCACAACTAGTGACCCAGCAAGCCCAAGGAAACCATGCATTGCAGCCTACCAAGGGCTTGATGATGCCCTGCTTTTTGCTCCTTGCCAGGGAATGTGAAAGCAGGTGGACTGTCAAACACCAGGCTGGCTGCAACATGCAACTGATAGTCCCAAAATGACTTGTAGGTAGAATTAGGTTTCACTCTGTATGGGGTGGGGTTGGGGATTGGAACTGAACCAAAAGGTGGGTGCGCACATACATGAAGCATACCTTCCAACTTCTGCATTTCAAAAACTCGGACACGTGTCTTCCGGGACACATTCCTGGAAAAGTGAGAAGACCCACACCCCACTCTCCCTCCCCCAGTGCTTTTGGGGGGGCATGATCTCATGTGGTGCTTAAAATTGTGAGTCCGCAGCCCCTCAAAAGCGCTTTTGGGGGACGAAAGTGTGGCACCTAAAATGGTCACCATGATCTCATGTGAAAAAACAGGATGTTCTGGGGGGTTTTCAGGACACTTGGTGGGTATGCATAAAGCACTTCCATAGAAACACTGGTGTGTGCATCTTGTGTTAGCAAAAAAGAACACACACAACTCTGCCATTTAGTGTTAGCCCCGTACTCTGTTCTAGTTGGGCCTGCCTTTCTGGTGTCATGGGGCTACCTTTGAAAGTAGACTCGGAAACTGCAACTAATCCAGAATGCGGCAGCTAGACTGGTGACTGGGAGCAAATGACTGGGACCATATAACACCTAAAGGATCTACACTGGCTCCAGCACAATTCAAAGAGCTGGCACTGACCTTTAAAGCCCTAAACGGCCTCGGCCCTGTATACCTGAAGGAGTGTCTCCACCCCCATTGTTCAGCCCGGACACCGAGGTCCAGCTCCGAGGGCCTTCTGGCAGTTCCCTCACTGCAAGAAGTGAAGATGCAGGGAACCAGGCAGAGGTTTTAAGGCCATGGAGCCTGCAGATAGATGGAAGGGAGTGGAAACAATCTTGTATTTCTCTGAATTGTGTGTATGTATGTGTGTGTGTGTGTGTGTGTGTGTGTGTGCGCGCACACACACACACACACACACACACAGAGAGAGAGAAACTTCTGCTACATTGTGTTTCTCTTGATCTCTTGCCAACACGGTGAAGAACCCCCTATTTTATTTTATTTTATTGCATAAGATATACCATCTATTTGAAAGCATTCAACATAAAAAGGAATCACTCCCGCTTTTGTTTTGCTAAAATAAGGCCATCTTAGCAGCAGCAGAGCAGCTGTCTTTGAAAGTCATGTATCCATAATTCACAGCTGGCAATGACACTAGTCATGCCATGGTACTCCTTTAATGGCAGTAATCCTGAAGCACCACAGATCCTAATTATTGGAGCAGCAGTGGTTCTTAATTCATGATTGCATCTTCTGAGAATGAAAGAAGAGGGGGGTAGATGGGTGGGAAAGGTAACTAGGCATAAAATGTCGAGTGGAGTGGGCACCACCCATCAGTACCGTTGGTGAGCATTAATTTGAGAAGGAATGTTCCCTTAGTGGTTATAATTACCTCAGCAAGAGACCTGACAATCACCTACCCCTTTGCTGCTGAAGCATAGGAATGCATGCTCTAATTATCAAATAGTCTCAGGCAGCAACACTATCCAGAGTTTCCTGGGAGCAAGTGCCATGGATCTCAGCAGGGCTGTCATCTGACCCTCTGATTGTGCTTGTTCTCAAATCACCTACCTGACCATGGTTGCAATTTGACCAATGATGGTCCTCTCAGAGCATATGTTTTAAAATATATGTTTGTTGGGGGAATAGGGACACGGGTGGTGCTGTGGTCCAAACCACTGAACCTCTTGGGCTTGCCGCTCAGAAGGTCGGCGGCTCGAATCCCCGCGACGGGGTGAGCTCCCATTGCTCGGTCCCAGTTCCTACCAACCTAGCAGTTCGAAAGCACACCCAAAAGTGCAAGCAGATAAATAGGTACCGCTCCGGTGGGAAGGCAAACAGCGTTTCTGTTGCTCTAGTTTCGGTGTTCCATTGTGCCAGAAGCAGCTTAGTCATGCTGGCCACATGACCCTGAAAAACTGTCTGCGGACAAACGCCGGCTCCCTCGGCCTGTAAAGCAACCCCAGAGTCATCTCGACTGGACTTAACTGTCAGGAGTCCTTTACCTTTACCTTTTTTGTTGAGGGAAAGCCTATACATGCAATAATAGGGTCACACAGACATGCCCTGGTTCCAGCACACATATGTGTCAAGGAATAGTCTGGATCTGAGGATTGGAGAATGCATTCTCACGCAGAGCAGCTTCTCTCTGATGAGGAGCTGGAGGGGGAAGATTTGACCCCCCTGTCTCCAGCGGTTTCAGAAGCAGGGAGAGACACAGACATAGAGCAGATTAGACAGGAGTTGTCTAGCTACGAGATAATGGAAAGAGAACCAGGAGGGAGGGAACAACCAGCAGAGACATCATGAGAGAGTGTGGAAGACCCTCCTTCCCCAAGGACTAGGAGGTCTGTCCATATTAGAGCACAAAGAATACAGAAAGGAGAAGGAACTTCCCATTCGTGCCCAGGATGTTGCAGGGAATGGAAGGGGAAGGATTTAGACTGGCAACTGCTCTCCTTGTGGAGGGCTGTGGGTTTTTGGTTGCAAACAAATGACTGAAGAAAAAGGACTATAAATATAAACTGCTCATTAATTCTTGTCTTTGAAGTTACCAAAGGGAGGAGAGAACTCTTCACGCCTAACAATGTGTTAGTTTTGGATGCACTATAAGAGGTTATACTGTGGACAGATCATCCTTGGTCTCACACAGAGGTATGCAATGGCCAGCTTCTCTTCAATACCCTGGGGCTCAGGAATTTTCCTCTGAATCTTGATTTGCAATAAAAAAAAATAAGTATACATTCAACAGCACCTCAGCAGCATTCATTGGTACCTTCAAAAACTGTACTTAAGAACATGAGATGAACCTGCTGGATCAGACCGATGGCCCATCTATTATAGCATCCTGTTCTAAGTGTTTACAGATCAACCATTTAAGTATTTGTTCCAGGACCTTTCCTGTAAGATAGTTAAGACCACCAGAAGATGGCACCGTGGGTGAAAGCTCCTTGGATGGATAATAATAGTGAAGTTTTCCTCTCCACTGCGGTAAAATCCACTTACAACATCAGTCTTTTGTGGACACCTCGGACCCAGTTTGCAGAAGCTTTTCACAAGGGGAAGTATTGAAATGTGACAGCCTCAAGATGTCTAGGGGGTAGGGTGCCAAATGTCCTGGCTCCACTGGCCTCTCTCAACCCTCTATGACAGCAGCCTGGGCACAAACGATGACTTATCCAGGATTTAAACACCACACAGCGTCTTCCTCTTAAGCCTTCTCTCCAATTAGGATAATGGCGTTCTCTTCTCTTTTAGCAGCCGAGGCTGGCCCGCTCGGCGCCATGTTGAAAATCCCGTAGACTGTGTGTCAAGAAGACCTGGGTTCTTTCCTGGTTTCAGTGTCAAGCTGACAGGTCGGTAGTTACCCGGGTCTTCTCCCCCACATTTTAATTTTATTTCAGAGAAAGCATTGCAAACATCCCAAAGTCATTTGGCTGGCCACAGTTGCAAACACAGTACTGGACCAAATGGAGACAAATGAGTTGCTGAAGGCCACAAACTGAACGCAAGTGAGATGTGGGGTCTGAACCTGAGGACAATCAAATCATTCGTCTGAAACACACATACTCACCCACAAACCCCCGCTGCTGCAAAAAATGCTCTTGCAAGAAAATGCTGTTGCAAAATATATATATGCCAAACCTCTTAATTCCATACCTAAATCATCTCCAGATCAATTCCTCTTCAACTAATTTACTCACATTTATTGCCCACCCAAATTATCTTTAAATCAATTTCCCTCCAATTTATTTATCCCCTCCTTCCATCCATTACTCATCTGGGTCCCAAAGATCAATTCCTGTTCAATTAACTGCAAAACACTTGTTTCCTTTCTGCTAGCCGAATAATAAAACAAGGGGAATCCCTGAGAGTGGTCACCGAGACCATATAATGCCAGTCCTGAAAGACCTACATTGGCTCCCACTACGTTTCCGAGTACAATTCAAAGTGTTGGTGCAGACCTTTAAAACCCTAAATGGCCTCGGCCCAGTCCATCGTTCAGCCTGGACACTGAGGTCCAACTCCGAGGGCCTTCTGGTCGTTCCCTCACTGTAAGAAGTGAGGTTACAGGAACCAGACAGACGGCCTTCTCAGTAATGGTGCCCATCCTGTTGAATGCCCTCTCATCAAATGTAAAGAAAATAAACAACCATCTGACTTTTAGAAGACATCAGAAGGAAAACCTGTATTGGGAAATGGCTAATGTCTAAGTTTTACAATTTTTAATGTACTGTAACCTGCCCAGAGTGGCTGGGGAAACCCATCCACCACTTAAAGAGAGGTGACTGAGTCATAGATACCAATTTATTATATAATAAATGGAGATGGAGTGTGGACAAATCTGTCCATTTCAGTTTCTCAGTTGTCTATTTTTAAGTTCTCTCTCTCTCTCTCTCTCTCTCTCTCTCTCTCTCTCTCTCTCTCTGTGTGTCTGTAAAGTCCTCATGAAAATTCAGCAGCATGCAGTATGAATTTCTACCTGTACACATCTGTGTGCAAATTTGCCTAATACAACTCAATTTTTATTACTATTTTTGCATTTTTTTATGCACCCTTTATCACAGCACATGCATTTTTGCATGCATTGCTTGGCTGGAGAAGTGCCAGTTTTGATGCATGGCTGCATTTACTTCATGCATTGTTTCAGAAAGTGCAGCTTAGGAAGGCTCGCCTTCCACTGTGAACTGATTCAAACTTCTCCCTCATCCCCAGTTTTAGGTCCCTTCCTTGGCAAATTCTCACACAGTGTGGGTGGGTGCTTGCATTCCCCAATGCTCTTCTTATTCTTTTGCCCATTTCGGCATTTCCTCTAATGCAAGATTTATTTGTCGTGTTAGGTCAACATTTTGTGCTTCACATTTGTTCCTAGTTCATCTGCTCTTTTCCAGCGTGAAACCTTTCCTTTCCCCTTTCTCCTGAAGGTTAATAATCCCTTCCTCTCTTCCACCCTGAAAACACGCACCTTGCAAATACACAGACTCCCAACTGACACTTCTGGCTCTTGAATTGCTGGCACAGTTTGATTGTCTCTGAGTTCTGGCTATTCCCTGTTGCTTCAAGCTATGGGCTTGACAGTTAAGACAATATGGTGGGGGGGTTTTTTGGACGAAGAAAAAACTGAGCAAAAGAAAAGCAGAGGCTCTTGTGTTTTCATAGACTTGCAAAGCCTGAAGAGACCTAAAGGCTATCTGTGCCAGAGCTTCAAGCTGCTCCTGTCACCCACTCAGCCCCTCAGGAAACTCTGCATTTGCATTCAGAATTTCTGTCCATATCCATATCCAATATCCATTTTCTGTCCACATCCTTCACTGCATAATTCAGATGAGAAGCAGAACTCAAAATGAATTCCAGCTCTTCTGCACTGTGCTTTCCTTTATTTTATTTTATTTTACCCCCCACCCATCTGACTGGGCTACCCCAGCCACTCTGAATGGCTTCTCTCAAATATTAAAGCATAATAAAACATCAAACATTAAAAAAACTTCCCTTTACAAGGCTGCCTTCAGATGTTTTCTATGTATATATATTTTAAAAAATGTTTCTTAATTTTCCAAATTATTACAAATCAAACCAAATTGGTACTTAAATTTAATACAATTTCTTAAAATCAGGTTTCCTGCTCTTGTTGCAAACATATGTCAATCATTTCCTCCTGTAGCCGCATCTTCTCTTGTTTAATGTCTGGTTGTCATCCTTCACTAGACATTAGTCCATTACCTTCAGGTGTTTTCTAAAAGTTGTGTAATTCTTTATCTCCTTGACATCTGATGGGAGGGCGTTCCACAGGGTGAGTGCCGTCGTCCAGAAGGCCCTCTGCCTGATTCCCTGTAACCTCACTTCTTGCAGTGAGAGAACCGCCAGATGACCCTGTGTCTAGGCTGAAGATGGTGGCGATGCTCCTTCAAGTATATGTGCACTGAAAGAAGGTGTGTTGAGGGTTACAGGGCTTGCCCCATAACTAGTGTGGTGCCGTCATCGCATTCACCAGACATTCTACGGCTGCTGGAAGATATTCTATTCTCCTGCTGTTCGGTGCCCATTGGAAGTGCTAGATTGGAAGGCATGGAGGCCAACAGTAGGTGGTGCTAGAACTAATGGTCAGCAGAGCCAAATGATTTAAGTTTTACCCCTATCCTCTTCCCTGATATGTTCTACAAATGCAACACTGACATTAAGGAGGCAAAGGAGCAGGACAGCCAGTGTGACACCCTAAACTTGAAGAAAGTACGAAGACAGGTAGGTGGAGGCTCCCCGGGGGTAAGCTCAGGTTCGTAGGGTTCCTTGAACCCCATGAAGACTTTTTTGCAGGGCTTGTCAGAGGGGTAGGAGAAATAGGATAAGAGCGGCAAGCTTGAGGTTGGGGAGGCGATGTTGGGAGATGACCTTGCCCCACTGATGTCATACAACTGATAATATCCAGCAAAGTTTCTCAAAAAAATAAACCTTCCTGGCACTTGTTGGTCACTTCAAGATGAAGCATGTTACAAGACTGTTCCAGCGCTGATTACTGTGAGAGACGACATCACAGAGAAATTTGTAACTTGCTAAAGGATTGTTAAATAAACTGGAGTATTTGGAGAAAGCAATAATAGCACAAATGTGGGTCTATTGACATTGATACTGGTATTGTGGTGGAACTGTTTAATTCATCGACATTGTGAAAGATTCTCATGGTATGTTTGAATTTTTCAAAAAGGCAGCTATGGAAAAGTTAGGTTTGAGCAACGATGGTGATATGTCTAATAAAAAGCAGAAGAAAGGGAAACTTCAGAGTGATGAATCATACAAAGGTGAAACAGACTTTGATGCATGTGAAAGCTTCAGAATTAACACATATACTGTGATAATCAGTAAGCTCCTTTCAGAACTGGAGAGATGAAGGTTTGAGTTTGAGTTCCTATTAAAAATGCCAGAAATGGAGCCATTAGAAGCACAGACATGTGCAAAAGATTTGCAATCTTGGTGTCAAGATGACCTGACAGATTCGTTCATTAACGAATGCACCCACTTCAGAAGTTATTTATTAAGTACTGCAGAAGCACCTAAAAGCATTTTGAAGATACGTGCTCAATAATGAGAGACAAGAATCTGCAATGAATCTTTTCACGTGTGGACACAGCACTCAGAATATTTCTCTGCACAGCAGCCACCAATTATATATTTTTGACCATAAGGTCTTTCTTAGTACGAAGGAGAATAAAAATATATTTGCGTTCTTGAATGTGAGCAGAGCGACTCAGCGCACTAGTCCAGCTGAATATTCAAGTGGAGTTGACGATCACAATAGACTATGAAAATGTGATGCAGAATGCATGCCCAAAAATGTCCCAATGATATAAAATACAACAATTGTTTTGTTTTTTCATAGAAAATATGTAAAGAAACAAATGTTTCATACATAAAACTTTAATAATACTTCAATGTAACTTGCTCAAAGTAGATGGTTGTTCTTATTCAACAAACTTATAACCTCCAACATTGCTCAGATAAAAATAAGGGCATTTCTCACTCTGCCCCCCAACTGATCCTGTCTGTTTTATTTTTGTTTTCTTCTCCCCCTCAAAAAAAAAAAAAAGTTCCAGACACAAGATTTACCCACCCTGGAAGAATGGCAGATGAAGGTGATTGACTACATGGGCCTGGCAGAGATGACGAGCAGAATCCGAAACCAGGGAAGAAAAGCAGCGGAAGAAGAATGGAAAAAATTTAAGGACTATTTAAAGAAATATTACAAAATTAATGAAAGTTAAAATGATGTTGGATTAGAAAATAAATGGTTACTATTAGTAATGGATAAGATAAGGAGAATAAGTAAGATCAAACTAAATTAAAATAAGGGAAGATTTGCTGAATAAATGATTAGAAATTGGAATACAGAAAAGGGAGGCATGAGGAAGTCGGAGAAGTAAGGGATAAGAAAACAAGATCTGAAATTGTACTTGTTTTTTTTGTTTGTTTGTTGTGTTTATTGTATTGTATTGTTATGTTTTTGTTGTTATAAAAAAAATTCTTTAATAAAAAATTTTTTTAAAAAAAACAAAAAAAAAGTTCCTTGTGTGTATGTGCTGATTTTAAACCAATAAAGATTATTAAAAAAAAAAACACCCACCAACCCCCATTTTTATCTCACGCAGAGCATTTCAACTGCCACAGTACCAATGGGACATAGCACACACACCCTCCACCATCCTGAGAAAACTCCTTAATCCTGATTTTATTTTATTTTTGGGTAGATTTACAAAAGGAAAAAGACACACCAGTAAATAAATTTTAGAAAGGGGCAAGGTTAGACATGGATGCACAGAACATTTTTTTCAAAAGAAAAATCAAGACTCCTTGTGCTCCGCTCCACTCATCCTTTCTTCCTACCCAGGATGACCCCGCCCTCTGCCTACCCCTCAGAGCTGGGGTGTCACTTGTGGCTGAACTTCAGCAGCCTCTTCTCCTCCTCACCCGCTCTCCGGTAGCCGCTATAAGCTGTCCAAGGAAGGAGGCTATGGTACAACAATGAGTAAACAAACAAACAAACAAACCCCTGTGTTGCAAAATAGGACTCAGCAATATCGAAAGCAACACAATGGCCAGAAACGATTACAGTATAGGAAACTTTATGGAATAATGCAAAACATCAAAACTATCAAACTGAAGTCTCTGGAAGTCCTTGAATATGTCATGGTGCTAGACTTTACCCGGTGGAGATCAAGCTTGTAAAACTTTGTATAATCGGCAAATGTCCAATTCTGATGTCCAACTCTGAACTCTGCTGAACAGTGTTTCCGGATAGCAACTACTGTTTCGCATGAGCCCTGTTCCAGAGCATTGTGTGGACAGGCGGAGTCCCCCAGATCCCGTGCCCCCCCCCGTCATGTGGTATAACGACTCAAGACAACGTGTCATGGGATTAAATAGGCCAAAACTTTATTATATTTCAGATGTGGGTAGACCTTGGCTCAGGCATTGGGTGTTATGCCTCCCCAGTCCCAAGCCGGGGACCTAGGGAACATCAGGGTTATCCAGTGGGGGGGGGGGCAGCTCTGGAGAACATATGTTCAAGCAGAGATAGCTGCCCCTGTTACGCCGCCGCCGAAGGGGAGAGCAATGACGACCTCTCGGCATATGGTCAAAGCCTCCCTTCAGAAACCCCTTTAACAGGGAACCCTGGTATCACTGCTGCAAAGAGGAAGATAGACTAAAGGATTCCGCCCAAGGCCTGATACCGCCAAAGTTGTGACGTTTTGCTACGGGAAAGGCAACACCTGTCACTGCAGGGGAATTCCTTTCCAGCCCTTTAACAGCGACCTTGACATAGCAGAAGAAGAAAAGTTAACCTGCAAAATAAGACTTAACTGAGGTGGGTAGGGTGGGAGAAGCTCTGGAGCCAAGTGAGGATTCCCAGGTAAGATCCTCCCTCTATTGTGTGGGCAGGTAGTCCCTCCCCTACCTGGCCTGGTCTCCTTGGCAACACGTCCCCCAGGCGGGATTGGACAACCGACTGAGGTAGGCAGAAACCTCCAGGTATCCCACCTGAGGGAAGGCGAAGCCAAGCCTGTGTTGATGGAGCAGCTCCAGATCCAGGGGCTGCGCGCGTCCACGCAAAGTGCGCCCCCCGTTTTATGCGGGGAGCGGTCATTTTTCATTCTCATGTATATTATATTGATTTGAAAAAAGATTGGTTAATGAAAAAATGACACATCTTTCTGCTTATGAGTGTTTGTTGAACTAATTGGCTGATGAAGAACTGAATGAAACAGTAGTTGCTGTCCGGAAACACTTAGGAAGAATTTACTATCAGAATTCATAAGCCTCTTCTGCTCATCTGCAGCAGACACCATAAATACGCCACTGAAAAATGGATAGCTAAGTTCTGGAAATGGTAACATCTGAAAGCATGGACAGTTATTACAGTTCTGGAGGAATGGCCACAATAGGAAGGCATGCCCAGTCCATAATTAATTAATTAAATTTATTTTTACCCTGCCCATCTGGCTGGGTTTCCCCAGCCACTCTGGGCGGCTCCCCACAGAATATTAAAAACACAATAAAACATCAAACATTAAAAACTTTCCTAAACAGGGCTGCCTTCAGATGTCTTCTAAAAGTCAGATAGTTGTTTATTTCCTTGACATCTGATGGGAGGGCATTCCACAGGGCGTGTGCCACAACCAAGAAGGCCCTCTGCCTGGCTCTCAGTAACCTCATTTCCCACAGTGAGGGAACTACCAAAAGGCCTCAGAGCTGGACCTCAGTGTCCAGAGAAGGAGGTGGCGATTACTGGACCTTTGTGGGTGGAATTGCACCTTTCATATACAAATTATAACTAAATAATAAACCAGAAGCTAAACATATAGCTTCAATCCTGAGCATACTTACTTGAAAGTTAACTCAATCGACATCAACAGGACAGGTCTACACAACTAAGCCAAAGGCAGACCACTTGACACATATTGTAACTCACCAGGAATTCAGTGAAGCTTCAGAGTTATCTGCCTGCCTGGACTGTCCATTGCTCGATGGCTATATCAAGGGATGATGGGCCCTGAGAGATCAAAAACCACAGAGAAAAGGTTCACATCTCTACACAAAATCTCAAACACCAGCTTCTCGAGGAAAGCAGTTCACGCAATCAGCTGTCAAGTATACTGCAAATTGAGTATGCAAGGAAATCAAGTGTCATGAGGGTATGTGTGAACCTGTCCCAGTCTATCAATTATGCTGCAGTTTTTATTAATTTAAAAAGTAACCAAAGGTCACGACTGGCGATGCTCTCTCCATCATGAAGTGGCTTTTTGTAGTTTCATTTCCTAATTGCTTATTCAGGCTCAGTTGCCTCTGTTTGCTTTAACTGTGGAAACCCTTGTTGACATATTCATGTAAGCTTTTACAATCTGCGGTTTACTGTACCCGGCTCCCCAAGGAATAATTAATATCTCATCCTAGATTGTCTTTGGCAGCTGAAAGGCTGTTTCTCACATGGCATCTTATGCTATTATCTTGCACAGGTGTTGCAGCTGCGAAAGGTCCACTAGTTCCAGTGTCTGGCACACATGACTGACACCCCAGGGACTTGGAAAACATCATTTGAAAAACCTGCTCTCTGTCACCTGATACACACTTCCAAATTGTTAATGGTCTCATTAGGCATATTATAGGGAATGGCCAAGTTATTAATTGCGGCTACTCCTATGTGTGGTCGCCTTCTGGGAATCTCTCAGATTCAAAACCTTTAATAAGATCTTTAGGGGCCTTTGTCTATTTCTAAAAGTATTTGAACACTAGTTAATTTTATATATATATATATATATATATATATATATATATATATATATATATATATATTTTATATCACACCTTCCCCCCCAAGGAGCTCAATGTGGTGTACAATGTTTCTCCTTCCTCATCTTATCCTCACAACGAGTCTGTGAGGTAGGTTCGGCTGAGTGATAGTGCCTGGCCCCATGCTCACCCATGGATGGGGGATTTGAACCCCAGTCTTTCAGGTGATAAAGGTAAAGGTAAAGGGACCCCTGACCATTAGGTCCAGTCATGACCGACTCTGGGGTTGTGACGCTCATCTTGCTTTTTTGGTCGAGGGAGCCGGCGTACAGCTTCCGGGTCATGTGGCCAGCATGACTAAGCCGCTTCTGGTGAACCACAGCAGCGCACAGAAACGCCGTTTACCTTCCCGCCAGAGCGGTACCTATTTATCTACTTGCACTTTGATGTGCTTTCGAACTGCTAGGTTGGCAGGAGCTGGGAGTGAGCAACGGGAGCTCACCCCGTTTCAGGGATTCAAACCGCCAACCTTCTGATCGGTAAGTCCTAGGCTCTGTGGTTTAACCCACAGCGCCACCCGCCTCCCACCCACGTCAGGTGATAGCGCCACATTAAAACCATTACACCACACTGACATAATACTGCATATTACCTCTTCTTTGTTTGCTGCCCACAATCCACCATACACATACATACATACATGCAGTCATGGAAAAAAGAAAGTACACCCTTTTTGAATTCTGTGGTTTACATATCAGGGCATAACACTGGGGAACATTTTTTTTTTCATTTTCTGTTACATGAGATTTTTCAACTGTTCTTATATGTTCTTTCACTGCTGATTTCAAATCTGAAATCGATTTTCATGTACATGCTATAGTTATCTTTCAATTTCCAACTTTTGCTGATATGTCATATTTACACAGGGGATAAGTGGACACTGACACGTTGATCTACCCTAATCACATGGTAATTATTGTTTTGCAAGCTTATTTTTTTCTTTATTTTTATAGTTTTGTAACCTAAATATTTATATTTTCATATCAGACCATGGCTTCTTCAAGTAGACAAAAATGTTGAAAAATCCCCAGTATACTGTGTATCCCAAGGGAATACATTTTTTTTGCATACCTCCAACTGTACATAGATATACATGTCATTTTCAATGCTATACATGTCATGTTCAATGCTATATAAGTCACTTACATTTATACTCATATTGTACTACTTTGGCTATGTGTTTAATAAAATATTGAATTCTTGCATTGTGAAAAACAAAGATTATGGTGAAAAGTGAAAAACATGAATTGCAAAAAAAAACACAACCCTAGAGCTTACAGAACAAAACCAACTTCAGATATGAAATCAGCACGTCAAAATTATGTTAGAACAACTGCAGGTGTCAATGCAACAAAAAAATTTTCCCCAGTGCGTCTTAAAATAGGTAAATACAACCTCAGACGAACAACAATACATGACGTATTACACCATGTCATGCTTTAGTTAACAAAAATAAAGCCCAAATGGACACTGTTGACAATTCCCCCCCTTTTATGGTAAGTAGTTGGGGGACCAAATTAGATTGGGCCCATCTGCTCCTTGTTGGGTTATGCAGGTGTTATAGATGAAGCTATAACACCTTTAACACAGAGCTATAACACAGAGACCCAGTTAGGAGAGTGAGATCACTGTCTGTTCACTATACAGATCATTCATGTTTGGCAAAATAATAGGCACTTAAGAGCTTGGATGTTGTCCCAGCAATGACCTGCCACCAACTGAAGGTTATGTACTTCCAGATCTGTCTCCACTGATAAAGCACTTGGGGCTAAAAGGGGCATAAGTCTGTTCTGTAGGTTTTGGAGTTTGGATCCTTCTTGCCGGCACTCAAGAAGGTGCAATCACAAAAGAGTTTGCTTCTGCACTGCTGAGACTTCTGAAGAAGAGTCATCAGTTTCAGAAAAGATTGGAGGGCTATCACCAGAGAAAGTGCAGGTGTAGGTAGCACTCTTCCCTAGGGCTTCCTTCCTGTGGGGGTCTCCAGCTGGCTTTTTGGGGGGGTTAGTTTCTCCACCCAGTGTCTATCCTGGCTGTCCTTAGACTGCTCCTCTCATGGTAGATGGTCAACTCCTGCATTGTGACACCAAACCACATGGGTTTACACAAAGGAAACATCAAGGGTGGGGGGAGAGGGAGCTAACTTCAACTGTGTTAAAACAAATAAAATAATATTAAACAATATTCACTGATGGTGATATTGGAGAAGCAACCCGCTCCCTGAAAATTCACAAGGGTAAGGAGTGAAATTCCCCAGCAGATCAAGAGGAGTTAGGAAAAGAAAAATGTTCATTCATATACATATCAGAAAATAATTTGGAAAACGCCCAGTAAAATCTACAGATTATATTTTTGGTCATGCCTGTTTATGTCCTGACAAATAATAGAAGTGACCAAAACTCAGAGCAAAAGCAAAGCGAGTCTATCTCGGGCACGCCAGGGCATAAGTAATCATGCCCAAGACATATAATTTTTGAAGAGTTCACCTACTTCACCCCCTCTTAATACATATTCCCTGGTGCTTTCATTCTGATGGAATGAAATCTGAACATTTCATGTATTTCATCTGACACTTATGAAAAATGAGAACTGCATGTGTGCCTTTTCACCTTAGCATTTGGACTAGAGATTTGTATAAACATGTCAGAGCCTCTTGAGCAAATTCTGTGAACTGAAATTGGCAAAGGCTAAGACAGTTTCGTTAAAGGTATAAGGCATTTCTAACTTTGAACAATGAAACTTTCAAAGGCTGCTTACAATAGCAAAGCCAACAAAAAGCATTGTCAAGCAGATCAGAACGAGGAACCGTACAATTGTGTACAAAACAAGAGCAAGCACAAACAATGGTAAGGTTAGAACAAAAGGGGTTTAAAGTCCTCATTTTAAAAAAGGAAAACATTGGCTCATGGGAGAAGGAGGGATCATGGGGAGGGATCATGGTTTTACCAGTATGGTGGGAGAGGTGGAAAGCAGGGCTTATTCCATCCACTCTGCTGAAAAACCAGCACCACCAGTCTTCCTCTGCCTCAGCTGTCATCTGGCAGTATCAATTCCATCAGGTTGCCTCTGTGGGAAGGATAAGAAGTAGACTCCACCAGGCACTTCCAGACTCCTGCTGTTTCTATGCCAGCTGGCCATTATAAAGGTAAAGGACCCCTGGCAGTTAAGTCCAGTCACGAACGACTCTAGGGTTGCGGCGCTCATCTCGCTTTACTGGCCGAGGGAGCTGACGTTTGTCCACAGACAGTTTTTCCGGGTCATGTGGCCAGCATGACTAAGCCGCTTCTGGCAAACCAGAGCAGCGCACGGAAACACTGTTTACCTTCCCACCGTAGCGGTACCTATCTATCTACTTGCACTTTGATGTGCTTTGAACTGCTAGGTTGATAGGAACCATTATAAGAACTACTAATTAAGAACTGGCAACCGAGTTGACTTTTTCTCTCTTCCCTCCCTTGCTCTCTTTTTTATGTGTGCCATTTTTTCTGGATTGTAAGACTGCAGGGGGTATCTGACTTGTTTTGATTTATTGTATATAAGCCAGTCCTGGTCTGAAAAGGTTGAAGATACTTGCTACTACAGTGGTACCTCGGGTTAAGAACTTAATTCATTCCGGAGGAACGTTCTTAACCTGAAACTGTTCTTAACCTGAAGCACCACTTTAGCTAATGGGACCTCCCACTGCCGCCGTGCCGCTGGAGCACGATTTCTATTCTCATCCTGAAGCAAAGTTCTTAACCCGAGGTAATATTTCTGCGTTAGTGGAGTCTGTAACCTGAAGCATCTGTAACCTGAAGCGTATGTAACCCAAGGTACCACTGTACCTTCATTAGCCTCCCTTTATATACCAGTGGCTGGGGCACAGCAGGAGAATCAGCTTATTGCCCGCTTGTGGACTTCCCAGAAGATTCTGGTTGGCGACTATAAGAAACCAGGCCTCTGTTAAGAAACCAGGCTACATAGGCCTCTGTTCTGACTGAACCAGGTCCTTTCTACATTTTTTTTTCACAGTGGAAAAAAGGAGAGAACAAATGTACAGGAATGATTATTCCTTGTCATGAAACTTTCTGTATTGTCAGGAAAGGTGTAAATGGACTGAACATTCTGCTGACAACACAACAAAGCTCCCACCCCCTTTTTTCTTCCTTCCTTTTTAAAAGGGGCTTTTGCTATTTTGTTAGTGATGAAAAACACCATTGCTTCCTAGTAAATAAAACATAGGAAATGATTCCTAAGCAATTTTGGTGTAAACCAGGTTAATATATCGTCGGGAATGAATTTTTCATAAGCAAATGTGTACTGTTCACACTGGTGTTCTGAGTGCTTAAATTGATTTTTTCATGGTGGAGTCACAGTTGCCCTTTTGGTGGAAGTAAATAATTTAGGTCTGTATGAAGCCAGGCATCAAGACTGCTGGCCAAAAGCTCCTCTAAGTTCTGAATGGCATGGGATTCTATAAGCAGTGAAATCTGCGTGCTTAGTAGGCATACTTAAAGTCAGTCCATTAGGAGGCTGTGTCCTCCAACCCAGAGACTATTGGGTCAACTTCTTGGGCTGGAATTGAGTGGGATGCTCTGTTGACCAGGAAAGCACAGAAGGTTTGGTTCTACATATTTATACCAGGCCTGGCCAATCCAGAGGTTCCACAGCTCCCACCAATAGCAGAACCTGGCAGTGCACATAGAGATGGGTAAGAAAAGTGATTTCCATTAATGAGAAGCTACCTAATTTGCATATCTTAAACCATCTTGCAATTGAACTTCTAAATTTCCACATCTCCAAATTTTGAAGTGCAGTTCACCAACCAACCAAAGTGTTTGGAAATGTATGTATTGGGGAAAATTGTAGCCTTATTGGAATTCACTGATTGGGTCAGCGTTGCGCCGGGACAGGAGGAAGGAAGTCAAACGACACCTGAGGTTGATTCAAAGAAAGAGTTTATTCTGCTCTCCGGATAGCAGAAGGCACTTGCTTGATCAAGTCCACAGCAAGTCCAAAGAAATGACAAGTTTCATGCAGTATATATATCCTCCAGGCACCCTCTCCCTCCTTCCAACCACGTCAGCTTGTATACGTAGGTTGACATCACATATGTTCCTGCTCTGGCACTCTTAGCCATAAAAGGGATTTCCTTCCTATACTTCTGACCATAAAAGGATATTCCTGTTCCTACTCCTATCTTGGAGCAAGAGGTCACTACTTCCGAGAACATGGTCTGGCGTTAGTCCCAGACTTGGGTCTCTGCGTCATTTGTGGTCAGGACATAAGATATGTCTGTGTCTGTTCTACTGGTAAAGTCAAGGCCAGTCTTGCCGTCAAACTGATAAGGGAGAGAGCTGTGTTCTTGTTTTGCATTTGCTCAACGGCTAAAGTTTATGCATTTTAGCGAAGGAGAAATGGGGATTTTGGTGCAGTTTAAAAACTGCCTGCACAGTCAGTTTTGGGTTTTGGAAACCTATTCCTTCAAAATGAACATAAAATTGCACGCATTAACGAAAATAATATACACAATGCCTTGTGTTGGGGGAACTTGCTTGAAAAATGTGCAAATTTGTCAAAACTGGATACAGAAATGTGTATGTTAGGAAAAACATGCCTGGAAATTTACAGGAGGATTTTTAAAAATAATAATAATAATAATAATAATACTGCAAATTGCAGCAGAAATGTATAGAACTGAATTTAAGACTGGGAAAAATAGAAAATGAGCAGAACAGAAACTGACAGGTTCATTAATCTCTAGTTGCATACTGCCTTTTTCTGTCTGGATAATTCTCAAATCTTGCTATGCATAATATTGGGGAGGTTGGAGCCAGTCTACAGTCATATGGTTTCCAGGTCACACCAGAAAGCAGTAGCTTTCCTCCGGAAGTCCACGCCCCACCTCATCGGCTTGTTGTTGTTGTTTAGTCGTTTAGTCATGTCCGACTCTTCGTGACCCCATGGACCAGAGCACGCCAGGCACTTCTGTCTTCCACTGCCTCCCGCAGTTTGGTCAACTCATGCTGGTAGCTTCGAGAACACTGTCCAACCATCTCGTCCTCTGTCATCCCCTTCTCCTTGTGCCTTCCATCTGTCCCAACATCAAGGTCTTTTCCAGGGAGTCTTCTCTTCTCATGAGGTGGCCAAAGTATTCGAGCCTCAGCTTCAGGATCTGTCCTTCCAGTGAGCACTCAGGGCTGATTTCCTTCAAAATGGATAGGTTTGTTCTTCTTGCAGTCCACGGGACTCTCAAGAGTCTCCTCCAACACCATAATTCAAAAGCATCAATTCTTCGGCGATCAGCCTTCTTTATGGTCCAGCTCTCATTTCCATTCATCACTACTGGGAAAACCAAAGCTTTTACTATATGGACCTTTGTTGGCAAGGTGATGTCTCTACTTTTTAAGATGCTGTCTAGGTTTGTCATTGCTTTTCTCCCAAGAAGCAGGCGTCTTTTTAATTTCCTTCTTTGGGATTGGGATGTAGACTGAACTTCTCCAGTCCTCTGGCCACTGCTGAGTTTTCCAAACTTGCTGGCATATTGAGTGTAGCACCTTAACAGCATCATCTTTTAAAGTTTTAAATAGTTCATCTGGAATACCATCACTTCCACTGGCCTTGTTATTAGCAGTGCTTTCTAAGGGCCATTTGACTTCACTCTCCAGGATGTCTCGCTCAAGGTCAGCAACCACACAACCAGGGGTGTACGAGCCATCCATATGTTTCTGGTATAATTCCCTCGTGGGCTTATGAGGCAGCAACTGCAGGTATTCTTATCAGTGCCAGACTCTGAGATCCCATGACCATTTCGCACAATGCCTCAGAGCAAATCTACATTGGGGACACTGTGGGAAATGAAAAATAGCAGCTCCCCATTCGGAGCTCATCAGAGATCCCCAGGCCAGGCCACAGTATTTGCCAGGCGATGGCACGAGCTGTTTCTAGGGCTGAGGAAAGCGCTCTATCGTCACTGCTGTTGAAAATGCTCAGGTCATATTGTAGTGCTGAGGCCTTGCACTTCTGTCCCCAGACTGCAGGTTATCAGACACAACAGCAAGTGTCATGAAATAAATAAATAAAAACCGCATCAAAGCTGTCTTTTTGGCTGCAGGTGCAAATCTGCCATGTGAAAGTACATTTGCTTTCTACAGATATGAATGGAATATGACAAGGATGCTTTGGTGTGGATAGTTTTGAGCAAGAACAGCCCCCCCCCCCGTGGCTCTAAGGTACCAACATATCTGGGATAGGGGTGGCGGGGGGGGGGGGAGAGAAGGAAAAGAAACCCAACCTGACTGAAAATGTAGAGCTTTTGAGATTTCATCAATTCATTTCTTTAAATGTAATTGCATCCCTAATCAGATTATATATTTTCGAGCCTCCATATAGTCTCATGTCCTCAGGCTAGCTACATTCTCTCTTTTTCCTCTGCTCCCCTGCCCCCTCCACATCTTCCAGGAGAGGGAATACAGTTTCCTGCTATTCCTTAAGTGCACAGCCACTTTTTTTGCATGCTTCAGCATTCAGAGATGAATAATCAAGTTGAAAACTTCACTTTGCAGCAAAGCTCTCCAGCAAAGCAAGGTGACCTTCTGTCAGTTTCCATTAAAATTTTCAATCTCAGTACATCTCACACAACTAAATATGAATGCTAACTCTTATTTAAAGTGGGGGATAGTATTATAATTCTACTGTTGTCTAACTCAACTAGGTACTGTGACACTTATGCCAGAATATTCTGGGCCCAATTTATTTGCACAGTGGTACCTTGGTTCTCAAACTTAATCCATTTGGGAAGACCTTTCCAAAACCAAAGCGTTCCAAAACCAAGGTGCGCTTTCCCATAGAAAGTAAGACAAAATGGATCGATCTGTTCCAGACTCTTAAGAACAACCCCTAAAACAGCAATTTAACGTGAATTTTACTATCTAACGAGAGCATTGATCCATAAAATGAAAGCAATAAACAGTGTACTGCAGTCACACAATCAATCAATCAATCAGTAGCTGAACTGCGTCCCACACAGTCACAAAAAAGCAAACAAAAAGGAGGCGCAAAAACAAAAATGCAAAATAAATAGCAAAAACAGACAGGCCTCAGCATAACACTCAAAATGGAAGTGTGGCACTCAAATGGGAAGCATAACACTCAAAATGGAGCGTGTTTGGCTTTCGGAAAAAGTTCATAAACCAGAACACTTACTTCTGGGTTTGCAGTGTTTGGGTTCCAAGTTGTTTGAGTATCAAGGCGTTTGAGAACCAAGGTACCACTGTATGGGTCCAGAGAATAGAGAGCAAGACTTCAGTTTAGGAAAACTGGGTCCAAAACTGTGGGCTGTTTCCTGTGCTGCATGAGTGGAGTTCTACTCATGCAACAGGACTTCCATTTCCTCTCTCTGTGCCCACTTGCATGCTCCCAGAATACTCTCCGGAGGGTTCTCCAACCTTCTGGAGCTAATTTTGAGGGTACATTAGATTACATTAGCTGAAGCAATGGATACAACCTCAGTGCCCCCCATCTGAGACTTTGGCAATGGGACCAGCTGTCTTGCTTTCCATTATGGCAACTTCCTTCTCTGCATCATTACCATGATGGCAATGGAGACAGGTGAAAGGCAGTATCTTAACCAACAATGTAGCAGGAACTAGGGACATGGGTGGTGCTGTGGTCTAAACCACAGAGCCTAGGACTTACCGATCAGAAGGTCGGCGGTTCGAATCCCCGCGACGGGGCCAGCTACCGTTGCTCAGTCCCTGCTCCTGCCAACCTAGCAGTTGGAAAGCATGTCAAGTGCAAGTAGATAAATAGGTACCGCTCCAGCGGGAAGGTAAACGGCGTTTCCATGCGCTGCTCTGGTTCGCCAGAAGCGGCTTAGTCATGCTGGCCACATGACCCGGAAGCTGCACGCTGGCTCCCTCGGCCAGTAAAGCGAGATGAGCGCCACAGCCCCAGAGTCTTCCGAGACTGGACCTAATGGTCAGGGGTCCCTTTATCTTTAGGCAACATTAGAGGCCAATAGATGCTGCTTCTAGCATGACTACTCAGTTGGAGCAAGTTACTCTTCCGGGAATAAGTATGTTACTATCAAAACTTGCTTCCCTCAAATGCTGTCATTGTACAGACAGGGCTCTTTCATTTTGTTCTGCCTATACACCAATAATTTATTTGTTTCGGGGTGGGGAGTGGACTATTATTTTAAGAGGAGCATTTTGTAAATTCTACTCAAATTAGACCCATTGCATTTAATGGGACCCCACATCCACTGTTCTACTAGATCTGACCTAATAATAATAATAATAATAATAATAATAATAATAATAATAATACCACCCTATACCCACAGGTCTCAGCCCAGTTCACAAGACAAAGGTACGATATAAAAACACAAATACATAATAATCAAAGTATAAGCAGAATCTCCCCCCCCAACCCCCCCTGCTATATTAAATGGCATTGCTTCATTGTATTAACTTGTTGATTTGATTTAGCTTGTAGATTTACACTGCTGCAAGCCATCGTGACCAATAGGCAGGGATATAAATTTGCTTCTACAGATCAATAATATAGTCTCCAAAGTAAAGTGTTTTTGTTTTTTTAATTGTCATTGCTGAAAAGTTAACGGTGGTCATTATCCACTTATTTGTTTTTCTGATGCAGGAAACATTGTTGCTAAAGTTTTGGAAAAGACGAATAAAATAGCAGCTAATCATCTGGTCAGCAATTGCTGGGTATGTTTTATTTAAGCATCTTAGAACCACTACAAAAAGTTGAAGTCGCCTATTTTTGCAAGATGTCTTTTGATTAAGCATTGTATCTGAATAATGATATATTGTTTAAGAAATAACACTTTACCATATATATATATCATTATACTCTTACGCTCATAATGAAATATGAGGTCCACATATAACTGATATAGCAAATCACACCCGAAGGGAATTTTTTAAAATGTAGAATGAAAATATATGCATACAACCATCTGTTGGACCTGAGTCACACATGGATCAGAACAGAATCAGGAATCGATTCAGGGTGGGTGGTCTCAGGTTTTGCCTGGTCAGCTTCATCTGATCTGACTTGTTGGTCCAAACAAGTATGATGGTGTGCTAAATTCACCACACTCGTCTGACTTGGGAATATCTATAATTGCCAGTATCCACGGCAAAATATTTTGCACCAAACTCTCCTACAAATCAAATTGCAACTACTCTCAGTTACACTAAATGGTAGAATCTATAACAAGTGCAACATAGCTTTTTTAAAAAAAAAAATTCCTTCTAAGCTTCTTTCTAGGACAAACATTAATTATATTATTCTAGCTTGTGGCAGTTTTACACCTGCTCTTGATTAAGTGCCAACAAAAAAACTGCAGACTCAGTGGTATCCCTCAGAAACAGAAAGTCTTTTTTTCATTTATATTATTTAAGCCTCTCCAAAAGGACATCAATTTTAATTGTCTAAAAGATGCATAAGTAATAAATAGGGGGAGGAAGGGAAGAATCATTAACCATTGTCAGATAAACTTATTAAATTCCAATTCATCACTGTTTGACCCCCTTGTACATTTCAATAACAGATATGAGCAATTTCATCAATAATAATTACACTAAGAAGAATTAACATTTCAATTATGGAGAATGCTTGCAAGGTAGGACTTCGACAATCCAGTTGTATTTAGCCGTGTCCCGAAGGCTAACTTGAAAACAATGGATGATCATTATGATGGCATAATTAAGTCTGTGGGAAAAGGACTAGGGAGGAGGAGGAGAATGAAGGGGGGGGGAAACCAAGCAAAGCTTGGGACTCATATAAACTGATTGTTCCATAAATGCTGAAGAAGTCCAATTCCTCCCAAACATAAAAGGGGTTGGGGGAGGGGCGTTTCATTAATGGCAGAATACGTGATTTGCATAGAGAAAATTCCACATCCTAGCGTTTTCAGTTAAAAGGGGGCCATGTAGAAGATGATGTGAAAGACTTCTGTGACTCCAGACTGGCATTGTAAGTAAGGTAACATTGACATCCAAAACAGCTTTCCCCAAAGAATCATGGGAACTGTAGCTTACGCCCTCACAGAGCTACAATTCCTAGCTCCCTTAACAACCAACCATACCTTGGATTATGTGGAGGAAAGCATATGCTCTAAATGTCCTTTTCATATATTTTGTGGATGGGACCTCGTGACTGGGCAAGATGAACCAATAATCTGACCTGCTATAAGACAGCTCCCAATGTTCCTATATATTCACCACTCAGCTCCGCAAACTTTGTTTTCTTTCATTTCTTTCAGCCTGAGTTTTCTGTCTTGAAAGCATTTCAATATCTCCACAGCCTAACTTAGTAAATGCCACCTAAATACTTTTATAAAAAAATGACAAGCCTTCAAATTCTGAAGCTTCATAACTCCGGAACACCAAACGATTTTATTACGTCGGCTGATTTGGTTTTTTATTCTTTCAGCTAGATGGCACAATCAGTTGAGAAAGACCAACTCAATTCTTTTCTACACTCACAGCTCACAGCTTGAACCAAATTGCAGCTTACCAAATTTTGTTGGAAAACATTGCCTCAATTTCCAGCTTATTCATCATTCAAAACTGTTTGCGAAGGGTTGATTTGTGGATGTGTGAGTGTGTGTGTGTGTGAGAGAGAGAGAGTTGTGTTGACTTTTATTGCCTAAGACAATGGGTTCATTGCTTGTGTAAAGAGTTTATGAATCCATATGTATAATGTTTCCCAAACTTCTTAACAGCGGAGTCACTTTTTTTTCTCTCACCCTGAACTCATATTGGAGACACGTCTCATTTTTGCATCCAATATGTTTGTTTTAAAGTAGGTAAATATAAGAATGGCCCCATCCCTGAGGAGCCAGATGCTTATGTTTCTGCGTGAGTCACTGTCATGGTGAGCTTCATGAACAGAAGAAGCATGCGAGAGCAGTAACTCACACAGAGATAACAAGAAGCAGCTTCTTCTAGTGGGTGGTAACGGACGCGGGTGGCGCTGTGGGTAAAAGCCTCAGCGCCTAGGGCTTGCCGATCGAAAGGTCGGCGGTTCGAATCCCTGCGGCGGGGTGCGCTCCCGTTGTTCGGTCCCAGCGCCTGCCAACCTAGCAGTTCGAAAGCACTCCCGGGTGCAAGTAGATAAATAGGGACCGCTTACTAGCGGGAAGGTAAACGGCGTTTCCGTGTGCGGCTCTGGCTCGCCAGAGCAGCGATGTCACACAGGCCACGTGACCCGGAAGTGTCTCCGGACAGCGCTGGCCCCCGGCCTCTTGAGTGAGATGGGCGCACAACCCTAGAGTCTGTCAAGACTGGCCCGTACGGGCAGGGGTACCTTTACCTTTAGTTAGATACAACCAATTCTTCCGCCTCCTAATCTGATGTAGATCACCATCCAAAAACTGACTTTTCCATTTTAAAAGGGGCCAAGTAACACTGTATGCAGGGACACGGGTGGCGCTGTGGGTTAAACCACAGAGCCTAGGACTTGCCGATCAGAAGGTCAGTGGTTTGAATCCCCGTGACGAGGTGAGCTCCCATTGCTCAGTCCCTGCTCCAGCCAACCTAGCAGTTCGAAAGCACGTCAAAGTACAAGTAGATAAATAGGTAACCGCTCTGGCGGGAAGGTAAACGGCGTTTCTATGCGTTGCTCTGGGTTCGCCAGAAGCGGCTTAGTCATGCTGGCCACATGACCCGGAAGCTGCACACCAGCTCCCTCTGCCAATAAAGCAAGATGAGCTCTGAAACCCCAGAGTCGGCCACGACTGGACCTAATGGTCAGGGGCCCCTTTACCTTTTTAACACTGTATGCAACATTTAGTTTGCCTTGCAGCTTTGAAACTTCTGATACCACTACTATCTCTTTGTAAGGAATCTTGCAAGATATTTTAAAAAATCAGGAACATTTCTCAGGAGAGTTTCACAAACCTCAACTAAATCATTGTCATTGCATGCATTGGATCAACATCAAGAATACAATCCTCCTTGAGGAATTATTTACAGAGAGATTACACAGACAAACTGTCCTACTCCACTTTCCCCATGTGCTCATGGAATCTTTTCCAACATCATGTCACTGCATGAACACCAAATTATTCCATCTTAAACTACTACCCATGATCATGGCAGTTCTGGATTTATTTATTTTAACTGCTTTGCAAAGATTAGCTGATACACACTCTTCTTTCCCCAGATAAAGTAAATATTTAATATCTAAAAGTTAACCAACATTATGAAGCTCATGACACTGCCAGGGATGCCCTGGCATGCAAAAGAGGAGATGAAAATGCTGTTGTAGTTTTAATAAATAATAGAGATGATGTGATAAATGACTCTCAAGACATTCGGGCCTTATTTAAAAATAAAATGAGAACAATTATGCCCAACTGAGCCTGCCTCCTGTCATTAGTTTGAGAGAGTTGTTTCCAAACTTCAGAATAAAATGAAAGGCACAGAACCTTGAGTCTCAGTCTTGTCTCCTGCAATAATTTCCAATAAATAAATAAGTATTGTTGGCATCTGCTTGTCTCAAGAGACAATGGAGTACACCTCCGGGGTGAAGTTGCGTTATGGAGATTGTGGGCTTCCCAGACAACAAGACTCCCCTCTCAGCCTTGCTGATATGGTCCAAAGGAAAGCAGAGCAATATGGTTTTGCACCAACTTGGCTACAGGTGTTGCCAGAAGGATGCATACAAGGCACCATCCAACCTTCTTAGGGACTCTACTCGATATTTGTGTAGGGTTTACTCCTTGGCCTTTTCTTCTCCTGAAGATACCCTGCAAGGCAGCAGGGGTATAGGGCCAGAGTTTTCCTTCTCCTAGATGGGCTCCCTTCCCAGGATGACGAGCTCCATCTGCCGCAAAATAAATAAATGTGGAAAATACCTGAGGGAAGTGGTAGAAGGATTTTGATGGTCTCTTTTTATGTAGTCCATGGAGTTTTCTTGGCAGGGATACTGGAGTGGCTTGCCGGTTCCTGCTCCAGGTGGATCACATTTAGTCAAAACTCTCCACTATGACCTGTCTGTCTTGGGTGGCCCTACACGGCATAGCTCATAGCTTCTCTGAATTATTCAAGCCCCTTCGCCATGACAAGGCAGTGATCCATGAAGGAGGCTGATCGCCAAAGAATTGATGCTTTTGAATTATGGTGCTGGAGGAGACTCTTGAGAGCCCCATGGACTGCAAGAAGATCAACCTATCCATTCTGAAGGAAATCAGCCCTGAGTGCTCACTAGAAGGACAAATCCTGAAGCTTAGGCTCCAATACTTTGGCCACCTCATGAGAAGAGTAGACTCCCAGGAAAAGACCCTGATGTTGGGAAAGATTGAGGGCACAAGGAGAAGGGGACGACAGAGGACAAGATGGTTGGACAGTGTTCTCGAAGCCACCAACATGAGTTTGACAAAACGGATTGGAGAACTGGACCAAATCAAACAAAATGTAGTTCAATAGGGACAAATGTCAGGTTCTGCAGGACGAATCAGATGTAAAAATATAAAATGGGGGACACCTGGCTTACTGGTAGCACATGAGAAAAGATCTGCTATGCTATTCTGGAGAACTCTCCAACCTTCTCTAACAGAACTGGCGTCTGTGCGTTTGTGTAGAAGAAATAAGTAACTGGCAAAAATTACTTCTCCCATTCCATTAATGGAGGTGCCCCCTGAATCAAAGATACTTCCCTGAATGAAAGGGTAGAATTGGATTCAACCCATTCGGTTTAGTAATACTCAGCTTATTATTATTTTTTAAAGAATCCCATTCAAGCCCCTGAATTTAATTGGTTTATGGGTCAGTCTGCATGCCTTTCAGTAGCAAAGGTCTTTTAAAATGAAATATTTGATCACTAGTTTCCTTTTGTATACCCGCCAAGAACCTTCCAAAGGAATGTTTGTTCTCCTTGCTGCTATTAATGCCTAAAGCAGTGTAGCAATGTTGGCTTAAGTATTGGTGGTTTTGTGTCTCTGTGTGTAGTTTTTCAATAGAATCACGGCTCTCTTGAGTCATAGCACTTAATGAATTTGGCCCAAAATTGAATGCAGCCTTTTGGGGGCACTTAGATTACAACAGGTAATGAGAACCATAAAGATTACAGAACAATGGGGCGGGTGGGGGAGAGAGAAGGGACCTGGAGAGAAACATGTTTGCTTTTTAAAAACAATCTTGCCATTTGTATGCACATACATTTTAATTTGTGTGAAACGCATCTGAAAAATTGTACTTATCGTCTCAAATACAAATATGAATAATATTTATTCTGAGCTAGTTAGACTTTGAGATGACATCTTGGCACATGAAAACTCACGTTTTAAAATATGATTTTTGTGCTGATCGCATTTCTGCCTGTCTGCCAAGTGTGCCACTTGGTATGTCAAACTACCAATTCAGACTCTTCATCCTCACTACGTAACCAACAACACAGGTGTCAAATGGAGAAATGCCTTTGTAGATCTGTGGTTCCAGGCTATGCACTCTGTCATTGTTGAAGGACACTATTGACAGATTTCTTACGAAGAGTGAATTTGCCAATGTGGAGTTAATGCGCCTGAAGATTACTGCATTACTTCCTGGTGTGCCCAGTCTACAAGGACTTGAGAAGCTTTTTCCAACGTTTAAATCTCCCAGTTGAGAGATTGTTCGGGTCTCCCGATACCGTTGAAAAGGTCTGTTTTCCCTTTTAAAGAGAAAAAAATTGTGGGGATGTTAAATTCTATAGGAAGACAAACTCTTATCTGAAAGCATTCCTGATTTTATTAAGTATTTTAACTCTGTATTGTATTTCATTCTGTTTTATGCATTTTGTGTTTTTTTGTAATGGCTTCGTCCGCACAAAAATAAATAATATTCGTATTAGTACACTGATCTTATCAACATCCTGAGAAATTTCACCTTGTTGTCTAAACTATATATTTTTTTGCTTTCCTTCCAATTTTTTTTGTCAGTCATGCCAATAAGGGTCTCTATGCACTAAATGTAACAAATTAGTAGTCTCCTCCACGAATAAGCATTGAAGCCAATAGGTTCGAGCCAAATGCTAAGCTTTGCCTTCTAGTGAGAAAGAACCAGCTCTGCTGACAACACACATTTAGGCACACCAAGCATTTTACACATTTTTGAGAGAACTTGCCTTGAATTTACCTCTGTGATCTATACCTTATCTGATTTAAATTGAACAATGAAAAATGTATTGTTAGTTGGATCTCATATTTTTAATGCTTCTTTCCCTCTCATTGAATAGAATCAAATATTTCTTTTTGAAAATTAAGGTCTGTGAATGAAGGCCTGTGGATTACTGCAACACACTCTACGTGGGGCCACCTTTGAAGGTGACCCGGAAACTACAACTAATCCAGAATGTGGCAGCTAGACTGGTGGCTGGGAGTGGCTGCCGAGATCGTATAACACTGGTCATGAAAGACCTACATTGGCTCCCTGCATGTTTCAGAGCACAATTCAAAGTGTTGGTGCTGACCTTTAAAGCCCTAAATGGCCTCGGCCCAGTATACCTGAAGGAGCATCTCCACCTCCATCATTCAGCCCGGACACTGAGGTCCAGCTCCAAGGGCCTTCTGGCAGTTCCCTCGCTGCAAGAAGTGAGGTTACAGGGAACCAGGCAGAGGGCCTTCTTGGTAATGGCACCCACCCTGTGGAACGCCCTTCCATCAGATGTCAAGGAAATAAACAACTATCCAACTTTGAGAAGGCATCTGAAGGCAGCCCTGTTTAGGGAAGTTTTTAATGTTTGAAGTTTTATTCTGTTTTTAATGTTCCGTTGAAAGCTGCCCAGAGTGGCTGGAATAGAAATAATAAATTATTATTATTATGAATAAATATGATGATGAGGACTTGCCCTTAATTTCTTACAAGTATTTCTCCTGAAGAAAACTAGAATTGTCACCAAAATTTCAACCAAATTCAAAAATTCCACTAATCAACACTATTCTGGGGGCTCACTAATAATGACTAATATGGGTGTGTGCGTGCTGGAGTGAGCAGTGTTCACAAGTGGGACTCTAGGCCTGGAGTAGGTGAATTGGTGTCATGTCTTTATAAATTGGTTCCACCTTCATTTCGGCATCTTAAATCTGACATAGCTATCCCCCTTCCTTCCCTGTGTAATTATGTGGGTCATTGAATGGTGTCCAGTGCAGGGCTAAATATACATGGTTGGCTTTAGTTATATCTTTTTTTTACTTACTCCATACAGTGTCACCCAAAGTTTATCTGGATTTGGCTGATTGGCTATCGATTAACTGGTGATGACGGGTGGGTACCATGAGTGGAAAGAGATGACTATCTGGAGGGGAATGAAATGATGCAGATATTAAGGTGTGAGATGGGACTTAGAAAAAAGCTCAACAATGAACTTTTCAGAAAATTCCATCCCAAGTCTTGATGGCTCACCATAGAGGGCAGATATACACACATCTGGAGTTTCCTGGTGCTAGTACCAACATCTTCTTGTGGCATAGAATAACCCAGGAAGAATGAGACACTGGTTGTCTAAAAGTCCTTGGAAAAAATGAAATTGGTTATTAATTGAGGTCACTGAGCTTGTAAGCTGTGTTTTAAAACATTTGATGCATTTTTATCTTAATGCATTTTTGGTCATTAGCTGCTGTGGGGGCTCATTCTACAATATAAAGTAAATAAAACATTGAGAAAATAAACCATACAGAGACTTCTAATATCAAAAGTATGTCTATAGGTAATCATCCTTCTTGATGCTAACTCTGATCTCTTTAATGCTTGCATTCTCCCGCTCCTGCCCCCCATCTCTCGCCATTGGGATGCTGACACAGTCATCCAAATCTGCAGATGTTAATCTCATTCCATTCCACCATATCCTCTCCCTCTGCCGTTCTTCAACATATAATAACAGGCCTGCTCATTCTTCATCTGTCATATTTTAGAAACTCGTGTCCTCTGTACCATCGTCTCCCTATCTCTGACTTGCAGAGTTCTAATTGCTTCCCTGCCTATCAAACTGTTCTAATTCCTTACATCTTCCTCTACTGTCCTGTTCCTGTTAAAGTCTCCGTCATTCTGCCCTTCATCTCTTCCTTGATTTGAATGCCTATAGGATTGGTTAAATGTATTTTTAAGTCCAGCTATTAAAAAAAAAAAACACATTACAAGGACATGGACGGGAGCAGGTTTTCACATTAAAATCAAAGGTGCTGAAAAGTTAGCTTCTGAAGTTGAATTTTCTCCCACTGAGAAATTGATCATTAAAAGTCATGGGTGGAACATATTGTTGTTTTAACGGGGATTGGGTTTTAACTTGGGTGGGTGCTGTTTTAAATTGTTGTCAAATGTTATATGTTAATTTGGATTTTTGTATTTGTGGACTAGAATATTGCTTAGGGGTTTTTCTTGGGGAGTATATTGTTTATTAGTGTGTGTACATCAGCATTGTTAATTGTTTCAATTGTTTCGATTACGCCTTATTATGCTTTTATTTGTTTTATTGTGTATTTTGTGCTTCATATATTGTAACTTTGTGTTGTGAACTGCCCGGAGACTTACAGGTAAAGGGAGGTATACAAATTTAATAAATAAATAAATAAAATTAACTGCTGAAGTAGGACCATCATAAAAAGATAGACAGACAAACACACCTTTTAGACTAGAAAACCAGGAAGATAATACAGTGGGAGTTACAGAATATGTTATTACTTTTTTTGAAAGTGCAGAATTGTCAAATGCAACAGGAAGAAGAGAGAAGAAGAGTTTGGATTTGATATCTCGCTTTATCACTACCCGAAGGAGTCTCAAAGCGGCTAACATTCTCCTTTCCCTTCCTCCCCCACAGCAAACACTCTGTGAGGTGAGTGGGGCTGAGAGACTTCAAAGAAGTGTGACTAGCCCAAGGTCACCCAGCAGCTGCATGCGGAGGAGTGGAGACGCGAACCCGGTTCCCCAGATTACGAGTCCACCACCCTTAACCACTACCACACTGGGTTACCCTGCTTTTAATAATTGAGGAGAACATAAAATTAAGCAGAAGCATTTTTGCAGCATCATAACATGGGCAAAGGTATCCCAACAACTTTTTATTTTATTTTAAATAAATTGGAACCACATTCCAATCTGTGTTAGACATTTTCAGACATAGAACCTGACTGTCCTACATAATGTACAAAAACCATCTTGATACTTCTGCATCTTCCAAATGACTGGTGAGGAGAAGACACAAAATTGCTTTTTGCTGGCTCACATAGTTAAAATACCTATCCCTCTATTCTCTACTCCAGAAGGCAGCAGGTGATCCTCTCCAAGGGATCAATTAGAAGTGTTTCCTAGCTTTTCCTTGAGATCCATTTTAACAGGAAATGCCAGAGACTGAACTTGGGACCTTCCGAATTGACCACCGAACATGCAATTGACCACCGAGCTGAGGCATCACTTTCTATCGCCGTTGTTCCATTATAGCAAAGTACCTCAGGTCTGGAATAGAGAGGCTGGCATCTGTAGTCCAAAGGGCTTTTTGCTTCAGCACCTTTCATTGTGCAAGTTGTTAATGGATTTACCTCCCATCTCTAGCTGTTTCAGAAAGTGATTGACAGGTTGCAGCAGCCAGGCAAAGCAGCTGACCCCTTTAGGCTGCATGATATGAATTCTCATCTTCAAGATGCACAAGATAATGGACTGTTTTGTTTTGTTTTTAACTGTTGGGTCTGTATCATATTTTTGCATCTGAGTCATCTGCTCAGATATACTGATTGCATCCATTAGTGAGGATTTTTACCAAAAAAATAGTCACCAGAAATACTGAAACTGATGGATACCCTTTCCAGGTGGTAACTTATTCAACTTTAGAAGTTCTACTTACTTTTCAGTGTGTTTAGTTTCAGTTTGACCAAATGAGGGTCTAGGTGAGAACTATAATATTTTAGACAAAAAGCTGCTTCTGTTGGAATTTGGCACTGGGGGGGGGGGGAATCGTACTGGAAAAGGGTGAAGAACCAAACCCTTTGTCTACTCCAAATCATCACCCAGCCATTTGCCTACATGCGGGTTTCCAGTAGTGCATTTATACTTACAAACAAGATCACAGGAGATCCAGTGTCCCCCTGGTTGGGAAGTTCTAAACTATTTAGAACTCTGGTTAAAAAAGAAACGACACCTAGATTCAGTTCCGGAAACAGACTGACAACCCATTTGATTAGTGCAGGCTAACCATAGCTGTCAACATACAGATTTGAAAATAAGGGACCAGCAGCCTCGAAAATAAGGGATCAGCAGCCAAAATAAGGGATTTTGCTTAGCTTCTGAGTTTTATCGGCCCTTCCCCGCCCAAACCCGGCATGAGGCGGTTGCAGTGCCGCGGCAGCTGCTGAAGCACCTCCCTTCTGCATGCCTCCCCATTCCCTCCTCTTCCTCCTCCCTCAGGCCGCCTCCTCAGCCGCCGCCGCCACTGCTGCCTCTGGCTTCCTCTGGCAGCGCGGCGGAAGTCTCGCAAGAGAGGGGCTGCCTGCCTGCCCACCACCACCCGTTTCCTCACGACGCACCCCTTTGGGGGAAAAGGGAGAGATGGAGACGCGGCAGCTCATGCACGCTCTCTCTCTCGTGGTGGAGGACCCCGAGCCGCTGCTCTCCTCCCGAGCCAGGCGAGCATGAAACCCGGGAAATTTAAGGGACATCATCAATCCGGGACAGCAGTGGGACACAGCACTGGAATAAGGGAGTTTCCTGCCACATAAGGGACGGTTGACAGCTATGAGGCTAACCGATGCCTATGGCAACTAGAATGATGTGTTTAGGGTGATGTTCTTGTAACAGGGACACTTGAGCTCTGTTTGGGTGTTCTGTATACAGGGCCAGCTCAATATATGTTGCTGCTTGAGATGAGTGACAAGATGGCGCCCTCCCCCAAGGCACATTTAAAAACCAACAACCAGTAGTAGTAGTAGTAGTAGTAGTAATAATTTATTTATACCCCGCCCATCTGGCTGGGTTTCCCCAGCCACTCTGGGCGGCTTCCAACAAAATACTAAAATACAATAGTCTATTAAACATTAAAAGCTTCCCTAACAGGGCTGCCTTCAGATGTCTTCTAAAAGTCTGGTAATTGTTTTTTCCTTTGACATCTGGTGGGAGGGTGTTCCACAGGGTGGGTGCCACTACCGAGAAGCCCCTCTGCCTGGTTCCCTGTAACTTGGCTTCTCGCAGTGAGGGAACTGCCAGAAAGCCCTCGGCACTGGACCTCAGTGTCCGGGCAGAACGATGTGGGTGGAAGGCCAGTGTATTCCACTGCAGTTGAGGGCAGCAGGCTAGCATAGGAGGTCAAGGGCAGGTCACATGGCACTCCCAGCTCAGCCCACTCCCTGCCCCATAGCATCTACCCTTTGAGGCAGCTACTTCAATCTCCCTCATTGCATTGCTGGTCCTGTCTGCACATGTGTAACTTCCATACATGATCAAGATGAGCAGGGACCAGTGTGATAATCTTTAGCCCCCAACTCATTGAGGGCAACTATGCAATGTGGGAATCTTCCTCTACTTAGGGAAGCTAAATAGAATCAATTTAGAATTCTGATTATGTAGGGTTTTAAATTGTGCTGGGAGCCTCCATGAGTAGGAAAGGCTCCCTGCTTCACACACAACCAATGGAAATGGTTGGCTTACTTTGGAACATACACTCTCTTAGAGGAAGGTCTGTAGTTTAGTGGTAGAGCTCATGGCTTGCATACAGAAGGTCCCTGGTTCAATTCAACACTCCCTTCTAAGCTAAATAGAGTAATGGCATCACAGTAGACAGGAGATCCCAGTGTTTCTAATGTCCACCATACCAGGCAGTGGACGTTTCCACACTACCTTTATAGGTTGGTAGTGAAATGCTGCAATAGGATTAAGGGCCATTTAACTCAATGAAACTTACTTCTAAGAATACATGTATAGGATTCATTTGTAGGTCTCCATCTTCTAGCAGGGGGCACAGCCAGTGCAGCAGCCAAAGTTATCAGGGAACAGTCTGGTATTATACCTTTTAAATAAAGCAAATACGTACCTGGCTTGTAGGGCAGCGGCTGAAGAAGGAACAAAAAGGGTTTTCTTGTGTGAGTTTCTTGTGGCTGATTAGCTGCTTTCTCTGTGCAAAGGTCAGAGGGGGCAGGGCTTCTGTTGAGGTAGGGGATTAGCTGTGGGAGGAGCTTGTCAGAGCTTGTAGGGCAGCGGCGCGCGCCTAGCGGCGCGCGCAATTTGATCCATCTTTTAGATTTAGGGGAGCTAGTCTCAAACGTTTGTTGGGGGAGATATAGGTTTATTTGGGGGGATTTATTTGTCCTGTCTTCACGCTTTTTATGATGGAGGACCGCTGTAGTCACCCCCAACGACACCTTCTCAAGATGGAGGGTGAGGGAACAGCTGCAGTCGCCTGTGGTTCCTGCGCAATGTTTGCCATCTTGCCAAAGGTTGCAGGCAGCTTTACCTGCAGCAATTGCATGTTGATTGCCCTCTTAAAAGACAAAGTCCAGCAACTGGAGGAACGTGTAGCTACGCTCCAAAGAATTAGAGAGCTGGAGCTCTCCTTGGAAGCAACAGAGCACACCGTCTCCACCAAGGAGGAGACAGGGGACTCCCCTGAGAAGGAGGCTAGTTCACCAACACAGGAGCCAGATATATGGAGAAACGTGACTCAAAGAAGTAGGAGGCCCAGGGTTCGCTCTGATTGTTTAGAAATACGCAATCGCTTTGAGGTCCTTTCCCCTAGCATGGAAGACGAAGAGCAGACTCCATTTGAGGATCTCTCCCTCATTACAGTCGATCAGGTATATGAAGACGAGCAGCAAAGGCAGTCTTCAGGGAATGTGCAGGCGACCTTGGAACGGACAGCTCACGGAAGAACCCCGACCAGACCTAAGAGGAGGCGTGTAGTGGTGATAGGGGATTCCCTACTGAGGGGAACAGAAGCAGTGATCTGTGGGCCTGACAAGATGTCTCGGGAAGTGTGCTGTCTCCCCGGGGCTAAGATCCAAGATGTAACTGAAGGACTGCAAGGAATCATAAAACCCACTGACAAATACCCCTTCCTCTTGGTTCATGTGGGAACCAATGACACTGCAAGCAATAGCCTCCAGAAGATCAAAAGAGATTACGAGGCTCTGGGCAGGAAATTGAAGCAATTAAATGCACAAATTGTCATCTCATCTGTCCTCCCAGTTGAACGACGTGGCCCAGGGAGAGAGGGAAAAATAGTGGAAGTGAACAACTGGCTTCGCAAATGGTGTAAACAGGAACGGTTTGGATTCTTAGATCACGGAATGCAGTTTCTTGAAGATGGACTTCTGGCAAGCGATGGGCTGCACCTCACAACGGTTGGTAGGAATGTTTTTGCAAAAAATCTCAGAAACCTCATCAGGAGGGCTTTAAACTGACTAATGTGGGGGAGGGAGACAGTGTTCCTGAAGGTAGGAGTCTATCAATTGATGAAGATGATCATCCAAATGTCATAGACCGAATGGAGCAAACAGCACGCAGACCTAGTGGTGGGAGGAAAAAATCCTTAAATAAGAGACACGGGGGAATGATTAATGGACTTCAATGTCTGTACACTAATGCGCAAAGTATGGGAAATAAACAAGATGAGCTTGAGCTCTTGGTACAGCAAACTAAATATGACATAATAGGCATCACTGAAACCTGGTGGGATAAGTCCCACGATTGGAATGTAATAATGGAGGGATACAATCTATTTCAGAGAAACAGACCAGACAAGAAAGGAGGAGGAGTGGCGTTATATGTCAGGGATGTGTATACCTGTGAAGAGATCCAAGATTTAGAACCTCAAAGCCAAAGTGAGAGCATTTGGGTCAAAATTAAGGGAGAGAAGAATAACAGTGACCTCATTGTGGGAGTTTACTATAGATCCCCAAGCCAAACGGAGGACATAGATGATGCCTTCCTGGAACAGATGGCCAAGCATGCAAAAGGAAGGGAGATAGTAGTAATGGGGGACTTCAATTACCCGGATATTTGTTGGATGTCAAACTCAGCCAAGAGCATAAGGTCAAACAGATTCCTCACTGGCCTTGCAGACAACTTCATTGTCCAGAAAGTGGGAGAAGCTACAAGAGGAACAGCCATTTTAGATCTGGTCCTAACCAATGTTGATGACCTGGTTAGTGGGGTAGAAGTGGAAGGATCATTAGGCGCGAGTGATCATGCTCTTCTGAAGTTTACTATACAGCGGAAAGGAGCAGCCAAGCATACTAGGACTCAATTTCTCGACTTTAAGAAAGCCGACTTCATAAAACTTAGGGAAGTGCTGGGTGAGATCCCATGGACAGTAATACTAAAAGGAAAGGGAGTTCATGATGGCTGGGAGTTTGTTAAGAGGGAGATAGTAAAAGCACAACTTCAGGCAATACCAATGAGACGGAAACATGGAAGGTGCCTAAAGAAGCCAGGGTGGCTATCTAAAGAACTTTTAACTGAGTTAAGATTAAAAAAGGATGTGTACAAAAAATGGAAAAGGGGGGAAACCACCAAAGAGGAATTCAAACAAATAGCCAGCACGTGTAGACACAAAGTCAGAAAAGCTAAAGCACAGAATGAACTCAGGCTTGCTAGAGAGGTTAAAAGCAACAAAAAAGGCTTTTATGGGTATGTTCGTAGCAAAAGGAAGAACAAAGAAACAGTGGGGTCACTCAGAGGAGAAGATGGTGAAATGCAAACAGGGGACACAGAAAGGGCTGAACTCCTCAATGCCTTCTTTGCCTCAGTCTTCTCCGATAAAGAAAACAATGCCCGACCTGAAGAATTTGGAGCTAATGATTCAGCAGAGGAAACACAGCCCAGAATAACTAAGGAGATAGTACAAGAATACTTGGCTAGTCTAGATGTATTCAAGTCTCCAGGGCCAGATGAACTGCATCCAAGAGTATTAAAAGAACTGGCAGATGTGATTTCAGAACCACTGGCAGTCATCTTTGAGAATTCCTGGAGAACAGGCGAAGTCCCGGCAGACTGGAGGAGGGCAAATGTTGTCCCTATTTTCAAAAAGGGGAAAAGAGAGGACCCAAATAATTACCGCCCAGTCAGTCTGACATCAATACCAGGGAAGATTCTGGAGCAGATCATTAAGCAAACAGTCTGTGAGCACCTGGAAAGGAATGCTGTGATCACCAATAGTCAGCATGGATTTCTGAAAAATAAGTCATGTCAGACTAACCTGATCTCGTTTTTTGACAGAATTACAAGCCTGGTAGATGAAGGGAACGCAGTGGATGTAGCCTACCTTGATTTCAGCAAGGCATTTGACAAGGTGCCCCATGATATTCTTGTAAAGAAGCTGGTAAAATGCGGTCTTGACTATGCTACCACTCAGTGGATTTGTAACTGGCTGACTGACCGAACCCAAAGGGTGCTCATCAATGGTTCCTCTTCATCCTGGAGAAGAGTGACTAGTGGGGTGCCACAGGGTTCTGTCTTGGGCCCGGTCTTATTCAACATCTTTATCAACGACTTGGATGATGGACTCAAGGGCATCCTGATCAAATTTGCAGATGACACCAAACTGGGAGGGGTGGCTAACACCCCAGAGGACAGGAACACACTTCAAAACGACCTTGACAGATTAGAGAACTGGGCCAAAACAAACAAGATGAATTTTAACAGGGAGAAATGTAAAGTATTGCACTTGGGCAAAAAAAATGAGAGGCACAAATACAAGATGGGTGACACCTGGCTTGAGAGCACTACATGTGAAAAGGATCTAGGAGTCTTGGTTGACCACAAACTTGACATGAGCCAACAGTGTGACGCGGCAGCTAAAAAAGCCAATGCAATTCTGGGCTGCATCAATAGGAGTATAGCATCTAGATCAAGGGAAGTAATAGTACCACTGTATTCTGCTCTGGTCAGACCTCACCTGGAGTACTGTGTCCAGTTCTGGGCACCACAGTTCAAGAAGGACATTGACAAACTGGAACGTGTCCAGAGGAGGGCAACCAAAATGGTCAAAGGCCTGGAAACGATGCCTTATGAGGAACGGCTAAGGGAGCTGGGCATGTTTAGCCTGGAGAAGAGGAGGTTAAGGGGTGATATGATAGCCATGTTCAAATATATAAAAGGATGTCACATAGAGGAGGGAGAAAGGTTGTTTTCTGCTGCTCCAGAGAAGCGGACACGGAGCAATGGATCCAAACTACAAGAAAGAAGATTCCACCTAAACATTAGGAAGAACTTCCTGACAGTAAGAGCTGTTCGACAGTGGAATTTGCTGCCAAGGAGTGTGGTGGAGTCTCCTTCTTTGGAGGTCTTTAAGCAGAGGCTTGACAACCATATGTCAGGAGTGCTCTGATGGTGTTTCCTGCTTGGCAGGGGGTTGGACTCGATGGCCCTTGTGGTCTCTTCCAACTCTATGATTCTATGATTCTATGATTCTATGGCCGAGAATCATGATGCAAGTCCTGCTACTCTTTCAATTTAGATGACTACTTCATTCAGCTTCATTGAAATTCTTCTCTGGCATATTCCTCTGAAAGTTCTTTCCTCCCTACACTCTCATAGAACACGCTTTAATTAAGGTTAGATGCAATGAGAGTAATTAATAATCTGGAGATTAATTGCTAAATCATGATTAGGAGATGGCTACTAGAAAAGGTTATAAATTAAGTCTTAACTGCAAAAGCAGTGAATGATTAGCTGCACTTTATTTATTTATTTACGTAAAAGGCGGGATAAAAAGGAAGGGAAGGAAACATAGTTTGGGGAACAGCGGTTGATTGAGATGGATGGAGTGCAGTAAAAGGATATAGAACAATGAGTTTAGGAATATGTATGCTAAGATGTTGAGAGCAACTGGGAAGCTGACATTTCTAGGCTTGAACATACTACCCTGGACTTAACCAATATAATACACATCAACATTTGACAGGTCTCTCTTGGGAACTTGTGTAGCACCTCTTTCCCCCCCCCCACACCTCCATTTGCATCAAGCAAAGATTCAACTGGTGCTGAAAAGTGTTATATATTTAATGATGGAGAAATACCGTATTTTTCACTGCATAAGACACACTTTTTTCTTCCTAAAAAGGAAGGCAAAATGTCTGTGTGTCTTCTGGAGCGAATGTGTGGGCCCTGGAGCTGAATCGCCTGAGTGTGGCGCGCGCCATTGCCCTGCCCTCCTAGGTTGCTGGTGGCCTCCCCTTTCCCCTGAAGCCCTGGGAAGGTTTGGGAGCGGCGGGCAGGCTGTGCGATGTTGCCTCGTGCTCCCGGGCTCCTCTCTTTGAGAGCGGCTTTGCTGATGGCCTCCCCTTTCCTCTGATGGCTCTGGGGATGTTGGCTGGAGGGTGGCGAGAAGAGGCATCTGCTGAGAGAGGGGAGGAAGAGGACGCATAGGAGAAGGACTGAGAAGTGGGGCGAAGGGAGAGGAGGAAAGTTGCCTCGAGTGGAGAGTCATGGCAGAGGGCATAGGAGAGGCAGCAGCGAAGGGGAGAAATTGCAGACGTCGCCTGCGGAGTTTAGGCGAAAGGGACGGAGAGGAGGAAGCTGGAAAAGGGGCCTGTGCTGCTTGGGGAGGGGGAGAAAAAAGTTGGAAGAAGGAAAGCCTCCCAAGCCTCTTCAGGAGAGCGATCCCTGCAGAGGCTTAAGATGGAAGCTGCGCCCCGCCAACCATATGGCTGGCGGGTGCGCAGCTTCCTCTAAAAACTAATTTTCTTCCTCTAAAAACTAGGTGCATCTTATGGAGCGAAAAATACGGTGAATACATTTTGGTTTCTTTCCCTTTTTCATTTTTCAACCTTACATTCGGTGTTCTACATCTCCACATCAGTTTGTGATTATTATGTTTTTTCCAAAACGTCCTTCTGAAAATTTATCACCATTCTTGGGCAAATTTCTCCTTATGCACACATGTTTATATGTGATTTTATATAATATACACATTTTCCAAAGCAATTTCCCTTGATATCATGCATTTTTATACATTGTTTTCAATGTATTTTTGTACGTATTATGAGTCTGGACAACCACACTGCAATATTTGGAGGGTATGAATTTCAAGGGATAGTTCCGTTTCATGTCTTGCATTGTTTTGGAAAGGACAAATTAGGCTTATTTGTTTATTTATTTCACAAAATTTATGCACCACTCATACAAGGATGCCTGCTGGAATTCTCTTTTCTACACAACTACACAATTCTTCTCTCCCTGTATGCTCCTGCACCTCCCCAAATAGGGGAAGTTTAATTGTAAAAGTGGGAGTTCTTGTGCAAATGGGATGACTTTGTTTGATCCAGTGCATTCGCACAGCAAGGCAGAAACCTAGATTTCTAAGTATTATGGGGATTCCACCATCTGTATGCTTGGGAATGGGGTTCAAAGTGAAAAAGAGCCACAGTTCCCTCAGTTTTTAAGACAGCAATATATGATTCCCCAAGCCAAATGCTGCCACAGTAAAGAACTTCTGTTATAAGGAAAATTGTTGATGTTATGAATATGGAGCTGCAGCACCATTTAATCCATCATAGGAGTCACAGCCAGTTTGCAGGAGGCTTGAATATTGGCCCAGGATATGAAGGTGACTTCCTAAGATATGGATTCTAGGTGCTCTGATATTATCATATATTACAGCTTGACTAGATGATTATCTTAATCAAAGCTCCCAAAATATGTCATTACTCATGCTGCCTCTTTGACAGCTAGTGATCCATGGGCTGAAACATTTCTTCATAATAAGAGAACCGGTAAACAATGTTCTCAAGAGATAGTTAACTTTGCATCTATTTCCGCAAGTGAGCCCCATTTCAATATGATGAACAAAGCTGAACTAGGTTTTCACAGCTGGGTTCCTAGGCAGAACATACGTAGTGGCCATCCTATTGACCTCCAAGCCTCTCCTTTTTCTAAAACAATTACACGATTCCCAGGTAAGATCCACCCTCTATTGTGTGGGTATGGCGGTCCCTCCCCCTACCTGGCCTGGTCCCCTGGCAATGCCTCCCCAGGTGGGATTGGGTAACTTTTTGTGGTAGGCAGAGACCTCCAGATATCCATCCTAGGGAGGGCGAAGCCAGGCTATATGGCCGGGAGCCCCATAGGATCTGGGGGGGGCTGCACACAACCGCACAAAAGGCGCCCATTTGATGTGGGGAGCGGTCATTAAATCACTGTGGAATTTTCTCACACACCATGGAAATCAATGAGATTAGCAAAACCATAATAATTATTATTGTTTAAATAATTGTATTGAGTTTTATATTTTTATCATAATAATAACATATCAAGCAACAAAAAATGCAATTCCCAGATCTCCCCCTCCCCTCCATAACTTCTCTCAACCTCCTCTCTCTTCTGGTTTTTTACATAATAACTTCTCCTGCTTCCTTTATTGTATCTTAATATTGAATTCTTTAAATAAAGTAAGTGTAAGTGTTTACTCAAATCCTGCTAGTGAGTCCATTTCTTTACATTGTTTCTGTGGGTATGACATAAATGGTTCCCAGTCTTTTTAAAAATCTCTATTGTCCTTGTCTCTAAGCCTTTCAGTTAACTTTGCCATTTCAGCATATTCCACCAGAAAAAGCAAAACCATAATTAAAGAGTGTGAAGAATTTTGGGTTGATACGTATCTAGCATATTCTGTGTGAATATTCGTGCAGATTCATGTATATGAATATTCACTTATATGCAAGTATAACATGAGTACCAGTAAAACATGTTACAAGTTGCCTAGCCTCAGAAAGGATATCATAGAGTTGGAAAAGGTTCAGAAAGGGCTAATCAAAATTATCAAGGGTTGATCACCACATAAAATATCAATTCATACGAGAGGCAATTCCACCTAGGATCCTCTGTGAGGTTGGCAGTAGCTGTGTGTAATCTGAAAAGCTATAACAGGGTATCTCAGCCAACTAATAGTATGCACTGTAATCCTATATTTTTCTCCTCAGGAGTAATCCCCATTGAGTTCAATGGAACAGATCAGCCTAATGCAATGAAATTTTAGGTATTTAAAATTTAATTTCTTCTACTGCCTACAGTTAAAAACTACTGTCTCCGGAATATCCAATTTAAGTATACCTGCCCTGAGATGTGTCACTAATTTTATCAAACATTCCTTTGCTAGTTTATTAACATTTTGCCGCTGAAATTGCTCCATTTTAAAAATCTGGACAGGACCATCCATATTCATCTTGGGTTTCACTGTTCCAAAATCCAGTGATAACGAGAAATGTGTAAAATGCTTCTGAGAAATTTGCTAGAAATTTTGTTAATGAGATTAATTCAATTCAAAAATTTCTAAGGCTATTCCCACCACCCACCGTTCCTGTGTAGAACCTTCCATGCCTGTCATGAAATCCACTGTAGTAATCCGATGGAAACTCTGCAATGAAATCACAGTAAAATCAATACACCTTATCCGGTTTAAATTGTGCTATTCTGTGAAATACTATTCAATTAAAATGACATACCTTACTGTTTGTTGTGTATGCATGTCTCTATATGTAACACTTAACTGAATTTAAACAAAAATTAGGTCTCGTATTTCTGAGTACAGCCAAATGATAAATTACCTTGTTTGTTAATGACCATATTCTGGTAGGATCATATACTTGTGCAATTAATTCAGGTAATTGTTACCAGCCTCAATAGATGAGACATATATCAGGGCTAAATGAGTTTTATAAAATCCTTGGCACAATTAATCAACTGAAGAACTGATCCAAAACATTTTGCTTCTTTGCTGATCTGTGAAGTGTTGAGGAACTGCCTAAAACAGTCCTCCTGTGTCCATTAACAGTTAAAATACTGTTTAGTGTTCTGTACATAACTTTAAAGCACTAGCCAAAAATGTGACTCAGGGAATGCCCAGCCTGCAAAACTTACCTGCAATAAGTAAACAGATATATGGGCATATGATATACTTGGCACAAGATTAGAATTTATTATTTAAGGGGTTTATTATACCACACCCTTCAATAGAATTCCCGGTAGTGCTCATGGACTGTAGCCTTCAAAGCACTCTGTTTTCAGAAGCTCCACTGAAATTAATGTATGCTGAGTTGACAGGGTGAGAGATGTGTACAGTTAATCTATGGAATTTGCTCCCAGAAGAGGAAGTGATGCATACCCTCCAACTGTCCCTATTTTGTAGGGATAGTCCAGGAATTACGAAAGCCATCCCAGTTTATGGCCTCCGAGACAATATAACACCAGTCTGGAAACACCTTCATTGGCTCCTAGTACATTTCTGAGCACAATTCAAAGTGTTGGTGCTGACCTTTAAAGCCCAGTAGACCTGAAGGAGCGTCTCCACCACCATCCTTCAGCCTGGACACTGAGATCCAGCTCCAAATGCCTTCTGGTGGTTCCCTCACTGCGAGAAGTGAGGTTTCAGAGAACCAGGCAGAGGGCCTTCTTGGTAGTGGCGCCCACTGTGGAAAGCCCTCCCATCAGATGTCAAGGAAATAAGCAGCTATCTGACTTTTAAAAACATCTGAAGGCTGCCCTGTTTAGGGAAGTTTTTAATGTTTGATGTTTTAGTGTGTTTTTAATATTCTGTCGGGGGCTGCCCAGAGTGGATGGGGAGGTCCAACCAAATGGCTGGGGTATAAGTATGTTGTTGTTGTTGTTGTTGTTGTTGTTGTTGTTGTTGTTGTTATCCTGGAATGTCCCTATTTTACCCAGCAGCACTGCCTCTGAGCCCAGGGAGGAGGATGTGCTAGTGCCTGCCTTGGGCGGCAGTGGCAGCTGCAAAAAGGAGCATCTTGTTGCCTCTCCATGACTTTTCCATGGCTGCTGCCAACCACCTACCTTGGGCAGCTCATAGCAGCTACTGGAGAGTGAGTGAGGAGGAGAAGTGAGAGGAGGAGAGGATGTTGCTGCTGCCAAGGCCTAGCCTCACATGATGTGCCAGCTCTGACGGGCAGACAGAGGGCAGGACTCCCCTGGGTGGGAAGAAAGGGAAGAGCACAAGGAGTCTTGATTTTATTTTATTTATTGCTTTGTGCATTTAATCTTTCCCCTTTCTAAATTTATTTATGGGTGTGTGTTTTTCTTTTTGTAAATCTACCAACAACATAAATAAATAAATAAATATTTATACCCCGCCCATCTGGCTGAGTCTCCCCAGCCACTCTGGGCGGCTCCCAATCGAGTGTTAAAAGCAATCCAGCATTAAATATTAAAAACTTCCCTAAACAGGGCTGCTTTCAGATGTCTTTTAAAGATAAGATAGCTGCTTGGGAGGGTGTTCCACAGGGCGTGCGCCACTACCGAGAAGGCCCTCTGTCTGGTTCCCTGTAACCTCATTTCTTGCAGTGAGGGAACCGCCAGAAGGCCCTCAACGCTGGATCTCAGTGTCCGGGCTGAACGATGGGGGTGGAGACGCTCCTTCAGGTATACAGGAACGAGGCTTAAGGGGTTTTCTCACGATGGTGAAGGGTGTGTGTGCCAATATAACCAATAAAAATGCTTCAGATGACCCCCCACCCAGATGACACCAATCTTGGAACTGAAGAGATCTTCACCATCAAACGAAAGATCTTTGAACACGAAGGATCTCTTTCATAATAATGCCATGGAATTCAGCCAAGTGTGTCTTCACAACACAGGGACCCACCACTACTGCATATTATGTGAAAAATCTCCCAAACAGTGCCATTCTAGATGATATAGATATAGATATAGATATAGATATAGATGATATAGATATAGATATAGATCTAGATAGATATAGATATAGATATAGATATAGATATAGATATAGATATAGATATAGATGATATAGATATAGATATAGATGATATAGATATAGATATAGATATAGATATAGATATTTACAAGTGTGTCCTATTGAATTCAGTGGTACACAATTGCATCCCAGAGGTGGTGCTTTTAAGGTGATTTGAAGATGACTTGAGCAGGAAGCTGCTCCCCTCACGTTCTGAGATTCCTGATGAAGGAAGCTGGGGCCACCAAATCTCCATCTAGAGCTTTAGATGTTTCTCTAGATGCCCTGCACATGCTCAGAACCCCAAAATGGTGACTGAAGAACTCATGAGATCAGAAGCCTTTAAAGGCTGCTGCAGTCATGTATGGTTGCTAGTTGATGGCTACAGCAAGTGATGACCTGTCTGTGTGAATGAAACCACCTACCTCAGACAACAGATAGAACTTTTTTTGTTGCCAGATATAACCTCACATGCAACAATTTCCCATGGAGTCAATGTGTACATTCAGGTACCACATTTTTCGCTCTATAAGACGCACTATCACATTTTTCGCTCTGTAAGACGCACCAGACCATAAGATGCACCTAGTTTTTGGAGGAAGAAAACAAGGAAAAAAATATTCTGAATCCCAGAAGCCAAAACAGCAAGAGGGATCGCTGTGCAGCAAAAGCAGCGATCCCTCTTGCTGTTCTGGCTTCTGGAATACCTGCGCAGCCTGCATTCGCTCCATAAGATGCACACACATTTCCCCTTACTATTTAGGAGGGGGAAAGTGAGTCTTATAGAGCAAAAAGTACGGTATATCAACTGATATACATGCATGTGTAAATCAGCCGCAAAGGAAGTAAAAAGTAATAACTGTTCATGTCACCTATGTCCATTTCTGAAGCAGCTTATGGTCAGAGGTCCTAGCCACTTGGCAGATCCAACCGAAAAGATATTAAAATGGTGTAAGAAGGATGAAGCACAGTAAGTGTATTTAAACAGCAAACAGATTCCCTCTCCTTTTCAAGTAGTATAACTATATTTAATGTCCCTCCACTTCTTTATGCTTTAGAAATAAATACCTAGGAGGAAAACACTTTGAATGACATATTCAATTTTAAAACAGAAGCTTTGTCTCAGTAGTTAAGTTAGGAAATGAAACCTTGCTTTATTGGAATGATACGTCTCTAACTGCTCATATATAAGCAAAACACTCACGTTAATACAATACAAGGCAATATAGAATTACACCCTTGTCCCCTCTATCTACAAAGAAAAAATGTTGTTGGGATGCGGTTTCTCTCTCTATTATGTATAATGACTATCATGGGAGCAGCTTTAAAGTTAATATGCCTCAAGCTCCTGGTGTCTTTAGTGCAGAGTAGTTCAGCCATATTAACCAATTAATCAGTGTTTGGTTGAAATAAAACGCTAACACAATGCAGTCTCGACTAGTAATTCAAATTACAGGACAATCCTAAACACACCTACTCAGAAGTAATCCTGAAATGGTTCCTGCAGGGTTCGATGACAGTTAATCTCAGGAAAGTGTGCACAGGAGAATTGCATTTAGGGTCCAATCCAATGGATATTTGTTTGCAAGCATGGCTTATTGAATAGAAATGGAAATTTTGAATAAAACTTCCAAAGGATGGTTGCACATCAGATATAATGGTTACCATTCACCAGAGATTGAAGTGTACTTTAACCCCACTGAATTAATCAAAGTAAATGAGAGGTGGAGCTATGAGAGGAGCACAGATAACAAAGCAAATAGGGATTATTCAGGGGCCTCCACTTCCCCTGAGTAAAAAATAAATAAATGCTGGCAGTAACCCCCAGTTGTATCAGGAGCCCCAGAAACCTTCCTGTTACTGTCACACTATTTCTATATCATTCTGTGCCTGTAAAGCTCTGAATTTACCTATATATTTGTGTTCCACTAGGACCAAGGGCTTTGCAAGAAGTGACTGCAAAATGCAAAATATTACCTGCTGAGCACCGAATAGATCTGGATTGGGCTTTTTATTGTTGTTGTTATTAAAGCACAGCTGCAGAGCGGTTGGGTTTTTTGTTTTTTTTTTTTAAGCTAAAAGCTTCATTTAAGTTTTAAAAATATCCTATGCTGTTTTGCTGTAACAAGCAAGGAAGCAAGCAAAAAGTCCGGAACTCTTCAGAACTCTGCAGGAATCCTTCAAGAGAGTTTCATATTGTGAAAGCTTAAGGCCTATCGGAGGACACAAAGAAAGGTTAGTGGGAAGCTGCAAAGTTTATATTGTAATGTAAGGATTAGATAAAGCCCTCCTCCACCCTACAACTTTACCCACAGAAAGGCCCTGGACCTATTACTTTGCAATTTGACAGACTAATCCACTCTGGTAGTGATGTATGGAAGTGAGAGCTGGACCATCAAGAAGGCTGATTGCCGAAGAATTGATGCTTTTGAATTATGGTGCTGGAGGAGACTCTTGAGAGTCCCATGGACTGCAAGAAGATCAAACCTATCCATTCTTAGGGAAATCAGCCCTGAGTGCTCACTAGAAGGACAGATCCTGAAGCTGAGGCTCCAATACTTTGGCCACCTCATGAGAAGAGAAGACTCCCTGGAAAAGACTCTGATGTTGGGAAAGATTGAGGGCACAAGGAGAAGGGGAAGACAGAGGACGAGATGGTTGGATAGTGTTCTCGAAGCTACCAGCATGAGTTTGACCAAACTGCGGGAGGCAGTGGAAGACAGGAGTGCCTGGCATGCTCTGGTCCATGGGGTCACGAAGAGTCGGACATGACTGAATGACTAAACAACAACAACAACAAAATCCACTCTGGAGAGATTCATGTGCCTGAAAATTTCACCCACTTCAGCCAAAAGTGTGCGAGGAGATGGCTCTTTTTAAACTGAATTAAGACAGAAGTGGAAAGTGAACAGAGGAACTCAGAAACAGATTGGAATTTGGAAAAAATGCACAGACAGAGAGAAAAGTTAAACCTTGGGGTGGAGGGAGTGTACACTGGCAGGGATTAACTGTGCTTCTTTGACTTCTGGATTGTAGATTATATGTGTTCCCTTTCTTTAAGCTTTTAAGTGGTGGTAGGGTCCAAGTGTACATTGAAAAGTGCATTGTAATAATTGCTAGAAAGCAAATATAAGAAACAAATACAAATAATCTAATATATTTGAAGCAGACCTGTGACAAGAACGTCTTTATCATCCCTGTACCTGGACTTTGTGGCCAGGAGAATTTAAAATTCTCATTGAGGAAGAATGAATGAATGCTTTCTCTCCTTATGATATGGAGAATCAAAGAATTGAAGATTTGGAAAGAACCCTGAGGGTCATCTAGTCCAATCCCCTGCAATTTAAGAATCTCAATTTACAAGCATCCATGACAGATGGCCAATCAATCGTCTTAAAAACCTGAAATGAATGAGAGTCCATCACCTCTCAAGGGAGTCTGTTTCACTGTTGAACAGCTCCTACTTTTAGAATGTTCTTCCTGATGTTTAGTCAGAATTTTATTTCTTGTGACTTGAAACCATTGGTTTGTGATCTACCTTACAGAGCAGGAGAAAACAAGTTTGCTCCATTTGACAGACTTTTGGACATTGGAAGGTGGCTATCATATCTCTTCAAGGTCTCCTCTTTTCCAGGCTAAATATACCCAACTCCTTCGACTGTTCCAAATAAGCCTTGGTGTCCAAACCCTTGGTCGTCTTGCTTGTCCTCCCCAGCACGTGTTCCACCTTCTCAATATCCTTCTCAAATTGTGGCACCCAGAACTGGTCACTAGGGTGGTTCATAAAAAAACCCTTTTTTTTTTGGAAATGCCTGCTCCAGAGGTCTTATCTTACTACACTAGGGATTATATAGCTCTATATGAAATTTCATGCCTATCAGTTAATATCTTGACCCTGCTCCTCTGAATTGAAATTTCAGCCTCCACGACATAGGAAAACAGCCAAGTAAACAGCTATTTTCATGGAGGAGGGTCAGTCCATGGGCCGGATCCTGAAGGCAATTGGGCCTGATTCGGCCCGCGGGCCTTAGTTTGCCGACCCCTGACCTAAATTGATGAGAGGTGAATGTAAAGGTTGTAGTACCCATCGTCTTCCTGAGCTGAAATCGCTTTCCTGCTTCTGCCATGAGATCCTTTCTGATGTTGCTCCATCCTTTTCTGCTGTTGCAAAATTATATAGTAAGCAGAAGTCATAGGAATTATTTCTCCCCCTCATTTCAGTACAGACAAAAAACATTGATGTGACAGGTTACAAAAGGTCATAATAACTTGCTAACCTGTGGAGCAGCGACTCATTCCTATTTCTTAAGACTGGTGATTTTGTTTGTAGTGTATAGTAAGTCAGACAGCTGAGGGGAGAACTGGATTCATGCCACACAGGTGTACTTATAAATTTACTATCATTTTTATGGAATAACTTAAGTGACCTTATCTGTGTATATTTGGAAATGTAATCAGGCAGGGATGAAAAGGGGATTATTATTTTTTTTCTATTTGTGTGGGAGACAAATACAAGCAGAGATTTGAGTAACTAGGATCAAGTTATGGTCAACAGAGTTTTACAACATGCATTTTAAATGGCACCACCATTGCTACAGACTTATGCTTTGGGAATCATTGCCCTTGAGCCAGTGCCACCAACAGGACTCATCCACTTCAGCCCCGACTGGGCTAGGCAAGCTGGGTAGCACTTCCAGAGACCACCTTTCTGCACAGGAACAGGTCAAAGTGCTGTGGACTCACAGCTTAGAGTTGTGAGCACCGGATTCACTCCAACAAGAAGACAGTCGTCGCACAGCAGAGTCTAGCAGAGTCTAGCAGAGCATAAACGACTCTGTAGAATATCTTCTTTATTCTATCTACAACTATTATACACAACTATATACAGAACTAAATAGGTCTAAGCAAAATGAATGCTGCACTACACTGAGTGTCTGCAGCTGCTCTTAGCAGCAACCTTATCTCTACACACAATCTGTAACACTCAGTCTCTCTCTCTCCGACACACTGACTGACTGACTGACTCTTTGATGTGGTGGCAGAGCAGAATAAGTAGAGAGCAGAACACGCCCCCTCCTCTCTGGAGAATCAGCAGACTCATCAAGAGATTCTTGGATATGGGAGGGGTGAAATCTCCTCAAAAAACAGGTGCTTGGTTAATTCATTCCGGAGGTCCGTTCTTAACCTGAAACTGTTCTTAACCTGAAGCACCACTTTAGCTAATGGGGCCTCCTGCTGCCTTCGCCGCCGGAGCACGATTTCTGTTCTCACCCTGAAGCAAAGTTCTTAACCCAAGGTACTATTTCTGGGTTAGCAGAGTTTGTAACCTGAAGCGTCTGTAACCTGAGAGGCTCAGACGAGCCTGCAACAAGCAAACCGCTGTGCATTTAAAGGGGAATGTTTAAATTCTGCTAAGATACAGAACTTGCTAACGCAAGTTAGCAAGGATATCATTAAACAATAGATCCTCTTCTGCCTTCCTGAACATTCCCACACGACCAACAGTCATGTCCCATTTGAGTTCTGTTAGGAGAGTAGTGCTCTCCTAACAACTCTACGCATCCTAAACAAACTACAGTGCTCAGGGTATTTTGGGGGGAAGCTATGACTATTTAAAGTGGTGTGTTACTGCGATGCTGTTTTAAATGTATAATAGCGCATTAAATGTGGTAACATTTAACATCCTGTGATTTCTGAGCACACATTGGACAGTGTGCTTCTGCAGAGCTAGAGATTCCTTGTGTATGACTGGTGCCATTCTGGCTACACTAGCAGCTACAATTGGATAAAGACTACACTATTAGTATAGTATTAGCTATCCTCCAAATAATCTGGAAAGGAAATGTAAGATATGGTTTAGTTTGATTTCCTCTTGCCGTACCTTTGAACAATATATAAGTCTAGGACAGGGGTAGGCAACCTAAGGTCCGGGGGCCGGATCTGGCCCAATTGCCTTCTCAATCCGGCCAGCCGATGGTCTGGGAATCAGCGTGTTTTTACATGAGTAGAATGTCCTTTTATTTAAAATGCATCTCTGGGGTATTTGTGGGGCCTGCCTGGTGTTTTTACATGAGTAGAATATGTGCTTTTATTTAAAATGCATCTCTGAATTATTTGTGGGGCATAGGAATTCGTTCATCCACCCCCCCAAAAAATATAGTCCTGCCCACCACATGGTCTGAGGGATGGTGGACCGGCCCACGGCTGAAAAAGGTTGCTGACCCCTGGTCTAGGAGGTGGAGATCAGCTCTGTGTGCATTGCAATTCAGAAAAAAAAGGCAAATATGAGTTTGGTGCTTTTACAAATGGAGGCTCTCTGGACAAATATTATCCCATTATATTTTTTTAAAAATAAAACTCATAAAAATATGTAGGAGATTCTCACCAATCTCTATGTACATATAACTTGAGAGCTTTTGGGACATTTGGACTTAAGAGAAGCAAGAAACAAGATTTTGACTCCACTTTTAAATATGGAGGCCTGGCTGGAAGAAACATGGACCTTATTGGGACAGAGCTTCTTCGAGATTTGGTGTTCAATATAAAGGACTATACAAAAAACCGGCAGAGAGGAATTGAGAGAGAATTAAGAGCCTCGGACGTGAGGTCGCCAGGCTGACAGCAGATAGACTGATGGACTTTTGTTGGGGTTCGAAACCGGGAAAGGGGGGGTGGGGCTTTGGGAATCCAAAGGGTGTACAATTATATTCTGTTTCATTTAATTTTGTTTTGCCACTAACATAAAAATGGGGAATTCGTGGAAGGGAATTGGGGTCGACCTTAGAAAAAGATTTTTAAGAATAAGTACTGATGTATAAAGATAATAATAATAATAATAATAATAATAATAATAATAATAATAATAATTATTATTTATACCCCGCCCATCTGGCTGGGCTTCCCCAGCCACTCTGGGTGGCTTCCATAGAAACCAAAAATACAGTAAAATATCACACGTTAAAAACTTCCCTGAACAGGGCTGCCTTAAGATGTCTTCTGAATGTCAGGTAGTTGTTTATCACTTTGACATCTGCTGGAAGGGCGTTCCACAGGGCGGGCGCCACTACCGAGAAGGCCCTCTGCTTGGTTCCCTGTAGCTTTGCTTCTCGCAATGAGGGAACCGCCAGAAGGCCCTCGGCGCTGGACCTCAGCGTCCGGGCAGAATGATGGGGGTGGAGACGCTCCTTCAGGTATACTGGACCGAGGCCATTTAGGGCTTTAAAGGTCAGCACCAACACTTTGAATTGTGCTCGGAAACGTACTGGGAGCCAATGTAGGTTTATAAGATTGAGGTTTATAAGTTAAAATTGGTTAACTAAAATGAATTAAAGAAAATAGGGTAAAGTTTGGGGACAAGAACTTGCTGAGCTAAAAATTGGAACTGGAATACAAGAAGGGGAGGTGTGGGGAAGTCAAGGAAATTGGTTATTGATAGTAAGAAATGTAAATTTTATGTGTTTTTAATTGTGTTTTTTGTTTTTTCTTTATTTTTTGAAAATTACAATAAACATTTATATATAAAAAAGAGAATCTTTCATCTGTAGTTCTTTTTTTTCTTTTTTAAAAAAGCAATTTAGTGAAATCCCTTCTAAAATGAACATAGGAATAGCAGGCAACAATGAAGTCATTTCTTTATAGTATTTAGATTAAGCTAATAAATAACAGCAACACTTACAAAGTATGTTTTAAAGTGCTGCCCTTATGATTTTGATGTACATCACTGGTATTTCACAAAGAATGAAGCAGCAGCATACATAATGGGCAGTATGTTTCAGCATCACGCTTTTCTTGAATTTCCTCCCAGATACTATATACTGAATTCTGACTTCCCTCCAAGCAATATGGATTTTTGTCCATATTTGGTTGTCAATCATCCTGCCTGTTGTTCATTTTTAAAGTCCACATCTAAATAGATCTTAGGAGATAGTTAGAAGTTACTAACAGAAAACTGTCAGAACTTGAGTGATGGATCGCACCATATTGCCAAAGAAAATCTTATCCTTTAAGAATATAGGATTACTATAAATTGCAGAGTAAAGTTTACCCTCTGTTTATCTAGAATTATTGTATTTATATTTTTCATAGAAATTCCACAACTAGTATCAAAGTATTAGTAAAGCAGTATTAAAGTGTCAGAAATAAAGCACACTACAAGCTCTTTGAAACTTAATTATATCTTTCTGATGCTTCTGCCCAATATATAAGGCAACATGGCCTCTGCCCTTTATTATAAGGAAAGTTTTAAATGACTTGTGTGTGAGAGAGAGTTGCCACAAAAACTCTATTGGCTGTTTCATTTACTGGGGGACAAAGAGACCCTCACTGTGGCCCCCGAATATGAGAACACAAGGAAAAGTGACCCTTGGGCTTAAAAGTGTTCTCTAGTAAAGGTAAAGGGACCCCTGACCATTAGGTCCAGTCGTGACCGGCTCTGGGGTTGCGGCTCTCATCTTGCTTTATTGGCCAAGGGAGCCAGCGTACAGCTTCCAGGTCATGTGGCCAGCATGACTAAGCCGCTCCTGGCGAACCAGAACAGTGCATGGAAACACCGTTTACCTTCCCACCAGAGCGGTACCTATTTATCTATTTGCACTTTGACGTACTTTCGAACTGCTAGGTTGGCAGGAGCAGGGACCGAGCAACGAGAGCTCACCCCGTCGTGGGGATTCAAACTGCTGACCTTCTGATCAGCAAGTCCTAGGCTCTGTGGTTTAACCCACAGTGCCACCCGTGTCCCTAAAGTGTTCTCTACTCCTCCCTAAATTGTACCCCAAAATAAGGGTTTCAAAAGTTAGTGCCCCAGGTGTGTGGATAATGTACCTGCTGCACTAAGACAGAGAGGCTGCACTAATGGGCAGAGTGTATACACCAAAATATACAAAATATTGCATGCTATTATAATATTCTCCCTCTCCATCTCTCCCTCTCTCCCTCTCTCTCTCTCTCTCTCTCTCTCTCTCGATTCAAGCATCTCTAATTCCATATTGATTTCAGTGAGAAGGTTACAGCACAACCCCTATCCATGCTGACACAGAAGTAAATTGCACTGTGTTGAGCGTGGCTTTCTCCCAGATCATCATACACAAGATTCTAGCCATAATCATCATCTTACATTCAAATCAGTGGCTTTAGCTTGGGAGAATCTGCCCCATAATAATGATTGTTTGCAGCGTAGAGGCACAGGGATGGGTATATGGTTAGTGTGACCTGCGGGTGGCAGGATGTGGGTGGCGCTGTGGTCTAAACCACTTAGCCTCTTGGGTTTGCTGATCAGAAGGTTGGTGGTTCAAATCTGCACAAGAGGGTGAGCTCCTGTTGCTCTGACCCAGCTCCTGCCTACCTAGCAGTTCGAAAGCATGCCAGTGCAAGTAAATAAATAGGTACCGCTGTGGCGGGAAGGTAAACAGTGTTTCCGTGCTCTCTGGTTTCTGTTACGGTGTCCCGTTGCACCAGAAGCAGTTTAGTCCTGCTGGCCACATGACCTGAAAAGCTGTCTGTGGACGAATGCCAGCTCCCTCAGCCTGAAAGCAAGATGAGTGTCACAACCCCATAGTCGACTTTGGCTGGACTTAACCGTCCAGGGGTCCTTTACCTTTACCTTTCAGTGTGACCTGCCAGGGAAACAGAAAGAATGGTTAAGTAAGAGTTTTATTATAGAACATTCAAACTGCTTCAGAAGACAGTTAATAAATAGTCTGAAAGTGGTACATGGATGGCTCTGTCTTTTGGTTTATTAAATATATCCCTTAGGTTTTGCAATATTTCATAACTGAAAGGAAAAAAAATCCAATCTAAACAGAAACTGAAATATATTCTTTTTATATATATATATAAAAGGAGTAACCCAGCACCAAGCATATTCCCAGGTTGCGATGCTGTAGTTAAATATACCCTATATATGATACATCATGGCCACATTTTTCCATCTTTCTGAATGTGGGTAAATATTTCAAACATTAATTAATTCTTTAAAACCCTTTGTTTCAATGGATAGCAAATACCAAAGTATGCAACAATACAATTTAAAATGAAATAAAAAACCCACCTGAAAACATTTTAAACATTCTAAGAGCATCTAAAAACATTTAATGACATCGAGAACGTATAAGAGTAGAGTCATATCTTGGTTCTCGAAACCGAATGAATTCCTGGAGTCTGTTCGACTCCCAGAACTGCTTGAAAACCAAGGAGCGGCTTCTGATTGGCTACAGGAGCGTCCTGCAGCCAATCGGAAGCTGTGGAAGCTGTGCTGGACGTTCGGCTTCCGAAAATCATTTGAAAACCAGAACACTCACTTCCGGGTTTTATTCGTTTGGGAGCCGATTTGTTTGGGAGCCAAGGCATTTGAGATCCAAGATACGACTCTATGTGAAACAATCACATGCCCTCACAGCTAATAATTTCAGGGTTGCCAGGAAATGCATGTTTCAGCCATCAGTTAAACAGGGACCTTCTGTGTGCAACCTAGATGTTCTGCAACTGATCTACAGCTTGACCCCTGACTTGAATCACTAGGCTCCCTAGACTTAGGAACCCCATAATAGACTCAGGAGCCTGGGAGCCTGGGTGCCTTTGTTTTCTGGAACTCTAATATGTTACCTATTTGCAAATAAATTCTTAAAGCCTTCCACTTGCCATGCTTTCCTGTCCCTCTCCCACTCATCAGTTCCCCTGCTCTTGCTGAAAAAACGCCAGTCAGAACTTTAGACCACAAATATGGTGCCCTCATGGTAATAATAATAATAATAATAATAATAATAATAATAATAATAATAATAATAATTTATTTATACCCCACCCATCTGACTGGGTTTCCCCAGCCACTCTGGGTGGCTTCCAACAAAACACTAAAATACAATAACCTATTAAACATTAAAAGCTTCCCTAAACAGGGCTACTTTCAGATGTCTTCTAAAATTTTGGTAGTTATTTTTCTCTTTGACATCTAATGGGAGGGCGTTCCACAGGGCGGGTGCCACTACTGAGAAGGCCCTCTGCCTGGTTCCCTGTAACTTGGCTTCTCGCAGTGAGGGAACTGCCAGAAGGCCCTCGGTGCTGGACCTCAGTGTCCAGGCAGAACAATGGAGGTGGAGACACTCCTTCAGGTATACTGGACCAAGGCCGTTTAGGGCTTTAAAGGTCAGCACCAACACTTTGAATTGTGCTCGGAAACGTACTGGGAGCCAGTGTAGGTCTTTCAAGACTGGTGTTCAAGACCGGTGTCATGAGAAAGGCTGCCACTCATGGCTAACCTCAGTATGGGCATGTGAGAGGAACAGAGTACTTTTTACCTGTCACTGCCAGAAGAAGTAGCCGCAGAACTCTTTCTACCCAGGTTAAGAGCACTGTAGAATTACTGTGGGCAAGCACATTGTCTTTCCAGGCCTTTAAGAGCTGTCCACACATTGGGAAGAGCCATCTGCAAAGGGGTGTCTGCTATACTTGTCTAAGTAGGTCCCACGGAGGACCTTAAAGTCCATAAATAGCAACACCCTAGAGGTCCCGGGCCCTAAGGAAGTTAGATTAGCCTCAACCAGAGCCAGGGCCTTTTCAACACTGGCTCCAGCCTGGTGGAATGAACTGTCTCATGAGACCAGGGCCCTGAGGGATCTGATTTCTTTCCGCAGGGCCTGTAAGACAGAGTTGTTCCTCCTGGCCTTTGTCTTAGAATCAATTTGATTTCCACTTCCGGGTTAGCGCCATCGGCGAAATGGCAGAGTTCCTCCAACCGGAGGAACTGTCTCCGTGGAAACTGGGTCTACCCGCCGCGGCAAAGGTGGGGACCCGCTACAAATCCCAGGTGGAAGAAGCCTGGGAACGTGGGGTTCGGCAGAGCACCAGGAGCGCCTGCCCTATTCGCGGGGAACCCCATTTTGGGGCTCCGGAGCGAAGGAGGGTGATCGGCGAGGTGCTGCGAACTGACTGCTATTTTCACGGAGGGAAGCCTCATTGCCATTGCCGGAGAGCGCTGACTTTTTCCTGTCGACAATTGGATTCTAAACAAGTCCCCGCGAGTAGAAACGGAAAATTGGATCAAGAAATATCTTAATTTGGCTCCGAAGCGGGAAGGTTCAAAACAGGAAGTCCGCCTTCCACTTTCTGTAAATAGACTGAAGCAAAAATCTTGTAAGCTAATAGCCTGGAAAGTCGCTTTACAAAGGTTGAAATTTCCTTCATTTATAACCATTAAAACCCCCTTGGAAGCAGGAGAAAAGGGGGGGGATTAAACTGTTCAAGCCTGCTGGAGAGGGAGTAAAGGAAAATAAGTTTCCACCGTCTCAAACCTGGGAACGGGGTGCCAGAGACAGAAATTATTGGAGACGTTCATTGACTGTGAATGGAACATTTTGACAGATAGCAAGAAAAAAGAGAAACAAATTGATTCCACTGCTGCCTGTTGCATTCTAAAGAAACAAAATATTTGAAAACTGAAAGTAACTTTCTTTTGTTGGACATGGTTTAAAAAGATGGACACAAATAGAAATTGTATCCTCTAGAGGGAGCTTGTCAAATTGTTGCTGCAGTTTACTTGGGGATTTCACAGCTGCGAGATTAACATCGTGGGACCAGACTGTGACCTTGAATAAAAATGTGTTTGGAAGAAGTCCTGGTGCTTGCTTTTTGCAAGACAAGTGGTTTGCTGGAGCAGTTGCATGAGAAGGTGGATTTGATGAATAAGAAGTTGGATTTGATGACTGTTGCAACTAGTGAATGTGGACAAATAGGGAATATTGACATAGAAATTATACAGGGACCAATCCAGGAAACTGGTTCGACTGGGCAAATGCAAGGGCAGATAATAATGGAGGAAGCTACGGTGCTACTTCAAGCAACACAAATGGTGAGACCCGAGGCCCTGCAGGAGTATAAGCCGCTGTTTTGGAAGAATGAACTTGAATTAGGCTTGAAGGAATCTGGAGCTGAGGAGGATCTTAACTTTGGAGAGATTTTGAAATATGCTGTTAAAGATCTTTTGGATTATATTGATGACTGTGGGGAGTGGGACTGTGGGGAATGGGCTGGTTTGACGTGGGGAGATGGACATGACTATGGATGGAAATTCCCCGGAGACCTACTCCCTAAGGAGAAAGGAAAGAAACTAAGAAAGAGACCAACAAAAGACAAGGAAAAGTGCAAGCATAAACAAGAAGAAAAAGATCTGCAGAAGGGGCATGGAAGAGATTTAAGAGTCTCAGATATCAGACTACCAGGTTGATGGACTAGATGGAGTTGGATAATAAGGACTGACACAACCTGAGACCAGGAAGAAGGGACATTGGATGAAAACTGGAAGAGTCTATAAAGAAAAAAAATTATTTTGGGAATTAGTGTAAAATTAATGAATATTAGGGAGAATGTTGGAATGAAATTGTCTGGCTTTAGCAGAAATGATATAAGGATAAATAAGTATTAAGTTTTTAAGTTTTAAGGTATTCTACGGTATTTTATGCTAAGATAAGGTTAAGGTATTTTATGGTAAGATAAGGTTAAATAAAGTAAGGTAAATTGAACATCAGAATATGGTGAAAGATGGATAGGATGTATAGAGTTAATTAATTGGTTATAAGATAAAATATAGAAAGGATTTTCTGAAACAATGACTGAATCAGGATACAAAAAAAGGGAGGTATGAGGAAAGTCAGGGAGATAGGATATGGAATGACTGATTTGTTTTTAACTATTTTTATTTTTCTGTATTTTGTATCTTTTTGTCTTTTCTTCTTCTTTTTTTCTTCTTTTATATTTTTGTATTTCTTCTGAAATTTTAATAAATATTATTATAAAAAAAATAGAATCAATTTGATTTCCTCCCCCTCTATCTTTTTTCCTTTCTCCTCCTGCGAAGAGGCTGCATTTTAATGTTTTAATGTTGTATTTTAATCTTGTTTTTTAAAGTTGTATTTTAATCAACTTGTTTTTATTATTGGTTGTTAGCCGCCATGAGCCCGATCTTGGTTGGGGAGGGCGGGTTATAAATAATAATAATTATTATTATTATTATTAAGCACTCAACAAGGCCAGGTTGCCTAGCATTTCCAGGTAGAATTTGTACACCTAGTCTATGTTGTTACACAAACATTTCTGGAAAGCCAAAAAGTTTCAGAATGTTTAGACACATCTCTCGGAGATGTTCCACACAACATGGGATAAAGTTGAAGCTCATCCATAGGACTGGGCTTATAATGGAAATATAGAAAAGAATTCTGAAAATGATATTAGCATTGGGCATCAAATGGTCACAGTATTCTTGAATCTGAGAGCTTTTGTAAACAAAACAATAATTCAAAGGGAATGACATATAGCATGTTAACGATCATGTTCAACACCTGCACGTGAATTAGGACACCAGTGAAGAACCAGGCTAGCTATTCTTCTGACATTAAATATACTGGCCAATGTTTTGTCAAAAAACAAAATTTGTCAATTAGCTAGAGACATTGCGGCAAGCTATTAGCAAACCGAGTTTTAGCATAAGATCACATCAGATTGACACTGTAAAGAAAGTCTGGATTTTTCAAGAGCTGCATGCACAGGAGAACATATCTAAAAGTGACTACTTATAATATGAAATAGAGCAGACTGCAGAAAAGGTTATTGGGTTTTATTTAATTTTATTTTTTCCCTCTTCAAATTCCTATTCCCTGCCTTTGTGTTAACTAATCCAAGAGCAAAGTCACCTTGCTGGAATAACAGGTTGGAAACCAAACTGTTCTTTCTGAAAGGCCTGGCAGTGTTTCTGTTTATAATCCTGTGTGTGTGTTTTTATCCCAGAAAATAGAAAATGCTATTGTTTCAAATCACGTTTGGATTCATGCTTTGCATATAAATTGGAATCAAACTGTCAGGTATTGTCAAACGCACAAAAATTATCTAAGCTGCAGTCAGCATACGGAATTCACTGCAACAGGAGGTCAAAGACAAGCAGGATAGCTGAGCTTTTATAGTGCTGGAGAATTTCTATGCCAACTAGTATCTCTGGATGTGAATGCTAATATAGGGATAAATACATTTCACGCTTCCAAGCATAAATGCATCACCCCGCAGGCCAGTAAGTGTTTAATCCCCCCTCATTCAAGATAACATTTCATTGTGCTGACTTTCATCGTGGTGTCCTATGTGAGATAGCTGACTATGCATCTTGAAATTCTACAGAGATTCTGAAAACCCCCCAGTAAGACTGGGATAATCTGCCCCCTGGAACTTATGGGGCTCTCTGCCTATCAGAGGGGAAAGAAATCCCAAGCCAGACAAGATCCTGTTCATTGTTCCTGGAACTACATTTAACCTGCATCAAGAATATAAAGAACAATGTGGAATGCTGCCAGTCCCCGACCAAAAGAAGTGCATAGGTAGGGCATATATTACTCTGATAACCTCTAGATGTAGTACCCAAATGCTGACCTCATAGGAATTCACAGCTGTACTTATTTTTATATCCCACAACTATCAGCAAATTCAGTATAATTTCCTGTGATGCAATTTCCCCCAGTGTTGGGGAAATTGACACTCGCATTGCAACTGAGATGTGATCACAATGTGACAATACTGCCTCAGCAAATAAAATATTTATATCAATTGCAGTCATCCAAGAGGCAATAGGTCAGCTGTGCTCTATATCTCTACAGGAAGTATCGGGTAATGGTCTGTGTCAAGATGACATTATTGTGTTTTGTCCTCCTTCCCATCATCTTTGCTTAAAAAAAAAGAAAAAGAAAAAAGGAGAAACCAGTCTTCCAAATCGTTGGTGGCTACCCTCTCACCCCATTCAAGGTCTTCGAATACACCTAGAAATCAGCAACATAATAGTTCTCTCTGTTGCTGCGAATGAATGGCATTTCTTTTGAAAGCCACAGTCCTTTGTAACTCAATATGAGTCAATAATGCAGACATAAATTTCTCCACCGGAATAGTGCGGCAAGGTCCTAAATAAAAATAATAATAAAATACTTCCAATTTCAAGCAATGTATCATTGTATAAAAAGCACTGGCTGAAATGGAAAACAAGCCTGTCATCTTAATATTTTTATAGCATACGCCAAGTGTTCTCTGAGTAGTTCGCAAGCATTTTTGTCAGGCAACAGGCCTGCAACGTATATCCGTATTAGCTCTCATCTATCCTTAACTTCAGCTCTTTGCTTTCCAAGCACAAGTAAATGCTGTCCTAGTCTATGTCCAAGCAGCCAGCGCTTTCCCTAGGAAATCCTGATCTTCCGTGCTCAACTGGGGCAAATGACAATTTGGGTTTCCGCTGAGTTGTTTTCAGCTGTAAAGAGCAGGATTTCACAGGGAAAGTGCTGGGGGAAGAAAAAAAGAAAATGATAAAAATCTTGAAAGCTCTGACCTGGGCCTAGAAATGTTTGAGCAAAGGTAAGTGAGGACAAGCCCTTATTTAGAGTTGGAATTAATCTGCTTCCTAAAAATCTCTTCAAAACTTTTGTTTTGTAAACGTTAATGTTCAATATTTTTCAGGTGGCTATTCTGTCCTTGATTATTGTCCGAATATCATCTACACACATTTTGCAGGTTCTACATGTGTCTATACATACAAACACAGGTATTTGATGCCAAATGATATTTCATTTCAAGCACAGTATCACCCGTGGTACCTCCACCTTCCAACAAACATGTGTTGAGAATGATTGTCTGCATGGGAACTTCCTTGTGTGATTGGCTGCTTGTGTTACACAGCGTTCCTGATTGTGTGGCGCTCCCTTATGTGAGGAGCTGCCATGCAAAGGGGTAATTCTGCAGATAACCCAGGGGGTGGGCACTTGCCAGCTTGCCTCACATTGCTGACCAGCCTGAAGGTTGGGTGTGTCAGGATCTCCGCTCGGCCAAGCTGATAAAACTCATTTTCTTCCCCCGAGTCTTCGGAATCACCTCCCGACGTATAACGACCTGAGCCTTTGATAAGGCTCCAAGGCACGTTCCATTCAGCAGAGTTTCCAGCACAGGAAAGAGACAAGAGGTTTGGGCTACATTGTAAAGAGTTTTATTTCTAAGCTACGCAGTCAGAAAAGACATCCTCTCTCTATGAAAGCAGAGAGCAACCGAACAAAGGAACAAAGGAAACAGGAAACAGGAAACTACTAACGTCACATCCCGTCTCCCCTCCCGTGAGACTTCCAACAGCCTGGAAGGTCTCTGGAATGTAAACAGAGTCCTGTGACTCCAAGCAGCTGCACAGTGATAAGAACAGAAACTAACAGGGTGATGGTGAGGTGCCATCCAGAAGTCATAGGGTGTTCTTGCTTGGGTCACCCCTCAACTCACCTTCATGGTGAGTTGGCAAGGTTAGGCTCACTCCTGTCATTCTGAGGTAATAGGCCTCTAGCTGGGGTGGTGGCACCCATATAAGAGTCAAAGACTACTTCCATCATACCTAGTTCTTAGCATTGTCTGAACAGATATTTGACTTTATTGCTGCAGCTCTCTGAGAGATGGTCTTCATAACCTTTGTCTCCCATCTTCATTTTGACTCTGGGGGCAAACCACAGCAGCAGCGACAAACGCCCCAATGTCTACTACACTCCCACCCACCCCTCCAAAACCCTAGACTTCATTTTTAGGGCTTTATTAACATCAAACACAGCTTTGGAATACTGGGTAGCAGTAAATGTGTAATTGAGTAAATTGCTTGAGAAAGGAATATTCTGGCTTTCATATAAAGCGAAACAAAAACTCTACACATTGACTGCTTAGCAAATCCCAAGGCTCATTCAAGAGCTGTGAATAAATATCTCCCATATTCGGAGAGTGGGGATTTTACAACAATGGAGCTGCTAATGGCTACATTTTCCAAACATAACAGAGTTCATGTAAGAATAATTAAACACTAGCTAGCTTCCAATAGGGTTAAAGTATAAAATAACATGCTGAAATGAAATGACGCCAGAAGAAATAACATTCTCAGTGGGCTATAATGAGCTTCCCCAGCATCTTTAGTATGATTTAATTCTGAAGTGCTCCTTCTACACATTACTTAAGCACCAACAGCATTAAAATGCTTTACAATAGTAGATGTGCAGGATAAACTAAGGACACATGACTGACCACTGAGAAGTTCTACTAGTGTTATCAGAATTCCTATTACATCCCTCAGAGGTTGTCGCCTGAGTGGGACCTCCAAGTTTTGCGACCGGTGAAATTCAATGGACAACTTAATCAGCTTTCCCTGAACAACAACCCAGTTTGAGACCTGCTAATCCACATGCACAAGGGACGCGGGTGGCGCTGTGGGTAAAACCTCAGCACCTAGGACTTGCTGATCGCATGGTCGGCGGTTCGAATCCCCGCGGTGGGGTGTGCTCCCGTCGTTCGGTCCCAGCACCTGCCAACCTAGCAGTTCGAAAGCACCCCTGGGTGCAAGTAGATAAATAGGGACCGCTTACCAGCGGGAAGGTAAACAGCGTTCCGTGTGCTGCGCTGGCTCGCCAGATGCAGCTTGTCACGCTGGCCACGTGACCCGGAAGTGTCTGCGGACAGCGCTGGCTCCCGGCCTATAGAGTGAGATGAGCGCACAACCCTAGAGTCTGGCAAGACTGGCCCGTACGGGCAGGGGTACCTTTACCTTTACCTTTAATCCACATGCAGGTCGCTAGCCGTGTGTTCTGTAAACTGGCTTGTTTCTTTAGAAGTAGTGAAAGGCCAGACTTTCCTCAGCAGAAATTGATGTTGAATCTGCAATTATAAGCACAATTTAGGGCAAAGGGAGGGGAATGCTGATTTTCAAGGGCTCTTGAATTTTTTGTGCATGCATTCCTTGCCAGGAGGATGCATATTTTGTGATAATTTGGCAAATGCAGTGGAGGAACAGAGGACGGCTCCACGTTGCCTAGGTTATTCATTCACTTCCCACCCCACTGCCTACCCTATGCTCAAGAAAAGAAGCAAGCAAGCATGAAATCAAATCTTGAGAACCTTTCTCATAGCAGAGGAAGGCTGGCCTTCAAATCTCCCTCCCACCGAAAAATTAAAACCACTAACATAAACTGGACCCTGAACTGCACTGGCAACCAGAGTAGATGGTATAGTAATGGCTTGTTTCATAATCCAAGCATCTCAGGGCTGCATTTTGTATCATCCGAAGTTTTCAAGCTATCTCTGAAGGCAGCCTGACATAGAGAACCCCTAGGATGAAGACTGACTAGCTGTAAATCACCTTCTGGAGTATGGTAAGTGATCTCCTGACCCCAAACATCTCCTTCTTAAATAATAATGATAACAACAACAACAACAACAACAACAACAACAATTTATTATTTATACCCCACCCATCTGGCTGGGTTTCCTCAGCCAATCTGGGTGGCTTCCAACAGAATATTAAAATACAATAATCTATTAAACATTAAAAGCTTCCCTAAATAGGGCTGCCTTCAGATGTCTTCTAAAAGTCTGATGGTTGTTTTCCTCTTTGACATCTGGTGGGAGGGCATTCCACAGGGCAGGTGCCACTACCAAGAAGGCCCTCTGCCTGGTTCCCTGTAACCTCACTTCTTGCAGTGAGGGAACTGCCAGAAGGCCCTCGGCACTGGACCTCAGTGAACGATGGGGGTGGAGACGCTAATTCAGGTATACTGGACCGAGGCCATTTAGGGCTAGTTTAGGGCCGTTTCTTACCTAGAAATTTCAGTTTGTCTGCCCTTATCCACCCCAAAATAATATCCAGTAACTTCTACAAGCTGCCTAGGATCTGAAGATAGAAATGAAAGGTATAGCTGTGTGTCATCAACATACTGATGACAGTACACCCCCAGCCACAGGATGACTTCCCCAGAAGTTTCTTGTAGATGAACAACATTTCCAAGAGGACCAATCACCTCTGAGCTTTTGTATATCTCATTATTCTATTATTGAAGTCATTTAGTAATCAGTTGTTATATATTACATGCATTTCCTGAATATTATCCCCAAAGCATTGACTGCTCATTAAGCATTAGGTCATTGAATAAGAGTATGCACATCATTTTAGAATGCCTTATTTTTGCTACATAATGATCTTGACCTTTTATATAATGATGCCGCCATTCTCTACATAGCATCGCCCCATACCCTTTATTCTGTTTGCCGAACGATCAGCAGTGGCCTGGAGATCAAATTAAGCCATAGTATCAGGAAGATTATGCCTTTAGTGAGGTTAATATACACAGAACGTCTTTGAATAACTAGTACTTATAAGGCTGCTTACGCCTAGAAAAGTAGCAGACGTATACAGTGGTACCTTGGTTCTCGAATGGCTTGGATCCCGAACAAATTGACTCCCAAACTGAGTGTTCTGGTTTGCGAACCTTTTTTGGAAACCAAACATCTGAAGTGGGTTCCATGGCTTCCAATTGAGTGCAGGAAGCTCTTGCAGCCAATTGGAAGCTGCGCCTTGGTTTTTGAACGGTTCCAGGAGTTGAACAGACTCCCAGAACAGATTAGGTTTGACAACTTAAGAGTGTAAGATACTCTTACACTTACACTAAAGAGCTACTCCGGACCATGCCAGCATCCCTCTACATCACAAGGTTACAACAATTCTTACTATTGAGAGTAATTTACCAAATAACTTTTGACCAATGAAACAGGTACCCATGATGTTATATGCCCTGTTTAAATGCCTAAAAATGTATCTACAAAATTCACTTTCATAAAAGAATGTAACAAGGCAGTGCTCAACGTGAAAACATAATAGTACATATAATAACATCCGTAAAAAAACAACAATGACATCATAAAATAATTCCTTCCAGTAGGAGTGCACACGAAAGCTCATACCAATAACAAACTTAGTTGGTCTCTAAGGTGCTACTGGAAGGATTTTTTTTACTTTGTTTTGACTACGACAGACCAGCACGGCTACCTACCTGTAACTAGATCAATGACATCAGTTACAAAACATCAATAGTGTATCAGTAAAATAGGTTGTGGGTAGGCTGTGGGTTAAACCACAGAGCCTAGGACTTGCCAATCAGAAGGTCAGCGGTTCAAATCCCCCCCGACGGGGTGAGCTCCCGTTGCTCGGTCCCTGCTCCTGCCAACCTAGCAGTTTGAAAGCATGTCAAAAGTGCAAGTAGATAAATAGGTACCACTCCAGTGGGAAGGTAAACGGCATTTCTGTGCGCTGCTCTGGTTTGCCAGAAGCGGCTTAGTCATGCTGGCCACATAACCTGGAAGCTGTACACCGGCTCCCTCGGCCAATAAAGCGAGATGAGCGTCGCAATCCCAGAGTCGGCCACGACTGGACCTAATGGTCAGGGGTCCCTTTACCTTTAAAACAGGTTGAAACTCATGATTTTATAAGCAAGAGTCAGCCTAAATAACTTTCTGCAGCAGTAGATGAAATTTATATAGCTCTAGAAAAAAGAAGGACAAAACTGAGAATAAAGAAGTGGGGACGTATACAGATATGAACTCCAACAACAACAAAAGTTGCAGTGGCAGTGCTCCCATTCAGCGTTTCAGCCAGCCAGCCAGCCAGCCATGCCCTGCACCAAAATACTCAATTCCTTTTCTTCCCGGCTTCATTTTCTGGTTTTCTATTGCTGCCTACCCCCCCCCTCAGTTCTCATTGTGCTGTGGGGGTGCGGGGGTGCCTATTTACATCCCCTTTTTCTGTACTTCTGTAAACCTTGGGAGCTTCCCAAGCATACCGATATATCCCTTTTGTTTCTCAGTGGCTCCATTTTTGTTACAATCCTATCGGAACTCACCAGCTGTTAGCTATTAGGAGTGATATTAAAGGCATGGCTGTCATCCAATTTTAGAAAAATCTTAATTGATGAATTGTTTGAGCTTCAGTCAACCCATCAATTATTTGATTAAAACTATATAAATTTGCATATAACACAAAAGTTTTAAGTGGGGAAAACCTAGAGGATACAGTACATGTATATGGAACAGTGGGCAAAATCATAGTGACATTCCGCTTTGAGGATAGTGCTTGCCAGCTACAGGTTTTAGAAGTATGTGTATTAAGACTAATTTTAAACAATTTAAAACGGCTGATGAATTAAGGGGAACACACATACACACGTTTTTAGCCAATCTTATTGTTTAAACATTCTGTTTCTAAACCACCCCTCAACAGAGAGGGCAGTGTATACATCTATATCGTTAAAACTTCAAAATACAGATTAAACTAATTGTGATTTTGTTCAATTACAAATTAATTCACTAAATTCCATGGCTTTAAGCAAACCAAAGCTCTAGTGAAAGAGAAAAGTGTGTAGACATTACAGGTGACGGAGGAAGGATATTTCATACATAAGCAGAGCAAGAAGAAATTGATTCTACCAACAGCAAGATTAGAAGTATTTTCTAGGTCTGATAATATCCCTCGTATATGTTTCAGTGGATGAAAAAAAAATTGAATCAACACTGAAGATCTTTCGAAAACCCTCCTTATAACCAGATGTGGAGAACATTTAGCCATCCAGATGCTGCAGAACTACAGCTCCCATTATCCCTGACCGTTGGCCATGCCTGCCTGGGCTGATGGAAGTTGCAGTATTGCCAAAGGTTTCCCATCCCTACCTTATGCAATATCACCAGTACCTTGAGCTGCAATGTCCATTCACATAGTATCCTATATGCTTGTGAACTAAAATTTTTTTCCCTTCCAATAGCACCTTAAAGACCAACTAAGTTAGTTCTTGGTATGAGCTTTCGTGTGCATGCACACTTCTTCAGATACACTGAAACAGAAGTTGCCAGATCCTTCTATATAGTGAGAAGGTGGGGAGGGGATTACTCAGAAGGGTGGTGGGAATGGGTGATTGGCAGATAGCTGTGATGAGCCTGTTGACGTCTCTTAACGACTGCAATAGGTCTTACAGGAAAAAGCAAGGGGTGAGAAGGTGAAAAATGGCTTTGTCATGTATAATGAGATAAGAATCCAATGTCTTTGTTCAGACCAGGTCTCTCCATGGTTTTAAGTTTGGTAATGAGTTGCAATTCAGCAGCTTCTCTTTCCAGTCTATTTCTGAAATTCCTTTGTAGTAAAACAGCTACTTTGAGATCTTGTATAGAATGTCCTGGGAGATTGAAGTGTTCTCCTACTGGTTTCTCTGTCTTGTGATTCTACTAACTTAGTTGGTCTTTAAGGTGCTACTGGAAGGAAAAAAATTTTTTGTTTTAACTATGGCAGACCAACACGGCTACCTTTCTGTAGCTTGTGAACTAGTTATATCAATAATAATAATAATAATAATAATAATAATAATAATAATAATATTGCCCAAAACTCTATTTCCCACCATAAAATTATTAGATTTTCCAAATTTATAGCAAACATATCCACAGACATAGACAAAAAACATCAGAAAAGCAAGCAAGCAAGCAAACAAACATATATCCCAACTATAAAAATCCACTTTTGTTATCATTGTTGGGTGACTTCCTCAAATCCCCCTGACTGAGTTTCCATATAAATCATTGTAGCAGTTTTCCAAAACTAGTTTCACATAAAATTTACTTGATCCATTAACCTCTTTCTTTTCATTTTAACTTTTATCCATAGTATTCTACAACATCACATATTTAAATCCTAGGCCAATCTGATACTCGTAAGTAATTCTATTTAATTTATTTTAACATATTTAACGAAATATTCTTTAAACTTCTTCCATTCCTCATGGTACTCCTCCTCTTTCTGGTCACGGACTCTTCTGGTCAGGTCGGCTAGCTCCGAAAAATCCATCATCTTCATCTGCCATTCCTCCACTGTTGGTACTTCTTGTGATTTCCAATTTTTGGCCAGCAAAATGATGACTGCAGTTGTGGCATACAAAAACAATCTGACATCTTTCTTGGGCAATTCTAAACCTATTATTCCAAGTAGAAAGGCCTCTGAAAATTGCTCAAAACTCTATGAACTGAAAGAAAAGCCCCTTACATCTACATTTCTCCTTACAGTGAATATAATGTCTTTGATATTGGTGCAGATAATAAGCAAACTACTTAGCAATCTAAATATTCGTGCTCTGTTATCAGTGAGGAGATTTCACCCCTCCCATATCCAAGAATCTCCTGATGACTCTGCTGATTTTCCAGAGAGGAGGGGGCGGTGTTCTGCTCTCTACTTATTCTACTCCAGCACCACATCAAAGTGTCAGTCAGTCAGTGTGTCGGAGAGAGAGAGACTGAGTGTTAGAGATTGTGTGTAGAGATAAGGTTGCTGCTAAGAGCAGCTGCAGACACTCAGTGCAGTTTAGCATTCTTTATGCTTAGACCTCATTTAGCTCTGTATATAGTTGTATGATAGTTGTAGATACAATAAAAAAAGATATTCTACAGAGCTGCTCTCTGAGTCGTTTATGCTCTGCTATACTCTGCTGTACTCTGCTGTGCGACGACTGTCTTCTTGTGGAAGTGAATCCAGTGCTCACAACTCTAAGCTGTGAGTCCACAGCACTTTGACCTGTTCCTGTCACGAAGGTGGTCTCTGGAAGTGCTACCCAGCTTGCCTAGCCCAGTCAGGGCTGAAGTGGATGAGTCCAGTTGGTGGCACTGGCTCAAGGGCGATGCTGACAATCAGTACACGTGGTTTTCGAGAGTAAAGACAAACAAGCCAATATTCTGAATACCATCACCTGCAAAAGCACTCCATCTGTAGGACTTTGCTCACCTAGGTTTCCATGCCCTGAGAGGGAAATTTCTCCTAGATTGATAAAAATCAGCCAAATCTCTATAGATTCTCTTAGGACTGCATTCAAGTAATGTATGGATTTCACCAGTCTCTCCTTAAATTGCCTAACATCTGCTTTGAGCATTTGGTGGGCTTTTATTCATGGGAATACCTCTTATAATACTAAATTAGTTTGGTTTCATATTTGAGACAGACTGCATTGCATTACATGTGATTCATCAAATCAGTCCTGCCAACGAAGAGGAACCTCATCCGTGGAAGTAAGCATACCTATATTTCAATCAATAGAGTTGGGTTCAGTTTTAATAGCTTGCTAGATGGCTCATTGTCACTTATTTAATTAAGATTAAGTGGTAGACTACAATGACATTTTAGTGACAAAAAATTCCCTTACACTCATGTGAACTCTGGCAATTCATTTGATCTTTCATTAGGAGCGTGTCACTGCTAATCTTCATTCAACATGCATTAGTACAAAGCAAACCTCTAGAATCAATGAGCATCAGTTCATATAGAAGAAGCCTTTAAAGGCCGTGCAGCTTATAAGACAGAACACACTTGTGCTTCAATTAAAGAAGGCAGTCCCGAGTGCCTCATTATGAAACATCATTAGGTTTTTGCAAAGCGTTGGGCAACAATATCAATGGTGCGGTTGCAATTTCAAAAGGAAACAATTTGCAACCGTAAAGTTCACACCAACCATCTTTTAGCATAACGACAGTAGAAGGGGGGAGGATGATGCTACTTGATGCAGATAAGTCTGCAACTGGAGATTTGTTGCAATCATGTTAATGTCTTTAAATAAATGAAAAAAATAAATGAACTAGCTATCCCTTTATGGCAAGGATAGCCAACCTGGTATCCCCCACATGTTGGCCTCCATCAGACCCAGGGAGAATATCCAATGGTCAGGGATAAAGAGAGTTGTAATCCAACTTCTGAAGGATATCAGATTGGATACTGCTGTTTTCCGGGTTTATACTTAAAGGTAAAGGGACCCCTGACCATTTGGCCCAGTCGTGGCCGACTCTGGGGTTGCGGCGCTCATCTCGCTTTATTGGCTGAGGGAGCCGGCGTACAGCTTCCGGGTCATGTGGCCAGCATGACTAGGGCACTTCCGGTGAACCAGAGCAGCACACAGAAATGCCTTTTACCTTCCCGCCGGAGCAGTACCTATTTATCTACTTGCACTTTGACGTGCTTTTGAACTGCTAGGTTGGCAGGAACAGGGACCGAGGAACGGGAGCTCACCCCGTTGCAGGGATTTGAACCACCGACCTTCTGATCGGCAAGTCCTAGGCTCTGTGGTTTAACCCACAGCGCCACCCATGTCCTGTTTAGAATTAGGCTATGTGAAATTAGATGGAAATAGCAGACTACAGTTCTAGCTGGATCTGCATTGATTTGGGGTATGGTATTAACTTTTTAATTTATTTCTCCCAAGGGAAAAATATGGCTTTCCTAAGATGAAACAGAGTTTGGTCAACCACTCATGAACTTTTGAAGCTCTGATACGTATTTTCCTTTTAAACAAAATAGAGGTGTGTGTGCATCTTCGCCTCCCTCGATCAGTTTTGTGTCTTAAGGCAAAACTAGATGAGATGACTGAGATCCATTGCTGTATCACAGGTCTCTTAATTTCGGCAAATAGCAGGTGTTGCCCTAAGATGATTGTTGTTGTTCGTCCTGTACCCCTCTGTGGGAGGAAGGGTGGATTATTGATTTGAAATAATGAATAAATAAGTTGATAGAGGTATATGGGGAAGTAAATACAGTGGTACCTCAGGTTACATATGCTTCAGGTTACAGACTTCGCTAACCCAGAAATAGTGCTTCAGGTTAAAAACTTTGCTTCAGGATGAGAACAGAATTTGTGCTTTGGTGGCGCGGCAGCAGCAGGAGGCCCCATTAGCTAAAGTGATGCTTCAGGTTAAGAACAGTTTCAGGTTAAGTACGGACCTCTGGAATGAATTAAGTACTTAACCTGAGGTACCACTGTATCTCTATTGCAGGATTTGTCCCTAGAAAAGAAAAATGCAATCTTGAGTAACTGGGTCTGGAAAACCCAGGCAAATGCTACAGCAGTTAAAACATTAAGTGTCTGTCTCTGGTCACCTCACCTCAAAAAAGGACATTGTAGAGCTCAAAAAGGTTTAGAAAAGGTCAGCCAAAATGATAAAGGAGATGGAGAAGCTCCCATATGAGGAAAGGTTACAGCATTTGATGCATTTATTTTTTTTAGTTTAGAGTAAATGTACTTAAGAGGAAACATGACAGAAGTTTATAAAGTCATGCAAAGCAAAGACAAAGTGGTTAGAGGAAAGTTTTTCTCCCTGTTTCATAACACTAGAACTCATGGATAACCAAGGAAGCTGAATGATGGAAGATTCAGGATAAATGAATGAAAGGACTTTTCTAAACGACGGATTTCGTTCCCCTAAGAGCCAGTGATGGACACTAACCTGGATGTCTTTAGAAGAGGACAGGACAAATTCATGGAGAATAATGCTATCAATGGCTACTAACCCTATGTTCTTCCTACCCCATTGGAGGCAATATTCTTCTGAATACCAGTTTCTGCAAGCCTCAGAAGGAGGGACTGCTGTTGCACTCAAGTCTTGCTTGAGGGTTCCCCATAGACATCCAGTTCACCACTGTAAGAACAGCATGCTGAATTAGATGTTTTTGAGCTTTTAACTTGCATTTGTATACCACCCTGAGATCTATGGATGGAAGGGTGGTATTATTACTATTATTAGTATCATTAACAACAACAACAACAACAACAACAACAACAACAACAACATACTGGCCTAATCCAGGAAGACTTTTTCTACGTTCTTAAGAGCATAGACGCGGGTGATGCTGTCAGCATCACCCTTGAGCCAGTGCCACCAACTGGACTCATCCACTTCAGCCCCGACTGGGCTAGGCAAGCTGGGTAGCACTTCCAGAGACCACCTTCTACACAGGAACAGGTCAAAGTGCTGTGGACTCACAGCTTAGAGTTGTGTGCACCGGATTCACTCCAACAAGAAGACAGTCGTTGCACAGCAGAGTATAGCAGAGTATAGCAGAGCATAAACGACTTGGAGAGCAGCTCTGTAGAATATCTTTTTTTATTGTATCTACAACTATCATACAACTATATACAGAGCTAAATGAGGTCTAAACGAAAAATGCTGAACTGCACTGAGTGTCTGCAGCTGCTCTTAGCAGCAACCTTATCTATACACACGATCTCTCTCTAACACTCAGTCTCTCTCTCTCCCTGACACTTTAATGTGAGGCTGGAGTGGAATAAGTAGAGAGCAGAAACCGCCCCCTCCTCTCTGGAGAATCAGCAGAGAACATCAGCAGATTCTTGGATATGGGAGGGGTGAAATCTTCTCAGATGCTGTGGTCTAAACCACTGAGATTCTTGGGCTTGCTGAAGGTCAAATTGCTTCTGAACTGCTAGGTCAACTCCTGCCAACCTAGCAGTTCGAAAGCACACCAGTGCAAGTAGATAAATAGGTACCACTGTGGCAGGAAGATAAATGCGGTTTCTGTATGCTCTGGTTTCCGTCACGGTGTCCCGTTGTGCCAGAAGCTGTTTAGTCATGCTGGCCACATGACCTGGAAAGCTGTCTGTGGACAAACACCGTCTCCCTCAACCTGAAAGTGAGATGAGCGCTGCACCCCATAGTCGCCTTTGACTGGACTTAACCATCCAGGGGTCCTTTAAAAACCTTTTTTTTAAAAAAAAACAACCTTTCTTAAGAGCAAGAGAACATTTCCTACTCCATCACATTTGATCCCTAATTGGCTGAAATCTTTTCTTGAAGAAAATATAACCAGTGCCGCACAAGCAGCAGCAGATATGGGAAATGGATGAAAAATCTTGCAAGATAGAATTGGAGTGGAATTTTCCACATCCTCTGAAAACACAATTTTGCAGGCAAAAATTCAGTGCAGCCCTGGTTCTTCTCACTAAATAAAACACATGATTAAATACATTGTAGATTTCTGTTTGGGTATCGCATGACCTGCTAATTTTATGTAGTATCTTTTAGTTCTTTCTCATATATTTCCACTGTCTCTTTATCCTCCATCCTTTCATATATTCTATGTGCCCTATTTCTTTACTGCCGGGTTTTTGTTTTGTTATTTGTGACTCTATTTGCATCTATCTATATTCGAGGGCTTCTTTGCATCAGTGGAATGGAAGATGCCCAAGGTTTCACTGTTCAAGTCAGGCTGGATTGATGCATAACCAAAGGCAATAAAGTGTATTTTGAATTCTCTTAGAAAGTTGAGGTGTTCCATCCCATATATGTATTGGAATAATTTATCATGAGCAGATAGCAGTTGACATCTCTAATTCTTTTGCCATCTTAAGTCTCACCGTACATGTGCTGCAGGTTATCACCATATGCCACACATCATCTTTCTGCTATTCGAAGATACCTTTTGGAACATTTAGGATGAGCTCTGATGTAGCCAGCAAAAGAAAAACAAGGGCCATAGATGATGTATTCACTCAGAGTTTCCCACTTGATTTTTGCACAATTTGTCATCTTGTCTTCTGTAGTACTGCCAACAGGATTCCACTGAAAGTGAAATTAGAAACAAGATTCAGTGTTACTCCTCAGTTGAACTATCTCAGGAATTTCAAACAAAGTCCAAAGAGATACCAAATGACTAGCAAACTTTGTGGAGGGGGAGGGGGAGTTCATCCCATCCTTGGGTTTTCACTGAAATTTGAAAGAAATGTGGATGTCCTGCTGTAGCTGAAAACTGTGAGGAGTTTAAGGAAAGCCAAACTAATTTTGAAAGGACTAATAAAACTATTCCACACTTCCCTACCTTTTAGTGTTCCTGTCCCCACAAGCTTTATAAACAGTAGGATTCTTGGTTCTCTCATCTTGGAAACTAAAGTTGATCCATACAAGATAGTCATCTAGTGACGCTTCAAAGAGGACGAGGCAGCAGTCTGGTGCTAAGCAAAACCCACAGCAATCCTTGTTCTAAGTCACTTTTGCATGTTTTAAACCCTAATTGCATTCCATTTCCAGATTAGTTTTTCTAAAGCATTTTCTCTGAGAACATGTATTTGAATTGCCTTTTGGCACATTTAAACTGTCAAGAATTGCATCATAACCTATTGTTACGGTAAATTCCGGGTGCAAGACTGCTCAGCCACCCAGCTCGTCGGACTAAGTCCGCGGGTCCTAGCGGAAGAAAATGAGCTCAGCCGGAGACAGGAGCAAGATGCGGAGATCCAAGGTTTATTGCGCAACAGGTTCAAGGCGAGATTGAACAGCGAGAAAGGGGTGACATGAACTTTTGAAACTCCCTCCATGTCCCAGAATACAGTGCAAAATACATCCCAGTTACATCATGAATACATTAAGGAGAGGTTGGGTTACACCGGATTAACATATGGAGGAGGGAGGGGGGAATATGCAGAGCTGGAGATATGCGCAGATAAGCGCTTCCTGAGTGCCGGTGATGGGAAGACAATGGTCCATGTATGCATAGTCTGCCACCTGGCATTGCCCGGAGGAAAGGCTTGGCAGAGCACCTTACTTGAGGGATTATGGAGGACAGGGGAGGTGTCATAGAGTCCTAGAGAAATTGAGCAAATTGGCACGTTGATTTTCTATGGATTTTATAGATTTTAGTCCCTTTTGACATTGACAATTGGGAATAAATGGATATATTGTAGCGAAGAAGAAGGTGAAGAAGACATGCCCTCCCCTTCCGTAACAGTATGGAGAAATGCAAAATCCAATGGATAGTTATCAAAGTCTATATATTCCTATATAATTTCATATAGGAATATATGGGGATTGAATTTACAACCTCGGCATTATCAGTGCCATGCTGTAACCAACTGAGCTATGCAGTGTAGAATGCTGGTGTACAATGTTCAGTGTCCAGCCATGTCTGGATCATACTCTTCCATTACACTTCCTGCCTGGTGCTGTTTCTTCCCGCATCTTATGGCCATTGAACATCACAACTTCCTGGGCTGCTTGGGTGGCTTGTCTCCTCCGTTAGAGCATTTCTTATCTAAAGGCTTGCTTTCTCAAAGCCAACGACTTGGATGATGGACTCAAGGTCATCCTGATCAAATTTGCAGATGACACCAAACTGGGAGGGGTGGCTAACACCCCAGAGGACAGGATCACACTTCAAAACGACCTTGACAGATTAGAGAACTGGGCCAAAACAAACAAGATGAATTTTAACAGGGAGAAATGTAAAGTATTGCACTTGGGCAAAAAAAAATGAGAGGCACAAATACAAGATGGGTGACACCTGGCTTGAGAGCAGTACATGTGAAAAGGATCTAGGAGTCTTGGTTGACCACAAACTTGACATGAGCCAACAGTGTGACGCGGCAGCTAAAAAAGCCAATGCAATTCTGGGCTGCATCAATAGGAGTATAGCATCTAGATCAAGGGAAGTAATAGTGCCACTGTATTCTGCTCTGGTCAGACCTCACCTGGAGTACTGTGTCCAGTTCTGGGCACCACAGTTCAAGAAGGACACTGACAAACTGGAACGTGTCCAGAGGAGGGCAACCAAAATGGTCAAAGGCCTGGAAACGATGCCTTATGAGGAACGGCTAAGGGAGCTGGGCATGTTTAGCCTGGAGAAGAGGAGGCTAAGGGGTGATATGATAGCCATGTTCAAATATATAAAAGGATGTCACATAGAGGAGGGAGAAAGGTTGTTTTCTGCTGCTCCAGAGAAGCGGACACGGAGCAATGGATCCAAACTACAAGAAAGAAGATTCCACCTAAACATTAGGAAGAACTTCCTGACAGTAAGAGCTGTTTGACAGTGGAATTTGCTGGCAAGGAGTGTGGTGGAGTCTCCTTCTTTGGAGGTCTTTAAGCAGAGGCTTGACAACCATATGTCAGGAGTGCTCTGATGGTGTTTCCTGCTTGGCAGGGGGTTGGACTCGATGGCCCTTGTGGTCTCTTCCAACTCTATGATTCTATGATTCTATGAACTATCTAGACCCATTTCAACCTGGCTTCAAGCCTGGTTTGAGGACCTAAACAGCCTTGCTCACCCCGTTTGATGATCTTTGTTGGGAAAAGGACACAGGGGGAGCAAGGGTAACCTTTCAGCAAATTTTGATAATGTTGATTTGAGAAAGTTGGGGGAGGCTCCTTTGCTGTGGCTCTGCTCCCACATACAAGAGCAGTCCCAGAGAACAGGACCTGGTGACTTTTGCTTGGCTGTGTCAGAATTTTCTTGTGAAATCCTTCAGGGTTCAATCTCATTGCTCCTGTAATTTAACATCTACATTGGAAGCAGTCATTGGGGGATGTGGAGCAAATTATCATCATTAATCAGTGTCTGGAAGTGGTAATGAGTGGCAATGGGTTGGAAGTGGTCCAGCACATTGATACTGAATCCACAAAAGATGCAGTCCATTGCAGATTCTTTCATTTGAGAGTTGGACAGCGGATTGCAGCAGTTAGTTTCCTTCAGAGCTCCAAGTCTGTCTCAGTGTTTTAGAAGAGACCCGGTGAGTTTTTGCTCCCTTCCTTCAGGAATTCCAAAACCTTCTGGTGATGACCAGAGGTCCTAGTTTCAAACAGTACAGTGGTACCTCGGATTAATTCGTTCTGGAGGTCTGTTCTTAACCTGAGGTACCACTTTAGCTAATGGGGCCTCCCGCTGCACCGCCGGAGCACGATTTCTGTTCTCATCCTGAAGCAAAGTTCTTAACCCAAGGTACGATTTCTGGGTTAGTGGAGTCTGTAACCTGAAGTGTCTGTAACCGGATGCATCTGTAACCCAAGGTACCACTGTAGTATTCCCCCCCATCCAGTCTAATCACATCTTAAGTGTTCTCTATCTTTGTCCTTCCTGCTCCCCAGAGCTGTAGAATTGTGTCACTCACAGTTCTTGTGTTGCTTCTCTCTCAGCATGCTGAGTCCCTATCAGTTTATCAGCTAGATGCTTTGTTTTCTTCCCATGCTATGGTATAGGTTCCCAAGTGTGTGTTTCAGTTTTCTTCTGAGAACCCCAGGCTACTGCTGCTTCTGCTGTTCATTTGTATGTACAAGGGTGCAGTGGATGTTCATAGTACTGTCTCATCACCATGACAGGCAAATTCCAGCCTGGTTGTGTTCACAATCAGCAAGAATAGGACCTGTTGAGTACTCAAAGCACCCATTGACAAATTCTGACAGAGCCCTATGCATGTCTACTCCAAAGTAGGCCCCACTGAGTTCAATGGGATTTATTCTCAGCAATCCTTGCTTCTGAGTATGGATTGACACCTATCAATGTGAGTTTCTCTCAGGTTTCTTGTTTTTCCAATCTTAAATTCAGTTCAGCACATTTCTCCATTGGTTTATAATTTGGTGGGGAAACCCCAACAATTTTCATGAAAATTTGTCAGCATTTTGGTTTGCATTTCACCTAACACATTTTTAAAAATGCACCTTTCCCTAATGTACACATTTTTGCAGAGGATTTTATCTAATATAATGTATTTTTGTATGTAATTTTCATAAACATACACATTTTTATACACACTCTCTCTTAATATATGTATTTTGCTCTATGGTTTCTGGTGGAAATACTGTATGGCAAAATTCAAAGAAGTCACATTTCAAAGGATATATGCATTTTGGTTTATGTATTATGCAGACAGACAATTTTATAGGGAATGGCATATTAGGTAAGTTACATTTGAATGCAATCAGAATCAGATTTCCTCCCCATCCTTGTTCCTGTGTCAGCATACATAAGATTGTGCTGCACACCTTGTACCATTTTATGGAGTCTTTCCAGAGCTATGCTATGCCAGCTCCTCAAGCCTGCGACAAGTGGAAAGAGTAAGAGGCTATCCTTCCACCCCTGTTTGATTTCTTTTATTAGTTTCAAAGAAAGGCTTTTAAAATCTAGTCCTATGCTTTTGCATTTATTTTTGACCTAACTAAAAAAGTCTCTCCCCACCCCTACCACCCAGAGGGCATCTAGTAAAGTGCCTTTGCTATGGAAAAGACCTTGCTCGCAGCCTTCTTTTTCATTTTGGAAAATAATGTAGTGCTGTCTTTTGTGCTATGTTTCTGTTTATTTCCAGGACTCCGGGGAAGCATACTGGGAACATGCTCCCTTTTATCTGTTATTTCCCCTTATTATTCTTAAAAGGCCTACTGTTGTTAGCAGCTATTACAGATGTTATTTCAGTTATACTGAGGACAGCTAATGAAAAAAAAAATTGAATGCCACTGCTTTTGACATTTCTAGCATACCAGATGGAACAAAGACTGCCTTCAGCCAACACATTCAACCCTCTAAATGTTAATCCGTAAAGTTTATGGAGTGAACCTGTTTTAATCACTTGGGATACAATTCAGCCAAAGTTAAAGATTTTTAAGTCTCATGTACTTAACACTTTCCCACTGAAATCAATGGGATTTAAATTGCTCACCTTTGGCCGGGATGTGCTTTTTCAGTATTTTCATTATTATCTGGTTTGCACATCACAGGAAGCCAAGCTGTGGCTTACCAGGACTGTGCAAACATACTGGCTTGAGAGGATGACCTCACACCCATTTTGCATCTCCTTAGTCCTTTTAGCTCAGTGGATCATAGCAGCTAAGCCAAGGTTTGGTTCAGTATGCTGTCTAAGCACAGAGTCATAGTTAAGCCTTTTCTTCAACTATGATGCGTAAGCAAAGTATGTTCTTGGCTACAGCATACCCTCCAATATTTATCCACAGAAAATAGAGACGTCCTATAGCATAATAGGGACGCGAGTGGCGCTGTAGTCTGAACCACTGAGCCTAGGGCTTGCCGATTGGATGGTTGGCAGTTCAAATCCCTGTGAAGGGGTGAGCTCCTGCTGCTTGGTCCCAGCTCCTGCCAACCTAGCAGTTCAAAAGCATGTCAAAGTGAAAGTAGATAAATAAGTACCACTCCGGCGGGAAGGTTATTGGCGTTTACATGCACTACTGTGCTTTCACCAGAAGCGGCTTAGTCATGCTGGCCACATGACCTGGAAAAACTGTCTGCGGACAAACGCCTGTTCCCCCAGCCAGTAAAGTGAGATGAGCGCCGCAACCCTAGAGTCGTTCACGACTGGACTTAACTGACAGGTTTCCTTTACCTATTCCATAATAATAAGAATAATTTTGTTATTTATATCTTACCCATCTGACTGGGTTGCCACAGCCATTCTATGTTGCTTCCAACATATATAAAAACATAATAAAACATCCAACATTTAAAAAAGTATTCCCTACAAAGGGCTGCCTTCAGATGTCTTCCAAAGGTTCTGTAGTTACTTATCTCCTTGGCTAGGGGGCTGCATAACTCCATACCCTCTGATGAAAATAGGGGCATCCTAAGGAAATGTGGGACATTCTGGGATCAAATGAGAAACTGGGATAGTGTCTGTAAATCTGGGACTGTCCCTGGAAAATATGAACACTTGGAGGGTCTGCTGCAGGTCATGGTTAATGTGGAGAGAGCTTTACCATTATCCCACATTCGGATGACACACAATGTCAGTATAAGCCATGCTATCCTGAGATAAAAACCTGAGAGAAAAGAGTGGGCAATCTCATTCCCAAGTGCCATCATGTTTGTGTGATTGCATTCAGCCAGAGTTGGCTTAGTGTTACATAAGGACAGGGCCTACATATTGAAAGAAATGGGATTTTAGAAAAGTATATCCTTAAGTTCTTAAAGCAAGAAGGTCTTAAAGTCAGGCCTTTACCCTTTTTGACCTCCTGAGCAAAGCACACCATCTATCTATGGTAGCAGTTTTGATCAAAACACACCACAATGAAGGTCTCTGACCCTTCCATGCTCGTCTGCAAGAGCCTTTCATGCTGGCATGCAAAAACAAAAGATTCCAGCATGAAGCAGGAGCTGCATCAGATCAAACTACTTCTTTTTTTGATGGATTAAATTATATATCAAGTGCTTTTGGATTTCAGAAGTTTTCAACCTTGGGAAAATTGATGGCACTGAACCAAGTTATTGCACAAGTAGAACAACTTCTGCTTGTGCAATGGAACTTCCTCTCTCTCCCCTCTCCTGGTGCACTACTGCACCCCTCAAATGTGCTCTGGGTTTCCCGCCCAGCCCCCCAGAGAAGATGTGGAGCCCTTTATGTTATTGTTTGGCTGTAGATCCTGAATTTAGTGACTGGGAAGATCTATAACACTGGATGCATGCATTCAGACAACCCTAAAGTACATCTATTCTGTACTTGTAAATAGTTCTGAAGCCAATTTAACTGTCCTGGCTTTGAATACTGTAGTTTTGCTTAGCTAGTTCTTTGTTAAATTTTATGACGTGGTTGCTATTTTCTTACTTTTATCTGCAATATTTCAAAATACATGGATATTTTTAAAATTTAATTAAGTGATCTATAAATCTAAATTAATAAAATAAATACTCCTGGTTTCTTCATGGAGCCACAGTTTAAAAGGAATTATGGTTATGAACTGTGAGGGGTTTGAAAACTTGTTTAAGCTTACATTGCAGTCGTACTTCAAGTTGGCTTTTTCTGTCTCTCTTTTGCTTCTTATCCTTCTCCCTTCCAACTAAATCTCATATGCAATCTATCAAACTGCCAATTGAAAATTCCCTGGCATTTTCAAGGTGACAAATGTTAGCCAACCCTAATCCGGAACTGCTAAGTAAATCCGTCTCCTAACCTTTTCGTTCCTTCAGAATAATTCATTAACTACCACTTTTCACCTTTGGCTGGGTGTCAGTTTAATTCCACAGTCATGAACTCCTCAGTCAGCAGCACAACAGTCAGTGGCCATTATGTAACATGGAAAAGCAATGGCAATTTCAGCAGGCAACCCCGTTCTTTAATGAGAAGCATTAACTTATTCACAGTCCCTCTAGGCTGGCTTTCCGCTTAGCACCTGTGCGAGTTACATCGCTTACACAGCAAATATCACTTGTTGCTGTTTTAAATTCTTTCTGCAATTCTTTTGGGAAATCCCTCTGTTGTCTCGACCATGCTTAGGAACAGCTTAGAAGCATCAGAGTTCTACTAAGGAGTCATACATTTGTTTTCTGATATAGCCAGGGCTTTTTTTCAGCAGAAACTCCCTGGAACTCAGTTCTGGCACCTCTCAGGTGGGTGCCATTGCTGTTATAAGAAGAGGAAGAGGAGGAGTAGTTTGGATTTGATATCCCACTTTATCACGACCCTAAGGAGTCTCAAAGCGGCAAACAATCTCATTTCCCTTCTTCCCCCACAACAAACACTCTGTGAGGTGAGTGAGGCTGAGAGACTTCAGAGAAGTGTGACTGGCCCAAGGTCACCCAGCAGCTGCATGTGGAGGAGCGGAGACACGAACCCGGTTCACCAGATTACGAGACTACCACTCTTAACCACTACACCACACTGTGGGGGCAGTCATGGTGAGTTCCGGTGCCTCTTTTTCTAGAAAAATGGCACTGGATATAGCTGTGTAACCACTTCTCACAGGCATACAGAGGACTAGCTACTTAGGGGAGGAGGAAAATAAGTGAAGCAATTACCGTAGGTTTGCCACATGTCACTTCATCCAGCTGACATAAAAAGCCTGATAGGATAACTCTGTAAAAGCAGAATGCAACACCATTCTTGTACAAGAATAAAATCCTTACTTTGCTTCCCATTGTCTAGTTAGTTCACTTCCACTGAACAACAACCCTCAAAGGGTCACAGTTCCACAACAACACCAAAAGATGACTGGAGATTTAAACAGCCGCAAACAGACCCAATTTACCTACTATGGAACTAACCAGTAATCCAACCCTTCTGGAAGAAAATATTGGCCATAATCAACCAGGTTCTGGACAAATCTCTGCTAATAGGAGACACCAGCACAATAATTGGCTACATACATGCCAGGTGGGGATTATAAAAGAGACAGGTTCTACCAAACACAGGGTGGCGCTGTGGTTTAAACCACAGAGCCTAGGACTTGCTGATCAGAAGGTTGGTGGTTTGAATCCCCGCAACAGGGTGAGCTCCTGTTGTTTGGTCCCAGATCCTGCCTACCTAGCAGTTCGAAAGCACATCAAGTGCAGGTAGATAAATAGGGACCGCTCTGGGGGAAAGGTAAATGGCGTTTCTGTGCACTGCTCTGGTTCGCCAGAAGCAGCTTAGTCATGCCGGCCACATGACCTGGAAGCTGTCTGCGGACAAACACTGGCTCCCTTGGCCTATAGAGTGAGATGAGCGCCGCAACCCTAGAGTCATCCGCGACTGGACCTATTGGTCAGGGATACCTTTACCTTTACCTATGCCGGGTGGGGATTATAAAAGGGACAGGTTCTACCAAACACAGGGATAGCAAAAATAAACAATCCTTCATCACTGAAAAACCTGGACCACACCAAGCACAGAAAGCTGCAACTAGCAGCCCATGAAAAAAAATTCTGCTCTACAGAAACGACATAAAAAGAAAAGTTTCCAAGAGATCTGGAGTGCATTTTTGGAACTCTTAACCAAGTAATATCCACAACTAGAAGCCGTAGGAGGTAAAAGAGAGAGATGGAAACTTCCCCAGTTTAATGGATGTTAATCTGCGTCTCCAGCAGGGCTTCTACCCTCATTTATCCTAACTGTTATCTGAGCATGTAAACTTGAACACTGCATAGCGTGCTAAGCAACTGAATATCAGAGACGAACTAAAGGGGTGGGGAAGAGCATGAGGCCAGAGGGAACCGGAGGTGGATGGAATAGTATGCACAACAGAAGAGTATATTCTATTCTACTGTATACTATTTACTGTAATATGTGGGAAAAAATCAATAAAATATAGATTTGAAAAGGCCATTGCTGAACCACACTCAGCAGAAATTTAGTGTGTTTCCTACTGTTCCCTGTAATTTCACAATGTAAGAGAAGATGCAGCGATCGGCATTCTGACTTTCAGGGAAACCTGTCCACAATTAATGATCTTCTCACTGAAGGATCCCTGATAAACTTCCAAGAACCTAGGTGTCCCCCAAAACAGTTAGAAAACCACCTTTGATACCTATGACATGATCTTAAATATATTATGCCCTTTGATAGATAACATTACTAGAGAATTGCATCTCCTTATTTCATTTCCCCCCCCAGGGAGAATGTTAAGGCTACTTTTAGGTAAAGGTAAAGGGACCCCTGACCATCAGGTCCAGTCGTGACAGACTCTGGGGTTGCGGCGCTCATCTTGCTTTATTGGCCAAGGGAGCCGGCGTACAGCTTCCGGGTCATGTGGCCAGCATGACTAAGCCGCTTCTGGCAAACCAGAGCAGCGCACGGAAACGCCGTTTACCTTCCCACCTATTTATCTACTTGCACTTTCCGTGCTTTCAAACTGCTAGGTTGGCAGGAGCAGGGACTGAACCACAGGAGCTCACCCCATCGCGGGGATTCGAACCACTGACCTTCTGATCGGCAAGTCCTAGGCTCTGTGGTTTAACCCACAGCGCCACCCACGTCCCTATAAGGCTACTTTAGTAAGCATTAATATTAATCGTGCTTTCTTTTAAACATGCAATTAGTTCAAATGAAACTCAAAGGAACCTGTACCAAAGATAACAAGACTCACCACTCACATTGTGCTGAAATTATTGTTTGCATAATGTTTATTTATATACTTTCTGAATGCTCATTCTAATACAACCATCCATTATTATTAATGATATAATGCAGTCTGGCATTCAAGGTGAAAGGAAGCTACAGCAACCGTAATTTGGTATGAATACTATTACTCTATTAAAAAGGAATCTGCACAGCAAAGGACACCCACCATGTTTTATCTGCACCTACATTTTCCATGTGGTAACCCCACCCCTGGAAATGTAACCCCTTCCCAGCTCAATAGCAGGAGCTTAGATGTGTCATGAACTAGAGCAGGGGTTGGCAAACTATGGCCTGGGGGCTGGATGTGGCCTGAAAGGGTCGCAAATCCTATGCACATCAGAGAAGGTCTTTTTGTGCAAAGTAAAAGGCAGTGTCTCCACCCACCCCGGCATTGTTGTGTTGTAGCATATGTGTGTGGCTGTATTTGTGGGTGTGAGACAGAAGGGGAGAAGAGAGGGAAAGAGGGTTGTGTGCGTGTGTATGTGTGATGAGCATGTGTGTGATCCGAGTCGGGTTTTGTGCTGCATGTGTAGTGTGTTTACACATCCACATCCATTGGCCATGCTCACCACTGACATGTGGCCCAAGTCGGGTGGGCTGACCCCCCCAGTGCAATCATTGGGCTGAAAGGGGTTAGCCAGCCCTGCTCAAGAGGAAAATGTACATAGTACTGCAGCCTTGATTTTGCTTCAGTAGAGTATCTTTGCTTAGGACTGATCTGAGGATGCTTGAGGAATTCTGTAGTGAGGAATTCTGACACAAACTGACCATCTCTGCACCTGACATGTGGATCAGACTTATATATTAGTTTCTCTATTTCAAATAAATGTGTTCAATTGTAAAAGAGAAAGTACTGTAAATAAGCAAAGAATGTATTTTAACTGCCATATTATTTGGTTTAAAAATAATTAATGACATTGTGCACTGTTGTTCTAGCTCTGTCATTAATATGTAAATTAGAACTGAGTTATGCGATTCTCGAATACTCCTCCACAGCTCTAGACTTTAAAATATCCTGAAGTGAATTTAAAGATGCATATTTTGAGACAAAATGTATTTAGACATGCCCTCGTTTAGACAAATTTGCAAGTGCATATTTGGGTCGAAAATGAGTTAAATATATTATTTAAATGTGTATTCAAATGTGCATTTTATGCAGGTTTTTTATAGTTGTTTTTTTAAAGGCACAAATTGATGTGGAATTGGAACAGGATAGATTTATGAATGGATATAGTAAACACATGTGAAAGTAGCACAGACAGGAAATAGGCTGATTTGTCCATTTGTTGACTGGGCTGAGATTGTATGATTTTTATTTATTAGATTTTTATACCACCCTTTATCCCAAAATCCCAGGGCAATCCATAAGATAAAAATACAGGTTAAAATAACAAAATAAATAGTTTAAAAAAAACAAAAATCCTCTGCTTCCAACAAACACATTTAAAAGGCCGTAGAATATTAATCAGTCAAAAGCCTTTTTTAACCACCAAGTCTTCTCTTCACCATCTCTTTGTAGAAGCTCCTCCTCTGGCATCATAGAGCTGTACATGCTTTTTCAGAGGTGGCTCCAACTGTTTTAAAAGGGACTTACCCCCTAGTAAGTGTGTTTAGGAACACAACCTTAATTCACATTCATACTGTATATGCTCAGTGTTTACGTGGCTTTTTAGCCTGATTGAATTTTGTTAATGCTTTTGTTTCATCTATATTTTAAAATTGTTTGTAAGTCCCTTTTTTTCCTGTTGCACTTTTAAATAATATTTATTAGCATTTCCATTTTCAAAAAAACCATACAATTTTTACATTTCTTATCATCTCCTATGTTTGACTCTCTCCAGTTGTCAACTTCCCCCCATCCCTCCAAACTGACTTTCTACCTTCCAATCATATTTCCATCCACATGCCTCATCCCCCCTATCTACCTTTCTTTTTGCTTTGATATTCTTTTTAGTTGTAAATAAGCTTCTACTTTTGGCTATCAAACCTTTAGCTCAATCCTGTTAGAGTTGTTAAATATTTACAATGTTCTTTCAAATACGTATTAAATTTACTCCAATCTTTTTCAAACCATTGGTCTCACTGGTCTCGGACTTTCCCAGACAGTTTTGCCAGTTCTACATATTTTGCCAGTTCTACAAGTTTAAAATTGTTTGTAAGTTCCTTTGAGCACATGGTAAAACAACATACCTTCCGTAAATTAATTTCTTTTCATTTTCTTTCACACCTTGATCTAGCAAAGAGTTCCATGTTTGAAAGTATTCTTCAGTGTGCAAATGTGTGACTGGACATAGCTCTGCATACTCAGCCACTGTGGCTACAATGGTTTGTATCCAACTGAACTTGGTCAATATTCCATTGTCCCAAATGTGCATTTCTATCCTTGACCACTTTAATATTGGGCCTAAGACACTGTCACTTTCTCTCCATTAGCATTGATTAATCATCAAACGTACAACACATTTTATAAATTGTTTTATCCTGTAATTGAGCAGTGGGATCCAATTATGCCATGTTTTCATCAAGAACATTCAAGCATCAGTTTTCATTCAACAGCGAAAAGAGGCAGTGGTGGGTGGTTGGGGAGAATACTATTAAATCATTAGGATGCATATCTGATTTTTATAACTATTGAACACACAAAAATGAAATCATATGTAGTTATTATGAGTTGAAACATATTCCTAATAGTTTTCCTTCCTCCTGATTTGAGCCATTTAAAATCTTTAATAAGAAATGCATTCAATGTAATTTTCACAAGTGACGTGTCTGGAAGGATATTACAGGATTTCATTAATCTCTGTTAAACCAACTAATGTGGAAATATGTTTTTTTTTTTAATCATTTTTTGCTATTTACGGCATTTTTTCTTCTGCAATCTGGCATGCCAGTTTGAAATGCAGGCGGTTGAAGGCTGATTTGTGGAAGGATCTGCTAACAGTTCTTAATAGCTATATAACAACTCAAGAGCATTTGAAGGGCAACAGTCAAATGTCTCTACAACTTTCTGCATCACAGTTTGCATGCTTACCTACAATCGCACAGCAATTCTCTGCCAAGTATATGATGAAAGAAAGAAAGAAAGAAAGAAAGAAAGAAAGAAAGAAAGAAAGCAGACACACTTTTCACAAGATAAATCAAAGCATGTTGTAGGCTAGCATCCAAATAATTGCTAGTTCCATGTTTCCCAAGGGGTTCTAGACTTGTGGTTTCTCAGACAGCAGCAGGCATCCCATACTAAGCCCCTTTTCAAATTGTAGCTTGTGATATCTAAATGATCATTTCATCCTATACATACCTATTTGATAGCTCTGTGGTACAGGAGAGGGCCTCCTGCAGATACCATCTCATCAGAGGTCCTTCATGTACAATATAGGAATCAGGCTTTAGTGTGCTGGCACCTATTCTCCTATTACACATCATTCATGGCATGTACCATATCCATTGTCTTGTTGGTGTAGATTGGAACTATTCAAATAAATAAATTAAATAATGATTAGTAGATAGATACAGAAAAAAGTAGAAATTCCCACTGTGGGATCTCTCAGGTAGGTCTAATTGTACCCAAGTTATTATGCTCATATCTTGTACACATTTTCAATGCTTTTAATCTATAAATTTGTAGAATCATAATCATCACCACATTACAATTTTATTGACTTGCCTTACATGTATCAAATGAAAGGATCTGTAACTTCTGCAGACAATAGCCTTGGGGTTGATAGAATATTTTGCTGTACAACCTGACACTCATCATTCAGGTTCTGTTGGTGCAATGAAGCAGGAAACACTTCTTAGCTGTAGAGGCCCAAAGATCTGGGCATTTCCACAGGATTATATTCAAAACACAAAGAGAAAAAGGTCCTCAACAAGTTTTGAAAGCAATTTCCTGCCTTTGTTTCTTACGAGAATAGAACAAGGTATCAGCCTAAATGTAGCAACTAGATTCACACAATTAGCCATTTGAGTGGAACCATAGCTTTTGCCTAATATATACTTCTAATTTTCTCTCACTTTGTAGACATCCAATTAGGTGGCAGTCCTCATTCATTCTGAATGCTTGGACGTTCACTAAGGCCTGCTTTAGCAGAGAACTGCTGGTCAGGCAGCAAGTAGTGACATTCTCACTACAAGAATGTCTATGTACACAGAAGACAGAGCTCTAGCTTAGTTTTCTCCTGAAATCCCATTTTTTGATATGTAAGGATTTGTTGTTGTTGTTGTTGTTGTTGTTGTTGTTAAAGATGACCGTTCTGTTCATCTCCATACAGCCCTGACACAAGAAATGCATACAATGTAAATCTTGATCTTAGTTAGTAAGAAAAAAATGCATTCAATTATACCACATATTCTCTCTTTCTCTCTGTGTGTCAATATATCTACTGCCTGTTTTCTTAAAAAAACAGGATTGACCTTATTCCCTCACATTCCACTAGACTCTCATTTCCAAAGTTGCTGCATTCATTCCTGAATTGTTTTTCGATGTTGTTGCAGAAAAGGTGAGCTGTTTCCAACACCAAAGCCTAATTAGGATGAATAATGTCACTAGGGATAGCCAAAATGTTTTAAAATCTTAAACTCTTTATCTAGTCCCAAAAATACGCAGGTTGGGGCAAACTATCTTATAATTGCTGATTAAGTTAGTTACTTTAATTAGAGACACTTCATCAACTGACAAAAGAAAAACCTCAGTAGGTACACCTCTTCAAAAATCTGGGACAATTTACATGTAATTTCAGGAAGCAGCAGGGATACCCAGCTGGAGAAAAATAATAATAAAATGGCTTCCTGTAATTGAAAAAATGTCTTAGAGCTTTCTTTTTTGTGATTAAAATGAAATTTGTTACTTGAAATCTTGTTTAGCAATTACATCTGTTTTTGTTTGGCAAAGACATATTGCTTGTTGTCCTGGAATAAAACTAGTCCAGACACATATCATTCCTGATGGTAATAATCAAACATATGTTCTCAAGAACTATGTGATCTAATTTATAACAAATTCCTGGTCAGCTATCACTAACTTTGGGGGTGGGGAGTGGTCTTGCTTAGATGAACATTGGCCAGCAGCATGGAAAACACTAGGAAGCTTCTGCTTCCGTTGGACAACACTGGGGTAGTCAATATGGTGCCCTGAAGATGTTGTTGGACTCCAGGTCCATGGTCATGTTGGATGGGGCTGATGGGAGTGGAGTCCAACAAAATCTGGAGAACACCACATTGGCTACCCCCGGCAGGCTGCCAGTAAAGGAAAGACAAGAAGTTCTTACCAAGGTATTTCATTCAATATTCATAGAGAGAAAGATAGAAATGCCATCTCTTGGATAATGACATTGCTCCAAGTAATCTCCTCCCCCATTCCCTTCTCAGTCATCAGTAGCTCTACTTTCCTTATGGTGTCTGCTTAGGGACAATTGCCTCTCCGACTCTCACTGCTCACCGGGTTCTGGGAGAAGGAGGGTCTGGAATGCTCTCTAGTGATAATGTGTCAGCCAGCTGTTCCTGCTCTGTGTCTCCCATTATCTCCCAGCTTTGCCCCTCTTCTCTCTCTGAGCTGTGACTCTCTGCAAACCACCGTTGTAAGTCTATACTGTCCTCCTCTTCTTGGGAACATTCAGGAGCAGGGGGAGGTGGTCTCCACCATTCCTCCTCAGTCCAGTCCCTGACATATATCCTCTTGATTTTCATGAATGCTCCACAATGTAAGATGGCCACAGATGAGTTGCCTATGCTTGCCACATTATTAAGGCCATATACACCAACCACTATATGCTGGATGATTCATTATATTCTACTTTCAAAGCATGTGTTTGGAATAATTAACGTTTTGATCAATTTTGGAGGGAAAGAAACTGCATGGAACTGGAACTGGAAGCAAGTGTTCCTCACAGCATGTGTTTAGTTGGGCGCTGGATGTGTAGATGTCATTGATGCCTGAATTTTAAAAAAATATTTCATGTGGCATGGCTTAATACCTAAATATGAGGTATCGAGTCATGAGGCTTGTCTGAAAATAATACTTGGGCCCTTGTACACCGAAGCTCTTCCCCTGCTTCCACGGCTTATTGGAGTAGGAGGAAAGTGAATTCAGGACAGTGGTGTCAGTAGCAGTGGGCCATTAGCAGATCTCTGGGCATTCTGCCCACCTGGTGACACCAGGACTGTCCCCAGTATTCTGACACTGTAGCACACATGTGAGCCCTTTTCTCTACACGTTGAGTCAATGCACATTTATTTCAATGCAATCTCCCCTTTAAAAAGCAGGTGTGGGTAGCCCACTGTTTCCACAACTGGAATAAGCATGCATCATTGTTTTTAGATTGCCACTAATTATACACATCTAGATTTACGTTGCAAATCTAACGACTCAGTCCATCAAATAATAATAATAATAATAATATTTTATTTATATCCCGCCCTCCCCAGCCAAAGCCGGGCTCAGGGCGGCTAACAACAATAAAATAATACAACATTCTAAAATCATTTCATTATAAAATTAATTCAAATCAAATTAATGGCAACCATTGGGCTAGAGTTCTGTGAAGATTGCCAAAGGAGGGAGTCAGGCTGTACCCTGGCCAAAGGCCTGGTGGAACAGCTCTGTCTTGTAGGCCCTGCGGAAAGATGTCAAGTCCCACAGGGCCCTAGTCTCTTGTAACACAGCGTTCCATTCTTGAACACAACACTGAATACTACACATTTTTACCGTAATGGAATAATAGGGAACTAAAGGAGAGCATGTGTTGCAGAAAAGATACGGCCAAATCCAATAATCTGAAATGCATTAAGGAAAGTTCTTTGATGTGGATACATTTGGAATGAATGTAAATTGTCTGGACATGGTGTCATCTAAGAGCTAGAGAAGGCAACACATGTGAATGAGTGCCACAACTGTTTTATAAAGCTAATATGAAGTGTATTCTTGTGTATCAGTCATACTTTGGTACCATCTTAAACTACATCTATCAGGATTCACCCAAGAGTTTTGCAGGACAGTTGTACACATCCTAGAGGACTTCAGTGGGAGGCACAGTTCTGTAGCATTCAACTAAATTAAATTTAAAGAGAACATCTACCTAATGAGAAAGATAACTTAAGACAAGTTGGCTGTAACACTCTAATTAAAATGAATTAGGGGGTGGGGTGGAGGTCTTGACTCTCCAAAGTTAACAGGAGTTTTATTAAATTCAGCAGAGTCAGGATTTCACCTAAGGCTTCACAGTGAACTGATCCAACACTGTTGTGTGAAACACAGCATGCATTCAGCGTGTCTTTTACAAGTGCCTGGAAAATTATTTTCTCATGCTGTTTGTTCAGCACATTGAGAAGCAGCGAGACCGAGATTAGAAGAAGTTGAACAATGTGTTTAATAAGTAACAACCCCAAACAGGAGGAACTGCCAAATGGAAGGGAAATTTGACAAGGTTTGCAATGTATCTTCATTTATTAATGCACATGGTGCTCTGAAGACAGCTCTCTGCACCAAAGAGATTACAATGTCGGTTTAGACCCAGTGGACGGGGAAAACAACAGAAAGAAAGGGGGAAATTATTTACAGATTAAAAACCCTTAGTTTAATAAAGAGCATAGTAAGGCAGAATACAGCATATAAGAAAGAAAGAAAACTCCACATGAGCATGAATCAAAACTTCAACAAATGAGGATTGAGGAAATGCCACAAGAAACTAAATTAAGAGGACATGCCCACATGCTTTCTAAAAGGATGAAGCTGCATCCTGCTCACTTCTCACATGGGCAGAGATTTTTGTCCCTTAGGCCCTTCAAACAATAAAGTTAGTGGTTTTTGCATGGGGCTGGGAGTATATGAACATGTTTAGAGGAACTCAGTTCAAAGTGCCAGATTTTGTTCAGAAATGTTAAATTCAAAAGGTTGGAGAATTTGTGGGGGAACAGCAACCATGGTGAGTACCTGTATGAACCTTGTTCTGCATGTGATAAAATTTCTTGAACAAAACTGCTTGTTAATACAGACAAAGACTTTCTTGATATTCTTTCCCCTGGCCCACCATATGAGGGACATTTCAGGACATAACTAATTACATTCTTAATCTGATTCAAATTACAGATACAAATCCACTGTGAGGCAGGAACATGTTTGCATCTGCCATCTGATACGGCAGAAGGCATAATATGAAAAAGTAGCTCAAGGAAAGCACCATACAAGGGAATGAATTTCATTTTTTAAAAAAAAGATATTTATTGAGATTTTCCACCTTAATACATTAAAAAATCAAAAAACAAAAAACAAAAAAGTTAAAAACACATAAAGTTTACAATCCGTATTTTCAATAACATATTTCCCTGACTTCCCCACACCTCCCCTTCTTATATTCCAATTCAAATTGTTAGTTCAACAAGTTCTTATCCCCAATTTTTGACCTTTTTATATTTAATTCATTTTAGAAAAACCAATTTTAACTTATAAACATCAATATTTGTACATCAGTGCTCATTCTTAAAACTTTTTTCTAAAGTCGACCCAAATTCCCTTCCACGAATTCCCCAATATTCATACTAATAACAAAACAAAATAAAAAACAGATTATAATTGTACACCCTTTGGATTCCCAACCCCCCCTTTCCCGGTTTCGATCCCCAACAAATGTCCATCAGTCTTAGTCTACTATCAGCCTGGAGACGTCACGTCCGAGGCTCTTAATTCTCTCTCAATTCCTCTCTGCCAGTTTTTTTGGTAGTCCTTAGTATTAAACACCAGATCTCGGAGAAGCTCTGTCCCAATAGGGTCCATGTTTCTTCCAGCCAGACCTCCATACTTAAAAGTGGAGCCCGAATCTTGTTTCTTACTCCTTTTAAGTCCAAATGTCCTGAAAGCTCCAACTTTCACCTTAATCAAATTTGTAATCCATAGGTCTTCAGATCTCCACATAAGGAGATCTCTCCATTCTTCAATCTCCAATTCAGACCAGATTTTCATCATCCAGTACTTATTTTCCTTTGTAACCATCATGTCAGGCCTCTGGCTCTCCTTTGTCATCTGCAACATTACATCTCCTCCTTCCTTTTCCTCAGAAACAACATATATCTCTTTCTCCACACTCTCAAATCTCTCAAGTTTCTCTTCTTGTCCAGCTGCATGAACTTCCTGAGTCAAATCCTTATCAAATTCAATGAATTTGTTTACTGTTAAGTCCAGAGTTGCAACATTGGTAGCCAAAACATCAATTTGGCCTTGTAACTTTCCCAAGAGAAGAAAAGCTCTGTCCAATTTAGCTTGAATTTTTCCTCCTTCAGCCATTCTTGTAATGTTCCAAAAACCCCTCTAGAGGGATTTTGGTTACTTAATCTTCCTTCCAGTTCAAATCCAAAAATCAAGTTAGTTTGTATCAGTTCTTCCTTGTTTTCAACAAAATATAACCAAATTGTAACAAATATATCCAGCAGAGACAGCAGAAACAAAGTTCTCTTTTTCCTTCTTGACAGCTAATTTGACAGCTGCCAAACTCTTCTATATCTCCTCAACAGGCTCTCTCGCGGATCACTCCCGGGTCCGGGGGGGTGGCACTTCAGCTCTCAAAATTAGCTCTTATCCTCCAGTAAAATTACTTATACTGCCAAATCGTGAAATTAATGTCTTTTACCCAATAAAGAAGAAGAAGTTCTCTCAACCTTAGTTAACTAGTCCTTGCTTTAAATTATTTACAAGATGGGGAGACGGATTTCCTGTTTGCGCCTTCCCCGATCATGCCTAATTCAAAAAAAAAATTCTTTGTAAATCCAATATCCGTACTACTCACGGGTTGTTGCTTTTAAAGTCCAATTGTTCACAAGAAGAAGTCAGCGCTCTCCGACCATGGCATGCGGCTTCACTCCGCAGGAGAAGCAGTCGACTCTCAGCACCGCACCGCACCGCTCGCCCCGTCCCCCGTTCCGAAGCCTTTAAAAAGGCTCCTTCGCGGGTCGGGGGGCGCAAATGGTGCCCGCCGAGTCACCAGGTTCACAGGCTTCAGCGCCTGTGATTTCTGAGGGTCCCCGCATCGCCGCAGCGGCAAGACCCAAATCCTGCGGAGCTGATTCCCTCCGGAGCTCGGAGGGAATCCGCCATTAGTCGATGGCGCTAACCCGGAAGTCCCAAGGGAATGAATTTCAAACCTTCAAGGTATCTCCATTGACACTTCCCCTTCTAAAATGATACCATTGAGAGAATTTAAATCGGAGAAACAGCCTTATATCTTCCATACATTGGTCTTCATATAAGCCAGAGGTGGCCAATGTGATATTCTCCAGGTGTTGTTTGGCCACAACTCCCATCAGCTCCAGTCACCATGTCATGCACAATGGTCAGGGATGAGGTCAACAATGACTGGAGGCCACCAGATTGGCTAACTCTGATATAAACTGTTCTTCAGTTCTTTTTGACCTGTTGGGAAAATAACTTCAGCATAAGGGATGTGAACACTTAGAAAGTGCCATACAGAAGTTAGTATGTGTGCGGCAGAAATGTGATTCAGTTTGCACTTAGAGGAGATCGTACCTAATGACATTTTCCGAAAGAATATGCAAATCAAAACACATCCATCCTTCAAAATTCACAGTTCTGTGAATTTTGCAATGCAATTCTCCAGCCACAAAATAATGTATTAAAAAGGTAAAGGGAACCCTGACCATTAGGTCCAGTCGCGGACAACTCTGGGGTTGCGGCGCTCATCTCAAGGGAGATTGGCCAAGGGAGCTGGCGTACAGCTTCCGGGTCATGTGGCCAGCATGACTAAGCCGCTTCTGGCGAACCAGAGCAGCACACAGAAACGCCAATTACCTTCCTGCCAGAGCGGTACCTATTTATCTACTTGCACTGTGTGCTTTCGAACTGCTAGGTTGGCATTACATGGACATTAAAAAAACCCTGACATGGAAATGTGCAGAAATTAACTTAAGATTAAAGAATGAGAAAGAGAGAAATTGAAATTTACAGATTCACCCATCTTTAGACATTAGTGATGACCATTTGCATTTTCACAGAGCTCTGACCTGGATTATTTACCACTACAAGGCAGTCAAATTAAACAAAGACAGCAACAACTCATTGAAAATTAGTGTTGGAACAGACCAGTTAGAACATCTGCTCTCTCCCCACATCCAATAGATCATGATTTCCTGCATGATATTTTCCAGTACTTTGTCCAAGCCAGTTTTCAAAATGTCTAAAGCAACGATGATCTTTTGGGAGACTATATGAGCAACAGACTTTTACTGTTCTAGTGAGAATAGTGTTCTGGCAATGTCACACTCACTTTTCCATTTGTCACTGCAAAAGCTCATCCAAGGGATTATGAGAGGAACCTTCTGCAAGGTTAAAGATTTCAATTAACAATTTGAGAACATTACCAAAGTATGAATTATAGCTAAACGTTTGATGAAAATTAACACTTGCTCTTTCATATGCCGTGATGCATGACAATGTAGACAATGAAAGATAGCTCCTCATCCATCATTGCCTATGCCATGCTCACAATGGATCACTTGGGATTAGATTGTTTATCTTAATGACATAAAGGCTTTATACACCTAAACACTCAGTATACAGCCTGGGGGGGGAAAGTGGACAGTGGTAAAATACCTCTTTCTACTTTATCTCACATAGAACCAACTAAAGCTATTCTACAAAGTTCTCAGCAACCCTGGAGCAAGGAAGACTGGCTGTCCCTACAGATTTCTTAGACTTCATGCATATCATTTCTTGGGAGAGCGATAATAGAACAATGAATAGATAGATAGATAGATAGATAGACAGACAGACAGACAGATAGATGCTCATAGATGTGATGGGAATATCTAGTTCTGACCCTGAGATCCAGCTGCAAGGGCCTTCTGGTGGCTCCCTCACGGCAAGAAGTGAAGTTACAGGGGATCAAGCAGAAGGCCTTCTTGGTAGTGGCACCCACCCTGTGAATGCCCTCCATTTCAGATGTCAGTGAGATAAATAATTATCTGACTTTCAGAACACATGTAAAAGCAGCCCTGTATAGGGAAGTTTTTAATGTTTGATGCTTTATTATGCTTTTATATTTGTTGGAAACTGCCCAGAGTGGATAGGGCAACCAAGTTACGTAGGCGGGGTACAATTATTATTATTATTATTATTATTATTATTATTATTATTATCTCTATTTTTCTAGAAAAAGAGGTGCAGAAACTTACCATGAACACCTCCCTTGTTTTCTTATAATGGCAATGGTGCCCACCTGAGGGGTTCCAGCTGAAAAAATGCCTGATTATTACTATTATTATTCGCTTGAAACTGATTGTCTCCCCATAATTATTCTTTGCAAATCAATACTCTTCATTGGGTTTGCCTGGTCACTGTAAAGACTGAACTACCTTTTCCTTACCACCACCATGTGGACACGGGAAAACTTTTTCATGTTCCACCTCCACCATATATGAGCGATTCCCATAATTCCAATATTTCTGTTGTTTCTTCCCAGCATTTCCTGTCTATTTCCCTTTTTAAAAATTCTGTTTTCTTAAAAGTTGAGAGAATATAGTCCTGGTGAGCAATGACTAAACTGGTTATCCTAGTTTGCTTCCTGTCTTAAAGTTATCTTACTGCCGTGACAGTGCTGAAGGATTGAGGATTGGAGTGGTCGCTCTGTGGTATTATGGCAGTGGAAAAAGCTGCAGTGTGGGTTTAAAAATAATAATAAAGTAATCTTACCATGCGTAGCAACCATTCTTTAACAGGAGGTGCAGATAAGATTTTACTGGTAACTAGATTACATGTGTTCAATGCTTTATTAGTTTTAAAACTGTATAACAGAAATAATCAATAGATGTTAAAGACAAAATAAAAATAAGCAATCATCCATTCTTTAATTGATACTTGTTTTGTACATAATTTTGTAATTAAATTTAATGTGACCTCCGATCTTCCCATGATGTTCCCGAATTGGATTCCTTGAATACATACTTAACTTTATTTTCTCCATGTTGTTTAACTTACTTTACATTTTATAAAGTTCTCCTATTTACACACAGAAATTCAATTGAAACCTGCCAATGGATTGATATTTTGACAGTGTTCTTTTACATAGATTACATGTGTTGATCTTTATACAAGGTATTAGGAGCTCGGGATGTCTCCTCAATGTCTTCCAGGGCAGGTTTGAGATAAGATTGGTAACAGGGTCAAGAAAATTCATAATCGAGACCTCCTGTCTTATTAAGTTAGGCCAAACTTTTTACACGTGCCATGATCTGCAGTAATAAACCACATAAAAGGTTCTGATTGCCACACTCCTATTCACAACACCACTACAAGAAGTATCATGGACAGGGCCTTTTCGGTGGTGATGCCATGTCAATGAAATGCCCAAGGCAGAGAGGTTTACTATTCATTTTACCTTATTGTTGTTATTGCAACCTAGCTCTCTATGTGAATAAAAACTATCTAGATCCTCTTGATCCCATTAGCCAGACGGTCAAGGCAGGAGTCTTGTTTCTTATGGTCCTTTACTTTAGCCAGGCATAGGTAAGCTTGGCCCTCCAGATGTTTTGGGACTACAGTTCCCATCATCCCTGACTACTGGTCCTGTTAGCTAGGGATGATGGGAGTTGTAGTCCTAAAACATCTGGAGGGCCGAGTTTGCCTATGCCTGACTTTAGCCAAACTCATGCTTGGTTCATTCCTGGAGTCTAACAGCAAAAGCCTCCTAACACTATGAAGCAGAAAGCAACTGTATTCCCCCCCCCCGCCGCTGTTGATTTCCCCCCACATTTTATTTTTCACATAAAACGAAAAGTAACAAGATTGACCATTAAGCTCCATTAGCTGCAAATTCAAGGGATGCTTTTCAGATCATATAATTATAAGTTCTTTATCTTCGGCTTTCTTTCCTGTTGGCTATGAATAGATTTCCAAACCAACAAAATAAAGGGGAAAAGGGACTTGGACAATTATGGGAATTAAAAGGACTTCCGGAGGCGGCGCCAACGGCAATGGCGGTCTCCTTCTGACACAGAGGGGGAAGCTCCGTGGAAACTGGGTCTGTCCGCTACGGCAAAGCGGAGATCCTTGTAAAATTCACAGGCAGAGGAAGCCTGTGACCCTGGGACTCGGCGGGCACCAGTAGCTTCCCCCGGACTAGCAAAGGGACCCCGTAAGGGGCTCCGGAGCACAACGGGAGTCTGGCACGGTGCTGAGAGTCAATCGCTATTTCCGTGGGGAGAAGCCGCACAGCTGTTGCCGGAGAGCGCTGACCTTTTTCCTGTGGCAATTTGGCTGCAAAACAACTACCCATGAGTAGGTGAGGTTAAAAATTGACATTTAAAGGAAGGGGGAAAAAGGGATAAATTTGGCACTGAAGCGGGAAGGTGTAAACAGGAAGTCCGCCTTCTGTTTCTGTATATAGTTCAAAGCAAAGACTCTTCAAGCTAAAATCTGGAGAGCGGTGTTTTAAAAGTTTCAAATCCGAACATCAAAGGAAAAGAACTCCCCCCCCCCAGGTTACAGGGGAGGGGGAGAAGAGGGAAAAGTGACTCTTTCATCTGTGGATAAGTTAGAGACAATTACTTAACTCCTGGGAACGGACTGCCAGGTTGACTAGAACTGTTGCACTGAGAGTTGCACTACTTATAGACATTGTAACTTTTTAAAGGCTAACTCTGCAAAGGTGATACTTGTTGAAGGTCTTCTTTGGATTTGAAACTGTTGCTTGTTTTTTGAAGGGGGACTTTGGAAAGTAGGAAAAGACTTTTTAACTTTAACTTTAATGACTGCTACAGTGTCCCCCTAGAGGAACATTGAGATTTGCACATCTAACTGGGGGATTTTTCCATTCTGGCTTTGGGGATTTTCCACGGCAAGACTTAACCGTGGGACTGACCTTGACTCATAGACAAAAGTGTGATGACTGAAAGGATAACAAGATCGGGAAAGGCTAGAGTGCAGCAGCCCAGTGCAGTTTCCCAGCAACGTAGATCATCTGTTCCTTGCCCTCCTGTGACACAGGGGGAAGATTTTGCTCAAGCAAGGCCAAAGGAAATGGCTTCAGAAGGGGATTTTACTTCAGTGTTAAATAAAATCTATGAAAAATTGGAAGGCCTAAGCAAACAAGTCACTGAACAATCGACTAAAATAGACCGAAACACGGCTAGCATCAATAATTTGGGACAGAAAGTGAATTCTAATACAGAATCTATCGAAAAATTGCTGGAAGAATCTGTGTCTAATCGAAAGATAGCTGAGGAAGCAAAAGAAAAAGCAGCGGCTGTAGAGGAAGAAATAAAACCGATGCGCAAGCAGATTGGGAACCACCAGTCACTTCTGTCTATGATTGAACTGAGGGAGAAACAGACTAATCTGAGGATCAGGGCAGTACCAGAACTTGAAAAAGATAACCTAAGTGACTACCTCATGCAGGAATTTGGAAAATTTTGGAATTTGGAGGTGGAGCAAGACTTTAAGATAGTAAGTGCGTTTAGACTCGGAAGAGGAGGGAGAAAAAGCAGGGTGAGAGACTGTTTGGTGACCCTTCGAACGAAAGAAGAGAGAGACAAAATATTGAGTGCGCACTTCCAGAAGACTTTGGAAATCAACGATTCGAGAGTCGAGATTTTTAACGATATTCCGAAACATCTATTAGACCTCAGAACCAACTACAGAGATCTGGTGGCCCTACTGAGAAGAAACGGAATTGCTTTCAGGTGGGAATTCCCCCAGGGATTATCTTTTACCTTTAAAGGGAAGAAGTTTAAAATAAGATCAGTGGAAGACAAGGAAAAATTTCTGGGAGATCACAAAGAAGACCTACAAAAAGAAGTGCTAGAAGAGCTAAGAGCCTTAAGATCAGGAGTACTAGACATAGTACCACCACCTTTGGGACTGGACAAACAAAAAAAAGTGATACCACCGTCAGAAAAAGAAGAACTTTTGGGAGAAGTTGGAGGAGAATAGAATAACCACACTATGTCTCTGCAATTTTTAACTTGGAACATTCGTGGACTTAACTCCCCGGAGAAGAGGAAGAAAGTCTTTCATTTATTGAAAAGGGAACAATTGGATGTAATTTGTTTACAGGAAACACATGTGATTAGGCTACACAGGAAAGTACTGATTAATAAAAGATTGGGCCAAGAGTTTATCTCATCGGACAAGGTTAAAAAGAGAGGAGTTGTTATCTATGCCAAAGAGAGCCTATCACCAAAATTTGTTTTTAAAGATGAACAAGGAAGATTTGTGGCAACTGAGATTCAATCACAAGGAGAAAAATTTTTGATTCTAGGAATTTATGCGCCAAATGAGGGGAAATCTGATTTTTTTAAGAAATTGCATGAGACATTGTTGGACTATATGGACTACAACAATATTATTATGATGGGAGATATGAATGGAGTGGTATCCACAAACATGGACAAGTCGCAGAGACAAGTTGTAACTAAAGATGGCAGACTACCAAAAACCTTTTTTGAATTGACTGACAATATGGACTTGATTGACATCTGGAGAACTAGGAACCCCATGGGAAGAGAGGGAACATTCTTCTCCGAAGCCAAAATGACATGGACAAGAATTGACCAAATATGGATAACTAGAGGACTGGCACCTAAGACTCAAAAAGTGGAAATTTGCCCAAAAACTTGCTCCGACCATAATGCGGTGAAGATGGAGATGAAACTAACACCAATCGGTTCCTTCAGATGGAGGATGAATGACATCCTATTTAGAGATCAAGAGGTTACTAAGAAGGCCCAAAAAATCTTGAGAGACTATTTTGAGATAAATCTGAAGACTTCGGTTGAAAAAAGAGTAATTGGGACGCAAGTAAAGCGGTTATGAGAGGGTTTCTGATTCAACAGAGCGCAATAAAGAAGAGAATTCAAAATGAGAAAAAAGATAAAATTTTGGAAAAAATAAAAGAAAGAGAGAAGAAACTAAGAGCGAAACCAAGGTCGCAAGAGATTTTGAGAGAAATAAAGTTACATCAAGTACAATATATGAAAATGATAAACGAGGAAGTAGAATGGAAAATTAAGCAGATGAAACAAAAGACATTTGAATCGGCCAATAAATGTGGGAAACTGCTAGCTTGGCAGATGAAAAAAAGACAAAAACTAAACACTATCACAAACCTGGATGTGGAAGGAAAGAACATACAGAACCCATCGGAGATTAGAAAGTGCTTCCAGAGATATTTTAAACAACTATATACACAAGGGCCACAGAAAGAGACTGAATTAGACCTATTTTTAAGAACAAATGGATTACAAAAGATCTCTCAAGAAAATAAGATAATGTTGAACCATAAAATTACAGAACAGGAGGTGGAAGGTGCCATTCAGAACATGCAGTTGGGTAAATCTCCAGAGCCGGATGGCCTAACCTCCAAATATTACAGATCTTTGAAAGATTGGTTAATTCAGCCACTAAAGGAGGTCTGCAATGAAATTATGGAGGGGGAAAAGGCGCCAGAGTCGTGGAAAGAAGCTTATATTACACTTATACCGAAAACTGAGTTTGAAAAGACACAACTTAAGAACTACCACCCCATATCCCTGCTTAATGTGGATTATAAAATTTTTGCTGATATTTTGGCTAATAGACTAAAAAAGGTATTAGTTGAAGAGATACATAAAGACCAAGCTGGCTTTCTCCCAGGTAGGCATCTGTCTGACAATACGAGGAATATAATTAACATTTTGGAGAAGCTACAAGTGAACATCAATACCAAAGCAGTTTTAATTTTTATAGATGTGGAAAAAGCCTTCGATAATATTTCTTGGAATTTTATGAAGAAAAATCTTCAGGGAATGGGGGTAGGCCAAGGGTTTGAAAATGGTATAAGTGCAATTTACTCAGAACAAAAGGCTAAATTAATAGTTAACAATGTGATGACAGAGGAATTTAAGATTGAGAAAGGTACACGACAAGGTCGCCCAATTTCCCCATTGCTCTTTATTTCAGTCCTGGAGGTTTTGCTAAATATGATTAGAAGGGACCGTTTGATTAAAGGTATCCAGGTCGGAGCCAAACAATATAAATTGAAAGCTTTTGCAGATGACCTAGTTTTGACGTTACAGGAGCCAGAATCTAGCACGAAAAGAGTACTAGAACTGATTCAAGAATTTGGTCAGGTGGCAGGATTTAAGCTGAACAAGTCAAAAACTAAAGTCCTTGAGAAAAAATTAACACCAATTGAGAAAGAGAGGTTTCAGAAGGAGACAGGTTTATCATTAGTTAAGAAAGTAAAATACCTGGGGGTTAATATGACTGCTAAGAATTTAAATTTATTTAAAGATAACTACGAGAAATGTTGGACAGAAGTGAAAAAAGATTTGGAAATATGGTCAAACTTGAAGCTTTCCTTGTTGGGTCGAATTGCAGCTATAAAGATGAATGTATTGCCAAAAATGTTATTTCTGTTTCAGTCATTGCAAATTTTGGACAAGATGGACTGTTTCAAGAAGTGGCAGAAATATATTTCTAGATTTGTCTGGCAGGGCAAGAAGCCTAGAATAAAATTTAAAATACTAACCGATGCAAAGGAAAGAGGTGGATTTGCCCTGCCAGATCTTAAACTTTACTATGAATCAGCAGCATTCTGCTGGTTGAAAGACTGGCTGCTTCTTGAGAACACAGACATTTTGGACTTAGAAGGTTTCAACAATGTTTTTGGGTGGCATGCATATTTGGGGTACGACAAGGTTAAAGCACATAAAGCATTTAAAAACCATATTGTCAGGAAAGCATTGTTTAATGTCTGGATAAGATACAAAGACTTATTGGAAAATAAAACCCCAAGGTGGTTGTCACCAATGGAAGCAAAGGCTCAGAAAAAGCTCAATATGGAGGCCAAATGGCTGAAATATTGGGAAATATTGGAACAAGAAGGAGACAAATTGAAATTGCAGAGCTTTGAGAAATTAAAAGATAAGGTGCGAGACTGGCTTCATTATTATCAAATAAGAGAGGCCTACAATTTGGACAAAAAAATTGGCTTCCAGGTGGAAAAATCAAAATTGGAAACAGAACTGTTAGATCCCAAAACTAAGATACTTTCAAGAACGTATAACTTGCTGTTAAAATGGAATACGCAGGATGAAACGGTTAAATCTGCTATGATTAAATGGGCACAAGACATTGGTCATAACATTATGTTTGCTGAATGGGAACAGTTGTGGACCACCGGTATGAAATTTACGGCATGTAATGCCTTGAGAGAGAATATTATGAAAATGATATACAGGTGGTACATGACACCAGTCAAGCTTGCAAAAATTTACCATTTGCCCGATAATAAATGCTGGAAATGCAAAGAAAATGAAGGTACATTCTTTCACCTTTGGTGGACGTGCCCAAGGATTAAGGCTTTCTGGGAGATGATATATAATGAAATGAAAAAGGTATTTAAATATACCTTCCTGAAGAAACCAGAGGCCTTTCTCCTGGGCATAGTCAGCCAATTGGTGCCAAAGAAGGATAGAACTTTCTTTATGTATGCAACAACAGCAGCAAGAATACTTATTGCAAAGTATTGGAAGACACAAGATCTACCCACCCTGGAAGAGTGGCAGATGAAGGTGATGGACTATATGGAATTGGCGGAAATGACTGGCAGAATCCGAGACCTGGGAGAAGAGTTGGTGGAAGAAGATTGGAAGAAATTTAAAGACTACTTGCAGAAACATTGTAAAATTAATGAATGTTAAAATGATGTTGGATTGAAAATAAGTGGTATTAGCAACAAAGTCAACAAGAATATGCAAAAATGAATTGATAGTGGATGAAAATATAGAGATATAAAATGTTAAGATATAGAGTTAAAGCTAATGAAAGAGGGTAAGGATTTGCTGATCTGATTATGTAAATGGGAATACAAAAAGGGGAGGTGTGAGGAGGTCAAAGAAATAAGCAAAGGAGCTTAAAGTTAAGAAAAAACGGATTTGTTTTTAACTTTTTTACTTTTTATCTGTCTTTTATACGTTGTATTTTTTTCTATCTCCATTTTTTCTTTTTTCTTTTTTCATGTATTTTTTTTCTTTATATGTTTTTGTATTCATGTTTTTGTAAAACTTTAATAAATATCTATTAAAAAAATTATGGGAATTAAAAGAAATTGCTCTTGGGTTCATGGCATACTGCAGTGAATCAAGGAAACGAAGAAGAAGAAGAAGAAGAAGAAGAAGAAGAAGAAGAAGAAGAAGAAGAGGAGGAGGAGGAGGAAGAAGTAATAGTGTTAGTCATTGCTTCAGAATGGATTGAAGCAGATGAAGAAAATATGACTGTTTGTCACACCTGTGCTGAGCTGAGCTGCTGAACTAAAATCATCCTGTGTAAATATAATTACATAGTAAATTTAATAAATACTGCTGGGGTTCTCAAATCAGCACTTGTTGATTTGCAAATTATATGATGCAAACGCTGCATACATACCAAGCGGCAGATTTCAACACATGCAGAGCTGGGACAATTAATGGCTAAGTTAATGCTCATAAATCCCCTCCCCCCCCCAAATGTGGCACACCATTTCATGCCTTAATTGGGTGTTTGCTGTATATGATTTTCCTGTGGTTGAGCTTTGGCCAAAGGAGAATATTCCGATTCTTCAGTCATCCTTGAGAGACAAACACTTAGAATGCTCTCATGAGTTGCAAGCAAGGGATTTGACTAGGGGAATTAGTATATATTTTGTTACACTTCAGTTGTAGTGCTCAAAATAAGTGTTTAATTATCAAATAAAACAATTATTGCTACTTGAGCTGTAATAATTGCTAATAATTGCTTTATAGAATTAAACAGTTGCCATAAACAGAAGGCAGCAATGAAAATCAAATTAAACAATGTTTCTAAACATTTAACCATTTCTCCTGAAATTATTTGCAGCCCACCACATTGCGTTCATGCTGCGATTTTCCAGCTAGGGATAGACTGAGCTGTTAATTGCAGCCCATTGCAGCCTTGCTAGCAGGGCCAGATTTAAAGCACGCTGAGGCTCAAAGATGTGTTAAGTTTAAGAACCCACATTGCAGTACCAAAAGGAGTAAAAATAATAATAATGTGCATTGCTCTAACAGAAAGGATGATGAAAACAGAAATAATAAACTTTTGTAATTGCATATCTACAGTTACATAAGCGAGAATGCAACTAAAAGCTTGGCATGTAACTGTAATATATGCATTGCAATAAGGCTTTAAAGGAAAATACTTTAGGATTGCATCATTAACATTTATTTATTTATTTATTCATCTCATAAAATTTCTATACCTATAAAAACAACACTTCAGAGTGGTTTGTCAAAACAATAAAACTACTGTTAAAAATGTTAAAAACAACTGAATATGAAAATGCTTAATGACTGTTCTAGTGCCTATTTTTCTAGTTTCCTTAATTTTTAATCAGTGATATAAATCATGAAATTTAGTCTTTTTTGTTATTACATAGAGGCCCCTTATATTGGGAGACCTTAAACTTTAGTTTACTTAACTTGTGTAAAGACCTGGCTCAACCCAATAGAACGCAAGTCATTTTTCTATTCCATTCTGTTTTATGAAAGAGTCCATTGCCCTCTCCCACACAAAATACGTCTATGTTTAAAATTTAGTAAAGGCACCCCGGACCATTAGGTCCAGTCGTGGCCAACTCTGGGGTTGCGACGTTCATCTCACTTTACTGGCCGAGGGAGCTGGTGTACAGCTTCTGGGTCATGTGGCCAGCATGACTAAGCCGCTTCTGGTGAACCAGAGCAGCGCACAGAAACGCCGTTTACCTTCCCGCTGGAGTGGTACCTATTTATCTACTTGGACTTTGACATGCTTTTGAACTACTAGGTGCACAGGAGCAGGGACCAAGCAACGGGAGCTCACCCCGTCACGGGGATTCGAACCGCTGACCTTCTGATCTGCAAGTCCTAGGCTCTGTGGTTTAACCCACAGCGCCACCCGCAGCCTATATGTTTAAAATTTACTAAACACTTTTCATGTCAGATAACTTTTAACATGTAAAAAAACTACTTTTCAATGGACTCATCTGTAAATTTTTGAACATTTTTTTGCAAAGCTTATGCACTGAAACTACACAGCAAAATCCACAAACATGCACAATCTGAGTTTTAATTTTAAACTTGGTCTACCTAATTTAATCCTTCAATGCTATCTGTTATATTCCCATACATCTGCTACCTTTTCATGAAGTCAAATTGTTCCAAGTTTCCATATTTGCATTGGAAACCTCCATGCTGATGGAGTTTGTATTGTCAAAAATCTATCCCTCCCAAGGTTTCTGCAGTACTTGGGAGGTGTGAAATTCCTCAGCTAAGCCTGGTTCACTGGATGCACGACATTAATGAGATATCACAGAATGGATACTGAGGAACTGATTAAAGTGGAAGTATTTATGCTTTAAGAGTGTATAATACCTTAATTGGGAGTTTCAGCTTGAATCACAAGATTTGTGACCTTTGCAATGAAAAGTTGATAGCCTTATTCAAAGAGTTTTTGCCTTTCCTAAACTGTTGCTTCAAATTCCAGTGTCCCAGCTCCTTCCCACCTAGCAGTTCGGAAAGCACCCTTAAGTGCAAGTAGATAAATAGGTACCGCTTTATAGCGGGAAGGTAAACGGCATTTCCATGTGCGGCGCTGGTGCTGGCTCGCCAGCTGCAGCTTCGTCACGCTGGCCACGTGACCCGGAAGTGTTTTCAGACGGCGCCGACTCCCAGGCCTCTTGAGCGAGATGAGCGCGCAATGTTAGAGTCGGTCACGACTGGCCCGTACGGGCAGGGGTACCTTTACACTTAATCCAGCACTAAAAACTTGACATATTAGACAAAATAGATCTCAAAAGCCTGAGGTCTTTTCCCCAGGCACCTCCATGGTGTCTCTCAGCTGAGGCAGACTTTACCCTAGATTTCCAAATGGTTCTAGTTAAACCCAAATGGTGGTTTCTTCCCATGTTCCTTTGCTGGAGTTCCTCTACTGTGATTGGTCCACTTCTGTCCCCATCCTTGATTGTCACCTAGCAGTTGGGCATTGTGCATAAAATATATACAGTTACAAAAGGCAGAGGAAATGCAGTTGGCTGCTTGGTTAGGACTTTATCGTCAAACTCAAAACATCACACACACATACACACTTATATACCTAGTATATATTTTTGAATGTAATCTCAGCTTCTCTGCTCTCTGGCTGAGCCTGAAGCTCAGAAGCCTCTTAACGTCCTAAATGGGCCTGGATTGGAACCATGAAAGAGGGGTCTGCAACTGGTAATGGCATATCTACAAGGTGCCTGGAGAGGGTTCATGGGAAGCCATGTCCCATTCTACGTCCCCCTTCCACCCACTAGCACCTATGGCAATGAGGGAGAACCTCTGACCTTCAGACCAAATCAAGCCTGGCAAGGGTCTTAATTTTACCCATGTGGTCACTTCTCCCAAATAAAGACATGGCTGCAAAGAAACAATTGGTGGCTGCTGCAAACCTTGCTTCCGTTGTGTGTATGATTTGAAACAAACCACATGGACAATGGGACAAGTTGTGTCATATTGATGTAAGGTGATTGGCACTCGTGTTTCAAAGTGGCCTGTGGGGACTGTGGAGGTCTTGAGCCACTCTGCTGGCCGGATCCAGTACTCCAGCCCTCTCCGACATCAACCAGTCATCTACTTGGCCAACTGTTTCCTTATGACAATTGATAATTAGCTAATCTTGCTGCAACCATTTACTTCTCAAAGAAACTGCTTTGGCCACTTTAGCTGTCCCTTTTGCTTTTGCATACATTGCATTATGCATACATTACCAAATATAAACAATATAATCCTATGCATTGTCCCAATGGAAACGTGCATGTATGCTATGGAACAGCCTGTGAATGACCTGCGGTTTAGGGTGTATTATATATTATATATGTATTTTTTCATGTAGAATTCCTGGCCTTTGTTCGTTTGTTCATGGACGAGTGGCTCAAATGGAAGCAGATGCTCAATACAAGACTTAACCCAATGTAAGACAAAATTCAAGCTCATTGTTTACTTAAATATCTCCATTGCAGTTCATTTAAACCAGACTCCTAGTCCACCCCTCTTTGGCCACTGATCTTTCAAATTCTCTGCATTTGACTCCAAATCATTCTCAGGCAAACTCTCATGGCATTCCTAGGTATCATACACCCCTAGCTCTGAGTAGTCAATTATTAAGTCATGAATTAAGTGGCACGTATGAATCGGCCCTACCTTTGTCAGAACAGCACAGAGTTTGCATGGCAATGGCTTGACAAGATAAGCTACGGCAGAATTTTGTATTCTGTATTCGTATAATATTCACCCCTTTCAAAGTGTTTTCTTTCTTTTGCAGTTCTTTGCAAGGAGCATTCAAGTGCTCATTGGAAAATTAGCTCTGGGAGTTTTTAAAGCGCAATACATAATGACTTCCCATAAGACATGTCCAGCAGTGAAAGAGGTCACTTTTTAATATTATCCCAGTACAGTTTTTAAAATATGCCTTTAGTGCTATGCTGACTTGTTTATTAGCTTGCGCTGTTAATTAGACAAAAGTAGAAGTCTCCAAGCAACCAAAGCATGGCCACTTCTAAGTTTGATCATTAGTGGGTGTAAAACATTTCTTCCTTCAGTCCACGAGGTTTTATCAGGGCTAATGTACCATTCTTTCTTTTCAGTCTATTGCACTAATTAACTTCTTCTGCTTGCAGTTTTTGCAGGTAATTCTGCTAGTCCGTTACAACTGTAGTTACGTTTACTGTGATGCTCTGCTATTATGAAACACAATCCCACCTGCAAAGTACTTGGATCTAAGGGCAGGATCGCGCTAACATGGGTCACACAGACAATCAGCAGGCAATTGGCAGACAAGCAGGCAGCAGTCAGGCTGAAAACAGATGGGAAACCTTGTCATCTCTCTCAGGGACATATTATCCAAGCTGAGGGAATAGAAATAGATCTGGAATTCTTTATTTGAGAATAGCATGGCAGTGGAAGACAGGAGTGCCTGGCGTGCTCTGGTCCATGGGATCACGAAGAGTCGGACATGACTAAACAACAAAGTCCTTGCATGTGCCTTGAATTCCCTGGAAATTTGCATGTCCCAGATTGAACCTCCTGCATTTCCTTCCAGATGGACCCCTGCACTGAACATGGCTACTACTACTTCCATCACCAAACCACATCAACTTCAGTGGGAAAGACTGAAGTACTTGTTTACCTTTCTCCACTGCAAGCAGTATGTTTTTTTTTTTAAAAAAAATATTTATTGACAATTTAAAGACTATAAAAGAAAGAAAAAGAATTCAACAAAGCAATACAATACAATACAAAAACAAAAACACTACATTACACTAACACTAAAACATTAAATTAACAACACAAAACAAACACAGTTTAAAACACATCCAATATTTTCGGTATCTTATCTTTCATTCACTTGTTTCCACGACCTCCTCACACTTCCCTTTTTCTATTCCACTTCAATTAACTCTTTCAGCAATTCCTTTCCATCTTCTTCTGTTTCCTGTCCTGTAATTTATCTTAACTTATTCTAACCTTATTTTTCCCTTTAATACATTAAAGATCTATTTGTGCTTAATTCCTTATAACATTTCTGCTAAAGCCATATAACTTCATTCCAACATTTTTCTAACATTCATTAATTTTACAGTATTTCTATAAATAATCTTTAATTTTTTTCCAGTCTTCTTCCACCGACTCTTCTCCCTGGTCTCGGATTCTGCCAGTCATTTCCGCCAGTTCCATATAGTCCATCAACTTCATCTGCCATTCTTGGGTAAATCTTGTGTCTTCCAATACTTCGCGATGCAAGCAATATGATTTACACAAGCTGTCCCGCTTTTTGATTTGATCCCAGAATGTCCTACTTTTCCTTAGAAATGTTTGAGGTTATGGTAGGACGTCTCTATTTTCATCAGAGAAATGTTGGAGGTTATGGAGTTATGTGACCCCCCTGAGCCATAGCTGTCAACTTTTCCCTTTTCTTGCGAGGGATCCTATTCAGGATAAGGGAATTTCCCTTACCCTGAGCCAAGGAGATAAGTAACCTTATCTCCTGAAGGCAGCCCTGGATAGGGAAGTTGTTTAATGTTGGGTGTTTTATTATGTTTTTATATATGTTGGAAGTTGGCCAGAGTGGCTGGAGCAACCCAGTCAGATGGGCATGGTATAAATAATAGAGTTGTTGTTGTTGTTAGTAGTAGTAGTAGTCACAGTAATCATAGTAGTAGTAGTCAGTGCTTTTATACTTAATGTTTTGGGGTACTCTGATAAAATCACCATTTTATCGTACAAATTGGGAAAAATAAATACAGTAAATGGACAAAGGTACAAAGATTCACAAAATGTTTAGGGGTATGCGTACCCCTGTGTCCACCCAGGAATAAAGTACTGGTAGTAGTAGTAGTAGTAGTAAATAGGTACACAGCTATACACACAGTTTTGTACACATTTTACTTTGGTTGGAAAAGCGCATCACAAAAAGTATGAATTCCAAAGGATAAAGGAGTTTCAGTTCTTGTATTGTTCTACGGGGTATGAATGGCATAGTGTTTCATTATAATGGATATAAAAGTGAGTTTCTACCGCCTCCCTGTTCCTGATTCAAGCCTGGCCTACCTATGAAGCAAAGTGAAGCAATCGCCTCAGGCGGCGGAACCCACAGGGGCAGATCCAGTCTCCAAGCATTGCCTCCTGCTGCTACCACAATGACAGCTGTGGCGTGTTCCTTGAATTTTCAACCTCGTCAGAAGCACCCCCATGCCACCTTTATACCGACTTCTTGGCAAATAGCAGGTGCTGCTCATCTGCTTACACCCTTGTTCTCCATGTAGATCTTCACTCACCACTTCTTTCCTGGCCAGGGGTTGGGGAGTTATTTTGTGGTTCTCCCCATGTTACAAAATGTATTGGGCCAGCCCTGAGTACAGTGGTACCTCGGGTTACAGATGCTTCAGGTTACGCATTTTCGGGTTGTGCACCGCGCCGAACCAGGAAATACCGGAACAGGTTACTTCTGGATTTCGGCGCTCGCGCATGTGCAGAAACACTAAATTGCGCTTTGCGCATGCGCAGAAGCGCCGAATCACAACCCGTGCATGTGCAGACGCGGCACTGCGGGTTGCGAACACTGCAGGTTGCGAACGTGCCTCCCGCACGGATCACGTTCACAATCCGAGGTTCCACTGTATATTATTGCAGCCCCAGTCTCTTACATTACAATCTTATATACATGGTTACTCAGAAGCAATCCCCACTGAATTCAGTGAAACTTACTTATGGGTGTCTCTTTTTTGCTATTTGGAGACATTTGGAGGGTGGTTTTTCATAATTCTTCTGGTGTGTGTTGCCATCCTTGCTCTCCCTACAAGCAATTTGTGTTATCCTTTCCAGTTACAAAAAAATAGGAGCATTAGAGAGTCAATCAAGACAATACTGGGGTTGTGAAGAGGCTACTCAGTCTTCCTTCCCCCCCCCATTAAAAAAAAAATCACTGACAAACTTCAATTAGTAAGTTATCTTAGCACTTTGTAAACATAGTATATCAAAAGATTAGAGAAATGTAGGTGCAACAGCAGTGCAATGCATCACTGTCCTGATGAAGCTCAGGAAACATCACCTGGCAGATGTTATTGTTCCACAAACTGCTGTTGACAAATGTGCTACTAATAGCAATGGCAAATTATTTGTCATTTCCAGAGGTTCTTGGATACCATTTGGAGACCTATGCCATATTTCATATTGATTAAAGGCTGTCATGGACAACATTTATAAAGTTCACATGTATCAAAATTGTTCCTGTCCAGTTCTGATGTTCTTCAGCTTATCGCACCCCCGTTCTTCCCAAAGGCAATTTCCTAGCACATTTCAGTTTGTTAGGCAATCCATACCACAAAGGAATGCAAACTAAGTGAATTAATCTTGCGGATGCTGTTATTTAGATTTGGATGCAGAGCCCACTCTGGTTTTTATTTTATCTTTCTTTCTTCAGAATTTACATTATGGTTTAAGAGACATTGTTGCTGTTCAGCTCTCATTAGCAGAGAACAATGGTACACACTCAGCAATCTTCATACCCATGCTTCTGTTCAAAGTGCATCGTGGGGATGAAGTACAAGAGTTCCTATGAATCTTCCCACAAGTCAACATTTCCTGGCGAAACCCAGCTACCCCTTCCTGAAAAATTCAGATAAATTTATTTCCTTCCTGCCCAATCCTGGGCATTTGTCCCTGTTCTGATAATGTTTTAAGGAGACTTAATGGGTGTGTATGTGTGGAGAATTTGGGTCAACCTTAAATTTAACCAAAGCTACACCATAAAAACAAGCAAGCTCTCACAAGCTTGCCTGAAAATGGATATTTTAACAAGCTGCCTATATAACACAATTCCTTAACAGGCCTCTAGGGGCAAATATCAGGTTGATATTTGCTACTACTATAGAGGCCCCATTTTGATCACCTATTAAACTGATCTCTGATGGAACAGGTACAAGGCTGATTGCAAAAAGCTTTGAGTGGTGAGGTTCACATGAGAGAAGGTGCTCCTAAAGATTTACTTGGACCTAGATTGTTTCAGACCTTGTCACTGAACTAGAGGCACAGTTAAAAGGAAGAAAAATGTTGTATGTGAGAAATGCAATATAATGAATTAAATATAATATACAATTTCATTTCAGCATTGTGTGCACTTTGAGATAAGTATTATACATATTATGTCCAGAGATGAGTCTGAGGGAGTAGAAGACATGACCCTAAAATTCCCCACCATCCCATTTACTCCCCCAGTTTTCCATCCCAGTGTATTAAGGTCCTATGAAGAAAAATTAAATCCTTGCTGCTCTAATATTGGCATTTCTGCCCCCAAACTATTTCTAGTTCTTTTCCTTGAAACCACATGAGTTGGACTACATTGTACGGTTTTTTCCATTGCTGCTCCAAGCAGAGCACTCTTTGTAGTTCCTCATAGCTGCACAAGCCATTCAAAGCCACTCCACAGTCCACAAATGTAATGTTTCATATCTGTGCTGAGAAACTTCATTACAGCATGAGAAATGGTAACCTCATACAGTATATTGTTTCACTACCCACATAATACTGGCCTATTAATGGATGTGAAACCTCAAGAGAGCCCCTTTCCTTTGCAATAACTAATAGGCTTTCTGGGTCATTAAATGCATTGTTCTAATCCATTTCCCTTACAAGCAAAAGCCTCCAAGAATTATTAGAGTTGGCATTCAGCTCTCTTCAAGCACAGATGCAGGCTACCATGCTAAAGGAGGAAGAGCAATGATTCTTATTAAGGTGTGTTGACTATATTTTAACCAATTAGGGCTAAATAAAGACAGGAGGTGGGTGGACTTCCTTGCATTCTCCTAGAACTAACCCAGAAATGCACTGGTTTGTTTTTGAGGTCCAATTCCTCACCCCACTAAAGGTTTGGAGTATTGAAGACCCCAAAGTATCCTCTCTACCCCTTCCTTTGCTCACTTGCAAGTGAGACTTAGGAATGGCAGCAGCTGTAGCTGTGGAGAACAGGAAGACACCCATCCCTCTTCATTCTTTCTCTCTCTTCATCATCCTGACACATCAAGACTGGAGGAGCAATGGCCTTCGGGATATGGAATCTTTTCAAGCACAACTACAGTTGCAGTAGACTTTGTGGAGAATCACATGGTCTCCGCCATGCATGGAAAGAATATGTGAGAGGGTCACCAATGCATGTAAGGTTAGCCCCACTGCAACCGATAGCATGCCTTTTAGCCATGGTCCTGTCACCCATAAATTTGGCAGTCATGCCCCTACTGTTTGGAGTGCATTAGAAGGGACGCCATGTTCTCCACTGAAGAACTTGGTCATGGTGCCCTGCACCACCTGCATCTTCTGGACCACTCCCACGTGAAGCTCTACAGAGTGCATTGCAGTTGTCCATTTGTGAATCACAGTTGCATTGCACACCATTTTAGGTCCCCAATTAGGATAAAGGGAAGCATTAAAAAAATCAGCATCGGGAAAGTGCACATTCATATAATTAAATATGTTTTAGGAAATATTTCAAAACCCAGCCACCTCACAAAATCGCTATTTTCAGCTTGAACCCCCCCCCCAAAAAAAACCTGTTCAGTAGTTGTGGTGCAGCTTTAATTTAAGCATCTGCAAGGTCTACTACGCACCATCACGCTTAGCCCTGAGATAGTCTGGAATTTCTCAAAAGGCCTTCTCTTGTTTTTTCCCCCTTCGGAAGCTGAACTTGCCTATCAGATGAATTATAATGAAAGTCTGAAGGTCTTCCTCCCCCATCACAGTTGAACGTAATTGCCTTAAAACTTCATTGTCATGCAAGTTGTTTGTGGTGCTAGGGGCCTAATTTATAAATAATCACCATTGTACCCATTTTACCCAGAACTATTAGCTCTTCTATTTCCCTTCCTTCTCTTCGTTTAATTACAGGTAAGGGCTGCCGGTGTGTGCGATGCTAGCAATAGCTATTCTTATCACAACATGCAGACACATCCCTTTTTGTCAGCAAGAATGAGGAAAATAAATAGCCCATATAATTTATGTAGCATGCTTGATAATTTCAGAATTCATTTAGCAGTATTCAGTGAATTTAGTGAAACCAAACATGCTTTTGCTCATGGGATAGGAAATTAGGGATATGTAGTCTCTCTGGTCCAGAGAAATGCCACTAGTCTTATTGGAACTCTCTGGACGTTCCTCAGACTACTTCAGATGTTTTCCCTCAGAAGCCTCCAACCACATTTTTTAAAAAAGAATATTTTGGCTTTATGGGGCAAACTCCTTAACTTTGGGATTCAGGAACCCACCACGTACATGCAATTTTACAAAGTTGAGAAAGGTCACTGGCTCAATGGTAGAGCATCTGATCTGCATGCAGGTGGTCCCAGGTGGGGCTGGAACGGATTCCTTCCTAAAACATCAGGGAACTGTCGCCAGAAAATGTAGACAATATTGAGATAGATGGACCAATATACTCAGTATAAGGCTGCTTCCTACATTCCTAGACTCATCAGAAATTATTCTGCTTTGTGTGTGTTTTATGAATGCAATTATATTGTTGATTCTATAGGGTTCACAATCACAATACTTTTTTTTCCTTAATGAGGGCCATGTTTATTTTTCCCCAAATAAAATTTAAAAATAAATAAAGATTTCTTTTAAAATAAATGTTGCAACTGTGGGAAAGGTTTATGCATACAGAGAGTTCATTAGCATTGAATTACACCTCAGTTTTACTTTTTGAATTATTATTATTACTGCTATTATTTTCAAAGTTTATTGGAAAAAAATCTGTTTATTCATTCATGCTGTCCTTAGACTGTTAGTTCAGTATCATGCTTTCAAATATCCTAAATTTTCATCATTGGCCAGAAACTGAAATCAAGCAGGTAACATGCACACATTATTTCTTCTGTCCTATTTTATATTGCTTCATGTATTCGTTCACAGAAATGTTGAAGATGTTTCAGGGTATGTTTTTAATACTAGCTTCTCTTTCCTCCCATAAGTAACAATAAACAGGATTGTGTTGCCATTACTGATGAAATATGCACCTGCTTCAGTTTCACTGTGCATTTGTTGTGCTTTTCAGACTGTATTTTGATGCATAGGCCCTCTTTCATTCCGGAATCTTTTTTTTTTTCTTTTTTTTGTTCCTGGAAGAATGTTAACTGATTGCTGTTTTTTCCCCTCATGTGCCTAAGAAGTTTTCTCCTGTTTCTTCTATTCCTTGAGAGCTGGGCTCTCAACTCTTTTGATCGGCATTTATATATTTTCTTTCTCTCTCTTGCTCCAGAATTTACATTTTGGATAACTTCCTTCTCTGAGACCTAGAAATGATTGGGTCAAGACAACCTAAAGGTAGGGATTAGTTTAAAAAGAAAATATATGAAAAGCATTTGGTGAATGAATCATTAACTTCTGACACGTCCCCCCTGTTATTGTTTAAGTTGATGGTAAAAACAGCATTGTGGGGGACTTCCGGGTTAGCGCCATCGGCTAATGGCGGATTCCCTCCGAGCTCCGGAGGGAATTGGCTCCACAGGATTAGGGTCTTACCGCTGCGGCGATGCGGGGACCCCTGAGAATCACAGGCGGTGAAGCCTGTGAACCTGGTGACTCGGCGGGCACCATTTGCGCCCCCCGACCTGCGAAGGAGCCTTTTTAAAGGCTTCGGAACGGGGGACGGGGTGAGCGGCGCGGTGCTGAGAGTCGACTGCTTCTCCTGCAGAGTGAAGCCGTGCTGCCATGGCCAGAGAGCGCTGACTTCTTCTTGTGATTTGGACTCTAAAATAACAACCCGTGAGTATTAAGGAAATTGGATTTTTAAGGAAATTTTTGTAAATTAGGCACGATCGGGGAAGACGCAAACAGGAAGTCCGTCTCCCCCGTCTTGTAAACAATCTAAAGCAAGGACCTGCCAACTAAGGTCGAGAGAACTCTTTCTTTTATTATTGGGTAAAAGACATTAATTTCACGATTTGGCACTAGAAGAAATTTTACTGGAGGATAAGAGCTAATTTTGGGAGCTGAAGTGCCCCCCCCCCAGACCCGGGAGTGATCTGCGAGAGAGCCTGTTGAAAAGACATCAAAGAGTTTGACAGCTGTCAAATTAGCTGTCAAGACGGAAAAAGTGAACTTTGTTTCTGCTGTTTCTGCTGGCTATATTTGTTACAATTTGACTATACTTTGTTGAAAATAAGGAAGAACTGATACAAACTAATTTGATTTTTGGATTTGAACTGGAAGGAATACTAAGTAACCAAGATCCTTCTAGAGGGGATTTTGGGACATTACAAGAATGGCTGAAGGAGGAAAAATTCAAGCAAAATTGGACAGAGTCTTTGTTCTCTTGGGAAAGCTACAAGGCCAAATTGATGTTTTGGCTACAAATGTTGCAACTCTGGACTTAACAGTAAACAAATCCATTGAATTTGATAAGGAATTGACTCAGGAAGCCCATGCAGCTGGACAAGAAGAGAAACTTGAGAGCTTGGAGAGTGTGAAGAAAGAGATATATGTTGTTCCTGAGGAAAAGGAAGGAGGAGATGTAATGTTACAGGAAATAAAGGAGGGCCAGAGGCCTGACATGATGGTTACAAAGGAAAATAAGAACTTGATGGTGAAAATTTGGTCTGAATTGGAGACTGAAGAATGGAGAGATCTCCTTATGTGGAGATCGGAAGCCTAAGGATTACAAATTTGATTAAGGTGGAAGTTGGAGCTTTGGTGACATCTGGACTTGAAAGGAGTAAGAAACAAGATTCAGGCTCCACTTTTAAGTATGGAGGCCTGGCTGGAAGAAACATGGACCCTGTTGGATTAGTGCTTCTCCAAGATTTGGTGTTTAATACCAAGGAATATCAAAAAAACCGACAGAGAGGAACTGTGAGAGAATTAAGAGCCTCGGATGTGAGATCTCCAGGCTGATAGTAGATTGACTGATGGACGTTTGTTGGGGATTGAAACCGGGAAAGGGGGGGTGGAGTTTGGGAATCCAAAGGGTGTATAATTATAATCTGTTTTGCTTTTACTTTTGTTACTTGCATGAGAATTGAGGAAGTCGTGGAAGGGAATCTAGGCCGACTTTAGAAAAAGGTTTTAAGAATAAGCACTGATGTATAACTATTGATGTTTAAAAGGCAAAATTGGTTTTTTAAAAGGAACTAAATATAAAAAGGTTAAAAATTAGGGATAAGAACTTGTTGAACCAACAATTGGAATTGGAATACAAGAGGGGGAGGTGTGGGGAAGTCAGGGAAATATGTTATTGAAAATAAGGATTGTGAATTCAATGTGTTTTTAAACTTTTTTGTTTTTTGTTTTTTGATTTTTTAATGTATTACAATGGAAAATTTTAATAAATATCTTTAAAAAAACAAAACAGCATTGTGGGGGATTGTGATACTTCAAGATGTGGAACAATCACATCTGACACACACACAATCTTATGGTTTTTGACAATAAAAAGGTCAGGTACATCTCTGTATTTGTGCTCAATAAATTTCTCACAGTTATCATAGCATACATATCTGATTTTCTACTGAGAAGACAGGGTGGTGGGTGAAATGGACTTTTGATCTAATCCAACAGGTTTCGTCTTATATTGTGTTCCTCTGTTTTCTAATTTTAATTTAGATGTGCACTAAGTTTGCCCAGTTTGTTTTCAAAAGCTGCAGGATTCAGTGCTTCAGCATTAACTCTCTGGAGGTTAACCCTCATCTAGTCCAATCCTATGGAATGCAGGAATCTCAACTAGTGCATCCATGGCAGATAGCCATCCAACCTCTCCTTAAAAACCTCCAAGGAATGAGAGTCCATCACCTTCCAAGGAAGTCAGTTCTGCTCTTACTTTCAGAAAGTTCCTCCTCATGTTTAGTCAGATTCTTCTTTCTCCTGAATTGAAGCCATTGGGTTGGGTCCTACTATCTGGAGCAACATAAAACAAGCTTTCTCCATCTTCCATGTGACAACCCTTTAACTGGCCATCATAGCTTCTCTCAGTCTCCTCTTATCCAAATCAAACATAGTCATCTCCCTCAACTGTCCTTCATAAGTCTTGGTCTCCAAACCCTTGATCATCTTGGTCACCCTCCTCTTTTTATATAATACTCCAGCATTTCATGAGTCCATATTTCTATAACACTGAAGCCCTTCCTGCACTAGTTTCAAAACAAATATATACCGTAAATATAAATTCACACATATGTCACCTCAGGTTTCCTAAATGAAGTAAGGCCAGCAGGAGATCTGAATGGCTTGAATCCATCCATGCAATGTACTGATTTTACAAAATATGTAAAGAAAAGGCACATGGGTATTTCTGAAATCATGTCCCTAATTTCATTAGAGAAGTGCTGGAGGGGATGGAATAGGACATCCCTAGGGCTTTTTTTGCAGCCAGAACTCATTGAAACTCAATTCCAGCACCTCTCAGACAGACGCCATTGCCATTATAAGAGAACAAGGGAGGTGTTCATGGTGAGTTCCCTTGACATGCCCAACCACCCAAAGGACATAAAACCATGTTAGTCCAGAAGCTAGTGTAATGATTTTCCCTTCTATTGTTGATCATGGGAGGGAAAATAGTTTTAAAAAGCAAAACTGGGAAAGGGGAAAGTGTCTCCCCTCTAGTAGCTTTCTCCTTGTCAGCAGGGCTTCAAAGTGGCATTTCCTCTGCCACGGGATCTCTACCACCTAAGGTCTGCTTGGTAAGGCTGCAATTCTTTACCCACCTACCTGGGAATAATGGGCCTTAGCTCTGAGCCAACAAGTACTGGATGGGACCCAGAAGTTAGCCTCATTGTTTTCGGTGGAACTACTCCCAAGTAAGTATGTATAGGATTGCAGCTCCAGTTAACCATAAATTGGTTGCAAGACAATAAGAAGCAAAGCCACAGAAAGAGGGAGAGAATCTAATTTCTGGGAACAGCAAAAGTTTAGCACTAAGCCTAATTATACATCTGAAGGCGTTAAATCAGAGAGAGCTACAGACAGATGTCTCTGAATCAGTCATTAAAATTGGCCACTCATTACAGCTTAGTGTTGTTTTTTCAGCAAGTGTACATTTGCATTTAGAATACTGAATGATGGTACCAATTTAAAGCCTCCCATTTGATGGATAATGAAAAGGGCCTTTCAGGAATCTGAATGTAAGCTATTGATGAATGTGCGTGGAGTCATTATATGCCTGGTCGCAGCTCACTTCTGATTCCAACTAAATTTTATTTTCTCCTTTGCAGTGAGCCTGCCCAACCAACTCTACAATAGAATAATTATAGAGACCGGGCTATGTTTATCCATATTCCTCTGTTACAAGCACTGTGTCTTTTTTACCAGCTGAGTCCTGAGGTGGACATTTCCACTTAAAGCTGCTTGATTTTTTTTTTAAAAAAATTCTAATTGAAAATTACAGAAGGGTTATAGTTCAGTGGTTTAGCATTTTCCTGTCTCCTGTTAATTGAGGAGGTACATACATAACTATACTACTGAAATCAAGAGAGCTTACAAGTGCTGAGGTTCATACCCATCGTAGAGAACCCTTTGCATAAAGGATCCCACTTCACTGAATGCACTATAAGGAACAACCTATGCATGCCAAGTCTTATCTTTGGCCATGTATACATGCATGGGCTGCTGTTTGAACAAGGTGTTGTCACAAGAACTACTAGAAGACCAATGTGAGCAACAGAAAGGCATAGGCCATTGAAGGGGAGGAGAATTAAAGAGAGAGAGGGAGTTCTGAGACACCCACATAGATTCCATCCACCCCACTGCAATGTGCCTTGATAACAACACATAGCTGTCAACTTACAGATTTGACAATAAGGAACCAGCAGCCTTGGAAATAAGGGATCAGCAGCCAAAATAAGGGATTTTCAGAGCGCAGGTATGCTTGACTTCTGAGCCCCTCCGAGCCAAAGGCAGAAAGCCCAGCCAGCAGCCAAACGAAGCCTCAAGCGGTGGCTCCCACAGCGCAGCAACCCAGCAAAGGGGATGCAGCAAGGAAAACCACCATCACCTCTCCGCTGGGAAGCGCTGAGCAAAGGCGAGTCCCCAGGCAACGCAGCCGATTTGATCGGCACAAGGCATGCAAGCTCCACCCCCCAGTCGTTCTTAGACTCCTTATTGGGTGAGCAACGCAGCCAAGGAACACAGTTGGAGCCTCCTTCCTCCCTGGCCGGTAGGCAGGGAGGGAGAGGAGCTGCTTCCTTTGAAACTCAGGAAATTTAAGGGACATCATCAACAAGGGACAGCAGCGGGACACAGCGCTGGGATAAGGGACTTTCTTGCCAAATAAGGGACGGTTGACAGCTATGGCAACAGTTTGAAGTAGAATTATTTTCCCATTTCAGATTAACTCAGGACAGGGGAAATCCAAACTTGATGCTGAAAAGGAACAAGATGAAGGTTGATTGAGTGGGGTTGTCATGGGGACAATAGCTCAAAATTTCAAGGACATGGAGCTTCCATCACACATGAAAAGCTGGTGTGGTCAAGACCTTACATTTAGGATTGGAACTTTTGATCCATGGGTCTTTTATACATACGACTGTATCTTGGTATGTGTAGGAGAGAATGGGAAAAGCATGTTCAATGTTATGTGAGCAGTAGAGCTGAGGTGACTTCCTCCATTCACTGCCAGGAAGGCAATTGCAAGTCATGGTGGCACCAAGGTTGGAGCAGTTGGATACAGTAGATGAAGCATTGGCGGAATGGCTCCACCAGTGCGCACACACATTCAAACCTTGCCAGCACCACCCAGCACCAGCACCCCTGGTGCCATCCCTAGGGAGCCCTGGTTGCCTGGCCATCCATGAAATTTCTACTGTGGGTGCCCGTCCATCACGTCATACGTGCGCTGTTCAGCCTCTACCTACCCGTCTGAAGCATTACCTCAGCTGACACTCTGATGCCATGGGAGTGGCAGGCGGAGGCTGAGTAGCACACTGGATGTCATGATGCACATGTATGCTACTGGGCCCCCACAGTCTGAGGCCCAAGTCAGCACGTATGCCCATTACCATCAAGGTATGTGTCAGCAATGGCAGTGTCAGGAAGCAAAGTGTGCGGCATTGCTCTTGTGGTGCTAGTGCCTCATATATGGTTGGTGGGTGGAGCCTGGTGGAATGGAGTGGAGCCTGTGGGGAAACAATGCCATGTGAATAAGGGACAGAGGCTGTCTCTGCTTGGCAAATGTTCTTGACCAGGCTTCCTTAACCTCGGCCCTCCAGATGTTTTTGGCCTACAACTCCCATGATCCCTAGCTAGCAGGACCAGTGGTGAGGGATGATGGGAATTGTAGTGTCAAAACATCTGGAGGGCCGAGGTTGAGGAAGCCTGTTCTTGACAGATGTTCTTAAGCAATGTAGACATTGGCCTCTTAGTTGTTCCAACTCACCCAGAAGTTTTAATCCTTCCCTGGTAGAGTATGAGGCTAAGACTTCATGGAATTTTTATTCCTAATCATAGGGAAACATATTACTCTGCTTCTTAATCCTGCTGGATAAAGATCTGAATCTTCAATAGTAATCTCAGGAGAATCTTCTGTCTGGCAGGTCTTTGGCTTGCCAAAAGCATAACCTTTTATTGCTCACTCCAGTTTGCTCCACTTTGTCAATTGATTTATATTACCGTCTGCTTCTTTGTTACTGTTTTTCTCATTTGATATTTTTAGTGTTCTGTTATTCATTTATTGCTTTACCTTTGATTTTTAGTTTTGAGGTTTAATATTTGTTTGTAAGCTGATTTGAGCAGCTTTTAGCTGGAAAAAGGAGTAAAAACACACGCAACCAGCAGAAGTAAATAACCCATCCATCTTAAATATTTCAAATATGAGATTAGAATGTTTACAAGGTTTGTCAGCTAACAACTCAATCCCTGTCCAGAAGTGTGTGGAAGTTTAGACAAGAAAAGGACTATGGAAATAAACATCATTACTATTATATAATAATAAAAAATTACAGTTCATATATGTTTCCAAGCAAGAATAAAGTAAAAAAGGGCTCTAAAACATTTTTTAAATAAAAAAACTAAACTAATGTCTTAACCAAAACAAATGAAAACCCAAGGCAAAGACCATTTCCCCCTCAAACTGTTCAACTAAAATGCATGCAAAAGCTGTAAAGTGTCAAGAAACTTTTGATTCTGCCTGCCCAAAATAGCTTTAGGCTTTGGCCTAGCTAATATTGCAATATATCAAATACTAATAAACTAAAGGAGCTACAACTTGCTGTGCTATGCGAGTCCATTAAATTACAATACTACATAACCGTGGCATTGTAATACAATATAGAGTGGCAAAATACCATTATAAAGTACAATATTAAGTTGCAAACTTCATTATGAAGCCATGTTGACAAAATAAAAATAAAATCAATATGTCTATTTTGAAGCAACTCTGGGAACGCTATACCAAGAAACCAGGGAGGGGGGGCACACACTGCCCAACGACAACCCAACCCCAAATAAAATCCAAACAATTTTGCTGCAGCCTTTTAAAATCTGGGAAGCAGAGCATGCTTTTGTGGATTTAAACTTCATTAAGAACATACTAAAAGCTCTGCTTAAGCTAATCAAAAGTCTGCAGGCAGAGTAGTAATGGATGAGCCTCCCCCGTGTCAATTCAGAATGTACCTACATCAAACATGTTCATTTGGGTTCTGTCGAATGGGCCCAATTTACCCCTGTGTTGTGTTAAGATGCGATTGCACTGCCAGTGTTATCATCAGGAGCACAACAATGGCTTCCTGACACAACATTGGTCCCCAGCGGCCCACTGAGGAAGAGTAGGGAGCAAACGGTATCTCTCATGGTTTTTATTACCAATGCTTCACAGCAACTGATTGAGGCAGAATTATTAAGGAGTGATGAGTAATCCTGAACTCACTGCCAATTCCATCTCAATTCACCAGGGACAGTTGAGAAACGGAAGATGTCAGTGGATCAATGACACTGCATTTTTAGGGTGTCTCCACACTGTCAATTGAATACAGTGGTACCTTGGTTCTCAAACGCCTTGGTACTCAAATAACTTGGAACCCAAACACTGCAAACCCGGAAGGAAGTGTTCCGGTTTGCGAACATTTTTTCGGAAGCCGAACGTGCTCCCTTTTGAGTGTTACGCTTCTGATTTGAGTGCCACACTTCCGTTTTGAGTGTTATGCTGAGGTCTGTCTGTTTTTGCTATTCATTTTGCATTTTTGTTCTTGAGGCTCTTTTCCCTTTGTTTTTTTGTGACTGTGTGGAACCCAGTTCAGCTACTGATTAGTTGACTGATTGTGTGACTGCAGTACATTGTTTATTGCTTTTATTTTATGGATCAATGGTCTCATTAGATAGTAAAATTCATGTTAAATTGCTGTTTTAGGAATTGTTTTTAAGAGTCTTGAATGGATCGATCCATTTTTGTCTTACTTTCTATGGGAAAGCATGCCTTGGTTTTGGAACACTTCGGTATTGGAATGGACTTCCGGAACGGATTAAGTTTGAGAACCAAGGTACCACTGTACTGGCAATTTAGGTTCATCCAATTCAAGTATCTTCAAGTGCTCTGTCACCCTAGCACAACAAACCTACTTTTCCCCAAATAAATAAATAAATAAAAAGTAGCTTTTATGATTTGAAAAGTGACAGATGAAAAGTGTGGGATGAATGAATGATTAATGGGAAGATGTGTAAACACTTTGCAAGCAAATCAGGATGAGTGCTTATTATCAATGTCGGCTATCCATCACCACATACCTCGAGGTAGCTTTGTCATCTGTACGGATTTGAAAGGGATCCCAATGGACAGGAAAGGTCAGTTGCCTGAGGATGTACATATTGGTTGCAATTTTTAGGGACAAGCTGATAGGCGAGAGGTTAACTGGCAAGGCAGTGTCTTATCTCGAACAATCCTAGTTTATCTGCCTGGGGAGAAGCGTGAGGGGAAGTAACTTACAATTTTGTTCCACGTAGCTGTGGGGAGGGATTAACTTTGTCAGTAGTATATGGTTATAATTAAAATTAATATCTAGCTTCAAGGACACCGGTTTTGAAGAAGGCCCCTTTATTGACTGCTACCTCTGAGATAGATGAGAGGAAGTAATTTTGATGTATTAACTGTGGAGAAGGCCTGACTTTTCCTGTGATTATGGAGGGGCCAATAAAGGCTTGGGAGTGCCTGAACATGTCCGGAAAAGGGTTGCTGTGCCATCTCATGCTGAATGCAATTTACTTGTTTGGGAGGAGGTAATGAGTTCAGGGTTGGACTGCATAATGCATTAAGACAGAGGAGTTGATGGAAGCACAAACTCCTCGGACTGGAGTCTGCAACACATATTAAAATTTCCAGTAGGACTTCCAATTGTTATGCTGTAAGTCAAAGAAAACACTCACGTCGTTGACATCATCTACGCTGCTGGAGAAAATATGGAATTTCAAAATGAAGCTGCATGCGCTTGGCAGGTAATAGCATGTAGCAGAAATTCCTGGCTGGTCATAAATTGCTAAAGCACAGGACTGCAAAATTTGTAGTGAGGCAATGCAAGATGGGCTGGAGGGCTCTTTGCAGCTTGGAGGGTCACAAGTTGCCATTTGCTTACCATGTTACAGAACAAAACTGGTCTCATTTAAAGATGACTTAAGATCTCCACTTGCCAAATTGATATTATTAGTATTAGTATTAGTATTAGTATTAGTATTAGTATTAGTATTAGTATTAGTATTATTACCCCACCTATCTGGCTGAGTTTCCCCAGCCACTCTGTTCAGCTTGCAGCAGAATAGTAAAAACATGATAAAACATCAAAATTGATGAAAACGTAACATGTTCCAATTTTTCATTATCTATGAACAAAGGTATTGGGACACGGGTGGCGCTGTGGTCTAAACCACTGAGCCTCTTGGGCTTGCCGATCAGAAGGTTGGCAGTTCAAATCCCCGTGACGCGGTGAGCTCCCATTGCTCGGTCCCAGCTCCAGCCAACAAGGTAAATGTTAGGTTTCAGGGACTACTGCTAATTCAGGAGATGGGTAGATAGCTAGATTAATAGCTAGCTGGATTGGTAGGTGATAGATTATAGATAGTTAGAGACATGAAAAACAAGTGAATGAGAAGATGCAAATTAGATTTACACAACAAATAATTGATAAGATATTACAGGCTACCATGTGAAACATAACCAGACACAGAAAAGACCTTTTCTGGTATAACAGTAAACAACTGGTATAAGACTGTCTGGGAAATAGCCCTTTTAGTGTGACTAACAAATAAGTTAAGGTTGTCACGTGGACAAATCAATGAGGATGTCTTTGAGCCAGTCTGGTTTGATTTTATTACATATTCCAGAGAGTGTATGATCTTCCCCACCAGCCTTTAGTGCAATTTGGTTGGTCTGAAAAATGCTTCAACATTTACCCCTGCCTTCGCATTCATATTCATTAGCGCCTCATTTTGTATTACCCATAACATGAAAAGAAAATGAACACTTCTGCAAAACAATCATATGGGCATTTGATACTTAGCTGCAGTATCTGAGGTATTATATTAGAATCCAATCAAAAATTTTGAGAGTATTTGGCTGTACAATATTGTCAGTTAACAGTTAATTTCACCTTCATTACTTTGGTTTTATTAAGAATATGTATGCTTACCAATGATATGAAATCATATGTCTGAAACGCTATTATAAACACAGTACAAAGGTTTTGCCATGCAGGAAAGATATATAACTTTTATGATACTTATATAAAGTAGGTTTTTTTTTCTGCGGGGACACAGGGGGATGCATACCCCTAAACATTTTGTGAATCTTTGTACTTTTGTCCATTTACTGTATCCCCCCCCCCCGATTTGAATGATAAAATGGTGATTTTCTTGAGTCAAAATGAGAGTACCCCTAAACATTTTTTTAGGACAAAAGCACTGCTTATATGCACTATTTGTTATACCTTTATTTCTTTTGTAAAACCCAATAAAAATGTTATAATCAGTGTGTTTTGTTTTTTGTTTTGTTTTGAAGAAGAAAAGGTGCCGGAACTCACCTGACATTGTTACAGTAAGTGCCACATTTTAAACATTTTTTGAGGGTGAGGTGCCCAGACAGATACTGGGGAGCAAGGTGTGGTCAGCAGCGGAAGAAGCCGCTTGGGCGTCTGGGGCGGCGTGCATGCCCTGCGTTCAGAGGTGGGGCCAGCCACCCATGGGGCGGGGCCAGCCGGGGCAGGACGCTCCATGGGGCCTCTATGGAGTCTGCCTGCCTCCTCCCGCTCAGCCACCCTACAGCTGAAGGAGAGGCGGTGGGCACACCGTTTGGGGCACTTCAGAGTCTGTGGGTGTCCAAGCCACCGTGTCACTCTCAGGAGATACATGTGGCTCGGGCGTGCTGCAGGCCCCATGGTGAGTGCCGCCTGGTATTTTGTCGCCCCCTCAGTGGTGACACCCGGGTGAGGAGATTTCACCCCTCCCATATCCAAGAATCTGCTGATGAGTCTGGTGATTTTCCAGAAAGGAGGGGGCGGTGTTCTGCTCTCTACTTATTCTGCTCCAGCCTAACATCAAAGAGCCAGTCAGTGTCAGAGAGAGAGAGAGAGAGAGAGACTGAGTGTTAGAGAGAGATCGTGTGCATAAATAAGGTTGCTGCTAAGAGCAGCTGCAGACACTCAGTGCAGTTCAGCATTTTCTCTTAGACCTCATTTAGCTCTGTACGTAGTTGTGTATTATAGTTGTAGATAGAATAAAAGAAGATATTCTACAGAGCTGCTCTCCGAGTCGTTTATGCTCTGCTGTACTCTGCTATACCCTGCTGTGCGACGACTGTCTTCTTGTTGGAGTGAATCCGGTGCTCACAACTCTAAGCTGTGAGTCCACAGCACTTTGACCTGTTCCTGTGCAGAAGGTGGTCTCTGGAAGTGCTACACAGCTCGCCTAGCCCAGTCGGGGCTGAAGTGGATGAGTCCAGTCGGTGGCACTGGCTCAAGGGCGATGCTGACACTGGGACAGCCCGCCACCACCACACACCCCTTCCTCTGCCCCTGGATGTGGTGACAAGGTGCCAAAGAAAAGCCTGTCCTGTTCTACGCTGCCCTGCAGCCCTCGGAAAGATGCTTTTCCAGTGACAAAATAAGCTTCATTTGCTAATCCGATTATGTGGAATCAGGGGGCCATCTGCTCCTTTGCCTCAAACCAACCCTGCAATCCACATGGGCTAGAGGCTTAGGCCTTCTGCTGACACTCTCACCATCGTAATCATTTAACAGCCTTTTTTCTAGTACGGCACTGAATTATAACAAGATAAGATATCTCAGATACCAATGGGAAGGGGAACGCACACATCGAGTAGGTCTCATTTTGCATTGCTGCAGGATGTTGTGGTTCAAATTCTCCATTGACTGCAGCCATTACAGCAGAGCTCAGCATTAGACATCATAGCAGGCATGACAGTTTGATGGATTGCACTAATATATCAACCGATGTAGCTTTTCGAAGATGCGCTGCACAAAGCTTTTCTCAAAGTGTCATATCTGTGATGAAGGTGTTTTGATTGTGGCAATGCCCTGCCATTAGAGCTCCTGTGCTACTCAGTCCTCTGCATTTTAACTCAAAAGTAAGTTAGATATGCCAGTATTACAGAAAATGAACAATACCTCCCTGCCCATCAGCATTTGGCTCAATCTGGTTGATCTCAATTTAAATTTAAGCACAAATGGTGCTTAAATTGGTGACTCGCAGCTGTCCATGAAGGCGCAGGTCAATTCTGTGTCCAGGGCAACTGTCTACCAGCTCCATCTGGTACACAAGCTGAGACCCTACCTGCCCGCAAACTGTCTCGCCAGAGTGGTGCATGCTCTGGTTATCTCCCGTTTGGACTACTGCAATGCCCTCCACGTAGGGCTACCTTTGAAGGTGACCCGAAAACTACAAATAGTCCACAATGAGGCAGCTAGACTGGTGACTGGGAGCAGCCGCTAAGACCTCATAACACCAGTCTTGAAAGACCTACATTGGCTCCCAGTACATTTCCGAGCACAATTCAAAGTGTTGGTGCTGACCTCTAAAGCCCTAAATGGCCTCAGCCCAGAATGCCTGAAGGAACGTCTCCACCCCCATCGTTTAGCACTGAGGTCCAGCGCCGAGGGCCTTCTGGCGGTTCCCTCACAGCAAGAAGTGAAGGTACAGGGAACCAGGCAGAGGGCCTGAGCAAGCAGATCTCGGTAGTGGCACCTGTTCTGTGGAACGCCCTCCCACCAGATGTCAAATAAATAAACAACTATCTGACTTTTAGAAGACATCTGAAGGCAGCCCTGTTTAGGGAAGTTTATAATGTTTGATGCTTTATTATGCTTTTATATTTGTTGGAAACTGCCCACAGTAGCTGGTGAAACCCAGCCAGATGAGCGGGGTATAAATAAATTATTATTATTATTATTATTATTATTATTATTATTATTATTATTATTATTCACTTTAAACCACACTCACGTTCATCAACATGCCAATACTTTATATTGCTTCATTGGTAACATAACAGGGAAAAGGACTATTTATTGTTCATGCTTAATCTAAGCACAACCACAAGAGCTCCTTATTGGGCTTTTAGCTATACAATATTGAATTTTCATTCTGTCCTATATTGTTTTCCCTTTGTTTTTGTTTTTGTTTTTAAACCAGTTCACAAACCAAGAACCTATACATTGACAAATACTAATGCACCCTACATTGCAGATATTACTCTATTTTTCTGATATGCAAATGACTTGAGAAGCCTATTAGGTCCATAAATTACCATATAGCATATACCGTATTTTTCGTTCTATAAGACGCACTTTTTCCCTTCTGAAAAGCAAAGGGAAATGTGTGTGTGTCTTATGGAGCGAATGCAGGCTGCGCAGCTATCCCAGAAGCCAGAACAGCGAGAGGGAGCACTGCTCAGCACTCCCTCTTGCTGTTCTAGCCTCTGGCTTAGCCGTGCAAAGCCTCTTCAGGGCAGAAGAAGAAGAAGAAGAGTTTGGATTTGATATCCCGCCTTTCACTCCCTTTAAGGAGTCTCAAAGCGGCTAACATTCTCCTTTCCCTTCCTCCCCCACAACAAACACTCTGTGAGGTGAGTGGGGCTGAGAGACTTCAAAGAAGTGTGACTGGCCCAAGGTCACCCAGCAGCTGCATGTGGAGGAGCGAAGACGCGAACCCGGTTCCCCAGATTACGAGGCTACCGCTCTTAACCACTACACCACACTGGCTCTACCACACTGGGTCACCACACTGGGCAGGGGGAGCCTACCCTGAAGAGGCTTCGTGCTCTTGCTATTCTGGATTCTGGGATTCAGAATATTCTTTTTTTTGTTTTCCTCCTCCAAAAACCAGGTGCGTTTTATGGTCTGGTGTGTCTTATAGAGCAAAAAATACAGTCAACACAAAAAAACCAGCAGCAATTGGTTGTTGACAAAGGACAGCTAGACATAAAAAGGGCCCCATTATCTTCAGTAGCTTAGGGCCTCATCAAACCTAAATCCAGCCCTGGGGGTGTGTCCTGTTTCCCACCACCACAAACTTGGGTCCATGCTATCTTCATTTGCCCCCTCCCTGGAAGCCTATTGGGGTAGCAGTCTCCCCCACACCTCCTCATCTGACCAGTCCCTGACATTGTGCTACACTCAGCACAATGCAATAATGTGATTGTTGCATAAATAGCAACTTTGATGTGCCCATGTTGGCATGAGCATACACACCCCAAAACTCCCAACGTCTCTTCCTGATGTGGAAAGTTAAGAGTGGGATGGCCTCTTCCCAGTATCACCACACAGTTGTGGCCAGAATTTCTGCCTGGCAGATCACCTTATTGGTAGGCATTGCTTTTGTCTCCCGTGGAAGAAGCCATGCTTATGAAACCTTGTTTCTTATCTTTCCTATAAAGAAAGAAGCAGAGAGAGATGTTTGGAAAGGGAGGGAAACGTGGCAAAGTCATCACTCCTGCACTGCTACAAAGAAAGCAACATCTTACCCTTGTTTCCAAATAACCTCTCAAAAAATAATCTTCCTAAACATCAAATTAGCAACCTAATTTGATTTTGCAATTGCTGTTAATATTAGAGCATGTCTTAATTTGCTGTTAAAGATACATACAGAGATTTAGCAGCCTTCCCCCCACCCAAGAGTAACAGTTCAATGGCATTTGATAGGGAACTGTATGCTATGAATAATCTTCAGGCTTGATTGCTTGTACTCTGATGAATGACAAACATAATTTTTCCTGGGCTCCTAGAATATATTTAAATGGTTTCATTTTGTATTTCTGAATTGACAATTTGATAGTGTTCAGTGCAGTGTGCTTCAAATGTTACACATTTCATATGTATGCTCGTAGATTATAATCAACCTAGGTTTGTCTGGGCTGCTGGGAATTATTTGTTTTTTGTTTGGTATAATGTAACAGTTTAATGACATTTGTTTCGGCATGCTTCAAATATTAAACAATTAGATGTATACCAACGGTTGAAGGGTTTCGCCTAATTTTTGTAGGGCTGGTGGGATTTATTCTAGTGGAGGGTTTTGCTTTGTTTGCTTGTTTGTTAGCATATAATTATTAAAAGGACTGTTGACACACAGCTACTAAAATAAATAGAGACAGGTGGAATTTGCGTCAGCACCTGAAATTCATAAAATGCAAAATGTTTGGGAAGAGGATAAACCCACTTTGAATAATGCAGTATATGGATCATATAGGATCTCTCTGGAAGGCTGAGTCACCTGCACCAGCCTCCTATAATACTGTCTGTGGTTTTGTAAATGTAATGGGGGGAAAAACGAGCATCCTTTAAATTGATTTATTATGGCTGTCCCCACAAATCTTTGCATGTCTGTGGCATGAGGGTAGAAAGGAGAGCCCAGTTTCTGCCATGCAAACCAGAGCCAGTTGGAATGTTCTGGATGTCACTATGCATCATGGGAAGTGTAACTCCCATATTCAAATACACCTCCAGCTCCTAAACAAAGTTTAATCCAGGCAACATTAAAGCAATAAATTATTCCTCATGAGTATTGTTGAAAAGGGCAGCTTCTGTTTCTGCTTGTATCTTGCTTACGGTGTAAACTGTTTCAGATCTTCAGCAGGTTCCCTAGTTGGGTCTTCTCCATGCAGGATAATATGGAAAAAAACCGCTTTTTTGTTTGGTTTTTTTGTTCTTAGCCTATAGCAAGACCTGTAGAAGGAATCTTCCATGGCTTGGGTTACAATGCCTCTGTCTGCCTGAAGGTGTAATTACAGCTCATTTTTTAAAAAATAACATTCCACCCCAGTCCCGGTTCTTGGAACCACTGAGTCATGAGGAACGATAAAGAATAGTTTTAAGTAGGCTTAGTGCAGTAGCCATGATCATAGAATTGTAGAGTTGGAAGGGACCCTGAGGGCAATTCAGGAATGTAGTACAACCCCCCTGCAATACAGGAATAAACAATGTATAAAAAACTAAACTTGGCAGAGCTGCCCCTAGAGTTTTTCTGTATAGCTTTGGCTAAAGAACTGCCTGTTTCCATGTGAACCTTCCCAGACCCTGAGATCATCTTCTGAGGCCCTCCTTCGTTTGCCTCCTCCTCGAAAGATGGTGGCAACACAAGAATGGGGCCTTCTTTGCGGTGGCTCCCCATCTGTGGAATGCTCTCCCCAGAGAAGTTCCCTTGGTACCTTCATTATACACCTTTAGGCGCCAAGCAAAAATGTTTCTTTTTGACCAGGCCTTTGGTTGACCTGATCGACATCCTATACGCTTTTAAAATGCAGCTCTTTTGGTGCGTGTGTGTTATTGTTTTCATTTTGATTTTATATATTGTGATCTTTTCTGTGAACCACCCTGGGACCACTGGGTATAGGGCGGTACATAAATTATTTAAATAAATAAAATAATGGCAGGGACAGCTAATACGGTATCGTCCAGATATTGTGAACTACATTTCCCATGATATCTGGTCACTGGCCCTCCTGGCTGGGGCTGATGGAATTTGTAGTCAAAAACATCTGAAGGGCCCATTGATTGCTCCCGCTGCTATATGGAATACACATCTATGAATAGGGACATTCTATTCCACATCAGTAGAATGCCCCGTTTTCTGAGTACTTGTCATTTACCCATTTAAAATATCATGAATGCTGTTGTTACATATTCTCCATTTCCATTCGACTTTCAAAACATTCGGAAACCAAAGCACAGCTTCTGATTGGCTGCAGGAAGCTTCTGCAGCCAATCAGAAGTCACTGGATCCCCGTCAGACGTTTGGCTTAAAAAAATACTTCCCAAACCAGAACAGTCATTTCTGGGGTTGTGGCATTCAGGAGCCAAAACGTTTGACTTGCAGGCCATTCAGGATCCAAGGTACGACGGTACTGTGTTTTGACTCAGAGGGAGAAAATCCCTGATTCACTTTGATTTGCTTCATTATACACAGTGCTTTTTTGGGGGGGTGTAACCAGGGGTACGCATACCCCTAAACATTTTGTGAATATAAGTTTGGCCTCATTGAGGGGCAGTAATTCAATATGAGTAGGAAAATGAGAGTACCCCTAAATATTTTTTTAGAAAAAAGGCACTGATTTTATGGCCTCTGTAGAGAGCAAATATTCACCTCTCATATTCTGTGTCACATAACTCTCTAGCCACACAAACTCTGCTGGTTCCAGTCCCTGCCCCACTCTCTTTCTATATTTCTCTCTCTCTCTCTCTCTCTCTCTCTCTCTCTCTCTCTCTCTCTCTAACACACACACACACACTTCACAGACCACTTGTTTCAGATGCCACTCCTGAAGGTGAATTATCTACTCAGAAAGAAATATCAGCTATCACTTTAGATAAAACCTTAGTGATTGACTCAACCAGAGTAATCAAGATCGGGCAAATTCATATCACCATGACAATGCACTGTTCACCTCCCACCTCAAGTGAAATATCTTAATAGCAACTTCAACAGCCATAGGTGGACATATCCACTGATACCCGTCTGTTTCATTAGCGCCCTGTCCTGCTTATATAAATGACTCACAGCGGAAAGTGGGGAAATAAATAAATAAAGGGCATTAATCAAAGACTCCATTACATTCAAATGTATGCTACCACAGTGTGCTGCAATTTCTTATTTGTGGAAAATCAATTCCCCCATTTTTTTATTTTTTTATTTTGCTAAAAAGAATCCACTAAATGGCATTATGGTTCAGCAACCACCACCTTCATTAATTTTTGCTTGATATTAGAAGCAAACAAACTAGCAAAGGTTCGATTCACTTCAAAGGTTTGGTTAAAAAATCTCTGCCTTTGCCATCTAGCCATTCTGTTTGTGTATATAAGGCTTTTTCTCAGTCTATTAAAGATCTAATCACAGAAGTCCCCACAAAAGAGAACTCTCATATTAATGTACAGCTGTGCTGCTGCTACACTAACTTACCCTGCTTGCTTTTTAAAAAAAAGAAAAAGTAGATTGGCCCTATGGGACTACACAGCCATATGGTGCATGAGGAAATTGCTCTGTAAGTTTGTACTTGATATACTTCAGTGCCAAATGAAAGGAATGGCAAGCCATTCACACAATCCATCTCACTTATTCAGTCCCATATGCATATTTCAAATAATCAGGATGGAAAGGGACCAATGGCTCGCTCATAATGGCTCACAAGTATATGCACCCAAAGAGGAGCAAGCTTTAGGTGATTCTGAATGAGTGATTCATCTTGCTGTAGATTTCCTTTCTCATAAGGCTGTCCGTGTCTTCATTTGAGGAGGCATGGACAGCAGCAGTAAGATCTAGAATCCTATAACAGGTTCACTCCAGTAACCTTTCATAATATGGTGCAATAACATTTCGTAATATGTTGACAAAATTGCCAACCACAAATGGATCTTCTCAGTTACGGATCTTCTCAATTTTGCACCCCCTTGGATCAGTTCCCTGTGTGGGGGAACTGCCCGTACCACCCTAAAACTGGTGCTGCTTATAATGAATTGACAACTGAGTAGGGGTAAAATGACTGAGTTGATACAAAGACAGACCTTTGGACCAGTTTCCAAAAAGCAGGGGGCAAGGTAACTGTTTTCTTCTTTCATTAAAAAACAAAAAAACAAAACCGAAAGCAATATGTCATAGACAGCTTTAGCAGTGGGTGTTACACCCAGAATTCCAAAATCTATTGGGGTCTGTCACAGCCCTGGAAAAAACTCCTGGGATACACCCAATCCAGCCAAAATGCTGGACTTTTACCCCACTGATTTATTTTGGGAATACTAGAGGCTTCATCCAAGCTATGCTGGATTTACTTCATACTCTAGCCAGACAACAGGTTTTCTGAGATCCAAGCGGCCAACATATATGTTGAAGCAACCTATTTCTAGAAGTCCTCCATGAGGGAAGCCTGCTCAACAGTTTCTCTCACATGCTACAGAATACAGTGGAACCTTCAGGTTACATACGCTTCAGGTTACAGACTCCGCTAACCCAGAAACAGTGCTTCAGGTTAAGAACTTTGCTTCAGGATAAGAACAGAAATTGTGCTCTGGTGGTGTGGCAGCAGCGGGAGGCCCCACTAGCTAAAGTGGTGCTTCAGGTTAAGAACAGTTTCAGGTTAAGAACAGACCTCCGGAACAAATTAAGTACTTAACCCGAGGTACCACTGTACTTACTTTTAAAAGCCTTATAGAAAGGATGTCAATTTTTTGTTCACTTTGCTGGTGCTTCATTGTGATTAGCAGTTTTAATACATGTTAAAGTTTGGGGGGGGTTGTATTGTGGTTCATGATTTGCAAGTCATTTTCATGTGGTATAGATGCTTCAAAATGTTTGCATGCATGTACACATAAAACCCTAGTCATGCTTACTTGGAAAGGTTTTCTGAAGATTTCAATAGAATTTTCGGGACAATAATGTGGACAGTAGCATTCCCCCCTGATGTTGAGTGTTATTGACACTTTGCCATGATGAGGAAGATGGGCAAGGCAGCATTCAACACACCGCAGAGCCAATCCAACACTCCATGACAGATTGTCTATCTTTTAAAAAATCTAATCCAGCAGACCTCAATAAATGCATTTGATAGGTTATTCCACTGCAGCTCCACTGTTCTTTCTATTTACATTCCTGAGCAAGCAGATCTCAATAACTGCACTTGATAGATAATGCCATTGCTATACTAGTCTTCTTTGTAATTATGAATCTGCATTGTGTCCTAGTCCCAATGTCTAGGGTAAACGTTTCCAGAAGCTTCTGTATCTTCTCCTCTCCCCATGGTGAGTGGTGATCTAGAATGAGGCTACTTGTTCCAGGTTTTACACACGGAGAGGGCCACATCCATTGAGAAGCAGTAAATGTCAACTGAGAAATGAAAAATGGCATTGTCACAAGGTGCAGTGAAAATAAAGAGTATGTGTGGCTCAAGTGAATATTCAGCCTCTTAAAACAGGACTGGTGAACAGTGTCCTAAAATATAGAAAATTCACAATAGGAAAATGGGAGACTTCTCTTTCAGCATAATTGTCTCGGTGATTGTGCTCAGTAGAGCTTATTCTCTAGAAGCAATAGAGGACAAACTGAAGTCAGTTCAGATTAAAAGCTGAATCTATCAGTTTCACACTTTCCAAAACAATATAAGAACTGAAACACGTCTTCTGAATTTTGTGACACAGTTCTCTCCAACTAGTGTTAAGGGGGGGGAAACCCCTATGTATTAGGGGAAGTGATGCATTAAAATGAATAATTTTATTGGTAATAACATAAAAAAATATAGAGAGAGGCAATTGCTTGCAAAATATGCACATTATAAAATATGCTTATTAGAAGAGATTTGCACTAAAATGCTGGTGAATTTACATGATGGTTTTTTCCCTCGCAAATTGCAGCAAAATGTGGAGAACTGAATTTAAGAATGGAAAACAAAAAATACAAGAGAAGCAAAAAGAACAGATCTCTCCATCCCTACTTCCTAGTAAGTGTGTTTTAGATGGTCATCTAAAAGTTAGTTCACTTGATTTGTCTAGGACTAGGGTGTGTGTGTGTGTGTACTGCACTTGCTCACTCTGTACATGAACTGATCCATGGCAGAGATAAATGTGATCACAGCACTGTTACAAAAATTCTGTCTAGGGTTTTAGATCTGTGATAGACCACTTATGTGTACTGGTCATCTGAGAATGTTGCAATACGCAAGCCATAAGCATGCCTGTGTAAATGAAACACAAAACCAATTTTCAAGCTGAAGTTTTATATTCTCAATTAAACAGCCAGGACTTTCTGCTATGTAGTAATTTCATTTTTAAAATAAAAAAGCCAATTAATAGATATTATACCAGACACAGACCTACTTTCAGGTTGCTCTTGTCAGAATTCAAGGTCATAAGGCTTCCTCTTTTTCAAATGCAAGGAAAGCTTACTTCGTCTTGGACAGACTGTGATGTATGTTTTGTTTGTATGTCATCTATAATTTTTGCTGAAAAAAATGCAGGAAATGTTATTTCTCTTCACAGGAATGAGATTACCACATCCTAATTTTATCATGAGTGTCAGGATATATCCCTTATTCTGTTTTTTATAAGCTTCATTGTCTGAAACTGTATGGATCTCTAAGCTATCATTTTTTCTTTCATGATGGAGAGAGAGAAAAATTGTTGGACACCCAGTCTTATAATGTGAAGAATAAAATGAAACTGATGTAGGGGGATGTAAAAATGACCTCTCCTTCATTCACCATAAATCCATTTGTTTTTATTACTAATTTTCAAATTGTTGTGGAACTCTAATGGCTATTTTAAATATTTTTTTAGTGGCAGGGAGTAAAAAGCTCAATATATTCTCTGAACCACTGAAAAGCAAACTGGAATGAACTCACACATATTTGTGGAGTATGTATATGATTTAGATAGCAAGATATTTCCAGATCCTGTAAATAAATGAGCACACAGGTTAATTAGCTGGCTGGGGGGCACAAAACAAAGAGTTTAAGTAAGACTTACTAATTTTTAGTTTGGGTGGGAAAGTAATCCAGCACCCCTAACCTTTAACTGATGGATCTGAGTAATCTTGCTGATAAAATTCAACCAGTATGTTTTTAAAACCATACTTCTTTTCTGAATTGCAGTGGTTCAGATTCCTCTACACCTTATCAGCGCCTGTCTTTTCAATAATTTATAAAATGACCTTTAAATAAAACAATTTAATGAGACCAAACTGTGATTAATCCTTCTTTAATTCCAGACCAAGTTCATATTTAGTTCTTTGAATGAGCCATTATATGTTTTCTGTGATCAAAATGATGAGTTTTAATCTTAAATTCCTTATTTTCTTCTCATACAAAATCGGCTTCTTCTTCTTTTTTAATCCCAGTGGGGTGTTTTATCTCTGGCTTGCATAAATATTGCAAATGAGATGCCAGAAGCTTCCAGTTCTATCATTTACCTGATTAAATATACTTTGGAAAGGGTTTACAACTGAAGACCCTACTGTATGAAATCTGAAACAGAATAAAAACTTCCGAAAAATCTGCAAGGAGTGTTGAAGACTCACTTCAACTCCTAAGTAATATCTTGAACCTCTGCTTAGAAAAGCAAGAAATATAATAGTATCACTTGTGATTTTTAAAATATATATGTATATATAAATGATAACATATGACTTACGAGTTCAAATTAAGTTCTTGAGTACAATTGGCAGCTATTAATCATAAGGAATACTACTAGGGCCGGCCCACCCATGAGGCAAGGTGAGGCAACCATCTCAGGTGGCACAATCCTCAGGGATGGCATATCTCGATTCCAAGGAATGCATTGCTGCTGGCGCCACTACTTTCTGCTCCTTGGAGCTGCTGTTTCCTTGGCAACCCATGCTGCCTCCACAGTGACCCCTCAGCAAATAGCAGGCACTTCTGGTCTTCCCTACCCCTAGGGAGGAAATGGCAGGGGCTAGCCTCTGGACTCTGCACCCACCAGCTGTGATTCAAACCACCGCCCGCCGCCCACCATGACTGCCTTTGATTCCCACTTCAATCATCAGGTATGGTTGGTTTGGTTCCTCCCTTTTACCCAATGTTTATCTACACTCACCCCATCTTCCCATTTTGCCTTATGTGCCCAAAGGTATTGGGTTGGCCCCATTGTCCAACCACATATCTTTTAGGGAAATCCACAATGTCCACACTGGAAGCATGTATCCCATGGACTGGTTGTGAAACAGCTTGTTCTCTATCTTCCTGCTGGGCAAGCATGATTAAAGTTCAAGTGCACAGTCCAACAAACACTCAAGTAAGACTCATGAGGAGGGTGTGTGGAGTGGGGAGAGAGCCCTGAAGGCCAGCTAGAGAGACCTAGAGCAATCCATTTCACAACCAGTTCATAGGACACCTTCCAACATGCTTCCAACATGGACCTTCACTCTAGGAATTAGACTTTATACTTCTGGTGAAGTATGCTCTGGAATGCAAACCCCACCCCCCCAAAAAAAACCCAACCCCAAATCTTATGCCAGAGGAGGCCTGTGATCTAATGGATTCTGGGAAAGGATCCCAGAAACTGTAGAATATTTCAGATAACCCACTGCTTAATGAAAGTGGAACGATCGCTCCTGAAGGAGTGTCTCCACCCCCATCATTCAGCCCGGACACTGAGGTCCAGCACCGAGGGCCTTCTGGCAGTTCCCTTATTGCGAGAAGTGAGGTTACAGGGAACCAGACAGAGGGCCTTCTCGGTAGTGGCGCCCGCCCTGTGGAACGCCCTCCCATCAGATGTGGAGGAAATAAGCAGCTATCTTCTTTTTAAAAGCCATCTGAAGGCAGCCCTGTTTAGGGAAGTTTTTAATATTTAATGCTGCATTGTTTTTAACACTTTATTGGAAGCTGCCCAGAGTGGCTGGGGAAACTCAGCCAGATGGGCGGGGTATAAATAATAAATTATTATTATTATTATTATTATTATTATTATTATTATTATTATTCACTAGGAGGTTATTTCATCTCATGAGGCTTCTCCCTGGTTTGGAAACCTCCCTGGTCCTTGCCTTATGGATGTTGCACTCCAAAGTTGGTATACGCAAATTGCGGGCATGCTAGGGGCAGCTTGAGACATGCTGGGGTAATAAGTGGAGGCATCAATCCAAAGTATCATCAACTTCCTATTCCTGTGTTATGCCCTTGAAATGGGGGACAAATATGCCAGCATTGGAGCTGTATATGTATTCATGAGATATATTTTTCTTTCTTTTTCTTTTTAATCAATTCCCCAGAAATAAAGATACAACAAGGAAAAACACCACTTTGTCAGCCTTTGCTTCTTCCTCTTGCCCCCTCGCTAGTCTTTAAGAAAATGTAATTAAGCGTGGCAATCTTGAGCTCTGCAATAAAGAGGTGATAATTCTGGGTTGCTGAGTTCACATTATTCACACTACTTTTGCATCATGCCCACACTGGATTATACATATGTGAAATCCAGATTTATTCTCTCTCTCTCTCTCTCTCTCTCTCTCTCTCTCTCTCTCATGAAAGGAAACACACATTTGGCTAGGCTGACAGTATGCTAGAGGTCTTAGCATTTTCCTTTCAATTCAACGCAATCCTGCCCCAGTTTCCATTGCACCTGGAGTGGATTAGTTTTGCGTATTAGGATGCTCCATTCACTTTATTGTGCCAATTAAGTTTTTGCACATAGCCAGAGCCTGAGCTTCGGTGCTGATGGATAGCATCTTTGTTTGAAATTTGCAGAAGCGAGCAAAGTAGAAAGGGGAAATGAAGAAAGGGTGATTGTACAGTGCAGAGCAATGATGGGGAGAGCAACAGATGTACATTTTACCTTTGCACACTGGGCTTGTTTCTCTGCAAACTCACCCATTCCTTCAGCCAGGCAAGTATCATCCGAGTTCAAGGATGCAGTCCAGCAAGACAACAACACTCAAGTAAGACTCAAGAGGAATGTTGCTGAGGAGAGTGTGTGGCCTGGGGAGAACCCTGAAGATCAGCTAGAGAGGCCTAGAAGTTCTCTCACCAAAGAGTACTTGATCCAAAGCTGGATTTTGGCATCCAGGGAATTATCATTTCGTTACCTATTTTTCCCCCTTTGTCCATCAACATGGGCTTGGGTCCCAGGAAGGAATAATTTCATTGAGATTTCAGCAGGTAATATTTTTGTACAGAGCTTTTGAAATGAATTTTTAAAGCCTGATTTTAAAAGCAGAGAAATATTTTTATTCTGTCTCCCAAGCCATGTGGTTTTAACCAAAGCCTTTCTGTTCTATTGTTCTTTCATTCTTCTGAGTTATCCCACCTCTTTTCCCAACCCCTTGCCAAACATCAAGGCCAAAGTGGGTCTTTTTCGCCTGATGGAGATTTTTCAGGACAAACTTTTATTTTTTGGCAATTTTACTGCCACAATTTGAATTCTTTTTGTTCCCGTCCCCTTTCTTTTAACAATGGATATCCTAAATCCCATTGCTGCTTTTAGCCCCCCAATGTTTAGACTTACAGAGAATAACTTTACCCAATGGAAGATAAGATTGGAAGTGACTTTGGGAATGAAAAGGGTTATCTCTTCCATTTCACAAGAAAAACCTACAGATGATGCAGCATTAATAAGCAGATGGGAACAGAAGGATGATGTAACAATGCATGTTATTATGGATAGTCTTTCAGACTCCCATCTACTTCGCAGCAACCATTGTGACACATCTGTTCAGATGATTGGCAGTTTACAGAAAGCCTTTGGCTTTACAAGCAAGCGTTCGCATGGAGCTTGGATGAAGGAATTATTTGAATGAAAGCTCGAGTCCAAGAAAGAGTGTAACAGTCACGGGACACAGTTCCTTGCTATTATTGAGAAAGTTTTCTACTTTTGGGAGTACAGTGGTACCTCAGGTTACATACGCTTCAGGTTACATATGCTTCAGGTTACAGACTCCACTAACCCAGAAATATTACCTCGGGTTAAGAACTTTGCTTCAGGATGAGAAAAGAAATTGTGCTCCGGTGGCACGACAGCTGCAGGAGGCCCCATTAGCTAAAGTGGTACTTCAGGTTAAGAACAGTTTCAGGTTAAGAACAGACCTCCGGAACGAATTAAGTACTTAACCTGAGGTACCGCTGTAACTTGAAACAAAATTTGAGACATTTGCCACTCATGGATGACAAGCCAAAGTCAACTCTACCTGATGTAACTGGTCATTTAAGAGAGGAATGCGCTGAAAGGAAAGCAGTTTCTCCAACCAGGACTGATGAGCTCAAAGCTTCAAACTATATGTTCCACCCTAAGAGCAAAGCCAAAACTCCTTCCAAAAGAGTTACTTGTTTCAGATGTAACAAAGAGGGACATATATCCACATTTTGTGAATCCTCTAAACCAGCAAAGTCTCCTTCATCTAAATAACCACATCCCAGGGGACAATGGACTCCAAATAAGGGAAATGGGACAAAGAAAGCAATTTCGTTTTGCAATAGAAGAGTGTAGGTGTAAACAGATGTGAAACAAAATCAAGCAAATTGTTAATAAACTCAGGATGTACATAGCATATGAGTTATGATAAATGCTTCTTTGGAAGTATTGAAAATATGAACCAATCAGTGGGTGGCAGGATTCAAATTCAAATGGTGGTATCATTTGTGGTATAGACTCAGGAACATTAACATGCAAACTAAGCAATCAATTGAAGGAAAATCATGTGGAAAGGGTCCTATATGTCCCACAATTAAATTGCAAGATGATCATCATGTCTACCTGGGGTAGAAAAGGTTTCTTTGTACAATTTGGAAATGGTAAATGCAAAGTAACCAAAGAGGACAAATTGTATGCTAAAGCATGTTGGATTAATGGTGTCTATGAGGCTTATATTTCAGCAGAGAATGCAAATGTGGCAAAGACGCACCAAAAGATTGAAGCAGACACAGAACTCTGGTGCAGAAGGTTTGGACACAGAGATATCAGAACCATTAAGGAGCTGAAATGCAACAAGGATAAAGGTAAACCAAAGTGCACAGACAAAATCAAGTGTGTAAATTGGATTACTGAGAAAAGTATAAAACCTTATACACTGAAAAGAGGAGCACCAGGGTGCTAGATCTAATCTACAGTGATGTAGATTATATTTCTACTACATTTTTCCTTGTCACTGACAAAAGGCTGGGACAAAAATGAAAGAAAAAATAGTGGCAATTCTTCATCAGAATCTTAAGTTTCCAGACAACAGTTTTCTACAAATCACTATACAGATGGAGCTTTAAAAAGTTTTGTATATTAGCTCTTGTATCTGTAAGGTTCTTTTTCAGACATTTCACAGCAGTGGACCTGTTTTACCCTGCAAAGAATTACAGACAATCTTGACTCTCTGCACCTCTACAATATATTCTATCAAAAATATGCTTTTCAGATTGGCAGTAGACCTTTAGGTGTGCACCTGAAAAAGTGCAATGTATGAAGAAGCTCATGGAGAGAATTTTTGCTTGTGTCATTTTTGTCTAATGAGACCAAAAATAACTTGAGGACTATGAAGGAGAATGAGGGCAGAAGTATCTGGAATTCCAGAACTCGCCTTTAGTTCCCCTAGTGAAAGCGTCTCTCTATAGTGTACAAAATTAGGTATTATACTGAAAAAGGAACATTTCAGACTGTATCACATCAGACTGTGGTGTAGGGATGTCATATTTTACTGTTCCTCTACAAACAAGAAGGAATATAAGCAGATAACATTTTCTATTCTGCTCCACATCCATCACAGGTAGCTGTTTCCGTTCCCCTGCAGTTCAGTTTCTGACAAAAACAATGCTATTCAAATTGCTGTCCTCTATGGTGAAATGTTATGCAATTAATTATGAAGTCCACATCGTTCATTTCAATGCAATGAAAACTGGAGGGGTGGCATAATAAATTGCACATCCTTTGAAGACTGAAAATAAGGACAGTGAACATCAATTGTATTCTCTGGATTGATTTCCATTCCAAACATTAGATGAATAAGTGAACACTGCCCCATTTCTAGTTTCATCAGAATTCTCTGACATCCCTACATACATGTTTCCTGCATATGGTAAAGGTAAAGGTAAAGTTAAAGGGACCCCTGACCATTAGGTCCAGTTGTGGCCGACTCTGGGGTTACAGCGCTCATCTCGCTTTATTGGCTGAGGGAGCCGGCATACAGCTTCCAGGTCATGTGGCCAGCATGACTAAGCCGCTTCTGGTGAACCAGAGCAGCGCACGGAAACGCTGTTTAACTTCCCGCCAGAGTGGTACCTATTTATCTACTTGCACTTTGGTGTGCTTTCGAACTGCTAGGTTAGCAGGAGCATGGACCGAGCAACGGGAGGTCACCCCGTCGTGGGGATTTGAACCGCTGACCTTCTGATCTGCAAGCCCTAGGCTCTGTGGTTTAACCCACAGCGCCACCTGCGTCCCACCAGCATATGGTAGGTGAGCACATTGGAGAAAGAGCTATCCTAAATTGACCAGAAACCTAAGGATATGCACATGAGCAATGAAGATCAGGCTCCTGCCCTGTTCTACTGCAAAACTGAAATTCACACGGATATGTGGGTTTTAGATGCCTGTTTACTAAAAACAAGTTACCTCTCTTGTGTCTCTCTCCATCTGCCCTCACCCATCAGAATGCAGTAGAAGTTTTTTTTCTTTTTTAAGGCATTTAAATGACAACAGAGGAAGCAGGAAAGGTTAAGTCATCAAATGTACACGCTGGAAAAAAAGTGCTGAGGACGAGATCCAAAAGAAGTTTCTGCTCCTCTCAGAGGGTCTTAGTGACAATATAATAATAAGCTCCATGGCAACCAATTGTGCTATCACAGAAAGAGGATTAGGAGGACTTCAAGTAGGGGGAATAAGCAGCAGGAGAAATCCTGCTCACAGCAAGCAATGCTCTTGCATTCTTGCAAATGGGCTAGCTGCTGTAATAAAATTAGGGGAAAGGTGATGTCAAATTATGTGAAAGGAGTTTTTGCCTTTTTCTGCTTCCTGTATCATTAATCAGAGCTTTGTGCTTCAGCCATTTCTACATCAGCCTTTCCAAAACTGCAAAATTATGCAGTCACAAATACCCCTTTTCTTGGGGAAGGTGGTGGAGAGAGTTCTTGGGTGAAATGGGTTATTTAGATACATTCCAATCTGGATTCAGGAGTGGCCACAGGACTGTGTAGCCCTGGGTCATCGTGTTGTATCCAGTGGGTTGCCAATATCTGGGGCTGTGCAGAGGGGTATGTGTGTGGGAGAGGGAAATGGACAGCGTGCACATGCACATTCAACTGTCTAATGGCATCTGCATTAAATAGGAGATCGCAGCCGCAGAGATTAAAAAAAGAGAGAGTCATTCTGTTGTCTGCAGAAGTTATTTCCTGGTTCACATGGAAAAGCCGCTATCAACTGAGCCCAGCAACAGAAGCATGCAGCTGTATTGAGGCAGCGTTGGGTATTGAAATTTTGTGCCCCAAACAATTTTGCACCCAGGGCAACCACCCCTTTGCCTCCCCATGCTATGAAACTGGTTGTATGACCTTTATAGAGAGTGGGACAAGTGTAATGTGACCCTGACCCTGCTTCACAATCTCTCTATGGCTTTCAGTACCATTGATCATGGTATTTTTCCTGGGCTATCCCTCTGGATCGGAAACTGAAGGTATGGTGCTACAGTGGTTCTGGTCTTCCCTATGGAACCGAGTCAAAAGTGTAGCACTGGGAGAGTGCTTTTCAGTCACTTGGCATGGTGGTATTTCATCCCCAAAGCTATTTGATATCTACATGAAGCCACCAGGAGCAGTTATTGGAAGTTATTAGAAGATGCCATCAATACATTGGTGACACTTGGCTCTGTTTCTCCATAACATCTGAACATCAGCAGAGGACATGCAGGCCTTGGATCAATGCTTGGACGCAGTGGTAGGAGGAATGAGAGAAAATAGGTGAGCTGGCAAGATGGAGGCACTGTGGGTACATTGGCCAGCTGCCTTCCATGGACAGGGTTGCACTCCCCTGAAGGATCAGGTACAGTTTGAGGGTGCTTCTGGAACCAGCTGTGTCACTGGAGGGCAAGGTAACCTCTGTTGCTAGAAGTGCCTTTCACCAACTGCAGCTGGCAAAAGAGCTATGGCTGGCAGAACTTGACCACAATAGTTGAGGCATTGAATACCCTCCAAATATCCCTTTTTTTCCAGGGACAGTCACAGATTTACAGAAGCTGTCTTGGTTTTGGATTTGATCCCAGAATGCCCTGCTTTTCCTTATTATGTCCCTATTTTCATGGGGAAACGTTGTAGGGTATGGCAGGACATGCCTATTTTCATTGGGGGATATGAAATAAGACATGCCCAGGGCTTTTTTTCAGCTGGAACATGCCGGGACTCAACTCTCAGGTGGATACTATTGCCATTATAAAAGAACAAGGGTGGTGTTCATGGTGAATTCCAGCACCTTTTTCTAGAAAAATAGCACTGAATGTGCCTATTTTCATTGGAGGAGGAGGAGGAGGAGGAGTTTGGACTTGATATCCCACCTTTCATTACCCTTAAGGAGTCTCAAAGCGGCTAATAATCTCCTTTCTCTTCCTCCCCCACAACAAGCACTCTGTGAGGTGAGTGAGGCTGAGAGACTTCAGAGAAGTGTGACTGGTCCAAGGTCAACCAGCAGCTGCATGTGGTTCACCAGATTACAAGTCCACCGCTCCTAACCACTACACCACACTGGCTGTAGGGGATGGCATTAATGACTTCAAGATTAGATCACAACAATGTGGGATTTCCCCTGTGCTTGATTTTGCATTTCATTGAGTACTGCACTGGTCGCCCATTTGCTAATGGGCCAAGTCTTTGAAGTTATTATAAAGCGCTTAAGATCATGCAGGATCTCCTCACCCTATATATGCCCACTAAAATGCTTCAATCTGCAGAACTGGCACTGCTTGAGGTGCCACGTAATAGTTGTTAAACACTAGCAAGAAATCAATCTTTTAGTGTACTCTTTGGAAAGCCCTGCTTAATTTATTTATTTATTGCATTCATGTCCCTATTCCCCCCCCCCCCCGGAGTTCAAGGTGGTATACATGTTTTTCTCCATCTTCATTTAATCCACACAACAACCCTGTGAGGTAGGTTAGGAGGAGAGACAGTAACTTTCCCAAGGTCACCCAGTGAACTTCGTGGTTGAGGAGCAATTTGAACCAGTAGAGACATCACCTTGCCAACAAAGGTCCATATAGTAAAAGCTATGGTTTTCCCAGTAGTGATGTATGGAAGTGAGAGCTGGACCATAAAGAAGGCTGATCGCCGAAGAATTGATGCATTTGAATTATGGTGCTGGAGGAGACTCTTGAGAGTCCCATGGACTGCAAGAAGATCAAACCTATCCATTCTTAAGGAAATCAGCCCTGAGTGCTCACTGGAAGGACAGATCCTGAAGCTGAGGCTCCAATATTTTGGCCACCTCATGAGAAGAGAAGACTCCCTGGAAAAGACCCTGATGTTGGGAAAGATGGAGGGCACAAGGAGAAGGGGATGACAGAGGACAAGATGGTTGGATAGTGTTCTCGAAGCTACCAGCATGAGTTTGACCAAACTGTGGGAGGCAGTGGAAGACAGGAGTGCCTGGTGTGCTCTGGTCCATGGGGTCATGAAGAGTCGGACACGACTAAACGTCTAAACAACAACAACAAATTCCAGATCATAGTCCAGCACTCTAACCACTACTCTAACCCTCTTTGAAGGGAAATAGATTGAAAGGGAGGTGTGCAGCTTACTTCTCTCCATCCCACTCTTATCCAGTCACCTTGCCGTTCAGGCTCTTAATGCTCACCCTCATATCGAAGGCAATTATAAGTGCAATTTGAAGCTATTGCTGCTTAATGCAGTCATTTGTGAAGAAGATTAATGACCATTTTCCTCCCTCAACAAATAACAAAGGTTAAACATCTAGCTACTGTGAGGGGGGAGGGATAAAAATCCTTAGGGGATATGCAAAGTGTGTGTGTGTGTGTGATTGCGTTGCATGCGAGAATTTTGGTCAGTGGCCTTTGGCAAGAGGAAACACTACACAATCGCTGGAATAATTCTCATAAAATAGCAATGCAATTCATTCTGATTCCTAGAATGGCCTTTTTCAACTAAGATTCCTTTAGGTACAGCCCAAATACTTAGAATTAGAAGATACAATTTGGAGCAAGGATTAGAAAATTGAATTATTATTATTATTATTATTATTATTATTATTATTATTATTATTACCACCCTGAGACCTGTGGGTATAGGGTGGTATAAAATTTAAATAAATAAATAAATAAATAAATATAAGTAACAACAACAATCAAATTTGTATATTGCCCTATAACTGCAAGTCTCAGAGCAGTTCACAAGATAAAATCACAAAATAAAATCACAAAATACATAATAAAAATAAAAACAAGAACAACCCCCCACTCCACCCCACACATTTTAAAAGGTGATTCACTGGATATCCATCAGCACAAAACCCAGTGTGGAATTATAGGCAAAAGAGGCAAGAATTAATGCATGACAAAGAAGACAAGTTCAACAATGGATTTTATCAAATTATAAGATCCAACAGAAGTATTGCATATGGTGGTTAAACAAGAGCCCTTATCAGGTGTTCTCCCCCAGTGCAAGTATATAAGCTTCTATCCAATGCAGCAATAATAGTAGCCTCACTGTCAGAGGAGTGTCACTTGAACAATGGTTCGCCCCTCTCCTCCTCCTCCTAATAATAATAATAATAATAATAATAATAATAATAATAATAATAATAATTTATTTATACCCCGCCCATCTGGCTGGGCCTCCCCAGCCACTCTGGGCGGCTTCCAACAGAACACTAAAATACAATAACCTATTAAACATTAAAAGCTTCCCTAAACAATGTGTCACCTAAATGTGTTCTGGGTTCCCCTCCAATCCCCCAGAGCAGATCTGGGGAGGGTGAGTTCTGGCGAGTTCTGGCTGAAAAAATCCCTAATAATCATCACCACCAGCATCATCATGGTTTTTTTGTGACTCACAACAATAAACAGTAGTACAAGATAGGGGGGAGATGCATGAACTAGAACATAAAAAACTTATGTCCCCAACAATCAACACGCATACCCATACCCCAACTATGTCACTGTAGCCACCATTAAAAGAACAAACTGGTGTGTGACTGGCAGGGAGATCCTTGTAAGATTTATGCCCCTGCATGATTCTAAATCACATGCAAATCATGTTTATCATTCTCCAAAATCATGATCTGCTTGTCAGGCTCCCAATACCCCACAACACCAGAATGCTGGAGCTGACAGAGAAGTGATGGGACCAGGCTTCAGCTGTGCTCTCATGGACTAAGTGTTCCTCAATCCAAAGCTTTTCTTGCACCCAGAAAACTATAAATGAAGAAAGCTTTTGTGCAGCCTTCTATGTAGCATACTAGTTGCGCGTCAAGGCCACAGTCCACCCCCCGGGTAATAAAGACACAATGACCCATGAATTAAGTTTAAATGTTAATGGGCAAATTTTGGCCACAACTTTATTGAATACAGAATGTGAGCGGTATTGGCTTAGGCATTGGAATCCAAAGCTATAACTGACCCCTGCCCGACTTGCATGGAGTCTGGTAAGTGTAAAGACCTGAAGAGGGAGATCAGTAGATGGCAATCGACTCAAGCTCTACCCTGGGGCTCCCGGTGGGTCATGGCATGGCCCTCACCCCTCCGCAGGCTTCAGACAAAATTCAGACCCCCAGATTCCTTTAACGGAATACCCTTGATCGTGGAGGGGCAGGTGATGACCACACCTCCCCTCTCCCCACATCACTAATCCAATGCCTAACCGCCAAACCTTACAATGTTGTGACGATTGCTACAAGGTAGGCAAAAACCAAGAGGCCAGTGCCAATCTGTCAAATGGGGGAAAAAATCCTACCAGGCCCCCGAGCTAAAATGGGCGACCAACCACAGTCCATAGCAAGGCCAAAGACACATCTAAAATAGAGGGTGGGTGGGCGGGTGTTCCATGGCTTGAGGCCAAGAAGGCTCCCAGCGTCAGGCTGCAGTTTAAATTGGCCCCATGGCTACAGCCCCACTCTCCCATTGGAGCACCTCCCTGGGGTGACCGTGGTCCCATACCCCAGTGTGGCATGGAGCACTGCTCCGTGCTAAAGAGGGGGTGTCCTGCTCCCATCGTGCAACCCAGCCCCTCAATTAAGAGGATCCGATTTGTCTAGGAGCAGGGATTTATGAATAGGTCAATCCTGCTTCTACCTGGAGTCTGTAGTGGTACAGCCAGAATTCAGGTTTATCGCTTTAGTGAAAACTAAGCCTAAGTATGCACTTAAGGACTATTTACTTGACTTTCGCGAGGAATTAATGAACAGAGGTGGATTTCTTACCTAATGTTATAAAGAATTTAGCTTCATTTGAGGCATTTAAGTCTTGAAATGTTCCGAACTGTCAGCCCCAATTTTGGTAACTGGTTCAGGAAGGCAACGTAACATGACAGTTAGTGTAACAAGGTGTGACATGTCATCCCCATAATACATCAGGTTTAATAACAGAGCTCTTTTTTATCCTAAACCTCCCCAACTTTTTTTATTATTTCATAAGTTTTCATCCTACTTAATGTATCTATAAGCAATAATAAAGTGTGAGCATTATACTGCATAATGGCATGCCTCAGGCAAATATCGGAAGCAGAGGACCAAAAATCAAGTAGCTTCAATCCACAGAGCAAAGTGGGCTTCTAATATGCTGTCAGGTCTGGTGTACGCAAATGATTTAACGGTGTGCTTTTTGCATATTTATACCTGAACTATATTTATATACATTTGCAGACCAAGGATGGCCAGAGACATCTGGGTACCACTGGAAGTGAAAGTCCAAGTGTATAGAATAAGACACAAAGAGCAGGATTCTATCCTGTTCACCCAGAAGTAAGCCCCACTGTTCCAATGGGGCATATTGCCTGATAAGTGTGCAAGGGATTGCAGCCCAAACAATTCCCCATTAGCCACTTTTTAATAGCGATTCCAAGTCGCCATCTTGCAGTACGCATTTTGAGAGGGTGAGGGCAGCTGCCATTTGTTATCACCTACTTGGGGTGGCACTGTGGTCTAAGCCACAGAGCCTAGGGCTTGCCAATCAGAAGGTCAGCGGTTTGAATCCCCACGACGGGGTGAGCTCCCAATGCTCAGTCCCTGCTCCTGCCAACCTAGCAGTTCAAAAGCACATCAAAGTGCAAGTAGATAAATAGGTACCACTCTGGCGGGAAGGTAAACGGCGTTTTCGTGCACTGCTCTGGTTCGCCAGAAGCGGCTTAGTCATGCTGGCCACATGACCCGGAAGCTGTATGCCGGCTCCCTCGGCCAGTAAATCAAGATGAGTGCCACAACCCCAGAGTCATCCATTACCGGACATACGGCCAGGGGTACCTTTACCTTTACTTGGGGCAGAATGCAGCAACAGCCAATTACCCTGACATTGGCATTGAAGAAAAAAAATGTAAAAGAAAGTAGGTTCTTCTGTTGGCTCCAGGGGACTATTTTCTTTTTCTTTTTCTAGCCACCCTGGATCTTTTGACAATAATAATAATAATAATAATAATAATAATAATAATAATAATAAATCATTAAAAATCTATCTCAATCTCCATCAATGTCAATTTCAAACCTTTTATTGGCGTATAGAGAACATTCCGAAAGGTTCGATACAATAAAATCTTCAGCAAAACCTGCATCTAGCAATTAAAACACTGTTGCATAACATTCACAAATCCTCATTGTGTGTTGCAGAAACCTGGCTACTTACCTGGCAGGTTATACATTTTTAACATTCTTCACCATACATTGCAAACTATAACTGTTTTCATTGATATATATATATATATATGGAATATATATATATATATATATATATATATATATATATATATATGGAATATATATATATATATATATATATATATATGGAATATATATATATATATATATATATATATATATATATATATATATATGGAATATATATATATATATATATGGAATATATATATATATATGGAATATATATATTCCTTATTCCTAACCATGTGACTAACCTCCACCACATTACAGCTTCTTCTGCTTACATTTCTTTTTCTATTGCGTTTTGAGTATTGTTTTTATTTTCCCCATATAACCTCTATCCATATTTTAGCTTTACAAAGTTTTAATCAATGCATATCAATGGTTTTGCTTTGGAGCAATGTTTTGACATATATTCTTCCACACATTCACATTCTTTCCTAAGTTTCTGATTTGATTGGTATCTAATAGCTGCTGTCATTCTAGCCAGTTCTATGAATTCACATAGCTTCCTTTGCCAATCCGCTTTTGACGGGACTGTGTCCCCTTTCTGTTTTTAGCTATTAGTATTCTGGCAGCAGCTGTAGCAAATAAAAACACACTTTTCTTATCTTTAGGGATATCTATTGCTATGATACCTAATAGGAACGCCTCTGGTTTTTTCTTAAATGGTGTTTTGAACATCTTTTTCAGTTCTTCATGTATACTACTCCAGAATTTTAAAATTTTTATGCATCCCCACCATACATGGTACATCGTTCCTTCTACCATATTGCATCTCCAGCAAGTGTTAGATTTTAATTTATAGAGTTTAGCTAGTTTCCAAACTTGACCTCATCTAGGAGCCCCATTTTGTTGTTGTTGTTGTTTAGTCGTTTAGTCGTGTCCGACTCTTCGTGACCCCACGGACCAAAGCATGCCAGGCACTTCTGTCTTCCACTGCCTCCCGCAGTTTGGTCAAACTCATGCTGGTAGCTTTGAGAATACTATCCAACCATCTCGTCCTCTGTCGTCCCCTTCTCCTTGTGCCCTCCATCTTTCCCAACATCAGGGTCTTTTCCAGGGAGTCTTCTCTTCTCATGAGGTGGCCAAAGTATTGGAGCCTCAGCTTCAGGATCTGTCCTTCCAGTGAGCACTCAGGGCTGAATTCCTTCAGAATGGATCGGTTTGCTGTTCTTGCAGTCCATGGGACTCTCAAGAGTCTCCTCCAGCACCAGAATTCAAAAGCATCAATTCTTCGGCGATCAGCCTTCTTTATGGTCCAGCTTTCACTTTTACCCCACTGCAAACTGATATAACCTCTTACACTGTTCTCATGCAACTTGTCATTCTAGGGTGGATCTTAGATATTCTTTCCAAGCCTCACCTTGAAGCTCTTCTGTGGCTCAGCCCTGCTTTTTCCATGCATAAACTACTTTTGACAAGAAAGGTGGGTGTTGGGCTAGTAAAGAGTGAGCTGCTGAATAATTGAATGTGAAGTATGAAATGGCACAGGAAGTAAATGGTCTGCTCATTGTGCAGCATAGTCAATGGAACCATGGCATGCTGAGTGCCTGCGAGAATTGGAAAGATAAGGTATATAGTGGTACCTTGGTTCTCAAACTTAATCTGTTCTGGAAGTCCGTTCCAAAACCAAAGCGTCCCAAAGCCAAGGTGCACCATAGACCCTAAATGTTCAAAAACCAAGGTGCAGCTTCTAATTGGTGCAGGCGCCCCGGAAACAATAGCCAACAACTACATTGGACGTTCAACTTCTGAAAAACATTCGAAAACTGGAACATTTACTTCTGGTTTTTTTTTGGAATTTAGGAATCAAGGCATTTGAGTACCAAGGTACCACTGTACTATGTTAGTCTCCAGTGTGGCCACCTAATCCCTTGTTTTCCTTGCACATGGATATCACAATGGTTTTGCTTTTCAAATGATGGCTGGTTCATTATATTATACAATTTCAATTAAATAATGAAATCTTTACATTGAAAGTATTTTCAACCTTATGTACTGATTCAGTGATGGGGGAGGGGGATTCTCATAACAAACCCCTCAGAGGTGCTGACCAGTTTTCAACCATATATTTCCACTGTGCAGATTTTATTTTCTCTCTCTAGATATATTCCGTTTGTTCAAATGTCAGTGTTTAAAGATAAGCCAGGTTTAGATGGTGCTATTAATATGCAACCTTTCCACCAGAAACATTTGATGCATGGCATATGTAACATCTGGACCTTGGAATTGAATTTTTGAAGTTTGTCACGCTTTTTTGGGATTACATGTGGATCAGCAACCAGGACTCAGCAACCAAGTTTGTGCTGCACACAAAATTAATAAACATATTAATTATGGAGAAGACATCACAAAAGAAAGGGTCACCAGTTTTTAAACAATTTTCCCCTTGAGTTGTGGAAGTAGAAACACCATTAATAATATCTAGTCTCTGGAATGTTATTTATTTTAACTCTCAAAGGGAAATTGGGCTAAGGAGTGAGAGGCGAGGAAGGAATCAAATATGAAGCAGAAATTGAATTCCACTGGCTTCAATATTAAATGTTCGGGTTCCAATTCAAAACCAAAAGATATGATAGTTTGATAAGAGATATTACTTACCATTTAGTGAGATGAGACTTGAAATTGAGGGTGGATGGGTCAAATGGTGAAGATCTTCCTAGATATTGATAAGCAGAGAACCATTGAGGAGATTATTATTACTATTACATTTATTCATACAGAAAGAAGTCTCAACAAAACTTAAAAGTCAGTTATGGAGAGGTGCCATGAAGAAGTCAAAAATAATCATCTGGTGGTACCAACCCAGGGAGATGGAGATGAAGTGGTGTGTTTGTGGTGCTACCTATGTCCTGGGTCTTTAATGTGTGATACATCTCCCCCCTTAACTGTATCTGTTCTGAATAATTTGTATAATGCCCTTCTGACTTCCTTGTGCTTCTGAAGGAGAATAGGGTGGAGTAAAACAGTCAAACAAATATTAAAGCACATTCTTCTAATGCTCATTTCAAAGGTTACATTTATGCTTCAGATCCCTGTCACTTGTTGTTGTTTAATTGTTTAGTCGTGTCCGACTCTTCATCACCCCATGGACCAAAGCACGCCAGGCACTCCTGTCTTCCACTGCCTCCCGCAGTTTGGTCAAACTCATGCTGGTAGCTTCGCGAACACTGTCTAACCATCTTGTCCTCTGTTGTCCCTTTCTCCTTGTGCCCTCCATCTTTCCCAACATCAGGGTCTTTTCCAGGGAGTCCTCTCTGCTCATGAGGTGGCCAAAGTATTGGAGCCTCAGCTTCACGATCTGTCCTTCCAGTGAGCACTCTGGGCTGATTTCCTTAAGTACCAGTTAAATTTTGAATCTGACAAATCAACTTTACCATAAGATACTCAGCTGTTCTGATGGATGAGTTGCTTAAGTTATCGCCAAAGTATTTCCGCCTTCCAAAATTAATGTGGTGGTTTCTACTTGAGGAGAACATCCAAGCTATTTCAAGGAAAGCATATGCACACACACACACACATACAGAAACCCACAAATGACCTGTGATTGGGTTTCTCATTTTTGCAATCTTAAATTCAGTCCCCCATGTTTCCTCAATGATCTGTGATTTTTTTTTTAAAAAAAGAAAAATCCTCATGACAATTTGTTGTACTTTTAATGTGAATTCCACCTAATAAACACATTTTTGTGTGCAGCTTTGATCAGCGTACACATTTTTACAAGCAATTTCCCCTAATAAAATGCATTTTATGTATTATTTTCACTAATATATTCATTTTATGCACACTTTATCCAAATATGTGCATGTTGATTTCAAAGTACATGTAAACATCGTTATGCAAACCACCTTAAGGTCACAACAAATGAATACACACACAGTAAATAAACAAACCCCAATGTGTTCTGCAAGGTTTCCCATAGAAGTTACATTTAGCGTGTCCTCCCTAAAAGAGGGCACGTGTTGCGGTGAGACCTGGAGACTGACCTTCTTGTTGTGGGTGGGTTTATTGGACACCCACAACACCCAACTGGTAGGTCCCTCGTTGCTGGGTTTAATCTGGCCAATGGGGAGCTTTCTAAATGGGCTGAGGGACCTATAAATACCTATGCACGTGACCCAGAACTTCCTCTTGCGGTGCGTGCATCGGAATACCCACCCACCTCTCCCTATATTTAGGGCATTTTGCGTTGACCTTGCTATGCCATCGTGTGTTGTCTGTTGTTGGCAGAGGGGCATGGCAGGAATTTTCCCCACTTGGCTGATTGGCTGTTGCCATTTGGGTTTTGCCTGCCACGTAGCAAATCATCACAACTTGTAAGGTTGTGGATAGGCATTGGTTCAGGTATAGGAATGGGAGAACGGTCTCGCCATCCCTGTGTGAAGGGTATTGCATTAAAGGAATCCAGGGACTCAACTTGGTTTGGTCAACCCCCAAGAGGGGGTTGTGCCCATGCCTGAGTCCAGGGGAACATCTGGGGAGTGGACAAAGCCTGTACCCTGGCTTTCTACCTTCCTCAGGTGTTCACCCTTGGCTGACCTATGACAGAGCTCTGGGTCAGCGCTACCTGCGAGGGTGCAGGGACCTAGTTGAACCAGAGCCTATGCAACCACTCACTTTCTGTAATCAATAAAGTTGTGGCCAAAATTCTGCCAAAAACCAAACTAAAATTTCAGTCAAATCTGTTTTTATTTAGGGGGGAGGTCTCCAGGTCTGAACATGCAATACACATTGCATTTTATGCAGTTAAACAATGACCTGGGAGTTAACCCTTGTACACAGTGTTTCTCAGGAATATTAAGAAACCAACAAATCAGTGTTTTGAAATATGCAGTTAAAATCAGTGCCATTGCAAAGGGTCCACTACACCATCTTGATTCAAATGGGGTCCAATTCTATCCAAACAAAGATGAAAACCTACTTCTCAATTTCAGGAACCATCTTGCAAAATTTGATTTATGAAAAAGCGTGTTCTCCCTAAAATGAGAGCATGTGTTGTGGTGGGGTCTGCCAGGCCAACCCTCTGTTGCCAGGCAGGTTAAACGGTTATTGCCTGAAGCAACGATTGGATGACCGGGTTGCTGGGGCAAATTCCATGTTGCAAATTGGGTGGATGGGACCAAAGGCTTTAAATATTGGGGGCACTCTGCTTTTGCTTTCTCTTTCACAGAGTGCATCGGATCACCCGCCCGCCCGTCTGCCCTGTGTTCCGGTTGACCTTGCTATGCCTGTCGTGGGGTCATCTGCCGTTGGGGCAGGGGCCTAGTAGGAATTTTGTCCATTTGGCTGATTGGCTGGTGCCATTTGGTTTTTGCCTACTACTTAGCAATTCGTCAGAACTTGTAAGGTTGCGGTTAGGCATTGGTTATAAAAATTGGTGGAGGAGGGGTCAGGATAGGCTGGGCCTACCCCTCCAATGGTGGTGTGGAAGGGAATTCCATTAAAGGAATCCAGGGGCTTGCCACGATTTCGTCCAATCCCTGAAATGGGACCAGGGCCGGCAAGCCTTGGGGAGCTGGTTGGGTGAGTGGTGAGGGACTGTCGCTCAGCTCAACTGATCCCCAACATTGTTTTCCCTTCACTGGCTTCCGAGGGAGTTCGGAAAGTCAGTTCTGTCCCAGGCGGGAGGACAGATAGTCATAACCAATGCCTGAGCAACCACTCACAGATTATGTATTTTAATAAAGTTGTGGCCAAAATTATGCCAAAAACCTTAAACAAAAATTACGTGTGATTTGTGAATTATTTTGAGGGGTGGCTTGGGGACCTCCACACGCAACATACAGTGCACAGGGAGCAAATGAAACAACTTTTTATAATATTATATATTTTGTTGATTGTAGTGCTGCAATGTTTCCTTTTTTGTTTAGTTTACTGCCTCGAGCCTTTTTTTGAGGGGGGGAATAGGATAAACATATTTTGAATATGTACGTGTGTGTGGTTGGGTCTTGTTACTACTCCTGTCAAAATACGAAGGAAAGTGGGAAGGGAAAGAAAGAAGTCTCACCATTCTTGTCTTTACAGCATGCTTATTTTTCCTTACCACAAAGCTCTTGACGTGAACAAGAGAGATAGAGGCAAACAGAACAGAGCTCCCTTTCCTGAGACAAATGCACAGAGCGGACTGCAGGGCACAAAAATGGCCTTCCCCCTGTAGCTTAACTCAAGGACAGGTATTCATGCACAGCAATATCTTTCATAGCTCAATCTTCTAGGGAACAACCAGAGGCTGTGCATTGCCAGAAGGAATCGTAGGAATCCTGAGGAGAGAGAATAAAGCAGGCTTTACTGTTTCAGATGGCAGGTCATAATTTTAAATGCTGTCCTGAATTAAAAACAGAGGAGAAAAAAAATTAAGACTTTTCTGTAAGCAGAAAAGTAGCTCAGCTGGGAGAAAACTGGACTAGCAGAACCTTTGTCCTTGCTGTGGTAGTTTTCTTCTCACAAGGAGATTTCTTCCCACCTTTCCCACAGGGGAGTATTCACAAATAATGTAATCCATCTGATGTCTGAAATGCTATAGCCCTCTCTGCCATCTCAGGTCTCTTCCACTGATTTTCCTGACTGCGTAGACCAAGACCTAGGGTTTTGTTTTTGAAACAACCATTAAAACAGTTTTTGAAAATGTGAAATAGTTATTCATATCCACTCCCTCTGCCCCCATGTATTGGAATGTTCCACCTTCTGATTTGGTAGCAAGAGAAATTACAATTTGAATATATTTTAACAATTCATACATTCCACATGTACTGATAGCTCTTTTATCCTAACCTTGTTATATTTTTTCTTCCCTTGTAGTGTGCCTTCCAGTAACTGGTGGGAATTATCTTTCTCTTTCTCCGCCTCTATCTAATTTAGATTCCACACACACACACACACACACACACATTCTGAGAGGGAAAGGATTTCAAAACACACTGCCAGGAGACTGAGGTGAATCATACACTTGAAGGACTAAATTAAGCACTAGTACGACTCAAGTAATTTCACATACTTAATCCAGAGTTCTCTGTGGTCCTAAGGAACTCGGGAAGAGAAAGAGACATATTTGGCTATGTCTCTGTACCACTTCATTTTGTAGGGTTTCTAACTTGTAACCCTATGGACAGTCCAACTATTTACCACATTAAGTGGGGTAAAATGAATATGGGTTTTGTTGTGAATCAGCATAGTCATAGGTATCTGGTAAGATTATTTAATTTCCATCAAATATAGAGGCCCAAGGTTGGGAAATCTTTTTCAACATGAAAGCTGCATTCCTTTTCAGGGGACAAGGGCCAGTGGTGGTTGTGGCCAGTAGGAAAAGTGGATGTGCGTAAACATATATGCAGTTGATTTTCTCTGCTCCTGAAGTCCATCTGTTCTTCAAATTCACATCCCTGAAACTGAAGGTGGCACTGAGTTAAATTTGTTCAGACGTTTCGCAGGAAGGTTCTTATCTACAAGGAAGGTTCTTATCTACAAGGAAATTTCTATGCATGAAAGGAAGATTTCCCAATACATGAGGATTCCATAAAAATTGCAAACAGGTCATGACCAGCGACAATGATGGGGCATTGGAAATGGTCCTGTTCAGATGTCATCGGAAATGACGTTTTTCTACTACGTTGGTGGTATGGAACCTGCCTTGGCTGGTAGGCCACATCTACTTGCAGCTAAACTCTGTGGGTCAACTTTGATAACGCAATGGGTTTCCACACTTTCAGTCACTTGATGTTGTATGGTGTTGGGTGCATTCAACTGTGGCAGTCCTAATTTGGTCTGTGGGTCAGAGGTTTCCCATCCATGCACAACATCAGGTGTGAGGAACCATTGGCCCTCCAGATGTTGGCTGAGCTACAACTCCCATCATCCCTGGCCATTGGCCATGCTTGCTGGGGCTGATGGGAAAGATGATTGCCCCACTATAGCCTTACAGAAAAACTGTACTATAAGTCATACTCAGGGATAGCAAACTGCCCATAGTCACCCAGAAAGGCATATTACAACTTGTCTGAGTAATGCTGACATTTCAAAACATCATGAGAAACAGTTTTTAGTACTCCTCCCTCAAAAAACAGTCTTGTTATATTAATTTATATATAATTCACTTTAAAATCTATACAGTTAGGCAAAATTTGCTGTCTTATTTTTATTTGCTTGATTTTTATGCTGTAGTTTTCCTTCTTCCTCTCCTTCCCCTTCTCTCTAAAGATTTTTTTAATCACTACCTAATAATAGGTTAGCCATTTTCCTGCTTGACTGGTTTAATACCCAGGTGATCTGGAATTTAGGTCTTTGAGCATTCTGATGAACATTCATGTGCACTTCACGACCATTCAGCAAAATTCATCAGCAGTTCATCAAAGGAGCTTATGAGCAAAGCTCATTAACATTTCACTGGGAGTTTAGTGTGCATGAACTCTTGAGAGCTAATGATGAACTGTATCCACCCGAGTGCCTTATGCCCCAAGTCACCGCAGTAGCTGAAAATGCTGCATAATAAGGTGAGCTGTTTACATTATATGCAAGTTGACTGGCTCTCTAGATGTAGCAGAAAAAAATCACTTTAAAGGATATGCTATTTTTCCCCATGACATGCATGAACTTGTATTTCAAGATACAACATTCTGAAAAAAAGAAGATTAAATGTCGACCTAAACAATTTAAAACCTCCAAGAATGTATGCATTTTCTAGTCACTTTCTATTTACCATTTCTAAAAAAAATTGACAACTTTGGATGAATAATAAATAAAGGTTTCTTTATTGTTTCAACCTTTATTGTTTATTCCAGTGGCAAATCTAGTTTTTTTATTTGGCATTCCTCCAAATCTCCTTACAGATGAAGTACCACCAAGTTCATCTTACTGCTTTTTAAAATAAAAATGTGGTGCAATCAGCATAGAATAATCTTTCTATTGCCCCTCCTCCTTTTGCCCTCCAGATATTATTGGACTACAACTCCTATCATTCCTGACAATTGGCTACACCTGCTGAGGCTGATGGGAGTTGTAGACAAGCTCAGAGATCATACAACTGCCTTGCTGCTGAGGTTTGGGAGTTCCCATAAACAATGTTCTGTGAACCACTATAGCTTAGGCTTTGGGTGTCTGAAGAGGGAACAAAAAAGCCTGAATGAATCTTCTCACCCACCAGGAATGGGGTGGAGCTGAACATATTTTCCCCTACTAGGTGGTAGGGGACATTCAGTGAGCTTGACATTTGGCAAACCAAAACAACATTTGGAACTGAAATATTGGGTTGCTTGCCATCTGTTTAAAGCAGGGACAATAAACTGGTGGCTCTCCAGATGTTGAAGGACACTTATCATCTTGAAAAACTGTCCATACTGAATGGGGCTGATGGGAATGTGTGTCCAAAAATACCTGGAGCACCCATCCTTGGTTAGAAGGGGTGTTAGCGGATCAGGTTATACTAGGTTTTTTTTAAAACAACAACACTTAACTGGTTTTCTTTTTATTGATGACAGCTCTCACCAGATTGATATGTGTGAAAACCTCTTACTGAACATCAGATGCTTGGTATCAAAAGTAAAAAAAAAACGTGAATTATTAGATATTAGATTTTTGTGGCATTTTTTCTATCAGTGTGTTTGTGTATATAAGAAAGAAAACTGTTTAAGAAAAGGAAAATGGCACAGCGGGGGTATATATATACTAGCACCTACATCTTAATTTTATATTCTACAGCAGCTTACTTCATCTTCCTGAAATTAGTTTGATCTTAGAAATAGTACTTGCTTGGCCAAACTCCTATTTATTTAGTGACTCATTGAACTGAGCAGTCCAACAGTTCTGCAGCCTTCCTTTTTTCCCCTGCAGTTGCATTACAAAAGACCAGCTTCATATTTATGTTTCTCCTCCTCCCTTTTTTTTTTATACACTCACACATTCATTACCGTTGTTTTTAGAAGGGCTTTTGATGGCATTATGCTGTTCTAACAAAGACAAAATTAGTGTGTTTAAACTTCACAGTCTACTACCCAGCCTAGCATTTATATATTCAATTTCCACTTTGAGATGCTGCATATATTAGACATCAGAAAGTGGTGAAAGCTGAGGATGCTACAGTACCCTCTAATATGTTCCAGTTGTGGCCTTGGCCATAATGTTGTTTCAAGTTGCCCTAGGGGGATGGCCTTGATTTCCCACTTAATTACTCTTGATCTCCATTACATTCCTAACACCAATAACTCAGTTCTACAAAGTCACTAATCAGCCAGTGTAATTAAATGGTCCCCCCCGCCTCACAATCCTTTCCCCCCCTTGAGCAGGCAAGATGCTCTTTAACTTTTCAAAATTCAGCCGCAGTGTTGTTTAAAAATTATTTGTATGGAGAAGTGTTTGTGCTCATAAAGTTCTATTAAATAATTGTATCGTCCCCTTCAACTGTAAGTATTGGGTTCATTACACAGACTGCTTGATGATGCTCCCTGAACAGGTGCCTGACGGAAGAGATTGGCTGGAAATGGACCAGTTTTGGTGATACTGGCTTTGAGTAATCTTCATGGCCATTAAATAGGAACTTCCTGTTTTTATAGAGGCTGCTATATGATATACAAGAGCACATATTTAGTTTTTTGTGTGAGAAGTGAACTTACAGGGAATCAGGCAGAGGGTCTTCTTGGTAGTGGCGCTTGCCCTGTAGAATGCCTCCCATTAGATGTCAAAGAAATAAACAAATATCTGACATTTAGAAGACATCTGAAGGAAGCCCTGTTTAGGGACGTTTTTAATGACTGATGTTTTAATGTATTTTTAATCTTTTGTTGGAAGCCACCCAGAGTGGCTGGGGAAGCCCAGCCAGATGGGCGGGGTATAAATAAATTATTATTATTATTATTATTATTATTATTATTATTATTATTATTATTATTATTATTATTATTATTGCTTCTCTGGTCAGCAAATCAGTTTCATCTTAGAATTACTGTACATTTTCTTCTTTAAAGGGAACCTGTCTTAATTATAACTCTATGAGTTATAATTTTTGTACACATACCAGCACTGTTGTGTCCTTTTTGGGCAAATGGGGCATGCAAGCAGGGTTCAAATCCCCATTCTAACTGGGTGACCATTGGCCATTTGACCTCTTTCTCAGCCTAACCTACTTCACAGGGTTGTTGTGAGGATAAAACGAGGAGGGGGAGAACAAGTGCTTTTTTCCCCTGTGAGGATGCAGGGGTACACATACCCCTAAACATTTTGTGAATCTAAGTTTGGCCTCATAGAGGGGCAGTATTTCTATACGAGTGGGAAAATGAGAGTACCCCTAAACATTTTTTTTTAGAAAAAATGCACTGGAGAGAACCATGGATACCATTTTGAGCTCTTTGGGGGAAATGTGGGATATCAATGTAAAAATAAAGTATAATAAAGTTGGCACCATCTGGCAGTAAGAGATACAGAGCAGATGTGCAATGGTCCTGGTGAAATGTTACAGATAACTCAGCCAGTACATAGCTAAGCTAGTACAGCAACTCATTCATTCATTCATTCATTCATTCATTCATTCATGTATGTCATTTTTACCCAGTTCTTTGGTTGAAAGGGCTCCCAGAGCAGTTTACAGATCAATAAAAAACAAAACAGTCTTTGCCCTCAGGCCAAAAACAATTTTCTTTTGAATGAAGCAGTGGGTAAATTTACCACCACACTAAGCTAAATATCTGGTAGAGCTTTCTTGGGGTGGGGAAAATAAAATTTATCATGGGCTAGACCCAGCTCAGGGGTTATTTACTATCAGTTCCTGCACTATCTTGTTGGCTGTGGTTGAGTAAACTAATGCAGTCCTATGTCTGGGTTTGATTAAATTAGGTAAATATGGATAGGTTTTCCAGCCAGCTTTTTTTTCTTCTACTTTCAGAAGTCTCTGATCCAGTGTTGGGATTTGGGGCATTATGAGTCAAAATAAGATGCCTCTAAACAGCTCTTCTGTCACAAGCAGCTGGCAGTGATTTGCTAACATATTGCATTTATTAAAAGTTAAAGTGTATAAAATGTCACTGATAGGAACTCCTAAAGGGGGAAAAAATATCCTCAGATGTTTTGCCCATGCATAGTGGCCAAGAAAAACTAAGCTACCAATCAAGAAATCCTGAGTTCATAACTTACCTCTACCATGAACTCAATAGGAAATTCCACCATTAAATTCCATTAATGAGGAGCTAAATGTCGGAGAAAACATACAGAATCCAATCAAGAGGACTTATAACCAAGATTTGGGCTGCTGAAAGCATATTTTGTATCATAGTAAACAACATATATTTGCCTCCCTCTTCTGAGGGGAGGTAATCCTTGAGAACTCAGAGCACCCACAGCAGGTTTATCTATCCCACTCAATCTAGACTGAATTTTTGATCTAAAAGGTTGGCAGTACACCAGTATTTCAAACACCTTCATGTTAAAGCTTGAGCCCCATGACATTTAAAAAAAATCCGGTGCTGGGTCATGTAATGAGAAGATCAAGCTCTGAATAATTACAAATATTTACTCGGCTAGAGAAGAGTATGATGGAAATGTTCCTGCATCTTGGACATCCAAATACAAATCCCCACAGTAAGATTAGTGGTGTGTGGCTAATCCTTTAATCACCGAAGCAAATTATCTACCGAAAGTTAAGAAACAGCCTCCTCAACAACATTTTATCAACAGAAAGATTAAGCTCTTGACAGGAAATATTTCATTATTATCATTTTAAAAGAATGTACATCTTTATTCTACTGGTGACATATTTGCTAGGTGGGCAGCCTGCAGGACACCTTTGTGAAGTAAGCTGGGGAAACACACATAAGACATTGACAAATATATTGCCCTATCATACCTAACATCTTCAACAGCATGTTCCACATGTCTGTGAATTGACTAATTATATTCCTCTCCTTAACAAGTTTGCTGGCATGATGTAGAAGAAATAAGGAGATAAACCTGTGAAGGAAATTGAAGGAACTTACAATGCTTTGCAATAAGCAAACTACTACTGGTTCTACCACCTCCTTTGGGCCAGACTGTAGAAGGCCCCACACGACTCGGAAGAGCTCTGCTGGACGACAAAGTGAGGATACAATGGAGGCTGGTTGCATTCAGCCAGATCTTTCCTTCACTTGTGTTCGAGCCGTATCCCAGCTTGTTTCCTCACCCTAAGCTCTGGAATATACCAGGGAGTTGAGCAGGCTCCATTTAGATGTTCCAGAGGTCAGCCAGGACTTTGACAGGAGCATCAGTCATATCAGCTGGAAAATCTGGAAAGCCATTGGATCCGTCAGCTTCTGAGGGTGGACGATCCTAATAGATCCCCTGCCTCTACAGAGGGGAATAGATGCTCAAAGCCTAAATCTGAACAGGAAGAGATCTGACCATGAAAAGGGACTGATGTCAATAGCCCTAGGGCTGAAAGGCAGTGCTTTGTCCTGTATCTTGGGCAAGTCACTTGAAAAATTGCGGCTTTTTGGCATTTTTGTTTTTAAAAAAAGATTGACAACTTTCGGGGTCTTCCTAAAAAATAGCTCAGAGTATCACTTGCCTCATGTGTTGAGCCAGTGACATTCTGAGACAGGCTCATGGTCATCGTGGCAGTCATGAAGTCCTGAGCTACCCCAAACTCAGTTGCCTCAGCATGGAAGTGAAGGAATGGGTTTCCCAAATCTAAAAACCTGACTGTGTAGTCAGTCTGGTACGGGCCCCAAAATCCACATTTTTCCTTCTCCAAGGGAGCATTTCTAAAATGCATTAACTTGAGCTGTTGAGCAAATGCATAACAGGAACCCAGCTGTATAAACAAAGCGCTCTCCTTTATCAGTCCGTGACGACAATGTATGGTCTTGACTGTTCCAGTGGAGCAGGGATGGCACGTCTGGGTCTTATCTTACATCCTGACCACACTCTGATGCACAGACCTAGTCCGGGAACAGTGCCAGGAGAGTTGGTGACCTTCTTTCCCCAAGATAAGATGCCGGAACAGGAATACCCTCATATGGTCAATAGTACAGGAAGAGGAACACCCTTTTATGGTTAAAAGTACGGGAGCAGGAACATCTGTGATGTCAACCTGCATGTATAAACTGACGTGGCTGGATTCCTGGGGAAGGGGGGAGAGGGTGCCTGGAGGATATATATACTGCATGAATTTTCTCATTTCTTTGGACTTGCTGTGAGCTGACCACACAAGTGCCTTCTGCTATCCAGAGAGCAGAATAAACTCTTTCTCTGAACCAACCCTCGGTGTCATTTGACTTCCTTCCTCCCGTCCGGGAGCAACGCTCACCCTACCAATTGGTAAAGTCCAATAAGGCTACAAAAGTTGAAGTCCCCCAGAACTAGCAGTCTGGGAGTCCTCAACACTGCTTCCAAATCCAGCTCTATCAGCTCAGGCATGGAGACTTCTGGGCAGTGAGGCAGGCAGTAAACCAGCACAATCCCTAATCTGTCCCAATTGTCCAATGCCAGGAACACACACTCTAGATTCCCCCCCCAAAAAAAAAACTGGAAAAAGAAATGGAATCTCTATAGACCACAGCAACCCCCTCTCCCCAACCCTCAAGTCTTCCCTGATGCTCCCTGAGGTGGGCACAGTGGGGTGAGGCCAACACCATTCTGCTCACCCACCCAGGTCTCAGTGATACAGACCAGATCAACCTCCTCAACCATAATCAGGTCTCTTGTCCCACAGAGGACAAGAGTGTCCTGACTCCTGCAAACAGACAATAGGGTGGCACCACAAATACATACACAAATATCAATTCAAATCTGTAGATCGATACATAGTCTGTTGATACATAAACACACACCATATCTTAGCTGCTGCTCTGAAACAAACACTCAGCCATCAAATGCTTTCCCCTGCTTTAAATATATCAGTTGTGTCTCAAACACCAATATCACATTGCCAGAAACCTGTTTGCTAAAACTTGTCATGCTCCCAAAATTATAGATAATCCACTGCCAACACACATTTCCCCCTGTAATTTTGAAATTCTGGACCCAACAGCATCAATCAAGATAAAATGTAGCCATCTTAATTCAAATGCAAAAATAATTAATTTGATGGAGGGAATTATATTCAATAGCATCTAAATTTCAAAACTTTTTTTGTTGTTTCTCCATTTGAAGATGTGAAACATCACTTCAGCAGAGTGATGATTGGTCTCATAAATTAATATTCAGCCAACATTATGCCTCAGATAACCTTTTTCACAACATGAATATGTTGATTAATTTGCGAAACCTAGATCTTGAGCTAGCCTTCTAAACATCCAAGAGCTTTCATTGCAGGCCAACTCATAACAACTCATTCCAACGAGAATAGCTTTGACTTTCAGATTTCCATGTGGTCTTTTAGCTCCTATTCACGCTTACGCTGCATTTTGCTTAGCCCATCTGTCTCCAATTACTTTGATTGTTTTCTTTGGGGGGTTGGTTTGTGCTTGGTTTTTGTTTGCTTTTTATCAGATTGGGGTAGCTGCTCTTTAAATTCAGTAGGATTGACTTATTGCATGAAAGCAATAGATTCTGAGACAGAAAGAAACAATCAGACAGTAGGCTACTGCTTAAGCACATCATGGTATCTCTGTTCCAAGCATGTCTTTTCATGCCAGCGGTCAAGCTAGGATAGCTCAGTCAGTAGAGCATCAGACTTAATCTCAGGGTCATGGGTTTGAGGCCCACACTGGGCAAAAGATTCCTGCATTGTAGAGGATTCAACTTGATTACACTTGTGGTCCCTTCCACTTCTATGATTCTATGGTCCCCCAACATCTACGGTTCATTCACAAATGCATTTTTAGCCCCTTTCCAGTGTAGCATCTGATCAGGGCCAGATTTAGGTATGATGAGGCCCTAAGCTACTGAAGGTAATGGGGCCCTTTATATGTCCAGCTGTCCTTTGCCAACAACCAATTGCTGCTGTTTTTTGTGTTGAATATATGCTATATGGTAATTTAGGGACCTAATAGGTACCTAAAGTCATTTGCACATAACAAAATATGCATTTTATCAAAGTAATTGTTGAACTGAAATACAATTAAGAAGAAGCAAATTAATAGTGAAATAAAATTAAGAAGTATATTTTTGGGCGGGCCCGCAAGAGATTGGGGCCCTAAACTGTAACTTATTTAGCTTATACGTAAATCTGGCACTGCATCTGATATTCTGCATGTGTGAATGGGTCATATATATATATATAATACTGCAGATAGAGCTTCGATTTTATGACAGTACCCCAGACACAGTTCATTGAGCTAACAGTTGAGGGATGGTTCCCATAAATTCATCACATGATGACTACATGTGTGAATGATCCATCACAGCTCTAACTGTGATTAGAACATAGCTTTCCTCCAGTGCTGTCTCAGATGCAATACTTTTTCCATGAGGACAGTAGGCAGATTCAACCAAGCGTCATTCATTGTACAGTGGTACCTCGGGTTAAGAACTTAATTCGTTCCGGAGGTCCGTTCTTAACCTGAAACTATTCTGAACCTGAAGCACCACTTTAGCTAATGGGGCCTCCTGCTGCTGCCACGCCGCCGGAGCATGATTTCTGTTCTCATCCTGAAGCAAAGTTCTTAACCTGAGGTACTATTTCTGGGTTAGTGGAGTGTAACCTGAAGCATATGTAACCTGAAGTGTATGTAACCCAAGGTACCACTGTAATGAAATCAAGAGTGAACCAGCTTCAGAAACAGAAATAAAGAAATAGAGTGAAAAACAGAAAGTATAGAAATCAAATAATATATGCATGTTTGAACCAGTGCCTTGGCTAAGGGACTATACCTATGGAACTAGTAGCTGTCAGTATGACGGAGTGGAGTCCCTTAACTGATCTCCAGGCTGGTGAACTGCTGCTGCAAATTCAGAGGCAGAAAGGCAAAGTTGGGCAAGGTCAGCATCAAGCAAACTCACTGGCTGAGCCAATTGACTACTCCTACATAAGAGCCAACTCCTAGGGGCTGATGTCCCCTAGAAAATATTTGAGGGGGCCGCCTCCGCCAAAGTTAATGGGCATTGCCATTCAAGTCATGTACATGTGCCACATCTTGTGATTGATTATGTGGGGCGAGGCTTACTGCCCCCCAATATTTCATTCAAAATGGTACCCCTGTACTCTTGTGAGCGCATCTGCATTGCACTGTCCTCCTCGCCACCTTGCCCCTCCCTCCTCTTCTCTCTCCAGGTAAGTGACAGTGATTCATCTTCTGGTAGGTCCTGTTTGCCCCACCATGCCATCTGCTACTGCATGGAATCATAACAAGAGCCTGCTGGATCAGACCAATGAATCCAGATCTCAAAGTGGCCAACCAGTTAGATGCCTATGGGAAACCAGAAAGCAAGACCTGAGCATAAGTGCACTCTCCCCTTCTGTAGTTACCAGCAGCTGGCATTCAGAAATGTTGATGCCTCCAACCATAGCCATTATAGGCTGTATTGTATTTGGCTAAAGGTAAAGGTAAAGGGACCCCTGACCATTAGGTCCAGTCGTGACCGACTCTGGGGTTGTGGCGCTCATCTTGCTTTATTGGCCGAGGGAGCCGGCGTACAGCTTCCGGGTCATGTGGCCAGCATGACTAAGCTGCTTCTGGCGAACCAGAGCAGCGCACGGAAACACCATTTACCTTCCCGCCGGAGCGGTTCCTATTTATCTACTTGCACTATAACGTGCTATCGAACTGCTAGGTTGGCAGGAGCAGGGACCGAGCAACGGGAGCTCACCCTATCGTGGGGATTCGAACCGCCGACCTTCTGATCAGCAAGTCCTAGGCTCTGTGGTTTAAGCCACAGTGCCACCCGCATCCCCATTGTATTTGGCTAGGAGTTCATAAATTGTCAGTTTGCATTTCTTAGTACAGAAAGTATTGATTGAAAGTGTAGAGATCTTTCCTGTTCTGCTTAATTGAAGAGGGTTCTAGAAGGTTTCTTCTCTGTGTGAAAGAAGGTTCTTGTTTGGGTAATTCCTTCTGAGAAGTGAGTTCAGCTGGTTTAATCTGGTTCTGTTATCTTTCTGTCAAGATCATGCTGACTATAATAGTGGGGCCAGAAAGAGCCTGGGTTTCACTTACTTTCTCTTTCTATCTCTTTGCTCTGGTGTGGTGTTCCGTATACAGTGTTAAGGTTTAGTCTTATTATAAGTTATTGTAAGGTTTATTGTAAGTCTGCATCAACTGGATTTCTTATGGACAGCGCCAATCCTGAATGTATTGGATTTGTGACCTTTATGCTCATTTGCCTTCATTAGCAGTAAAGCTCTGCTGGATGAAATACAACTGCCTCTGGTCTATTTTGGGGGAGCTCTGCAACATGTTTACATTTTTCCTCCACATGCTCGTCATAAGTATCCTTTGTTTGTGGGATCCTGGCAAAAATTAATAAATTGAGATATAGTCTTTGAATTTTGTAGGCAAATGGAACATGTTAACATGATGAGTCAATGACATACCTAGTGTAGAATATGCATCATGTTCTGGTTCTCTGTAGTTCAGGCACTAAAGTTTTTCACTCAATATATGTATTTGTGAACATAATACTTTTAACTAGCCTTGTATTTGTTCCCCTTTCCATACTGGGGTACAGTATAGTGCAATGTACAGAGCATTGGGAATCACACAGGAAAATCGATATACGGATGCCATTCCCACCTCTCTGGCTCGTGTATCTTTTAATTTTTTATTTTCCCCATCACAGGTAAGCTCTGCTGCACCTGTTGAATTTCTGATGCCTGCATAGTTACTAAAGCACAGAAAACCTGCCAGGAAAAACACTGACAGCCTTAGGCCCTCAGCAAGAATCCTTTCTCAGGCATGCAACTCCATGGGTAGTATTCAGAAAGTCATTCTCAGCACAACCAATCTGTCAGTGTTGTTGCAAAAATGAAAACACAGAGTGGGTTGGAGAGGGGAGGACACAAAGCACACACTGCAAACCAAAACATGCTATAGAAATGATTAATAAATTATATCGGAAGGGATTTTAAAAAGGAGAAAGGAATGCCACTTAAGTTTATTGTCTACCGTGGCTAGTAATTTTGCTGTTGCTCGTATTTCCGTGACAGCTAAAGGAATGAGGTGCTTGCTTGAAGTATATTTATAAAGAGCAGGACTTCCTCATGACAAGGTTTAGTTGGCTTCTGGGGGGAAAAATACGTCTAAGTAGGCCACAAATCCAGAAAGCTGCCTCTTTAATAATGTAATTTTGTTGCACTGGGGCCCCATGTTGTCTGTTTACTCAGGCAGGTGGCTTGACTAGAGAGGAAAAGTGCTGATGATGCAATATGCTGACCCATATATTCTGTCCCGGAAGACTGCACCAGCTGCCTTAGCATGTGCTTATTGTTTAAATAAGAGCACACATTTCCCTACCACCAACACCACCTCTCTATCACATTCCTCCAAGGAAATACCAATATAAATAATGTCATGTTATGTTACAGACGCTCCTCATGTCGGCAGCTCCTGAAATTCTCCCATTCATTTTCCTTTCAGTGGATGTGTTGCCCTGCATCATTCTTTGCGCATTTTAATTTTGCCCCCTAGGTCAGCCGGCCCTCACCTAGGGTCCTGAAGATGTTTTGGAATATGGCTTTGCCGGCCAGGGCTGATGGGAGTTGTCATTCATAGCGCCTGAAAGGCACCAGGTTGTCTTAGAGTCTGGAGAAGGCGCCACTAGAAGAGCTTATATAATGCTCCTCATCTGGACTGTTCGATTCCAAATGACCTGGCTTTGTTTGTGTAGCAGCACCATGGAGCAGATCTTCTCCTTGCAGTTTCTAGACATTGCTTTTACTGGTGCTGCACATTTTAAACATTTTTTCAGTCCCCCTTTGAAGCTACAGATTCGCTTGAGCACTTATATTCAAAACACAGAAAGGAATGTTGCAGAAATCAACCCCACTCTGAAGAGTTTTTAGGAATACAGTGGTACCTCGGGTTACATACGCTTCAGGTTACATACTCTTCAGGTTACAGACTCCACTAACCCAGAAATAGTGCTTCAGGTTAAGAACTTTGCTTCAGGATAAGAACAGAAATCGTGCTCCGGTGGCGCGGCAGCAGCAGGAGGCCCCATTAGTTAAAGTGGTGCTTCAGGTTAAGAACAGTTTCAGGTTAAGTACAGACCTCTGGAACGAATTAAGTACTTAACCCGAGGTACCACTGTATGCATCACGTGAGTACGTGCATTAAAAAGAAGAGAATAAACTGACAACTACATGCCAATTCAAAAATTCATTTCAGAAGTTATCCCCGTAATAAGTATTGCAAGTAAGAAGAACATCAGGAATATAATGGAAATATAATGGAGCAAGTTACTATGGGGAATAACTAGGGCAATTGGATGGTCAATTGGAACTCAGGCTGTAGCTAAGCTATTTATTTTTTCCAAAGGTAAGCTTTCTGGAGCTATGCAGGCTAATGAAGTAAACTGGTCTAAGGAACTAACAACCTTGAATGCTGAAAATGGCAAAAAACATATTCAGAGCAACAGTGCATATGTTTACAATCTGCATTCCAAGCAAGTTTTTTAAAATGTGCACACGCACAAACCCAACGAGACAAAATGATCAGATTTAACTGGATGAATAATCATTTTTCACTCCAACCATAAAACAGATTTGTTTCATTGCAAACTCCACTAATTATCACTAGTTAGGGTTTGGCCACTGCGGTAACTTTTTCCTAAGTACCCATGTTTAGGAGCAGAGTCATATATAGGATATGAAAAGGGGGAAATGCAAGTGGGGGGGGAGTTCCTCATATTCTAAAGCAGGAGTGGAGAACCTCTGGCCTTGCAGATGTGCTGAACTACAACTCCCTTCAGCCCTAGCATGCCTAGGATGCCAATGGCAGAGAAGGTCAGTGGTTCGAATCTGTGCAACGGGGTGAGCTCCCGTTGCACTGCCCCAGCTTTTACCAACCTCAGCAGTTTGAAAGCACGCCAGTGCAAGTAAATAAATAGGTACCATTGCAGCGTGAAGGTAAACAGTGTTTTCATGCGCTCCGGTTTCCGTCACCGTGTTCCGTTGCACCAGAAGTGGTTTAGTCCTGCTGGCCACATGACCTGGAAAGCTGTCTGTGGACAAACACTGGCTCCCTCGACCTGAAAGTGAGATGAGTGCTGCAACCCCATGGTCACCTTTGACTGGCCATAACCGTCCAGGGGTCCTTTGTTGTTGTTGTTTAGTCGTTTAGTCGTGTCCAACTCTTCGTGACCCCATGGACCAGAGCATACCAGGCACTTCTGTCTTCCACTGCCTCCCGCAGTTTGGTCAAACTCATGCTGGTAGCTTCGAGAACACTATCCAACCATCTCGTCCTCTGTCGTCCCCTTCTCCTTGTGCCCTCCATCTTCCCTAACATCAGGGTCTTTTCTAGGGAGTCTTCTCTCTTCATGAGGTGGCCAAAGTATTGGAGCCTCAGCTTCACGATCTGTCCTTCCAGTGAGTACTCAGGGCTGATTTCCTTAAGAATGGAGAGGTTTGACCTTCTTGCAGTCCATGGGACTCTCAAGAGTGTCCTCCAGCACCATAATTCAAAAGCATCAATTCTTCAGTGATCAGACTTCTTTATGGTCCAGCTCTCACTTCCATACATCACTACTGGGAAAACCATAGCTTTAACTATATGGAACTTTGTTGGCAAGGTGATGTCTCTACTTTTTAAGATGCTGTCTAGGTTTGTCATTGCTTTTCTCCCAAGAAGCAGGCTTCTTTTAATTTTGTGGCTGCTGTCACCATCTGCAGTGATCATGTAGCCCAAGAAAGTAGAATCAATCACTGCTTCCATTTCTTCCCCTTCTATTTGCCAGGAGGTGATGGGACCAGTGGCCATGATCTTCGTTTTTTTGATGTTGAGCTTCAGACCATATTTTGCACTCTCCTCTTTCACCCTCAATAAAAGGTTCTTTAATTCCTCCTCACTTTCTGCCATCAAGGTTGTGTCATCTGCATATCTGAGGTTGTTGATATTTCTTTTTCCTTTATCTTTTTCCTTTACCTTTACCTCTGAAGGACCAAAGGTTTCATACATGTTCTAAATGAAGGCTACATACAGGGTTTAAGACAATGCCGTTTGTGATGTGGCATGGTAGCCTTTAAAAAAAAATGCACAAAGAATGTGCATGCACCATTAGACAAAACTAAAGCAGCTCTTTGGCTGTCAGCCAAAAAAATCATACACTAAGGATGGAAACAATATTAAGACAGCTTGGGTATGGCACAGATGCTTAGTGAATACTTTGCTTCTGTATTTTTTTGTAAAGTTTATAGTACTAAATAGTGCCATGCTGAAAATATGGCTGATCTAAATGACAACCAGTTCTTACTCACAGGAAGCAAGTTGAGAGCTCTTTCCCTTTGACTAGCAATTTGTGCATGAAGGAATTATGTAGGCAGAGCCAATGATGGGGTTCTTCTTCCCACATAAATACAACTAACTCTTGAGGTCAAGTGATGGTTTTGTAGGCATGAATCACATCTCTTTGTGTGGAAAGAATTACACTGCCAGGAAGTGTGAATCAGCCTGGCATGTGGAGAAATGGAAGTCACTGATTCTGAAGCAGAGGAACTTAGTGCTATGCTCTCACATCTAAAGCAATAAGCAGGGGGGGCATAATAATAATAATAATAATAATAATAATAATAATAATAATAATAATAATAATGTTATTGTTGTTGTTTAGGCATTTAGTCGTGTCCGACTCTTCGTGACCCCATGGACCAGAGCATGCCAGGCACTCCTGTCTTCCACTGCCTCCCACAGTTTGGTCAAACTTATGCTGGTAGCTTCGAGAACACTATCCAACCATCTCGTCTTCCTTCGTCCCCTTCTCCTTGTGCCCTCCATCTTTCCAAACATCAGAGTCTTTTCCAGGGAGTCTTCTCTTCTCATGAGGTGGCCAAAGTATTGGAGTCTCAGCTTCAGGATCTGTCCTTCCAGTGAGCACTCAGGGCTGATTTCCTTCAGAATGGATAGGTTTGATCTTCTTGCAGTCCATGGGACTCTCAAGAGTCTCCTCCAACACCATAATTCAAAAGCATCAATTCTTCGGCGATCAGCCTTCGTAATGGTCCAGCTCTCACTTCCATACATCACTATTGGGAAAACCATAGCTTTAACCATACGGACCTTTGTTGGCAAGGTGATGTCTCTGCTTTTTAAGATGCTGTCAATAATAATAATAATAATAATAATAATAATAATAATAATAATAATGTTTAACTCTAGATGATGGATTAGCCAGTCAAGATTGTATTCAGATATAATTAGATTAGGGATGACTGGCCCAATTCCTGATTTGGGAGAGGTCCAAAGAGCAAATCCATAATTTCATTTATGTGATTTCCCACCCCAGCCCATGAACTCCCCATCCCAAAGAGAATTTAATATCACTTAGATGAACATCAGTTCCACAAACTCCTCTTCCTGATGCCTACTTTCCACCTTTAAGGATTTCCATTCTTGAGCTATTTGCTCAATACTTCATGGGGAGGGGGAAAAGACAACTTTGAAACAGCACCTATGACTAGTGTTCATCACTGGATGTTTTCCTGCTCCATTTCCCAAAGTGTGAGGAAAATTGACTTTATTTATTTATTTGAAATATTTTTTGTATACCACCCATCATAGGAAGTTTACACTCACAGGAGATAATGATTTACAATAAAATAAAATACAACTTAAATGCCAAGCTGAGGAATATTTACTTATGAGACCTCCTTATGAGTTATATGCACCACAGTGAGTAGCTTCTTGACCCTGAAAATAATTGGGTTACGACAAAACAACAGGATGCGGGGAGAAACAAGAGCATCACAAGCTTTCACCTCCCCTCCATGTATTCCTGGAAATGTGTACTTGAAAAATTAGTCATAGGCATTGTCACATTAGCATTTCCCAACCTGCTTTGCTTCATGGGCTGCCTCTTAGAGGAGTGAGCAAATGGTAACACAGTGACTTCATGTCACATGCTCCAACTAAAAGTATAAGAGAAGATGTAGCTCAGTGGCATTCAGTTATCTCTTTTCAGTGTGTGGCTTGGGTCCGAGCAGTGTTGGAGCTATTCAAAGAGCTTGATGAAGGACTCCAATCAACTCTACCATCTATTTCATATTTCAGTCTAAAGTCTACTCTATAGTCTATTTCATCATCATCATCATCATCATCATCATCATCATCATCCTCATCAGATGGGTTGGGTATAAATAAATTATTATTGTTGTTGTTGTTGTTGTTGTTGTTGTTATTATTATTATTATTATTATTATTATTATTATTACAGTCATACCTCATGTTACGTTTGCTTCAGATTGCACATTTTCAGGTTGTGTCCTGCGGCAACCCAGAAGTAATGGAACAGGTTACTTCTGAGTTTTGCCACTTGCGCATGCGCAGATGTGCAAATTGACATCACACGCATGCGCAGAAGCGGCAAATCGCAACCCGCGCACATGCAGACACTCAGACGCAGGTTGCGTTCTTTTCAGGTTGCAAACGGACCTCCAGAATGGATCCCATTTGCAACCAGAGGTACCACTGTATTATTATTATTATTAACCATCAGCAAACTCAATGCTTAGTAAAAAAAAGAAGTAACAACAGCCCCACCCCACCCCAGAAAATGTTGGAAATTGTCTCTTTCCCCCCCCCCCAACCTTTTGGAGGGCTATGTTTCACACTCCATCCAAAGAACCCTCAAAGGAGAGTTGGCTAAAAATTCTGGTTTGGCTCTAAAAAAATTATCTCAAAGCAGAACCATTTACAAGTGCAAACACTTGATGCATGTAATCATGGGTGGCAGGTTAGAGCTATGAGGTAAAAGGTACCACAACCACTCAGCTGTGTTTGGTGTGATGAACCTGTTTAATAAATAAATATTTACTGGCATATGGCGCTCCTGTGCCTGTTTGGTGCTGATATATTCAAATGAAGTTGTAAGATCCTCTATCTCACCATGAAACATACGTATTATTGTTCCATACGGTCATGACAACAGCACAAAGACATTTCAATTAATGGTTTTGATGGCATAAACACAAAGATAAGACCAGCTGCAGCGTTTATAAGGCAATAGGACTGACTCACTGAGGAGGTGATCTGGAAATTCAAATGGTGACTAATGACCTGAGCACTGTTCTATGTGCAAACACCACACAAACCACACCATCAGTGGGTTTGCTTTTTGAATGTTTTCCCTCCCTGTTCAAACATGTTGGGCCTAATGAGAAAGATGATGTTTTGTCAGGTTGTGGGGCTACTAACTGAAAGCCTAGTAATGTCCAAGAAAAGTGAGCAAGGACATTCTGACTTATGGTAAAATTGTGCTTACCTGTGATGGAGTTCCGGAATAAAAAATTTGAATTATTGAGGCAGGCGAGGCTCCAGTTAAAATATTCAGCTCAGGAATACGGAGGGAGCAAATAACTGAGTATATGAACAAGGGATTTATTTACTTCAACAAACAAGTTCATCAAACATGCCACCATATATTGCTGTGTCCCAAGGATGTCCACACATCACTGAGTGTTTGTTTATCATCCCTGAACTCCCATAATGGAATCCAGCACTGGAGAAAAGATAGAAGGGAACAAAATTGTTTTATTAATGCTTTCTCCTTTGTTCCATATAGAGCTGTATAGACAGTTCACTCTAAATTTCCCAGTTGTTTCTCTCAAGAAGCAACTGTCAGGTCTGCCTCATGTTTTCCCCCTTTGTCAAAATTTGGTGGCATTTCCACAATTTATCAAATAAGTTCTTCTCTCTTCACAATTTTGAGTGAGCAATCTGCTATTTGACACTCCTGGCAAGGCTGTTTTTCCTTATGGATGCTGCAGGCCAGCGATACAGGGACACTGTTTGCTTCTGTTCTGCAAAGTTGGAGACCTGATTTCAAGCCTTAAGCAGCAAATGCAAACTTGAATCCAAGTGGCTGTTGCCTCAGAGCCTGCAAAGATTATTAAATGCATTAAAATGGTGTTGATTTCTTATTTGGATAGCGTATTATTGCAACGAACATAAATTCTGTCTCAGTGCTTTCAAGGAATGGACAGCACCTGATAGTTACAGGCCATAAATTTACACTGCAGTTCTTACAAGAAAGAGTATCTGAGATGCTCACTCAGATTTTTGTGGAAATCTAGGGCATGGGACTGAAAAGTTTTTAAAATTGCAGGAAAAGGGGGACATGGTTAACACATTCTTAATAAGATAATTGATTGCAAATTATCTGGTAGCTGGTTAACTATATGTTTTTGACTTACAAGGATGTACTTTCTGTGATGTACTTTTTGAAACATATTTTAATAAGCATGACTGATTACCGAAGTTTCCTGTCTCGTTACATAGTGATTTAATTAAGCTAAGGAATGTGTTGGGAAAGTTTGCTTCTCACTGGAAACATTTCACAAACTAATGAACAAGAGGCTAGAGGTTAGGATGCATTCTGCACATCAACTCCCACCCCCACCCCAGTGAATAATAACTAGTTGTGACAACTGTCAAGGATGTCTATGCATGGTACACAAATGAGAGTTACATAGTATGTGGGGGATGGAAACTTTAGTAGACTTCTGAAAAAGTACAATGGAAATTCAGATTATAAAACTGAGTAAGGAACAAAACACAAACACTGTTCATTCAGAGTTCCAAAGCTCCTCTGCCTTTGTGATTCAGTTAAGGGTTACAATATACAGTTATAAAAACAGATAAAACCATTGCAATTATAAAAAGTACAACTGTATCAAATAGAACAGAAGAGTATAAACTCAGCAACAGAGGTGGGTCCCACAGAACAAGGAGCAAAAGGGATACAAGGAAGTTGTTAGATTCAACCTCTGTGAATCTAGGGCCTCGGTAGGCAAACTAAGGCCAAGTTGCCGGATCTGGCCCAATTACCTTCTAAATCCGGCCTGCAGACGGTCTGGGAATCAGCATGTTTTTACATGAGTAGAATGTATGCTTTTATTTAAAATGCATCTCTGGGTTATTTGTGGGGCATAGGAATTTGTTCACCCCCCCCCAAAAAAATATAGTCCTGCCCCCCAAGGTCTGAGGGACAGTGTACCCACCCCCTGCTGAAAAAGTTTGCTGACCCCTGATCTAGGGGCTCCCACAGAGAAAGCCTTCTCCACCTGAAAATATTAATGGCAATTAGCTAATATGAAATATAACAATGTATTCAAAAGGGGAAATTGTAGAAGCAGTGGGCATGCTTGGTGGTTCATATTTTGGCCTGAACTCACCATGAACATCTCCCTTGTTCTCTTATAATGGCAATGGCGCCCAACTGAGAGGAAAATGCAATTGAGTTCTAGCGTGTTCCGACTGACTAGAGGCAAGTTCACATATAGTTTCTCAGATAAATAATACTATGCAAGTAGATCCCATTCACATGATCTATACACCATGAAGAAGAGGGAAGAGATTGCGTTGGCCAGGCATATTTCTGTCAGTGTATACCTGAAGAGACCTTATTCATGTATATGGGACTATATAGATAAATAATTACACCACCCAGTACTAACATAGAATGCTGTGCATAGCAACATATCCTTTAAAATCTATTTTTGCTATCTCAGGTTTCATAACAACTCAAACCACATCTGTGGACAAATTTATTGCTATGAAGAACATGGAATTATTTACTAAGCAAATTGTCTGTGCACCACTTAAAGTCCATTTCCATTATCAAATAACTTCTCCTACGTGTCCTGATCTAAAAGAGCAAAGCAACAGAGAGATGAAACCCACTTCAAGGTCATTTGGCATTTCATGATGCCAGATGAGGTTTTCAATTAGTTTAGAATATTTCTAATCTGACAATGCAGACCAAATCCCATTTATGAGAAAACATGAAATAAAGCTTCTAACTTTGCAAGAGAGCACAAAATAATCTGGTTTTCCTCAGAAGAAAATTCTATCCGGTCTACCATTGCGGATTAAAAGGATATAAACAATACTGCTTTAAAGATCTGTTGTTCTGTTACATTGGGAGTTCAGAGAAAAAACAATATGTAGCCAGACCTTCAAACTCAACTTAGTTTATTGCAATGTAACTAGACTAAGGGAAAAGCTTTGCTTAGCAGCTAGAATTAGAGCAGAACTATGGGAGCCCAACAAGACCAAAAAGCACTAATTTAACCTATTAGAATACACAAAATGCTCATTTTCATCGTTGCTTCAAAAAGAGTAAACTCCTGCCTATGCAAAATTAATATTAAGGATAAAATAAGATGTGGACACATCAGAAATTGCTTTTAATCTTTCTAATGTGAAAGTTATCAATTTAGCAGGCAGATCTACATTATACTTTTTTTTATTAGTTCCATACTATTAATTGTACCTTTTTCTCCTCCCTCCCACAATTCTGGAAACTGAAGTTTAGTTAAAGTGCTTTACCTAAGTGCAAATCCCATTTTACTCATCTGGGCATACCTCTAAGTAGAGATACGGAGAATAACGCTGTGAAGAAGCTTAAGACAGAAAGGCAGATATATGCATTGTAAATACTCAGGGAACTATTAGAGTTTGCAGAACTTTTATATCTAAAAACCAAACCTTCAGTTCAGGTTGAAAGAGTTTGTGGCACCACTCATGATTAATAAGGCTTGGATAATATATATTATGCCCAGGGGTGGGGAATTAAACACTGAACTTTTTGATCCATCTCCATATTTTCCTTGAACTAAATACATCATATGAGAACTTCTGAAAAGTGATCTCAAAACTGATGGATCAGTGTAATTAATCAATACTTTTCAGTGTGCTGCGGTTTTGCATATAAATCATTTCACCAGTCACTTTCTTGGTTTGTACCATGGTGATAGAAAAAACGTGTTTTGGAACTGCCAAGGGTTTTTGTGTGTGTGTGCATTAACCCTTGCTGTGTTAAAAATAGAAATACAGCAATACATCTGACAAAAATATTGCCTGCTCTGTTTTTACTTGGGTGAATAAAAATTACTTGCCGATATTATTAGTAAGGACATTTTGACAAATATTATTATGGGGATGAGGTGAAATTCTCTAACGGTTCTCCCCAGATAAAAATACATTTTCTGAGAATTTTTAGTGCACTTAATGTTGAATGAAATACTATTTTTGTTCATACTGATGGATGAAGGAAGGAATAGGCTAAGAGAAGAGGCTAAGCTCATTCTTCCTTCAATAATATTAAAATGATATTAAAGGATATTAAATGGAGGCCATTTCACCAAATAGTTTCAGGACAGAAGTGAATTTTTCCAACTGTTCAGGAGTTCAAATAAGAATACACACACACACACACGTTCACTATAGCTGTTATTTTAACTAAGCATACCATACATGTATTGTTTTATAATACCTGAAGCAAACGTAACACATTCTCATGTGCATACAAGTGTGTCAGATAAGCAGCAAGTTCTCAAAGTTCTTCATTGATCCTACGAATGCATAGAAGTGACTACTTCTTGCATAATACGTTGTTCAAGTGAAACAGCATGGTTTCTAAATAAAAAATATCGTAAAATGTTCCAGCCTTTCAGTTTGACTGGAGAAATATGCACAATGCCCAGGTTTCTCCCGTTCCTGCTCTTAGTTGTTTATTTGACAATCTCCACTGTGGCAGTTTTAACTTGCTCCACATAATAACTACTGGCACATAATATCTGTTTCATGCTTAACGACACATCGTGTAGACTTGGACGTTCCACCGTGCTGCTGCAAAATTCCCAAATATTTGTAATGGTGTGGTGATTAATTGTACATGAATGGTGCATCACATGATAACAATTACCATGTAGAAGAGCAGTAGCCTGCTTGATGTCCTCCAGATGTTCTGGACTACAACCCGTTTCATGCCTGATCATTGGCCATGCTGGTAGGAGCAGATGGGAGCTGTATTTCACACAGTCTGGAGGGCATAACATTGCCTACTACTGATACAGAAATAGGGTTCGTTCCAACTTCCAGCCAAAAGACTCCAGAAATTGTTCGGTCATCATTCCAGTCCAGAGATTTATTCACTTCAACCAAAAAGCAGGATTCATAGAATGCCAGAAGATTCTGGGCCCATTCTGGAAATCGTATTATTGTTGAGGCTTGCCATGCTCTGTGATTTACACATACTCTAAAGCCACTAATATACTCCTGAGTTTTATCACTCCAGAATCCAGAATCTAACAAGATTTCAAAAACAGACTCTAGTGGTTCTGCCTAGCTTTAACCTCCATGTGCCTATAATACCTCCACCATCTCCTAAAACATTTATTAAGAGCAAGCCAGTACATGGGAGTGTTCTGCTTTGAGGCTCTGACATTGCTACACCTCTTCCAACCACCCCTGCCTCATCTTTGCATGGCTGGCAATGACAGCAGTGTGGCAGCCATTCTCTTCTCCCCTCTTCCATTTCCCCCCACTGCTGCACTAGTGCTAGCAGTGCTGGTGGCTTCTCCTCTGCCTCCTCCTTTCTGCCTTATTTTCCTTTGAAAAAATTCCAAGGGGATCCTTCTTTAGAGCCAGACAATTGAAGTTCTTATTGGTTAAATAATTTTAAAAATTAATTTTTCATTAATAACAATCCAATGAACGCCACATTAATACAATACTAATTTTTTTACAATTAAAAGAGCCGTTAATCCAATTCCAAATTAAACAATTTTAGATGACTTCCCATGTTCTGGTATTCAGGGAATGATGTTCTTTCGTTGTCCTCCGATCCTTAGTTAATACAAATACAACAGTTCCAATCTTAATCCTTTATTTTGACAGTTACTGATATGATGACTTTCGTTCATATTTAGCTATTCCATATCCATTAATTTGCAAGAGGAGTTTGTATTCTGTAGATTTCTGTGTGAAATGTTTGTTTTACATTCGCCATTATCTTCATGTTGTAATCCATCAACTTCAGCATTTCCCCTTTCACTGCAATTGTCACTGCACCACAGCTTCACGCCATCTTGCTTATCCCAAACTGAAAGAAATCTGGTGTCTCACTGTAACTCCAGGCAGTCTTCCAGCATTATCTTCTTTGATTCCTTTCCCATCCGTTAACAAGCTGGTATCTCACCACAGCCATGATAGGTCAGAGCTAGAGTCCTCTTTAAAAGGTCAATGTCACAAAACATTACAATGTTTTCACACAGTTCAATTCTTTCAATTAATCCGTAAAAAATTATGAAGTTCTAGTTAATTCCCTCTTGCAATCCATTAATAATTCCATTCCATTAATAACCACAGAGCCTAGGGCTTGGCGATCGGAAGGTCGGCGGTTCGAATCCCCAAGACGGGGTGAGCTCCCGTTGCTCATTCCCAGCTCCTGCCAACCTAGCAATTCGAAAGCACGTCAAAGTGCAAGTAGATAAATAGGTACCGCTCTGGTGGGAAGGTAAACGGTGTTTCCGTGCGCTGCTCTGGTTTCGCCAGAAGCGGCTAGTCATGCTGGCCACATGACCCGAAAAAACTGTCTGCGGACAAATGTCGGCTCCCTCGGCCAGTAAAGCGAGATGAGCGCCTCAACCCCATAGTCATTCATGACTGGACTTAACTGTAAGGGATCATTTACCTTTACCTTTTATTAGTAGTTAATTCTTTCTTTGGGGAAGGCAGTTCTAGCCAGAGCAGATATTCTCCTGACCAACTTGCCCAGAACACCTCACTCTGAAGAAAGACGCCTTAAACCCTCTCTCAGATTGAGTGAGGTGATGCAGGGATAGGGTGGAGGCTGTTGAAGTTAAGAGTAGAGAAATCACAGCTAAGAAGCTTAAATCATATATATGACTGACACTCTTCTTCGGAAATTAAACCAATGAACAGAGTTTAAAAAACTTTACTTGTAGAAACTTATGGATGAATTTAAAGATAACATTTACAGCCTTAAACAACTTTATTCCGCCCCCCCCCTTTCCAGAGCTCAGAACTTTCAGCCATCTGTATCTCAATTAGGCCACGCCTTGCAGCTCCTAGGAGAGATTTTCATTTTTACCTTTTCTTGCAGCTTTGCTCTCTTTCAAGCAGAGAAGAAGCACTCCAACACTCTATTCATCTTAACAGTGTTCACAGTGAATTCTAAAACACAGTAATCTTGCTTCACATGAAATGGAGACTCTCCTTCACTAGATACATCCTATGTAACCAACATTAGCCAATCACATGAGAACTACTAGAGTTCTGTTACCAACCAATCAAATTTAAATGCAGAATGATGCATACAAGCATTTACAAATTTCAGTGAATTAAATTACTATACTTAACAGAGGTGATGTGGAAAGCCTGACCTCACCTCAATCATTCTATAATAATGGGGCAAGCAGGTGTCCAAGTTTGGTAGCCCCTGTGCAGAGCGCTCAAGTAAACTTCCTTATTCCAACTCATTATTGGGACGGTCCCACTTAACAGAGCAAATCATGTTTGTTCTTTTAGCAAAGTGAAGCATGACTCTTATTCCAAAATCATCTTAGATTTTATGAAATATTGCCTGTTTGATAGATTTTATATTTTTAGAAATGTTAAGGAAGGCATCTGTATATAAAAACGTTGCACTTCAAAAGATAGCCTCTAAAAGTCATCTGTCTCTTCTTAGTAACTGCTTTTTCTTTCTTGTATGATGTTTATCTGTAACCACTTGAAAAGCTTTTAGTTGTAATACAGAAGGTTCTTGTTGGAAGCAAGAACAGTATGTCCCCCCCTGAGCGTCTGATCTTAACACAGTTTCTTAGAGAACGTACTTCAATAGTTATTGGTTCAGAAACCCCAGTCTTTCTCTCGGTATTCCACAGTTTACATGTAAGAAAACTTGTTCTCCACAATTTTCTGAAAATATATTTTATTTCACTGAGTACTTTTTTTCTAAAATGCGACAAAGACATGAAATAAAATGATTCATTTTTAGAACAATTTGATATCTGAGTTTGAAACAAGTTTAGTATTTACTTGATACTAAAAATCAAAGACTCTTATAGAATTATGAAATATTATACAGCTGACAAATTTAACTACTCATAAGGCTTCAATAAATTTTTACATGCTAAATTTCCTTTAAAATTATCAAATATGTGTTTACCACAATTAAATTATATATCTCAATGGAACTTGATTTAACAAGGTGAATTGTCTTTTTAAAATTTAGATCATAAATGTGATGGTACTAGGTAATCGTTGTAAGGGCAGTATCAGTCAAATTATTGCTGTGAGTATTGTTTTATATATTTGCTAGATATGTACATAACAAACATTGATTTAGGTTTTAAAACACACAAAAAGTGAAAACATAAACATAAATCCCAGCGAGCTCAATGGAGCTTATTCTTTAGTAAGTGTGCTGAAGATTGAACTGTTAGTTTCCTTGACTTAACTCCACATCATGGGGAACAGAGCCAGAGCTAAACATGAACAGCTGAACACCCATAATAGTGTCAAGCAGCTGTTATTATTATTTACTGAATTCATATAAAGCGCTATATCCACAGGTCTCAGAACAGTTCAACTGGGAGTTCTTAATTCTGCATCTCAAATGAATGATCAACACTACAGAAGTATCTGATCAGATCTGCACTGCACCCATTCGTGAATGCATTTCCTCATCCAGAAATTAATTAAGACTTTGCTATAGGAATCAGAGGATTTCTCCAACTTCACATTCTGATACTCAAAGTCCACCCTTCTTTTGGCTATGCAAAAAAAGTTTTTTAAATTCATATGTAACAATGCAACCACAGTATGCTGACACCGATGTTTGCAAACAACATGGCTGATCATCAGCTCCTGCGGCAACAAAATATGCATCAGACTGAGTTGTACTTGGAATACATCCACTGAAATCAGTGGATTTAAACTAGTTGTGAACTGTTAGTCAGTGGGTCTACTCTGAGTATGGCTTGTTTGGCTAAAGCAGGCTTCCTCAACCTCAGCCCTCCAGATGTTTTGAGACTACAATTCCCATCATCCCTGACCACTCGTCCTGCTAGCTAGGGATCATGGGAGTTGTAGGCCAAAAACATCTGGAGGGCTGAGGTTGAGGAAACCTGGGCTAAAGCCCTAAATCACTGATACTTGGCCAACTGTTTAGTTGTGCAAAGCCCCATTCTCCACAAAAAAGGGAATGTGCCATCAAAAGGGACAGCTATCTACTTACCCAACAACGCTGGATGTTGAATTTGATTCTTGCATAATGGAAACATAATGAGAATGTGCAAATGTAAGTATAAGGAACAGAACCAAAATAATGTGTAGTTCACCTGCAAACAAAAAATAATAATAGGAAAACCCCTAATTTTGCATGTGCAAGGGAATAAAATGTGTGTGGAGGAGATTTAGGCTGCACATGAAATGGTTAAGAAATTTACACATCCCTAATATGGATACAATATATTTTTTTTCGTTGGGGGGAGGGGTAGTTAAATCCAGTCCACCAGGATCCTTCCACGCTCACATCTCTCTTTTCCTAGTTCCCATGAATGGCTAAGTTCAAAACATCCATCTCCAGAGATGGTCAGCCTGCCAAGAAACACAGCAGACATATCCTTGAACGCCTTGCCATGGTAGCCTTGAAGAATGCTTTGATGCTAGCTTGTCAGCCTAAGATATGTATGTATGTATGTATGTATGTATGTATGTATTAAAAATACATTGTGTATGTTCTTTTATATGTTCTTTTATATAACTGATATATATATATTTTAAAAAGAAACACTGGTAGAAAACATGTTGTTCCATGCCATTGCTCCTAGGAGTGACGGAATAGCATAAAGTCTCAATGCTCCTTAGCACATGTGCTCTATACGCATCAAAGTGCATAGCAGTAAGAAACGCTACACGCCAGCTTAGTTTATCATGCTGTGGGATGTTGGGTGCACTCTTTCTGTAGTTTTGAAAGGAAATTTTCTTTGGAGGGGGAATGTAGGCAGCGTGTATCCCTCAGACCAGGTTGTAAGGATTTCAAACTGGTTTAAAATGTGTGTTTTTGGGCTGAGAGTTAAGTTTTTCTGTTAAAAATCTACCTCATCTCTGTTCCAAGTTTTGATGAAGAAGTATAGATGTACCTTGGAAGTCTAACGGAATCCGTTACGGAATCTGTTCGACTTCCAAAATGTTTGGGAACTAAGGCACAGCTCCTGGAGCCAATCAGAAGCTGCAGAAGTGGCGCTGGACATTCAGGTTCCAAAGAACATTCGAAAACCAGAACAATCACTTCTGGTTCTCGATCGTTCGGGAGCCAAAACATTTGGCAAGTAAGCTATTTGAATTCCAATGTCCGACTGTACAAGGAAGGTATGCATTGGACTCTTGTCTGGCCAGGCAAGAGAACTTGCTAATGGTGTTTCTCTACCTTCAAATTAAATTCTGCTTCAGAGTCAAGGGAAGCATGCATACAGAATTATTTCTGAGCTAAAGAAAACAAAGTATGCCTCTCATTCTGTTCTATGGGAGAAAAATCTACTGGTAAAGGTTTGCAATTTGGTAAGTTTTAGATGTTACCTTGGCTTAGCTCATCTTTCAAGGTGAAGTCAAGTGTAAAGATATTTCAAACAAATGTTTATTTTGTTTCATTTTGCTCTGTAATTTATTCATGAAATTGTGAGTACAAGAAGTCTGCCTTAAAAAAAAAGAAAAAGATGTAAGTGTTCTCTCTGTGACTTATATAATTCTCTTTTACTGTTGCATCATAGCATAGGTTTCTGTTCTGGCCTGCAATTCACATTGCCACTAAGTACTAAAAGCGATAACATTTTATGTGCAGCATAAAACTTTTATGAACAAGTAAATTATCAGTCTCTTCACTGTGCATTTCTTTCAGTACTGACTAGATTTGAATACTTGGCCAGATTCCCTTAAAACAGTATGCTGGAGTGTAGCGTAAATCCACAGAACCCATAAATGATTAGACTGAATTCTTTAAAGGAGAGAATGCAAGTGAAAATAATATGGGTGCTACGTTAAACAACATTAACACATCAAAGAAAGTTCATTCCAGAAAATATAATTGCATTTTTTAGATGTAAAAGACTGTAGATTTAAATACATGGATGGAAATAATAATTACCAAGGCCTCACAAATACACCTCCTCCTGCTGCCCAACTGAGAGATACCATCCCTGTGCACCTAACTTGTGACACCAGTTCCCAAGTCCAGAACAAAGGGAGATAAAAAAGCACCAGTATATTATCTGAAAAAAAGATTACCCAATGTGTTTGTTTTGACCAAGTGTCTTCCCCAAGCAAAGGGACCTAATGTGATTTGGTTTAGTACCCAGTACAAGCATATCTCTATATAACTCACCTCATGCAATGGCCCTGTGAATGCACCATTGATGTATTTTGCATTTTCCATCAGCATGGTGGAGGTCTTTCACTTAGAAGCCGCTCTGGGCAGTTTTACATTGTTAAAAGCAGAGGAGGAAAAATGGAAAGCAAACCTCATACCTCATAAGTACTCCTACAAATTATGTTAATATACTTTTTTGTAGTTTTTTTTTTAAATGGATTTTCCCAGAATATTCTCTCTCTCTCTCTCTCTCTCTCTCTCTCTCTCTCTCTCTCTCTCTCACACACACACACACACACACACACACACACACAATATGGACATTAAGCTATCCCCAGAGGGGACAGGATGGGACAATGTTGTCTACCCCTGCTGCCTCTTTGCAGTTCTATGCATTTGGAAACGAACATGAACCCTAACTGAAAATAATGGCTGTTGTTGGGTTTGTGTGTGTGTGTTTGTGTTTATTAAGTTTTACTATCTCCTTCTGTGCATCACAGGCAGAAGCTAAACACTTCCTTCAGAAGTGGCACACCAGCCAATTGTCTTCTAGCTCAAGTAATTTAGAAAACATTTCCTGGAAAGCTGCCAGACAGATCTGAGGGTCAGCTCCACAATGCAAAGAGGTAATGACACGTCTACAGAATGCTGTGCAATTAGCAGCAAGCTTATTTTTCTTAATTTGATTATTATCATAATTTGTAATATATTCTCCATGGATAATGGCTAGTAAATTAAGAAGAGTTAGAAATTGCAAAAGCCTTGTATTGTTGTTGGTTTTTTTATTATAATGAATTACTCCCTCCCCTTTTCAGAAATGAGTCATGAGAGTTTGACCTCTTCCACTTCATATTCTGCTGTTCAGTTCAATGTGTTTCACTAGGAAACAAATAGTTGCTGTGAAAGCAAAGGTCTCAACTGTGCAGGAAAATGCATTTATTTGCATGACATTTTTTTAAAAAAGCACTGAAACAGGATTGCTTTCAACACATAACCGTTACGTTGTAAGTTAACCTACCATGATTCAGGGCACATGTGATTACTATTCAGTTCCATTTAAACAATGCTCACTCGTTCTCACTGTTTTCCTGACCCTGGGTATATTGGGTGATCATAGTTATTAACAATAAAATTTATTTCTTGAAAATATTGATACACTACTTTGAGAGTAAATAGGCAATCTCAAAAATGATAGAATCCAAGGCAGACCTTTTAACATCACAGTAATCCAAGTTTATGTACCAACTACCAGTGCTTAAGAAACCAAAACTGACCAATTCTATGCAGACTTACAACACCTTCTAGAAATGAAACCAAAGAAGGATGTTCTTCTCATTATAGGGGATTGGAATGCTAAAGTAGGGAGTCAAGAGATAAAAGGAACAACTGGCAAGTTTGGCCTTGGAGTTCAAAATGAAGCAGGGGAAAGGCTAATAGAGTTCTGTCAAGAGAACAAGCTGGTCATCCCAAACACTCTTTTCCAACAACACAAGAGATGACTCTACACATGGACATCACCAGATGGGCAGCATCGAAATCAGATTGATGGAGAAGCTTTATACAGTCAGCAAAAACAAGACCTGGAGCTGACTGTGGCTCAGATCATCAGCTTCTTATAGCAAAATTCAAGCTTAAACTGAAGAAAGTAGGGAAAACCACTGGGCCAGTAAGATCTAAATCAAATTCCTTATGGATACACTCTGGTCCATGGGATCACAAAGAGTCGGACACGACTAAATGACTAAACAATAACAACAACAGCAAAAGGTCCCATCACCCCAAAGATGAAAATTCTATGAACCCACCAATCTGGCTTATTCATGGAGGGTTTTTTTGGTCATCCCACCCAAGATGCTTGCCAAGCTATAGACAAGAGCGGCTGGAAAACAAACGAAGCCTTGAAGAAACAAACCATGCCTTGTTTGATCTCTGAGATGACTCATGGTTTGTTGAACAAGCCATTGTTAAAAACCAACCATGACTTAGCATTATGTCCGACTGCAACCATTGTCTCACTCCTTAACGGTCTTTTCCAAACTCAATCTTTACTAAAGTTGCCATCTTTTAAGATATTCTTCCCATCCAGAGGAATCAAAAGGACCCAAAGCTACCATTACAGTAGCCCCTGAGCAAAATACATTTCTCACGGGCCACAGGACCTTCCTCCCCTCCAGCACACTGTATATCCATCCCCTTTTTATTATACATAAAAACCACCAGGCTCCTGGCCCACATTATAGGCCAGAATGCCAAATCCTGCATCTGGTTCTAAGAAAGCAGGCTATGCCTACCACTCCCTGCTGCTGGTGTGTAAAGCTAAGTTCTGGGTGTGCTATGGGTGAGAATTGGGGCAAACACAGCTGCAACTGCCTCTCAATAAACCATAGCTGTCAACTTACAGATTTGAAAATAAGGGACCAGCAGCCTCGAAAATAAGGGATCAGCAGCCAAAATAAGGGATTTTAGTCAACCATCAGCCAAACAAAGGCTCAAGCGGTGGTTCCCACAGTGCAGCAACCCAGCAAAGGGGATGCAGCAAGGAAAACCACTGTCACCTCTCCGCTCGGAAGCGCTGAGCAAAGGCAAGTCCCCAGGCAACGCGGCCGATTTGATCAGCACAAAGCATGCAAGCTCCACTCCCCAGACGTCCTTAGACTCCTTATTGGGTGAGCAACGCAGCCAAGCAACACAGTTGGAGCCTTCCTCCTATCTGGCCAGCAGGGAGGGAGGGAGAGGAGCTGCTTCCTTTGAAACCCGGGAAATTGAAGGGACATCATCAATAAGGGACAGCAGCGGGACACGGCACTGGGATAAGGGACTTTCCCGCCAAATAAGGGACGGTTGACAGCTATGCAATAAACTGCTTCTCATCCATTGCTATGTATGCCTCAGGTTCAACTTCACCCTCCTGTTGGTCCTAAAACATTAGGACCATGTCCAGACCCCAAGAGTTGACGGCATCATGCCTTGCTGCCCCACAAAGCCACAAAGAGGTCAAAGCACACAGGCTTATTGACCTTCTGCTTCATCAGCTAAGAATGCAGGTAGCACGTAAATGCTGTTGCCGTTTCACTTTGTCCCTTCCTGCTCTGTGCAACTCCCATGTCTGCCCGATTTTTTTCATCCCAACAGTGCGTTTGTATAACCCAGATTGCCAGGAAGAAAGCTGCCTTCAGTATCTGCAGCAAGGATGAAAACATCCCAAGCATCTTCCTAGATCGTAGTTAGGGATGCCCCACTGTGCCTTATGTTATTTGGAGAAGGGCAGACTGGATGAATGAAAGATCTGGGATAGCTCAGTAACGCCGAGCATGATCCTTTAAATCTCAGGGTTGTGGATTTGAGCCCCACATTGGCAAAAGATTCCTGCATTGCAGGCGGTTGGACTAGATCAGGGGTTCTCAACCTGTGGGTCCCCAGATGTTGTTGGACTACAACTCCCATCATCCCTGAGCTCTGTCCTTGCTAGCTAGGGGTGATGGGAGTTGTAGTTCAACAACAGGTTGAGAAAGGCTGGACTAGATGAATCCTTGTGGTCCCTTCGAATTCTACTGTGCTATGCAAAGATGTACTTTGCCACAAAATGCTGGGCACCATTCCATTATGGAAGCGGCTGTCTTTTTTCACTGGTCAAAGAAAAGGAGCAATGTCTTCACTCACACTTTGTGGTAGGTGAGAGGAGAGACAGGCCACCCCTGTCCTACACACTCCTTTGCTACTAGGACAGTCGCAGGTGGCTTGTCTGCCTGTGGATACATTGTTTCGGATGCTTTTGATGAGATTCCTACATTGCAGACTAGATGACCCCCATTCTGGGATCCCTTCCAACTCTATGATTCTATATGCAGATCAATTCTCCAGGGAGATTGCATTCAGCAAGTAAATATTTTGCTGCAAGTATTATTATTTTTTTATGCAGCTCTTGCCAACAGACAGTAGCACCTCCCCAACACACACACACACACACACAGACAGACAGAGTTTTAGTCTTCCTTTTCATATCATCGTAATAAACCTTTCTATTCTCGGTCTGTCGTTTTTGTGCTTTCATGAAAGCGGAGAGCTTAAACATGCAGGTGGTGGGTTGCATTTTGAAAAGGAAACACGTGTTCCAGAATGTAAGGCCTTTTGAACTTGGGGAGTTTTACTTCTCAGTAAACATGCTAAGGATTGCTCTGTAAAATCAAATTGCATCAGTGTGGAATCTCACACTATCCTTTTAATTGCTTCAGAAGTAATTTTTTTTTGTTATCTGCAAAGCCGGTATTCATACCTGCCACATACTATTAGATGATTTACAGACAAAGGAACTCCATAAGATGTCACTGTAGAACTAAGACCTGAAATGTAAGTGAATTCTTACGGAGAGATTCTAACATGAAAAACGGGGGAATTTCTACATCATAAAAATGTTTAACACTGCAGTGTCTGCAATAGCCTACTGGCTTTAAGACCCCTATTAAAACAAAACATGTAGCTCGTTTCATTTTAATGATGCCTTATTTAGTGAGTTTGCTGTATGCTTTGACACTCTCCCTCAATAACTGCCAAAGCAATTTTTTTTGTTTTACTGTTTTTTATTATTATTATTTGATAATTTACTCTTCTGTATGTCATTTAAAAGCTGAACATTATAAAATGACTCTGCTCTTTTGCTGCCTATCAAAACATTAGTAGCCACAATGCATTTTAAATTGAGTTGCAGTCTTTACTTCATATAGTCCAGAGAAACTCATTTGGAATCAATGGGGCTCAGAGATGCAGTGGGACATGTTGAAATGCAGGAGCTAGTTATGACAGCACTCCCCATAGCCATGCCCCCAAAGGAAAGTCCAAAATGCAGGCATCTGTGTTGATGATAATTACAATTTTATATCTAAAAATACACATACACACACCAACACACAACAATTTATTACGAACAGCAGACTGTCATTGAATAATGAGTTATCAAAAAGTGTGTGGGCAGTGGTTATCAATACACTGGTACCTCAGGTTACAGACGCTTCAGGTTACAGACTCCGCTAACCCAGAAATAGTACCTCAGGTTAAGAACTTTGCTTCAGGATGAGAACAGAAATCGCGCGGCAGTGGTAGGCCCCATTAGCTAAAGTGGTGCTTCAGGTTCAGAACAGTTTCAGGTTGAGAATGGACCTCCAGAATGAAATAAGTTCTTAACCCGAGGTACCACTGTATTGGATTTTAGCTGAGAAAAGACACATCCCCATCACGGTTCAGCCACAAAGCCTTCTAACTGCCCAAGTTCAACTTCTGAAACAGATTGAGCTTTAACAAAAGATCTTCAACTGGCTGGAACCTTTAGCTTTTAATTAGAAATGCGACTAATCTTGCAAAGAAGTGTTACCATTTAAATTGCTAACACAAAGTCAGAAGCTCATCAAAGAGAGGAGCAAGATGCAACCAGCTCAGGCTTGGTTTCCTTACTTTTGCTCAGACCTCTTTGGAGCTTGTTGTTGTTGTTTAGTCGTTTAGTTGTGTCCGACTCTTCATGACCCCATGGGCCAGAGCACGCCAGGCACTCCTGTCTTCCACTGCCTCCCGCAGTTTGGTCAAACTCATGCTGGTAGCTTCAAGAACACTGTCCAACCATCTCGTCCTCTGTCATCCCCTTCTCCTTGTGCCCTCCATCTTTCCCAACATCAGGGTCTTTTCCAGGCAGTCTTCTCTTCTCATGAGGTGGCCAAAGTATCGGAGCCTCAGCTTCAGGATCTGTCCTTCCAGGGAGCACTCAGGGCTGATTTCCTTCAGAATGGATAGGTTTGTTCTTCTTGCAGTCCATGGGACTCTCAAGAGTCTCCTCCAGCACCATAATTCAAAAGCATCAATTCTTTGGCGATCAGCCTTCTTTATGGTCCAGCTTTCACTTCCATACATCACTACTGGGAAAACCATAGCTTTTGCTATATGGACCTTTGTTGGCAAGGTGATGTCTCTACTTTTTAAGATGCTGTCTTTGGAGCTAATCTGTCACAAACAACTGGAAAACCTGAAAACCTTGTTATGTCCTCACTCTCTCACCAGAGTAAGGAGGACCCATTGATTATTCTGGTGTTCAGCAGATGATGATGTTGCTCTTGCTTGGGGGGGGGAGACCCATATCTGCAGTCTGGCACACACCCCACCCCCACATCCCTCTTGTACTATGCCACTGAAACAAATGACACAAAAACTGGCAAACCAGAATACGGTAGTTCACAGCAGATCTGAGTCAGCTCTCCTGCCTTCTACCCAACACACTCAAAGGCACTTACAAGAAAGTAGGAGAGATCTCTCTATTCAGGCAAGCAGCAGGGCATGCCTGGCAATAAACAAAGAGTTTAGGAGTCTTGGTTCAGATGTTTGGAAATCAGGCAAGAAGTTCAGGACTGGACAGAAGTCATTTCCATGTCCTGCTGCCGAGCTTTTAAAAAGGCAGGCCATGCTGACTCACAACTTGTTTACTTTGCAGGAATGTCAGGCGTCCAAATGTGTGGACCCCTGCAGGGTCGATCAACCTCCTCCCATCTGTGGCGGTGGTGCTTGGTTCTAGGAGATATTACTGTACCCTCCAGACTCTTGATCAGCCACTACTGCCTGTTGAGTTGTCTCCCTTCTTGGCAGTCCACAGTGCTTCCCAACCTCCACTGAGACTATCCACTATGCCAGGAGTTCAGGGAAGAAGCTAGCACCCTTGACATCTCTTTTGAAGTGGATGAAGTTGAGACACGTAGGGAGAGCCCTCCTCTTCCAACCCCAGTTTCCACTAATAATAATAATAATAATAATAATAATAATAATAATAATAATAATAATAATTTATTATTTCATACCCCGCCCATCTCTGGGCGGCTTCCAAAAAAACATTAAAATACTGCAATACATCAAACACTAAAAGCTTCCCTAAACAGGGCTGCCTTCAGATGTCTTCTAAAAGTCTTGTAGTTGTTGTTCTCTTTGACATCTGGTAGGAGGGCGTTCCACAGGGAGGGTGCCACTACTGAGAAGGTCCTCTGCCTGGTTCCCTGTAACTTGGCTTCTCGCAGTGAGGGAACCACCAGAAGGCCCTGGGTGCTGGACCTCAGTGTCCGGGTAGAACGATGGAGGTGGAGACGCTCCTTCAGATATACTGGACCGAAGCCGTTTAGGGCTTTAAAGGTCAGCACGAACACTTTGAATTGTGCTCGGAAACGTACTGGCCTCTCACTCACCCATTTCTTACTCCTCCTGCTGCACTGAGGCCTGCGAACCAACGCCTGATCCCAACAGCACTGTTGGGCTTGTGACACCAACTAATTCTTCTTTTCTGCCTATCCTCCTCCCTTTTGAGTTCTACAAAGGAAGCACTCACGGGAAGTAGGAGGAAGCTAACTGTGCCACTCTCTGAAATGCTTGTAGAAAAGAGGGCAGGTAGGTGGGGGCTAGCTGAGTGCAGGTTAAGGTTGGGGTGGGTATTGGAGGGCTCACACACTTTCATGACACCACCATCCCTTTGTGGAGGGGCTATCCTGCATTCGGCCTCCCACCTCCCTCACCACCCCGGTCCTTGACTTAGATAGACAGGCAGGGGCCAAAGGTAGACAGCTGGCTCCCATGGGTGACATAATAATAATAATAATAATAATAATAATAATAATAATAATAATTTTTAATTTATATCCCGCCCTCCCCAGCCAAAGCTGGACTCAGAGCGGCTAACAACAGTAAAATAATACAGCATTCCTAAATCAATTCATTATAAAATCAGTTCAAATCAAATTGATGGCAACCATTGGGCTACAGTTCTGTGAAGAATTACCAAAGGAGGGAGTCAGGCTGTGCCTTGGCCAAAGGCCTAGTGGAACAGCTCTGTCTTGCAGGCCCTGCAGAAAGATGTCAAGTCCTGCAGGGCCCTAGTCTCTTGTGACAGAGCGTTCCACCAGATCAGAGCCACAGCCGAAAAAGCCCTGGCTCTGGTTGAGGCCAGCCTAACCTCTCTGTGGCCCAGGACCTCCAAGGTGTTTTTGTTTGAAGACTGTAAGGTCCTCCGTGGGACATACCAGGAGAGGCGGTCCTGTAGATATGAGGGTCCTAGGCCTTATAGGACTTTAAAGGTTAAAACCAGCACCTTGAACCTGATCCTGTACTCCACCGGGAGCCAGTGCAGCTGGTATAGCACTGGGTGAATGTGATCCTGCAGTTTCAGCTTCTTGCCCATTCTGGTGTCAGAAGAAACTCAAGCATGGAGAAAGGGAGGAGAAGACTTCAAGTTGGGGTGGAAGGGGGCTAAGCGGTGGACCTATGCCATACTATACTGGCAGTGGGAGCTGAGGAGGAGAACCAGTGACAGGGAAGGAAAGAAGGGGCAAGGGAGGGAGAGAAGTTCACTCCTTCTCCCTTCTCCCTGTTGTTGCTCACACTAGGCCAGGCTCCTTGTCAACTACACCAACAGCAACACAACCACCATTTTGGACCAGCCAAGCTCAGATATGGGGGTAAAGGCATCACAATTGAAGTCCAAATAGGACAGGGGACACTTTTGTGCAAAAACTGGGTGATCCTGTTTTTCAGTGCACCAGCCTCCCCTATGTATTTTAACAAGGAGCTTTAGACAGCTCCAACTCTCTGATGATTTAAATGTTTTGTCACATTTTACATGTTTAGTTGTACAGTGTAGAATCTTAGAGGAACACTTTTAAAAAGTAATGTGTGAAATGGCCCGAAGCCAAGAAGCTAAGCTAAGAAAATCAAGAGCACCCTGTTAATAACGGCATCCAAAATAGATTTCACCAAAGTAAACAAAATAGTATGCACTGAATAATATGCACTGCAAAGTCGACTTTGACCAATGCAATCAGTGGAGGAGAATATGCCCCCGCTGCCCAGAGCGGGCACATTTCCGAGGAGTGCAGGGGCACGCTCCCGAGGGGCATAGAGGGTGCCCTTCCAGGCGTGGAATAGCTCTGTGCGCCCCACCAATCCCGCTCCCTTCTTGTCCCCTTCCTGCTTGCCTGCCTCCTTCTCCAGGCGGGAGCATGGGGCAACGGCACACCGCCTGCCCATGACTCCCACACCTACTGCCAGCCATCAAGGGAAGGGGGGAGCTGCTGTGCCGCACGCCCGGCTGGAGGAGGCAGGCAAGCAGAGGAGAGGATGGGAAGGAGGCAGGCGAGTGGGAAGGGGAGAGGAAGGAACCAGCAAAGCGTCCCAGCAGCTCCCCTTCCTCCGATGGCTCACGGTAGGCATGGGAGTCCGAGTCGCGGGTGGGCAGAGCACTGGATGTCACCCCCGCTCAGGGATGACACCCAGAGCAGTGCCCCCCTGCACCCACCTTCCTCCACCAGTGAACTCAATGACTGGCCTCACTAGCCACTTATGGCAGGCCACTCAGTTAACATTCTATTCTTGCAGTCTCTCTTAGATATTACAGTGGTACCTCAGGTTACATACGCTTCAGGTTACATATGCTTCAGGTTACGGACTCCACTAACCCAGAAATAGTACCTTGGGTTAAGAACTTTGCTTCAGGATGAGAACAGAAATTGTGCTCCGGTGGCGCGGCGGCAGTGGGAGGCCCCATTAGCTACAGTGGTGCTTCAAGTTAAGAACAGTTTCAGGTTAAGAATGGACCTCCAGAACGAATTAAGTACTTAACCCGAGGTACTACTGTAGTTGTTTGTGAAAGTTTGGTTATAATGCATGATTGCTCGACTGTGTTTGGTTTGATAAATGACAGGCTGCACAGGCCTGATGCATGTCTATGCAATATAATAGAAGCTGTTCCAAAGCCTATTCAGGTGTGATTGAAAACACATTGGGGCTTTGAAATGGGTGCATTCTCTTTCCTGACAATCATGGCTCTTTTTTGCCACAACAACTACACTAAAAAGTGAGGACTGTCAAGCTCTCTGCCCTGTAAACTACTACTAAATACAATAATTTGTGGCAGAGTGAAGCGTGGTGAAATAACCAGTTTGGTCAGCAGCTCAAAATATAAATCCTTTGTCAACTCGGTGTAGACCACTTTTTTTTTTTTAATGTAGCCTCTCCACTGACACTTTGAAAAATAGCACAGGTGTGGGGGGGGGGAGAAGAGGGGGAAACCAGACAAGCAGATGATATACAAAGTTCACAGCACACTTGACGTAAGTGATAGTCATGTAGCTGAAGCAAAGAGATCCAAAAGCAAGCATCAGGTGCATCTTATGCGCAATGTCTAGCCACCAGAGAGACAACCATTAGGGTGAAAGCATGTGACATATTCCAAAGAGGTGTACTATTCTGAAATTCCCTTCTACAGCAGTCAAACCAAAGTCAAAGAATAGTTTAGAATATCTCTGGTAACATTTTGGCGGCTCTGTGGGGTCTGCACCATAAATTAAACAGGATACAGAAGCATTTTTATTCAACACCAAGTTATAGATGGAGCAGATAGAAAATGGAATGGAATCTGGCAAGCACAAACCCTCCTGTAATACTATTTACACAATCCCATCATTGTTTATGCACTTTTCAATTGCAAAAAATCTGATCCTGTACTCTACGATCCCATTGAATAAATGGGACTTTCATGTGCTTAACTATAGCTGGATCAAGGCATATGTAGCATACTTTCATGTCTCCGTCTTGGGGAATTCAATAATCAGACACCAGATTCCACAAGTTTCATTATCACACTGTGAATGTTTTTGCTTTCCATGGTGTGAGGTCTTTTTAGAGTGACTTGGCAGATGGCGAGATGCAGCATGTGACTTGGCTTGTCATTTTGCATCAGCCTGTAGTAATCCTTAGGCATTGTTCCTTCCTGGAGGAAGCAACAGTGACTCTAAGCACAACATGTGCTCACACAGGGACACAGCCAGGTTCTCTCTTAAAGAGACACAGTGGAGGAAAAGGTAATATGTGCCACTATTATTAGCGTTTTCAGGATTACTGCAGTCTTGAAACAGCAGGGGTTTCTCCTTCAGTACTCGGCCCTTTTTAGTACTATATTCAGAGTATGTGAAAATTGATTGTCCATTTGCATTACAACATCATTTCTGTGATCTCTGATATTAAGAATTTCGACTATGAAAGATGTAGGGCAGATAGCCTTGCCTGAACAGATTTTTTCAGGAGGTCTGTAGAAAATGTAGAAAATAGTGAGAAATGGAGCTCTAGGCCTTATAGACAAATGAAACACTAAGAAATTGCCGGGTCTGGATGCCATCCACTCAAGAGTTCTTAAAGAACCCAAATATAAAATTGTTGATCTTCTTACAAAACTATACAACTTGTCTCTAAGACCAGAGTCTACATCATTTTTATTGCTTTTGAATATCAAACAAACATTAAGCAACTATCAATGAAGAAATAAACCTTATGCAGTACAGAGCAGGGATATCAAAATAACAAAGAAATAGATACAATACAGATAATGAAATGGCCAGTCTTTATATGCTGTGAAGATCCAAATGTCTCAATACACTGAAAGGACAGTGTGGTTATGTCCCATATTGTATGTATAAGAATTTAAATTAAACAAAACTGCAATAGACTTGGCACATGAGTGTTGTCCTCCAGCTGCTTTGGATTTGTGTTATATCTTTTCCAACAAAGTCCAGGTTAATCATTTAAAAGTTTTCAAAAATGTTGCAATGGTAGCCTAGACTGCAACTAAAAGGTGAATGATTAATGCCTGATCTTTAATTGTGGGGTCCTCATTAAGAATAAAGATTTGCAGCCATTCCTTTCCCTAATCTACTGATGCTATTTGTTTAACAGGGCCTTTTCTTCCTTTATGCAATCCAAGGCAATCAGGATTGCATTTTGAAAGTGATTACATCACCCAGCCAATCAGATTTTGCTACACAGTGATGTCCTTGCAGGAAAGTGAAGTGGCATTGCCCATCCTCAGAAGCCCTGGCCCCAGTTTTTGTTGTATCAGAATGCACACACAAAAACACATTCTTTGCATAGAAAATATAGTATGAATAGTTACAGATAGGTAGCCGTGTTGGTCTGCCATAGTCAAAACAAAAAATTTTTTTTCCTTCCAGTAACACCTTAAAGACCAACTAAGTTAGTTCTTGGCATGAGCTTTCGTGTGCATGCACACTTCTGAAGAAGTGTGTATCTGAAGAAGTGTGCATGCACACGAAAGCTCATACCAAGAACTAACTTAGTTGGTCTTTAAGGTGCTACTGGAAGGAAAAAAAATAGTATGAATAGACATTGAGATCCTTGTAGCCAGTGCTCCATTTTTTTGGCGTGCTGTTCTGTGATTATTGCATTGCCACAACACACAAAACGGAGATCATTGTCTTAGTTAACCAAAGCAACAGAGATGCTTTCTTTTCCTGCCTTCAACAAAGCCACTTCCAACTTAGAAAGGATATGGGGTTGTGGGCTTCACCCTCCCACCACGCACACGGGGGCTGGCTCTCAGCCTCTGCACGATTGAGGGAATCCCCGACTGTGTCAACCCCTGGCCAGCCAATCGGCTGCTCCAGTTTCCCACCCTCCTGCCCTTTAAGGTTTTCGTCTTTGACCTTGCTATGGACCTCGGTTGGTCACCATTAAGGGGCCTGGTAGGAATTTTTTCCACTTGGCAAACTGGCACCAGGCACTTGGTTTTTCACCTACCTCATAGCAAATCATCACAACTTCCTTGGTATTGGCGGTTAGGCATTGGTATTGGTATTGTTATGTAGATGGAAGGGGGGGAGGAAGCGCCATCACCTCCCCACATATTGAAGGGTAGTCCAATAAAGGATTCTGGGGGGTGTGGCCCTGTCTGAAGCCTATGGAGGTGAGGCCTAAGGCACGCCCCCGAGCGGTGACCCTGGGGGAGTTCCTAGTTGATGTGCATCAGCAGGATTCCCCCTACTGGTGGTTAACCCTTCCCAAACTTCAAGTGAACAGGCTGAAGCCGGATAGTAGGTTAGGATCAATGTCTAAGCCAATACCGCCCATCACCTGTAACCAATAAAGTTGTGGCCATATTTAGCCCATTGACCTTAAATAACTGTGTCATGTGTCTTTATTTCCACTGGGGGGGAGGCGGGAACTCACCACGCAAACACTTGAAGAATACTGGAATATACTGGAATACTGGAACAATACTGGAAATGGGGCAGGGGGTGCTTTTCATGGGGAACAAAGATGTTTGCAAAGCTTCTCCCACTCTTCTTTGTCTCAGGTGTAAATGAAAATCTTCATACAGTACACTGTATATATTTGTGTGTGTGTATGTTGTATGCATGCATGTTGATGGGTTGACCCACACATCCTTTCCACATATATCACACAACAACCACAAAAAGTCTATTGCCTCACAGCTATCACCATTTTATGAATTAATAAGATCCTTTAAAAAAAAACACAGGCTCACAATTAATCATCCATGCTATGGTGGGTAACCTCCTTGTGTCCTTTTATTGGTATTTCTCCCTTCACACTTGACTAAGAAACAAGAAGAGCCTGGCATGATTTTTCCCCTCAAGCTTGTTACACCTGTCCTGAAGAAATCAAGGGAAGCGTGTTAATCTACTTCTGCACATAGCCAGATGTTTGCCCTTGTAGCAAGTCATTAAGTTTCAAAGTGAAGATTCTAAATATAAAACATCTGCTCCATTGATTTTGATTTTTCTCTTTTTGGCCTCAACCTACATAAGAAGGCAGCATGAGATTAAAACAAAAGATGTGTCTCTTCTGTAGCATAATATGAGCTAATCAGCAAGCAACATGGTACATTTCAGGACTCCATAACTGTGAAAAGCACAAATATGAAAACATATATATGAAACATGGGGATGCGGGTGGAGCTGTGGGTAAAACCTCAGTGCCTAGGACTTGCTGATCGTAAGGTCGGCGGTTCGAATCCCCGCGGCGGGGCGAGCTCCCGCCGTTCGGTCCCTGCTCCTGCCCACCTAGCAGTTCGAAAGCACCCCTAAGTGCAAGTAGATAAATAGGGACCGCTTACCTAGCGGGAAGGTAAACGGCATTTCCGTGTGCGGCACTGGTGCTGGCTCGCCAGTGCAGCTTCGTCACACTGGCCACGTGACCCGGAAGTGTCTTCGGACAGCGCCGGCTCCCGGCCTCTAGAGCGAGATGAGCATGCAACCCCAGAGTTGGTCACGACTGGCCCGTACGGGCAGGGGTACCTTTACCTTTATATATGAAACATAATAATTGTGTAGCCATCGTTATTGCCAAAGCATCCACACTGGCCTGCTAACTCACTATCAGGTCAAACTAGGTTGTCTTTTATATGTTGAAATGTATTGCAGATTGCCTAGCAAAAAGAGGTATATATAAAAAAAAAGTATTTTGGGGGCAGAAAACTAGATGACTACCAACTATTATTTAACTAGTACAGTCATACCTTGGATCCTGAATGCCTTGGTACTCAGATGTTTTGGTTCCCAAACACCGCAAACCTGGAAGTGAGTGTTCTGGTTTCCCAATGTTCTTTGGAACTCGAACGTCCGACGTGGATTCCGTGGCTTCTGATTGGCTACAGGAGCTTCCTGCAGCCAATAAGAAGCCATGCTTTGGTTTCCAAACATTTTGAAAGTCGAACAGACTTCCGGAATGGATTCCGTTCGACTTCCAAGGTAAGACTGTACAGTGATAGTCAACGTAGAATCAGAGAATTGTAGAGTTGGAAGGGACTCTGAGGTCCAGCACAAAGGGCCTTCTGGAGGGTCCCTCATTGCGAGGTTACAGAGAACTAGGCAGAAGGCCTTCTCGGTTGTGGCGCCCGCCCTGTGAAATGCCCTCCCATCAGACATCAAGGAAATAAACAACCACCAGACTTAGAAAACACCTGAAGGCAGCCCAGTTTAGGGAAGTCTTTAATGTTTGATGTATTTAACGTGTTTTTAGTATTCTATTGGGAGACACCCAGAGTGTCTGGGGAATAAATATTATCTTCATCATTATCATCAACATCATCTCGTCCAAACCGCTGTAATGCAGGAATATGCAGCTGTACTGTATGGGGATCAAACCTGCAACCTTGGCATTATCAGTACCGTGCTCTAACCAACTGAACCTTACAAATGTTATTGAACTTCTGCTGCCATCAGCCCCATCAGCCAATAGTCAAAGTTGATAGAAGCTATTGTCCAGCAACATCTGAAGGGTACCACATAAGCTATCTGCAAAGTAATACTATCAACACATATGGAAGTTCCTTATATTTTTCTTAAAAAAAATATTCACATTGCACTCCTGTTTTCCCTCTTTCTCTACTATCCTACAGGCAATATCCTTGCTTCCACGATCCCTGAAATTACTATGAGATGATATAACACTCCCACTGACTTTCTTTTTTAGGAAGAAGAAGCTGTGAAGCATTGTAGAGTGTCACGACAATATTTCTTTTTAAAGAAAAACTTGCAAGAAAGAGCACTTATTCCCCACTGACACTCATCTTGTAACATTAGTTGTTAAGGTGAGTGCCCAACTCCCCAGTCTGTCCTGCAACACACACACATGTACACAAATATTTGCTGAAATCCTTCAACCCGAATGAAAGGCAGAAAAAAAACCCCTCTCTTCACGAAACTGGTTGTGAGGTTTTGCACAGCACTACTTCCTGTCTATCGTGGCTCAGTTTTAATGAACGAGCGTAGAATTGATATTTCCATGCCTGGGGAAACGATGACATGGGGCAAATATTGATACTCGCTGTTTCCATCTCAAAACCTATCAGGTGTATTCTATCCTCAGATCATCCATCCTTCTCTAGAACAGTATTTTCACAAACGGCAAAGCCTTGTTTTCTTCCCTAATATGGGATTGCAATCTTGGCACAGAACTCTCAACAGGTGTCCACAAAGGCTTGTGGAACTGATGCACAAGTACGGGATGAATCAGAGGGTGGACTCGGTGCCTAAAGGATGGCATTAGCAGTCTGTTCTCCAGGCTGTCAATGTAAACATTGCATTGCCTGCCATCTCCCACCAAACTACCCGTGAGTGAGCACATATGCCAGTGAAGCGGATGAAGAAGATTGTGGGCAGAAACTGTGCGTGTGTATTATGCAGATGACACAATTCCCAGCCGTAAACAACTGTGAAGACAAGTTGCCCATTTGAAATAATCTCCTATCTTTGTGAATAGTCGAAGAAATTACAAAATCAGTGCTGTCAGGGAACAGGTAGGCAAAATGAGCCATTAATTGTGAGAGAAAATAAGAGCAATCAATTTAGCAAATGGAATGTGTTAAAGCAAGTGCTGTTTTTAACATGTGTATTAACGCCCATGTAGCCATTTATTTTAGAAGGAAAGCACAAATTCCAGAGGAAAACCAAGCAATAGCTGAACATCTCCCATTGGCCATAGAACCATGTGATTAGTTCTCTGTAGCCAAGGGGACTTTGTACAGTGTTGGCTCCAAGATTTGGTGGCCCTTGGACAAGACACCTTCAATAGGGCCATCACTGTTGACAGCTGATGCTGCTTCACCGCATTGCTACCACCTGTTCATTCTCCAGAGGAGCAGGGGCTACTGCTGCTACCCTTCATTTCTGCCATTGTCACCCCATCAAAGCAAAAAGGGAAAGAGGAAATGAACGAGCAGGTTGCAATGATGAAGAGGAACATAAACAGCTGGACCAGGCCAAGGTCATAATTCAGTGGTAGAGCACATGGGTGTTCAATGCCTGGCACTAAACCATCTTGTACTGAATCAGTGCATCTGCCATTGTCTATACAGACTGGATGCTGGATGCCCATTGAGCGATGGGCCTTCACCAATCACTGTAGACCAAGGATGGAGGAGAAATTCATTTAAAGCCAAATCTATCAAATTCACAGTTTCTGAAGCAATATGGGAACCAAAACACAACCATCATTCGAAATTCACATAAGTACAAATTTTGCATTGCAGTTCTCCAGCTGAAAAAAAGTTTACAAAAATGTATACATTAGGTGAAAGTATGTGCAAAAAATATATTATTGAAAAAGCACATACAAAAATATATTGCATTTTGATAAATTGCTTGCAGAAATATATATATGTTTGTCAAAATTGCATGCAAAATATATTTATTAGGAGAAATTTGCATGAACATGCCAAAATTCAAGCCAGCATAAAACTAAAAACACATGCATTCATACATATCAAAGGGAAGTCAAGCACATCCTATCCACTAAACAGATCACAGTATCTAAAACCCTCTAACACAGGCATGTCCAAAGTCCGTTTTGGGGGCCTAATGCAGCCCGCCAGTCAATTTAATTTGTCCCCCATGGCAGTATATGTCCTGGAGGAAGATCTTTTAAAAAGCTCAGCAACTTCCTTCAGTCCTAAAAGCTTCAATCCTAAAAAGCTCAACCACTTTGGGTAAGATTGTAAAAAAAAAGCTCAACAACTTCAATCCTAAAAAAAGCTGAACAACTCTGGTGGGCCCTCACATACGTTCACTTGATCAAATCTGGCCCTCTTTGAAAAAAGTTTGGGCACCCAAACATGGGTAGGCAAACTAAGGCCTGGGGGCCGGATCCGGCCCAATCGCCTTCTAAATCCAGCCCACGGGAGGTCCAGGAATCAGTGTGTTTTTACATGTGTAGAATGTGTCCTTTTATTTAAAATGCATCTCTGAGTTATTTGTGGGGCATAGGAATTCATTCATTTTTTCCTCTTCAAAATATAGTCTGCCCCCCCACAAGGTCTGAGGGACAGTGGACCAGCCCCCTACTGAAAAAGTTTGCTGACCCCTGCTCTAAAATGTGAAGTTAAAAGCCTGGGCAATGAAGAAGAAGAAGAAGAAGAAGAAGAAGAAGAAGAAGAAGAAGAAGAAGAAGAAGAAGAAGAAGAAGAATAGTAGTAGTAGTAGTTTGGATTTGATATCCTGCTTTATCACTACCCGAAGGAGTCTCAAAGCGGCTAACATTCTCCTTTCCCTTCCTCCCCCACAACAAACACTCTGTGAGGTGAGTGAGGCTGAGAGATTTCAGAGAAGTGTGACTAGCCCAAGGTCACCCAGCAGCTGCATGTGGAGGAGCGGAGACATGAACCCGGTTCCCCAGATTACGAGTCTACCGCTCTTAACCACTACACCACACTGGCATTCCTGCCTGGTTCCTAAAAGTAGATTGCGATGGGGTCAGATGTACCTCCCTGGGGAGAGCATTCCATAAGCTAGATGGACCAGGCCTATGTGGGTCCCTTTCAAATAACTTTAGCATGTGCCTTACCATTCCAGCTCCTGGGTTGGTGTTTTTGAACACTAACCCCAATACACCTACAAACCACTTTTTGAAACTGAGGGGATTTGCAAAAGAACAGTTTGTGTTTGACATAGGGAGGGGCACCTGCTGTTCAAAGGAGAAGTGAAATATTTTCACAGGCATCCTAGAGCCTTTAGCAATCCTCTTATGCAGCCATATCCAAAGCAAGCTCTGCTAGGGAACAATAAAATGAGCCTGGGTCTGTGTATGTTTACTCAGATGTATGTCCCACAGACTTCAATGAAGACCCTTCTCAGGAAAGTGCACTCCGGGCCGCAGCTCATTTTACCCACATTTCCACACTGGCGATTGCAAAAGCATTACGTTTCCTCGGCAAATTATACACAGAAGGGGCTAGATGCTGTTTGTAAAAACAAGGAAGCCTGCTGGGTTTAATCACCACAAGCAATAAGTCACTTTAAATCTGCTGCTAACAGCGTTTTGGCATCTTTTATTAGTAGCTATATAAAAGCCCCTTTGAATTTTTAAAATACATTGCAGTCCTTCCCTTTACAAGTGTTGGTACAGCAATATTCCAGCTGACCTACATTCTTGAGATTACTTTTATGTTGTGTAGTTTCTCTCCTAATGGCTAAGAGAACACACTCAGGCAATGAACTTGGAAAATTAGTCACTGGCCTTTCATTTCTGGGGCCAGAGTCAAACACCTCCCTTCCTGGAACATCTTACTCTCATCAGATGCCCGTAGGCTGTCAGTGAAATGAGTTTTAGAGAGCCGCATTCCTAGCAGGCTACACATTTAGCTTCATATATAAGCAACATACATTTTTCTGCTTTATGAGTGCCGAGAATTTTCTACCATCCCACTTCACCACAGGGTGGGACCTTCTTTCAAACCTGAAATTCCTCAAAGAAATAAACTGCATAGGATTTTTGATATATTCACACACACACACCATAAATCTTCCACTTGCTTTGCTTCACATAACTATAATAAGCAGGAAATTATGTATAACAGTGCAACGGGCAAACTTGCTAATTTATTATGTTTATTATTTACTGTAGAGATGGAGAACCTGTGACCCCGCAGACTTTGCAGGACTACAAATCCCATAATCACTAACCATTGGTAATGCTGGCTGCAGTTTATGGAATATGCTGAACTAGATAGTCTCTCAGAAAAGATTAATGATAAGCGAAAAACAGAAGTTCATTGATAACTGGAAACCTCTAAAGAGTTACTTAAAAAATAAGTGTTGCAATCTGAATTCGGTAGCAGCTTTTGAATAAGCTCTGTAAATAAAGGTTCGATGGGTTAACATAGATATATACATAGATGCATATCAATATTTTATTATGATTTTGCTGATAAATTTAGGCAACAGGTTTATTAGATTGAAAAGATGTTGAGAAGGACGGGAAGTCAAATTTATGAAGATATATACTTCTTCGTTGGAATTTTTATTTTGATGAGTTTGATTTACAGACTATAAAATATCTTTGATGTATGGATGTAACTACGGTTAATAAAGCATTAAAAAAAATTCCACTTTGTTTCACATAACTATAATAAGCAAGAAACTATGTATAATAGTGCAATGGACAAACTTGTTAATTTATTATGTTTATTATTTATTCTAGGGATGGGGAACCTGTGGCCATGCAGACTTTGCCGGACTGCAATTCCCATCATCTCTAACCATTGGTAATATTGGCTGCAGCTTATGGAAGTTGGAGTCTAGCAACTTCCAAAGGAAGTTATGCCACAGGATTAATTCACCACCCTCATTTTTCACTTACTATGAGGTTCCCACAGTATACTTATAATCTGATTCTGAACAACTAGAGTACAGAGAATAATTATTTGGGAGGGAAATTCCAGTCTTCTGAAGAGATAATCTCTTTTTCACCAAGCTGTGTCAATTTCACATATAGCGATGACCTCCTTTTGCCACCACCTCTAGGGTTTGAGGTATTACTAGCTGTGTTCAGGCATTTGCCTGAAGGTTTAGACCAGGTTTAGACCAGGGTGTAATCGGGCAGGGTCACACAGAAATTCAACCCCAGTGTCTCCTGGCACACAAACTCCCCTTTGTGCTGTTAGCATAAAGGTCAGGAAGGGTTTTTCTAGCACATTTTATTAAGTGTGCACAGAAATGGACTCTGGGATTGGAAACCCTGAAGCCAGAGTCCCAACCTGTAGGTAGCTTTCTAAGTGGGTTCAACCAAATGGACTTTTGGAAACCCTTCAGATCTTTGTGCTAATTGCACTAAGGTATGGCTTGTGTGAAGGGATGCGGGTGGTGCTGTGGGTTCAACCATAGAGCCTAGGACTTGCTGATCAGAAGGTCGGCGGTTCGAATCCCCGTGACGGGGTGAGCTCCCGTTGCTCGGTCCCTGCTCTTTCCAACCTAGCAGTTCAAAAGCACGTCAAAGTGCAAGTAGATAAACAGCGTTTCTGTGCACTGCTCTGGTTCGCCAGAAGCGGCTTAGTCATGCTGGCAACATGACCCGGAAGCTGTACGCTGGCTCCCTCGGCCAATAAAGCGAGATGAGCGCTGCAACCCCAGAGTCGGTCATGACTGGACCTAATGGTCAAGGGTCCCTTTACCTTTACCTTTATGGTTTGTGTGTGTTTGCCCCAGTCCCCATCCTCAGTTAAATGCCTGAATACGGCTACTAAATAGTATGCATGCCTGATAACATATATTCACAATCAGAGAGCTAAGGCTAGTATGAACAAGTAGGTACAGGTACAGGTATAATTTTCTCACCCCTTGCTTTTTCCTGTAAGACCTATTGCAGTCGTTAAGAGTCGTCAACAGGCTCATCACAGCTATCTGCCAATCACCCATTCCCACCACCCTTCTGAGTAATACCCCTCCCCACCTTCTCACTATATAGAAGGATCTGGCAACTTCTGTTTCAGTGTATCTGAAGAAGTGTGCATGCACACGAAAGCTCATACCAAGAACTAACTTAGTTGGTCTTTAAGGTGCTACTGGAAGGGAAAATTTTTTTTGTGTACTGACTGATTAACCATTTGATATAAAGTAATTAGTGTGTGGATTAGTGCCATCTTGCTGCTGATTTACTTTCTAAACGAGTGATGGGTAAGAGCCAAGTTGTAAATAAGGATGGGCATATTTGTCAATCTCCGTTTTGTGTCAGTTTTTCTCTTTCCCCCATTTATCCACATCTGCACATCAGTTTGCAATTTTTTTTTTTTTGAGAGAGAAAACCTCCTCATGAATATTCAGCTGCATTTTAGTGTGAATTTCTCCTAATATACAAACTTTATATGCATTTTTGCCTAATATACACATTTTTGCAAAGGAATTTTCCCCTATATAATGCATTTTGTATGCTATTGTCGCTAGTATGGGTACACTTTGAGGCATCTGATCAAGGCCTGTATTTTAAAAATAAGCTTAAAGATGTTTTTATGCCAGGCAGAAGACCAGCTGGCTTTGGCTGGACAAAGGCCCCCCTTGAGCCACATTTTCATAAGGTTAAAAGGGCAACAGCTAATAGAAACAGCAGCTGGCTAGGGAAAGAGGCTTCTTTCTGAAGCTGCTTTGAAGCTTCAGAGAACTTAGAGAACTTAGCTTTTACTAAGTTCCTTTTTACTTTGAAAAGGCCTTTCCTTTCCTTCTAAAAAGCTATATATGTTAATGTATGAAATATATTGGCTTAAATGTAATTATGCAAAGGATTTAGAAAGTAAGAAATGTTATATTCTTATGTTAGATTCTTATTTCATAGATGGTGTGTGAGAAGGTGAACCCAAGATCTCTTTAAGATAAAAATTAAAAAACCATGCACCATCTGTTTTAGCCATCTATTTTGCAGTGAATAGGGCAATAGGGCAAAAGGTGAAATGTTAATTAAGGTGCCTTGTCGAGGTAAATGTAAGATATATGGCTACTTGTCTGCCATTTATAGATAGAAGGAAATATAGCTCTTTGTCTCCCATAAAAGGCAATAGGAAATGGGTGTATCTTTTATGATTGGTTCTAGCAAACAGCCAATAGGAATTTCAACCAGGCTGATTGGACAGAGGCAGCCAAAGGAGGAGCAAGGGGGCTGGGTTGAGGAAATATAAGTGCTGACTATCAGGGCTGGAGTGGGCAGAGCTTTGGTAACCATATACCACTGTGTCTCTCATTTATTTGTCTGACAAATAAATTATTATTTTAATTTCTCTATTGCTGCGTTGAATATTTCATTCCAGCTAAGTGTTAACCACAAGCAGGGTGCTATAACTTTACCCTAGTATATGTATTTTTGTGCACATTACCGTACTTGGCTGGGAAACTGTACAGTGGTACCTCAGGTGACATATGCTTCAGGTTACATACGCTTCAGGTTACAGACTCTGCTAACCCAGAAATAGTACATCGGGTTAAGAACTTTGCTTCAGGATGAGAACAGAAATTGTGCAGCGGCTGCGTGGCAGCAGCTGGAGGATCCACTAGCTAAAGTGGTGGTGCTTCAGGTTAAGAACAGTTTCAGGTTAAGAACAGACTTCTGGAACGAATTAAGTACGTAACCAGAGGTACCACTGTATTGCAAAATTGAGAAACATAAGAATTTTGAAGGGTGGCTGTTGTTCAGACCATACATTGTTTCAGAAGCCACCAATTAGGCAGGTCCACATGTAAACTGTGAACTGAACTGAATTTCTCTCCCCTTCCTAGTTGTGAATACTTTAATGGCTATGGTGGGAAATATTCAAAGGTCATTTTGTGCAATGTTCCAGTTACAAGTAACTTGTGTGCCAGTCCTATATTGCTCTGCTTTCCTTTGACCTATATCAGCGAGGCCGAGAAAGGGGTCTTGTAGTCTGGGCAGCTCAGTCCCTCCACACATACTGCCCAGGCTTGCACTCTGGGGAGGTCACTTCGGTGCTGTTAACACATGGTTTGACTTCACCACCAGACTCACTCCATTGTCTCTCAAGATAGACAGATGCCAGCAACAAGGTTCACATATTTATGGATCAAGAATTGGGAACCTGTGGGCAGACAGATTTTGTTGGACTATAACTCCCCTTAAATCCTGGTCATTGTTTATTTCCTTGACATCTGATGGGAGGACATTCCACAGGGTGGGCACCACTACCGAGAAGGCCTTCTGGTGGTTCCCTCCCTGCAAGAAGTGAGGTTACAGGGAACCTAAACAGCCTTGGCCCAGTATACCTGAAGGAGCGTCTCCACCCCCATTGTTCAGCCGAGACACGGAGGTCCAGCTCCAAGGGCCTTCTGGCAGTTCCCTCCCTGCGAGAAGTGAGGTTACAGGGAACCAGGCAGAGGGCCTTCTCAGTAGTGGCACCCGCCCTATGGAATGCCCTCCCATCAGACGTCAAGGAAATAAACAACTATCCGACTTTTAGAAGACATCTGAAGGCAGCCCTGTTTAGGGAAGTTTTTAATGTTTGTTGTTTTATTTTGTTTTTAATGTTCTGTTGAAAGCCACCCAGAGTGGCTGGGGAAACACAGCCAAATAGGCAGGGTAGAAATAATATATTATTATTATTATTATTATTATTATTATTATTATTATTATTATTATTAATGGTGGCTGAGAATAATGAAAGTTGGAGTTTAATGACCTATGTAGGGTCACAGGTTTCCCACAAGCATTGCAGACAGATGGCTATGAACTGAGGAAGTTCCAAATCACAGACTTGACAAACCTTTCAAATATGATGCACTTGAGGTTTGTTTGTTTGTACTTGATTAGACCACTGTCTGGAAATGCCTCTGAAAGTTTACCTGAAAAGTGACATACAAACTGAATTTGATGCTTCCTCCCCAGGCAAAACTTCTTAGCAGTGTCAAGAGAAGCTACAAGAGTTTCAGTAGCACTAGTGACGTTTCTCTGGGGTGTTCAGCTCACATCCCTATGATTTGTTACCAGACTTCACCTAAAGTGAAATTTGAATCACCTTTAGTTATTTCTACAGAGGGAATCTGAGGATTTTCAAGGGGAGTCCAAAGACTTTTTTTGGGGGGGGAACCTACCAATATTTCTCCCAGAGTAGTAGTGGGGGGCTCACATATCCCTAGCACAGATAGTTTTTTAACCTATGGAAACTGTAAAAGTGTTTCTTGGAAGCATCATGCGTAAGGCAAATACCAGGATGTTAGAAGATCTGTGTACTGCATAACAAGGATGAACCCAAACTACCAAAATCAATAACATTCCTTTCCCTTACAAGAATTGTACACTTCATCATGACCACAATAAGGAAGTGGTTATTGGTTGCCTTATTGTGGCCGTATAAATGAGCTGAGAATATTCCAGGTGGTTGATGTTGTTATCAACTCTTCATAAATATTAGCTGTACAATGTGGGACGTATAGTTCCTTATTTTTGCATTTAGAACTTCCCCCCTATTTCTCCTAGCCTTTCATTTTTTGCTTTGTTGCTTGTCAGAAGCAGCCTTTTAAAAAGACTTAAAGGGGGGCATGAAAAATGGCAGTGAGCTATCCTAAAATATTGGCTCCTTAGAATAGTAACTCCTTTAAAAACAGACATGCATACTGATTGTGTGAACAACATTAGCCCTATAGGCAATTCAAGCAGAACTCCCTTGTCCCTGGTAGCTGAAATGAGTAACACACTGAATTGAGGCAATAATAAAAGCAAAGGAGTGTTACTCAGTTCAAGAGGGAACTGAATCAATTTCCAGTGCAGGCAGGATGCAGAAGACATACACGCAGTCTTGATTTTTAGGGCCTAACAAAATATAGATTGACCTTTCCTTTTAGGTTAGTCAAGCAGGTTTTGTGGAACTAGCTGTTAACCATAGTGCCTTAGTGAGCAATTTTACTTCCAGCTTGACAGATTCAAATCTGAAATGGCTTGCTTCATTTAGCTGTGGTTTTCCTTGTAACCTGGGGCCAAGGAATTCAATGGCATCTCAGCAAAGAAGCTTGCATCCTGCTATCATTAACACAGATTCCTGGATGAGGCTGCTATCAAGCCTCCCACTTTATGTCCAAGCCTGATTCAAGGTGAAACAGAACTTCCTTGGAACAATATTCCAACCCCTAGGCAGTAAACATGTGACTTTGAACCTTATTCAAGTGTCCCAGTCAAGTGATTCTGATAATACAATTAGATTCTTATGGGATTGGATCAGCCTTGGCCACCCTGACGGATGACCTTAATCAGGAGTACAGGAGTCATGCAAACCCTCTTATTCTTCCTTGTTCTCTCATTGCTTTTTGATACCCTTGACCATAATAGCCTTCTAATCAGACTTATTGGGGTGGCTATTGGACACACACAGTTTTACAGTGGTTCCAGTATTATCTTCAGGGTCAGTTTCAGAGAACAGTTTCAGAAAAAACCCCATCAATTTACTTTTTGCCCCATGACATCTATATGAAGCCACTGGGAGTGGCCATTAGGAGACTAGGGATGAAGCGTCATCAGTATGCAATATAGCTGGCAACTTCCCCCCCTTTTTAAGGGAAATTCCCTTATTCCAAATAGGATTCCTCGCAAGAAAAGGGAAAAGTTGACAGCTATGGTATGCAGGTGATACCCAACTCTATTTTTCTGTAAGATCTGAATCAGGAGGGGCCATGCATGCCCTGGTGATGGATAATGACTAATAAACTGACTCTGAATCATGGCAAGATGGAGGTGCTGTGCATCAAATAACTGGTTAATGGTTTGCTTTTGGTGGAATAAAAGATCAGGCTGATAGTCCAGGGGTACGCCTTCCTAACCGTAAATATTGCAGTTCAGTGATTTACCACCTAGGACAGCTATATTCAGGTCCAGCAAATTCCACCATTATGGGACAACAGCAAGACCCAAACAGAGTTTCCAGCAATGTAAATGTATGGAAAACATACCCTGATAACGTTTTGAGAGACGATACACTTTTAAATCATATTTGAGATATTTTTTTTAAAAAAAGCAAAGACATTTAAACCATGATTGTGGTGAAAATATTCTTCTTAGAACTGATGCTTACTTGAGAGAGTAACCTAGACAACTGACTTGAAAATCTGCTGTAATCTTACCACATTCAGAAACAAAGAAAATTAGTGCCGATATTTTGTAACCGATAACAGCCTAAAGATTTCATTGCTACAAATTAGGTTGCTGACAGTATTATTTTTATTGGGGGGGGGGTATTACTTGAAGAAATGTGATTAGCCATTAGATTCATAAATATTATTGGTAGTTTGCTAGAAAACAAAGGCAATTTCTTTGTGCAGTAACCAAGCAACCACAATATGAAATAAAGTAAAAAATTTCCTTGGAGAATGCTGTTCTGCCCCCCACCCCCACCCCGCATCCTTCCTGTTGTGCATTATTTATTATCCAAAAAGTAAGATAAGACAGCTCTGAAGAAACTCATCATAAAGTGTTAACGCACCAGGTAACAAATCAATGGTTGTTTAAATGATTGTGCATGGCTAGGGGAAAATATATTTCAGTTTAGAGCCTTAAATTCATTATGCCTCAGTGCATACTGAGCGAGAAACACTGCCATAGTCATTAACGTGTTTATAAAACAGCTCTTGTTCAGAACACCAGAATCAGATGGTTGCTTGTGAGCAATTTTATTAATTCCCCCCCTCCCCCTTTGATGTATTACTTGCCAGTAAAAGCCCATGTGCCTAAGTAGAATGGTATCTGAGACTTTGGATTGATGTACAACTTTCCAACACGAAGCTCAGCCACATGATGATGATGAATGGATATTTCCATTAGAATTTAATTCACGCTGGAATTTAAAGACAATGCCTAAAAGTGAATTGCAACCTTTGTCTTGTTCAGCAGATGTATTTTAGTCTTCTTTCATGGTGGATGAAGATATGGATTTGTTGGCAGGGGGCTCCGCTGCAGGAAGAGAAATGTCTTGGATTGACATTTCTCAAAAGTAAGGATAAATCTCATGTGCCTGTCTTGTTTACTTCTTCAAGAAGGTGGCTAGAGGTCCAGAAGCTGAGTAGAAAGTGGTGGGTGGGATGTCCCCTTGGTGTCCCATCCCCTCAAGTGTGCCGCCACTCAGTTTTTGTGGCTTAAGAGTGTGGGTGGCGAAGAAGAATCAAGCCTTGGGCTTGCGGATCAGAAGGTCGGCAGTTCGAATCCATGCTACGGGGTGAGCTCCCATTCCTCTGTCCCAGCTCCTGCCAACCTACCAGTTGGAAAGCACACCAGTGCAAGTAGATAAATAGGTAACACTGCGGTGGGAAGGTAAACGGCATTTCCGTGTGCTCTGGTTTCTGTCACAGTGTTCTGTTGTGCCAGAAGCGGTTAAGTCGTGCTGGCCACATGACTTGGAAAACTGTCTGTGGACAAACGCAGGCTCCCTCGGCCTGAAAGCGAGATGCGCGTCACAACCCCATAGTCATCTTTGACTGGACTTAACCTTCCAGGGGTCCTTTACCTTTACCTAATGCCCCTCCCTCCCCCTTGGAACGTCTACTTTAGCAGGTTGTTCACAACAGTGCTCTTAAAATGTATACAAACTGAACATAGGTAAATCACTTTTTATGTGCACATGAAATAAGTTAGAAGTAGATCTTCCTATCTTTGTTCTTAATTTTAATTTCTCTGTAGGCACTCAGATACTGAAAGTTAATTTACACACACACACACAGAGAGAGAGAGAGAGAGAGAGAGAGAGAGAGGGAGGGAGGGAGGGAGGGAGGGAGAGAGTCTAGATTTCTGCATTGTTTCCTGAAATCAGTTAATACTTTTACCTCAAGGAAGATAACAAAAACTAGCCTGGCCTCAAAATAAACCAAGAAGACTCTTTGGTGGACAATACGTGTGTTCCTATATCACAGAAAGCATGTATTATGATTGGCTTCTGTAAATATCAGTCATAGCTATGACTACTCTAATTGGCTAAGAACAGTGGAAGGGAGGCAGGTCCGTTTTTCTGCTTAGCGCACGCAGATCAGCTCAGCTTATTTTGGAATTCACAGAAATAAATTTCCCAAGGTCTAGGAATTACAGTTGAAAACGCACAGCCAAATTGTTCCCTTCTCAGAGGAAAGTCTGGGAAGAGTCCACAGCTTGTGGGAAGAGTCCCGTTGTAGACCGGTTTGGAATTCTAAAATAATTTGGGCACCTCAGCTTAATTCACGGCGGGCTTCAACACTTCAATATCGTATCAGTCCAAACTATACCTTCATACGTCTGTCCCCAGCTGGGCTGTAACAAGCCTGAATTTCCAACTAAATGAGCAAGAATGTGCTCTCCTCACGTTCTGGTTATGGCAAAATGAGCATGTGCTAGAGCAGAGGACATCCATCTAAGTGAAGTGTCACAGCCCTGGCATGAAGAAATGGATTCTGTTCTTCTGTTCCACAGACACATTTCATCTGCCATGCCCTCAAGCTGTGAAGCACTGCCCTTCATCTAAGCTCACACAGAGCTCCCTCTCCATGTTTAATTGACAAAACCTCTTGGCCCATCTCCCCTCTTTTACCAGTTAACAAATTCATATCATGGACCGAGTGTTTGATCTCGGATGCAGCATATTTCAGTTGTCCACATTATTACCATACCACATGTTGTTTTTGTTGTTTATTTGTTTAGTTGTGTCCGACTCTTCTTGACGCCATGAACCAGAGCACACCAGGCACTCCTGTCTTCCACTGCCTCCTGCAGTTTGGTCAAAATCATGCTGGTAGCTTCGAGAACACTGTGCAACCATCTCGTACTTTGTTGTCCCCTTCTCCTTGTGTCCTCAATCTCTCCCAACATCAGGGTCTTTTCCAAGGAGTCTTCTGTTCTCATGAGGTGGCCAAAGTACTGGAGCCTCAGCTTCACGATCTGTCCTTCCAGTGAGCACTCAGGGCTGATTTCCTTCAGAATGGATAGGTTTGATCTTCTTGCAGTCCATGGGACTCTCAAGAGTCCTCCAGCACCATAATTCAAAAGTATCATTTCTTCGGCGATCAACCTTCTTTATGGTCCAGCTCTCACTTCCATACATCACTACTAGGAAAGCCATAGCTTTAACTATATGGACCTTTCTTGGCAAGTTGATGTCTCTGCTTTTGAAGATGCTGTCTAGGTTTGTCATTGCTTTTCTCCCATACATACACTTGTGTTAATTCTTCACACCTCTTAAACACAATAACATGGAATGATTGGATAGAATTATCAGGAAATAATGAGAATAAAGGAAGAAGAAATCCCGAATCTGCAGAATCTATCACTTACCATGTGAGAAGTCTCACTGTAGACTCTACATATTTTCCCTTTCCCATTGAAAATGGGTGGGGGAGTCAAACTGACATTTGAATTTCAGGTGAAGAATTATGCCCTTATATCTCTAGGCCAACTATACTCCCATCTTTTATTACTGTGTTCAAATACCACATTTTAGCTACAATCCCATTTGCCTGGCAGTGAGACACATTGAATGCAATGGGAGTTACAATTGACCACCCATAGGCTTGGACTGCACACTGGATTTTATATTATTTTAGCCTAATGTCCTTGCAACTGCCACTACAACTGAATCTGGAGTTTGATCCTGAAGTGTAAGATTGTGTCCCAGGCATTAATTACAGTTCACAATTTGAATTTATGTCACCTTCACCTGTCAGTCCTAGGTTCTATTTCTGAAGTAATCTAGATAGATGGAGAAATTTGCGTTTAAATAAGCATTTCTAAATATTTTCTTTAAAAACACACATTTCTACATGCATCTCCCCTTCAAACTACACATTTTAAAACCTATTTAGAGACAATGTTCTGGAAGTGTTAAAATGGGTGGATAATTCAAAATTCTGATTTATACATTAGTCTGGGTGGAGCAGATCAGGTCAGTTCACACTTGAATCCAAGAAGCTTCTATCACATGAATGCTGGTTTTCATCTGGATCTTCATTTTTTTTTAAAAAAAAATTATACTTTTCAGATATATATATATATATATAGATATATAGATATATATATATAACTGATAGCTTCATCTTCAAGGAAAATACAGTGGTACCTCAGGTTACATACGCTTCAGGTTACATACGCTTCAGGTTACAGACTCCACTAACCCAGAAATAGTGCTTCAGGTTAAGAACTTTGCTTCAGGATGAGAACAGAAATCATGCTCCGGCAATGCGGCAGCAGCAGGAGGCCCCATTAGCTAAAGTGGTGCTTCAGGTTAAGAACAGTTTCAGGTTAAGTACAGACCTCCAGAACAAATTAAGTACTTAACCCGAGGTACCACTGTATTGCATTAGAAATTATTTCCCCACCCACTTGGAACAGTGAAGCTGGCACATGAACTACATGGATGTGGAACTGCATGGATGTGGAACCAGCTTCATTCCAAACTCCCAATACTCAAGGGTGGTATATTATGAAGGTGCACATCATTATGTGCAGCCCAAATTACATGGCAGGTAAGGTTTTTGGGTAAGGTTCTTACAAGCCCTAGGCAGATTGCACCAATGAAAAGGCAGATTAGGGATTTCCAAATGTCCCAAGCTACTCTATTCTGTCATGTATTATTCTTGCTGTCCAGTATTATTAATTTTTGTTATTAAAGTTTAATCTCATCCCCTTCCAGGACTGGTTCTATTTTCCTCACTCAGCTAAGCCTACTTGTCCCTTAAATACTCTTCACGTTGCATCATTCATTGCCATCTTCACATCTTACATTTGGGAATTTTGGAGTTTCTTGTCCTTTAAATCAGCAATAATCTAGGAATATTCCTACCACCTGGCTGTAAATTTCTTTTGTCAAGTATGATTGCTGCTACTCCTTATTACCATATTCCAGATTACCAATATGGACATATTTCCATATTTCCGTATTACTTCTTATTCTATATTACCAATGCGTGCCCCTTTGTGGATTTGGATGTGACTGCAGCATACCTGTATCATCAGCCTTGGATCGTTACTTCCAAAGAGTTGGGATTCTGGGACTGGAAGATGGCAATCCAGTAGACAATCAGTAAAGGAGAGTGTTTGCAATGAGGAAAGCAGCTGACAAAGGGAGGATCAGCATGCGCCTACTATGTGCCACTTTCCCACTTAAAATCACTACCTCACTTCAGGTGTTTGGCCACCATCTGGTTTTGATTACACAGGTCTGTAACTATGAAGCATAGATCTGCCCTGAACTGAAGAGCCTTACGAGGGACATGTGTATTCTTATTAGTGCCACAGATAGTAGGATAGTAGGATAATAGTTGGGTTTTATATTCACTATACATATTTTGTATTCATCCTATGTGTATAATAGCATACGCAGCAGGGCAAGGACAGCTCCTGCTGTCCACAATTAAGAAAGAACAGTGATTACCTGGCTATTGAGCTGTGTTGATAGTTGGAGATTGCAGAGTGGTAGGAGAGCAAATAATGATCTTTCTTCCATTTATGGAATATTCTTGTTTCTTCGTATAAATGGAGAATATTCCTCTCCCCATCTGTTTGCCCATCTGAAAGCAAATACATAATTATGCATGTATTAGTTAAGAATATCACCACAAATGACAACTCACAAGAGAGAGGGAGAGAAAAGAGCAACACGACAAAAATATTTAGCAGCAAAATGCTTGGGCTGCAGAATGAAAATGTGCAGTCATTAACACAGTAGCAGGAAAATGGATGGTGATGCTGACCTCTGTGAAAACAGCACTTCACTCCAGCCACTATTAGTTGCCAGGCACAGAAAAATCTCCACCGCTTTCTAAGTTCCATTTATTTGAATAGGAGGGTTAAGCATGTGCTTCAAACTCCCTCGTGAAATCAGTGGGACTCGGGGTGAGTTTTGGCTTTAGAAATACGACCCTGTTCTAATGAGGCAAGTAGTCACATGGTACAGGCTCAGGATGTATAATGGGCTACTTCAAGCCATTGTCATGACCCCAGAATCCAGCAACAATACGAACAGAAGCTCCAAGGTCTCCGGCTAATGAGTCAGACGAGGTGAAGGCTTCGACCAGGGGAAAAAATGAGTTCGAGGCTGATGGACATGAGCTCCCAGAAGGACCTCCTGCAACCAAAGGGCCAGAGTCTGGATCCTCATAAGTACCTCCTTCTGAGCCTAAAAATCCAAATGCCAGAGGGCTTCAGTTTACCAGCAGTTCAGGGACCACAACAGACAAGTGGCTATCAGTGGCGTAGCGTGGGGGGTGCCAGGGGTGCCGGCCGCACCGGGCGCAACATCTGGGGGGGGGCGCGAGTCCAGAGGGAAGGGACAAGTTCCTTCCTCCACCGGGCTCCCGCCGCCACCACCAGCCTTGCGCCCTAGCGCGCGCGCCCCCCGCCACCGCTGCGGCTGCGCTCCACTTACTGCTCGCAGGAGGAGCAGCCGCTGCAGCAGCGCCGACACCGCCACCGACGCCTGGCCGGGCACGGGCAGCCTCCGCACCCCGCCGCCGCCGCCGCCATCCCCTTGGCCCAGCCACAGGCAGCGGCTGCTTCTGCCGACTGGAAGGGAGGAGAGCTCTGAGGGGCCTCGACGTGCCCTACCCTCCCCAAAACCCTCCGAGACGAAGCTGGCGGGCGGGCGAGGGTCTCCCGGCGGAAGGGGGCGCCGCTGGCTCCGGCTCTCAGCGCAAGTCTCAGCCGCGGGTGGGGGGGGGCGAGGACGGAGCGTGGCTGGAAGCCCCTGGACCCGGCCGGGAGGAGGAGAGGCGCTCGCCAAGCCCGGATCTGGAGCGCCTCGGAGCGCGGGCTCCACCTACAGCCCAAGGAGAGGAGGGGGCGGGGAGGCGCCCGAGGGGAGGGGGCTTCGGCTGCCTCGGCCCGCGGGGGCTCCGCAAATAATAAATTTAATAAATTCCTGCTGAGCCTTTGGGGGGGGGGTCCTTGGCTCCTTCGCTCGCCCCCAGCCCCAGTGGTGTAGCGTGGGGGGTGCAGGGGGGTCGGCCGCACCGGCCGCAACATCTGGGGGGCGCGCGCTCGCACTCGAGTGCTAAAATCCACGGGTTAGGGGGCGCAAATTACTTGCCTTGCCCCGGGTGCTGACAACCCACGCTACGCCACTGGTGGCTATGGAACAGAGGAGGAACACCCATCAGCTAGCCAGAGGGTTGGCCCTTTAAATGGGTGGGGCCTAAGAGAGGCTTAACAACAACAACAACAACAACAACAACAACAACAACAACAACAACAAATCATTTATTGTACCCCACCCATCTGGCTGGGTTATCCACACCACTCCACCCCCTGTTGAAATTAGACTCCAACCATTCTGTTGTAGCCAACTGAATATGCTTGGTGTGTGCTTGGTTGAGCTTGGTGTATGTGTGTAGTGCCTGTAACCCACAGGCCCTGAAAGGCTGGACATTCATGTCCTACAGCAACTCCATAAGAGAAGTCAGTATTACTGTTCTCTATATTGGTGGGATAGGGAGAAACACACTTGGCTATGACCTTGTTCTTTATGAATCCACTCAAAGAAAAGCATCTATCACTTGTTATGCTGTTCCCTATCACTTCACTCACTTTGTTGTATTTCCCACTGCCCAAATTCAGCATGCATACCTGCCAACATTTCTCCGGTGAAAACAGGGACATCCTATTCCTGAATAATCATGATAATGATGATGATTGTTCAGCCCAGACACTGAGGTCCAGCTCCGAGGGCCTTCTGGCGGTTCCCTCACTGTGAGAAGCAAGGTTACAGGGAACCAGGCAGAGGGCCTTCTCAGTAGCAGAAGCCGCCCTGTGGAATGCCCTCCCACCTGATGTCAAGGAAATAAACAACTATCTGACTTTTAGAAGACATCTGAAGGCAGCCCTGTTTAGGGAAGTTTGCAATGTTTGATGTTTTATCATGTTTTTAATATCCTGTTGGGAGCCGCCCAAAGTGACTGAGGAAACCCAGCCAGATGGGCAGCATATGAATAATAAATTATTATTATTATTATTATTATTATTATTATTATTAATAATAATAATAATACACCATCCATCTAACTGGGTTGCCCCGGCCACGCTGGGTGGCTTCCATCATAATAAAACATTAAACTTTATAAAATGTCCCTGTTCAGGGCTGTCTTCATATGTCTTCTAATAGTTGAAGAGTTACTTATCACTTTGGTTCGGGAGTTGCATAACTCCATACCCTCCAACATTTCTCCCATGAAAAGGGGACATCCTGGGATCAAATCAGAAACTGGGATGGTTTTTGTAAATCTGGGACTGTCCCTGGAATATAGAGACACTTGAAGGGTCTGCAGCATGTCTATGAAGCAGCCACTCATTAGAGTGATCCTTTCTTCTTCAACATCCACCAGACATTGCATAGAAAGCCTGCCTACACCCAGACCTAGCATTTACTTCAAGATATTCTCCATGAGAAGCATGGAGGCCTTCAGATAATGGCCAATGCCCCTTGAAGAGGGTTTAGTGAAGGTTTCATTGGGACTTGTGGTGATCCAGCTTCTGTCATGCCTTTTAGACTCTAAGTGAATCATGCTGTTTGTGTAAGTTTCTTTATAAAATGCCAGATACATTGAGGACAGAGTCCCTGGTGAAGAGGGACTGATTGTTTAATCGCTCTGAGAATTGTCACTCTGTGAGGAAAACAGAGGTCTCCTAACAACTCCCAACCCCCTTAACCAGCTATAGTTCCCAGGTTCTTTGTGGGGAAGCCATGACAGTTCACAGTGGCACAATACTGCTTTAAATGCATAGGGCCTGTGTCTGTAACAATCTGAAGATAAGTTAACTTGAGGATGCTCATGAAAGTTTCCTGTTCCAAACTCTTGTCTCAGCAATCCCCTGTATCCCCACATTTTTTTCAAGAGAGCTCCTCAATTATCTGGAGAAGCTTTTCGGGAGTGCAAGTGCCAATATGGGGAAGTTGAAGCTGGGAAACATATCTACCTTAAGTTCCTCCAAGTCAGGGAGAATTTTTATTATTTTGACCAGCTTTTCCAACAGTGAAAAATAATGTTTGTTCGCTTTTCAAGGAACTCAAACTTGGTTTTTTTTTAGTTTGACCTTTCATTTCAATTATATTTTTTGGGACATGAAATCGTTTAGAGTTTTATGGATAGATGTTCCCTTTTTATGTTCATCTATTTAGATATCGAATGCAAGGTTGTTCAATCAATTATGTATAACCTTTTCTCAAGGCTCCTACCTGACCTGTGCCACTCCAGACATTGACATGGATTATTAAACAGAAGAAAGCCTGCAAAGAAATAATGAACCCTTGTTTTGCTTTTAATTTTTGATAGTATATAATCAGGTGTAGCTTTGTTGCTGGAGTTTATTTGGGAGGCAAGAGTTCCTGAATAGGCTTACCCATTCTAGATTGATTTACTAGTCCCATTACAACTTATTTGGCTCTCCTATCCCCCCCCAAAATACTTCAGATATTTTGCCCCAGGGATAACTTTCACTTCCGTTTTCACTTTCAGTTGGAATGGACCAACCTGTAGATCTGTGGCCTGCATCACTTTCATATGCTTCGCCCATAATTTCTCTATATTTCTGCGTTATTATATACTTTAAAACCAATTCATCTCAAAACGTGTGCTTAAATGTGCATTTTGTCTCATAGCATGCATATAAATATTTCTGATAAGTTCGAACTGCCAAAAATGGTCACAATATCTGCAGAAATGTAAAACATGTGGAATAGCGAAGTTTGAATCTGCACATTATCCGGTAATGCTATTTTGTATAAGAATTCCCAAAGACTGAATCCCTCACAAATTCCCTAACTTTTGGTGAAATCTGGCAGCGATGGGCAGAAGTCATCTAGCCTTATAGAAAATTCCCTCAGCCTTGTAGAATTTTATTTGGATTGTCCTCAGCATTCCTTAGATGTTCCATCTGAAGAGAAACTTCAATTTTTTGCTTTATGCCACATTTCAGCAGCAACTCTAGTAGCGGGCTTGCGTTTCTTGGTTCAGATCTAAGCATTATTTAAAATAAGGGAAACTGTGGCAAAATAAATTGCTGTAACACTTTCCAGTGCCTACTGTATTCGGAATATTTTTCACCTCATTTAATTGAGATTTCACAGCTTCAGACCAACAGTTCACGAGTGTTACCTCCCTCCCCTCCTTCTTCTCCCATCTCTCTTTCTCTTCTGTATTTGGCATTTAGTTCCTTGGTTCCTCAACAGTGTTTACATGAAGTGCCACAAGTGAGGAAAAGATTTCCAAGGTATTAAAACCTCCCTGACAGAGTTGTTCTTTGGAGCAGTTAGAAACACCACAGGGTTCATTTTGTAGACAGACACGTTCTATTCCTTTGCAGGCTGATCCATAGCCCTGAGGAGTAAAAAAGTACTTTAACTTAAAAGAATTTAGTCCTGCTAAAGTCAAGAAGACTAAATGGGCTTAGCCGGAATACCTGGGCTGTAGATCAGACAGTTAAGAAAGGATAAGTAAGAAATCCTGCAATACTCCCACTTCTGTCAACTAGGCCAGGGTTTTACTGCACGTCTGTGTGAAAGAAATAGGTAGGACAACTGACATAGCCTGGGAATCCAATCAGATTCCAAAAATAAATTGTGCTTTAATCCTGTGGATTTTGGCAAACTGGAGAAGATGATGACTTGGTTCACGGAAGCAGGAGGGGTGTAGGGGTGGGGAGGTCTCATAACTGACTGCATGTCCCTGTAAAATAATCCTTCATCCTGAAAACAAGAAGTCAGGTTTGGCACACACTTATGAACCCACCCTATTATTTTGACTGTAATTCCGTTTAAATGATTTTAGTATTGTATTTTTAAATTGCTATTACCTCTTGCAGATATTAAATATTACACAGTTTGATGATGATGATGGCCTAATACAGTGGTACCTCAGGTTACAGATGCTTCAGTTTACAGACGCTTCAGGTTACAGACTCCGCTAACCCAGAAATAGTACTTCGGGTTAAGAACTTTGCTTCAGGATGAGAACAGAAATCGTGTGGTGGCGGCACAGCTGCAGCGGGAGGCCCCATTAGCTAAAGTGGTATCTCAGGTTAAGAACAGTTTCAGGTTAAGAATGCACCTCCAGAACAAAATAAGTTCTTAACCCTAGGTACCACTGTATTTTAATTTTTTTGTGGAGTGTGATAAAAAATTTCAAAAGAAGTCCACTTCTGAAGGCATTGGTTCTACCAAATTTCTGAAGGATAGCTGCAGTGGTTTTCAAGGACTACCTTACATTTTAGGGACAGTGAAAAGTATTTCACTAAATCTCCCTTACTGTTCTATGGGTGATTTGTATGAAAATAGTACACGTGAGAGAGAAGCTCCTTGATAAGAAACCTGCCACAATGCAGAGAAATAGCTCCAGGGGTTTTCGTACTACGCACTTACAAGCTTAACCTGTCATGCACAATGGAACTCTCCCGCTGACTTCTCTCCGGATCCCAGCATCTTCCTTAAGCTTAGAGGAAACAAGTGTTTTGCTCTTGCAAAACTGTCCCCAAAGCAGTATGATTGGTGAGTGCTGGTAAGATTATTCCTTTTGATTACAAACTACACCTGCCAGTCATGAACGAAGTCCCCCTCCTAATCTGGTGCAGCTAAAGTTGCAAGTTTAGATTTTGCAATGCAGCTGTGCCACTCCCATCTCCACATTTTGGCTTAACGGGTAAGCTTAACAACATAGTTTTGCATTTCATGCACACTTATCTGCAAGGTTTTTGCTGGTGTCTTGCTCACTGAAGGCACAAAGTGCTCTGGGGTTCCCTACTCCAACTTATACCTGCCTTGTAGAGATCCTGTGTCACCTTGCCGAAAATCCCTCTGAGGAACCGCACTGTGGTTCATTATTTGGGATTTGTACAAATCTTTGGTAGTGATGTATGGAAGTAAAAGTTGGACCATAAAGAAGGTTGATCGCCGAAGAACTGATGCTTTTGAATTATGGTGCTGGAGGAGACTCTTGAGAGTCCCATGGGCTGCAAGAAGATCAAACCTCTCCATTCTGAAGGAAATCAGCCCTGAGTGCTCACTGGAAGGACAGATCGTGAAGCTGAGGCTCCAATACTTTGGCCACCTCATGAGAAGAGAAGACTCCCTGGAAAAGACCCTGATGTTGGGAAAGATGGAGGGCACAAGGAGAAGGGGACGACAGAGGACGAGATGGTTGGATAGTGTTCTCGAAGCTACCAGCATGAGTTTGACCAAACTGCAGGAGGCAGTGGAAGACAGAAGTGCCTGGCATGCTTTGGTCCATGGGGTCACGAATAGTCGGACACGACTAAACGACTAAACAACAACAACAACAAATCTTTGGCATGCCCCTAGCCTTCACAGTCTCACCTTCATTGCCTTCATCCATCAAGATGGTTTTGAAATGAATCCATTTATCCTTCAATGATGATTTAATGTTCAGTAACTTCTAGCAGGTTTACTGTGCATAGTTCAATGCTGCTTGGTGTTGCTGCCGGGAAAACACTGGTGAAGCAGACCCCCTCCCTCACCCTATAGGTCAACTTTGATGGAATGTCATGATGTCAGATGATGGGTCATGATGTCAGATCTGAAATAGCCCACTGCCATGTTGAGATAGGATGTCAATTTTGAATTTGCCATCGTCAACATTCATGTATCTACTAGACTTAAGAACTGAGCTGGCAAATTTTGGCACCCTTGGGACAGAATGTTTTTGAGTAACTGCATTAGTTGGGCTTCCACAATTCACAAAATGTGTAAGCTACATTAACTTTCACACAATTTAAACATCAAAACAGCTGCATCCCTCCAGCCCACACAATATATTTTCCCAACTGTGGCCCTTTGGTGCAAACGAGTTTCTCATGAAGGACTTCAGATGAACCATATTTCATTTACATTCTATAGTTCCAAGCATTTCTTTGCTGTTAAATACAAAAGACAACTATTTACAGAAACAATATGAGTGCGCCTGTGAAATGTTGGCATTAAAGAAAATAGATAAATGAATCCCTCCAGCTATGTTTACTATGTACATCAGGGAGGGAAATAGCAGCAAGGCAGTCTCGTTCTGCAATCTATCGAGACAACGGAAGGATGTGAATAGCACTGTTGGGAAAAGCCATGTTTACAACTATATATTTCAAGAACAGCAAATCTGAAAATATGTTTTTGGTCTGTGATGTATAGCTCAGAGTGGATTTTTATGATCGAGTTATGAGCTTTGGAAAATAGAGAAAAATGCTGATTCAACTGTAAAGAATGCAGACTCAACTCTGTAGAAGAGCAGTTGGTTCAAGCATTGCCAGTACCTGCACATTTAACATTGCTTTTCTTAAATGTATCTCTGTCATGAGGTGGAGTGATGCTGATGTTGAAGACAATGCATTGTCTAGCAGTAGAAGTGCTGGCAAATTTGTAGAGCTGTCTAAACTGCATTGTTCCTTAATGTGTGTGTGCAGTCACCTGTTCTAATAGGACCTGTAGCTCTTCAAATGTTGTTGAACTACACATCCCATTATCCCTTACCATTGCCCATGCTGGCTGGGACTGTTGATGGAAGTTGGAATCCAACAGCATTTAAAAGGTCACAGGTTCCCCAAACTTGCAGTAGAAAGATGTGTTAATGGTAGCATTGTGCACCTGTGTATCAAGGACACACAACCACTCTGGTTGCGTGTCCTTGATACACAGGTGTACAATGCTACCATTAACACATCTTTCTACTGCATGGGCACATGGCAATGTTTTGTATGCACAATCCCCACCCAGAAACAGACACTGCTACAGGAAGCAGGGAAAGGGTTCAAGATGACACTGTACTTTGATGCTCCCATTCTTGGATAGCTGTATAAAATTCCATGCACATACATGCACATACATTGGTCCACTGCTGGAGGAACAGATTGGGCTGCTGAGCAGATACAGCCTAGGGAGAGATGGGATGCTGGAATATGCATTGTGAAGGCAGAAGGCTAAGACTAGTCCTGGGAATAAAACTCTAACGATTCAGAGTGTAACGTCATCCACAGTAAACTCTTGTGGCCCTTTAAATGTTGAATATCACTCTAAAGCATCGTTTTATTTTATTTCCTGAGTAGAGTCCCAGCCAACTGCAGCTGCTGCAAAGCAACATCAGAGCAATTGTTACAGCCCGCTTGCCAATGCGGCAAACTTCTAGAAATGCCAATGATAAATATTTGAAAAGCAGAGCACCAACCTCAAAACACAGAATATAATTATTTGTTTTTTTTTTTATTATTATTATTAGCAGAAATTGCATTCATCTTAAGCATGACCATAATATCGTGGTCATGGCAACCTTTGGGACAACAAGAGCTTCTGAGACTTTAAAACAATTGTTGAGATTTCTAAGGACTATGCTTAGTCACAAATGGGAAGCTTTATGAAACCATTTTTTTTCTAGCTTGAAAAAATACAGAGTTGGACATTCTGAAAACAGTTAGTAGGCACAATTTCAAGTTATACAACTCAAATGCTTTTGCCTTGGCTCTCAGACTTGCCCTTCTTAATGTCTGAGGCTGAAATCCTAATCCCTTTTACCTGGATGCATTAAATCCAACAGGATTTACTTCTGAGTAGATGTGGTAACGATTGTCACGTTAGTGTCCTGAATGACAATCTAGAAAATTCCTCAAGCAAAGATTTGAAGGGGATGTATAATCGCAGCCATGCCATGCTATGGTTGGCCTTGCAGTAAGGAGACTCAACCTCTGCTCTGCCAGGAAGCATATTATTAGCTGAATATCTCACAGCCTACTTTCCCAAACAAAGTTTTTCTGGTGAAGTGGGGCAACCTCAGTTAAGCTGATATGGATTCCTTGGAGAAAAGGTGGCATACAGATTTGATAATGATAATAATAATAATATTTATTATATTATTATAGGCTGCCTAGTGATGTATGGAAGTGAAAGCTGGACCATAAAGAAGGCTGATCGCCGAAGAATTGATGCTTTGGAATTATGGTGGTGGAGGAGACTCTTGAGAGTCCCATGGACTGCAAGAAGAACAAACCTCTCCATTCTGAAGGAAATCAGCCCTGAGTGCTCACTGGAAGGACAGATCTTGAAGCTGAGGCTCCAATACTTTGGCCACCTCATGAGAAGAGAAGACTCCCTGGAAAAGACCCTGATGTTGGGAAAGATGGAGGGCACAAGGAGAAGGGGACGACAGAGGACGAGATGGTTGGACAGTGTTCTCGAAGCTACCAGCATGAGTTTGACCAAACTGCGGGAGGCAGTGGAAGACAGAAGTGCCTGGCGTGCTCTGGTCCATGGGGTCACGAAGAGTCGGACATGACTAAACGACTAAACAACAACAACATTAGGGCTGCCATGAGAAATCAGGTAGGGTTCCTCATCTACTGTAAGTGAGCAGCACAGCTTAACTTCGTGGCAACAAATTCAGGGCAGGCAGCATCCCAAATATGAATATTATGAGCACTGTTCTTTAATAAAAGAGCTGCGAAAAGGAAAAGACCCACTTGAGAAAACAGCATTGTCAAAACCCTTAAGAAGATGACAGTGCCTTGGAAAAAATATAGCATATGGTGATCCTGACAGGACAGAAGCAATAGCTACTACCTGCTCACATTACAATCTATCTTGCTGCCCTGACATCCTTGGCAGAAACAGCCATTTGTGGTTGTAGGGTTTTTTTTTTTTTGGTTTTTTTTTGCTACCGACAGTATTTGACATCTGTGAATTCTGACTTGTTATTTTTTGAGCCTCAATGTCTTTTGGGTTCATGCCCCAGGCGACTTGTTAAAAATGCATCCTGTTTGTCCTGTCGATAATCTCACCTTAGCCATGTGCCAAGGTGTGTGAAACTTCCCTGACAAATGATGCAAAAAATAAAAAATAAAAATTAATACTCCTAGGCTGTTTAAAAAACACACACAAAAAGTATGCTGTTTAAAAAGCTAAATCTGCAAGTGGTTTCCTCCAGACTGTTACTATTTTACAAGAGGAATTCAGACACATAGCATAAAATGTGGTTTTATTTATGGAATGAAAGTGAATGAAACTCACTTTTAAAAATAAAGAGGGTTTCCTTGCGGAAAGGGAAATTATGAGGAAATGTTCTTGACGATGTGGGGTAGCAATTGATTGACAGGAAGTGGTGTAACCTTTGCAGATGCAATTCAGACTGAATGCCCAATATGCAATTGGATGCCAAATAACCTGAACACTAATGAATCAGAAATACTGCTCAGTAAATAGTGGACATCACATAGCCTTGGGGCAAGCTTTGGGCAAACAATGCAGGATGAATGCTAAATAATCAGGTCATCTGGAGACATTTACTCCAGGTTGCATTTGAACCATAAGGTGTTAAATAAAAAAAATATCTTAAGGTTTATTTTATAAAAAAAAAACCCACACACATTTTCTTCTAGAAAGAAAGGTGCCTGTATTCACCATGAAGTTGTTACAGTAAGTGCCACATTTTTAACCAGTGGTTTTCCTCTAGAAAAAAAGGTGCCGGTACTGGGTACCATTGAGTACCTCCAGAGAAATAGAAAGAAAGCATTGCACACATCTGAACAGACTTCTGAAACCATTATGTGGGATCTTGTATGGCAGCACTGAAGTGAATATCCATTAGCTGGGTTGATGTTTTCTGAGTTATCTGCTGAAAACCAGCTTAAATCTGTTCTGAGGCACAACACACACCATATAACAATCTTGGGGGGGGGGAGTACCTGGAGGTTTGTGACAAACAGACCTGAGAAAAACAAATCTCTGAAAAGCTTTGGGTTTTACAAACAAACACTGGTCTCCCCCCCCCCCATTATCTTATATATATAAAGATAGCTATGCTTTGCTGAGATTGTTGTAAGGCAGTTGCTCAGCCAGGTGGAACTTAGCTGTATGATACCTTGTGTATGATTGAGACCAAGCAGCGGGAGGGAAGGGAAGGGAAGGGGGGGAACTAGCCTGTGATGTTCCTATTAATGTGATGTAAGAAGACTAAACTGCACACCCCTTTGGGCTGGGGGATATGTGTGTCCCAGAAGACCATTATTCTAACCTTCTTTTGTTGGGGGAAATTGTCATGCTGTTTGTAGATATTAGGAATTGAACCACTGGGAAACAAAAACAAAAAACACTCTTAGCACTGACATTTACAATTTGCTACATAGCCAACAGACAACTCCAGATGTTGTAGAACTACCAGTCACAGATGACTCTGCAGTTGCGGCGCTCATCTCGCTTTACTGGCCACAGGAGCCGGCATACAGCTTCTGGGTCACGTGGCCAGCATGACTAAGCTGCTTCTGGTGAACCAGAGCAGCACATGGAAATGCAGTTTACCTTCCCACCGGAGCGTTATCTATTGATCTACTTGTCCTTTGTGCTTTTGAACTGCTAGGTTAGCAGGAGCAGGGACCGAGCAATGATAGCTCACCCCGTTGTGGGGATTCAAACCGCCGATCTTCTGATTGGCAAGCCGTAGGCCACATTGTAAGTCACTGGAGTATTAGCATTGTTGAGCAGCCATAGAACCCTCTCTGCTGGGGAGAGACAGCTTTCCTGTACAAACAAGGGATTTAAAAAGTGCCTCCCAGGTTCTGTATATAGTGGGCAATGTAATAAATAATGCTGCTGGATGTTGTCCACCTGCAGCTGTCCACAAATACAGAGTCTAATTGTGTATAGAACCCTGTTATAATGCCCCGTCCAGAACAGCAGAGGGTATTGCTTCGGAACACAGCTCAGTAAAGGCAGATCTTAATGAAGCTGGTCAACGTTTTAATAATAATAATAATAATAATAATAATAATAATAATAATAATAATAATTTATACCCCGCCCTCCCTAGCCAAGGCCGGGCTCAGAGTGGCTTACAAGCAATAATAAAAACAAGTTGAATGATTACAACTTAAAAACAAAATTAAAATACAACATTAAAATATTGAAACATTAAAATATTAAAATGTAGCCTCATCGCAGGAGGAGAAGGAAAAGAAAAAAGAAAGAGAGGGAGGGAATGAAAACGGCTCCAAGCCAAAGGCCAGGCAGAACAACTCTGTCTTACAGTCCCTGCGGAAAGAAATCAGATCCTGCAGGGCCCTGGTCTCATGAGGCAGAGCGTTGCACCAGGCCGGAGCCAGAGTTGAAAAGGCCCTGGCTCTGGTTGAAGCCAATCGAACTTCCTTAGGGCCCGGGACCACTAGGGTGTTGCTATTTATGGACCTTGAGGCTCTCCGTGGGGCATACCGGGAGAGGCGGTCCCGTAGGTACGAGGGTCCTAGGCCATGAAGGGCTTTAAAGGTCCAAAGCAGTTTTGACAGGCAGCTGACTTTAAAATGCATCATTTTTAAGAGTGGAAACCACAGGGAGCATTGGGAAGATTTGATCACACAAATAAACATTAAGGTAAAGGTAAAGGACCCCTGGACAGCGAAATCCAGTCAAAGGCTACTATGGGGTTGCGGCGCTCATCTCACTTTCAGGCCGAGGGAGCTGGTGTTTGTCCACAGACAGCTTTCCGGGTCATGTGGCCAGCAGGACTAAACCGTTTCTGGCACAACAGAATACTGTGACAGAAACCAGAGCGCACGGAAACACCATTTACCTTCCTGCTGCAGTGGTACCTATTCATCTACTTGCACTGGCGTGTTTTCGAACTGCTAAGTTGGCAGGAGCTGGGACAGAGCAACGGGAGCTCACCCCGTTGTGCAGATTCGAACCGCTGACCTTCTGATCGGCAAGCCCAAGTGGCTGAGTGGTTTAGATCACAGTTCCACCCTCCTTCCTTTATACACCCTAACACCCCCGTGGTTGTTGTTGTTGTTTAGTCGTTTAGTCGTGTCTGACTCTTCGTGACACCATGGACCAGAGCACGCCAGGCACTCCTGTCTTCCACTGCCTCCCGCAGTTTGGTCAAACTCATGCTGGTAGCTTCGAGAACACTATCCAACCATCTCGTCCTCTGTCGTCCCCTTCTCCTTGTGCCCTCCATCTTTCCCAACATCAGGGTCTTTTCCAGGGAGTCTTCTCTACTCATGAGGTGACCAAAGTATTGGAGCCTCAACTTCAGGATCTGTCCTTCCAATGAGCACTCAGGGCTGATTTCCTTCAGAATGGATAGGTTTGATGTTCTTGCAGTCCATGGGACTCTCAAGAGTCTCCTCCAGCACCATAATTCAAAATCATCAATTCTTCGGCGATCAGCCTTCTTTATGGTGCAGTTCTCACTTCCATACATCACTACTGGGAAAACCCCCAGGAAAACCCCCATGGTACCTTCTATCAAAGAAAACAAGATACATTATCAGAGTCCATTAATACCTTCCAGCAAGGCATAAATGTGCAAAGAGGACAGGGCCAGTGAGGGATGTGGATAGAGCAGGTGTGGCTGGGTGCGGGGAGAGACCCAAGGGGTGTTCCGGAGACTGAAGCTGTGGGACAGAGACATTTGGCCTGGGGAAGGGGCTGTAGCTCAATGGTAGACCATCTACTTTGCATACAAAAGCTTCCATGTTCAATCCCCAGCATCTCCAGAGAGCTGGAGAGTGATTGTCAATCAGTGTAGACAATACTGAACATCTAGATTTCTAGATGGGCTGACTCAGTATGAGGCAGTTTGCTATGCTCCCATGTTTCCATACAACCGGAGAGTTAAGGACACAGTTGGATTTTTTTCCCTGGATCGTACTGAATATGTTGTTACAAGCGAGAATGACATTCACAGGTTTCCCAATCAACGAGTTCTCATCTCAGAACTTGTAGACTGAAGCTGTATTAGTCACGGTTAATTTTGAATTTCACAGATTCGTCATGTTTCCACTCCTCCCCTCAAGGAAATGAATATTCAGATTTGAGAAATCAGAATTGCTTTATTTCCAATACTGAGACATCAATATTTTGAGAAACTTGTAGTTATTTTGCTTAGGGACAGGAATTGGATTAGGTAGTCCAGAACCAGCACCAGTTGTAACACTGCTAACCAGCCATAAGTTGTGACAAGAAGGAAGGCTGCTGATGGCTGCTAATCCTATACACCAGGGATGGGCATAGCTGTCAACTTACAGATTTGAAAATAAGGGACCAGCAGCCTCGAAAATAAGGGATCAGCAGCCAAAATAAGGGATTTTCCAAGCACAGCTATGTTCAACTTCTGAGCCCCTCTGAGCCAAAGGCAGAAAGCCCAGCAGCAGCCAAACAAAGCCTCAAGCGGTGGTTCCCACAGTGCAGCAACCCGGCAAAGGTGATGCAGTGAGGAAAACCACCGTCACCTCTCTGCTGGGAAGCGCTGAGCAAAGGCGAGTCCCCAGGCAATGCGGCCAATTTGATTGGCACAAGGCATGCAAGCTCCACCCCCCAGTCGTTCTTAGACTCCTTATTGGGTAAGCAACACAGCCAAGCAACACAGTTGGAGCCTCCCTCCTCCCTGGCCGGCAGGGAGGGAGGGAGAGGAGCTGCTTCCTTTGAAACCCAGGAAATTTAAGGGACATCATCAATAAGGGACAGCAGTGGGACACGGTGCTGGGATGAGGGAGTTTCCCACCAAATAAGGGACGGTTGACAGCTATGGGGATGGGAAACCTGTGGTCCTCCAATTCCCATCAGCCTCAGCAGCATAGATGGTGCTTGGGGATAATGGAAGTTGTAATTCAGCAAGATCAGGAGAGCCACCAGTTCTCCATCCATGCTATACTCACTTATCTAAAAGTCAATCTCATTGAGCTCGAGTCTGAGTAGATATGCATAGCATCATATGGTTAGTGTAGTGAAATTTCATTAGTAAAGAGAACTCTCAGAAATCATGATTCCTGTCCCCCATTTTTTAAATTAAAAAATCCCTCCCACTGGTTTTGCTGGGAAAGGAGAAATAATAAGTATACCAGCTTCAGACGTTTTTTGCCCATGGAGCTTTCCTTGAGTGTACTAGGGACCACTGGAACCTCTGCTTTTGTTAGCAGAGGGGCACTCTCCCTCATCGTAACCCTTTTCAGATGCCAAATATGGGGTTAGGATTACTCTGTTACTTCTGATTAAGCAGGTATAGAAACACACTATGCATCACATAATTTATATAACCCTCTATTCACTGCTCTTGAAGTTTTTGACATAAGAAGAGCATTAGTTGACATCAGATCCATTTACCAAGAAACAACTTCTGTTTTTTCAAAAGAAGTCAAAGAGTCAAAGTGATAATTCCTGCCGCATTTTTAGCAGCACAGATCTGACACGTTCAAATAACATACTTTGATATTTATGAATTACTGTACCAATTTTCATTAAAATTAGAAAATTTGTATTGCTCAAACTATTTGTTAAATCATAAGCAGATGAATAATGAATAGGGTGTTCTTTATTCATTAAAATGATTTCCTCCTCCTTATTTTGATTCGTGTGGCACACTGTGAAATATAAAGGACTTTAGTTTGATGCATTTCAGCCTGAAACTCCCATAAAGAAAGTCAGCTTACCGATTAAGCTGCAGTCCTGCTGAAAATTGCCTCCTCCTAGCTGCTATTTGGCTTCAGAGACACAAAGAGCTTCAAGGGGGAGTTCTGCCAGGAGGGTGGTAATGGAAGAAAAGATTTTTCCCTTGTAACTTGGGTACCTTTTTCAGTCTGAGGCAGGGGCGTAGTGTGGGGAGAGCCGGGGGATCATAGCCCAGGGACATGATTTTGAAAGGGTGTGAGCCAGGCACCCCCATACAGGGATTTCTGCCCTGCCTGTGGCAAGGGGTCTCTGAGGCCTGGAGCCTGGCCTGGCCTTGCCACCACGCACATAGCTCCCTTGCTGAATGGCTGCCTGGCCAGCATTGGGCGATGTGCCCACCAGGGGCCATGCAGTGGGGGAGGAAGGGGGCAGGGGGCGGTACGCCCCAGGTGCCATCTCTGTGGGGGGTGACAAAGCCCCCTGCAGCGTGCTCACTGCCATCACGCCACTGCAGCCACGTGCAGAGGATCCTCCGCTTGCAGCTCCAATGGCAGTGGAGGGATCTCGCTGCCATCTGTACGGCGCTTGAGTGAAACCGTTGGCAAACCACCTGGCGGTGTCGGGGGCAGAGCAAACCGTACACTTACGGCATGCGCACATGCACTGTATGTAGCGGTGCTGCACATGTGTGCTGTATGTACACCACACACGCATGCGCCGTTATGCGGTTTGCCCCGCCCCGGCACCCCGCACCTGGTGTCAGTTCTCCTTCCTTCGGCCTTGGGGCCACATTGGCTGGCCGGGCTTCCCCCTGTGCAGGAATGCAGGCAGTTGGCACTGTGCGGTCCTGTGAACCCTCTGTGCCCTGCACCTGCCTGGCAGCAATGATGGTTGAGCAGGCATGGCAGGTTTTGTTAACCCTCTGCACCCAGTCCCTGGTCCCACCTGGTTCACTCGTGTATGTGTGTGTGCCCCGGGCACCAGTGAAGGACGCAACACCACTGCTCTGAGGACCACATTCTCTTCTGGAAAACATTCTGAGGGCCACATGCCTGTGGTGGGTTAGGTCAGAGGCAAAAAGGACAGAGCAGCAAATGTAAATCTTACCTGTGAAGCAGGACTGGTCAGGGGTGTGGTTTCGGGAATGTCCCTTTGAGGGCCACATTTGACCCTGAGCCAGAGGTTCCCAACCCCTGGTCACCCCCTAACGTCAGCACAGCTGCTTTTTAGAGTTTTTACGAACAATAAAACTTGGAGCAATACTCAAAATAACATTAAAATTAAATAGCCCAATCTACTGCAATAAGGTCAGTTTGTATCAGAACTCACAGAACTCAAATTCCCCATGCATCCTGAACTACAAATATGCAGGGGTGTGTACTTGCAACACCCCTTTCATCTGTGAAACATCAGAGGGCAAGCAATTCATATTGATGGCTCAGCGATGGGAGAATAAGACCTATGTAACTAACACCACCATTTAATCAATATGTGTATTCACAAACTGCTCAGAATACCCTGGGTACCAGAAGCTGGTAATCCAGCATTAAATGCTGTTTTATGTAAGGAGATTAGAAGCAGATGTTATTTATTTTTCAACCATGATGATTTCTTACAAAGGAAAATGGGGATGCCTTTCATAGAGCGACAAGGATATAATCAGCTGTCCAGCGAAATTCTGGCTAATCAGCAAGTGACGAGTGGCACTTGATTTAAAATCAGAAAGAGTGAATTTAATGGCGTTGATGCAAATGTTACATTCATCACAATGGACTTATAATTAATAAGGAATCTGGGGATAGGTGGACACTTGAGAAAAGCATTCTGCTTTAAAGTATAATTACTCAGGTAACCCTGAACAGTATGATGTGCCTGAGGCGCGGCGTATGGAGCAGCAGGTTCAGAACCACCAGAGGGAACAGAAGGTTTGGGAGCGAAGCAGAAGGAACCTTCCAGAAAATATCATAGAGGAGAGAAAAGCAGCCTGAAGGAATGGGTTTTCCAAATCTAAAATCAGTCTGAAACGGGACCCAACCCCCCCCTTTTCTTTCTCCAAGGGAGCATTTCTAAAATGCATTAACAAGAACACAGCTGTATAAACAAAGCTCTCTCCTTTATCAGTCCGTGACGGCAATGAATGGCCTTGGCTGTTCCAGTGGAGCAGGGATGGCACATCTGGGTCTTATCTTATGTCCTGACCACACTCTGAGGCACAGAACTAGTCCAGGGAAAGCGCCAGGAGAGTTGGTGACCTTATTACCCCAATGTAAGAGTGCTGGAACAGGAATACCCTTATATGGTCAAGAGTACAGGAAGAGGAACACCCTTTTATGGTTAAGAGTATCGGAGCAGGAACATCTGTGATGTCAACCTGCGTGTATAAGCTGACGTGGCTGGTTTCCTGGAGAAGGAGGGAGAGAGTGCCTGGAGGATATATAAGGTAAAGGTAAAGGTACCCCTGCCCGTACGGGCCAGTCTTGCCAGACTCTAGGGTTGTGCGCCCATCTCACTCAAGAGGCCGGGGGCCAGCGCTGTCCGCAGACACTTCCGGGTCACATGGCCAGCGTGACATCGCTGCTCTGGCGAGCCAGAGCCGCACACAGAAACGCCGTTTACCTTCCCGCTAGTAAGCGGTCCCTATTTATCTACTTGCACCCGGGGGTGCTTTCGAACTGCTAGGTTGGCAGGCGCTGGGACCGAGCAACTGGAGCGCACCCCACTGCGGGGATTCGAACCGCCGACCTTTCGATCGGCAAGCCCTAGGCGCTGAGGCTTTTACCCACAGCGCCACCCGCGTCCCGGAGGATATATATACTGCATGAAATCTCTCATTTCTTTGGACTTGCTGTGAGCTGACCACGCAAGTGCCTTCTGCTATCCGGAGAGCAGAATAAACTCTTTCTCCAAAGCAACCTTGGTGTCATTTGACTTCCTTTCTCCCTCCTGGGAGCAACGCAGAACCCACCACTTTAGACTGGTAAAGTCTAAGAAGGCTAACTTTTTCCACCACCACACAGTAGCATTTATTCAGCAGCTGCTAGATCTCTAGCAAGCGTTGCAGTCTAACTCATACCTGCATCCCAGGACTGTGACACCAGGTCTGAGAGACCCTAAATCCTCTCTATTGCTTGACTTCATTACTAGACTCCATCCATGCCTGTTTGGTAGGATAGAGACAAGTTTTAAATTGTATAGCTACACAACTTGTTTCTCTTGCTTCTCTCTCCCCCCTCTTTTCCCTTTCCTGTTAAATAAATCCCCATGCCTCTGAAACATTGTGTTTAAATGGAGATGGGGAAGTTTTCTCAGCATGAGGGGCAAAATCCCTTCTTGGCAACAACTTGTGGGCCACATGCCAGTGAACAGCGGTGCCAGAAGCAAAATCGGACAGGATAACAAATACTAACTTTATCTTAGTATAGTAGGCTTCTTTCTACATATACTCAAATCTTTCTCTATCCTTCTTCGGGGCAAGTGAGAAGCATTATCAAAGTTCAAGGGCACATTCAATCCAGGAGGCTGCAAAGTAGGCCTGGTAAGAGTTGTGGTCCAAGGAGACTTCTGAGGGCCAGGTAGAGAAGTCTGGAGGGTTACATTTGGCCCCTGGGCATAAATTGCATTAAATTGCTGGGCCCATGCCATCCCCTGATCATATCAGCAGCGCTGGATCCCAGGCCACTTCCAGGTGCAATTAAAGCTGTTGGGTATAACTAAACAGCTTGGGACAAAGACACTTGAAAGACCATCTTCTCTGTAGTGAATCTCCTCATCCTTTAAGACCAGCAGTTGCACCATTCTTGCACCTGGCTACCTTAGCTTCCTTTTTAAGCTGCCTCACAAATGTGAGGAAGGAAGGAAGGATAATATCTAACAAATATAGTCTCTCCTGGCATCTATTCACTTCCCAACAAGGTTTTCCTGCTGGAAAGTGACAGGATAAGTGGAATGTGGATGAGCCTTCAAACTAAATTGTATACAGTGGTACCTTGGGTTAAAGTACTTAATTCGTTCTGGAGGTCCGTTCTTAAACTGAAACTGTTCTTACTCTAAAGCACCACTTTAGCTAATGGGGCCTCCTGCTACTGCCACACTGCTGGAGCACGATTTCTGTTCTCATCCTGAAGCAAAGTTCTTAACCTGAAGCACTATTTCTGGGTTAGCGGAGTCTGTAACCTGAAGCGTATGTAACCTGAAGCGTATGTAACCCGAGGTACCACTGTATATACTTGCTTGGGAGTAAGTCCCAATGAACTTATACCTCAGGAAATATGCGTATTTTGGGAGCTACATCATGGTTTGTAGTTTACTCGTCCTAAATAAGAACAGGTCTCAGACCGCCCCAGGAGCTTATTAATGCATATATTCTATGACTGCAGCAAACAGATTGCAAATGAGAAATTACAGCATACTGAATGTGTAAGTAACTTTATTTTATTGTTTCAGATCACAGCAGAAATGCTAAAGAGGTGAGGTGGGGCACCAAACAAAAATTAAGTCTTTTTACTTAATGCACTCTCGTCTCTTTGGTAATATAAGGCTTCCCACTGCTAAGCAGTATGTTTTCAAGTATTGCAAGGGAAAATAAGGACACAAAAAGCTTATATGCTTCCAACTGCTAAATTAGCAGTATAAATAGAACCGTTAGAATTATATATACACAGCTATTTACCAACATATGGAAGGTGCACTGCTGTCTTTTACAGGAAATATTGTGAACATAATGGGACAAACTAAGCTGCTAAAAGTAGTTTGTTTCTGTTTTTAAAGTCTTCAGCAATTATCCAGATACCTTGCCAAACAGCAGAGCTTTCTGCTGAGGTAACATGCACAATCCTATGCATGTTTACTCAGGAGTATGTACCACTGTGAGCAATAGAAGTTGGTAAGCTTACATACAATGACAGCTTTAATAGCCTGGGCCAGCCCTATCATTAGGTGAGAGAAATGGCTGCCTCAGGAAAACAGGGGCTGCCCTACACTCAGATACACTCAGATACAGTTGAGAATACTGTCCCAATGCCAGTGCTGAAGTAACATTTAACTCACTAAAAGTCCCATTGAATTTCCTACATTTAATGGAAATATGCAGCTTTTTGCCCTTTATGTCTCAGGCTAAAAAGTCCACTTGTTAAGTGGCATAACTGGTTAAAAATGTTCAGTCACAGTAATCGAAATTTTGTATTTGTTTAGGGTTGAGTCACACATGCGCACAATTTGCTTTCTCTATGCCAACACCTGACAAATGGTGATGTTCCCCTCAATGCATAAAGAGAACTGAAAAGCCTAAAACTTACTTTTCACATGGATTTCAGTGGAACCCAGGTACAGTGGTACCTAAGGTTACATACGCTTCAGGTTACAGACTCCGCTAACCCAGAAATAGTGCTTCAGGTTAAGAACTTTGCTTCAGGATGAGAACAGAAATCGTACTCCCACAGTGCGGCGGCAGCGTGAGGCCCCATTAGCTAAAGTGGTGCTTCAGATTAAGAACAGTTTCAGGTTAAGATCAGACCTCCAGAACGAATTAAGTACTTAACCCGAGGTGCCACTGTACAACTAACTTAGACATGGATCCATCGTAAGAGCCAGTATGGCATTTCCACATATTCAGATATTTGCTTGATGTTGTGGTCATTCAGCTTTTCCAAATTATTGGATTATTGATGATTGAGCTGAAGAGCCACCTTGAACCAAAATAAGGTAGAAATGAGATTTCTAGGGAACACTGTGGGATAAGTGAGCATTTGCAGAGATTAAAATAAAAATAGTAGAGGGGTGTGCAATGGTTGGTGTGCACTGACTATGAAACATTTCCCACACAATTATGGATATCATTAAGGCCATATCCACACTGCATGTTTAAAGCACTATGGTGCAATTTAAGTAATAATGGCTTTCCCCAAAGAATTCTGGGAGTTGTAGCTTGTTAAAGGAGAACTCTCAGGAGACCTTTATTCCCACCATCAAGCTAGAATTTGAAGAGGTCCCTGGGAAGAAGAACTGCTACTCTGGGAACTGTAGCTCTGGGAGAATAGGGGTCTCCTACCAACTTTCAACACCTTTAATAAACAACAGCCCAGAATTCTTTGGGAAAAGCCACGACTGTCTAAAACATTATCATAGGGCTGTAAATTTATATGAATGTGGCCTTAGGGCATCACAGTAATAATAATAATAATAATAATAAGAAGAAGAAGAAGAAGAAGAAGAAGAAGAAGAAGAAGAAGAAGAAGAAGTTGTTATTATTTATACCCCGCCCATCTGGCTGGGCTTCCCAGCCACTCGGGGCGGCTTCCAAAAAATATTAAAATACTGTAATACATCAAACATTAAAAGCTTCCCTAAACAGGGCTGCCTTCAGATGTCTTCTGAAAGTCTAGTAGTTGTTGTTCTCTTTGACATCTGGTGGGAGGGCGTTCCACAGGGAGGGCGCCACTACCGAGAAGGCCCTCTGCCTGGTTCCCTGGTTCCCTGTAACTTGGCTTCTCGCAGTGACGGAACCGCCAGAAGGCCCTCGGTGCTGGACCTCAGTGTCCGGGTAGAACGATGGGGGTGGAGACGCTCCTTCAGATATACTGGACTGAGGCCATTTAGGGCTTTAAAGGTCAGCACCAACACTTTGAATTTTGCTCGGAAACATACTGGGAGCCAATATAGGTCTTTCAAGACCAGAGTTATACGGTCTCGGCAGCCACTCCCAGTCACCAGTCTGGCTGCCACATTATGGATTAGTTGTAGTTTCTGGGTCACTTTCAAAGGTAGCCCCACGTAGAGCGCATTGCAGTAGTCCAAGCGGGAGAAAACCAGAGCATGCACCACTCTGGCGAGGCAGTCCGCAGGCAGATAGTGTCTCAGCCTGCGTACCAGATGGAGCTGGTAGACAGCTGCCCTGGACACGGATTTGACCTGTGCCAAAGTTAGTCCCAGTTTTCTGAGATGCTAAATTTTAATATTCTGGGGCACAGCCCTAGACCAAAGTAAGTACTTTCTCCACTATTGTTTTTAGCAGAAGGAAATGAAGTGTGCGCTTCACCCTCCCACTAAAAATAGCAAGGCACAAATGTGCTCAGTTTAGGCAAGACTGCACTCCATTCTTCACTAATATCCATTTTTAATCTATTACTTCAAAAGAAAGTAATCACATACATTAGAAGCACAGGATGAGATTACAAATAAAAGCAAGGTGTGAAGATGTTTTGAAAATATTCTTTGAAGTTTATTTAACCTGGTATGTCAGCACCAAATCTCTATTCCATAAACTTTGGCTCAGGTATGGTTTAGAATCACTCCTGCTACAAACTAATTCCTCCAAGACTGGGCCTATGCAAACACATCATAAATGCTGTGCGAAGCCTGTCAATTGCGGTTAGACACTGTAATTGCTGTGCACATTGAGGTCAAAGTTGCTTTTAGCAGAGGGCTTGTGAAGAGTATTCTGTTGTCTGCCCCAAAACATGCAACACCTCCCAAGCAGATGAACTCTCAAGCTAACTCCCCATCAATAGCTGCATCACTTTTCACTTATTCAGCTCCCTGCTAAACCCTTTGAGACAGCTCAAGCTGAATGTACACTTTGAGCCAAATAAGTGTATGCTCTTATTTAGATGTGTGCAGATCTAAAAGGGATCAGGGAAAATAAGACAGTGTGCAGAGAATATCACATCACGCCAAACGAAAGGGCAACCTTTGAGAAATGATCTTTTCGAGCAGCCAGCTGGACAAAACATCAGATGGAGATATGTATTTCTCTTTCAAGCCAGTAGTCCCTTTATGGGATGACAGATGGTGCAAGTGATAGCAAGCATGTGTGTGACCTTGTCTTTATCAGTTAATCCCAGGGTGGTAGCGTCTCACTCTCACTCTTCACAGCATCCATAGTCTTTTCAGAACAAACCCACCGGTGCAAGCAGTTAAACCTTTTCTTCTGATAAGTACAAATGCATTTTGGGTCCCCCCCCCACTCCATTTATATGCTTTGGATGCCCCAAGACACAAAAATCCAAATTATCCCCTAACTATATATGCAATAAAAAGCAAAATGGTCATTGCCTATTTTCAATAAGACTAGCAAAACTGTTTTCCTTATATTGGTAATTAATAGTCCAATGATTAATCATATCAGTTATACATCTTGTTTAATGCCAGAAAAGTTTAGTTTTTCAGTTTGATCTGACGGTTTCACTATATAAAGAAATGAATACAAAGAGTTGTAATATATATGTGTGTCTAACGGGTGGGAGACTAACCTTCCAGTCCTTTCCCCCCCTAAACAAACAATTATTGTTTTTGATGGTGGACTATATATTTCTGATCAAATCCTTGGAATACTTGAAAGAAGTAACATAATGAAAGAGGGAGAGAGAGAGAGAACGAGAACGAGAATGAGAACAAGAACAAGAGGATATGTACCAGAGTGGGAACACCCACCTGCAAAATCTACAAACATTTCCAAGCAGGGAGCCTTAGGTCTGGGGGACAAATGTGGTCTTCCAAGTCTCACTCTCTGGCCCTTGGAAGTCTTCTCAGGCCATGTCTTCTCCCCAGGGGAACCCTCTTTCACCAGACCACACCCTCCACTGGTCCACTTCCATAATCTCCTCTCTTTTTTTGGTCAGCCTAGAAATCTCTAACTTTTATCTTATTGAAACAACATGTAAAGCAGGTAGTTCTGTGTGATCATAGAACTGAATCATAGCCATCTTTGTATTCAACCCAGTTTCCATCAAGTGGCTACTGGTGTTCATCTGGCACAAGGCTTTAGAATTCTGACTGGTCCAGTACAGACCGTAGACAGCTTCTGAGAAGACATCTGCACAGTGAGGTTGTGAGCTAGGTGGGCATCTTAGAGTTCAATTGGTATACGTGGCAGTTGTGAGGTCATGATAGCTCAAGAAAAGGGCAAATGTGATTGTTCATACTATGGCAATCTGAAGCTCTAAGGAAAACAAGACTGTCTTGTAAGTATATTTTATTTAGGAGCTGAAAGCTTTTTCAGTTTTCCTCAGAGAAAAGGAAAATACTCTTAAGAACAAGAAGATCCCTGCTGAAAATCCGGCCTTACCAACAAGGCAAAGGAGCTGTCCAAGGTCCAATGGGTTTTTGAAAGCAGGGGAGCTTTCCAGCAACAGATTTCTAGAAAATGTGGCAGGAGAACAGTGGTTGCTGTATCAACTATGGTTAACCCTAAACTAAAGAGCTTTATATCTGGCTTTGCTGTCCCAACTCTTCCTGGCACATCATAGACCTAAAACAGAGCACAGTGAAGTCTGCCTTCCTCCTCAAGAGTATGTCTCAGTGATGGGACACCATTTGCTTCCAGGTGAACACTGCGCTTTCGTTTCTCAACTTCCACTTGGACACTGTCACAGAACCATAGAAAGATGCCTCATACCAAGATCCATCTAGCTCAAAATTGTCTATACTGACTGGCCATGACTTTCCAGGATTCCACACAGGAGATGCTGGGAACTGAATCTGGAAGGCAGATGCTCTACCAATGAACTATGGCCCTTGCCATCATATCTGATCCTCGGGGTACTCATGAATTGTCCAGAGGTGAGGGTGGAATGCTTGGGCCTGTGGCCTCCTTAGACAGAGATATGTTCCTTGGAGATAATCTTGGGGAGGGGTTCTCAGTAACTTCCTTGAACTTCAAAGATACTGGGCCCAGCAATAATGTCAAGCTCTTATTTAATTACAGGCTGGTCCTAGCAGGAAAGCAGTGAGACTTGACATCCTGTTGACAACAATAGCCCAGCATATCGCCAAGCACCTCTCCTTTCAATTCTAACCCCTTTACGTGTCACATCTAGATTTCATCCCATCGGGCTTAAGTAAACTCTCAAAATATGGGCTGAATAGTAAACTATACTTCAAATTGTAATTCTATGGCTAGCATAAGAGGCCGGTCTCGTGCCTGAGCCATTGCCTGACAGTCTGTATAAATGTCAGACAACGTTTGATCATTGTATTGTGCTAACCTGGGCAAAATACAATCTTATCTTTCCGTATACAGCTCTGCTGAGGTCTCCCTCCCCCCCCCCTTTTTTTTTTACAAAGGATGATTTCTCAGGACTGAGCTCACATCAAACCAAACCAAACCAAACTGCCTAGAGTAAATGAGCAATTTCCACAGAAAGCTCTAGGAGAAATAACAAATGATGAAGATCCTGCTGTCAGCTGGACATTAAATATGCTATGATGATACTGTTAACCACTTGGTACTCTTTGAACAATGCAGGAGCCTCATGAGGCAGCTTCAAGCTGGGGGTTTTTTTTGGGGGGGAGGGGAGACAGAGCTAAGATAAGTGGACCATTTTTGCTTAAGTATTCTGCTGTTCAGATTCCAGAGTAAGCTACTTTAAAAAGTACTCTGGTTGCCTGCTTCAAACATGTCTGTATTGTGTTATATATTCCTCTAAGTTTGCCAACCAGCAATATTTTGCTGGTCTGGTTGATAAAACCATAGTGCACCCAGATAACCAGCACTGGAGGTCTGCAAAGCCTTTGGGTACCGCATTCTACCATATTCCTCCACTGTAGTCATCAGGTATTATGCTGCGGAATGACTAGAAAAGTAAAAGTAATCCTTCTGAGACTGGAGATAGTCATAGCCTCAGTGGTACAGGAACTGATTAACACCCAAACGTTTAGTGGTATATCATTTGCATCTGTAATTTTTACACTGTAATTTTTTTTACACTTTAAATTTTAAATTTACACTGTCATTTTTTACAACCAGAAATGTTGCTGTCTAAGCCACAATACTGAATAAAGCACTTCTTCTATCAACAAGCAGTACTCTATTTCCCCCCCTAAAATACAAACATAAAAAATGAACATAGCTCACATTTCTGCAATTTTATCCTTGCTTTGCCAATACATAGTGAATACAATTCAATTCTTATTGAATTTATTGCATCCTTGCCTGCTCTCTTTCCCTCTAATTGAGTTGGTAAGTTTAAACAAGGTGGTATATTCATACACTTTGTTTTCTCATTCAGCTAGTGTGGGAATGCTTTACTATTCTCCAGCATTTGACATATACTGTGCTGGTAGGAAATCATCCTGATCATCGGGTTATATAACTTTAGTATGGGTTAATAAGCATATTATTGGACCCAGTAGAAACTGGATTTCCAATTGCTGTGTCATTTTTTTCTGGTGGAGCTTTTTGGCTGCTGTAGATTTAGAGGGTTGGTGGTGTAGATTTCCAGTACATAGGTTTAGTAAAGGTAAAGGGACCCCTGACCATTAGATCCAGTCGTGGCCGACTTTGGGGTTGCGATGCTCATCTCGCTTTATTGGCCGAGGGAGCTGACGTACAGCTTCCAGGTCACGTGGCCAGCATGACAAACCCGCTTCTGGCAAACCAGAGCAGTGCATGGAAATGCCATTTACCTTCCAGCCAGAGCGGTACCTATTTATCTACTTGCACTTTGACGTGCTAGGTTGGCAGGAGCAGGGACTGAGAGATGGGAGCTCACCCCATCGCGGGGATTTGAACCACCGACCTTCTGATCGGCAAGTCCTAGGCTCTGTGGTTTAACCCACAGCACCACCCGCGTTCCTTTCATAGGTTTACATGTATCTTATTTTTCTATTTTATGTCATTTGGTTTCCTGTAAAGCACCATCTTGTTTCAGTAAAATAACCTATAACCTATAGTGAGTATTCTGAAATTCTTGGTAAACTTTGGGAGGCTATGGGTATAAAATCAGTACCCAGATTATCCCCCTTACCCTTACTGCATATCTTCAGGAGAAGTAAAGGCTAAGGATTAAACCCTACCCAAATCTGCAGTTCAGTCCTTGAGACAGTTGGATGGTGCCTCATACCCCTCCTTCTGGCAACTCCTGCAGGCAAGCTGGCGCCAGACACATTGCTCTGCTTTCCTTTGGGAACATCAGTGAGGCTGAGAGTGGGGTCTTGTCGTCTGGGCATCTCAGAACTTCCATACATAATGCCCAGGCTTGTGCCCCAGAGAGGTGACTTTGGTGGTTGACTTCATTCCCAGAGGCACACTCCATTGTTTCTCTCTCTCTTTCTTTTAATTTTTTTTATTATTATTATTATTATTATTATTATTATTATTATTTTCTTTAATAAAAAACCCATAAAATATAATAATATTACAATAACAAATCAATTGCATTTCCTCTGCCAAGCTTGTGACTTCCCTCCCTCCCTTCAACTGGTTTCCCATTTCCTGGAAATTTATATGCGCATTTCAGCTGCCAGTTTCTGTCCTTCGATATATATCAAGTCCTTTTATTATCCATGGTCAGATACTTTTTTTACGTTCTGTTGCAGGATTCATGTCAATCTTGCTAGTGTCTTCACATTTTTACAATAATCTTTCAAATGCTCAATTAATTCACTCCAATCTCTTTGGAATTTCTGGTCTCCTTGGTTTCGGATCCTCACAATCAGTTTGGCCAACTCCACATAGTCCACCATCTTCATCTGCCACTCCTCAAATGTAGGTAATTCTTGTAATTTCCACCTTTGAGCTAACAAAGTTCTTGCTGCAGTGGTAGCATACATAAATAGTCTTTGATCTACTTTTGCAATTTCTTCTCCCATCAGCCTGAGCAAAAATGCTTCCAGTTCTTTGGGGAAAGTATATTTTAGCAACACTCCATTGTCTCTCAATGTGATGCCAATGTAAGATTATCTCACACTTATACCACCATCTGCATCTGTCTGACAGTGACAGTGACACTAGAACTCTTCTTTGTGGTAACTACATCAACATATGGTGACAACAATGCATTTTTATCTCTATAAATACATCAGATAGATAAAAAATGCATTGTTGCCATTTCAGAACCAAGTGAAGACAGCCTTGCTTTTTCAGGCTTTCTAGAGTTCTGAACCAGGGACTGCTTCAGCCAAATTGTCTATTTAGCTCAAGGTTGGGGAGCCTTTTTCAAGCCAAGGAACCACAAGCCAGTGCTGAGTGGGGCCAGAGAAAAAGTAGGCATAGCAATGAATGTTAATTTGGTAGGATTTATAAATGTTACCTTTGTACAGCAAGGATGTGGTTTGGGAGAGTCCCAAGGGCAAGACAGAGTGGCCTAGAGGTCCACGTTTGGCCCCTGAACCTGAGGTTCCCCATCTCTGGCTCGTTTGCTGATTATTAAAATCATAATAACAATAACGATCAATTCTTCGAGAATTTCATGTTGCATCTTGCCCTGGTGAAGGTCAAGGAAGCGTGAGCTATATATATTTTAACCAATAATGCATAACAACATGCATTCAGTTGTGAGCAGTTGCTGAGGTGCTTGCTCTACATACCACATGCATAAGTTGATTGCTGGCTGAGAGAAACATTCCACTGTGGAACTCATTCACCTCTCCCTTAATAGTATAGCAGGCCCAATAATAGTTATCATCTGAACCAATTTGCATCCTGGCTCCTAGCACATTTGGAATCAACAAGTTGCTTGCTGAATGGCAGCTTTACAAAACTTTAAAACCTTTAAGCTTTTACAAATGTGTTTCACCGCCCCTTCTTTTGTTATGGACATGTCACTTAGCTTGCATAAGATCATAGTCATAAACTACCCGCCAGTCCCTTTTCCCCTCTGTTCATAAAGGTCTTTATTTCCAACAGACCTTGCTTATTCACGGCCCTCATTGCAGCCTGAGATTTGGTGTGGCTTTTATCACCCCTCGAGTGCTGCAATTTCTGTCAGCTCAGTGTAGCCAGAAGCCAACATAACATTTTGGCAGAGAGTTTAGAGTAACAATGACCTTAAACAACTTTGCAATTTAAATACAGATTAACAGCATAATGGATTGCTCATGGGGAACCTTTTTGCTTTGTTTCTTTTCCTTTCCTTTTTTGCTTAAAAAACAATAACAACCTGCGGCATCCACATGCATTGTTAATAAAAAGTACTTCAAAAAAACATTTGAAAGATGAAACTGGGGTACCCTCTAGGTATTAAAGAGGTGAACTCATGATAAAGGCCTAAGAAAATTCTCAATTGAGCAGACTCTTACTCAGGAATGAATTGTTGTTAGTCCTGGTTATAGTTCAGTGACTGTAGTTCAGGAATGGTGAACTTGTAGCCCTCTAGATGTTGTTGGATTACAGTTCCCATCGACCTCAGTGAGTACAGCCAATATGGCATGCATTAAGTTGTATGTTGTAGTAAAGCAACTGTGGAGGACCACAGCTTCCTTTTTCTGCTCTCGGCCATGTTTCACAGGTTGCCATTGAAGTCAAAAGTAAATTCCTAAGTGATGCAGGAGGACAAGAGATGTGTCAGGACCTTGCTGATACAGCTATCGATGTTGTTGTTGTTGTTGTTGTTATTTTGTTGTTGTTCAACAAAAGCCTTCTGCCACACATTTCACCAGTGGCTAGCTTGATGGAAACAGCAGACCATCAGTTGCATCTATGGAAAATAGTGGATTTCAAGTTGAGGATCATGAGGGCAGGGGGAAATAAAAATATCAGGCGCCAATTCAATGTTTAAAGCACTTCACATTATCTCTTCAATTCATTAAGTAGTTTCACTTCTTCACAGGGACGCGGGTGGCACTGTGGTCTAAACCACTGAGCCTCTTGGGCGTGCTGATCAGAAGGTCATTGGTTCAAATCCATGTGACGGGGTGAGCTCCCATTGCTCTGTCCGAGCTCCTACCAACCTAGCAGTTCAAAAGTGCATAGTGCAAGTATATAAATAGGTACCGCTGCGTAATAGAAACCAGAGCACATGGAAACACCGTTTACCTTTCCACTGCAGTGCTACCTATGTATCTACTTGCACTGGCGTGCTTTCGAACTGCTAGGTTGGCAAGAGCTGGGACAGAGCAACGGGAGCCACATTACCTATGGGCGAACGCTGACACACTGTTGAAGGAATTCTATATTTTTTTATTTTTTTAAGGTGAAGGAGAAGCAGTAGCAGCCCATTCGGATCTGTGAATTTGCCATCACTACAGCTCAGCAGCAAGTTCAGGGCTGTGCAAGCCAATGTAAGCCAGCACTCAACACTGTCCCAGGCCCAGCCACATTTAGATAAGCTCCAGTGGTCAGTGGTGTGCGGTCAGTGGACTAAGGGTTAGTCGCCTAAATGTTCACCTAGTCCCTGCTTCCCAAAACCTGAGAAGCTTCTGCCCGGCTTAGGGGGGAGGTGTGATGCTCAAATTGTTGTGACATCATGTGCGCTACATCACACTTCCCCAATTGTCCTTGCAAGCTATTCCCTTCCAAAAAAATTCTCTGCATACATTTGCCAGGGGTGCTGGTGATGTGCCACAGCTACACCCAGTAAAATGGGCTGCGACTGACATCGCAGCTGGGAAATAAAATGCATTTAGATTGGAATGCACCTTTATTTCCAAAGATATTTCATATACACAGATCAGTAGTTGTTTTCCTTAAGATTGAGATATCAAGATTGCTGCTAACATAAAGATGCATGCGATGAATCCATCCCCTTCCAGAAGTGACAGTTTAGCCAGAGAAATACTATAAAACAACCCTCTATGATTTATTTTATTTTAATGAGCAAAAATAGATCTTTCATCGCTCTCCAGAAGAAGTGAGAACCAGAGACCTCACTTTAGCACACACTTTTGGAAAACAAGTTGTTTCAGTTCTCTCCTCCTGTTCCCATCTATTTTTTAAAATAGAAACATTTAAAAAGCTAATGTGACATCTCTTCATCTGTGTGGAACTAATAATGCCTTCACCACAAGACAGTTGTTTTGGTACACACAGGATACTGATGTAAAATAACAGGCAAAAACATATGGAATAGTTAGCTAATGTGTGTTTTTCCTCCATGACATAATCAGGTCATTTTTTTACAAAAATGAATTTATTTACATGAAAATGGCTCGACTTTCAAATTGGAATAAAACCAACTCTGGGAGAACTGCTTAAAGTATATAACAGTCTTGAATAACAGTATCACAATGTGCCTCGGACAAATTTCTGTTACAAGTTTACTTTTCTTCCACAATGCACTAATTTGTCCCCTAACCATCCTATGGAAATCAGTCTGGTATGTGGCCCCATGTGAACTAACACATATTCAGCCAATAGAGCAAAAGCTCGGAGTCCAGGGGCCCTTCTATTTGTACTGCTATAGCTGAGGTTTTATTTGGTATTTTAAGAATTTGCTGTTTACTGGAGATTGAGTGGTTTCCCTTATCTGCACCAATGACAGGTTGTATCTGGACTGATAATAGTTCTGCAGCTGTAGTCAAACCAAATTAAATTGCCAGGGGTGGGGCAGGGGAAGTAACAATTGTTATGGCCATGGATGGCAGATAAATGGATAGAACAGCTTAGACCAGGGGTCAGCAAACTTTTTCAGCAGGGGGCCAGTTCACCGTCCCTCAGACCTTTGGGGGGGCAGACTATATTTTTTTGGGGGGGGGGAATGAACAAATTCCTGTGCCCCACAAATAACCCAGAGATGCATTTTAAATAAAAGCACACATTCGACTCATGTAAAAACACATTGATTCCCGGACCGATTGGGCCGGATCTGGCCCCCGGGTCTTAGTTTGCCTACCCATGGCTTAGACCTTGTCCTTCTGTCTGTTTGGATGTGCATCACCTGATAGCAATTGGAATTTTAACCATAAGAAGGGGAACCTGGATAGAATTATGGCATTGGTGCAAGGCAACAAAGTTCTTCTTCTTCTTCTTCTTCTTCTTCTTCTTCTTCTTCTTCTTCTTCTTCTTCTTCTTCTCCTCTCTCTCTCTCTCTCTCTCTCTCTCTCTCACACACACACACACACAAGTTTTTATGGCATCCTCAGTAAGTTCCCTAGAGACTGTGAAATACACTAACAGTAGAGACTGCCATTGTCTGTCACCATGATAGAGTATGCTGTCTGTAGCTATAAAGGGGACCAGGTTGACAAAGGCAGGGCTTTGAGGGTCCAAGACTAAACTTTCAACAGGCACAGGCAAAAGACCTATGCTTCAGCCATACAGAGGTAGGTTGGGCTAGCAAGAACACTTAGCATGGGTTGTGAGACCCTGACAGTTCTATAGACAAGGCAGGTGGCATGTGAGCTTCAACCTTCAACTTGGTTAGACATGTGCTATGGCCATCTTGAGCATGAACACCCACAGCCACATCCATGCATGCAAAAGAATTCAGCAAGGTTACACCAATCCTACCTATCTCATAATCATCATAACAATGGCATACCCTGGCCACCATAAGTGGCTGATGAATCCTCTGTTGTCAGTTGTGCTGATGGCCACATCTGCCTCACAAATGAAAATACACCCCTCCACTTACCCTTTTCTGGTAGTCACTCTGCATTTAAATGTAGCCCCATCTAGGGATTTTTATTTATTCCAACTTTCTAGCCTACTCTTAAATATATGATCTTCCCTATATGATCTTCCCTATAGATTCAAAGGCAACCAAATACCTTTTTCATTCTTTCATTTAGATGCATGCTTGAAAGGATTTGCTGCAAACTTGCCATGTCTGCAGTTTTTGATGTAAAATATTAATGCAACTGAAAATGAAACACAATTTATTAATAATCTTATAAGTGTGAGGCCAAAAAAAGCATCAAATGGTTTAATCTCTAAACTTCATCACCTAATTAGTATCTTTAACAAATAGCTGAAATTTACCTAGGTTCAAGCAACTGGAAATAACCATGCAGAGCTTCATAATGGGGGGGTACCCTCTAAAAATATGTTTAGGCATTACAAATGTCACTCCCCCCCTCTTTCCCCCCAATATAAATACCCACACTTAAAGGATGATTTTGAAATAATATTGCTTTTGATAACATGATTGTAATGGTTTGGAATCATTCTCAAAATTCCTAATCTAAGGATGACCAAACCATGGTATCTAGGCAGTCTAACTCTGGGGTCAAAAATTTGGTACCTATGGGCACCCCTGTTTCTGCCACCCATAAAATAAAAATTCATAAAAATCTCCTCAAAACTCTGTGTGAGACCGTTTGCTCTTCCTGCTCAGTTCCTCTTTGTACTGGATCAGTCCCTCTCACATTGAGCATGCTCCCTTAAACATGATCACTGAAATATACTCGGAGTCGAGAGTGGATTTCATGCTCTTTATTCAGCTCATAGCGGTGAGGAGGAATGAAAGTTTCCCCAAAGTATCTGCTTTATATACATTATTTACACAATGGGCTGCCGTGATTGGCTAATTCCGGGATTCTCCTGTAGGCCAATCAGGTTGTGGATTCACTTCCATCTGGAGCTGGATTGGGTGGCTCCTGCAGACCAATCATACTGCTGCATTGTTCTAGGACCAATCAGACTGCTGCATTCTGAATCCTATTGTTCTAGGACCAATCAGGCTGCTGCATTTTGGATCCTATTGTTCTAGGAACAATCAGACTGCTCCATTTTGGATCCTATTCAACTCAGTACATAACAATCACACTTCATTGAACACACACTCTCTCTTCCATTCTGAACAGAGGAGAGGTGCAATGCTTCTCTTTGTGAACAAACAAGCTGGTGCCCAATACTGGTGCTTTTTTCTCATTGATGTGGTGGCTGAAGTGTGTGGGGGGGGGAGGTGATGACTGTACCATCTTGTGTTTCTCTCTCTCTCTTTTTGGCTCTTTTAAAAGTGTCAGCCATTTTGCATTCTTCTGCTGTCTCACAGTGGCCATTTTGTGTTGTGCCTTGCCTCCACAGCAGCCATTTTGTAACTGACACCCATGGCCCCTTTTTAAAATCCCAAATGCCCCCCCCCCCGTCCACCTGCACTTTTGATGTCCCCTCCTCTAACCCCCGCAACAGCCATGCCCGCAAATGCCATTACATGGCATTTGGCTTTTTTCAATCCATACAAATGTACAACATCCAAGACTTTTGCACTTTCAACCAAGAGTTCCCTGTTAGGCAGAACTTCTTTTGCAGCAAAGTGTGGCTAGCAAGTCTCAAGCTGTGGACAGTTAGAGAGTTGGCTCTGCTTTACTGCCAAGCACAGGGGGCTTCCTTTTCTCCTCCAGCAGTAACTGCAGTGGTACCTCAGGTTAAGAACTCCTTCTGAAGGTCCAGTCTTAACCTGAAACTGTTCTTAACCTGAGGTACCACTTTAGCTAATGGGGCCTCCCGCTGCCACCGTGCCACCGCCGTGTGATTTCTGTTTTTATCCTGAAGCAAAGTTCTTAACCCGAGGTGCTATTTCTGGGTTAGCGGAGTCTGTAACCTGAAGTGTCTGTAACCTGAAGCATCTGTAACCCAAGGTACAAGGTACCAGCTGTATAAGAGGCCTCCTTCAGCTTTTCTCCCTTCTCAGTTTGCTAATGGATCTCCAGGCCAGCTGCTTGCCTCCTTTAACAATGCCATTTTTCAATGGAATGGAGAAGGCTGATTTGTGCTGTTGTTGTTGCAAAAAAGCAAATTGGAGACATGTTACTAGAGGATGACACTTTCTCCATGAATGCTCCACATGCAGGCCCATACCCACAGAGGTAAAATCTGCACACACTGTGGCGGTAGAAGAAATTCACAAATAGCTGTCACCCATCCTTACATATCCCCATCTGCATGGAGCACCTGCATCACACCTAATGTTATATGCACGATGGAGGGGACTGTTTTAACCCAGGCATCCCCAAATTTGGCTCTCCAGATGTTTTGGGACTACAATTCCCATCATCCCTGGCCTCTGGTCCTGTTAGCTAGGGATGATTGGAGTTGTAGTCCCAAAATATCTGGAAGGCCAAGTTTGGGGATGCCTGGTTTAACCACTTCACCACATCTGGCCAGGTATGCACATGGAGCTCCTACCCTTGCTGTGCTATTATACATCTGTTTAAGGTAAGGTAAAGGTAAAGGTACCCCTGCCCGTACGGGCCAATCTTGACAGACTCTAGGGTTGTGCGCTCATCTCACTCTAGAGGCCGGGAGCCAGCGCTGTCCGAAGACACTTCCGGGTCACATGGCCAGCGTGACAAGCTGCATCTGGCGAGCCAGCGCAGCACACGGAAACACCGTTTACCTTCCAGCTGGTAAGCGGTCCCTATTTATCTACTTGCAACCGGGGGTGCTTTTGAACTGCTAGGTTGGCAGGCGCTGGGACCGAACGACGGGAGCGCACCCGGCCGCGGGGATTCGAACCGCCGACCATGCGATCGGCAAGTCCTAGGCGCTGACGTTTTACTCACAGCGCCACCCGCGTCCCTTATCTGTTTAAGGTAGCACCCATCAAATGCAGCAGCTGCCCAAGAGCATAACATTTCACACCAACATAATTCAGACATTACCTATGATTAGGAAGCCCAATTCACTGAGATTAAAATATGAGGAAATGTTGATGCAAGCTATGGGACTTTTAGCTAGAACGTGAAACAAAGAGAACACGGCTGCTGAAACTGTGATAAGTACATTAAAGTAAATTCTGCATAGCACACAAATGAAGAAGTCTAGACACAGTTTGCAGACTGTAGTGGGGTTTTTTTTCTAGTTTTATAAGTAAGCAATTTCATGCTTCCTACAGGATTGAGAAGTGTCGGATAATAGCTCAATATGCTCACCACAGACGAAACTAAACTGCCATGGATTGCAATTATCAACCAAGTTCAAGAGGATTATTTGATGGTGGACTGATCTTCAATATTCACTGGAATAATTTCAAAAAGCTTGTGTTAATGATCCAAAGAGGTCTTATTCTGGCAATATTTGAAGATCCAAAGCATTCCCCCCTCCGTCTACAATTGATCATGTATAAACTGAAACAAGGCACTAAAATTTTAAGCTGAGCATTTGCTTTTAAACTTGAACTTCTGTATCAGCTGAAAAATCTCTTTCCATTTAGAGCACCTGGCTCTCCCAGGATTAAGATTAAAACGTTTGCATTGATTTGCCAATAATGCAAACATGAATAGCCTTGACCTGATCCTAAATGAGGGTAGCATAAATAATCAAAGCATTTTTGTACTGCATTCTATTCACTTGTTAGTATGCTGGTGAGCTAGTCTGCAAGAAGCAAGTTTTCCTCTCATCTCGTATCTCATTTGCATCTGCAAAAATACAGCATAATGTATAGCTTCCCGGTTTTGTGATGAGGGGTGGCTGTCATGTCCAGGTAAGCAAGAATGACATATTCATTTTTAATTGGTCACCTTCTAACACTATAGGACAGCATTACAATTCTCCATAATAATGTGACTGTCACAGAGCAAGCTTGCAGTAGATCACGCCGTTCAAAGTTGGATTTAACTCTTTATTTGCAAAAACACAATCTTCACAGACTTGGCTGAGTGTCAGGCCTAATGAGCACAGCAGCTCATCCCTGGTAGGTCTTACTCCATGAAATGAGTTGCCAAGACTGAAAGTCCCTCCCTCTCCACAGCCATCTAAGTCCCCTCCTCTCCAGGACTTTCCCCAAGCAATCAGAGATTGTGTCTGCATGCATTTCAGCCCTCTTCTGGTTCTGGGAGACAGCGGGGAGGTGAGCTTTTTTCACCAGTAGATAGAGAAACCTGTGACTCATCACCAGCCTGACTCATCTCAGCTTCTTGGCCTCCCTTCTCCCACTCTCTTGCTTCAACTTCTGCCTCTGATTCTGGACTTCTCTCTGCTACAGACTCTCAATCTCCATTACCTCTTCAGCTTCCAACAGTCTTCTTCTCCTTTTTCCTCTGACTAATCATTGTTGTCCAACCACCACACCCTGGGCTCTGGACCTTCTTCCTTTATTGGTTCCCCAGTGGATTGCTCCCACCCTTCCTCTGCGTCCAACCAGTCCAGGAAAACCTTGCCTTTACGTCCCCAATTTTGGGCTACCTACTGACAATCACAACTTTATAGTCTTCTTGCAGTGCAACTGTGATAATTTTTAAACATCAGCACCTGCTGAAATTGGGAGGGTCAACGTACATCCAAATCAGGGATGGGGAACATGTGGCTCCTCAGATGTTGCTGGGCTGCAACTCCCATAATCTCTGACCACTAGAGCCATGTTGGCTGGGGCTGATGGGGGTTGGAGGTACCCAGGTTCTCAGCCCCCAATCGCTCCCCACTTAACATAATGACTTGTCACTTAGGACTATAGAACCCAACTGTTAACTTTGGGGCAGTTAAAATGGAGATGTTCTTTCCTGCATCCTCTGATATTGGAGACAACTGATTCTAAAGGAGAAATGTTTGCAATAAGACAATGGCAATACCTTTTTAAAAAGTAAAATAAAAATGGAACGCCTCCAGCCTGGATAATGTTTTTTCCCTTTCTCAATAGTTGCCTTCTTTCTCTCGCTCTCTCTCCATAAGTCCTTATCTACTTATTCCTTTTGATGAAATACATCCAGAACACAGAGGCAGCAATATCTAAATCCCATGGTTATTTTCCTTGCATGTAAAGGGCTATAGAGTTTCAAGGATAATTTATGGGTTTTGAGTTTGGAGAGAATAGCCCTGCGGATATCTTCAGATGTTATCTATATTTTGTATTGGTACAAACTGGTTCCATGTGCTCATTACTTGTGCAGGGTTTTTGTTCAGTTTTTAATCTCAGTCGAGTTCCACTTGACAATTGCAGCATATCACATTTTGCAAGTGAAACAAATGAGCAGTAAATGCATAGCCATAAGCACCTGAACCTGGGTAGCTGAGCCCAGTGCAGGAGTTGAATGATTTTACTGATATGGGAACTGAAAGAACTGTATGAGCAATGTGTATTTCTGGGGCGCTGCACTGTATGCTATATGTAACATAGTATTTTATACTATCAAACAAATTTCTGATCACGCACATAGGTTGTTGTTGGCATCCATCTGTCTTGAGAGATAATGGAGTGCACCTCCTGGGGTGAAGTCAAAGCTCTACATTAGCAGTACCAGAGTGAACTCTCTGAGGCACAAGCTTTGGCCTCTTGAATGGAGGTCCTGGGCTTCCCAGATGACAAGATCTCCACTCTTGGACTTACTGATGTGGTCCAAAGGAAAGCAGAGCAATATGTAGATGACACACAATATGCTGATGACACACAGCTCTACTTCTCCTTTACATCTGCAGGTGAGGTAGTGGATGTGCTGGACTATTATCTTGCCTCAATAATGGACTGGATGAGAGTCAACAAACTGAAACTCAATCCAGATAAGACTAAGACACTGTTAATGGGTGGTTCCCTAGACTAGATGGCTCAGAGGTTGCCTGCTCTTGATGGGGTTACTCTCCCTCTGAAGGGGTAAGTACGTAGGTTGAGGGTAATTCTGGATCCTTTGCTGTTACTTGTAACTCAGGTGGCCTGGATGTGTCCTTATGTGGACAGGGACAGCCTAACTTCTGTTGTCTATGCTCTGATAAGATCTAGGTTAGATTACTGCAATGCATTGTATGTAGGGCTGCCTCAGAAGACAGTTCAGATATTTCAGCTGGAAATTGGATAACCCCACTCAGTGGTTTCACGTAGATGGTAAACAGCATAGGGGATAGGCTTGAACCCTGTGGAACCCCACATTTAAGGCTCCACAGGGCTGAAAAACACTCCCCAAGCAACATTATCTGGGAATAACCACCCAATTACCACAAAGCAGTGCTACCCACCCCTAACTGGGACAGTTGCTCCAGAAGGATATCATGGCCAATGGTATCGAAAGCTGCTGAGAGGCTGAAAATTAACAGGGAAACATTTCCCCTGTCTCTCTGCTGACAGAAATAAACCTGCCTGGGACTACAGCAAGTGTGTTATCAAGCAAAAAGCAGACCACGGTACATATCTGTAGGACTGTATCTGATGTATGCATGACTATCATAGGCACATTACTTGTAACAAAAGTCTGTTCAGTGCTTAGAGTGGGATGAGGAAGAAAGGAAGTGTGGCGGTTTCATTTCAAATTAGGACAGACTCAATTTAGCCTGTGGTCCATTCACCGCCTTTTATAACTGTGCAAACTGTTTGCTAACAAGCTCGACTGAGTGCATTTGCACTTTGATCACTGAGTGCTATCTTTTCTGTCATTAGCATGAAAAGAATAAAGTTTGTACAGATGCAGTCAAAGGCATTAATGAATGTGGCCTCATATTAGACATGACATATTTTCTAAGAGGTTTCTGGTGGAGTCTGACATAGGGCAATTGTGGATTTTACTATCTGATGAACAGTTTGAAATACATAACATGTGGCTTTGTAGTATTTAGGTTGTGCTTTCACATAGAATGGTTCAATTATCTCTTCTTGTAGCCAAACCTTTATGGTGCATGGCTTCACATGTGTGCAACTGATTGACCAATTTTTATATAAATTGACTGTTGTTTCTTTCCTTCTGTGTCGCTGTTTTCTCCATCCCTCTCCTGCCCACTCTTTGTTGAGTCTCTGTCGATCCCAGCTTCCCACAGGCACACACACAGAACACCTCCTAGTTCTTTCCTCTTAATTGCCAGAAATTTATGCATGTTTACTTTTTTATAAAACTGATTTCTCATCCAAAAATCTGAGGAAACATCTTCCTCTGGGTGGAGAGGGCTTTCTGCTTGTGGGCTGATTCTTAAACATGCAGCAGTCAAGCCTGATGTATAATAGTGAGTTTTATTTTTTAAAGCAAACATGCATAAATATTTTTGCAAAATAATTTCCCCCTCATTTTCCAACCTTATTTAATGCTGTCTTCATTCATAAATCCATTTCTATAGACAACTTACCCCAATATATGTATTTGCATATGCATTACTTGGCTGGAGAAAGCCACTTCTGAACTCGGGAAGAGGTGGTGTTGCCCCCAACACGCACACAGAGACTGGCTTGCAGCCCCCGTGTGATCTGGGGAATCCTCGGGCTGCGTCATCCCCTGAGCCAGCCAATCAGCTGGCTCAGGGGGTGTGGCTTGCCCCATTTAAGGCAAGTGCGGCCCTGGAATCGCGGGTAGTCCAGTAAAGGATTCCGGGGGGCATGGCCTTGTCCGAAGCCTATGGAGGTCAGGGCCTAAAGCGCGCCCCCTAGCGGTGACCCCGGGGGAGTCCCTAGTTGATGTACATCAGCAGAACACCCCCTGCTGGTGTTAACCCTTCCCGGTCTTCATGCAAACAGGCTGCAGCCAGATAGTCAGATAGGACCAATGCCTAAGCCAATACCGCTCTTTACCTGTAACCAATAAAGTTGTGGCCAATTTTAGCCCATTAACCTAAAATAATGGTGTCACATGTCTTTATTTCCACTAGTGGGAGGCGGGAACTCGCCATGCAAATGCATTTTTTCAAAAGATTGTTGTGTTTCGGTTTCATGTATTGTTTCAGAAAGTGTGAATTATAGAGTTTCACTTTTCAACATGAACTGATTCTCCTCCTAACATCATTGCAACATTTGTGGGCTTCAACTTAACTTGCAATACATGGGCTTTGGATTTTGAAGGAAAAAATCAATAAAGCAACCAAAATTCTTCAACAGGAACCTCTGTATATTTATTTGGACACAAATCCCATTGGATTGTAGCTTGAGCAATGGTGATTATATTTTCTCAGTTAAATTCCTTGGCTTGTTTGTGTTAACATTGCACTTAGGACAAATATTAGCTCAGGAGAAATGTTGGTCTCTGTGCCTGGAGTTTAAAGTAGGCCATAAGAAGCATGACTTCAACTAGATATGTGGAGGTGAAGAGAGACACAACATTTTAAATGTGGTGGTGGAAATGGCTCACACATATGTGTGGTGTGAGCAAAGGCTAGATTGGAAGTCAGCTGAGATATGTTCAAATTTATTCCACCACCACACACACACAAAAACCAACCTCTGTACATCCTGGCTGTGTGGACAAAGATTGAAATATTTGCTCCAGATATATTATGTAGGTAGAAGTGGGAAGAAATGTCAGCTATGACTAAATTGGATGTTCCAATTGAGAGTGAACTTGATTTGTCCTGGTCTTCATGAACATTACCTCACCTGAGTGACTTGGTTCTTACAATTCAGCTTATAATACTGTTTTGTAGCTCAAACCAGGGGGATGGACTTTCACATAACTTCCTCAAGCACTGAATTTCACATGCCTGCACAACCATGTGACTTTGGTAGCAAAAGATCTCCATAAAAGGTTGGTTTAAAATGAAATAAATAAATATTTTTTTTCTCCTCAATAAATAACTAAGCAAATAAATAACACCATCCTCTTCAAATAGCATCATTTACAAATTCATGAAGGATACGACTAACAGAGGCTAGCTAGGAATGATGGCTATATTCTACCTCCACCGCTGAAAGCAGTATTGGCTCTGAATACCCAAGACTGGGAAGGAAACAAGCTGTATTAGATGAACTTGTAAACTTGTGCCTTGAAATGTGACCTTGAAGGAAAGAATGAATGTGTGAATTCACACATGAGCCATATTTCTGTACTGATTCCCAGACTTGAAGAAATCTCTCTAGAAAGGATCCCCCCTATTTTTTTGCTGGAAAAGTGAAAAGGTAAAATGAAATCATGCATTTGAAGTCTGAGATGTACATGACAGGAGTTCTCCTGGTCTTTTATGAAGGCCTACAGCAGCCTTCCTCAAACTCAGCCCTCCAGATGTTTTGAGACTACAATCCCCATCATCCCTGACCACTGGTCCTGCTAGCTAGGGATCATGGGAGTTGTAGGCCAAAAACATCTGGAGGGCGGAATTGAGGAAGCCTGGCCTAGAGAATGCAAGTTGATGTTCTGAACACTGAAAATACATTTTAGACTATAAATATGTGCACTTACCCTACACTTCACCTCTGATCCAGCCTCTGCCTGCCCCATGGACCACATACTGTATATATTTTTAAAGAAAACGCTGCAGGCAAGCATTTGCTTCAAGTGACGATTAAGTATCTAAGCTTGCCATAGTTCCAGCATGGGTGATGAGGGTAGGGAAAGCGAATATCAAAATGGGGAGGAGATGGAGAGCTCCATTGTGACTGAAAGGTCAAGTTTTTAATCATACAAAAGAATTTTATGTGGAAAGTGAATTCCTTTCAGTTCTCACACCAAAATCAACTTTAAATGTGCATGGCACAAAAGCCCATGGACCTAATTGTACGTAATCTGACAGGTTTCTTACCCAAAGACACCTCTCTTTATGCCTGCAATTTTCAGACCACAAAACACTAGAGGTGATTAAATCATTCCGTTTTCATCCACCCAAAAACTATAACAGCTGTTGTTGTCAGAAAACCACTGCAGCTACCCTTCTAAAAGTTGGCAGGATTCATGCCATCATAAGGGGTGGCATTGCTTGCGAATTTCATCCAACTCTGACCAACTTTCTTTTTTAAGTTATAGAAGCATTTTGGAAGGGGTGAAAAAAACACACATTTTAGTAGTATCCAGCACAAAGCCTCTGGAGCTATTTGCCTGCAATTTAGCAGAGTTTATTCCCTCTGGGGGAAGGAACTACTATGCTTTCAAATTTCATCCCCTGCTGTCAAAAGGGGGGAAGTTATTGCGGTGTTTATTTTCCAATAGTGAGGGGGGATGAAATGAACTTGGACCCCCAAGCCAAATCAAGCACCCTCTGAATTGGTCTGAGCTGAAGCAGGCTGCTTTATGAAGTATTGAACTGGGGTCTGAACCAAATATTCTGGTTGCTGCACATTCTGAGATAATACTACTGCTCTTCCTTACACAATCATCGTACAGAATACTGAAGTTGTGTATATGAAGCACTTTGAGTACTTGCAAAGCACCTATTTGGTGAAATCTTCAGTGATACACTGGGCAATAGATGCTGGTCATAATGCAGAAATGGAAGCATGGGGACGATTATGGTATATGGGTGCAAAATTTACAGCATGTTATGGTTTAAGAGAAAATTATATGGAAACGTTTTATAGATGGTACCTAACACCTAGTAGACTGGCAAAAATGTATAAATCAAAGTCAAATAAGTGTTGGAAATGTAAAGAGAAAGGGAGCACCTTTTTCACATGTGGTGGTCTTGCAATAAGGTTACTGGGAAATGATAAATAATGAATTGAAAAAGATGTTTAAGATAACGTTTGTAAAAAACAAACAAAAAAACACAAAACAAAAACACCAGAAGCTTTTCTCCTGGGAATTATAGGAATGTTGTTTAGTCGTTTAGTCGTGTCTGACTCTTTGTGACCCCATGAACCAGAGCACGCCAGGCACTTCTGTCCTCCACTGCCTCCCGCAGTTTGATCAAACTCATGCTGGTAGCTTCAAGAACACCATCCAACCATCTCATCCTCTGTCGTCCCCTTCTCCTTGTGCCCTCCATCTTTCCCGACATCAGGTCTTTTCCAGGGAGTCTTCTCTTCTCATGAGGTGGCCAAAGTATTGGAGCCTCAGCTTCACGATCTGTCCTTCCAGTGAGCACTCAGGGCTGATTTCCTTAAGAATGGATAGGTTTGATCTTCTTGCAGTCCATGGGACTCTCAAGAGTCTCCTCCAGCACCATAATTCAAAAGCATCAATTCCTCGGCGATCAGCCTTCTTTATGGTCCAGCTCTCACTTCCATACATCACTACTGGGAAAACCATAGCTTTAACTATACGGACCTTTGTTGGCAAGGTGATGTCTCTACTTTTTAAGATGCTGTCTAGGTTTGTCATTGCTTTTCTCCCAAGAAGCAGGTGTCTTTTAATTTCGTGACTGCTGTCACCATCTGCAGTGATCATGGAGCCCAAGAAAGTAAAATCTCTTACTGCCTCCATTTCTTCCCCTTCTATTTGCCAGGAGGTGATGGGACCAGTGGCCATGATCTTTGTTTTTTTGATGTTGAGCTTCACACCATATTTTGCGCTCTCCTCTTTCACCCTCAATAAAAGGTTCTTTAATTCCTCCTCACTTTCTGCCATCAAGGTTGTGTCATCTGCATATCTGAGGTTGTTGATATTTCTTCCGGCAATCTTAATTCCGGCTTCGGATTCATCCAGCCCAGCCTTTCGCATGATGAATTCTGCATATAAGTTAAATAAGCAGGGAGACATTATACAGCCTTGTCGTACTCCTTTCACAATTTTGAACCAATCAGTTGTTCCATATCCAGTTCTAACTGTAGCTTCTTGTCCCACATAGAGATTTCTCAGGAGACAGATGAGGGGATCAGGCACTCCCATTTCTTTAAGAACTTGCCATAGTTTGCTGTGGTCGACGCAGTCAAAGGCTTTTGCATAGTCGATGAAGCAGAAGTAGATGTCTTTCTGGAACTCTCTAGCTTTCTCCATAATCCAGCGCATGTTTGCAATTTGGTCTCTGGTTCCTCTGCCTCTTCTAAATCCAGCTTGCACTTCTGGAAGTTCTCGATCCACATACTGCTTGAGCCTTCCTTGTAGAATTTTAAGCATAACCTTGCTAGCGTGTGAAATGAGTGCAATTGTGCGGTAGTTGGAGCATTCTTTGGCACTGCCCTTCTTTGGGATTGGGATGTAGACTGATCTTCTCCAATCCTCTGGCCACTGCCGAGTTTTCCAAACTTGCTGGCATATTGAGTGTAGCAACTTAACAGCATCATCTTTTAAAATTTTAAATAGTTCAGCTGGAATACCATCACTTCCACTGGCCTTGTTATTTGCAGTGCTTTCTAAGGCCCATTTGACTTCACTCTCCAGGATGTCTGGCTCAAGGTCAGCAATCACACTACCTGGGGTGTACGAGACATCCATATCTTTCTGGTATAATTCCTCTGTGTATTCTTGCCACCTCTTCTTGATGTCTTCTGCTTCTGTTAGGTCCTTACCACTTTTGTCCTTTATTATGGTAATCTTTGCACGAAATGTTCCTTTCATATTTCCGATTTTCTTGAACAGATCTCTGGTTCTTCCCATTCTGTTGTTTTCCTCTATTTCTTTGCATTGCTCGTTTAAGAAGGCCTTCTTGTCTCTCCTTGCTATTCTTTGGAAATCTGCATTCAATTTCCTGTATCTTTCACTATCTCCCTCGCATTTTGCTTGCCTTCTCTCCCCCGCTATTTGTAAGGCCTCGTTGGACAGCCACTTTGCTTTCTTGCATTTCTTTTTCATTGGGATGGTTTTAGTTGCTGCCTCCTGTATAATGTTGCGAGCCTCCACCCATAGTTCTTCAGGCACTCTGTCCAGCAAATCTAAATCCTTAAACCTGTTCCTCACTTCCACTGCGTATTCATAAGGGATTTGGTTTAGATTGTATCTTACCAGCCCAGTGGTTTTTCCTACTTTCTTCAGTTTAAGCTTGAATTTTGCTATAAGAAGCTGATGATCTGAGCCACAGTCAGCTCCAGGTCTTGTTTGTGCTGACTGTATAGAGCTTCTCCATCTTTGGCTGCAGAGAATATAATCAATCTGATTTCGATGTTGCCCATCTGGTGATGTCCATGTGTAGAGTCATCTCTTGTGTTGTTGGAAAAGCGTGTTTGTGATGACCAGCTTGTTCTCTTGACAGAACTCTATTAGCCTTTGCCCTGCTTCGTTTTGATCTCCAAGGCCAAACTTGCCAGTTGTTCCTTTTATCTCTTGATTCCCTACTTTAGCATTCCAATCCCCTATAATGAGAAGAACATCCTTCTTTGGTGTCACTTCTATAAGGTGTTGTAAGTCTTCATAGAATTGGTCGATTTCAGTTTCTTCAGCACCAGTAGTTGGTGCATAAACTTGGATTACTGTGATGTTAAAAGATCTGCCTTGGATTCGTATCGAGATCATTCTATGATTTTTGAGATTGCATCCCAGTACAGCTTTCGCCACTCTTTTGTTGACTATGAGGGCCACTCTATTTCTTTTACAGGTTTCTTGCCCACAGTAGTAGATATGATAGTCATCCGAACTGAATTTGTCCATTCCCGTCCATTTCAGTTCACTGATTCCCAGGATGTCAATATTTATTCTTGCCATCTCATTTTTGACCACATCCAACTTACCCAGATTCATGGTTCTTACATTCCAGGTTCCTATGCAATATTTTTCTTTACAGCATTGGACTTTCCTTTCGCTTCCATGCATATCCGCAACTGAGTGTCCTTTCGGCTTTGGCCCAGCCGCTTCATCAGCTCTGGATCTACTTGTACTTGTCCTCCGCTCTTCCCCAGTAGCATGTTGGACGCCTTCCGACCTGAGGGGCTCATCTTCCAGCGTCATAACTTTTTTATGCCTGTTGTCTTTGTCCATGGAGTTTTCTTGGCAGGGATACTTGAGTGGCTTGCCGGTTCCTCCTCCAGGTGGATCACGTTTGGTCAAAACTCTCCACTATGACCTGTCCGTCTTGGGTGGCCCTGCACGGCATAGCTCATAGCTTCTCTGAGTTATTCAAGCCCCTTCACCACGGCAAGGCAGTGATCCATGAAGGGGATTATAGGAATAGAACTACCCAAAAAGTATCGAAATTTATTTGTGTATACGACTACAGCTGCAAGAATGTTATTTGTCCAAAAGTGAAAGGATAAAGAGGTCCCGGCTATAGAAGATTGGATACAGAAACTAATGGAATATGCAGAAATGGCGAAACTTACCGCAAGAATAAAAATAACTTTAAAGACAGGAATGGAAGTGGTTTATTGAGTATTTACAAACAAACTGTAAACAGATCAAGACATTGTATTATTGTAAAAACCTGCCATTTTGAATACACACACATGAATAAAAAAGTAAGTTAAGGCAATTTGGAGTATGCAGGAAAGGACAAAAATGTAAGGAACCACAGAAAGAGGGGTAAGGGAGTCAAAGCTGAAGTTAAAACTTGGTAAAATAATTGTTGCAATGTATATAAATGGTGTGTGTGTGTGTGTGTGTGTGTGTGTGTGTGTGTGTGTGTGTATTAGAAAGCACCTATTTATTATTGTGAAAATGGCCTACTTCAGTTGTCAGCTAGTGTGAAGGTGAGTGTGTCTGTACAGAGAAATGCAATGTCTCCTATGCCCATTTCTGAATGTTATCTGAAACAGTCAGATCTTTAGAATCCTTGCCATGTCTCTATTAGGATAGGATTAGAGATGAAAAGCACAGTTTATTTTATTTTTTGTATGAGTTTTTCAATTCATCCTTAGCTTGATTGCACATCTCATTTCAGCTGCTTTGCTGTAATTACAGTTACAGTCTCCAAAGAGAGGCCTTCGTTCTTTGATTAGCTGTCTGGCAAATATCTGCAAATATTCCTATGGCAGCTTAAGGTTCTTAACAGAGAGGCGGGGCAGAGGGAGAAAGCGAACAGTAGGGGGGAAGGAGGGAGAGAGAAAATGCAATCCTTCTAAAGGCATAAATGATGACAAAGCTTTCGCTGTTTGAGTTTAGTGATGCACAAACTCAACTCAGCTACATTTGGCATTGGGCTCAGCAGAATCCCAGGCCAGATCTGCCTTTAGACCCTGTGCAAATTTAGAAGCACAACATGCCCTGAAATCTTCTAAACCAAGGGTCCCTAGCCTTCTTGGACATGGGGGCACATTTATAAATCATAGGAAAACAACAAAACACTGGTGATGCTCAGAACACTGTCCCCTTAAAACCCCACACAAATACAAAAATGCATGTAACATCCACATATCACAAAACACATGAAACACAGACAAAAAAAACCCCAACCCCTGTGAAAAACAAGCACCCAAACTAAAGATCCAAAAATTTCCTACCCTGTAAAGTATATTAAAATAGAAAAGGTATATACAGTGGTAAGGGACGCGGGTGGCACTGTGGGTTAAACCACAGAGCATAGGACTTGCTGATCAGAAGGTCAGTGGTTCGAATCCCTTCAACGGGGTGAGCTCCCGTTGCTCGGTCCCTGCTGCTGCCAACCTAGCAGTTCGAAAGCACGTCAAAGTGCAAGTAGATAAATAGATACCACTCCGGTGGGAAGGTAAAGAGCGTTTCCGTGCGCTGCTCTGGTTTGCCAGAAGCAGCTTAGTCATGCTGGCCACATGACCTGGAAGCTGTACGCCAGCTCCCTCGGCCAAGAAAGTGGGATGAGTGCCATAACCTCAGAATCGGCCATGACTGGATCTAATGGTCAGGGGTTCCTGTACCTTTACCTTTATATACAGTGGTACCTTGGTTTAAGAACAGCTTAGTTTATGAACAACTTGGATTAAGAACGCTGCAAACCCAGAAGTAGGTGTTTTGGTTTGTGAACTTTGCCTTGAAATAAGAACATGTTCTGCTTCCTGCTGACTGTGTTCCATTTGTAAATTAAGTGCCTCACGGCTCTGGGAAAGCACGCCTTAGTTTAAGAATGCTTTGGTTTAAGAATGGACTTCCGGAACGGATTAAGTTCATAAACCAAGGTACCACTGTATTAAAGTATATTAAACATTGGACGTCAGGCTCCACCCTGATAGGAGCTAAGAAGGGTGTTAGGAGGCCCCACAATGCCCACAAATGCCATGATGGGGGACCCAGCCCTAACCCCTGCTCCATTTCCTGAAGTGTACTGAGTGGTGGTTCATTAGCAACAAGGAGGACTCACCACGGACCGCTGTGTATCCCAACTCTTTCCCCCTGGTGCTTAAGATGCTGCCAGCACAGAATCTCTCTTTTTTTATATATAATTTTTTTATTGATTTTCCAACATATATTATAACACATTACAAGTGACAATACAAAAACAAACAAACATATAGACATGTATAATTTCTTAACCTTTTTTTCCTTATACCCAATTTCGACGACTTCCCCATGCCTCCCTTTTCTGCATCCCCGTTTTAAACTTTTTCAGCAACCCCTAATCTCAATTACTTATAATTCACTTTCTTTAACCTTTTTCTCTTACCCAATCATTTATCGCTGCAAATCTGCTTTACATTACCCATGACATTTTAGCACTCATTAATTTTACAACAGTTCTTAAGATAAAGTTTAAATTTCTTCCAGTCTTCTTCCACCGTCTCTTTTCCTTGGTCACGGATTCTGCCCGTCATCTCAGCCAGTCCCATATAGTCAATCACCTTTGTCTGCCACTCTTCCAGCGTGGGTAGTTCTTGTGTCTTCCAATACTTTGCTAAAAGGACTCTTGCTGCTGTTGTAGCGTACATAAAGAACGTCCTATCTTTCTTTGACACCAATTGGCCTACCATGCCCAGGAGAAAAGCCTCTGGTTTCTTATGAAAGGTACACTTAAGAACCTTCTTAATTTCATTATAAATCATCTCCCAGAAGACCTTAATCCTTGGGCACGTCCACCAAAGGTGATAGAAGGTACCTTCAGTTTCCTTACATTTCCAGCATTTATTATTGGGCAAATGATATATTTTTGCAAGCTTGACTGGGGTCATGTACCACCTATAAATCATTTTCATAATATTCTCTCTTAAGGCATTACATGCCGTGAACTTTATACCGGTGGTCCATAACTGCTCCCAGTCAGCAAACATAATGTCATGACCAATGTCTTGTGCCCATTTAAATGCCAGCACAGAGTCTCAGGCAATCCCTAGTATGATTCAGACATCCAAGACAAGGTAGTCAAGTGTTACAGTTGACATAAGAGGACAGCAGGTTTCAAGCTTGTGTAATCCTAACCTTCCCCTCCTTTTAAGAAACCACACCACCGCGTCCCATATACCTGGGCCATTCAGAAAACAGTGGCTCAGAGAAGAGGCAGAGCCAGAGACAAAATGATGCTGGAGTAAAAGACATACCAAAGGTTCTAACATCAAACCCTAAACATCTACCAGGTGAGCTACACTATAAAACTGAGAATCATAGAGTTGGAAGGGACCCTGATAATCATCTAGTCCAACCCCCTGCAATGCAGAAGTATACAGCTGTCCCTTACGGGGGTTCGAACCTGCAACCTTGGTGTTATCAGCACCACGCTATAGCCAACTGAGCTATCCAGTCAAGCCGTAAGAAAGGCAGTTGGTCCATATGCTGACTTTTAAAGCCCTAAACAGCCTCAGCCTAGTATACCTGAAGGAGCGCCTCCACCCCCATTGTTCAGCCCGGACACTGAGGTCCAGCTCCAAGGGCCTTCTGGCAGTTCCCTCCCTGTGAGAAGTGAAGTTACAGGGAACTAGGCAGATGGCCTTCTCGGTAGTGGTGCCCGCCCTGTGGAACGCCCTCAAGGAAATAAACAACTATCTGACTTTTAGAAGACATCTGGAGGCAGCCAGGTTTAGGGAAGTTTTTAATGTTTGATGTTTTATCATGTTTTTAATATCCTGTTGGAAGCCGCCCAGAGTGGCTGGGGAAACCCAGCCAGATGGGCGGGCTATAAATAATAATTTTTATTATAATTTTTTATTATTATTAGAGACGGTATGCAACTGGTCCTGTTGGAAGCCACCCAGAATGGCTGAGGAAACCCAGCCAGATGGGCAGGGTATAAATAATAAATAAATAAATAGGATCAAACCCATGACCTTGGCATTATTAGCACAATGCTCTAACCAATTGAGCTAATCAGCCTTGATCACTTCTGGGTCATGGTTTGGACCTAGACTGATTTTCTGTGCTTGATCTTGGCTTGCTGAGATCTTGGCCCTTGAGAGTGCCCCATGGGGAATAATCACAATCATCTTGTTCCAGTTTGTCCTCAGTATACTTCTGAATGCCAGATACCAGGGACAAGCAATAAGAGAATGATCCTATCATCATCATCATCAACAACAACAACAATATTAAACTGCTTAATTGCCAATGTGGCTTCTTCAGGGCATTACAAATAGAAAACCATTTACATGTTGTCACCTGCTTGTTCAACTCCCCAGAGGCATTTGGCTGGTCACTGTTAGAAGGACGGAGCCTGACTGGTTGCATGTTCAGTCTAATCCAGCAGGACTCTACTTATGTTCAAGACTGTTCCATGCAATTTGCTGGATATAAAAGGAGAGTGCTTGATAGGGAGTTTAGGGACAAACTATCACAGCTTGATGTGATTTTTCTACAGGAGATTTGGCTCAGGATGAAAAGACCTTCAGTATGCCAGGGCATGAATGATTGGTACCACAAGCTGTTAAATATGGACACTATGCTCAAGCCAGTAGAAATTGCTAATAATCATTTCAAGGTTGCATAGTATTAGCTTCCCAAATGTTTCGTTAAACTTAGGAAACAAATCATCCTGTAAAAAACCCCTGCAAGTAGAAAACTAGAATAGTAAGGAGCAGGAAAGGTTAGAACCTTCTCCCTGATGTACTAGATTTTCCGAATAAATAAATTGCAGTGAAGTTTTTTTTTAAAAAAATAAAATTAAATTAAAAGTGGGAGAGGTGTGTTCACAACTGGAATTTTCCATTTGCACTCTGAAGTGATTCTGCTGTAAATCTGGTCCCATTTACATATGTAACTGACCACCTGATTATAATTTTATCAGATGATGGGCATGCGTGTGTGAATATAAGAAGCAGCAGTATGAATTTTGTTATCACAGCGCTCTAATTTTTTTCTCCACACACATACAAACACACCCCACAATTCTTGTTTCTATATTTTGACTTTTCATGACAGCTTGGTACACAATTTAATCCATGAGATGTAAAAAATATTTTTTAAAAGGTAAATGAAGAAAATGAAGGATTTTGCCGTCTGATTCCATAATGCTATTAACTTTTTATTTTTATCTCTGGAATATTACTCATGTGGCAGGTGGTGTTCAAGTTCAGATAAAAGAACCTTGACACCACCGATATAGATTTTCACATTGCTCCTGGTGTCACTACAGGAAGCTTGTAGACTGACACCGTTTAAATAGTTCTCTTTACATCTGGCAGCTTTTGACAAAGTAGAAAGCCCACTGGGCCTCTTGTGGCACCGACTGCTCTGTGTTTGCTTTGCATTTTTGCTTCCCTGCATTTTTAGTTGTTCAATAAGGTGTAGAAGGGAGGGAAGAGAGAGAGAGAGATGACTGTCAAGAGGAAAAGCAAAATAAAAATAATAGAAACTTACCCCCTCCCTTTACTTATGGGGAGGGTCTGATACAAAAGTTGACTGCCTGTCAAAGCTTACCGCCTGAAGCAACTGAAATTCAGCAGAAGAAAGGAATGCACTGGGAGCATTCGGCTGCCCCTGTGATTTAGATGGGCAGTGGCAACAGCGGTACACTGTGTATGTTTTCTGAAAGAAAGTTGCTCAAGAGTTGCCCATAAATATGCATCTATCTGATGTGGTTCCCAAGCTGTTGAAGGCAGAGACAATCTATGCACAAGAAGAACAGACCCCATCCTATACGGCCAGGGAGCATCATTCAATCGATTACTGTCATATGGCAGACCAGAGGCTGGATGTGTGCAGTTCGTTCTTTTAGCCAGCAAAGGAACCAAGGCCAGCCTAAGACATTTTGTTGCCTCAGAAGAACAAGATTAATTCCCCCTGCTCCAGTTTCTGCATCATATTAATCAGCAACATTGAATCTTATTTCAACACAGTTGGTGGAAGAGGTTTAGCTTAGTTTAGTGTTTAGTTTTTAGTTTAGTTTAGTTTAGCCCCTCTTTAGCAACAATGGAATACATGGTGGCATCTCAGGTGCTTCCATCACCTCTGTGGATTGTTTGTCCTGGGCCCAGCTATATGTCATGGTGGTGTCTGGCCACGATCTGCTGGATTATTGTAACTCGCTCTACGTGGGGCTGCCCTTGAGACTGACCCAGAAACTCCAGTGGGTGCAGAATGCCGCGGCAAGACTCCTTACGGGGTCCTCGCTGCGAGATCACATTCACCTGGTGCTATACCAGCTGCACTGGCTCCTGGTGGAGTACAGGATCAGGTTTAAGGTGCTGGTTTTAACCTTTAAAGCCCTATGGGACCACCTCTCCTGGTATGTCCCACAGAGAAACTTACGGTCTTCAAATAGAAACATCTTGAAGGTCCCAGGCCACAGAGAGGTTAGGCTGACCTCAACTAGAGCCAGGGCTTTTTCGGCTGTGGATCCGATCTGGTGGAACGCTCTGTCACAAGAGACTAGGGCCCTGTGGGACTTGACATCTTTCCACAGGGCCTGCAAGAGAGAGCTGTTCCACCAGGCCTTTGGCCAGGGCACAGCCTGACTCCCTCCTTCGGCAATCTTCACGGAGCTCTGGCCCAATGGTTGCCATTGGTTTGATTTGATTTAATTTTATAATGAGTGATTTTAGAGTGTTGTGTTGTGTTGTGTTGTACTGTTGTACTGTTTTATTGTTGTTAGCTGCCCTGAGCCTGGCTTCAGCTGGGGAGGGTGGGATATAAATAAAAATTTATTATTATTATTATTATTATTATTATTATTATTATTATGTTTTCACTGTTGGTCTACAGTTTAGGAGACACAGGGCATGTGTGTGGCATGGTTAAAGAAATGAGATTAAATTCAATCTAGCTTGCATTTTAATGAGAAACTATCTAATTTGCCCTTCTCATGTGAACTGAAAAATTTGCCCTTCTCTGAATTTTGCAGCGCAGCTCTGCAGCCACGCAACATGTGCAAACAGCAATGTGCACACAAAAACTGCATATACTAGGGTAATATGTATACTGTTATTCATACAACATACAAGAATGCACCTTATTAAGAGAAAGCACTTTAAAAATATTTATTAGTCAAAACTGCATACAAAATTGTGTTTTACTAGAAAATTTCACACTAAAATGCTGGTGAAATTTCCTTAGTTTACTTGTTTAGTTTCTAATTGTAAATGGCTGCAAAAATACGGAGAATTGATTTTTATACTGGAAAAAACACAGAAACTGAGAGTCCCAAAAATTGATGGATTCATGCTTCCCTACACATGGTATGCATAGCTCTGCTCTTCAAAGCCCTCGTTGCTTTTTGTTAAAGGTGCTGGGAACTGTAGCTCTGAGAGTGCTAAACCACAGTTTTCAATAATCTTTGTGGAAGGAGACATGACTGTGAAAGCGATATAAATGTGCTTTAAATATATGGTGTCAATGTAGCCATAATATAATCCATCAGTAACTATGTACATGGTTCTGAAGTCAGGAATTCATGCAAAGCCTTTGAAAGGAAAGTGGATGTGTTTACTGCTGGATATGAGTGACGGACATGATACTACCTGGATGGTGTTGGACGGTTGATTCCCTTAGGACTGTCATCTGCCCACTTTATTTTTAATTGAAAATATCTAGGGGGTAGGGTTCATATGAACAGAAGTTGATCTGAAGGGGGGGGGACCTTATCTGTTTATACATGATGTTCTTGTGCGCGGTAACAGCCACCACCAGCCACTGTTTCAAAAGATTCCTACATTTCAGGGGGTTGTTGCAGATAACCTGAGGTTCCTTCCAACTCTACAACTCTATAATCTATAATCATGCAACTGGTTTTGCAGATGACCTTACTTGGTCTGCTTCGGGCCAATAAAATTAGCATGCTCTCCTTTTAGCCCTTTTAGCTCAGTGGTTCACCTCTCTGAATTTAGTGTTGTGCTCTTCAGTGCAGGGATGTCTTCCATCCCAAAATATCACAGTAATAAGGACTGAGTTCAACACCAGCAACCAGTGGCAGAGTTCTCCACCACCTCCTGGAATTTTCCCCACTCCATCTTTCCTTTTATCTCATTCATTTCCCCCTTATCTGGCTAGACATTTCTCCAGCAAGAAGTTGGAGACTACAGCTTGTTCCTCTCTGCTTTTTTCACTGCCCCAAAGGATGCTGTGGAACCCTGATATTATTTGTGGACCCCAGCATTCTTTGGTCAAGACATTTTTGTTGTTGTACCAGGATGTCAGGCAACTAGGACTTCCCTGCATGTTCGCAGGCCACCTTATAAAACTACTGCACATTATTTGATGATGTCACATTGATTTTCAATGTGAAAATCAGAACCCATGAACATTTAGCTGGGCTTTAATTTCTTTCAACCTCTAATTACACCAGGGAGCCAATTCATTCGGTACAAGCAAGGAAAGCAGGGACATGAATCACTCAGCGATACCTCTGCCTTTCTCAATTGCTGTAGCATCGACCACAGTTCTAACAATTTGGATGGTGTGCTGGTTTAAACATAGCAGACACAAATATGGATTTTATTGAATGGGTTTTGCCAAGTTGTTCTCTCCTAACCTAGCCTATCTCACCCTGTGAGAAAAAGAATGGCAAGCAAAATTGTAAAGCAATTACTACACTGTCAGCACAATCCTATGCAGGCAACTCAACAGTAAGCCACATTGGCTTTGATAGGACTTACTCCAAGGTAGGGTTGAATAGATCTGTCATTTCTGATCCTCTCAGTTTCTCTTTTTTCCATTGTTAAATTAAGTTCTACACATTTCCGAAACAATTTGAATTGTATAAAATAAAATAAAATCTGCAAGAAAATTCATCAGCATTTTTGTGCAACTTTCTCCTAATATACACATTCTTAATACAGTTTTGACTAATACATATATTTTTGTTAGCAATTTCTACAAACATACGCATTTTTATATGCTACTTTCAGTAATGTATGCATTGGTATGTCCAGTATATGCATTTTTGGACACATATCTTAGCTGGATAAGAATTGCATTGCCAAATTCAGAGAAGTGCAAATTTCGAAGGCTTGCTACATTTCAGATCATATGTTATTACAAAAATTGTAGACTTGGTAAGTTCACCTTTAAATGCAAACCAAATCAAATTCTTCCCATCCCTACTCCTAGGTAACTGTATATAACATACAGACCTCAGAGATATTGCACATTCTGTTCCACCACTGCAATAAGGCAATTATTGCCATAAAGTGAGTCACACTTTTTGTGTGTGTTACGCAGTGCATTTAAAAGTTATGTTTACACTATGCTGCAGTCTATTAAGCCAAGTGACCCTGGCTGCAGTGGGGGAGAAGGAGAAACTTGGCTCCAGCAAAAGCCAGCTCCACTCCCATGGCCAGAAGAGGGGTGGCGAGGGGGGCTTTCCTACGCCTTGGTAGTGGCCAGGCTGCCTGCTGCTGCACCAACTTCCTTGTATGGAGCAATATCTAACAAGCACAATTAAGCAAAGTGCAATAAAATGAGGTGTGCCTATATGTACTAATGGAAATGTGTAATTTTTCGGCACGCTTCCAATGTAGGACGCCAAACAACATCATCCCTAGGATTCCAAATTACACAAATGCAATTATATGTGAAAAGGATGGAAGAGCTGGGAGATAATTTTTCATGCTATGTGATATGCAATGGATTTGTCCTGAAATTGAAAGAGTATGATGTTTATCAACAGATAATGGTGTTTGTTCATTACATTGATTTTTATTATGGGTTTCCACAATTTGCAATAATTGCGATAGAAACAACAGGAACGGATTGATTGTTCATTGTTGGGAACATCTGTAGAAAATATGTAGGCATGCCACCAGAACATGCTTTATCTATTAAAAGGAAAGGGATAAAAACCACACACACATAAACACACACACACACACACCAGCTAATTATAGACATTGTCTATAATGGGGCTTTGTACTTTAGATAATTGCATTTTGTGTAAGAAAGAAGTAGAGCCGAGTCTGACTTCATTTTTCCATTAGAAAGGATTCGACTGCCTTTATTCCCTTCCACCAGCTGCACTGAGCTTCATATGAGATCACTGTGCTTAATTTCAATAGCCTGAAGAGAGATTTTACTTTTAAAAGTACCTTCTCTTGCAGATGTGTCCGGGGTGGGGGGAGCACACATAATTTTGGGTGCCTTTAATTGCAGAGAGAAAACTAGAGCTGTTCAGGAACTTTGCTTTGTGTGCTACTTCCTGACCAATATTTCATATCATCATCAACAACAACATTATTGGTGTGTGTATGGATGCCAACTGTCTATGTGGATTTCTAGTCATTATCACTACAAAACATGTGCATTCCATTTCCCTTGAGAACACAGGAACATGTTTTCAAGGAGTTAAACTATAACCCAGTACATAAGTAGGCAAACTAAGGCTTGGGGGCCGGATCTGGCCCAATCGCCTTCTAAATCTGGTCCAAAGACGGTCCAGGAATCAAGCTGAGCAAAAGGGATAGCTAGGGTTCCCATACATCTGGGGCTTCCTGGACATATCCGGAATACAGCTGTCTCTAGCAATGTCCGGGTGGAAATCAGTAAAATGTCTGGAAAAATCCAGACGTATTGCAGCCCATGTTGGCAGTGCCGTTTCAGCAAAACAAAAAACAACAAAGAGCTATGGGCAAAAACAACAACAAATGTTCAACAATTTTTCTGTCCGGATTTTCACTGAAATAGGGCAAGCTATGGCAAGTGAATGATACGGGGAATTTTCCTAGGATACGTGACTTTGGGTCTGGATCAAGTGTTAAGTAGGAAGACAAATTGCAGAATCTACAAGGTTTCATCCCTCCTTTCATGATTATACAACATCAGTTAAATGGCTTTGTTTAACAAAATCAATTCCCCATCAACATAAGAAACATACAATATTGTGCTTCCTGTATGGTAAAAAAACAAAACACTACAAATGGAATGATGATACCAGAATCCCATGTGACAAGTTATGCCTAACAGGCATCCCAATTATATTTCCTGCTTCCAACCACTGTACTATACTGATGCAGGTCCTATTCATTTCAGTGGGTTTTGTATATAAGAACTAGGCAGATTGTTACTTTAACAATGGACAAAACAGATATGCTGCAAAATTAATAAGAATGATTTAGCACATGTAATTACTACATATTAACTTATGCATTTATATGCAAGATAGAATCCAAGTAGATTAACAATAAAAGATTACATTGGTGTGATCAGTAATAGGAAAAACAAAAAACAAAATGATGTTTATAATCACCAAACAGTATTTTGTCTTGGGATAAAGGACTACAGAGGAGAATGAGACTTTAAACAAATAGTATTAATCCTTTCTTAAAGGATTAGAAAGTATAACATTTGAAAGTCAGTACTGGACTCATTCTTAGAATGAACTCTTAATCACATTATAAAATGTGGCTTGGTCTTGCGATTGTGTAATCACAAGAAAACACATTTTCTGCATTTCTTTCCAGGGGTTGGTTTAGCTACAGAAGAGTTGCCCAGTGCAGATGTGTGTGTCTGTGTGTGTGCGCGCATGTGCTGTATTTGACAAATACAACAAATGGAGAGAAGGGTGGTGGTTTTACTCCACAGTCCTGCCCAACTGGCGAACAGTTCAATTAATACTGGAACAGATTTGCCATTACCCCTCCCCTTACATACATTTATGTGTAGTGCTATTTGTGCACTCAATCTTCTTGCAAATAAACAAACAGGCAAGGAGGAACAAAAGGGGCTTCTGAAAAGACCCATTCTCTCCTGTACACAGTTTGAAGCCCCCCTCCTCAGTTGAGGACAAAGGTCTGAAGTCAGCTGTATCCTCCAATATGGACGCTTCCCCATGTGATTAAAAAACAAATAAAAAAACCCTGTTTGATATTATGAATTCATTCAGGCAAACAAGGGACAAGATGCAAATTATTGTTGTGATGAGATTGTCTAGAGAGACAATGGAGTCCAGTACCGGGGGTGGTGAAGTCAATTAGCTGGAGAATCACAAAGGGCCAGATAGTCTCAAGGGCCAGATGCAACAGCATAGAGAGCCATATTTAGGCTCATTTTGATATACGACAATTTGCACCATGCCACCAATAGGGTAATAAATTTCACCTTCTAATTTCTGCATATCAAGCTGTTAAAAGGCACATGAGTAGCCCAGGATGAATTTCCATTGTGGCAAACCTACCCTTATCTAGGCAGCATAGGAACTGCGGAAAGTTATCAAAAAGTTTGAAAACGATAACGTGAATATCATTCAGTCAGAGAATAATCCCTATTCATTACAACTCTCATCTTAATCTGATTTTTTGACTGATGCTGAGATTTGATCTGCTATAATCCTACACTTGGCAACACAAACCATCTGGTTCCAAAGCATTACTGTCTGTTCCAAAGTAAAGAACGCCAGACGAGTTTTAAGCAAATGAAACTTTAATATTGGATTAGGAATTTAAATCAGAGAGATGCTTTAAATCAAATATGAATGAAAAACGTTTGCAATAGATACAAAATTCAGACGAAGGAATCAATTGGGTTTTGGTTTGTACCAAAGACATTGCTTCACTCAAGCTCTACTCACTGGCAACAAGGCAGGTCTAATGGCATGTGTTTCCCAAATAGTGATGCATACCACAAGACATTAGCTGAATGGGTTTGAGCTGTAGATGTTGGTGACCACCCTGATGCTCATCTTGTTGTATTCTGGGGCTCTAATTTATGGTTACCAGATTTTTTTCAGTGAATCCGGGAACACTTTATTTTTTCTTTTGAAGCTGAGTAGAACAGGGAGTCAGTAGTGGGGATGATGAGGCAAAAGACCCTGGGCACACATGCACATTGTATGAAGGTGCAAAGCCCTTCTTTTGCACCATGTGAAACTGAGAGATCTGCTGTATATGTAACGCTGTACTGTTTTTAACACTGATTGGGAGCCGCCCAGAGTGGCTGGGGAAACTCAGCCAGATGGGCGGGGTATAAATAATAAATTATTATTATTATTATAAATGCGCAGAGTTTTAAAAAAACTGGGCAACAGTGTGGCACACGCCCATGACTCCCGAGCCTCTCCCGATCTCCTGCCCCCTTCCTCCTTTGTTTATAATATTAATAATAATAATTTATTATTTATACCCCACCCATCTGGCTGGGCCTCCCCAGCCACTCTGGGCGGCTTCCATAAAAACCAAAAATACAGTAAAATATCACACGTTAAAAACTTCCCTAAACAGGGCTGCCTTAAGATGTCTTCTGAATGCCAGGTAGTTGTTTATCGCTTTGACATCTGCTGGAAGGGCGTTCCACAGGGCGGGCGCCACTACCGAGAAGGCCCTCTGCCTGGTTCCCTGTAGCTTTGCTTCTCGCAATGAGGGAACCGCCAGAAGGCCCTCGGCGCTGGACCTCAGCGTCCGGGCAGAATGATGGGGGTGGAGACGCTCTTTCAGGTATACTGGACCGAGGCCGTTTAGGGCTTTAAAGGTCAGCACCAACACTTTGAATTGTGCTCGGAAACGTACTGGGAGCCAATGTAGGTCTTGGACTGATCGGGAGAGGCTCAGAAGTTACGGGTGGCAACTGTTGCCCAGTTTTTTAAAAAAACTCTGCACATTTATGTTTCACAGGGTGCAAAAGAAGGGCTTTGCACCTTGCCTGGCAGAGAAACCACGCGCCTTGAGTCCCTCCTGGGCAACGCTCGCCTGCCCGTGACTCCCGAGCCTCCCTCGATCTCTCAAAACAAAGGGGGAAGGGGGAAGGAGATCTGTACCACCGGACATCCCTGGTTCCCCTTCGGCAGTGGCGGCGGCAGTGAGCAGCTCCTGAAGCCAGCCAGAGCCAACTACACTATCAGGCTGGCCCCAGGCTGCTGAGGCTGCCACTGCCATGTTTCTCGGGGACAGATTTGCAAATCTAGGGACATTCCAGGGAGGGAATTTGTCCGGGGACAGATTTGCAAATCTAGGGACTGTCCCCGGGAACCGGGGACGTCTGGTAACCCTACTCTAATTCATCATGCAATGAGGAGGAATCAGGATGAGCGTGTCGGCTCGGCACCCCACTGCCATCTCCATGGCCCTCTGTGGGATAACTTCTGGGATAACCTTTGAAATGGGGAGCCTTTCTAAATTGAGCACGCTCCCCACCTCATCCAACTTATGAAGACTGCTGAAGAGGTAATGGGATGGTAGTGCTAGCTCTCTCTTTATAAGCACTTTCCTTTACATCATTCTATTTCACATGTGGGAGTGCAATGCTTAGTGTTTCTGCTTTTGGCTATATGCATGTAACACTTGCTTTCATGGTAGATTTTCCGTGTATGTATGTCTTATTTAGTCTTGAATGTGAACAAGGAGTTCAACTGAAATCAATTGTACCTAATAAACAGCAATCCTGCACATGTCTTCAAGCAGAAGACCCATTAAGTTCAGTTCAATTTATTCCCAGCTAAGTGTGAATATGATTGCAACCTTGGTTACCACCAAATAAGCTTCCATTACTTTCAGTGGAGCATCGCTGTGTGTAATTTTTATTGGAGTGTGTGCTCTTTTAATATTTTCACCTTGTCTTATTTCCAAGTCAGAAGTCGCTTACACAATTGCTCTGATAAAAGAAGCAGTCTTCTACAACCGCGGACAAGCTTGAATTGTAACAGTTTTTTATGATAATAAATGCCAGGAAATGTATGTATTTTTTTACATTGACATAGTGGCTATAGAAAGAGCTGTGATACAGGACCTCACCACCTTTGCCATGGACTCACTAAATTGTTTTAGGGAAGGTACTTTCTCTCTCAACCTTAGTTGAAGGTTTCCAGATGTAAAATAGGTCTTGCATCTTTAATTGTTATGCGCAAAAGGGAATTTCAGCCAGTTTAGCATCTAATGCAAGCTGTTCTGCCCTGTCCTCTTTGGCATCTGAAAACCTTGTCCCTTTTGTAACACAGAGGAAAATGTTTACTGACCGACCTTAGAAGGATGCTGTATGTTTTTCTAAATTATGAATGCAATTCCTGCTATATAATCAGTGCTCGTCTATATGTAGTCTATGTACTAACATGAATTGGATGTGTGCATTTTACGTAGTTTTCCTTTCCAAAGCTGCCTTTTTGCGCCAAGCTTGCAATCTAATAATTTTAATATGCACATGAGAAAGAAAATTACATGAAGGAGTTGCATAAAAAAGATTTTAATTAGCCATGTTCATAGTTTGCTGACACTAAAACTGTCTGGTGTTAACATTTTTTCCAGGATTTAATTAACAAGTACAACAAGATTTGCTTAATGTTATAATGTGGTAGAACATGACTCTGGGTAGCTATTTTAATACCAAAATATTAGATTAGTTAGGAATGTCTATATATAGAGATGGGAAATGTGCAGATCTCTTCAAATCAAGCAACATTCATGTAGCTTCATTAACATTCAAAAAGTTTCTGATAAAAAGATACCATTTTTTCTTAACCCCATTGCAATAATTGTTTTTCTATCCCACTCCCAACTCCTCCTAAAGAGTAAAAATTAGAGCACTCCAACAGGAAGATCTGTGGAGAAAGTTTCAATGAAATTAAATGATCTATGGCTTTTACAGAAAGCTGTCAGCTGATCCTGGAACAGCAATGTTCTACAAAACGGCACTGATTTTTAAAAAAAGAATACTTAAAGAATGGGAAATACAAGACTGCTAGTAATCAGTCAGTCAATAATATGTATATTTGTACATGTAATTCACTACCGTATCTAACAGTAGAAATACAGGTGTTTCTACTTAGAAGTAAAGTCCCATTTGGCTCAGTGGGCCTTATGACCAGGCAAGTGGTTATGTGATTGCAGTATTAGTCCACATTATGAGTTCGAACTAAAAATCTTTCTGCTTCAAGCAGTGTCTTTCCAAATTCCAAATTCTAGCACCACCATATTAAGGACCGATTGGGAATAACAAAATTAGGATGATACAAAATCTTCAGCAAAATCTTGATTGGTCTACACCAGAGAAAACCTACACACACACACACACACACACACACACACACACACACAAATACTGTTCTATTCCCCCCACAAAAAAGTGTAGGGAACCTGTGGTCCTTCAGATTTGCTGAACAACAACTCTCATAATCTCCAGCTGGAATTTAGCATCATCCGGTAGGCCAAAGTTTTCCCACACCTGCCATAGAAATATCATCTGCCTGCCTTGAATTGTGCTGGCAATATTACTGCATGCTAATAGGGCTTCCACAAGTTTATCTCCCAAGTTGTGCTTTGATTTTTCCAAATGACTGAACGGGGAGACAAACAACTGATGTAAGGAGAAGGGAGAAAGTTTATCTGGGGTAACTCTGAAAGTGTTTTCAAAAGAGTCTAGAAATCCCCTCAAATAGATGCATTATGACAAGCTCACGGCGGTTTCTCATATTTGGCTCAGAGGTGCACATAAGCGAAAACAAGCAAGCCAATCTGGCTTCAGTCAGAGTGTTTTAATCACCAGCTGGCTAAAACCTAAAAAACCCACTGCACTATACATTTTTTCCCAAGCAAAGATTATATAGTAACAAGCTTTAATCCCCTAACCACCTCCAGATTCTCATGCATTAATTCATTAGCTTATAAATAAATTACACACTCTAACCTCTGTCTAAACTAACACACAGTCCTTCATTTGCATTCCTATGGGCACCTGAGTGTTAGTTCAGATTCCCTTAATTACTAATGAAGAACAACGGTTAAAAAAGGAGAACAACAACATTATGTGCATAAGAAGGTGAAGATTGAGTACAACAGAGTTTGAGGGACAAGGCTGCATCCTTTGCAATCACTGGATACCTAAGGAAGCATTATTTTTAACCAATTAGGGGAGAATTTATTGCCATGCACAGATCTGGAAGAGAGGTCAGAATGTTTACATGCATTGAAGCTTTTATTTTTAAAAAAAGTATGGTGATTTTATTAATTGAATGCATGCTCACAGAGGACAACTCCAAGAAGAGCACTGGCTTAACTTTCAGGATGAAGCACAGGGAGAGATGGGATGGCAGGCCTTGTTCCATCAGCTTTGATAGGAAACTGGTTGCTTTTCATTTTGCCCCCTGTCTCCACTCAAAACATCATTAAGAATGCAAATTTAGGAACTGTTACCTGAGTTTGCTTGTTTTCCCATGCTGTTCCCTCCCCCACCCACTTTTGTGTCATGTCTGTTACATTGCAAGGCTGTGTACAGTGCTTAGCAAAATTTAAAAAGGTAACGGACCCCTGACCGTTAGGTCCAGTCGCGAACGACTCTGGGGTTGCGGCACTCATCTCACTTTACTGGCTGAGGGAGCTAACGTTTGTCTGCAGACAGTTTATCCAGGTCATGTGGCCAGCATGGCAAAGCCACTTCTGGCGAAACCAGAGCAGCGCACAGAAACGCCATTTACCTTCCTACCGGAGCGATACCTATTTATCTACTTGCACTTTGACGTGCTTTCGAACTGCTAGGTTGGCAGGAGCTGGGTCTGAACAACGGGAGCTCACCCCGTTGCGGGGATTCGAACCGCTGACCTTCTGATCAGCAAGTCCTAGGCTCTATGGTTGAACCCACAGCACCACCCGCATCCTTTCACACAAGCCATACCTTAGTGCAATTAGCACAAAGATCTGAAGGGTTTCCAAAAGTCCATTTGGTTGAACCCACTTAGAAAGCTACCTACAGGTTGGGACTCTGGCTTCAGGGTTTCCAATCCCAGAGTCCATTTCTGTGCACACTTAATAAAATGTGCTAGAAAAACCCTTCCTGACCTTTATGCTAACAGTACAAAGGGGAGTTTGTGTGTCAGGAGACACTGGGGTTGAATTTCTGTGTGACCCTGCCCGATTACACCCTGGTCTAAACCTTCAGGCAAATGCCTGAACACAGCTAGTAATACCTCAAACCCTAGAGGTGGTGGCAAAAGGAGGTCATCGCTATATGTGAAATTGACACAGCTTGGTGAAAAAGAGATTATCTCTTCAGAAGACTGGAATTTCCCTCCCAAATAAAGACTGACTTTCCGATCGGCAAGCCCTAGGCTCAGTGTTTAGACCACAGTGCCACCCGCGTCCCTTAGCAAAATTTAGGTGCTCTGTAAATGATGGTGATTTAAAATAATATACTGTTTTTCATCATGCATAGAAATTTCAGTTTGAATCAGAACTCATGCACTTATTCTTATTTTAAACGTTCACACATGCACGCGCACACACACACACACACACACACACACATTTATTTTGCAACTTTATCTGCAAACTGGTCAGAGCAGTCCCTTGAAGGCTCAAATAGTTGATTGTCTATGTCTTTGTACAAAAATGTTTGTCCAGAAGAGTTTCCCCAGCTGGCTATTTGCAGATGCAGTGGTGGCAGAGAAGAAAACTTTATTTGCCATTATTGTTGTCACGTAGTTCACATGGGGAGAGGCAGTCCTTGAGGTATTTTAGCTCTGAGTCATTTAAGGCTTTATAGATCAAAAACAGCACTTTCCATTTGGCTGAAAAACTAATTGGCAGCCAGTGCAGTTGGGCTAGGATCAGTGTAAAATGACCAAACCATCTTGCCTTGGTGAACGACCTGGGTGCCAAATTCTGCACCAGCTAAAGTTTCTGAACTGTCTTCAGGGCCAGCCCTACATATAACATGTTGCAGTAATCTAACCTAGAAGTTACCAGAGCATAGATGACAGAGCGGGGAGGGGGGGCTGCAGCTGGGCCACCCGCCAAATCTGATGGAAGAGGCATTCTGCACTACTGAGGCTACCTGAACCTCAAGCAAGAGCAAAGGAACTGTATGAACCCCCAAACTACATATGTACCCATTCCTTCAGAGGGAGTGTAACTCTATAAAGTGCAGGCAATCTCCCGTCCTTCCAGTCTAGTGAGCCACTCACTAGGGCCATAACAAAATAATCAACTTTAAAAAAATCCCCCAGGAACCTCAGAAAGTCTTCTGTATCCACGATTCTTTGAGAGCAGACCATAATTACTAATCCCCAAGCAGACCATAATAACTCATCCTCAATCTCTGTAGGGGTTAAAAATAGTCACAAGATCAATCAGAATCAGATAATAATCTGTCCATTACACAGAACGCACTACCAATTCGCCTAACCACATATCACTTTCCCACATTCCAATACAGAAAAGGACTACCATGTGTTCTGCCACATGCATTGATTCATTGGTCTATGTTAGGCATGTCCAACAGGTAGATAATGATCTACCGGTAGATCACTGAACGTCTGTGGGAGATCACTGGCTCCACCCAAAGAAGCTCAACTCTAAAAAAAGCTCAACAACTTTGACCTGAACCCTGATCACTGCCGGTTTTTAACTCTGCGAGTAGATTGCAGTCTCTTGGGAGCTGGCCACTCCTGTATGTCATATGAGGCCATGAACACCCAAGCCACTCCAGACATGACATCATCGCATGCATATTGAATTCCACAAGGCCAAAAGCCCTGGGATAATCAATGTTACCTGTCAGACCATCTCTGGTCAGCTGAGGGCAGAAGACTGTTTTCAGAGAGGAAGGGACACTAAGAGAATCCCAATATTGTCCAGGTTCTCAGTGCCAAGCATAGACGTTCAAATTCCATTAGCTGCTGAACTGGGGACTTCACCAAGTAGATGCTACCCTTATTGATCATGGCCACTCCAGCTTCCCTTGCTCTATTGCTGCCCCTGGTGACACCCTGGGTACCTTAGTGAACATGCCTTGGAGAAGTACACACCTCCCTTCTTTGTCCAATCATGTCTCTGGCACACAAACCAGGTTAATATGCTGTTCCTGGAACAAGTCAGACATGCTTAACACCATTCCATTGACCAACCTTTCCAATAATAAGCAAATAAGTCTTTCCCACAAGAATATATCCTATCCCCACCCCTCCCCCCAAAAAACGTGGAGGAAAGGAAAGATGAGTTGATAACATGAGCAATACCTTTTTAATTGTGTAGGCCACAGTACATGTATTTCTTTCAGGCACAGTGTTACCTGTAGCTGCTTGGTCAAATTGCCAGAGGTTTGTTAGAATAAACAGAACAAGTTCAATTTTATTTTATTGCCACATGTATTAATTGTAAATAATAGCCATTTCAGGAATGATTAAGAAATAACAAATGAATTCTATTAAAGCATGGTTGCTCCTATTCCCACCCTCAATTACAGACCAAAGTCAGAGGCTGGCTCTCCCAATTGCAAAAAAATCCCAACATTTTTAGGTCGTTAATTACAGTGCAGAGAATTTTGTTTATCTGAACATTAACTTGTACTGTCTTCCTTCTGGAAAAAGGCAGTATAAATAGCTGTCTTGAATTTTCTGCACTGCTGTTTAGTTTTTTGTAGTTCCCCTTTTAGACTACACACACACACACACACAAAAGAGAAGTGATATTTCAGGGACAACCTCTAGGGATTTGTTGGGCCCACTTTTCACAGTGGACCAAACAACCTGGACTTGTTTGTGATTGGAATGCTTCTCCCAATGGGATCACATCCCTTTTCAGATTCTGCAATGCTTTCCCAGTGCACAGAAAGTGTGCGCAAAAATACGTAGTTATGCCAAAGATCAATACAAAATGCATGTTTTACAGGTGAGTGCATTGGAAAGTATGTATTTTGCATACAAGTGTGTGTGATATGTCAAATGTGTGCACAAAATGCACAGAGTGCGGGAGAAAGGAACACAGCAGCACAGAATGGGATTAAATGGACCCATGATTGTGTCCTAGCTTGGGATGACACAGGACACGGGTGGCACTGTGGTCTAAACCACTGAGCCTCTTGGGCTTGCCGATCAGAAGGTCGATGGTTTGAATCCCTGCGATGGAGTGAGCTCCTGTTGCTTGGTCCCAGCTCCTGCCAACCTAGCAGTTCGAAAGCACACCAGTTCAAGTAGGAAATAGCAGTGGGAAGGTAAACAGCATTTCCGTGTGCTCTGGTTTCTGTCACGTGTTCCATTGTGCCCAGAAAGCTGTCTGTGGACAAACGGCAGCTCCCTTGGCCTGAAAGTGAGATGTGTGCTGCAACCCCATGGTCAGCTTTGACTGGATGTAACTGTCCAGGGGTCCTTTAGCTTTATTATTATTATTATTTACCTTTTAGGGATGACAGAGTTCCAACAGAAATATGAGTGGAAATTGCCAATATTCAGTTATTCATCCTATGTCTGGATTTGAAATCAGTTTACTTATTAGTTGTTTTTGTGCTTTCTGACTGCAAACAATATGTAATTGATGACATCACTCCGTTTTGCATTATGGTTCCTTTGCAACCTTATTTTCCATGCATGGTTTTCCTTCCATGTTTACCACTTGATGCCTTTGACACATCTGAATGGGTCACCACTGATAGAATGCCATAGACAGAAATTTAATTTTCCCTCATGGTTTTTAGGAAGGTTACACACCCAGATCATAGCTGTCAACTTTTCCCTTTTCTTGCGAGGAATCCTATTCAGAATAAGGGAATTTCCCTTTAAAAAAGGCTATGACCTAGATACTAGTCATCTGGGCCTGGTTCACACATATACACATCACTTGGATGCCTGACATTTGATATCTGTGTGTGTAATGACTTGAAGACTGAACGTCTGAAAAGTATTGTGTTTCAGACAATCTTAGCAGATCTGCACTTTCCAGCAGTTTTATCATATCTGGATTGATCCATTGATAGATACAAACCATAATTCGATATAAGTGCATTATTCAGCCATGGTTTATGTTATGTACTGAAGTTCTCATCCTGGGCCAGCAGGGGGATACTGTAGATAGTTTTTACTCAGGTCCACATATGCAAATAAGGGATCGAAAGTGACATTCAGTGATTGGATAGTTACAGAAAGTTGTTACAGTTACATTGTACTGGAGCTCTATATAAGCAGGCTGGCTGAACCCTTCAGTTCAGTTCTGTTCTGACCTGTGAATAAACAAGAGCTGTTTGGAGAATCGCTGTGTCGTCTGATATGTTCACCGACAACTTAACAGTTTACAACCCCAAATTCAGGCAGTAGCAGCAGAAGACAATTGAAGTGGTAAAACATCTTCATAGTATAGAAACTCCACTATCTAGATCAAGAAGAAACTGTGTGGTCTGCTGTACAGAGAAGTCAGATAACATACTATTGGCATTTCACTAATGTCCTTTTTCTTCTTCTTCTTTTTTTTGCAGGAGGCATTCTTGAGCTTTTCATCCTGCTCTACTTCCATCAATTCCCTGTTTCTAACACCTAGCACATTTGGAACATTGAAAACAAGAAAACATCTTCAGTGGCAGATGTTTGCTGACAGGCAGCAGATAAATTCTGCATTTGGCATATGTCTAATTAACACAATCTCCTCCTCCTGAAGTTAAAACAAGTTGTTTTCGATTTTTTTAAAGCACACTTTTTTTTAATCTCCTTGCTTTGACTCTGCTGCTTCATAATGCGCACACACACAAAAGTATCTGGATTGTTTCCTAAGTCATTCTGAGCAGGCAGCCTGACTATTGTAGGAAATAAACAAATAAGCAAAAAATATGTTTAATTGAATTTTGTAGATGCTTGAGGGGCATCCCAAAAAGTATAGGAACGTAGGAGAATGAAAGAAACAGCTTGCTGGTGAAATTATTTGGCACACAATAGACTAATGCTTATCGCATTACATGATTGCTGACCCTCATTGCTTATGATTTATTACAATATGGACACAAAATGGCTGGCTGTTGCCAGTTTAGTGTTAACTATATAATCCAGGAGAAGCACATACTGTTGTTGAACGTCTAAAGGAATTGTGAAATTCTGCCAGGCTTCAGAGAGGTAACAATCCTGGAATCAGGTTGAGTGCTTCAGCCAGCACCTTTGGCCTTGCAATCTGTTTACTCCTGTTCTTCAGCAGGAGTTGTTGGCGAATTAGAGTACTTTCATACGTCTTGGAATCATCCTGTGTCTTATTTTGGCTTCTTTATAGGAAATGAATTGAGGCGGGGGGACAAGAAGTGACCAGACTTGTTGCTGTTGTTTACTGACATTGTGTCATCAGTATACATGGCACTGTATGCAATAAGAAGCCCTACTCCAGAGAGGTGTCACATTGAAGAGTCCTGGCAAAATTTACAGATGGGAGGGAAAGGCAAGGGTACAAAACAACAACAGAAGCCTGACTGAAATGCCTACGTGTTCCTGTAATGGAATAATTTTGACATGGACTCTACCACCAGTACCAGTGATAGGTATGTGATGCAGGACACCCATACTAGTGCTGGGCCAATATTCCAGCCAGCTTTAAATATGTCTGTTTGCAGGGGAAGAATGAATAGAAGCCCTCCCAAATATGAGATGATGGGTGAGAGATTTCTTTGAAATGGAAGGGATGGATGTTTAAACAGGATTTCTCTTCCATTCAAAGAATGGGGGAAACACCTAATACAGTGGTACCTTGGTTCTCAAATGCCTTGGTATTTAAACAACCTGGAACCCAAACACTGAAAACCCAGAAGTAATTGTTCCAGTTTGCAAACTTTTTTTGGGAAGCTGAACATGCTCCCTTTTGAGTGTTACGCTTCCCATTTGAGTGCCACACTTTCGTTTTGAGTGCTACACTGAGGTCTGTCTGTCTTTGCTATTTATTTTGTGTTTTTGTGGCTCTTATTTTTGTTTTTGTGTCTGTGTGGAACCCAGCTCAGCTGCTGATTGTTTGTTTGACTGCAGTACATTGTTTATTGCTTTCATTTTATGAATCAATGGTCTGGTTAGATTGTAAAAATCATGTTAAGTTGTTGTTCTAGAGGTTGTTTTTGAAAGTCTGGAACAGATTAATCCATTTTGCATTACTTTCTATGGGAAAGCATGCCTTGGTTTTGGAACGCTTTGGTTTTGGAACGGACTTCCAGAACTGATTAAATTTGAGAACCAAGGTACCACTGTAAAAATGAACTGTTGGGCTAATTCTATTCTTTATGTCTCACAAGACTTGCTTATTTGCATGTATGGAACAACTACAGAATAGGATTGCATTAAAAATTAAATGTTTCATTTCTCTGGGAAAGAATCCTGTAGAAGCCCATCTGAAGTGAATAGAAAATGCACAAGAGCACAAATCTCCCATTCAGTTCCACCTGGTTTGCGAAGCATACCTTCCCAGAAAACTGTTGACTATAAAATTCAAGGTTGAATTGTATCTTGAGGCCCAAAAGACAAAAAATAGAATGTGTGTGTGTGTGTGTGTGTGTGTGTGTGTGTGAGAGAGAGAAAGAGAGAGAGAGAGAGAGGGAGGGAGAGAGAGAGAGGAAGCGAATAGATATACCTTGACTCTGAAAAGATATATTTTATATTTTTGCTCTGTCTGCTTGTATATTAAAAGCTGTATCTAATTTCACAAAACTAAAAGCAAAAATGAAAGAAGTTGTGGGTGACTAGACTGGTAATTCATGACATTTTCCACCATTAATTTTGAATTCATCAGTTATTTTCAATGCTGTACCCTCGGGCTGGTGTCCCCATATGAGACTTGTCACAATCTGTATCTGTCAGCTCAGGCAAATGAAAAACCGCCCAATATGTTCCAGACAGCAGGACTTTAACAGAGTGGGTGGATCGGTAAACAGCACCTTGATTGACACTTCAAATATCTCTTATATGCACAGTGGATTTTTCATGCTTTGGATGAAGTCAGGTGTTCAGAAGCATTGCACATTAACTATTTCACCCATACTTTGGCAAAGAAAATAATAGTTCATTCTTAAGCATACGTATTATACATATTAATTCAAAAGTAAATCCCACTGTATTCACTGAGATAAGCACAGTGGTAGGGTTGAGCTGAAATTTCTCAAGCATACATGTTTCTCAAGCCATTATGTTCAGCAGAGTAAACAAAACAAAAAACCCAAAAAGCCATATCTGTTTTAACAATTTTTCAGCAGAAATGTTCACCTGTACATAGTTCTCATTCTCAATTGTCTTTATTTGCCTCCTGTGATGTAGTCACGTGGAATTTTATTCACATGTGATCAGACTTTTTGACCATCCAGTCCAGTATTGTCTCCTTTGTTTGGCTTTGGCTCTCCAGAGATGGAGTTTTCCCTTTCCCCCTGCTACTTAATTCTTCATTGTAATGATAAACACCAGGAATTGGACCTGGGGGTCTTCTGTATTTGGAGCATTAAAAAATATAAATAGATCCTGCAATCCAGGCATCCAGCACTTGCAATTCCTAGCAACTGGTAATATGGGAGGTAGTATACAGCAATATTTTCCTACATCAATTTGTCTAATCCCATTTTAAATCCATCAGAGTTGGTGGCTATCACTACATCTTGTGATAGTGGATCCCATGGTTTAATGATATGCCGTGTGAGCAGGTATTTTCTTTTTTGTTGTTTGGTTGTTTAGTCATGTCCGACTTTTCGTGACCCCATGGACCAGAGCATCTCAGGCACTCCTGTCTTCCACTGCCTCCCGCAGTGTGGTGAGGCTCATGTTTGTAGCTTCGAGAACACTGTCCAACCATCTCATCCTCTGTTCTCCCTTTCTCCTTGTGCCCTCCATCTTTCCCAACATCAGGGTCTTTTCCAGGGAGCCTTCTCTTCTCATGAGGTGGCCAGAGTATTGGAGTCTCAGCTTCAGGATCTGTCCTTCCAGTGAGCACTCAGAGCTGATTTCCTTAAGAATGGAGAGGTTTGATCTTCTTGCAGTCCATGGGACTCTCAAGTATCTCCTCCAGCACCATAATTCAAAAGCATCAATTCTTCGGTGATCAGCCTTCTTTATGGTCCGGCTCTCACTTCCATGCATCTTCAGACTATATTAGCTTCAGACTATATTAGGGGTATGATACAGGTTTATAAAAGTATGCATGGAGGAGCAAAAGGGGAAGGGAGAGGTCCCCCCCCCACCTTGCATAATTCTGAAAACCAGGGTCATCCAATGAGGCTAAACATTGGAATAATTACAATGGTCTAAAGACATCACCTTGCCAACAAATGTCCGTATAGTTAAAGACATGGTTTTCCCAGTAGTGATGTATAGAAGTGAGAGCTGGACCATAAAGAAGGCTGATTGCCAAAGAATTGATGCTTTTGAATTATGGTCCACGGGGTCATGAAGAGTCAGACACGACTAAACGACTAAACAACAACAACAACAACAACAACAACAACCTGTTGCCACCACATGGGAGGTAAATAAATGAGGTTCATAGAATCATATACTTGGAAGGGACCCTGAGGATCTACTGGTCCAACCCCTGCAATGTAGGAATATGCAGCCATCCCATATGGGGATTGAACCTGCAACCTTGGTGTCATCAGCACCACACTCTAACCAACCGAGCTATCCAGGCTGAGCTGATATAAATTTAGAAAAGCAAATAAGACTTGCAGCAGGCTAAAGTTATGAAAAGTCATAGGATGGAACGCTACAACTGGAGATGGTACAAAAATTGCTACTGGTATAGAATATAATATCCTGTCCCACGCTATAAATCATAGAGGCCATATGCTACTAATCTCACCCAGCTGCACTGGCTGTTAACTTCCAAGCCTAATTCAAGATGTTAGTGATTACTTTGGCAGTCTTAAAATGCCTGGATCCTCCACACCAGGGTTCTTCAAACTCGGGCCCCCAGATGTTTTTGGCCTACAACTCCCATGATCTCTAGCTAGCAGGACCAGTGATCAGGGATGATGGGAACTGTAGTCTCAAAACATCTGGAGGGCCAAGGTTGAGGAAGCCTGCTCCACACCTTTCAAAGTGCCACCTTCTCGTGCCCACCCATTTTCTGAAACAACTGGAAAGCTGAATTCCAGCTTCCCGCTGTTTAGGAAAACAAGTGATATATAGACACTCAAGGCAGAGCTGTGGGATAGATTGTCTATGGCAGCCTTCCTTGACTTGATTCCCTTTCGATGTGGCTGAATTACATTTCCAATCATTCCTGACACTGGCCGTGCTACCTGGGGCTTAAAGCAGGAAGCATATGTTGGTACTAAAGGGTTAAGAGGTAACAAGTCGCTCTAATCACTGAGCAGCTGGAAGTCATTAAGCATCCAGGAATGTGAGTTAGTTTGTATAAATAGTCAGTTCACCCGTGTGTTTTTGGTCCTTGACCTGACTCGCAGACTCAGTTTGTGGCCATGGGCGTGTTTGCTGATATGAGTTAAGTTTAGAGTAAAGTTTTCTTTATGCCGGAGATAAAAGCATGTGTGCTTTATCACCAGGGTTTTTTCTTTTGTAAATAAAGTTTTTTCCTGAGTTTCAAAGTGCTTGCTCCAGGATTCTTCATTGAACGGTACTGACTCTCCTGCCTTCTTCAACCGCTGCACGAAATTCTCTGCTGAGATAAGATTTATGGCGTTGGAAGCGCACTGGACGTTTACTTAACATTAAACTAATTAAAGTTTAATGGACAGCATATACTTCTGATCTTGCCTGATTGAGGAAAGAGGAAGGGAAACAAATGAGCCCCAGGTTCTTTTCCACCACACTAAACTATGGGACGCAGGTGGCGCTGTGGGTTAAACCACAGAGCCTAGGGCTTGCCGATCAGAAGGTCGGCGGTTCGAATCCCCGCGATGGGGTGAACTCCCGTTGCTCGGTCCCTGCTCCTGCCCACCTAGCAGTTCGAAAGCACATCAAAGTGCAAGTAGATAAATAGGTACCGCTCCGGCAGGAAGGTAAGCAGCATTTCGATGCACTGCTCTGGTTCGCCAGAAGCGGCTTAGTCATGCTGGCCGCATGACCCGGAAGCTGTATGCTAGCTCCCTCGGCCAATAAAGCGAGATGAGCGCCGCAACCCCAGAGTTGGTCACGACTGGACCTAATGGCCAGGGGTCCCTTTACCTTTACCTTTAAACTATGATTTAGCATTACTACTGAATGAGGTCATTTAACTATCACAGTACAAAATGCATGTGCAAGGCCTTGTTATTTGCAATAGATATACAAAAGATATCTGGATTAACTTCCCTGCTGCCTGCTGAACAAAAGATATAAAACACACATGGCCTCCTAGAACTGCTTCTTTTCAGTGGCTCCTCATTTCATACAACACATTAAACCATTTCATTTACTTTAGCTGCTTGAGAAAGGCGCTTTTGTTTAATTTTCCAAGATGTGGGGGACACAAGCAAGGAAAATCCCATTCATAATGCTCATTGGGAGCACTTTGGTTCACTAGAAAGGTGTATATATCTTTTTAATTGTCTCCAAGAAATGCAAAAGTTGGAGAAATCGTTATCATTTGCATGCCTGAGTCGGCGAGGAGAGAATGCCCAAAGAGGGTCAGCTGAAGAGGTGAGCTAGAAAATAAAATAACAATTCCCCTTTGTAAAAAGAAAAGAAAGAAAAACAAGGGAGGTTTTGCTTTTGTTTCTAAATTGTACAGTTACAAAAAGGCGCCTCTTGCAAGAAACAAATGAGCCGCCTGACTGCTTTCAAAAACAGTAATGAAGTGCAGAAGGGCCTTATTGTACATTCCACAGGAGAAACGCCTGCCCATTGAGGTCTACGGCGAGAAATGCAAAATGAAAAAGAGTGATGAAAAGGTAGCACCAAGTTGACCCACAATGCCTGAAAACAAATCATTTGCTCAGCAAAAGCTAGAATAATAACCATGTATTTCTGCATGTGTCTCCACAGTCAGCATATTTTTAATATATTTGTTTGGCCTGCTTAACAGATCCCAGCGTCTGTGAAATATATGAGCGTTGCAGTTTTTCAACAAATCGTTTTTTCTATCATGGTTGTTTTTTGTCGCGATAATGGAAGGCTGGACAGCAATATTGCCTGCTGTCTGTTGGCTCCAATCCCATTGTTGACCATCAGTCCTGATTGTGTCAAGCTTCAAGCTTTTCTTGTTGTTGTTTTAAAGGTTGTTTGTGTGTATTAAAGGGAAAGAGAAGGAAATAGGTTTACTTTTCTTCTGCACCAAAGAGAACAGCATTGAGATACTTCCATTCTACAGGTGCCACAAGTCTTAGTTTACAGTTCTCTGCTTGAAGGACTGCTCAGCCAAAATCCAGTTCAAAAATAAAGAATCATAACTTGAAGTTGCCCACCAACAGCTGGCATATTCTTTGTAAATTTGCACCAATACATATAAATTAGCATTGCACCCCCCCCAATCACTGTCCTCTTTTATTGGACAAACAGGCCAAACCCTACACCAAAGGATAAACGGACATAAATCTGACATCAAGAATCACAAGACAGAGAAGCCAGTAGAAGAACACTTCAGTCTCCCAGGACATTCAATACAGGATCTCAAAGCAGCTGTCTTATTACAAAAGAGTTTCAGAAACAGACTTGAAAGAGAAGTTGCTGAATTACAACTTATCACTAAACTGAAAACTATGGAGAGACCTGGTCTTAATAGAGAGATTGGATTCCTGTCTCATTACATATGCTAATCATCTGCATACTATCCCTTGCTTTTTCCTGTAGGACTAATTTGCAGTCGTTAACAGTCGTCAACAGGTTTACCATACCCATTGAGTCAACCACCCATCTCCTACTACCCTCCTGAGAAAAACCCCACCCCACCCACCCACTATATATAAGGGTCTGGTGACTTCTCTTTCAGTGTATCTGAAGAAGTGTGCGGAAGCTTATATCAAGAACAAACTTAGTTAGTCTCTAAGGTGCTACTGGACACACACATATATATACATAGCTGAGGTCTTGAAAATAAGCTATGCCAACAACTTTGAATAATCCAACTGGTAGGGTGAACAAGTCTGCAGTGGAAATGCACAAGGCACCAATGTGACCCAAAACAGGAGGTGTGTGTCACTGTTCTCAGCACGTGTTTGAATGGCCAGTGTTGCTATGGGCAACACACTTCCTTTCAGACCTGACCTTTCCTGGTAAATGTAGCAGAACCTGTGTCCTGCCCAGCTTGTTCCTAGGAGATCTATTCCAAGATGAGGGGCCAACAGAGAAATTAAAACCAGGGGAAAGAGCAAAGGAGGAGAGAGGAGGGTAGAGGGAGACAAAAAAAGAGGGGCAACAGCTCCACTGAACAGGGATTTTAAGGGGGAGTGGGAAAGAGAAAGCGAGGACACCATTCAACCAAGTAGCAGAGAGAGAAGACATCCACATCACTGGGAAGTAGAAATCAGGGCTATGACTGGGAATCTAGTCAGCCAGTCTTTGGACAGAAGATAAGCTTCTGAGTGAGTCAACTGACCAGCCCTTGACTGGACAGTACAGTGGTACCTCGGGTTAAGAACTTAATTCGTTCTGGAGGTCCGTTCTTAACCTGAAACTGTTCTTAACCTGAGGTACCACTTTAGCTAATTGGGCTTCCCGCCGCCGCCGCCATGCGATTTCTGTTCTCATCCTGAAGCAAAGTTCTTAACCTGAGGTACTATTTCTGGGTTAGCGGAGTCTGTAACCTGAAGCGTCTATAACCTGAAGCATCTGTAAACTGAGGTACCACTGTAATGGACATGCTGGTTCACATTCCAATGCTAGCTCTTGTTTTGTTTTTGTTATGTTTTGTTGTAGCCAGTTCTGGCTTTCACAACTGAGGGAAGGTTGTAGCTTAGAGTTAGGGCATCTGCTTTTCATGCAAAGGATCCCGGGGTCAATCTTCAGAATTTCCAGATAGAGCTGGGAAATACTCCTCTCTGAAATCGTGGAGAGCCACTAGATCAATGTTTCCCTGCTAAGCCCACTTATGATATGAGCAAACACCAATAAACACAGTGGGAGTTGCTTCTGTGTAGACACGTGCGGGATTGTACAGGAGTCTCCCTACTTATGCAGAGGTTACATTCCGGGGCCTCCCACACACCCTCCAAGCACTCTTCTTGGAGCACCCTCCAAGAACCCTTTAAATACCTTCTCTTCCATTCTCTATTCAACCCACATCAAATAAATACTGTATCCAAAAATATCCACAACTAGAATTGAAGCTCTGGGGCTGGAAAGAGGATGGAGGCCACGTGGGAAAACAGCTGCTACTGCTGCTGTGCTACAAACCAACTGTTAGGCAGGTAGGTTGAACAGCGTAAACAAAGCTACCTCTGGTCTATTTGGGGCTTCCTCTCTCCTCACTGACATCCTCCTTGAGCTCCGGGGAGGATCTCCTTGTGAGCCATGAGGATTTTAAAGCTCTCACCTCCCATTTCTGGGTTTGAATTGAATTATTTACTCATTTCCCAGCTCCACACATATGCATGGAGTCATGTGCAAGTCAATTGTGTATAAGTAGAGGGGGGTGCCTGTACTGTCGAAGGTCTGGTAGCCCAACTCCAACTGCAGGAAGGCAAGAAAAATGGATAACATTTCCATCACCTTGAAAACTTGAATCAAACGCACGCGTCAAAGGATGTGATACATACAGCCAAAGTTAAGGAAGAAGAGGATGTTGCGATAGCAGTGCATTGAACTGCTTTGTCATTTGGGAAGCCTTTCAGGCTTGTACGGCACCTTCTCTCATAATATTCTTTTTAACTTCCAAGCCACATTTGAGTTGACACCCACTCTTTTTACAGTGATCAAGGGCAGCTGCAGCTTGAGAATAGGAGCCTAGTGGTGTATAGTACATATTCTTTCTTTTTGCTAATAATGCAACGTATTTTTCTTCCTACTATTGGCACTGAGGAATAAAAGCCAAATACCATCTGAAATGATAACCTTGCAGAAATGTGGTTTCACAGCACCAAAGGAACTAACACTCTCCTTTGTAGAGTTTAAGGAGGGGGGGGGGATTGGCGCTCTCGCGCTCTCGCTCTCTCTTTCTCACACAAGACTTATAAAAGCTTAATGTTATAATGACAGCATACCATACAGAAAGCTCCCAAGGGTTCTCTTTGGGAGTTTAAGACTTTGCTTTGGACTTAAAGAGAAGTATTTGCAGAGCAAAATACTCTTTCTCCCACCCCACCTGAAATACTTATGAATCATTCATTCTCAATCCAATCAGCAACAGCAAGTATGCTAAATCTCTGTGCAGAGTGATCTGAGATATGCTCAATAGCAGGGGCAGCCAATGTTTCGGACTACAACTCCCAAGAATCTCTACCATTGGTCATGCTGGTCTGGGCAGATGTGAATTGAATCCTGAACATCCGAAGGGCACCACATTGGTTACGCCTGCTGTATAGGGAAGCAAGCCGAGAAGATCATAGCGAAACATCAATTTCCCACGTATCAGAAGGAGCCAATGTGGGGTCCTCCTGTTGTTTTGCTTCCATCAGCCCCAGCTAGCATGGCCAATGGTTAGGGTTGTTGGGAGTTGTAGTTCAAAACACATAGGGAGAAACCATGTTGGCTATCCCTGCACTGTGATTCCTGACTTTTTAAACTAGATTTCATTCATTGCCTTCAGTGGCACTCTGATATGTAGGCAAGTGGTGTTTCTCTAGTCACTGATATGGGTAGCAGAGAAGTTGTCATTGTCTCATTGCTCAGCTCAGTGAAGACCAGCAAACTAGAAGAATCTCTGAGGTGTACTTGCCTGGAAGCTGAATGCTGACTCAGGTCCAGTCCTAGGGTCGGGCAAACAGCAATCCACATGGTCAGGCAGTATGGGGGTCAGGGAATCTGATGATCATGGGGTCCAGGGTCAAAACAAGCAGGAAGCAGCAAGGTAGGGCCAGGAACTACTAGTGTTGTCACCAGCATCGGGCTGCTGCTGGAAGCTTAGCCTGAGAAAGCTGAAGCCAGCTGGTTCTCATCAGTGCCTTCTCCTCTGAGTCCTTGAAGGCTGATCAGCTGCAGGTGGAGTCACTCTGCCTTCTCCCCCTTCAGGCTGCTGTTCACAGGAGAAGCTGACTCCTGGCCTGTGACAGAAGTTTTGTGAGGTGCAATAGGAAAAAAAGCTAGCAACCTTGGAGAAGCCACTCTACATCTGTCATTATAAAGCTACACCCAAACAAGTATATCTATGATTTAACATGTAGTGGGTGATGATCCATATTCCTTTGGTTCCTTGTCCTCATGCATTGGGAGAATTGGGAAGGGGCATCGAGATTACATTTAGCGAGCTCAGATACTTATGTATCATTTATGTCGGAAGACATGAAATACCCAAGAGGCAGACTCAGATCAGATCCCTGTAGAGAAATCACACAGGAATTATTGACTGTCATGTACTGGTGAGATATTTCTTCTGTTGGCATTCAGCCCAGAATTTAGCATGGTATAAACGAGACAAACATAGTTAAGGCTGCACTTAATATTCACTGATTTCTTACCAAATTAGTATATTTGATGCTGCTAAACTAATTACTGGGGGTGGGGGAAACATTCACTTCATTGAACTTTTGGATTTATTCAATGCCACAGGAGATGGGTCCCCTCCAACAAAGCAGTGAATGCTTTTCATTGCAGTTTTTCATTGGGAGAAACCATTTTGTGCATGGGTCATCATCAAAATCATGATGGATACCACAGTAAGGTTACCATATTTTTTTTCAATGAATCCGGGGACACTATTCAACTTCAATGGATTTTGTATGGGGACTGATTTGTAAATCCGGGGACTGTCCCTGGGAAACGGGGACGTCTGGTAACCTTATACCACAGCCAATCAGATTAAATAGTAAGGAGGGCTAATGAGGCAGAGCAAGGGCAAAGGTAACAAAGAAGGAGAAAAATAGTTCAGGGATAAAGCAGCAGCCAAGGAAACATCAATATATTTACAAAGATAAATTTGCATCAAGGGCAATCAAATCAATGAGAACAGGAAGTACAATGAGAACAGGAAGTATCTTTTGACATCAGCAAACATGACGCCCAGTAAAGATCTTTAGATTAATCCTAGGTGGTCACTCTATATTACTATGGGTCTTCATTTTGTAGTAGATGGTGGATCTCTGTAGTACTTATTGCTCTTGAATTTTCCATAGGGAAGGTACTTGAAACCCACTAAAAATGTGTACACGATACTTCTGGATTTTCAGGGTTTAATGCTTTCGACACAAGTAGGGATGCTGGGAGCTGGCAGTGGATGAGAGCTGTTGAGCTATTTTGCGTAGTGATCTCAATTATTTTCCAAAGCCAATATATTTCAGAAAATACCCTGGTCCCCTGCTTTCATGTGAACAAGCTGTCTCATCTTCAGTACATCATTCCCATCATTGCATCTGCACGACTGCAGAGCTCTTTCCTCACCACTTAAAAGAACTGTATTTCCTTGTTATCTTCCCCTTCAAAGTTCTGAAGGTCAAGATGGGACATTTCTGCTTCTGTGAGTTTAAAGGGGTCTTTGGTCCTGGTGATCAGCAAATTGAGGGAATGTGGAAGCACTTCAAAACTTTCTGGGAAATGAGAGTGTTGTCACATCCCACCTCATTGCCATCTGCTTTGCAGTAAGACACCATCCGAGTTTACAATGGCAAAGTTGAGAAATGTGATCAACCCACATGCCAGGCACATACACATACACACCTGATACAATTTCACTAATATACTTACTACAGCTGTTGTTAACTTCCCACAAAAGACTTTGTCCAAGCAGAAATATCTATTCTTCCTTGAATTCTGTGTTAAGCTCAAATTAGGTGAAAACGGTGTTTTTTCCAGCAGGAACTCAGTTCCAGCACCTCTCAGGTGGGCTCCATTGCCATTCTAAGAGAACAAGGGAGGTGTTCATGGTGAGTTCCAGCACCTCTTTTTCTAGAAAGGTAGCAGTGGGTGAAAATATAAAAGGAAGGACATTGTACACTTTGGGAATACAATAATATGTTGTTGTTTTTTAATTTGTGGTATACAGTGGTACCTCGGGTTAAGTACTTAATTCGTTCTGGAGGTCCGTTCTTAACCTGAAACTGTTCTTAACCTGAAGCACCACTTTAGCTAATGGTGCCTCCCACTGCCGCCATGCCGCTGGAGCACGATTTCTGTTCTCATCCATAAGCAAAGTTCTTAACCCGAGGTACTATTTCTGGGTTAGCAGAGTCTGTAACCTGAAGCGTATGTAACCTGAGGTACCACTGTACATCTTTTCCTTAGAAATATGCTTTCCCCATCAGGCCTGTCAGGGTCCACTTGGTGGGTACTCCAAACATCAGTCACTCCTTCCCCTTGATGTGCTAAAATGTACTATAATGCTTTTGGGAATTTGTTGATGGAGCAGTGCACCGTTCTCCTTAAAGGACCAGCCTCAACTATTCAACATGTATCCTTTGTTAGTATTTGTTAGAAAATGTATTTTACAAAGAAAAAAAATGCACTGGGGAAAAGAAAATCATTGTAATGTAATGTAACAGCTGCAGAATCTTGTGACTCCATTTAAGGTCACTGAAATGCTGAATCGTTGCCTTCTCAAGTTGTTAACTCCATTTAAAAGTGAGCATGTGTGTCTGAGGTAGTAACAGGTGCAGTGGAAGTTGGCTGGTTTCTTCGCCATTGTTTTGCTGAGTACGGAGATGCTGTGTCTGGAGGAGTTTGTGAGGACAGACAAGCAATAGACAGATAAATACACTCTCTTGGGCTCAAGGGAGAGAAACACATTGTAGTGGACTTGATGTGCATAAAAAATACTCCTTGTTCATAGTTGTCTTCCTGAAAGTAATGAGTCATCTTCAAAGTCTTATGTGTGGAGTCTACTTCATCACTAGGGCTTCGAGGTTGAAACTGCTGCATCACTCTGCATGGCTCAGAAAAATAGTCATCTTTCTTGTGTCAAGTTTGGTATTGACAATTTGAAAGTTCCTTGTCCTCTGCAGGTGAAGCTGATAAACCATAAAGAATCAAGATATTTCCAGCCGGGACCTACATACCCCCCTCCACAGCCCATTGGTATGTCATCATTTATTATTGTCAAGAGCAATGTATCAGCAAGTTTGTGTATAGAGAACAATATGAGACTGGCTGATTCCTCCTTGCAAAGGCTGAGCCCTCAAGTCACCACTTCCCTACCCAGGTTCCAGGAAGTAGTATTATGTAAAGTTCTTTAAAAACTTTTAAAGATAATCATCATCATCATCATCATCATCATCTTTATTTATACCCCGCCCTCCCCAGCCAAGGCTGGGCTCAGGGCACCTAACAAGCAAGAATAAAAACAAGTTGAATGAATACAACTTAAAAACAAAATTAAAATACAACAATTAAAATAATGAAACATTAAAATATTAAAATGCAGCCTCATCACAGGAGGAGAAAGGAAAAAGGAAAAAGAAAGAGGGGGAGGGAATCAAATTGGCTCCAAGACAAAGGCCAGGCGGAACAACTCTGTCTTACAGGCCCTGCGGAAAGAAATCAGATCCTGCAGGGCCCTGGTCTCATGAGGCAGAGCGTTCCACCAGGCCGGAGCCAATGCTGAAAAGGCCCTGGCTCTGGTTGAAGCTAATCTAACTTCCTTAGGGCCCGGGACCACTAGGGTGTTGCTATTTATGGACCTTGAGGTTCTCCATGGGGCATACCGGGAGAGGCGGTCCCTTAGGTACGAGGGTCCAAAGCCGTGAAGGGCTTTAAAGGTCAAAACCAGCACCTTAAATCTGACCCTGTACTCCACCAGGAGCCAGTGCAGCTGGAAAAGCACTGGGTGAATATGCTCCCATGGCAGAGAGCCCATGAGGAGCCTCGCTGCTGCATTCTGCACCCGCTGGAGTTTCTGGGATAGTTTCAAGGGCAGCCCCGCATAGAGCGAATTACAATAGTCAAGCCTGGAGGTGACCGCCGCATGGATCACAGTGGCCAGGTCGGGGCGGGAAAGGTAAGGGACCAACTGCTTGATGCGGCGAAGGTGGAAAAAAGATCCATTGCAGAATCTGGAATAGAGTGAATGCATATCTCCAAAGCTTTGCAACACACAAAGCATCATATAAGATGCTATCAACTACTTTCCTATAACCAGAATAGGACATTTGGAAGTTGCTTCAGTTAATTCTTAACCTATTAATCAGAAGAAAAGGAGGAAAAGTAAGGTGATAAAGGTGAAAGAATGGTACATTTTTCCTTGGGCAAAAAAAAGAAAAAAGAAAAAGTGGGGGGAGACAATTTTTGCTAAATCTTAAGATGATTTTTTTTTCCTAACTAGGGAAATAGAACTGTGTCATGGGCTCTAAATATGGTTGACAGTTCAGCGACTCAAAGCTTTCACTGAAGTTTAATAACTATAGGGACTGAGTCTCAAAAACTACAAGGGCAATATATTGATGTATCCTTTCTCAGAGGAACTCGGATCAGCTCCTTGACTGACAGTTTTAAAAACGCTTTCAAGTATAATAAAATAGAAACTCTGCTTTGTGTTCATAAAACATTCAACTGAATTACGCTGGCCTAAAATGAGTTGGTGTGGGATTTCTCCAGGATTGACGCCCTGGTGAGTAGAGGGATGGGGGCGGGGGAGGATGTTGCCATAATGAAAATAAGCCAAGCACAAATTCTTCAGAAATTAATCGTTTTTCATTCAAATAATATTTTGCTAAGTAAGGATGAGGAACACCATGCAACAGCATAAGCAAATCATCTCTCCAAGTGAAGTGCAGTAATTTAATACTTCACAGGTTGATTCTTTCCCCAGGCAATAGATGTGTTGACCCAGCCACCTTGATGTTTTCCCATTATAAAATTAATTCAAATGGCACAGGGAAAATTTGCTTTCATACTATTGATCTGCAAACAGATTAGCATTTTTTCCCTTCCTGTCACTCAGTGTTGCCTTTTATTGACGATTTCTCCCACTCTCAACTCCAATTTCCCAATTCTGTTGCATAACATAAATTGCCACTCAGTTTTCCCTGGATTTTTAAAATATGCAACAAACAACCAAAAAGCCCATTTTGGGCACTATCCTGCAAGGCAGGGCTTTTATTATTATTATTATTGACATCTTTCCGCAGGGCCTGCAAGACAGAGCTGTTCCACCAGGCCTTTGGCCAGGGCACAGCCTGACTCCCTCCTTTGGCAATCCTCACAGAACTCTAGCCCAATGGTTGCCATTAATTTGATTGGAATTAATTTTATAATGAAATGATTTTAGAATGTTTTATCATTTTACTGTTGTTAGCCGCTCTGAGCCTGGCTTCGGTGGGGGAGGGCAGGATATAAATATAATTTATTATAAATTATTATTATTATTATTATTATTATTATTATTATTAATTATTTAAAGCCCCCATGATTTCAGCTGGAGGGAGATCTCTGCTCAATGTTTCCATCACTTAAAGTAATAATCCAACTTGTTGGAAGGGGTTTAGGACATTAGATATTTCTTTGATTACTTAATGCGCTCTTATTAGTACTATTTTTTCACCATGATACACTGTAACATTTTTTAATTGAAAAACCTTCCATTTTCTTAAATCAACTCCTACTTATTTAATTTAGTATTTATTTTCTCATTATTCTTTCTATATATACTCCACCTTATTTTAATGTACTTAACTTATTTCTTAATATTTGGTGGCCTGTTGCTATATCTTCATTCTCTCCTATAATGAAAATTCCATTAAAACATTTTTTAAACAACATATATAAATGGGACTTAAAATAATGACTAATTGTACAAATAAATATCTCTTTTTATCATACATGGGTAAATTTGTGTCCCATGATATACATGCAGATCCCACTGAAATTTATGGTGGTTTAAAACACATCATTTGGCACAACGATGGCAATTGGGTGGAAATTAACATTGTGGTGGTAGTTGTAGTTTTTTGGTGGCAGCTGAAAACCCATTCAAATGGAAAGGCAGTCTTTTGGGGTTAGACTGTTGGACAAGTACCTGGGAGAAAATGAAGCTCCATGAGTGATCTTGGTCCAGTTACTCTCTCTCAACCTAACCTACCTTACAGAGTCTGGTCCGGGACCGTAATCAATTCAATTCAATTCAATTCAATTCAATATACCTTACAGGGCTGTTGTAAGGATAAAGTGGAGTGGACAAACCACAACCACTGTCTTGTACTGCTCAGGGAAATGTACAATATGAATGTGATAAATAAATGCTTAGATTTGCAGTAGAAACACAGCACAGCATAGGGTGTAAGTTCCTCAGTTTCTGCACTAGATCTAGATGGTGTGGATTCCATAGAAAAAGCAAGTACTCAGTCTCCATTGGTTTTAGAATAAAATGTCATGTGTACACAAGCCTATGATAACAATAGACGGAACACACCATCTCACTATGTTTGTTGGTGGATTTCCCCTGAACTTCAACTTACTATTGTGGTGCTGAAACTAAGTAACAAAAGCTACAATATAGAACCATGATGGGGGAAATGCAAATACTACATGCTTCAAACTTTCCTCTTTACCAGACCCTGTTTTCAAATATGCTAACTTTGCAATCTCCTCTCTCAGGGCCAAGTGGTGTTGTTTGGCCAGGAGATCCATGATTGATCTTCCAACTTTTGCTTTCCCTAAATTCATTTACCTCCTTTTAAGCTTTCTGCTTATGCCATTTCCCCCAGTGTAAACCACTTTCCCCATTTGATCCAGTGGGACGTGGGGGTGGAGTGACTATCTTTTCTCCTATCATGGAGCAAAGCAGCAGTATGGTCAGGCAAATTTGGATCTGTAAAATGTCACTAAGGAAAGGGCTAAATAGCCCCCAGACCACTTATCAAATCAAAGTAGTGACATCCCTCTGTAATTGTATTTGTTTTGAGGGAAAACAATTAGACCAATCTCTGTTTCCTCCTTTGTAATGTGTAATTTGGCCACAGAAGAAGTTCTCAAAGCTGGTGTGCATATTCAGGATCCAATTCTACAACACATGTTGAAACAGAAACTTGACTGGTAGAAGAAGAGTTTGGATTTGATATCCCGCTTTATCACTACCCGAAGGAGTCTCAAAGCAGCTAACATTCTCCTTTCCCTTCCTCCCCCACAACAAACACTCTGTGAGGTGAGTGGGGCTGAGAGACTTCAAAGAAGTGTGACTGGCCCAAGCTCACCCAGCAGCTGCATGTGGAGGAGCGGGGACACGAACCCGGTTCACCAGATTACGAGTCTACCGCTCTTAACCACTACACCACACTGGCTCTCTGGTGCATCTGTTTTCACAAGAAAGTGAGCAAATCCTCTCCCTGTTTTATTCATGTTAAATGTGGATGAATTGAACAAGTTGGGTTGGAGAGGAGGGTATGGAAACACTTGAGGGCTTATATTGTACAGCTTCTGAAGTCTCTTGTACAACAAGGAGTCACCTGTAATGTGTTCGTTTAAGCCATTAACAGAGGAACATTTACACTGACTCGGGTGATATTTGTTGACAGGTTAATAGATAGCACAATTCCAAGGCTGTTGATCACAGCCCCATAATTGCTTCACAACATCATTAACACATACCATATCAAGCGACTGGAAAGATCTTGTTTCATCAGTTTGAGCTAAATCCATTTATGCTGGTATTCCGGGGGGGGGGAGGGATAGAGAGAGAGAGAGGTGGGAGAAGGAAGAGAGAGGGAGAAGAAGAAGAAGAAGAAAAAGAAAGGAGGGAGGGAAATAAGTAAGTAAATGTGCCTCGGGGAAAATATGCTCTGATGTCATCTATCTTCCTGACACAGAAGTTCACAAAGTGCTGACAGAGATTTTGGATGTTGCTGCTCTAGACTTAACATTGGATTTCAGATTTGCGGGGGAATTAATGACACCAAACACTGAAGTTTGAACTATGCTACAGGCACATACTTCTGGCTGCTTTGGGCGGGGGGAAACATACACAGTGATGCCCCCAACTTGGAAAAAGAAACCTCCAAGAGTCCATACATGATTATGAACTGGCTGACAGAAATCTAGAAGAAAAAAAATATTCTTATGCTGCCCTCATCTCTCTCTCCTCTACTTTTACTGCCTTTAATTCCTCTGTGGATGTTGAAGATTTGTGAGCGACTGAGATGCATTCATAAATATATAGGAAGCCTTTTTCATAAATAATACCTGCACACATTGAAATAAATCAGCAGCTCTCTCCACATCAGACTTAAAAATTGGTCCAAAAAGTAGCATGCTAAATTTTGCTTGGATCAACATGAGTTACCCTCAAGCATTTCACAATGGAAATAGGAATACATTTGTGCATTTACGGCACCCCTATTCTCATGCCAAGAATCAGGCATGTGCTACCTGGATTACTCTAATGCACATGAGCAAAATGTCTTAAAAGACTTCTCGGATCTCCCCTAAAGTCACAGTTGAAGTTGGAACAAAAGAAGGGCAGCAATTTACCAGGGATGGGTCTCAAGAACATGGAGAATTGTCCCTGGAAAATAGTAACAGTTGCAGTACATGGTGTGACTATACCAGAAGAAGGATATAGAGATATCATTGAAATTCTACTCAATATTGATCCAGAACAGTAAAGGTAAAGGTAAAGGTACCCCTGCCCGTACGGGCCAGTCTTGACAGACTCTAGGGTTGTGCGCTGATCTCACTCTATAGGCCGGGAGCCAGCGCTGTCCGCAGACACTTCCGGGTCACGTGGCCAGCGTGACGAAGCTACTCTGGCGAGCCAGAGCCGCACACGGAAATGCCGTTTACCTTCCCGCTAGTAAGCCGTCCCTATTTATCTACTTGCACTTAGGGTGCTTTCGAACTGCTAGGTTGGCAGGCGCTGGAACCGAGCAACGGGAGCGCACCCCGCCGCGGGGATTCGAACCACCGACCATGCAATCGGCAAGTCCTAGGAGCTGAGGTTTTACCCACAGCTCCACCCGCGTCCCATGATCCAGAACAGATTCCATTGTATAGTTAGCAGAGAGAAAACTTAAACATGTTGCAATATTCCCCCCAAAATAGACCAAAGACAATTATATGTCATCCAGCAGAGTTTTACTGCTACTGAAGGCAAATGAGCATAATGGGCACAAATCCAATACATTCAGGATTGGCACTGTCCATAAGAAATCCAGTTGCAGCAGACTTAACTTAAACTTACAATAACTTATAATAAGTCTAAGCCTTAACACTAACCATACTATGTGCAGAACACCACACCAGAAGGAAAGGAGAGACAGGAAGAGAAAGTGAAACCCATCCTTCTGGCATGATCTTGGCAGAAGAGATAAGAGAACCAGTTTAAGCCAGCTGTACTCAGCTTCTCTGAAGGAATAACCCAGACATCATGTACTTTCTGCTTGTTTCTTTCACACAGAGAAGCTTCCAGAACCCTCTTGAATTAATTAGAATAGGAAAAATCCCTACACATCAGATCAATACTTTCTGTACTAAGAAATGCAAACCAACAAGAGATTTTTTTAACAACACAATCCTACACATGTCAACTCACAACAAAAGCCCATAGATTTCAGGTTGCAGACTGAAGGGAAAACAAACCAGGAATTATTTCACCGTGAAATGCACTGAAATTCACCAAGCTCAGGTTAATTTTAAAAATTTAAACAGCTTTGCGCTGTGAACAGGGAAGCTTTGAAGCTTTAAATCGGGACTTTCGTGCACATTTGAATTTTACTTTTAAAGAATAAATACAGCATAAAATTGACCTGGAGCGGACACCCCAAGGGCAAGGGAAGACTCTAACCCCAAATTCCCGGGTGGCCGGGTAAAGTTGTTTAAACTGCGGAACTGTTGCAAGCTTCCAGATACTTTTGTAACTGGATAGTGTAATTTTGAGCTCACCTAGCTGAAGTGGATACAATTGCAGGCACCTTGCTGGAACTTTGTTATATGTTTAAAAGGGCTCTGCAGGACCTTTCTTTTAGCGTGCTGGAACTAATTTGCTTTTAAAATTGTTTTTAAAGTTGGAACAAAGAGACTTTAATTGCGGAAAGTTACCTTCTTCTTACTAAAACTTTGGTGGCACTCCCCCTAGAGGACATTGGGAATATAGAGGCCTGGGAAAGTTTCTCTGTTTACCTTCTCTCAATAGACTGTTTTTAATTCTGGACTTGCCTTTCCCATGGGATTACAACACTTGACCTTGAACGTTGACTGATGAGTGGCACAGGAAAGACAAGAGCAGCCAAAGCTAAGGAAGCTAAGGAGAAAGAGAAAGCAAAAAAGCAAGCACAGCTTTTGCAAACAACTTTAACTCAGGGACGTAGATTATCAGTTCCAGCTGTGCTTGCGACACAAAAAGTAGAAACCGAAAAGCCTGAAAAATCTGAAGAGGAAGATATGGCAGCAGGAGGAGCTGAGGCAGTACTGAAACAAGTTTTGGAACAATTGTCAGCAATAAATCAAAAAATTGATAACCAATCAACAAAAATTGACCAAGCAACATCCTCGATCCAGAAATTGACAGATCAGGTTTCCCAACATACCCAAGCAATTGAAAAATTGCAAGGAGCAACAGAAGAGAATCGTAAACTGGCAGGGGAAGCCGTTCAAATTGCAACATCAGCTAAAAAAGAAGTCGAGGAAGTTAAAGCGGAAGTCAAGCCTCTTCATAAACAGATAGGGGACCAACAAACCTATCTCTCGTTGGTGGAATTGAAAAATCGCGAGACCAACCTCAGACTAAGGGCAGTCCCAGAAATTGAACAAGAAGATTTGAAAGGACTTTTGACAACAGAGTTTACAAAGTTCTGGGACTTAAAAGAAGAAATTGATTTCAAAATTGTATCGGCTTTTCGGTTGGGAAGATTAGTAAGAAAAGATAGATCCAGAGACTGCTTAATAGCTTTGAGATCAAGGGAGGAGAGAGACAAAATACTAGGCCTACACTTCAAAAACTCAATTGTGATACAAGAGAAAAGGGTGGAAATTTACCGAGATATTCCTAAACAGTTATTGGACTTGAGAGCCACCTACTCAGATTTGGCTAAGTTGCTGAGACTCAACACAATTCCTTACAGGTGGGAGTTCCCACAAGGGCTATCATTCACTTACAAACAGAAGAAGGTTAAAATAAGATCACCAGAGGACTTACAAAAGTTCCAGCACGATCACGGAGAAGACCTCCAAAAAGAAGCAGCAGCTAATTGGCCTATACCCAACCCAGGTGGAGCAATACCTGCACCTTCGGAACCAGAGGAGAAAGAAGATACACCGCTCTAGGTGTAGCAGAATAGTTCAGGATGTCTCTGCGGCTACTCAGTTGGAATATAAATGGCGGAAATTCCCCGGAGAAAAGAAGGAGGTTATTTCACATATTGAAGAAAGAACAATTGGACATTATTTGCCTACAAGAAACCCATGTGACCAGGCTCCACAGGAAGGTTTTGGTAAATAAAAGATTAGGCCAAGAATTTATTTCGTCTGACAAAGTAAAGAAAAGAGGAGTGGTGATCTACGCTAAGGAGAGCCTGATACCCAAATTTCTATTTAAGGATGAACAAGGAAGAATTTTGGCAATTGAAATTCAAACCCAAGGAGAAAAAATATTGATATTAGGAATTTATGCCCCAAATGACGGGAAATCAGAATTTTTCAAGAAGCTGCATGAGACGTTGCTGGACTATCTGGATTATGCTAACATCATAATGATGGGAGATATGAATGGAGTGGTGTCTACACATATGGATAAGTCTTACAACCAAAACTTAACATCAGACGGCAGACTGCCCAAAACTTTTTTCGAACTGACTGACAATCTGGATTTGATCGACATATGGAGGACAAAGAACCCCCTAGGTAAAGAAGGAACTTTTTTCTCTGAGGCCCACCTGTCTTGGTCAAGGATCGACCAAATCTGGACCTCCAGGGGGCTGGCACCCAAGACTAAAAAGGTGGAAATCTGCCCAAAAACATGCTCCGACCACAACGCCTTGAAAATAGAACTTAGATTAACTCAACCCGGTTCCTTCAGATGGAGAATGAATGACACACTACTAAGAGATCAAGAGATTGTGAAAAAGGCCCAAAAAACATTAAAGGACTATTTTGAGATAAATCTGAATACTACAGTTGAAAAAAGAACGATCTGGGACGCAAGCAAAGCTCTTATGAGAGGGTTTCTGATACAACAGAATTCAATCAAGAAAAAACTCTGGAACGGAAAGAAGGACAAAATATTGGAGAAAATACACCAAGGAGAAAAAAAACTGAGAACCAAACCAAAGTCCAAGGAGGTGCTGAGAGAAATTAAATTCCACCAAGCAGAATACTCAAAATTGATTAATCAGGAGATTGAATGGAAAATAAAACAGATGAAGCAAAGATCTTTTGAATCAGCAAATAAATGTGGAAAGCTGCTAGCTTGGCAGCTGAAAAAAAGACAAAAGCTAAACACGATAACAAATCTAGAGATTGATGGAAGGATCGTACAGAAACCAGAAGAAATTAGGAGGTGCTTCCACAGATACTTCAAAGAACTGTATGCACAGGGGCCCCAGAAAGAATCAGAGATAGATCAATTTTTAAAGATAAATGGACTATCAAAAATAACTCAAGATAAAAGATCAATCTTGAACTCTACAATAACCTCACAGGAAATTGAAGGTGCCATTCAGAATATGCAACTAGGCAAATCTCCAGGCCCGGATGGACTTACCTCCAAATATTACAAGGTTCTGAAGGACTATTTGATACAACCTTTGTTGGAGGTATGTAACCAGATTATGGATGGGAAGAGGGCACCAGAAACGTGGAAAGAAACCTTCATCACATTGATACCTAAGTCAGAATCTGAAAAGACTCAGCTTAAAAACTACCGTCCCATCTCACTCCTAAATGTGGATTACAAAATATTTGCAGACATTTTGGCAAATAGACTTAAAAAAGTCTTAAATGAAGTAATTCATAAAGACCAAGCTGGCTTTCTCCCTGGTAGACATTTATATGAGAACACTAGAAACATCATTGACATTTTAGAACTTTTGCAGACTAACAGGAACACAAGGGCGGTGTTAATCTTTATTGATGCGGAGAAAGCATTTGACAACATATCTTGGATGTTTATGAAGAAGAACTTGGAAGGGATGGGAGTGGGACGGGGGTTTGAGAATGGATTACATGCAATCTATTCAGAACAAAAAGCTAAATTAATAGTGAACAATGTGGTGACGGAGGAATTTAAAATTGAAAAAGGGACACGACAAGGGTGCCCTCTATCCCCTCTGTTATTTATTTCAGTCCTGGAGGTGCTATTGAATATGATCAGAGAGGACCGGTTGGTACAAGGGATAGAGGTCGGAGTGAAACAATATAAACTGAAAGCTTTTGCAGATGACCTAGTTTTGACACTGCAGGAGCCAGAATCCAGTACAAAAAGAGTTCTCGAACTTATATCTGAATTTGGTCGGGTGGCGGGATTTAGGTTGAATAAACAAAAAACTAAGGTTCTGACCAAAAATTTAACAATTACAGAAACAGAGGGGTTTCAGAGAGAAACAGAACTGAATGTGGTTAAAAAAGTGAAATACCTTGGGATCTATTTGTCCTCCAAGAATTTGAATTTATTTAAGGATAATTATGAGAAATGTTGGTTGGAAGTTAAAAAGGATTTAGAAATTTGGTCAAGATTGAAACTTTCCTTGTTGGGAAGAATTGCAGCTATAAAAATGAATGTGTTGCCGAAAATGTTATTTTTGTTTCAAACCTTACAGATCGTGGACAGAGTGGATTGCTTTGGAAAATGGCAGAAGGATATATCTAGATTTATCTGGCAGGGCAAAAAGCCCCGAATAAAGTTTAAAATATTAACAGATTCGAAAGAAAGAGGGGGGTTTGCCCTGCCGGACTTGAGGTTGTATTATGAAGCTGCAGCCTTCTGCTGGCTGAAAGATTGGTTTTTGTTGGAAAACACCGATGTCCTAGATCTGGAAGGTTTTAATAATGCTTTTGGATGGCACGCATACCTATGGTACGACAAGGTTAAAGCACATAAATTGTTTAAAAGCCACATTGTCAGAAAAGCAATTTTTGCAGTCTGGATGAAATATAAAGACTTACTAGAGAGTAAAACTCCGAGGTGGCTATCACCAGTGGAGGCCAAGGCCCGAAAAAGACCCAATATGGAGGCCTATTGGCCGAAATATTGGGAATTGACTGAAAAAATTGGAGACAATTGGAAGTTGCAGAGCCAGGACAAACTAAAAAATAAGGTGCGAGATTGGCTACATTATGCTCAAATTCAAGAGGTTTTCAAAATGGACAAAAAAGTTGGTTTCCAGGTGGAAAAGTCGAAACTAGAGACAGAACTGTTAGAACCAAAGACAAAGCTGTTATCTAGAATGTATAACTTGCTGCTTATGTGGAATTTACAGGATGAGACAGTTAAATCTGCTATGATTAAATGGGCACAGGATGTTGGACACAACATTATGTTTGAAGACTGGGAAAGGTTATGGAACACCGGAATGAAATTCACGGCCAGTACGGCCTTGAAGGAAAACATTATGAAAATGATATACCGGTGGTACATGACCCCAGTCAAGTTAGCTAAGATACATCACCTGTCTGACAATAAATGTTGGAAGTGTAAGGAAGCAGAGGGGACTTTCTTTCACCTCTGGTGGACATGCCCAAAGGTTAAGGCTTTCTGGGAAATGATTTACAATGAGTTGAAAAAGGTATTTAGGTATACCTTTCCCAAGAAACCAGAGGCCTTCCTGTTGGGCATGGTAGACCAGAAAGTGTTAAAGAAGGACAGAACTTTGTTTATGTATGCTAGTACAGCAGCAAGAATACTCATCGCAAAGAACTGGAAGACACAAGATTTACCCACGCTGGAGGAATGGCAGATGCAGTTGATGGACTACATGGAGACAGCTGAACTGACCGGCAGAATCCGAGATTTGGATGTAGAAACAATTGAGGTGGACTGGAAAAAGTTTAAAGACTACTTGCAAAAGTATTACAAACTGTATGAATCTTAAGACGGTGCATGATTTGGAAATGATACGCTTTAGCAATTATGATTAAGTAAATAGTAAACTAAGTGATAAAAGAGAAAAGGAGATAATATGAAATTGAACATGTTACGTTTATTTTAAAGGTATAAAAATTGTGATATAATATATTGAATATAGATACATAACATGTAAAAGTTACAATAAGGTATGACATAAGGTAACAAATTGCTGACATTGTTAATATAAAGAACGCAGAATCGGAAGGGGTGGGGAAGTCCAAGTTGGGATTTTTGTTAAAAAAAAAAAAAATGGTTTCTTGTAAACTCCTTATTTGTTTGTAATGTATAAAATTTGGAAAGAAACGTAATAAAAAATATTATAAAAAAAAAAAAAAAAATTTAAACAGCTTTGCTCTAGGCGAATTATATTGACAACCACAGTAAGGTGGAGAGTTTAGATGTAGAGATTAGATAGATAGATGATAGATAGATGATAGATAGATAGATGATAGATAGATAGATAGATAGATAGATAGAGGGAGGAAGGGAGCTGTATTGGATTCTTTAGTATCTGTTACTCTGGTGTTAGTGTGTGTAAACTGCAGGCAAACGTGTCCCCCTCCTCTCCTTTTCACAAGTTGCAGTAGTGATGAGATGAATTAGTGGTGACACATCTCTTCAACCATAGGTGCATAACCTTAGGACAGACAGCTGCTTGGGCGGTCTTGACTGGGACTCCCAGCCTCAGCAAACACATTTGATGCTCATTCATGGTCTCTTGGCTTTTTACGGCCTCGGCCATCTGTCAGGATGGCACCCTGCCTTCTCACAAGTTGGCTAGGCTGTGAAGGCAGAGGTGCCAAACAAATACGGGTTTAACTGACAGTCTGCACAAAAATGACTGAGTCATTGCAGCTCCCGGACATTCCTTTATGACAGGCCTGTGAGAAATACATTTATGGACCTCAGACAGGATTCACACACTTACTTCATTAAATGCCCATAAGAAAGATTAGCAGAATTCTCTCCCAGTTTGCATTAAGCCTGCACGCCTGAGCACACCTACTAGGGAGTAAGTCCGACTCCAATCATTTGCATGCACTTCTAAGTAAACGATCAAAACAACACACCTCCCACCTCCCTGCATTGCTTGTCACCCCTCCTCAGTGCTTTTCTTTTGGGGGGCGCGCAGGGGTACGCATACCCCTAAACATTTTGTGAGTCTTTGTACTTTTGTCCATTTGCTTTATTTTAATTTTCCTGATTTGAAGTATAAAATGGTGATTTTCTTGAGTCAAAATGAGAGTATCCCTAAACATTTTTTTAAGGAAAAAAAAACACTGCCCCTCCTTAATCAAGCTGGTTTCCCTAATCAACATGGTCTCACCTTTTAAAATGATTAAATAAATGCAATGGTTGTTTTATTTTAAAGCAGGGGGAGGGAGAATACAGTGATAGGAGGGGACAAACAATTCCGCAGAGTAATTTGGGACTTTAGTATAACCCTGATCCAACTCACATACACTCCAACATTTATCCAATGAAAATAGGGGCATCCTATTCAACAACAACAACAACAACAACAACAACAATTCATCTGACGGTGATGCACCAACCACTCTGAGCAGCATCCAGCATATATAAAGCATACTAAAACATTAAGCATTTAAAAACTTCCCTATACAGGGCTGCCTTCAGATTTCTTCTAAATGTTGTATAGTTACTTATCTCCTTGGCTTAGTGGTCACACAATTCCATACCCTCCAACATTCCTCCGATGAAAATAGGGATGTCCTAAGGGAAAGAAGGGGCGTGAGTGGCGCTGTGGTCTAAACCACTGAGCCTAGGGCTTGCCAATCAGAAGGTTGGCAGTTCGAATCCCCACGATGGGGTGAGCTCCCATTGCTCTGTCCCAGCTCCTGCCAACCTAGCAGTTCAAAATCATGTCAAAGTGCAAGTAGATAAATAGGTACCGCTCCAGCAGGAAGGCAAACGGCGTTTCCATGCGCTGCTCTGATTTCGCCAGAAGTGGCTTAGTCATGCTGGCCACATGACCCGGAAGCTGTCTGCGAACAAACTTTGGCTCCCTCGGCCAGTAAAGCGAGATGAGTGCCGCAACCCCAGAGTTTTTCGCGACTGGACTTAACGGTCAGGGGTCCTTTACCTTTAAGGGAAAGCAGGACATTCCTAGATCAAATCAGAAATCAGAATGGCTTCTGTAAATCTGGGACTGTCCCTGGAAAATAGGGATACGTGGAGGGTCTGTTTACAGTGCAATCTGACATGGGCATTTGAAACCTCATCCAAATCACCCCTGTTTGCCTTAAAATAAGGCTACACGCAGAGCTGATTCAACCTTCTAATATGTGTGATACTCTATGGAGTTTCTATAGATATCCAAAATTAAATGTTGGAAACACAGAAAACTCCAAGTTGATTATTCCCCCTACCCACCCCGAATCCTCAGTTGAAACTGGCAAGAGAAATCTCTTTCTTTTTAATAGCAATTTCCTACAATGAGGAAAATTTTCTTCTGTTGGTGAGTACTAATCTACCAAGTATGGCAGCCTCCTTCATTATTTATATGCTGATGACAGATCCCTCAAAAGCAAAATATGGAAACTAGAGTGCTTTGGTTGTAAGATAGAACATTGATATAGTGCATGTATCAGATAGGGGTGTGCATTCGCTTCTAAAATGAATGGAAAATGAAATGTACTCCATTTGTTTCTAATTCATTTCTATGAAATGAAAACACACAAATGAGGGAGAGAAACAAATGAAATCCCTGTTCATTTCATTTCTCCTGCTTGTTTCTTGTAGGAAGGATTCCTGAAAATGACAGAAGTCTGCACAGCATTGCTTACAAAAATGATACGTGTTGTTTAATAAAGGGAACATTCGGGGGGGGGGAGTATCTTGGAGCGCTCTCAAAGTGAAAAGAAAAGGTAGACAAACATGAAGCATAAAGCAATGTGAAGCTTATAGGATTTCACTATTTTAAAATGTTGTGCATAAAATGAGGACCCTTTCTCCAGTCTCTCTGAAATTCAGCGGATCCGATGCCTACAGTGATATGATTTCTTTATTTATCTAAAATATTTTTATGCCAGCTGATATTCAGAATTACCCTCTTCCTCATGGGACATATTCAGGAAAAGAAGAGGCTAAGGAGTAAACCCTACACAAATCCAGACTTGAGTCCCTAAGATGGCTGGCTGGCATTTGTGTGCCTCCTTCTGGGAACTTCTGAAGCCAAGCTGGTACCAAATGTATTGGTTTACTTTCTCTTGGACAACGTTGATGATGCCAAGAGTGGGGTATTGTCATCTGGGCAGCCCAGGACCACCATAAACACTACCCAGAGAGATCACTTCAGTGCTGCTAACCCAGAAAAACAACAACATAGGAGGCAATAGTTTGGAGTTACCACTCTCTACAGCCACAGCAGGCGCTGTGACTCTCCAGCAGTTTGGGCTTCACTCCTGGAAACAACCTGCATTGTCTCTTGAGTCAGACAGATGCCAACAACAACAGTTAGAATTCATATGTGGTGCAAATTGACTGTTTAAAAACAACATACAAAAAAATTTGAACAATTGAAATCCATCGTAGAAATACCAGAAAATTCAGTGCAATTTGCATTGGAGAAAGTTCTGAAGTTTTGTGTCTTATGTGTGGAAAGGTCCAAATATAGAGGCATCAGAAAACAGTCTGTGTCTACACTATAGTGTAAAAATAAAATAAATAGGAAACAAACTCTGAATGAAACAATAGCTGCCTTCAGCTGATATGTTCTTAGTTGAAAAAACACATGTGGGGCAGAAATGAGTGTGATATCTGCCTGACCCATCTCTGTTCCAATCGATTTCCAACTCACAGAGGTTCACACAGAGAGTTTCCAGATTAGAGGAGATTCCTTATTTCAGACATTTGTGTTTCATGAGGTGGAATGGTCCTAGCACACTTATCTGAACTCCGCCCACCCAAGTTTTGTTTTTTCAATAAAGAATGTCATGCATGAAGATAGCTACTAACAGAAGAGATGAAAGGACAGAGCAAGCAATGAATGGAAAATGAAGCAAATGAGGTTGCCAGAAAGGAAATGATAAACAGAACAAAAATGCCCATCCTTAATATCAGAAGCCTAGTTTAATGGCGTGAATCAGTCAAATATCCTGTGCCTGAGTGGTTCAGGATTTGTACAGCAAACCCCAGTGTTACAGAGAACTGGAACTGCGTATCACAGGCAGACTGATGACACTATGCCCCAAACCTCCTAATGCCCACTTCCAACAATATAGATGTTTCACAGAATTGGGGTTAAATACATGCCTTGTGGCACCCCACAACTAAACTACAGTGGTACCTCGGGTTAAGAACTTAATTCATTCTAGAGGTCTGTTCTTAACCTGAAACTGTTCTTAACCTGAGGTACCACTTTAGCTAATGGGGTTTCCCACTGCCGCCGCCCGATTTCTGTTCTCATTCTGAAGCAAAGTTCTTAACCCGAGGTACTACTTCCGGGTTAGCGGAGTCTGTAACCTGAAGCGTCTGTAACACGAGGTACCACTGTACAAGAATATAGATGTCCTCCAATGCTATTGTTCTCAGACTGACCATGCAGGGAAGAGTGGAAACTAATGCAGAACAGTGCCTTCAACTCCCAATCCATGGAGACAGCCCTACAAGCTACCATGCTAAAATGCATCAAAAGCCCCTGGGAAAAGCCAATTCAGTTAACCCTGTGTCAGGAATGAGCCAGCTCCCAGTGAAGGTTTGCAGCCAACTGCAGAAAGCTGCCAAGAACAGAGAGGCTTTGATGTTAGTCAGGCAGGGGAGAGCCGGCAGCTGCAGACTTTGGCTCTTCCTGACCTTGATGGACAGGCTGATAAGGCAGTAGCTGAGAGCAGGCTAGAAAGCAACCAAAGCTCGCCAGAAGCACAAACAGGCATGAATGAACTCAGAGATAGCATCTCAGAAAAGGAAGAGATGGGAGCTGATCCACTAAGTACGAAGAGTCAGCAAGTGGGAGGACTGCTAGATAGGAAGCAAAACAAGAGATGTAAGGTTCGCAAGTTCAATATCTTCTGTCGACACTGGAAGGAGTCTTCAGAAGGGTCATCTTGAGTAATGGTGCTGGAGGCTTTGTTAGTGCCGTCTGAAGCTGTTTGTTTTTGCAATAAATCCACCTTTTAATTAGCTACGCTTACTGCATGATCAAGCTAGGAACCTGGACTCCTGACACCCTGTCTCTCTCTCTCAAATGAGGTCATCTGTCAGGGCATCTGGGGTTGATTATATGCCAAAGCTAGGCTAGGGTCCAAACAAAAATGAAACCAGGTAATCTGTCTCCTCCAAAAGTGTATGTAACTGAATCACTATAAACATTCATTTGCCCCCCCCCCAAAAAAAAGAGGTATTAGTGACCATGCAGTAGTTGTCAAATATCTCAGGGTACAAGGAGAGCTTTTTCTAGAGCAGATACACAACCTCCTCCTTCAAGGAGGTACAGACCTTCTCCCCCCTCGCATAAAGATGTGTTAACCACTTGCTGGATCCAGCCAGTTGGCCCCTCCTGACTTGCACAAACAAGCCAAAATGGGCAAGGATAAAGAGGGTAAATACATTACAGGTATATATGGAAAGTGTCACATTTAATTTCAAAAGTAGAAAGTTATGAAAATGGAGGGATTAGCTAATATAAACTTGAAAGGGAGAGTCATATCTCCGCAGGCTCCTTAAGAATGATTTAAATTGAGTTAAACAGAGGCTCATTTTAATGTGGGTTTGATATGGGTTTCAAGAATAGGAAAAGTTGAAATAAGTCAAAGAAGATGCCAGCATGGTTAACAAGCAGGATAGCCGAAGCAAGACCCCTTCCAGGAAAATGATCTGTCTTTCCCATATAAGGTAAATGAAAATGCACACAAATTCTGACAGAACAAATATAAGTGGACAGCTCTTACTGAAATTGGAACCCCAGAGGATTGAAAGAATGGCTTTATAAAAATTGATATTATTATTACGTTGACATGGTGTGCACATTATCCTAAGATCAGAATGGGCATTTATTTCATGGGGGTTCATGCAGAAGAATTTACTGGTGTGTTGCTTATTCATTTTTATGAATGACCAAATAATTAACATGGGTCATTGCCTATGCTAAGATTTTGCTGTGTCTAAAGCATCTTTCTTGAAGAGATCTGTTAATCAACATGCTGTTTGTCTCATCTATGGTTTCATGAATAACAGAGCTTATGAGTCACCAATCATTCCTCATCACAGATCAGTGTGCTCACCATGTACATTGACTAAAAGGTCAATAATCAGAAATACAATCTGTCCAATGCTCATTCATCTTTTTTAATGCTGGAACTTTCTTCAGAACACTTTAATCTACGTTATAGGTGCTGTGCTAATCCTCTCTTGATTTCCTTAATCAGCTTCATCCAGGCACGCTTACTCCTTCATCAAAAGTTTTCAATTTCACATTGTGAAAAAAACTGTAATAATATATTTAGAGCTTTCAGGGAAAATCTATGCATGTCTAAAAGGAAGTGAGTTTCATTAAATTCAGTGGAATTTATTCTGAAGTAATGTACTTTATTTCAATTTTTAAATCTGTAGGGTTGTTTTTATTTTGATTCTATATTTTGTGGTTTTATAGTTTGATTTTGTTCTGTGAACCACCCTGAGACCTTCAGGTATAATAAATAAATATAAATATAAATATAATAATAATAATAATAATAATAATAATAATAATATCATCTCCTTACATCTTTTTACATGGAGTCCAAAAATAAAAGTTGATTTTTTTAAATAAAAAAGTATTATATTTCCAGATGCAAGTAACATATTAAGAACATTCAGTGCTATTTTTCTAGAAAAACAACATGAACACTTCCCTTGTTCTTTCATAATGGCAATGGCGCCCATCTGAGAGGTGCTGAAACTGAGTTCTGGGTGCAAAAAAGTCCTGAGAACATGATATTATTGGCATTCATCTGTCTTGAAAGACAATGCAGTATGCCTCCAGGTACAAAGTCAAACTGCTGTGTTAGCAGCACCGAAGTCAACTCCCTAGGGTGCAAGGCTGGGCAGTGTGTATGGAAGTCCCGGGCTGCCCAGATGAGGAGATCCCCTCTCTTGGCCTTGCTGATGTGGTCCAAAGGAAAGCACAGCAATGCGTTTGGCACCAGCTTAGTTGCAGGAGATGCCAGAAAGAGGGAAAATAGAACTTTTTAAAAAATTCAGTTGTGAATGCCAGTGAGGAAACAAAGTTGGATCAGATTGGATTGAGTCAAAGGGGGCACTCAGGAGTCACTTCAGATCTGCGGGGACTGTTTCCAGAGCTCCAGTTGGGGGTCTATACTAAATCTCATGTCTGATGTGCATCCAGAGTTTGACACTAGAAAGTTGGTGTGTAATAAAGTGCTATGACTAGGTCTATTCCTTCACAATCCAACAGGTATCAACAAATCAAACCTGGGAAGGGGAGACTGTATGATGGCATTGGGATACAACCAGTGCCAGATTTATGTCTAAGTTAAACAAGCTGTAGCTTAGGGCCCCACTCTCTTGGGGGAGCCCAAAAAAATTAAACAGGGAAAAACCTGGATGTACATTTCCAAAATATAAGATAAAAAACAAATAAAATAAAACCTACATACAGCAACAGTGTTTTGTTTTGTGTAGACTCCTATGATGTAAGTATTGGGGCCCCAATCATTTTAAGTTTGAGCTTAATAATTATTTCACTATTAATATACTTCTTCTTAATTGTATTTCAGTTCAACAATTACTTTGATAAAATACATATTTTGTTACGTGTAAATAGCTTTAGATATCTATTAGGTCCATAAATTACCACATAGCATATATTCAACACAAAAAACAGCAACAATTTGTGGTTGACAAAGGACCGCTGGACATATAAAGGTCCCCATTACCTTCTGTAGCTTAGGGCTTTATCAAACCTAAATCCGGCCCTGGATACCATAAGCCAACAAGGTTGTTGTCAAGGTAGGGTGCTTTTCTGCTTCCTTTGCCTCTGTCTTTCCTTCCATCCCTCTGTGGTAATTTAGATAATAAGATCCTTGAACAGACACTTGAGAAGAAGTTGCTTATGTTACTCTGTGAAGCACCATGTTCATAGCTGATGTAATAATGAGAAAAGGATAAGGAAGAAGTCCACAGCAGATCTTTTTACAAATTTCTTTGCCTCTGTTTGAATTCCTTGTACACAAGCTGTATGGAGAGTATCTGGGATTTTTATTTGTTTTGTTTTTTTAAAAGCAATGGTCAAATACAATAAATTTTGTGTGTCGAGGTCCCCAAGACACCCCCCAAAGAAAAACACAATAGACACTTAATTTTTGTTTAAGGTTTTTGGCATAATTTCGGCCACAACTTATTCAAATTACAGCAATGTGAGTGGTTGCTTAGGCATTGGTAGCACTAACTAACCCCGCACGGGGACAGCTCTGACATTCTCACCCCCCGCGAAGTCAGAAAGGGTAAGTCACCTGGGGGGAGAGACGGGACTGGGAATCATGCCTCACCTCTCCCCAGAATGCTCCCAGGGGCTTGCGTGGCCCTAGCCCCTTGCCAGGGGGTTTCAGACAAAAGCATGGGGAGCCCCTGGGTTCCTTTAATGGAAAACCCTTGCAGCAGCAGACCAATGCCTAACCACAAACTTACAACTTGTGAAGATTTGCTGCGCAGTAGGCAAAACCAAATGACACACACTAATCAGCCAAATGGACAAAATTCCTACCGGGCCCCTGTCCCAAAGTAGACGACCCCATGACAGGCATAGCAAGGTCAAGCAAACAGGCTAACATTAGGGAAGGGAGGGCGGGTGATCCGAAGCACGTAGTGAAAAGAGGAAGTTTGTCACTGCGTGCATTGTATTTAACAAATAGGGCTGTCAATTAATAAATGGCAACATATAAATCTCCCCAGTAACAGCCCGCCCCTGCTTAAAGATGGCCAAACTCTTTTGCCCAGCAACAGTGAGGTGTCTTGTCATCCCCAACCGCAACCCATGCTCTCCATGAGGGAGAACACACTTTATCCCCAAAATACTGTGCCAGAGTATGCCCATTCGCTTTAACAAAGTTTGCACCGATTAAGCACTTAGAGGGTCAAACAGCCATCCTGATATTGTCACAGAAATTTTCATAAACAACTTCTCTTGCATACAGTCCAGTTCGAACAACCCTGCTGATCCTATATTAAGTATGATGAATGCCAAAACATTGCTGAAAAGCCTGAAGCATTATTGTGGATCAACAAATTTTAATAATGCAAATGTATTATCTCTTTTTCAAAGTACGTTATTATTGTACTTTATTAAAAGTTTAATATATTTTAATACTATTTTATGTAGTGCTTCAAAAAACATATTTAAAATGTACACACGTAGTGATTTATATTTCTCATATAAACACATAAGCTCTATTGCTTTTCTGTTTAAAACTTCCCACGAAAAACCCATTCAAGAAGCAAAAGAATAATTCCAGTGCAAATTGTGTTGATGCTTTGGTCAAGGAACAACTTACAAATTCATCTTGTGAATTAACTTCAGATGAACTTTAGTGGTAACTCTAGTAATCAGTGTTAACAATGCTGACCACAAGCTTGGTGAGATCTTTTACAGTCTGTAGCTTCTCTAAAGAAAAAGAAACCTGCCAAGCTAACGGCAAATAAATCCAAAATCTTTAGTCTGGGCAGATTTTAAAATAAGCGGTGTTGTTTTTTTCGTTTGGAGTTTTTTGCATATACAAAAGAAGAAATGTCTATATATTCTCTTTATTTTATTGGCAAAATATGATGAGTTTTGCAGGCAAGGTTAACCTTCCAATGGGACAAAGCCTGCCAAATTTCAGAAAGCCAATAGCTGTAGCGGCTTTCCCTCCAAGAATGCCTGTAGGTTTTGAGTGAGTAAAACGGGAATCATTTCACCTCACTTTTTCCTCCTTTGAGGGCAATTGGTCTTAAAATAGCAGATACAAGAAATGCAAGAAATACGTGAAAATGCAGACAAAGAGGTCCAGTTTTTGTTTTTGTCCCAGTGAAGCCTTAGTTTACAAGGGATTCATTTTGCCCGCTTGCCCCAGGACCGAGGAGAGAACAAACGCATCAGGGAAGTTCCTCTTCAGAGAAAAAAGTTTTATTGAGATCTCCGCAGAGGTAGCCAGCGGAATCCTTTCCAAAGACTGGCCACACCAATACACGTAAACAAGCATTCTTATACCTGAGAGCACGCCCATCTCCCCAATTCCCTCAATCAGCTGGCAAGGTTATGCTTATTACCTTATATGGCATATGGTTATATGGCTAGCTAAGCCCCCTCCCTTTCTTGTTTGTGTGCTCCTCTTCTCCTGCGTTACTCAAGCAGAAAGCATAAAACAAGAAGTAGCTTCTGGCTTGCAGAACTGAAGCAATTGCGGTTTTTGCTAGCTGCTTTACCACAACTGCAGAAGTTAGCTTGGGTGCAGATAATATTGAGTTTAACCCTTCCTTCTCCCTTCACCAGGAGTCTTTACATTTTATTTTGGGCAGAAAAGTAGGAGAGACTCGCTATCATCCTTGTGTCTTTGTTGACACTATAAAAGGTAAAGGTACCCCTGCCCGTACGGGCCAGTCTTGACAGACTCTGGGGTTGTGCGCCCATCTCACTTAAGAGGCCAGGGGACAGCGCTGTCCGGAGACACTTCCGGGTCACGTGGACCAGCGTGACATCGCTGCTCTGGCGAGCCAGAGCCGCACACGGAAACGCCGTTTACCTTCCCGCTAGAAAGCGGTCCCTATTTATCTACTTGCACCCGGAGGTGCTTTCGAACTGCTAGGTTGGCAGGCGCTGGGACCGAGCAACGGGAGCGCACCCCGCCACGGGGATTCAAACCGCCGACCTTTCGATCGGCAAGCCCTAGGCACTATATTGGGCATCAATTGAATAGGTTCCTGAGGTGGACTTTTGCAAAGAGCTGCAAAGTGTTTTGATTTGAGGATTGGTCTGGTTTAGGCAAGAGAAGATGGAAGGGCAAGGAGTAATAAAAAATGACTGTAATTCAGGTATTGCCAACCTTTTCATCCAAGTGGCACATTTGGAGTTTTGAGAAAATGGCATGGGTGCCAGGCACAAAATGGGTGCTTTGGGTATATGTTGCATCACAAAATGGATGCTGTGAATATAAGGCATAATGCAAAGTGGCTGCCATGTGTAAAAGCAGAGAGAGAAAATACAGGACCAACAAATGATGCCAGCATGCCCCCATCAGCTCTCCCACCAAAATGGGGAAAATCCATCTTCCTCAAACACCACTATGTTCACCCATAGAGAAGGGTATCTATTTATTTCTGAAGGGTATTTACTGTAAGGTTACCAGACATCCCCGTTTCCCAGGGACAGTCCCCAAATTTACAAATTGGTTCCCTGACAAAATCCTATCATTCCTACTGAAGTTGAAAAGTGTCTCCGGATTCATTGGAAAAAAATCTGGTAACCTTAATTTACTGACACCTTTTGTGGCTGCCATTGAAGGCACTGGTGTCACCTGCAGATGCTGTGTTGGTGACCTTGCTATAATGATGATGGCTATAGTTCTAGAAAGATATCCTGCCCAACTCGGCAGCCTTTTGTTTGTGTGATGCACAGCTAAAAGAAAATATTGTGTAGCTAGGGTGCTCACACGGTCCAAGAGAATAATGGAGCCAAATATTTTGGCCAGTACTCTGCTGAAAACAAATTAATGGAAGGACTGTGAACTCAGTTCAGTTTTGGTACCCACAGCAAATTCCAGGGTCCTGTATTTATTTATTTTTTTAATTCTAAGCACATATCTTTTGCACCTGGCTTCACTTGGTAGCTCTCACAATTATAGCAAAAAACCAAAACAAAAATCCACCCAAATTAATTTCCCAAAGCCCAGAGTGTACCCTTGATCCAGGACACAACATAGAATTCTCTTCAACACATATGGGTTCAATGGCAGATGTAAAGGAGGTTCCCACTGGAATGTCATTGTGGATAGGTGTATTTGAAGGTAGCAAGCTTAAAAGGCAGTCATAGCATGTAGAAGATGTCTAGTACAATCAAAGGGGAAGGCTGAAAGGGCCATGCATGCGGGTATTTTTTTGGTGGGGGAGAAATTGGTCAATCTTTTTTGATTGGACTCTAGCAAGCATTGCTTTACTTTAATTTTCTGGATAATTTAATGAAGAAACTCCACTACAAGATATTGCATTAAGGATATTTGATTCCCAGCTACTTAGAAAGAAGTACTTTCCTATTTCTTTTGTTCAGCTAAAACAGGAATTAAATTTTGTCTCGGCTGCAAACCTAATTGCTCAGTATTGATGTGTCTTTTTCAAGCACAATTGTTCCACTGAGAAAAGGTGCATCCTGAATCCCGATGCAAGGCTTATATTTTATGAAGATGGATTGCAAATTTGCATTTTTTTAAAAAAAAGAAATGTGTGCAATGAACATTTTTTTTGTCTTCCTCAATCCTTTTAACCTTGCTTCATGCATGTATTATGCTGAAAGTGCTGAAATGTTTGATTTTTCCTCAGTTTGAACGATCAGTTCAATTTACAGCTTAACCATTCAAATAAGTGGAACTCTGTTGTAAAAACTTGAAGGATACACTTCTCCTTGGCTAACATTAAGCAAAAGGAGTAAGTGACTTAAACCAAAAGTAGATTTTCAGGATAATGTTTGAAAAACCTTGAAGCTTTCAGTACAGTCGGACAAAAGAAATGAATCATTTAGAATATTTTTATTGAATTAACAAAAATGTTTCTGTTTGGCAGTTTAGCATTCACTTTACTCAAGCTCTAAAATGCTGGGAAATTTCAGCAATGTGATATGAAATCCTTTGATCTGGTTAATTTATACTTTACCTAGGTATTGGATGGTTGTCAGTGGCGGAGAGGTGGGCTTAATTCAGTGGTGGGTTTATGTCCACAGGACCCTGTGTGTATCATTGTGGGGGGAATTCATTCACCAAAATAAATGTGATTGTCGGGGGGTGGGGAAGGAGCTAAGTGCACAAGAGTTAATTAATAACATGGGTTATCTTTCTTTCTTTTTATTTTGCTATTATAGCACCTACTGAAAAATGAAATGTGCAAATAATAGTCTATCCAGTCAATGCACGACAACTCTAAGGGGTCTAAATTGAGAAGGAGAATACATGATTCAAAATTATGAGCCTCAGAAGTAAATGGCATGATCAGGCATTGAGTGCATGTGCTTCCCCAAGAAGGAATCTCGGTTTGTATTTAATAAAGTGATTTCATAACAGTAACGTCATTCACTGGGTTGTGACCAAAGCTGGTCCTACCCAGGGTAGACCCATTGAAAGTAATAAACTGAGTAGGACTAGAATTGGATACAATTCTTCATTGCCATGACTCTTGTGCCTTAGGGAGGTCACTTCAGTGCTGCTAAAGCAGTGATTTGACTTTTCCACCAGACGTGCACTTCACTGTCTCTCTAGACAGATGGATGCCAAGAAGTCATAATAAACCATTGGTAGCCTGCATGCCTCTGACATGTACACCCAATGGCTATGCATCTCCACATGGCCAAAGATATTAGCTAATCATACTCAGGAGGACTGTGATATTTGAATCTACCCATGGATCTCAAAGTTACACAAATCCGTACTTTAATATTTAATGGCTGGTGAACTCCAGTTCACATTTGGGACCAGCTTAGCATCAGTGAGAGGTGAAGGCAACCACCTGCACAGAATGATTTGAATTTTAATTATTTTATATTTATTTCATATCATAGAATCGTATAGTTTGTGACTTGCTTCTCATGAAACATCCTGAAGCAATTTCAGAACAGAAGTATCAAGAGTTAAAACATATGCAAAAGCAATTTCAAATCCAGTACACACAGACTGGGATAACATTGACAAGAAATAAAATGCTCTACCGCAATGGATTATGAACTTGCTTTGAGCTCGGCAAACCAGACAGCAAAATCATTGCATCACAAATTAGCTTTTTAGGAGCTGTTTTCTAACCATCTTTACAGATGCTGGAGTTAAGTTTTGTCCTATTGTCAATATTTAAAACTATTCTCCTCCACCCACACTACATTTCATGTTTAAATAACCCAGTTCAGGAAGAATGTGATTTAAAACAAAAACAAAAAACCCCACCACTTTTGAAAGTTGTTTGCATCATAATAACAGTAATTTCATAGTCTCTCATTGCTTTCTAATTACTACTTAGCAAGCAGATTAAGTTCTATTGTCTTCTAAAGTAGCTTTAACATGCAGTATTGCTTATCAATACAACCAGCTGTTCAATGATAGATCCAGTGATGACGGCATTTTTAATTGCTTTCCCCCTCCTCTCGTTTGGCTAAGTAAGTTCAGATGGTCACTAATTAGTTCTGTCATGCAGAGGTAGTTTTGTTATGAACAATGCAATCAGTGTTTCATTGAAAAGACAATGTCCTAAGATCAACACTGCTTAATTATCTCTAGGAATCCATCCTCCGTTTCTTTATTTGTTATTGCTGTCATGAGAAAGGTGACAGGAATTCAACTCAACCGCTGCTTCAGAGAATGCTTCAGCTGGTTCACATAATGAGTTCTCATTCTCCTCAACTCCAGAAATGAATCCAGTCATAACGACTTATTCTTTATTAACATTTATGCATTGCTTAGGAGCAAACTAATGTTATTCCAAAATTATGAGATATTGAATCTCTCTCTCTCTCTCTCTCTGCAACACATTCATTCCATTATGGAACGTTTAGTTTCTGATAAAGTATTTAACTAAATTCCACTGTGTGGGAAACAAACCAGAACTCCCAGCTTTCCAGAAGAAGAAAGCAACTTTGTCCTACCAAACAGAGTGCAATAAATGACAGTCAAACTATTGTGTGCAATAAATAATAAATATTAGTTAACTTTTCATTGTCAATAAGTTCCGGTTTGGAACTTCTTTTCTTTCTGAATCCTATAAACTGGACAACAGCAATATAGAAATAATTCTACAATGCATACTTGTGCGAGGCTGTATTTTTGTTAGAACTTCTTCATATGGTGTATTAAGTTAATGGGAGTTGGATGGTGAATATACATCATCACTACCAATAGGGCATGTTCACATAAAGGTGTGAAGAATGTGCCCAAATGACCTCATCATTAGAGGATTCTGCAAATTGCTTAGCCAATATGAGTAGCCACTGTTGGGGTAGCCTTAAAAAAAGGTAAAGGACCCCTGGCAGTTAAGTCCAGTCACAGATGACTCTGGGGTTGCGGCGCTCATCTCGATTTACAGGCCGAGGGAGCTGGTGTTTGTCATCAGACAGTTTTTCTGGGTCATGTGGCCAGCATGACTAAGCCACTTCTGGTGCAACGGAACACCGAAACCAGAGCAGCACACGGAAACGTCATTTACCTTCCCGCCGGAGCGGTACCTATGTATCTACTTGCACTTTTTTGCATGCTTTTGAACTGCTAGGTTGGCAGGAGCTGGGACCAAGCAACGGGAGCTCACCTGTCGCAGGGATTCAAACTGCTGACCTTCTGATCAGCAAGCCCAAGAGGCTCAGTGGTTTAGACCACAGCCCCACCCACGTCCCAGGCTAGCCTTAGTTCTCCTCTTTTTCACTGTCAGTAGTACCTCTTCACTAGAGCAGATTGGGGCAGATGAGAGAAGGAAATATCAGTGCAGGCTGCTGGCTGATCTCCTTGCATATTTACAGAGGACAGGTGAATATCAGTGGCAACAAGAAGAGGAGGCAGTGGGGGCACTCTTGGCATGTGGACCTTAGGAGATGCTTGGCAATACTGACTCTTGGTCCTGACTTTGATATGGTGTGTGTATGAGAGATAAAAGTGCTGCTATATATTGTTTTGACAGAGGGAGAGGAGTTGGTATTCACAGCATCCCAACCCATGAGAAATTATTTTATAATTTTTCCATTCTGTTTCTTTTCTCATAAATTAATAGAGAATGTTTGGGGCAGGCGGAATGCAGTATTGTTTTTTTGATACAGCATTAATTCAAATTCTCTGCCATCTCCATCTCTATGTAGAGATGTATCAGTTATTTGATTTTCACAATTCATAATGTGACTTCAGTTGTACTCCGTGGGCTGGTTTCCTCAAGCAACCGGCTCTGTACAATTGAGGCCAATATTATTATCCCCTCTGTTATGTACTGAGTTGAATAGGATCCAAAATGCAGCAGTCTGATTGGTCCTAGAACAATAGGATTCAGAATGCAGCAGTCTGATTGGTCCTAGAACAATGCAGCAGTATGATTGCTCCGCAGGAGCCACCCAATCCAGCTCCAGGTGGAAGTGAATCCACAACCTGATTGGCCTACAGGAGAATCCCGGAATTAGCCAATCACGTGCAGCCCATTGTGTAAATAATGTATATAAAGCAGATATTGTGGGGGAACTTCCATTCCTCCTCACCACTATGAGCTGAATAAAGGGCATGAAATCCACTCTCGACTCTGAGTATATTTCACCCACATTTCAAATCAGGGCTGAGTCTGAGAGGATTGTGGCTTGCCAAAGCCCATCCCGTCAGTTCATAGCTGAGGTGAGCTCTGAAGTCAAGAGCAAGTCAGCGAAGTATGCATAGTGAATGAGAAGAGAGGGTCCCAACATTTCTTCTGGAATGCGGGGAGGGTGAAAGTAAAGAGGAACAAACAAAAACAGGAATGTGCATTAATACACACCTAAACAATGGAACTCCTTCACACTAGATGAGACTAAGACCTTAAAATAAATCACAGAATCATAGGTTTGATGGTCCACTAAAAATTGACCAGTCTACCTATGAATCACAGTTTGTTTTCTGCCTACCACTGCTTTACAGTATTACTGAGACAATAAATATGAAATGCTTTGAGCCCTTAGACAATGATTTCTTTTTATTATTACCTTGGGTCAGAATGGGAGCCTTGAGAGAATTGTTGGCTAAATATAATAAACCTATAGGCTATCTACTGCAGCCACCTGCCCTACAAGCAAAACAAATGGCAAGCAAACATTTTCTATGGAGAATGTGAAGGTCCACAATTATCTTAAGCATCACATTAAAACCGCTATTGATTCAGTTCATGGATAAAAATCCCCAGCTTCTGAGCAGAAACCAGATGGAAGTTAAGAATACAGCTATCCCCTGGGCAGGTTGCTGCTTAATTGCCCACCATGAGGTTTCATACACTTCATGTGAAATATCTGGATACTCAGCTAGATGGACCATTGGATTGATTGGATATGACAATCTCCATATTCAAACGACTTGAAATGAATGCTAATTACAAAATTACTAAGCATTCTAAATTCCGATTCAAAAATATGAAAGGTGTCTCACAAATCCTAACATCCTCATCTGTTGCTGGCACCAAAATAAAGGCATTATATAAAAACAAAACAGCAACCCACCAACAAATGAGAAGCATTAACCATTTAATTTTGCTTTTGTGTAAGGCAATATATTAATCGCTCTCTGGTACCAGAGAAGCTAAACAGAAGAGCTATCTGAAAGTTCCATTGGGGCAGATATGTGCTAATATGACAGAACTGGAGGCAGTAAATGGTTAATGTGCTCTTGTGCATTATGAACCAAAAAACACTATTATAAGATATAATAGAAATAGGAAAATACATAGAAGAAAATAGAATTAACAGCATATCGGAGGAGGAAAGAAGCCTATTAAATAAACCCATAAAAGTAGAGGAAATCCAGGAGGCGATAAAGAAGACGAAACTGGGGAAAGTGCCGGGGCCAGATGGCCTATCGGCCAAGTATTACAAAGTCTTAGAAGAACTTTTAACACCGGTGCTCTGTGAAGTAATGAATGAGATTCTAAGAGGAGGAAGAATACCAGCGTCCTGGAAAGAAGCACATATTACGCTAATACCGAAACCTGACTCAGATAAACTTAACATCAAAAACTACAGACTGATTTCATTATTAAATAATGATTATAAGATCTTCGCAGATGTAATGGCGAGTCGACTTAAAAAGTGCTTAGCTAAACTCATTCACAATGATCAAGCTGGTTTTTTACCTAATAGGCAAATAAAAGACAACATAAGACATACAATAAACCTTTTTGAATACTTAGAATGGAAAAATGAAATTCCCGCGGTATTAATGTTCATTGACGCCGAAAAGGCTTTTGACAATGTATCCTGGCTTTTTCTAATAAAATGTTTGGAAATGACAGGGATAGAGGGCACATTCCTGGAAGGAATAAAAGCAGTTTACTCACAACAAAGCGCTAAATTAATTATCAACAATAACTTAACAGAATCCTTTGAAATTTCAAAGGGTACAAGACAGGGGTGCCCTCTATCACCTCTTTTGTTTATTTTGGTGTTGGAAATAATCACAAATAAGATAAGGAAAACTTCAGAGATATGCGGTATAAGAATTGGAGTGAAAGAATACAAATTAAAAGCATATGCCAATGATCTTATGTTGTCGCTGGAAGACCCCAAAAAAAGTGTCGGCAAAGTGTTAGATTTGCTAGAAGAATTTGGAAAATTATCCGGCTTTAAATTAAATAGAGTAAAAACTAAAATGATGACCAAAAATATGTCAGAAGAGGTAAAAAACCAACTTGAATCACAGACGGGGATTAAAGCAACTAGAAAAATAAAATACCTCGAAATTTGGCTAACGACGAAGAATATAAATTTAATGGAAGACAACTACACAAACACCTGGAAAGAAATAAAGAAAGACCTGGACACCTGGAACAGAATAAAGCTATCCTGGTTGGGAAGAATGGCAGCAATTAAGATGAGTTTATTACCGAGATTGCTGCTTTTATTTCAAAATTTACCGATAATCAGGGGAACCTCAGTTTTTAAAGATTGGCAGAAAATACTCTCCAAATTTATTTGGCAAGGAAAAAGGCCAAGAATTAGATTCAAATTACTTACAGATCAAAGAGACAGGGGAGGATTTGCAGTTCCAAATTTAAAGTTGTATTATGAAGCTTCCTGCCTTTGTTGGGTTAAAGATTGGATTGTCATCAAAAACACAGACCTATTAGACTTAGAAGGATTCAATATAAGATTTGGTTGGCACGCTTATTTGTGGCGCAATAAGGAAAAGGTCCACAAAGGATTTTCTAATCATATTATTAGAGGGCCACTGTTGGAAGTATGGGAGAGAAACAAAAAATTACTGGAAAAAAATACCCCTTGGTGGTTATCACCCATCGATATATTGACAATAAAAAAAACAAACATTGAAGGAGAAAGATGGACATATGAAGATTTGCTAGTAAAAACAGAAAATGGATGGAAGATTAGGACATATGAAGAGGTAAAGAATAAACTGACAGGTTGGATCCAATTTCACCAAATTAATGCTATGTGGACTGAGGACAAAAAGAACGGGATGAATGATAAAAAATCCAGATTCCAGGTAGAAATATTAGAAAGCAAATCAAAACTTCTATCAAAAATGTACAGCCAGTTGCTTGAATGGGACACCAAGGATGAGGAAATAAAGGAAGTAATGGTGAAATGGGCAATAGACATTGGATACAACATAGAATTTGATAAGTGGAAGAAGCTCTGGAACAAAGGTATGAAATTCTCGGCATGTACAACACTTAGAGAGAATATGTATAAAATGATGTACAGGTGGTACATTACGCCTGTAAAATTAGATAAAATGTACAAAACCGGGGACAAATTATGTTGGAAATGTAAGATCAAGGAAGGCAATTTCTATCACATGTAGTGGTCGTGTGAGGTAATTAGAAAGTTTTGGGAATCTATTTACAATGAACTAAAAAAAATATTTAAATATACCTTCACAAAAAAAACCCGAGGCCTTCCTCTTGGGGATAATTGGAGAAGAAATTAAAAAGGAAGACCAAACACTTTTCCAGTACGCAACAGTGGCTGCTAGAACACTAATAGCACAAAATTGGAAGACAGCAAAAATCCCAACTATAAATGAGTGGCAATCTAAACTATTTGACTATATAGAGTTGGCAAAAATGACACAGAAAATAAGAAATCAAAATGGTACAAAGTTTAATAATGAATGGAACAAATTTATGACATATATTGAAACAGATGTAAAAAACCTAAAAATCACAGTAGGCTCGATACAACGCTTGTGACGTAAAGAGTTTTAAGAAAACGAAACTGCAGATAGTAAATTTATTGTAATATATTCCAAAACCGAGTTGAAGGGAAGTCAATTATTGTTATGTGATTTAGTTATCTAATTACTGTAAGTTTAATTTGTTTGTATCTTATGTTATGTACTGTTTTTCCTTTTTTTGTTTTTTTTCTCTTTACTTTTTCGTGTTCTGTTTGCCTTTTTTGTTGTTTTAATGTTTGGTGTTGTATAATGAAACCAATAAAAGTTATTTTTTAAAAAAATGAACCAAAAAACACATACGGTACATGGAGACTAAAAAGCCTGGGATTAAGACTGCTACCTTTTGAACTGAACCAATTGCTCATCCATACTTCCAATTGTCCTGTATCTAGAAAGCATGGGTCTAAGAGGTCTTCCAGTTGTCACTTGCTTTTTACATACAGGACCTAGGACATTTGTCAGACTACTTCACTCAGGAAAACATGTTGTTTACCGTTGACTTGGAACAAACGTCAATCCAACAAACAAACAAAAAGACTTTTTTCTAAGTAACTAAGCCCATACTGAATCCAGAGCAGGAGGCGGCCAGTGCAAGTTAATGTATCCTCAACGGCTCCGCTCCTCAAAGGAGATCCTACTGCAGACAGACACCAATGGTGGACTTCGGTAATCTTTTGTAATGCACAGTGCATTCTTCCATACAAAAAGGTGCCATACTCACCATGAGGTTGTTATAGTAAGTGGCAAACTTTTAACCAGCGCTTTTCTGCATACCCAAGAAAAAAGCACTGCGTGGGACCTAAAATTTGGTGCCTCCAAATGGATCTTCTCAATTATGGATCTTATCTTCTCAGTTTTGCAACCCCTCAGCTCAGTGCCCTAAATCCAGTGCTGCGGATGTACACTTTGTCGATCACACCCCTCCTCCCTTCTTCCCGAGTCACAGACACACCAATACCTTTGGACTGGAATGGCAAAATGACCTTGCCCCTTGTTTCTTGTTTCTGTCCTTGGTGCCGCCTAACTCTCTTTCAGGAGAATTCCCATCTACGCATCATTTTCTCAAATGGTTTGGAATAAGAGGTGTACCTAAATTTCACATACAGATTTAATGCTGAGTTTGCTGCTAACTATCTGAAGAATGTTGAGGATGGCAAGTGATTTTGAGAGGAATAGTGTGATGATTCTGAGAGGGGAAATAATTTCTGTCAAAAGTCACAGTGTGTTGCTTAAACTAAATTTTTGAAACACACTGTGATGTTGCTGTTTAGATGAAACAGCTGACAATTTTGTGGTAAGATTACATTTTTATATATAAACTTTGCATTTTATTTTATTTTAGAGCATTCTTCTGGGGAATCCAAACCAGTATTTTGTTCAGGCTCAAAGCTCTATTTTGCTTTAGTTTTAAGGTACTCTCTGGTGCAACAGATATCTAGTAGTTTTTTTTTTCTTTTCCCCCCGACCTATATATTTCTAAAGTTTTTATTTTGGGGAAAAAAATTTGGTAAAAGATAGAGGAGGTACATTTCCACATGTTTGCAATTGCAAATGATCTTTGGCAATGATAAAGTGTCTCATACAGAACTGATTGCCTTTTTTGTCACAGACACCAGGGGATACTTTCTGCTCTCAAGCTTCTATTACAGTTATGAAAAATGTGTCAATAACTGGAAACTGTGTCCTTTTATACATGGATGCCAATATCTAAGTAGTTTGAGCAATGGATTCATCATAATCAGATGGCACTTCTGAGACTTTGAAAAGCTTGACACTTTATTCAACCCAAATGAAAAATGTTTCAGAGCTCATCATATTAATATTAATAACCCAATGTCCTTTGCACATTGCTCTGTAGACAATACCATTTACTATGCACTGGGTTTCCCCCCCATTACCCTTTGTGGGTAATTTAAATAAAACCATTACAATAGGGTGAAGGTCCACACTAAAACCATTCTGTGCAAGAAACCTTTAAGTTTGATATGCCAGGTCACCTTTACTTGACTCATTGCAATTGGGACTGATTGGGCAATGGGATTTTGACATGCATTTTAAATTAGTAACACGGATAAATACTGGGCCCTGTGCTGTAGCTAACAATATATTTGTAGGGTTACTTGTGCTTCTGTAGTTGCTATGGAGCTGAGGTGCCTTGACTTACTCTTCAGAATCCTGACTTCTCTGGTTCAACTGCAATGTGACATGTTTAAATCTGGAAGTGCACAAGCATGAAGTGTGGGAATGTTAAGTATAGTAGAAAATGATATATTGAATAAGTATTATCTTTCCTTTCATTCACGCTAGTGAGTGATGGAGCAGAGCAGATTCCCCTCAATATAGCTGGAAGCTAGTTTGCAGATTCGTTTGAATCTCTTAGTTAAGATTATTCTCCTGGTGTCCTCTTTAAGGTAAAGGCAAAGGACCCCTGACAGTTAAGTTCAGTCACGAATGACTCTGGGGTTGCGGCGCTCATCTCGCTTTACTGGCCGAGGGAGCCGACATTCGCCCACAGACAGTTTTTCCGGGTCATGTGGCCAACATGACTAAGCCACTTCTGGCAAGACCAGAGCGACACACAGAAACACTGTTTACCTTCCCGCTGGAGCAGTACCTATTTATCTACTTGCACTTTGACGTGCTTTCTAACTGCTAGGTTGGCAGGAGCTGGGACCAAGCAATGGGAGCTCACCCCAACACGGGGATTCGAACAGCCAACCTTCCGATCGGCAAGCCCTAGACTCAGTGGTTTAGACCAGTGCCACCCACGCTGTCCCCTTTAATCCCCCTTAAAAAGAATAAAGACAAGAGTCTTTCTGAGTAAACAAAAAGTTTACTCACATTTCAGTTCATGATTTGATCCCTGAAAGACAGGCTTTACTTAGTAGTTACACAATAAACTTTGAGTTTGTCTCATAGGGAGACTTATGTGCTGCTGACTGAGAGCCAGCAGACAGCAAAATTATATTAAGACAACAAAATGGCTGCAGGAGAGCAGCATGGCAGCAAGAGATAGAACACTGGAACAAGACAACAAGACAACTCATTACTAGACTGAGAAAATGGCTGCATGACTTGCCTCTTTTATGGAGTCAGTCTAGGCCATGCCCATCACCCAGATCACATGGAGGGGAAGGATGTTCCAGAGCAGTGGAACAGGAATTTGCACTGACCGGATGTCCCCCTGCATGTGCCCACTCTAGGGAAATAAGGAATGTTGCATTTGACGGCACCAATGGATTACATCCCACTTGAAAGATATGGAAGAAACATGAGTAGGCACAGGGGCATTATCCAAGGGTAGAAGCAGTCAGACAAAGGGGAGGAATAATCAGCAGTTATGTGGCACCATTGCTAAGTGAGGAAGAAAAGAGAATAAAAGCCCACAGAAATGATAGAACTCATTACCCTAACATGGAATGCTTCCTGGAAATCGGCAGGAGGAAAACAAACTTGTCTGCATAGAGTTTAAGTTGCATTAACGCTTGATGAAGGCCAAAGAAAGCTATCTGTGCTTGCTTGCATGTTATGAACAGCAGCACCTTTTATTAGACAGGGCTTGCTTCCATATGCAATCTTCCTATCTTTTTCTTCCTTTTTTCAGTGCTTGTGGGGTAACAGCCACAAGACTCTCAGGGCTGAACTGCACCTTGACAAGCTGAATGGAACCAATGAATCATGTACGGCAGCCCTCCAGTGGCTTAGTAAAACTTCAGGTTTTGCTGCTAGCCATAGACTGGAAAAATCTCTGCGTGCATGCATGTGTTGAGAAATGCTTGGCAGGCTTTAGCACATAGCTGGTGAGCTGGGTTTGTCACGGTGGATCAGATATTATGCAAATTTGACCTTGGTGGAAGAATTTGTGGCTGTTGGTTGCTGACATCTGCATGGACTCATCAGCTATCATTATCCCTGCTACTTTGCCTGACCTCAATATCTGCTTGATAACAATGCTGCTCTTAGACTACCCATTATAGCAAATACTCCATACCCTCCAGCATTTCTCCTATGAAAATAGGGATGCCCTGTTCCATAACTACTACTACTACTTTATTATTTATACCCTGCCCATCTGACGGGGTTGCCTCTGCGCAACTTCCAACATTTATAAAAAATAAAACATCAAAACTTTTTAAAAAACAATAACAAAAAACCCTTCCCTACACAGGGCTGCCTCCAGATGTCTTCTAAAGGTTGTATAGTTACTTATCTCCTTGGCTCGGGGTTCCATACCCTCCAACATTTCTCTGATGAAAACAGGGATTTCTTAAGGAAAAGTGGGGCATTCTAGGATCAAATCAGAAACCAGGACGGGTTCTGTAAATCTGGGACTGTCCCTGGAAAATAGGGAGACTTGGAGGGTCTGATAGCCACCACCTCAAATATAACTCACCAATCACTAATTTCACATCTGCAGCTAAATATTCTTTGCATCATTCAGAAAACTTACTCGGGGGTAGGTAGGTGTCTTGGATCAGTCTGTCATTTGGGGCTAGATTTATTGTGACTTGTCATTTTGTTCTTATTATAATGCAGCACGGGGCGAAGAATCCCCAGCAAACATTTCCCCTCTTGGAATTACATCGTTAAATTATTGAAGGTGCTTGAACTTCTTTTCTCCGCAACCCCCCCCCCCCAAGAATTTAAGCATATTTGGAAATGGAAGGAAGGCCCGCCAAGCCTATTTATATTCCGTAGACTATTATGCAATTTGTCAATGTCAGCATTTATGCACTATATTCACAGATGCTTCTGTGTCATTATGCTTTTAAAGATTGCATTATGTTGCAGTGTGTTGAGTTTCCTCAAGCAAAAAATAGGATGGCTTTCTGTACACTTGGTAGAAGTGTTTGGGTTTTTTTTTACTTTTTGAGAATATCATTTCTTTCTCTCTGCTATTTCTTTCTCTCTGCTATACCCTCCCCCCTCCCTTGGTTGCTACACAACCTTAGCAAAATTGTTGATCTGGCTAGTAGGATACACACACATACGCTAAACTAATAATAATAATAATAATAATAATAATAATAATAATAATAATAATAATAGAATAGATAGCCATTCAACTTATAGCTTTTATAAAGCTTCCTGTTTGTCAGGTTGTCTCATTTATAGATTTGCCACCGCATTCACATTCAAAGTAAATGAAATTCATAGCAGCTCAGATGCTTCTGCTTATTAACGAGGCAACACTTAAGCAGTTTTAAAAGGAAGATGGAAAAGAACATTTAAAAGACAGGTTAAAAGTTTCAGGGGATTTCACACATCTTTAGTCTGCCGCAAAATTCCACTTCAAGCATGTTTTGAAATGTAGTTGGAGGATCACGGCTAGATGAAACACCCATGGATTATTATTGGAACCTGTCACAGAAAGGACAGGACAGAATGTTAGACACTCTTTGGGTAGTGCCACCATAATTTCTCTTTTTATCCTGCCTATTTTGGGGCAAGAAAGAGAACAAGATTTAAGGTAGTCATAGTGATCTGAGAAGAGAAAATGCTTTTGTAGGACCCCTACCTTCGGGGGGGGGGGGGGCACAGCATGATATGCAAGCTGCAATTCACACTTTCTTTCCATGACAGCTTAGAGCAGGCATAGGCAAACTTGGCCCTCCATATGTTTTGGGACTACAACTCCCATGATCCCTAGCTAACAGGGGCAGTGATCAGGGATGATGGGAGTTGTAGTCCCAAAACATCTGGAGGGCTGAGTTTGCCTATGCCTGGCTTAGAGAATGGACAAGTTATCCAGGCAATGGGAGGAGACCAGATCCTGTGGCTAGGCACTTAACCAGCTCCAGAGTTCAAATGTGAGGGGGTGGAGAGGCTGCTGTCTCATTTTTCTTGTATTGCCAGATGGCAATTATGCTGAAACACTGGGGAAGCATCACAGCACAACTAAAAGTGGACTGGTGTGTGGATGAACCAGTATAAATCCACCATTAGGCACTATCATTGCATCAACGGCATGTTGTCGAATACACCCAACAAAAACCCAGTCTGCAGGGGGCCAAAGGCACATGTTGCTTACATCTAAGTACTCATGGGCTCTCTGTCTTGCAGTCATGTATTTCCTAGAATTGTAGAGTTGGAACGGACCATGAGGGTCATTTTGTCCAACCAGCTGCAATGCAGGAATCTTTTGACCAACATGGGGCTTGAACCCAAGACCCTAGGATTAAGAGTCTTATGCTCTACCAACTGAACTTGACTGTCAGGCTTCGGGGAATCCTATCCCTTCCACAATGGCAGTAAAGAAGCAAAGAGAAAATGAGAAGAGTTCTTACCAATTAGTTTATTCAATAATCACAGCAAGAGACAAAGGAATGCAGTCTCTCTAAATAATGGCATTGATCCAAGTAAAGTCCACCCCCTACGTCCCTCCTATTCTATGTCACTCTTGCATCAGCTAATCTGAGATTTCTGCCTCTGCGCCTTCTGTTCGACTACCCTCAATGCTCACCTAGTCCTGGAAGGTGGTGGGGTCAGGAATGCTCTCCAAAGACCCTGAGTCTGTTAGTTGTCTCTCCCCCGGTGTTACTTCTTCCTGCTGTTCCTCTTCCAATATTTCCCAGCTTCTCACCTCTGCAGCCTCTGAACTATGCCCTTCTGCAAACCACTGATCTAAATCTATACTGTCCTCCTGTTCTCAGGAAGGTTTAGGAGAAGGGGAGCACCATTCCTCCTCAGTCCAGTATACTGATATCCTGCATATTGATCCAGTACAATTTAGGGAGTTCAAGTCAATTGGATCTCTTTCTCACCCACAGCTCTATGTCAACATGCATTCTTTCCCTCTCTTTCTTTTGGTCTTTCCTTGTTGTCATCAAATATCAGCAGGTTGATGTGGTTAGCCTTTGTTTCCTCAATGCTGTAGGTGTCATTTGCCATATTGCTAATTGAGGCAATGTTTGTCAAGGGAAGCCCATAGACTTTATGCCACTCTCTTCCCATCCTACAATCCTTATTACATGAGCAGAGTGACAGAATGCCAATAACAATAGAGCACTCCCAATAATAACTGAATGCTCATAATTTATTGTGTTTTTTATGTGCTTTGTGCTGCTGGTTGTCTAGCCTTCCTTTTTCAGCAGTTTGTGAATGAAAAGGAGGTCCGGATGTAGTCTGTGCATATCAAAAAGTTTGCATTATGTTGTTTGCATGGCATGTTACAAACCTAAATCCTGATCCGTGTATTTATTTGCAAACCAGTTAACCATGGTCCATTTGCATGGTAATAGCTTTGCATGTTGGGATTGTGGGGCATGTGAAACCTAAAAAATCTTGGCTTGGCATTTGTTCAAGTATTTCACTATATGCCCAACCAGCAATAGCTTCCACATTTACCATGTAACTGTGGGAACTAGAAAGACAGTTACATTACTTGTCGTCTGATATGAAGCAAAGGTCCTAGGTGTGTCTAAGGGAGCTTGAGTAAGACTACACAAAGTAGAGGAAGTTAGCATATTTGAAGAGAGAAAGGCTAGCCTCTAGTCCAAGTGTGACTATTGGGACCACAAAGAAGGCTTCAGGAAGAGTAAGGTAAAGGTAAAGGGACCCCTGACTGTTAGGTCCATTTGTGGATGACTCTGGGCTTGCGGTGCTCATCTCGTTTTACTGGCATGACTAAATCGCTTCTGGCGAACCAAAGCAGCACGGAAATGCGGTCTACCTTCCTGCCGGAGCTGTACCTATTTATCTGCTTGCACTTGACGTGCTTTTGAACTGCTAGGTGGGCAGGAGCTGGGACCAAGCAATGGGAGCTCACCCTGTCGTGGGGATTCAAACCGCCGACCTTCTGATCAGCGCCCCTTTTAGGAAGAGAAGAGAGGGGATAACATATTTGGAAGTGGGAGGCACAGATAGCAGTGAGAATCTGGATAAAAAAATGAGAATAGGGGAATAAGGAAGACATAAGCAACCTGCTTCACGCTTCTCCTAACAGCAACCCATCAAAAATGGTGTGCCTCCTTCCTGGCAGGATACATATATAATATGTAATTAATTTATGGATTTCACTGCTACAATATATTGCAGATGCTCTTTCCCCATCAAACCAAAATTTAATAAAGGGATTGGACAAATTCATGTCAAATATGAATGGCTACTAGGCGTGCACAGACAATCCCCAGGAATGTAGCTCACTCCCACCTGCCCCACACTGCAGTTCCCTTACATTGGAGTTACCTTACATACTAAAAATGAACTCAATTCTCCAACCCTGGATTCTTATGTAGCCAAAACAGCAGCCATCCACATACAAATGTACAAAGTTATGCTAAATCTTAAGATTTAAAAAGGTGGGCAGTTCAGTAGAATGGAACATTGATTGACTGTGCATGAGGTTGGGGAATAAGAGAAATAAGAGAAAACTAGATTTTGGTAGAATGAAGTATCTTGGATGAAGGGATGAATAGAGCCCTGAACAGGCAGGAATCTGTTGCAGGTTTAACTTTTCATAATTGAATCACAAACAGGTTCCAACATTTACCTCTGAACCAAACATGGAAATGGCACACAAAAGCACTGCCATTTCTTTCCCATTCTTCTGATCTTTGCAACTCAAGCCACCGCAAAGAAGAGGCTCGTATTCAAGATTTCTGCTAATTAAAAACAGTTGGACACCAAGAACAACAAACAAAAGTCTTGAGGGGAAAACCTGCAGCTGCGACATCTTGACACTATGCCTATTTTGCAAATCACATTTATCTGTCCAAAAGTGGAATTATGAGGGTAACCAGAGAACAGGACTTGCAATGTTGATTTCAAAGCCATGCTTGGAGGCTGGAGATGCTCATTTCCCAGAGCAGCATTTGCCCATGTCGGTGTCAGGGCTCAACAATATGGAACCAGGAACCAGACCACAAAAGAGGTGCAAGAACATTTTACTGACTGTAGATACAATGGTACCTCGGGTTACATACGCTTTAGGTTACACACACTTCAGGTTACAGTTTCCGCTAACCCAGAAATAGTACCTCGGGTTAAGAACTTTGATTCAGGATGAGAACAGAAATCATGCTCCAGCAGCGCGGCGGCAGCAGAAGGCCCCATTAGCTAATGTGGTGCTTCAGGTTAAGAACAGTTTCAGGTTAAGAACACACCTCCAGAACGAATTAAGTACTTAACCCGAGGTACCACTGTACAATGCATTTACTAACATGTAATGCAAGTATGTACAGACAAAAGTAAGTATTTATTCACACCACATATGTTAACTTACAGATTTCATTTTACAAGATGTAATGACCACCACCATCCTTATCCAATAATGATAAGGCGGTCGGTGGCTAACAGCCACATTAACTATGTTCTCCCTCAATTGTTGGATGTATTATGCTTCTAAATGCCAGTTGCTGGTGATCACAAATGGGGAGTGTACATGTGGGCATCTCATAGTCATCTGGTTTGCTACTGTGAGAACAGGATGCTGGACGAGAAGGGCCTTTGGACTGACCTATCAGGGTTCTCTTTTGTTCTTTCATTTGCCCACAAGGTTCCAGCCATACATAACTAGGGTTAAAATTACAGCATAAATTAGACTTGCTGTAACCTAACTTGATTCTCATCAGTAAAGAAGGATGAGCGGTCCTCAAGTCTTCAGTTGAAAGTGAGATTTGGACCTTTTCCAATCAGTTCAAAGCAAGGGCTCACTGATGGATCAGGTAGATCATAACAACAACAAAAAATTCTCTTCCAGTAGCACCTTAAAGACCAACTAAGTTAGTTCTTGGTATGAGCTTTCGTGTGCATGCACACTTCTTCAGATACACCCTGAATGCACACGAAAGCTCATACCAAGAACTAACTTAGTTGGTCTTTAAGGTGCTACTGGAAGAGAATTTTTTTTTTGTTTTGACTATGGCAGACCAACACGGCTACCTATCTGTAACAGGTAGATCATGACATAGACAGGCAGCTAAAGAACCTAAATGTCTTAAATCAACACAACTGGAGCTAATTGTGTTAGAATATTCTTATTTAGACCTGTCCCTCTTTTAACACTATTCTTTGTTAAAGTCAGTGTACAGAGTCACAGGCTACTCCTAATAGGTTTACCAAAGTTCAGGAACTGTAAGGGACTGGCTGGATGAAGAAGAAAGGTGGGAGGCACCAGCTGGGGAACCCCCAAGGGAAACCTCAGAGGAGGAAGGCTCAGAGCCAGGAGATTGGTGGTGGGGCACAGAAAAGAGGTCAAGGGGGGAAGAGTGGGAGTTGTTGGATGCTGAAGGGGCAACAGGATTTGGTGAACAGGGAGAGCCTGTGACAGGAAGCAGTTCCAACTTAGAGGTTGAAGCAGAGGAGGGGCAAAAGACTTCAAAAGAGGAGGCTGCCTGCCTCTCCTACTATGGCAAGCTCCCCTCCTGCAGAGTGATGCATTGAGCGGAACAGAAATTAAAGATGTGGGAGATTATTTATAATGAAATGAAAAAGGTATTTAAGTATACTTTCGTGAAGAAACCAGAGGCCTTTCTCCTGGGCATAGTCGGCCAATTGGTGCCAAAGAAGGATAGAACTTTTTTTATGTACGCTACAGCAGCAGCAAGAATACTCATTGCAAAGTATTGGAAGACACAAGAATTACCCACCTTGGAAGAATGGCAGATGCAAGTAATCGACTATATGGAAATGGCTGAGATGACTGGCAGAATCCGAGACCAGGGAGAAGAGTTGGTGGAAGAAGATTGGAGGAAATTTAAAACTTATTTACAGAAGTATTGTAAAATGTATGACTGCTGATGACATTGAATTAAAATGAAGGGGTTCTAGTAATAAGAGATAAAAATTTGAAATTTGGGAGGTAAAATAAATAAGGATAAAGTAGTAGGATACGAATTTGCTGAACTAATTGTTAAAAAGGGATATAAAAAAGGGAGGCGTGAGGAAGTCAGGAAAATAAGTTAAATTGAAGATGAATAATTGGAAAAGAGTGATCTGTGTTTTTCTTATTCGACTTTTTGAGTGTTGATTGTCTTTTTTTGTTTTCTTGTTAAATGTTTGTATTTTATGTATTGTGAAAGTTTGTATTGTTGTGTTTTATATTTTCTTTGTGTTTTTATTGTTCTACTTTTTTATTGTTAAACTTAATAAAATATTATTATTATTATTTTAAAAAAAGAAATTAAAGATGTCCAGGCACAGTTTGAAACTGCTTGGGAAACATGCAGGAGAGGAGGAACCTGAGAGTGTGTTGATGGTGGGAATCATCAGTCCTGGCCACTGTTCTATAGGGGCAAGACTTACTGAGAAGCGTGGCTGAGTTGCATGCCATTCCTTTGAATAAAGATTTAACTTCTCTTACAAACTCTCCTCCTTGCTTGCTGACCTGCAGTCTGACTCCAGCCCTTACAGCAACATATCCAGGAACTAAAATTATATTTAGATCTTATCTACTATGATTCATTAAAATATTTGTGCATCATGTGTAATCAGATCTCTAAGCAATTTACAACAGACTAGAATACAAAATAATATACAGTGGTACCTCGGGTTACAGACGCTTCAGGTTACAAACTCCGCTAACCCAGAAATAGTACCTCGGGTTAAAAACTTTGCTTCAGGATGAGAACAGAAATCGTGCTCCGGCAGTGCAGCGCTGGGGGGCCCCATTAGCTAAAGTGGTGCTTCAGGTTAAGAACGGTTTCAGGTTAAGAACGGACCTCTGGAACAAATTAAGTTCTTAACCCAAGGTACCACTGTACATCATAGATAAAACGAAACAGTATTAAGAGTGGCCAGATGAAAATTGACATTCCTAAAATGCTTGCTGGCTTTAGAATGTCTTCATGGCATGTTGTAGCTCATACAGTGCCAGCATCTGCCTCGCCTGCACTGGGGGGTGGGGGGGTGAGATGTTCCATAATACTGTGACTGCTGTGCTGAATGCTCTGAGCATAGAGAAATCTGATTTATGGAGCACAGCCTCCAAAAGCACAGCCCCTGTTGTTCTCAGAGATCTAGCTGGTCTATAAGGAGTGAGACACTCTAAGGTATCTGCTCCCAAGTTCTTTGGGGGCATTGTACACTAGTAACAAATGGTCCATAGCATATAGGCAGCTAGTGTGGTTCTCAAAGCAGGGTTGTTACGGATTGCTTGGAGGTAATTGAGCCACTGCATTCTGCACCACCTGAAGCTTCTGCACCACCTGAACCTGAGGATAGCTCCACATGCAGTACATTGCAGTAATCAAGTCTATCAAGATGAAGCTCTCCTGGTCTTGAAATGGCCTGTAAACTGTCTCACTAACCCAAGCTGCTGAAAGGCACCTCTTGCCCCTGAATACACATATGTTGGATCTAGGATCCCCTGCAGTCTATGAAGTTGTACTTATAGGGAATGCAATTCCATCCAGAACAGATAAGTAACCAGTCTACCAGACCTGGGAACTACTCACTTACTCTGCTTCAGTCTTGCCAGGATTCAAGCTCAGCTTTTTGGTCCATAGCCAGGCCACCACTGAGTCCAGGCACAGATCCAGGGCTTGCATAGCCTCTCCTGATTTAGCTGTTACAGCAAAATAGAGCCGAGTGCCATCAGTATGATGATGACACCTTGCTTCAAATCCCCTAATGACCACTTGCAACCACTTCATATAAAAGCTCAGTAATACTGAGACAAAATGGATATCAAACAATGTCTTGAGACAATTCTATTCTCTTAGTAATATCCCATTCCACCTCCCCATGGACTTGTTTTGTTTTTTTGGCTTCTTACTCAAGCCTCTGCTAATGTCACTAGTATCTAACGTCATGAGCATTTGTCTAATAATAATAATAATAATAATAATAATAAATTTTATTTATATCCCGCCCTCCCCAGCCGAAGCCGGGCTCAGGGCGGCTAACAACAATAAAACAATACAAAAGTACAACACAAACAACACTCTAAAATCATTCATTATAAAATTAATTAAATTCAAGCCACTGGCCACCATTGGGCCAGAGCTCCGCGAAGATTGCCGAGGGAGGGAGTCAGGCTGTGCCCTGGCCAAAGGCTTGGCGGAACAGTTCTATCTTGCAGGCCCTGCGGAAAGATGTCAAGTCCTGCAGGGCCCTAGTCTCTTGTGACAGAGTGTTCCACCAGGTCCACCAGGTCGGAGCCACAGCCGAAAAAGCCCTGGCTCTAGTTGAGGCCAGCCTAACTTCTCTGTGGCCTGGGACCTTCAAGATGTTTTTATTTGAAGACCGTAAGTTTCTCTGTGGGGCATACCAGAAGAGGCGGTCCCGTGGGTACGAGGGTCCTAGGCCGTATAGGGCTTTAAAGGTTAAAACCAGCACCTTAAACCTGATCCTGTACTCCACCGGGAGCCAGTGCAGTTGATATAGCACCGGATGAATGTGATCTCGCAGCGAAGACCCCGTAAGGAGTCTCGCTGCAGCATTCTGCACCCGTTGGAGTTTCTGGGTCAGTCTTAAGGGCAGACCCATGTAGAGCGAGTTACAATAATCCAGTCTGGAGGTGACCGTCGCGTGGATCACAGTGGCTAGGTCAGGGCGAGAGAGGTAAGGAGCCAACTGCTTAGCTTGGCGGAGATGGAAAAATGCCGCCTTTGTTATAGCTGCAATCTGCGCCTCCATGGAAATGTCCATCCAACAATGAATACTTTTTGTCTGCCTAAGCTGTGTTAGGAAACCTAAGGCCCAGTACTCTCCCCAAACCATACATTCTCCTCAGGCCCTGTTCCTCACAATCCTGGCTCTGTGTTCTCAATGCTTTTGCCTGGCTGGGATGCATTCTTGAAGTCTTCCGTCTTTATGGCTGGAATGTAGACAGGATTTACGGAAGCTGCCTGGGTTTCTGATCTGATCCTGGAATGTCCCACTTTTCCTTAAGACGTCCCTATTTTTATCAGAGAAATGTTGGAGTGTATGGAGTTGTGTGACTCCTGAGCCAAGGAGATAAGAAACCATACAATCTTTAGAAGACATCTGAAGGCAGCCTGGTATAGGGAAGTGTTTTAGTGTTTAATGTTTTACTATGTTTTTCTACATGCTGGAAGTCACCCAGGGTGGCTGGGGCAACCATTTCAGACATCCCTTTTTTCATCAGAGCAATGTTGGAGATTTTGGACTACTGTGCAAAAGTAGGAATCACATCCTTTGTTATCTTCACTTTTTGCCTCTGTTCGAACCCAACACCAAATGCATCCATTGTGCACGAGGGAATGAAGATATTGGGCTAAAAGGAGTTCCTTGCCTATGCTAGACAATGTACTTCTTTCAGCCAGACCCATTAGAACACTGTCAGCTGTGGAGACCTAGGGCTTCAATATAAAGCTGCCAATAGTGTCAGACTATTAATCCATCTAGTCCAGCAATGTCCAGCCTGACTCTTCAGGGCCTCAGGGAAAGATCTCTTCTAGCTCTGCTGTCTGAGATGCTTAAGTAGTAATGCTTGCCAGAGATGAAAATGAGGACCGCCTTTATGGAGACCATATGCTCCCATGCCCTGTTGCCTACAAAGGAACATGTGAATTGTTCTGTCAGTTTTGTTCCCCTGAAATGCTGACATTTGGTTATATCTATCTATCTGTCTGTCTCACAATACACTGCTCGTAGATGAGCTCAGACAGTACACAGCACCAGCTTAGAAACCGAAGGCAGCCCTTACCGCACGCTGCTATAAATGTGTGCAGTATTCTCTGTGACAATTGCCCTCCAGACATCCAGTAGCGTGAGGGTAAACTGGTTAATCCTGGAGCGACTGACAGTTTATGCTGATATGTTTGTTTCCTATCTGAAGCCATACAAAAGTCAAATAGATCTTTAAGACACATAACAGTGTGCCATAAATAGATCACACTGAGGTGAGGTTGAAGTGTGTGTGTGGGGGGGGTGACTCTGGGGAAATACTCTCAAGAGGAAAAACCTTACAAAAATACTTATAGAGATCAGGCTTTTGGGTAAAGTGGATCCGAGGAATGACTCTCAAGAAAGCTCAAAGGCTTTCTGGGCAAAATACTCATAGGTGAATAATGCTTTCATTCAGCCGTAGTCTGGCTTGCCCAATGTCTCCTTCACCTGCCTCCGTCCCTCTCTTTGGGGAGTTGGTGGAATATGAGGGGAGAAGGGAAAGCATAGGAGGTGCAAGTTTTCTTTGCCCGCCTTCCTCCCCCTCCTTGAATCCTTCCCATAGAATGATTATTTGCAACTACAGATGGCGGTCATTGGTGGTTGAACTCAGGGCTGGCCCAAGACATTTTGGGCACCTGAGGAGAACCACAAAATGGTGTCCACCTCACCCCTGCCAGGCAATAAGGGGTGAATGAAGCTCTACAGCAGGGACAAGGGTGGGAGGAGACCAGCAGCACCTTCTACTCACCAAGATGCCTCTGTAGAGGCAGCAAGGTGGGCAGCTGCCAAGGTGGTGGCAAGTTTGGCCTCCAAGGAACATACAATACCCATCACTGCCATTGCAGCAGCACGATCAGATAGTGCATTATTTGGAGTCCAGATCTGCTCCCTTTGAGGCAATCCTTGCCAAATGGGAGGGGTGGCCCTGAGATATAGTCACCTTAGTCTGATCAGGATCTTGTTTATCGTGTAAATGGTGTTTTGTGACAGATTTAGTAGAGAAACAAATATTTTCTGAATGCTGGACAAATATCCTCCTGGATTAGCACAATTAACAAAGCATTTTTTGCAAACTATTTACACTATTATGCATTTTAATGTTATATTCATTAATCTGTGCGTTTTTATGCATATGGTCCCCTGTATGTGCATTTTTGTATGCATTGGTTGGATGGCCGCATTACAGCAAAGTGTGGATTTTGAAAGTTAGATAGGCTTTGGTTTGTCTATTGGTTCAAGAATCATGAAACAGAACTGAAGTTCTCCTCCATCTGTGGTCTCACACTGCCTTGCTCTGCCAGTGGTAGGGGAGGAGTTTCTCCCCTCTTCTTCTTGGCAGATTTCCTCCGGCCTTCAAATAGAATTTGTTGAACTACGCATATTTGTTTGTCTCCACTATCACTGTCTTCTGCTGCTACACCTAGTAGTAACCTTGCTAGTCGCTGAGCTGCTTGGTTTGTCCTGATCCTCACCAACTTCTTTGCTGGACATTTTGCTGGCATATGGTTAGCCATTGTGAGAAGATGCTGGACTTGATGAGTCACTGGCCTGATTTAGTAGAGTCTTTCTTATGTTCTTATGTTTGCCACCTCCAGCAGATCTAGCAGGCACCTTTGGCCATGTTGCTGAGGGAGGTGAATTTTGGAAGTCACCATTTGGTGCTTTGCAGACAAGTCAAAGTCAGCACAACTGAGCTGGCCTTTTGGCTTGTCCACACTTCCACTTGCTCCATGCCTAGAAAACATGGGTCCAAGTGGTTATGCCTTTGTCCCATTGCTTCCCCCTGCAAAACCCAATTGCTGTTTGTTCTGATTCAGCGCTAAACTGCATTTCTCAGGGGAAAGTGGCAGGGCAAATGGAAGTGTGTTTTCCACCATCACATCAGAAGGGGAGTCTCTCCCCTTTCAGTGTAGGAAAAGTACATAAGGGACAAGAAGTGCCAATCTGTAGCAACTCTAGCTGCTGTATCCAAAATGGTTCACAGTCCAGTCTGAGTCTTGTGAGCTCCAGATGCACTAATCAGATGTTTCAGTGTGTTTCCAATTGTATTTGACAGCCGGGGTCAGAGCAGCTTCCGACAGAAGGACTGAAGCCTCTTTTAAGCGTTGACAGAAGAAATCTCTTTTGTTCTCATAATTATGCCGATGGCTTTCGGTGTGAGCTTTCCTTTTGCCTGCTGCTTAGCATATCATGCCTTTCTAGGTTTTGATATCTCAATGCAGCTAACATCTGACACATCCCCCCTGCGCCATGGCAGATCAGCTGTAAACAAACAGCATCTGGATTGCGTAACAGGATCCAAATGTTGTCAGCAGCAACATTTTAAAGATGCCCCTTGAAAGGACGTTTCATTTGCACAGGCCTTTCAGCACCAAGGAGAGGGCCTGTTCAGATTGCATCTGTGTTTTGCAAGTCTTTTTGTAGATTTCCACCTTCCCCCCTCAAACACACACTTTGCTTGCTCATTGATTCCATTGTTTGCTCATTTGTTTTGCTCATTTTGGTGCAGCATCTGCTCATTAGTGAGAGTAAAATCATTTCTCCCCCACTTGTTTTCAGCATTTCTGCTGTTTCCTCTGGGTCATTTCGCACAATCTCAGCAGTAAGAAACATAGCTCTTGTTTTGATTGTGTTTCCAGTTCTGTATAAATGAGCTGGAGGTGGGGTTAAATCAACAAAGAAGGGGCAATGCAGCATACTTTGAAAAGAGCATTCCCTTTTCATACGGTGGAGAATAAATAATATTGAGAACAGCATGATTGGCAAAGCTAAATGAGCATAAGCAGGGTTCAATGGTCCCAATCCAGAAAAGAGATAAACCTGTTGAATCATTGGTATGGAGAATGTCTACGTGCACCCAAATCAATAACAGGGTACAAGGTCCTGGTTTTCAACCAGTTTGCTGCAAGCAGGTAAAGTAAAGGGACCCCTGACTGTTAGGTCCAGTTGTGGCCGACTCTGGGGTTGTGGCGCTCATCTCACTTTATTGGCCGAGGGAGCCAGCGTACAGCTTCCGGGTCATGTGGCCAGCATGACTAAGCCGCTTCTGGCAAACCAGAGCAGCGCACGGAAATGATGTTTACCTTCCCACCTATTTATCTACTTGCACTTTGACGTGCTTTTGAACTGCTAGGTTGGCAGGAGCAGGGACTGTGCAACGGGAGCTCACCCCGTCACAGGGATTCAAACCGCCGACCTTCTGATTGGCAAGCCCTAGGCTCTGTGGTTTAACCCACAGCGCCACCCGTGTCCCTTGCTGCAAGCAGGTATTCATAACCAAATTGTAGCCTTATTGGAGTTCACCGATTGGGTCTGCGTTGCTCCGGGACAGGAGGAAGGAAGTCAAAATGACACCGAGGTTGGTTCAAAGAAAGAGTTTATTCTGCTCTCCGGATAGCAGAAGGCACCTGCGTGGTGAGTCCACAGCAAGTACAAAGAAATGACAGGTTTCATGCAGTTTATATATCCTCCAGGCACCCTCTCACTCCTCCCCTAGGAGCCCAACCACGTCGGCGTACGTACACAGGTTGACATCACATATGTTCCTGCTCTGGTACTCTCAACCATAAAAGGATCTTCCTTCCTGTACTTCTGACCATAAAAGGATATTCCTGTTCCTACTCCTATCTTGGAGCAAGAGGTCACTACTTCTGAGAACATGCTCTGGCGTTAGTCCCAGACTTGGGTCTCTGCGTCATTTGTGGTCAGGACATAAGATATGTCTGTGTCTGTTCTACTGGTAAAGTCAAGGCCAGTCTTGCCGTCAAACTGATAAGGGAGAGAGCTGTGTTCTTGTTTTGCATTTGCTCAACGGCTAAAGTTTATGCATTTTAGCTAAGGAGAAATGGGGATTTTGGTGCAGTTTAAAAACTGCCTGCACAGTCAGTTTTGAGGTTTGGGAAACCCATTCCTTCAAAATCACACATAATGGGTTTTTAAAAATAAAATAAAATCCAGATTCCAACCTAACTCCACTCTGGGTTTTCACCACTGTCCATTTAAGTGAATGGAGAATCCAGATCTTACAGGAGCTCTGCATGACTATGGAAGGAAATATGGACTTTGCTTGTCTGTGGGATGGAGGTTGTTTATGTACCAGCTATGCACCTTTAAGTATATGCATACAAGCCAGTTTGTGTTAGAGACTAGAGTGGGGGAAGAGAAAGAAAGAAGGAGAAAGCAACTTGCAATGGATTAACCTCTAAAAATAAACTATAATTGGAAAGTTTATTTTCCTCAGGAAAAAAAAAGGAAAGGGAAAAATCAATAAGCTCCAGGAGTTTGTGAGCTGAAGTGCTTAGCCTACTAAATGCAGCTTCTCAAATAATGTGTCAGTATCTGACTATTTCTTAAGCTGCTTACTCTGGAGTAATGCCATTGAAGTGAGTGGAAAGACTCTTGAGTATACAGTTTTCATGCCTCACCCTTAGTGCAATGAAGCTAAAGCAGTTCTGCGATTTGATGATATTCGAGAGTTGCTGCTAAATGTCAGCAGGTTATGGGATCAAATACAAAGTAAAGTTTCTACTAAAGTTTCCATCAACACTACAATATAGTAAAATTGCAAAACTAAGCTAGTTTCCTTTTCTACTGTTCAATAAATAAAATACTAGATGGTATAAAACTTTTCAGAGTGTTCATTGGAATTTTCAATCAGTAAATTAACTAAGCAAAACTTTATTTGATTAATGGGTGGCAGCCAATTTTAATTGAAGAGGTCAAATTTTAATTGATGGGGTTGGGGATTAAGGAGCTCTTGCTGCTGACCAAGCTTTCCCCCATATAGTCATTGTTAACACTCGGGCTGCTGGTCTTCTCCATTTTTCCTCACTTACAACTGCTGGGAAGATTAGCAACTTGAGAGATAAACAGCAGTTGCATGAGTTTCTGGAGGATATGAATTTCCTGGATTCATTCTATGTGGAGCTACTCTTGGGTCTGGCCTGGAGGCTCCACCTCGTGCCTACCACTGCAGCATGACTGTAGAAGGGCATAGTCTATTACCAGACATACCCATACTGCTCAAAAGCTTAATGACTTGGGTCTAGGATAACACAAGGACTGCCTAATCCCTTTTAACCCTGCCTAATCACAGAGGTCTTCAGGTGAGTAACTGTTGGTGGTCCTCCATGATTCAGATGCATGGCTTGTATCAACTAGGAGCTAGGTATTCAGTATTGCAGGCCCAATTTTATGGAACTACCTTCCAATTAAAGTTAGACAGGGCCCCTTCTCTGTTGAACTTTCACCACCTACTAAAGATACTTTTTAAAATTCTACATATTAACTGATATCTGTTTTAGCCAATTTTTACCTTTTCTGTATTGTATTTCTTGTAAAACACAGACAATTGTAGTTAAGTGGCATGTAAGTTGTTTTAAATAAAAAGAATAGAATTTTGTCTGGGAGTTAGATAATTCTGTGCCAAGGATTTATTATGCCAGTGCTTTAAGAATTTCTAAACTCCTCAGCCTGAAGAAAGAGCTGGTTGTCTTCCAAATTAGAAGCACAATGTGCAGATCTGGTCTAATTCTATGTTGGATTGAGAGTTTACTTAGGCTTGTTTCGGCTAAGAGAGCAACATTTCTGTCCAAACACTGAAAATTGCAGCAGAACCACAAGTTACACGAAGTTCATCTTCAATGGACTGAACACTCCCTCCCTCCCCTCCTTCCACAATCCTGCTTCTGTGTTCCTGTTGAAATGGGTCCCATCAGGCATATTTAAGTGTCTAACTTGGAAAATGGTTCCTCTGCTAATACTTGTCCAAGCAGAACTAAGCCTTTGGGCAAAACAGAAAATAACTTTTAAGGAAACCTAAGCTCCGAGAAGCAGTTTTGAAACTTGAAAATTGTCTTTTAAGGAGGCTAAGCTCAAAGAAACTTCACAGAAAACTTCCCCATCTGTCTTTTAAGCATAGTACCATAAGTACTATTCAATTGCCCTTTCCTGCTGACTGACACAGATCTTGATTGTTTGAAAACATTCCTAATTTGAACATTAAATCTCTAAACTTTCTATACTAAACATACATAACTCATGATCAGAGGCACCCTTGGCAGGGAAAGTCAGTGGGCATTTGAGCTCCTTGCAACTTTGAGCCAGAGAGGAGTGATATTTATGCCCCCTGGGCAGCGGCCAACCTAACCAACTCCTAGGTACACCCATGCTCATGATCAGCAAGCTAAGCACAGACCACCAAATATATATGGTATCCTACCTGGGGGGTAGATAAACCTCTTTTTGCTGTCCTTCATAGGATGCAAAAATTGGAGAGAGCACTTGAGCCGTTGGAAAACCATGATATGTGGCTGATGGGCAGCACTTGCTTTAATAACTCACACATTTTGCAGACCTATACTATTGTTGTTGTTTAGTCATTTACTCGTGTCTGACTCTTTGTGACCCCCTGGACCAGAGCACGCCAAGCACTCCTGTCTTCCACTGCCTCCCGCAGTTTGGTCAAACTCATGCTGGTAGCTTCGAGAACACTGTCCAACCATCTCGTCCTCTGTTGTCCCCTTCTCCTTGTGCCCTCCATCTTTCCCAACATCAGGGTCTTTTCCAGGGAGCTTTCTCTTCTCATGAGGTGGCCAAAGTACTGGAGTCTTAGCTTCACGATCTGTCCTTCCAGTGAGCACTCAGGGCTGATTTCCTTCAGAATGGAGAAGTTTGATCTTCTTGCAGTCCATGGGACTCTCAAGAGTCTCCTCCAACACCATAATTCAAAAGCATCAATTCTTTGGCGATTGGCCTTCTTTATGGTCCAGCTCTCACTTCCATACATCACTACTGGGAAAACCATAGCTTTTACTATACGGACCTTTGTTGGCAAGGTGATGTCTCTGCTTTTTAAGATGCTGTCTAGGTTTGTCATTGCTTTCTTCCCAAGAAACAGGCATCTTTTAATTGAGTGACTGCTGTCACCATCTGCAGTGATCATGGAGCCCAAGAAAGTAAAATCTCTCACTGCCTCCATTTCTTCCCCTTCTATTTGCCAGGAGGTGGTGGGACCAGCGGCCATGATCTTCATTTTTTTGATGTTGAGCTTCAGACCATATTTTGCGCTCTCCTCTTTCACTCTCATTAAAAGGTTCTTTAATTCCTCCTCACTTTCTGCCACCAAGGTTGTGTTATCAGCATATCTGAGGTTGTTGATATTTCTTCCGGCAATCTTAAATCCGGCTTGGGATTCATCCAGCCCAGCCTTTCGCATGATGAATTATACTATACATATACTATACTATACATATATTTAAATATTGATCATGGTTTAAAGATTATTGCTGACTGGGGACTTCCTTGAATAAATATCTATGTGAAACAATAGCATAGAAGTTGGGGAGATGCTGATCTCTCAATAACTTTGGAAATATCCTTGTCATAGGGTTGCCATCTGTCCGTGTTTTCCTGGACATGTCCGGAAATTGGGCTCTCTGAATGGTGTCTGGGTGGATTTTTGCCAAATTGGCAAAATGTCCAGGAAAACCCAGATGTACACTAATTTTAAACAAACAATGCCTTAAAACCCCCCCAAAAGCCTAAAAATGTGCTTTGTGGGAGAGATTTTCCAAGGAAAGCTCAACAACTTCACCTCCCTCCCACTGCCAGAACAACAATAACATCCGGATTTTCACTTTGGGGAATATGGCAACCCTGCTTGTCAAGAGCATTACCAGAAATCTGCTTTTCAACATGCTGCACTTCTTTCCAACAGGAAGTCACATAAGGAAGCAGCTAATATAGTAGTATCCTCAGCATATCAGTGGAAATTATGTTCTCTCATAACTGGTGAGACTTGATTCCAAACAATAATTAATATCGTAACCAAAGCTCTGAGAAACTGAGACAGGTAGATAGATGTTTCCAAGCAAATGATTTCCCATTCACTTCTGCACTAGAAAGTTTCACAATTATACTTGGATATATACACAGAGTACAATAAGCTCTGTTCAACCCCTGTAAGAGCAAGCTGTGGTAGGTGACATAAGGCTTGATTGCTATATCCAATTAAACAGATGAACAGAATCCCTTTCCCCTAATCTCCAGTAAAACCTAGGGGATTCTGCCATTCCCAACTGGACAACTGACCAATCCAGACAGGGAAGGAGCAGGGATAGGTATTCCTGCTCCTTTCTAAAACCTCATCTCTTTTTTGATGAGGTGCCTCCCCTCCCTTCCTCCCTTTTGCAGTGTGGGCTTTCCCCGTTGCCCTATGAAGGGGCTGAATAGGAATTTGGGGGAGAACTGACTCAACACGGTTGGGAGTAATTTATTGCTAATCTGGCCTTTAGTCCAATTAGGAAAGTCAATTTAAGATCTGAGGAGCTTTAATGCTGAGGCCTTACAGCACGGGTCAGCAAACCTTTTCAGCAGGGGGCCAGTCCACTGTCCCTCAGACCTGGGGGGGGCAGACTATATTTTTTTTTGGGGGGGGGATGAACGAATTCCTATGCCTCACAAATAACCCAGAGATGCATTTTAAATAAAAGGACAGATTCTATTCATGTAAAAACACGCTGATTCCCGGACTGCCCGTGGACTGGATTTAGAAGGCGATTGGGCCAGATCCGGTCCCCGGGCCTTAGTTTGCCTATCCATGCCTTACAGGATAGGGGCACTCTGGTGATGCCCAACACTGTATCTGCTTAGTGGGTGATGGGGTGCCCTGTGGGCTGGGCATGCATATTGGGGTGCATGCCAAACTGGTGGAGTCACAGTGCATTTGTCTGGTTCACAGACCCAGGATTTATGTAATAAGGAGACAGAATTTCTTTTATTCCTTGCTGCAAGGCCAAAGGTCGCCCCAGGAATTGAGAGGGAGGTGATCCCTGCCCCCTAAGTAGGGAAGTTTCCTGCTCGGACTATGCTTTCTTTGGCTTAATTGGATCAAGTTAGGTTAATTGGTTTTCTCTGCAGATCCTTGAGTTTTCCTTCCTGTTATATTTCTTAAAATCAACCTTTCCCCCAGCTTAAAGCAGTTTCTCAAGCCTTGCTTGAGGTGGATGTGATGGCAAGGTGACTCACCCGACAAATGTTATGAACCCTGTTGAAATGTTTTGACTTCCTCTGAAATTCCTCAGACATTTTGCTTCCTAATTCATTTCAAATTTTGAATTAGATTGCGACAGCACCCCAACTACACCAGGGATCCTTTGACATTTAGGGAAGGGCATTCCAGGCCAAATCAGAATGGCCTGCTTGTCTACTCTTTCCTTTAGACTTTTTCTTGCCACTCCCAGGTGAAAGAGTTATTTTACCATGGCTGTGTTTCACTGAACCTTCCCTTGTCTATCAAAGTAGAGCGGAACTTGGCTTTAGATGTGAGTGGTGTTATAAGTGTTTTAATGAAACAAAGATAAAAATTCACTAAAAAGATAAAATAATCAGTTCTTAGAATTAGAAAGTTGCAGAAAACCACCTAATCTCCCAACGGTGGAAGAATGGCAGATGAAGATGTTGGCCTTTTTGGAGCTAGCCGACCTGACTGGAAGAATCCACGACCAGAAAGAAGAGGAATATCAAGAAGATTGGAAGAAATTTAAGAAGTATTTGAATAAATATTGTAATATAAATAATTAGAAGTCACTTGAAAGCACCAAATAGGCCTTGGATTAAATTACGATTTAATTGTAAGTAATTTGGATTTAGAACAGTAAGAAAAGAGAATAAGATAGTTAATTGCTGGAAATAATTTTAGTTTAAGAATGATATTGGAGAGCTGTTACATGCAGATGCAATGAAATTCAGAAGGGAGGAATCTGAGGAAGTCAATTAACAGTGTAAGAGAAATTGGGTTTTTAAGGGATATGTGTTTAAGATTTCTTTTTTTGTTTTTGCTTTTTAGTACTGTATTGTGTTTTCTTTTGTGTGTTTTCTTTTCTTTTTTTCTATGCTATATTTGTTATAATTGTGGAAAATTTAATAAAAAAAATTGAAATAAAGAAAAAGAAAACCACCAAATACCACCAATGCAACAAATAAGAACAAATGAATGAAGGGTTAAACACAAATACAGCTTTCCCTCCATAGTCACATACCCTTTGGTTACAGACTTACAAATGACTGCAGTTCTTCATATAACATCAGTACAGCATTTCCCCATGGCATTTCTCCCTGGCATGCATCCATTCTGTGAAGACCCTCCTTGATCTGAATAACAAAAGCGTGATACCGGCAGAGATAGCCTGGGGCTACACGACTCAGTGGCCTGCAACCAACAAGGTTCAATGAGCTTTTTGGATTTTAAATCCCAGCTCCAAATCCTTCAGTTGTTTCCCTGCCTTTCCCCATTTGAGCCCCGGACAGATCAGGTATAACACATTAACCCCACAATCCCCAAAGAAGCCTATACCCCAATTTCATATTCTTCATCTGACAACACAAAGCAGTGTTTTATAATACAAAACAGTCCATTTCCTTCATATAGGTAAACTGAAGCTGAGAGCGAACCTTGTTCCTCTGTGTCAAATGATTTTCTTATGGTTTCTGGTCAATGATGACCTCTTAACATTCTGAGCCTATTGAATGGCTGTATCTGTTGAGGAGTCATGAACTCCAATAATTGATCACAGCACACTGGGGTGTATCAGATATCCCATAACTCTGTCCAAATTAATTTGCCTTCGCATTACTGCTTGCCTGATCACTTTTTCAAAATTATTTGAAAGGAAGGGGTATTGCAAACATTTTTATTTCTAAGGAAGCAATCAAAAAGCTTTGCATTACAACTGTGAATATATTATTTTGCTTGTTTACCTGCAATGAGTGTTAGTAGATTTGATACGCATGACCAAAGCTGGCTTCACATCTCTGGATGTTTCTGCTAATTTGGCTTCATGGGCAATTTTAACACAAAGCTTTCAAACTAAAATCAGTCCTGGGTGCGCTTTTTGCTTATGTAGCAGGAAACAAGTAGTTAGGAGAGAACATGCAAGGTGTATCTATTTATTATGCATGCTCTAGTTCTCCATATGCATGCAATCTTTAGAATCAGGGATTAATCTAACAATGCCATGAAGAAGTATTGTGGGAGAGGTTCCATTATATTTAAGGCACTAGCTGCCAGTAGGGATGGCGGTGAGAATTCGCTTCCATTCACATTTAATGTGAACCTACCTAATTCACACTTTTTCAAACACACCTTTCAAAACACAAACTGAAACATAGTCATCCCTCGAAATTCACACTTCTCCAAATTCTGTGACACAATTCCAACCAATGTTTACAAAAACAATAATGAACATATTATTGAAAACAGGATTCAAAATGCATCACATTAAGGGAAAGTGCTTGCAAAAAAAAAAAGCTCATTAGCTGAAACTACATACTCAAAAAAAATGATTAGGAGAAAAATGAGTAACTGAGAGAAATGAAAACGGCAGATCCATCTGTCCCTAGCTGCTGGTCATTCTCACAAATTTAGAAAAACATGAGGAACTATGAGAGGAATCACATGGAAACTGGCTGTAATGTAGAAAGTAAAAACAATAATAAAAAATTACTTTTCATACTTACTGTCACATTCCAGCTGGGGTAGTTAGTGGTTCTATCTGAAAACAAGCCTGAAGTGAATCTTCCCCATCTTGGGATCAGTGGTTAGGGCTGATGTGCACCAGACAAAAGACACTGTTCTACTGACCAAAAAAAGCTAAAGGTCCATATTCCTGAGATGCAACCAAACACTGAGTTCCATAGGTGAAACAGACTTTTGTGTGCACAGCAAAATGTCCTCTTTCTTTGTCATGCCCTTCAGCCCTCTGTGCACCCTTCAAATCAGCTCAGAGATGTTGGGAATTCCTGGAGCAGATTTTAGGAGTATCTGGGGTGGGGAGAAGGAGGAAACTGAAGTCCTATGGTGTGAGCAAAACTTCTTTTCCTTTTGTTAGTGCAGAATTTTGATTTGCTCTGGAAATCGCTGGCATAATTTTATTTTTAAAGTTTATTAACAAATCCAAGGCCCAAAATAATGCTATTCTTCCCAGATATATACTCCATTCCATCAACCTCATTCCCAGCATTCATGGAAGCTTAATATGTTGTGCATGGAATGTTTGAGAAGCAAAGGATTATCTCATCATCTAGACCTGTTAAAGTCACATCCAGGACTTCAACTATGGGTAAGTATTGAAATCACTTTCTATGTGAAAAAGCCGATATTGTCTATGTGAGAAGGCTGATACTCTCTCATCTGGCTCCGAGAAACTCTTAACTTCTTCCATGGATGGAATCCAGGACTAGTCTACAGTCCAGACTACTCTCCTACAAATCTTGAAGCAGCTACTTTAGGATCTGTATTAATTAATAGGGACGCTGGTGGCGCTGTGGGTAAAAGCCTCAGCGCCTAGGGCTTGCCGATCGAAAGGTCAGCAGTTCGAATCCCTGCGGCGGGGTGCGCTCCCGTTGTTCGGTCCCAGCGCCTGCCAACCTAGCAGTTCGAAAGCACCCCCAGGTGCAAGTAGATAAATAGGGACCGCTTACTAGCGGGAAGGTAAACGGCGTTTCCGTGTGCAGCTCTGGCTCGCCAGAGCAGCGATGTCACGCTGGCCACGTGACCCAGAAGTGTCTCCGGACAGCGCTGGCCCCCGGCCTCTTGAGTGAGATGGGCGCACAACCCTAGAGTCTGTCAAGACTGGCCCGTACAGGCAGGGGTACCTTTACCTTTTTAGCCTCTCTCACTTTCTCTGGTAAAAATAGCACCTGAATTTCTTTCTCTGATATTCCATAGCATCATAGCACCACAGAGTCAGAAGGGACTTTGAGGGTCCTGTAGCCCACCCCCCTCAAACACACAGTCCCCCATTCCATATGAAACCACACCAGAACCTGCTTAGTTTTTGCAAATGTGCTAGCAGTTTTATTGATGTACCACTAGCGGAATTAATACACATACTACAATTAAAGCTGCTGGAAATGTTTGGGGTTTTGAACACAGATACTGTCCTATCCACTCACCAAACCACTCATTTATGCTCTAAGGCAGAATTCCTTTAAGAGGATATGCATGGGAATGATAGGATGAAGTCCAGCTTGGTGTGAATAGTGGACTTCAAAGAATGCATTCTGGTAACAAATTCTCAGAGTTCTGCAGTGGATAAAATTCAGGGCTAAGGAATAAGTGTGACAACTAGTAGTTACTGTTGCATAATGGGATATTGCTCTGTAAGACTCTTCTTGGAGCAGTTTACATTTTTTTTTTTTTTTTAAATCACGAAAATTCAGCAGCATTTCAGTACTATTTTTCTCCATTTTGGCTATCTTTTTTTGCAAGCAATTTCCCCTAACAAAATGCATCTTGCATGTTATATCCACTAATTTATGGATTTTATCACAGACTTTCCCCTCCTTGCATGCATTTTTGTATAAACTCCTTGGCTTGGAGAAGTGCAAATTTCAAATGATAGCTGCATTTTGGGTCAAGAAGCATGAATTTGGTGGTTTCTCAAGAAAATGCAAATCAATTTTAATTCCTCTCCCACCCAGACCGCCCCTGCAATGCTATGCACACTTTATTAGAAGTAAGTTCCATTAAATTGATGGGGACTTACTTTCAAATAAAAGAGGGGGGAATCCAGCTACAGATATTAAGGATGTAAGACAGATAACACAGTGTGCTCAACACTGTCTCTCTTTGTGTTAACCTTGTCTGCTTGCCAAATAATTCTTTTTCCAGGGTAAAAATACACCATCTGGAAGACAGTACACTATGGGAGCAATAAACTGCAGTGAAAAACTAATTGTCCATATGACAAATGGAGGAAGAATGTCTGTTGCATCCCATAGATGAATCTGGCCTGTGCAGTAAGCTGTTCTACCTAGTCCTCTGAAGCCAAGGGCTCTTTTTGAAACTAAAGGGGTTGGGAAGAGGCCCATAGTGACCTGACTATATCTGGATGAAATAATTCACTTTGCCAAGTAGAATAAATTGCCTTGGATTTACTGCTTATAGCAAAAAAAAAGGGGTTTATACTTTTGTTTGTTATGTATTTTTGTGTTTCTATACCATAAACTGTGCTGTGATCCTCAGTTGAAGGGTGGTATATAAATTTAATAAAGAAATAGAAAGAAATCTAATTGAAACTGGAACAGCATGTTTTAGGGAATTGCTGTTTATGCATCCGGAAGAAGGCAAAAGGCATTTCATCAATGCCTGTTTTCCTAGAGACATTTATATCTTCAGCTCTGATGTTGAAAGGACATAGGATCAGGTAAGATAGGTATGTAATTAAATACTTTAAGCATGCACCATCAATGGCAATAATAAATCTAAATGTATTTTTTTTATTCCATCTTTCCTCCAAGTGGCTCAAAGGGGCCGAGCAATCTAAACTGATGGGGCAAGTTTCACCCAATGGCTGTTAGGTGCTGATCCTTATTTTAGTTACTAAAGCATGATGGCTTTCAAAATTGCAGCAACTTAACATTTGTTATAAATTTATCCAATCATTAGGATAGCATTAAGACATCATTCCTCCATCTAAAAAGTAATAAGTTGGTCTTTGTAAGGACGTTCAGAGATCTCGCGTCCCAAAATTGGGACGCTCATCTTCCTGCCTGTGTTCCAGCACAAGTCATGTGACCCATGCTAGATCACAGAGCCCAAAAGATGTACTTTTTCAGTGCCATGCTCGCACTGCACCCAAACATGCACATTTTGGGGCACCGCACAAGATTGCGGCCCTGAAAAAGCACTTTTCCAGGGCAAGATCTTGGCACACTTGCAGGATATGGGATTATTCCATGAGCAAACTACAGCTTGAAACAAATTTGCTAGCGCCAGGACATCAACATGCCCCCTCCCAAAAAACTATTTTTGTCTGCTCCTGTCAAAAAAAAGGAACAGGGGGAGGGGATTCTTCATTAGGTTTATTTGTGACGAAAAATAAACTTTGGTGGGTGGGGGATGTCAAGCTGTTTCTCAATACAGTGGTACCTCGGGTTACATACGCTTCAGGTTACATATGCTTCAGGTTACAGACTCTGCTAACCCAGAAATATTACCTCGGGTTAAGAACTTTGCTTCAGGATGAGAACAGAAATCGTACAGCAGTGGGAGGCCCCATTAGCTAAAGTGGTGCTTCAGGTTAAGAACAGTTTCAGGTTAATAACAGACCTCCAGAATGAATTAAGTTCTTAACCAGAGGTACCACCGTATTAAGATATGCTTGCCATTCTAAACACATTACGGTCTAGAGTGGAAATCCATGCATGTCTTCCATCTTGATCCCTTTGAGGAATATACCTTTCACAGGCAAAGATAGGGCATTTTTATTTTTTAATGAGTGGGTTGATCAATTCGTGTCTGAAGATCTTATTCTTTATTTGTATAATTGACTAATTTTAGCTAATAATATGATTTTATTTGTTTATTTACTGCTGCAGTATGTCACATATACTCTTCTATTAGCCTCAGGTCCATCATTCCAATAATCTGGACCTGGTCACAGCCGCCAAGCATAGGTTTACCTCAGTGAGAATGAGGCTTCTCCATTTTACAGCACCACCTCAACCTTAACGCTGTTCTGTACTCACGCTACCGTAATTTTACCTGGTCAGAAACATATTTTACATTTTATAACAAGCTCCAGTTACTAATTTGCTTTCCATCTGTTAAGCAGTCCATTTGGGAAAAAATGAATAAAAGCAAAAGCAGAAAGCTTTAGAAACTGGTTTCTGCCAGGTGGATATGCACAGCTGTGTGGCTGCTGCCGCCACTTTTTCTCTCTCTCCAAAGAGGGGTTTTATTTAAAGTTATTTAGGAACAAACATTTCTTTTAAATTTCAATCATATAGCCATACGGTAACGTCCTTCCTCTGTGCAGTTCTCCTTGTGTCTCCACAGCTGACGTATCATGGTCTAGATTTGCCCCTTTCTTACCCACATGCTAGCCATATTGCTGCTAAATGTTTTTATTTATTTATAGGTAAGGTGTGTATAATTTAGTATTTCTACTCATCTTTTTTCTGTGTATGTGTGTTTTTTATTTTTGTTTTTTGAGCATGCACATGAAGATTAGGAAATAAAGTGGGAAGAGAATTTCACCCCCTAAAAATAGGAAGAGTGGACAGAGTGGAAAAGTTGATCTGTTGCAGGGGGCAGCTGATGTGGCACCCTAAAGATGTTGGATCCAGACCCAGCCAGTAAGGTCAGTGGTCAAGATGGGAGCTGTAATCCATAACATGTGGAGGGTACTATATTAGCTACCTATGGTCTACTGGGTGGTGATGATGAGTTATATTTATTAGTTTCTTGTCCCAATACCAATTACAAGATTTTCAGGTGACTATGAAGATGGACAAGAGGCACTTAAGAGATTGTCTCTTTAGGTCCGATGCAGAAAGGGATCTAACCATGATGGCTTCTACGAAGAGTTTGCCATGGTTCCCATTCATTAAAACAGAGCATACCTGGGCCAATTACCTGTCAAAGCTCCCACCTGCCATGCTTAGAATTGCTTTCATGGGATTACAATTCCAATCGATGCCCTTGGTGGTGTTGAATAGATGCTACGGCAAAGTACATTATGAAGAGGGTGGGCAATCCTGTGTGGAGGACCTGTGCCACTATTTATTACAGTGCCCATTATATATAGACCCAAGAGACCGATTCATAAAACCCCTGTTTCCTAACTCACTTGAATAGGGTAGAAAGGGTGAAACGGCTGCTGAGAGATACTGATGACTTTGTAACTTTTAAAGTAGCACTCTATGTGTCGGCAGCTAAGACGATCAGGAGGAAAGAACTAGATAAAATAGCAGTCAACTGTAAAGGGGATTCATATATTTACTTTGGCACATTTTACTAGAAACTCTTCTGCTATTCTATTTTATGCAACAAACAATCTTAGTAGTTGTGACCGTGGTTTATATTGTATGTGTGGTGCCTGATGATTTTTATGGTTATTGCTGTTTTTCCTTTTGTTATGTTTCTGAATGATGCCATGGCCTATGGCTAGCGCAATAAATGTCTATGAGGGTGGTGATGATGATGATATTTATTAGTTGCTTTACTCATAAAAATGGCAAAGTGACTTACAAACAAAATAGAAATACTAAAACCAAAACTAATAAACACAATCAATAAAAACCTAAACAGAGGAAATACATCTGTACAAACCTGGCAGGTTGTTCTCCACCAAAAGAGGCCAAAAAATATAAGAGTGTTCTTTGATTTCTCTTGAGAGCTTGTTTCTTACTAAAGTTTATAGGAGGATGTGGCAGTAGGAGGGCTTTCTCCCAGGGAAAAGTTAATGCAAGAATATCAAAAGCCCTTTAGAAACTGGGGTCTACTGTCAGCTCTGGAAAAGAGAGGCCTAACTCATGAATTCACATGTGGGGTCTACCAATCCTATCAGTGATATTTCCCCTCTACCCCTGGGTTCTTAGTGTCCTTGACTTGTAATAGTTCCTATTCCTCTTTCCTGCTGCCACACGCTGTTAGCTCCTGCTGCCTTATATAGGAAACGCCCTCATGAAGTTCTGGAACTAAGGGAGTTCCAGGATATTCATTGGGACAGCTTGTGACTCAGAGTGGCACACTTTTTTCAGCCATTCAGACTGCAAAGGCTAGAGTTTCCTGTACAAGAGATCTCCCACCTTCACCTCCAGGTTTCATCACCATATCTGGAAGGTCACAATATGTAGCTGGTGGGTCATAAACATGATGTGTGCTGGGGAGCCCAGAATGGAAAAAAGCAGGGCTTATATACAATGTTGTTGTTATTGGGTGAAGAACTTGCAATCCAAAAACAAAACAAATATTTCAATTCCACACTGAAAATATCCACACATCCTTCCAACAAGGGGCATGATGAGAAGGCTTCCCTTAACGTTAATAGCAACCAATAATGGATTCTATGCTGGTCACCATTTAAGATGAGATGCCTCTGAACTGAAGACAGAAAGTGTGCATGCACACGATATGATAAACTACACACAAAAGAAGAAAGTCTGATCCAGTTGTTCCTTAATTGTGGCTAAGGCCGAGAAGACATTCCTGGTGGTCCCAGTGACAGTAAGTACCATAAGAGTATTCTTCAGTAACCTCTGCTACATTCTGAATAGGAGTAATTACTTTGCTTCCAACATTGGCAGCAGTGATAATGCATATTATGTACATCAGACCAGGAAGGATGCTTGATAGTCTTACTGAAACTCATTCCCTTGGAATTCCAGACAGAATGTAGCTTTTAATTGAAACTTTGTAACAACTTAGAAATGTTCAGGAGCTCCCAGATAAATTCTGAGGGCCACATCAAAATCCTTAGAACTTCCCTATAGGTTGCTCACAAGGAACTACCTCAAAGTTTGATTTAGGGTGTGTGTGTACAGTCCCATATCTTGCATTATTATAAACTTTAGCAAGCACATTCAAATTGGATACCCAGAAGATAAGTCATGCTGTCCTTGGAGAAACCAGGTCACCTGAAGGACTATGTAATTAAAACTGAAGGACGATGTAATTAGCTGACTCTATAGTAAAATGTCTCAGGGACAGGCAGTATGCCAGCCTAGCTATGCTTTCCTTTTCTCTGCATTCTGTTCATATATTGCTGCACAGAACAGCTGCACTGGGGTACAGAAAGAGCTGGCCTTTATTCACAGTTCTCTCAGATATTATTATTATTGCAGCAGCAATAAGATAAGAAAATGCAGTGGTCTATGAAGAATGAGTAAATCAGAATTGCAACACACACAGGACTTGGATTGACCTGAGCACCATCTACCAGTGGCGTTCATTAAAGATTTCCACTGACATACTACATACAACAAATGAAACTGGGCACAGTTATTAGTCCTTCTCTGCATAGCTACCACCAAGAGTCAAACACTTCTCCCATCGCTTTATGCAGCTGCGGAGACCTCATCTGTAGAAGTCGGCAGGTTGCATCAGAAGCCATGACTTGATCTCAGAAACCAACATTTCATCGTCTGGAAAAAGCTTGCCCTTCAAAAATAACTTCATGGTTGGAAAGAGGTGGAAGTCTGATGGTGCAAGATCGGGAGAATAAGGGGGGTGAGGAAGGATTTCATAGCCACAGGACCGGGCTTCCGTCTGAGCAACATGCAAGTTGTGAACCGGGTCATTATCCTGCAGGAGGCAGACACCTTTGGTCAGCATACCATGTCTCTCGATTTTGATGGCCTTCCACAATTTCTGCAGCAGTGAGGTGTAGTATGTCCCGATAATTGTGGTACCCTTTGCCAGGAAATTCATCATCACTACTCCGCGCTGGTCCCCAAAGACCATGAGCTTTACCTTGCCCGCTGACAGTTGGACACGTTCCTACTTTGGAGGTGGTGAGGCAGAGTGCTTCCATTGTTTGGACTGGGATTTAGTCTCTGAGTCATAATGATGGACCCATGTTTCATCCTGAGTAATTAGTCTGGTGAAGAAGTCATCATGGTTTTCGTGACAAAAGAGCCTGTGAGCATGTGACTCATTTCTGCTTCTGGAAAGGCATCAGCAGACAGGGAACGCACCGTGCAGACACCTTTCCCATGTGCAAATGGTCATGAATGGTGTGGTTTTTTTCCCTACAGAGCCCACACTGATCTTGACATCTGCAGCTAGTTGGTGAATGGTTATGCACCGAGCCTCCAAAATGGCGGCCTCCATCAATGGTGGACTGTGGTCTGACCACACTTGAACTGATGATGCCAGTGCTTGACTACGTCATATGATGGGGCACCCTCCCTGTAAGTCCCTTTCATCTCATCAAACATCTCCCATGGTGTGCACCCTTTCAAGTACAGCAACCTGATAACCGCTCTGCATCCAACTGGTTCCATTATCAGACATTACTCCTTGTTAGCACCCGTAACAGAGAAACTGTTAGGAGTTCACAGCTACAAATTACAACGTTACCTATGGAGAGATGTATCATTATACATGTACAATTTCATCCTCCTATGATAACTAGAAGTGGGTCAGGGGAAATCTTTCATGAGCGACCCTCATAAAAGCTTCTCTGCTCAGGAAGAACAGGACAGTGTAGACTAGATGCCCAAACAGACCAAGCCAGACATACTGCAATTATTTGTATTCACTTTGGTGGCTCCTAAATTGTGTAGGCCTATATTGCAGTGATCTAGGCAATCTCTATTATTGGACCTTTTCTATTGCCAATATAGTCCCACATTTTCAAAACCCTTGTAAACAAATGTATTTTTCAACCCTGAATTCACTTATTCAGGGGGAGAATATACCACTCTTTTCAGCACCACTATTCTCTGTCTCCTTTGCTTAAACCAAACAATAAAAAAAACCCTTCCCGAGTGTTAAAATGTTGGTTTCATTTTGATTTGAGGAGTTTACATAATTCCTTATCACACGCCGCCTTACATTTTCCATTCACTACGAGCGGAAACAAATGAAAATGCATCATCTTCAGGAAATCCATTTCCATGCCTTGTACAAAACACTCATCATAAAGAAATCTATTTGAATTCAAAAATGCTCTAATCACATTATATTCCAGATAAATCAACTTCCAGTCAAAGGGACGCACAACATAGATAATATGACTCCCCCCCTCCCCCATCAACAAGACTGACTGGCTATCTGCCAGTTGATGGGCTTCTATTTAACTTTACCCAGCTGGAAATGTCAGTCAATACTTACTCTGGCAGAATGTGAAAATATAATGATGTTCTATACAACAGATCGTTTGGTCTGCTCTAAAGTGCACCATTATCTTAATTTTCCACAGCCTGTAACAGCATTGTCATTCTTGATGTGTTTTTACTATCCAGACTATGAACAAAAATATCAGCAATCACTCAAATTACTTTTACAAAACGGTTTACGTCTGACTTTACAATCTCTCAGAACGTTATATACATATATATGTTTCTAAAGATTTGAATATGTGGGTTTCCCTACATTTTTCCCCCCAACAACCCCCTCTAAAAAAACTACACAAATCAATCTATCCTAAAGCCTTATCTAGCTTGATTGATGCTATTGAGGAAAATTCTGCACTGGAGATTTTCTAAGGCAAGTTTGTGGTTAGCAGTTTTCTAGAATCTGCTTGCTTCTAGTACAACATTTCACCAGAGTCTGCCTGCTCTCTCAAGTATATGGTAATTATCTAGTGCAACAGAAGCAATCATATGGTTTATGTTTCGGCCTACTGTACTAATTGGCTCTAAAGAGATGAGGGGCCCATGAAAACTCGGGAAAACCTACTTATAGCACTAGTTTGCTTTCTTTCTGCAAAATGAAATGTCACTGCTTTCCATATGTGTGAGCCTTAGGACAATCGTAAAAGTCAATGGAGGACAAAATTAGGAGACGTTTTAGGGTTCACAAGATGTGAACACATTCAGATGCAAAACATTGGTTCTATAAGCTTTGACTGTAGTTACTTTGACGCTATTTGTGGACAAAAGCATCTTGGAGATGGTCTCATAGGAAGCCATCAGGGTTTCTGGTTCATGAGCTTTTTCTTTCTTTCTTCTTCCTGTTGTGCTCTGCTTTCCCTCTTAGCATATGTTTGGAGCACTTTAAGCTATACTCTAGGAAGGAAGGGAGCCCCTAGAGGCACAACCAGAACTGATGCAATAAACTTGCATATATTGTACTATGGCTGTTGTGGTTGCCTGTTAGCTAACAGGGAGGTGGGTGGCTCTGTGGTCTAAACCACTGAGCCTCTTGGGCATGCCGATGGAGTGAATGCCTGCAATGGAGTGAGCTCCCGTTGCTCTGTCCCAGCTCCTGCCAACCTAGCAGTTCAAAAGCACGCCAGTGCAAGTAGATAAATAGGTAACATTAGCTTCAGTATTAGTGTCTCTGATACACTCAAGAATGCACTCCTAGCATTTTCTTGAAATATGAAGTTATAACTGATCTGCCAACAAAAGTGGACATGGAAATCAAGTATCCACCTCTACTCCATTTTTATTTTATTTTTGTAAAAACACAAATACAAGATTTCATACTTGAAGTGAAAATTGGAAGACCCGAAGCTAACACTTACTGAAAGAATGATTTTTAGTGCACATGCTTTTTTTCATGCTCTTGACATTTTTGACTTCTTTTTTGAAGATGGTAGATTTCCCAGGATACCTTGTTTGACAGGATTGTGAACAGATTACAGTGTGCATAATGCTGATGTCACACTTAAGCTACAATAATACAAAAATGCAGCCACCTTCATTGAAAAAGCCAAGCTATATGCAAATAACAATGGGGTGGGCCCAGACATGCATCAGGACAATGTTAAATATGTATGTTTGAAGAAATCTGAGGGAAGCAGAATGATTAGCATGATTTCTCAGAGGGCATCCATATATCTCTCCATATAAAACTGTAGAGAGGGGGGTGGGGAACCTGCCTTATATCAGATCAGAACATTTCTGACCTCAGGATTATCTACACTAGGGTGACTAATCAATGGTTCTCCAGATGTTGCTGGATTCTTTTTGGCCATTATATGAATTTAAACTGGGGCTGCAAAGGAAAAACAGGAGCACACTTGATATTATTTATCATTATCATTTGTATATTGCCCTATACCCATAGATCTCAGGGCAGTTCAGGGCTCTTTCAATTCTTTCTTTAAATTGGAATCGCCTATGGCATCAGATGATAGTTGAGCAACCCCACTCACCTGACAAAGCAGGCCATGGAGGGTGGACCAATTTTGGATCTAGTGCTCTGGCTAATCTAGTCCTCAACCCTAGGGCTAAGGATCGGAACTAGACCTTTTGCATGCAATGCATGTCCTCTCCTACTGAGCTATTATCATTCCATTCCATTCCATTTGACTGGATTTTGGCATTTTACCAGCACAAAAGTGGCACAAATATTGAGTGCAGCTTATTGAAACGACCACGTTCCTTAAAAGTTTATGGAAGATTACTGATCTAAAGAAATAGATTAAGATTGGTACGTCACAGGAGAGCAAAAATGCTCAGGCATGTTGAGAAGATGCAGAACGTATATGTGTGCACTCAGGGCCAGATTTAGGTTTGATGAGGCCCTAAGCTGCTGAAGGTAATGGGGCCCTTTATATGTCCAGCTATCCTTTGTCAACAACAAATTGTTGCCTTTTTAAAATATATGCTATATGGTAATTTATGGACTTGATAGGTATCTAAAGCCATTTGCACATAACAAAATATGTATTTTATCAAAGTAATCGTTGAACTGAAATACAATTAAGAAGAAGTATATTAATAGTGAAATATAATTAAGAAGAAGTATATTGGGGGGAGGGGCAAGAGAGTGGGACCCTAAAGCTATAGCTTGTTTAGTTTATACGTAAATGCAGCACTGTGTGCACTAGTAAGAAAGAGAGATGGAGACAAGATTCATCCATTCCTCTGAGACAGTCACAAAACATTAAACAAATGAAAGTCTGTGTTTACATCACATTGTTGGATTTATTTTGCAGAAGGTCCCACCCGCTTCTTGCATAAAATGCACTCATTCACTGACTGTGGCATCAACTGCAATAATTGTCATGTATTATTTACTTTTACTCCGAGCATACATATATGTGCTGAGTGTATGTCTGCAGCAATGCTGACATGATAGAACATGGTGATATATTACGAGTTTCTGAATAAGTCATGGGGATGAATGCTAACATATATACTTATTGCACCTGGCATACATACCAATGACAACTGGACCTGCACTTTGCCTGCTAATCTACCTCCATCGGGACATTGCAAGGATGTCACAGATGCACTACATCTCAAACACTATGACAAAAATAGCTTCCTCCTCATTTCTTTGCAAATGGAATTCTTCCTGAAATATTTTTGACTGGAGAATGGTTGTATGAGAGATGGTGATAAGAGGTCTAATTTAATGGGTGGTATATATATGTTGTGTGTGTGTAGTATATGAAGTATACTAAAATCAAAGCAAATAAATAAATAAGAGAGGAAGATAGATCTGGAAAGTTAGGTAGTATACAGGCAAGACCAGTAGTTAGCCAAGTAGCAAGCACTCTGAAGGCCTAACATTTACATCAAAAAAACTATTGAGTAGGAATGGGAGTAGAAGTTTGATGTTATTTATTTTTTCATTTGAAAGAGTAACTACCAAATCCACACTACTTAAACCAATACGTGAATTGAAACACAGCATTCCTTCACAATTCACGCGTCTCCAAATTTTGCAATGCACTATTCCAAACAATACGAACAACATGCAGAGATACTTGGGTAAACTGTACATAAAGATGCATGCACTGCTGAAAACGACATACCAAAATGAAATATTTTTAGAAGAAATTTTGACTGAAAATGCTGATATATTTTCATTAGGAAATGAAGAGGAAGTAACTTCAGTTTGGAAGAATTAGAAACTGAGAGATTCTGAAGCTGACAAATTCACTCATCTCTACTGATGAATGTCAGATTTTATTTCACCTGGGTGCACTGCTACAGTTCTGAGGTACAACTCTATTGTTGGAGTTCTGAGGCAGAAATCCTTTCCATTTTAACTTTCCACCACTAAGCCATGTTTCCTTTCTCAAGAAGAGTCAGTTTCCTATAGCCTCTTTCCCATTGTGAAAATATCAGAATTTTCAGAGAAAGTTTCAAGTATTTTCCTGATTATATCCAAAGTCAAGAAGTTCTAAACCCCTCTCATTTCCACTGGAGAGAAAGACAAGCACATGAATACCTCCTCCACCAAACATCTGTTAAATGCAACCCCATGCATATTTACTCAGAAACAAGTCCTTCTGAGTTAAATGAGGCTTACTTCCAGGTAATTGTGTATTGGATTATAGCCTTAAAAGTTCTTAGCTTTTGGTAGATTCCTCCAATTATCCTAACTAACATAAGCTCCAGTTTAAAATTCATCACATAACCCTCTTTCCAAATGCATCCAAATCTAGTTAAAAGTCATGGAAATTCTTTCCTGTCAAGACTGCTCTCGGGAGACAACCTTAGAATGGTTAGAAACCTTATTTTGATCTCTGACCAAAATGTTTTAATTAACAATTTATGATCCATTTATTATTGTCCCCATGATCTCCTTTGATATTAATAAATGCCCTGTTTGGAACTTTCTCTTTGATTTATTCAGACTCTCTTGCCTTGATGAATTGTGGTGTGACACCATACGTCAAAGTTACTTGATTAAATGGCTCATTCACAATTTGTATATTGTATTTTAGGCTCAGCCTCCTATTTTGTTTCACTATATCGTTCCAACATTTTCTTTGTCTTATTTTTATGAAAAGAATGTAAGCCCACAAAAACACATTCTCTATCATGCTTCACTACGATGCTTTCATCAGAATTAGGGCCATCAATTGGCCCCTCAAGGTTGGTGTTTTATTATAGATGTATACTGCAACATGTTCTCCACACATTATTGCTGTTTGGAAAGCCGATAGTGCAACAAAAAAGGGGCAAAAATAACCAGAACATTTGTGGCATTAAAGAATGATATGAGTTCATCATAATGTTACAGGGTAAGCATGGATTGGAAATGAGGCTGTGTTACCATCTCAAAACCTTTGCAAGCCCAAATATTATTGGAAGCAGGACCATGTGTGATAGCATCATGAGCACAAATAATCAAAAATGCATGTTAAAAGGGTGCCTGGAGGGACTCACTGTCATTGCATTAAACTGATATGGATTTTATTTAGTTGGACATAATTTATACACAGTTTCCATATTATTAGTTGAAAATCCTGTCTACCTCGGACAGAGATCTAGGTTCTAACATAACTTTTTTTCAGCTCCATTTACAAGTAGCAATAAAAGGGAAAAGACTATATATGGAATTTGTCTTGATAAGAAATTCACAATGGAATCTTCTAGCTTCTGAGATGCATCTGCCAATCAAATATACATTTCTGTTGAGTTCTGGTCCATGCACTGATTTGGGTACATTATAAAAATTAACTGATTTCAACCTCCTGCTGCAGGCACAATTCTATCAAAAGCATTCAGTGCACACACGTATATATATATATACTTCCTTGTTTTGGCATGTTCATCCACCAGTTGCTATGCTTGATAAGGATGTGTGTCACCATGTCTACAAACCAATTCTCCATATTCAGGGGAAAACTTTTCCAAAATATGAATGATTGCAGAAATTTAGTGCTAGGGGAACCATTTCTCATGGTTGAACTAGCTCAGAAGCACACATGTTTACCACAATACACAGGTACACATCATGTGTAACTTGGGGTTGAAATTTAGCAGCATAGCCACATAAGGAATTCAGGAGAGAGTGGGAGACTCACAAAAAGTAGGGTGGCCCTAGAATGGCAATTTCCTAATAGACCAAGGAAGATAATTGACTAGGTTTTGCTTAACAAAAGAAGGAGGTCTAGCCTTAAGTTGGAGTTCAAAACATTTATTGTAAAGGAAACCTGGAATCATAGGGCAAGTAAAGTTATTTGAATACATTGAGCTGGCTAAAATGACAGAAACAATTAGGAATAGAACAAGCCAAAAGTTCATTAAGGAATGGGAGTGTTATAAAAATTACCTAGAAAAACATTGTTCTCAAATTAATTTTTGCAAAAGACAAAAGAGTTATAACCAAACAATTTAATACCAAGAAATGGAAAACATTTAAAGAAGGCATTTAAGGAAAGAAAAAATGATTCAAATTGAGGTGGTAGACGGAAGTCAAATCAAAAGTTTAGAATTTTTAAGGTCTGATAATTAAACACATCAACTATGGGGTACGGGTGGTGGGAAAGATATTTAGTGGCTATGTAATTTTGTTTTCTCTAATGTATCTGTTTATTCTTAGGCTTAGTCTGAATTATGGATGGAAAATGTATATGGGTGTATGCAAAACAAAACTTAATAAAAAATAAAAACAAAAAAGGGAATCATAGGGCTATTCAAATCTCCAAGGTGACACCACAGTTGATACAATGTTGCTCTGATAATTAGAAATGGAGAAAATTGTGATGGAACAATCTTCTCCAACAAATATTACTTTGGATGGCAAATGGAGTTATTTATTTTATGGAACTGCATAAAACCAAGAAGTGTACAAAATCCTCAGAGCAGAATCCCTCTGTCATTCTTCTGAAGAAAACAGCAGGAAATCTTACAGGAAACATGCACGTCTCATTGAGAAAGCACACATTGGAGGAACATGTATGCTGATACATATTTCATGAAGCTTAAAAGAAATTCACCCCAGGTCTACAACAGATGGGAGTTGAGAGTTTGGAAAAGGTAATCTTGGAAACAGTTATGAAACAGAGGAAAAAAGGAAGCTTCCCTCATTCTGATCAAAGACTAAATCCAATGCTTTTTTTTCTGGGGGAATGCAGGGATACGCATACCCCTAAACATTTTGTGAATCTAACAGAAGAAGAAACTAAGGATGGTGAATCATCAGGCCTCATTTCCTGTCACGGTGTTTCCTGAGTCTCAGACAGAAGCGAGCGTTTAATGTGTGAAGTAGGAGTTGGAATCTAGCATGGTGATTGGTCAGCTTCGTTGTTACCACTTCCAATAGGGGCTTCATTTCCTTTCCCAGTGATTTTCTTGAGTCAAAATGAGAGTACCCCTAAACATTTTTTTAAGAAAAAGAGCACTGCCTAAATCTATCCTGCGTTAACTTTTCTTCCAAATGTATTTCATTCAATTTCCCTGTCATGTGCAAAACTTCCATGGAAATCAGTGGAGTTAGGTTATTTCAGCCTGTGTTGGAGATCATTCAATATTTCTACATCAGGCATAGGCAAACTCCGGCCCTCCAGATGTTTGGGACTACATTTCCCATCATCCCTGGCTAACAGGACCAGTGGTCAGGGATGATGGGAATTGTAGTCCTAAACATCTGGAGGGCCGGAGTTTGCCTATGCCTGTTCTACATCATTGAAAAATGGCATTGCTTACTCAAGATATTCAACCATGGAAACAGGTACATAATTGATGGAAAAGCACAGAAGTCCTTCTATTCCAGCTTCCTGTTTTCACAGTGAACAACAAGGTGCCCATGGGGAAACTGCGAGCAGAACTGGAGTACAGCAGCATTCTCTACATCTAAGATTTCCAGCAAGTTGTCTTCGGAGGCATACTGCGTCCAACACTGGACGAAGAACATAGCTGTTGTGGCTAGTAACCATTGATTTTAGTTCAGGCCAATGGCTTTCTAAACGGTTCAGTCACATGTTAGTTCACAGGATAGCATAGGGTTGTATTGTTTTCACTTCAAATTGTTGACAATTTTGGCATTCCACTTAGTATTGGGATGTTACTTTTCAACATTCCCCCTTGAAATGCTAACTGGTTTCCTACTATGCTTAGTGTTAGGATGGTTCTCAAAAACAATTACAGTCATACCTTGGTTTTCGAACAGCTTAGTTCTCGAACATTTTGGCTCCTGAATGCCACAAACCCAGAACTGTTTTGGTTTGCAAACTATTTTTGGAAGCTGAACATCCAACGGAAATTCTGCGGCTTCTGGTAGGCTGCAGGAGCTTCCTGCAGCCCATCAGAAGCCACACTTTGGTTTCCAAATGTTTTGGAAGTCAGACGGACTTCCGGAATGGATTCCATTCAACTTGCAAGGTACGACTGTAGTATACTGCACATATTTCTCTATGGTATAGTTGGCTTGATTCTGAAACATCTTGCACCACAAGCAGTGCTTTTTTCCTTTTAAAAAATGTTTAGGGGTACTCTCATTTTCCTACTCATATTGAAATACTGCCCCTCCATGAGGCCAAACTTAGATTCACAAAATGTTTAGGGGTATGTGTACCCCTGTGTACCCCCCAAAAAAGCACTGACCACAAGTAACTAGCCTCCAACCCCCTGCTTTGTTTCACAAATGGAGTAGGGATATTTCTTGCTTGATTCAGGACACCTATTGGTAGTTGCAAATGTGATTTTTTCCCTTTTTTCTTTTAAAAATCAATCTATCTATTAACTAAAAGCCATAAAATAGTAACTCCTTTTCTCATAAGCAAGCAAAGCCAAAAGGTCCCCTGACTTTAAGTTTTTGTATAAATACCATATTAAATTAAGGTCTGGTTAACTATAATAACAAGGTCCCCACCCCATTTTTTGTACTGTACTAATTATCTTTTTTGTGTTTTGTTTTCTACATGGATATTATTTCTTGTTTGTTCTTTTTTGTGTGTCTTACTCTGTACACTTGTTATTTTGTACTTTTTAATATATATATATATATATATATATATATATATATATATATTAAAAAAAGTTTTGGTATATCTGAAGAAAGGTTTATAATCTCCACATCCCAGATAAATGAAAGTGAAAGATCCTACTTAAATATTAGGAATACACACACACAAAAGAGAGGGGGGAGGGAGGGAGGGTGAGAGGGAGGGAGGGTGAGAGGGAGGGAGGGAGGGAGGGAGGAAGAAAACATCACCCTGTCTCCAAATATATTATTTAGTTCAAAGGAGCACAGTCCAGCCTAAGTTCCATTACCTCTTTTAATTTGCTTTCAATTGCTTGAGGGAAGGAAAGAAGTAGTAAGCACTTAAGCATAGGAAGATGTTTTTTTTAAAAAAAATCAATAAGATATAAATAATGAATACAAAGTACGTCTGCTTTACTCTAAGAAAGTGTGACTTAAGAGCATGCTAGGTTGATAAAAGTGGTCAGTGCCCATGATAATTTTCTCTGCTTCTAGGTTTTAAATAGAGCATGCACAAGACCACAAATGTCATTTGAGCACTGCATGGTCATTCAAGGTCATAAGTGATTATGTTGAAGAATGTGGAGTGCATTTATTTGACCCTCAGATTCATTTTATTTCCTCTTCCATCTCCAAGACAGAAGGCTTAACTTCTCAGACACTCAGTTACCCCTGAAGAGGAGAAAACTTTTCAGGTTAGCTTGTTAAGGTTAACCTGAAAGACTCACAGCCTAAACAATTTTTTAAAAAATAAATAAATCCACATTTGCCTGGCAATTGTAAGATAACAGCAACAACAATAAACCACACACAGTCATTTAAGGTCAAGCATGTTATTACAGAAAAGAATTCAGGCATAGAGATACACAGGGCTGGCTAAAGTGAAGTAACTTTTCCTAACACAAAGAATTAAAATCTAGCTATCTATTCCAAATTCAGGAACTTCAATGTGTATACAGTGCTCTCCTGCTCATTATGCTTCCCCTAAAGATGGATTAGCTCTCTGAATCTCTTCTGCAGTGCTCGTGTTTTGATAATTTAAGGATCAGAAAAAATACCCACAGCCATCTTGGCAAAATGTGAGGTGGAAGACAAAGAAACAAAATCAGAAGGTGGATTGTGTGCAGATGGATCCCTTTGGTGGTGGTGTGCCAAAATCTGAGTAGGAAAAGAATTTGGGAGCTTTATAAAGGGTCAGTTTTGATAGTGACTACACTTATGCTTGTTCCTTAGCAGGGCTCAGGTGAACTTGGCAACATCCCTAGTTGTACCATTCATTAAATACTGTCCCTAGCTTTCCTGTTTGTTTCATGAACATCCCTTTGCATGCAAAGATTGGTTCTTTTCGATGGTATGAATGTGCAAATGCGCAGAACTGTGGATCATGGTATTAGAATTTCTTTCCGGCTGAAACAAATAAATCTTTCCCCCACTCGCAACCAAAGATGCTTCACCATTCACTTTTGGATCCCATACTCAAGCTGAGCTAGCTCACAGCTGAACACAGGATAATTAAACTGTGGGAGTATTCAGACATGAAGATACAGCATATTATAAAATTCACATTCTCAAACATAGAATGCTTCTTGCTCTGTAACAACCATTTTAAAGTTTCCTGTTGATCATATCAATTTGGTTTCCTAATAGTTTTATTTTCACATGCTACAATAGATTATAAAATGGAGTCTATTATCTGAGCTATTAAGCAAAAGTGGTTAAAATACAACTTTGTGGGTTTTTTTAAATAAAAAAAACCAACTAAAGATGCATCTGAGTATTTAACATGTTTTAATAGGCTTTATTTCAGTCATCCTTTTGATTAATTTGTCCTTAAAACATTAACTTTCAATTTATTTTATGACTGATTCAGTCCTACTATCATTGCAAAGTTATTATATTATTGAAAATGCATGGTCTCTCCCCACCCACCATTTATAAATATTTGCAGGGTGTTTGGAACTAAAATCCACACATTTCTTTTCTAATGTAATATAGGCTATATTAGGTGCAGTTATCAAAATATTTGAAAGAATGCTTAAATAACATCAGTTGTCATCCATAACTTAGATAAATCAAAGCATTTAAAGTTCAGCTGTTTTAGCTTCGCAAGTCAATTCAATTTTGGGCAAAACTCCCAGCCTCATAACTTAACTGGGAATGGTCCCAAACCACAAACACAACCAGACAATGAGAATGGACCAGCCATTCAGTAAAAAGCAGGACCAAATAATTCCCAGAAATCCCACTGGCCAAGATATTGACCCTACAAATGTTATGCCTTATTAGGACTTTGAGCATTCTCACCATCGCTGGCGGAGGGAAAAACACATAGCAGAGTTCCCAAAAAATAGACCAGAGGCAATTGTACTTCATCCAGCAGAGCTTTTATTTGCCACTTAAGGCAAATGAACAGAATGGTCACATATCCAAAACATTCAGGATTGGCACAGTCCATAAAAATCCAGTTGTAGCACTTACAATAAAATTTACAAAACTTATAATAAGACTAAACCTTAACACTAAGCAAACAGAAAAGAACACCAGAACAAAGAGAGATAGAAGAGAAAGTGATTGAGATCCAGGCTCCTCCTGGTCTTACTATTATAGTCAGTATGATCTTGACAGAAAGAACAACAAAATCAGTTGAAACTAGCTGTACTCAGCTTCCCAGCAGAAATAACCCAAACAAAAACCTTCCTCCTGTTTCTTTCATGTGGAAAGAAAACCTTTCACAAAGAGAAGAAACCTTCTAGAACCCTCTTGAACTAATCAGAATAGGAAAGATCTCTACACATCAGATCAATACTTTCTGTACTAAGAAATGCAAACTGACAGTTATCTGTGACATCACTGGGAAAACTGAAAGTTCTAGAGCAGGCTTCCTCAACCTCGACCCTCCAGATGTTTTGAGACTACAATTCCCATCATCCCTGACCACTGGTCCTGCTAGCTAGGGATCATGGGAGTTGTAGGCCAAAAACATCTGGAGGGCCGAGGTTGAGGAAGCCTGTTCTAGAGTTCAGGAAGGGCCCAGCCTTAAAATGAACTACATTGGGCCCCAACCATACGTATTAGGGTCAGATTAGCTCATGTTTGGTGGGTCATTTCTGAATCAGAGTAGTGCACTGTACCCAATAGTTTGCCCAGCACAGAATTCTTTGAATATATGATGTAGTTGAAGCAATGACCATTTCTGTGGAGTTATTTCTGAGAGCACAGCTTCTCTACCGATCATTCACTCCAGCCTATACGTAGTGGTAATAAAGGGTTGCCTTCCTTTAAAATCTGAAATCATAGAACATGTCAGTCACCTATTTGTGAGGCATATTCAAAGCACCAGTAAGCAGAGACACAGCACATTTTATGCATGAGCACATACACACACATATCATGCTGAGGAAGATTTGCTAGACATTATTAGAGTCAGAAAGAAAATGTCCTGCATTCTTCCTGTCTTATAAAATGAGGCATAAAGTACATCAATTCCAATTCCAATTCCAATCTCATTCAGAAAGCCTAAGAAACTGTATTATGTAGACCACCTACTCTTTGGTTGTTCAGAATAAACAGTATGGAAAGTAGGAGGGCTTGAATGATAATTCTTTTCTCTGAAAGAAAATTATTTCAGTCAAGGGACAGGTGATTTAGAGAATAATAAAGGGTCAATGATTATTTGGGTATTTTCTTTATAATCTGGCATAGGTCAAGCTTCAAGGAATCCTTTTCTTTTCATTCTGGATCTTATAAAACCTCACTTAAAATGTAGTATTTCAGGGAAACAACTCAGAATAAAAATTCTGTTTATTGATTCATTTCCAAAAAATACTTTGTGCATGGCTACATTGAAATGGAGCTATAGAGAAGAGCAGGTATGAGTTGCCACTAAACCAGATTTTTTTATAGAGCTGCTTCTCCATCGCTAGTTGTATGGGCTCCATCTTCACATGTAGCAGCCAATGAAAGTAAAGTAGAGATTTGAACACTCTTAATGCCATGTGGTCTAAACCACTGAGCCTAGGGCTTGCCGATCAAAAGGTCAGCAGTTCGAATCCCTGTGACTGGGTGAGCTCCCGTTGCCTGGTCTCAGCTCCTGCCCATCTAGCAGTTCGAAAGCACATCAAGTGCAAGTAGATAAATAGATACCACTATGAGCACACCTCAGACAGTGCTGGGATGCAGACCAGCATATGCCCCACCAAATGGTCTTAATAGATAAAATGATGCAGAATTAAGCAGCTTCAAAAAATAACAATGAGCACTTTGAATTGGGCCCAGAACATTCTGTGATCCAATACAGATTTAAGAAATAACAAGCTGTGCCAACAGCCGAGCAGCAGGATTCTCAGCAGAAGAACAGTCTTCAAATGATGCTCCATGTACAGACCATTCCGACATGAAACACTCCAGCTCCTTAGGACATAATGCACACATGCATACGTGCTAAAGGTCTCACGTAATTGATATAGAAAAGATGAGGCAGGAGCTTTTCAGAAGTTTTCAAGCTAATGAACTGAATAATCCATGGATGTCTCAACCAACAAATAACTAACCAGCCATTTCTAATCAAACACAGGGTTGTGCTTCATCTAGAAAGCGAAATGCTAGCTCTCCTGAGTAGTTCTCAGATATCCTAGCAAGGCTTTTTTTCAGTAGGCTAGCCAACCAGCTAATTGTTTTACAAAGTTTGGAGAAGGTGACTTTTAGCTTCACTTTTGAAAGTACAAAGCTCATATTTTTTTCAAAGAATAATATTTTTAAAAATAGAATAAAGTGCTTTGCTGTTTGCATTCATTTTTCACAGACAGCTGGCTGTAAGTTTGCGTTTAACAATTGTAGTTTTCCTACTTTTCATTGTGAACATTTTTTTTAATGCTTCAGGGGCAACAGACGGCATTTCAGAATGATTAGATGTTTCAATAAATAAGATTGTAATTTATAACTAAAAAATGCAGGCTACACAATCCCCTGCTGTTGTTACCCACCCACCCCCAAGGCAGCACAAATAGCTGAGGCCCAATAAACCCAACCCCTCTGCAGAGAATACAGAAGGTGAGGGCTGCCTTTAACACACCTACTCACCCTCCTGTAGCTGGTCTGATGGTTTAAAATGAGATGCGGAGATTTATAAAATATGAAGGGCCAGCCCTACTATTAGACAGAGTGAGCCAACTGGTTCAAGCAACTGAATTCCAGTTGTTATGAAAGGGCAGAGCATTTGATTGTTTTTTATTACTGAATTTTGGCTTCCAAGGAGAGGCAATAGTGGAATTTTCTACTCCAAGAGCCAAAATAACTTGGCCACCCTTGGATACTATGAACCTTCACTTTGGGGTCACATCATTTGATGTTCTCCCTCAACAGTAAAACGTCTTGAGCCAGCCCTGAGTATTGTGTGTTACTATTGGCGCTGTGGGACGTGAGTGGCGCTGTGGGTAAAACCTCAGCGCCTAGGACTTGCCGATCGCATGGTCGGCGGTTCGAATCCCCGCGGCGGGGTGCGCTCCCGTCGTTCGGTCCCAGCGCATGCCAACCTAGCAGTTCGAAAGCACCTCCGGGTGCAAGTAGATAAATAGGGACCGCTTACCAGCTGGAAGGTAAACGGCGTTCCGTTTGCTGCGCTGGGTCGCCAGATGCAGCTTGTCACGCTGGCCACATGACCCGGAAGTGTCTGCGGACAGCGCTGGCTCCCGGCCTATAGAGTGAGATGAGCGCACAACCCTAGAGTCTGGCAAGACTGGCCCGAACGGGCAGGGGGGTACCTTATTTTTGAAATGTCTACCACACCTAATTTTCCACAGGAGACACCCAACCTATCATCTGCTAATTGGAGGTATATTGCTCCCTGAATATGAAGGTTGTGCAGTCTCAAGCCCTCTGCACATTTATTTTTGGTTTGTTTCTAGTTTTCTAAGTTGTTTAAAGTGCACACTTCAAAATGCACGGTAGCAAACTTGTGTTTACAAAGAAATGTGTGGTGTTTGAATCCTCATAAGGGAGCTAGAGTTAACTGTAGATCTCTGTAAAACTGAGGGATTGGCACTGTGTAATGTGCTTTTAGTGCGTCTTGATTCAGATTGAAGTCCAAATTATATTCTGTCACTAAAGGCTGAAGTGGCTGCTAGGAAGGAGAAACTGAGGACAGGCTTGTCCATACTTTGCCTTGAGATGCAACACAATCGGTTTCTTGTCCTGGTGAATGCCTCTGGAGGGTCACAGCATGGTGTAGACAAAGAGGGGATGCAACTGAATTATCAGTGATTCCACAGACACAAACTACATTTGACGCAAACACACACAAAACATTTTCAGCATATTGTACACCAACTGCATATAAAACACCGAAAAAACCTACTGAGGGGCTAAACCAACTATATTCCTCTTTGCCAATGTTCTTTGAAGAATATTTTTGCCCATCACTAAAAACATTTGTGGATTTCTTTTAATGTCACACAATAAATATTTCACCAGTGCTTTAAAAATTCAAAGCATCCATATTAAAAAGGATGTTTTACCTTTTGAAAACCAGTTTACAAATCTGTGTTCCTTGTAGAACAGATTATAAGTCTCAATCATTCATGAGACTTTTCTACTCTTGTTTATTAATTCTATGAGTGTTTTGTCTGCTAGTCTATGCATATTTCACTACAAACATTTCCATGAGTCACATAAATGGTGCATGGAAGTCATTGGGTGTGGAGAACCCATAAAGCCACACAGAGGAATTCCTTCATAAATGAGGCATAAATGTGTTCCACCAAACTTTGGACTCATATTCACACACACCCATTTGCCACTTAGGAAGAGGGAAATGGTGGCCATGGGTCAAAATACTCCTCAAACACAGGCCTCAAATCACCAGGTGGTCAGGTCTATTCTAATTCAGGTCAAGATGAAATTAACTTTTAGCTGTGCACTTCTTTGAAGTTGCAGAATAGGGACACAGGATTAGCTCATAGCTCTTCTCTTCTCAGAAGCGCCAAAAGAGAGGTATTGGGCTGGCTGTAGATATTTGACAGACTGATACATTCTTTGTGCATTTGCCTGATCCTTTCTTGTGTGAACCCAGCCTTAGAAAGCCATGTTCTTGAAAGCTCTATAATTATAAAGTTGCTTGTTTTCAAAGGACAACTGATTTAACATCATCTCATAGCATCGGTTATGAAAAGCCATTTCCAGATGCTTCACCTCATGTTGGCGCATGACAATAAAAGGAAACTCAGATAATTTGACAGAAGTGCCTAAAGAGGAAAGCAGACTTCCGTCATTAAGCACATGCTGTGTTTGGGTGTCTGTTCAAGGCAAAGCCTTCTTTTTCAACTTAAAAGGCAGTTGCTTGATTTCGTTTTCTCTTTTTGTATTAACATAGGGCTGCATAATTCACGCCGAACAAACAAACATGTTTGCGTTTGTTAGATCGTTTTGGAGTCAGATGAAACAGACAACTCCAAAAGAGGTTGAGGACAGACAGAAAGAAAGAAAGAAAGAAAAGAGATGACAATTTAAGATCCTATCCAAGTTAAGCGTCATTTTGGCTTTGATAATTGAAAAAGTCACATTGGTTTATTTATTTAATTGCAAATATAGCTCAACTTTCTTCCAAGGTGTTCATTGTGGTGTATGTGGTTTTCCCTATTCATAGTTAATCCTGACAGCAACCCTGTGAGGTAGGTTTGGCTAAAACTGAGAAACTGTACCAAGCTCCCTGGGCATAACATCAAATTGGAAGCGTGGAAAAGATTATGTAAGGATGGTTTGAGATTACAGGATGTATGGCTCTAAAGGAAAATTTGTTAAAAATGATGTATAGATGGCACTTGACACCAGTAAAGTTAGCTAAAATGTATAGAAAAAAAGAAAGAAAATGTTGGAAATGTAAAAAAGTAGATGGGGATTATTTTCATTTGTGGTGGACCTGTGACAAGGTTAAAAAATTTTGGGAATCAATTTATAATGAACTTAAAAAAATATTTAGGTATACTTTCCCCAAAACACTGGAAGCGTGTCTATTAGGTTTAATAGGAATGGAAATCAAAATGGGAGACCAAAATCTGTTCATGTATGCTACGGCTGCCGCAAGAACCCTCCTGGCCCAAAGATGGAAAACACAAGACATACCAACCATCCAGGAGTGGCAGGTGAAGTTGACAGAATATGCAGAACTTGCCAAATTGTCAGGAAGCATCCGGGACCAGGAAGACCAAAGATACCAAAATAACTGGAGTAAATTTATTGAATATTTAAAGGAGAATTGTAAAGAGGTCAAGACACTGGCAGGATTGACATAATACCTTCAATGTATAATAATACTATTGCGAGAATGAGGTGCGCGATAGAAAGGGGTCAAATATACCAATTGCAGGGAGGGAGGGGAGTTGTGACTCGGCAGAGTCAAAGGAAATGTATGGCATTAATATGGTTTGTTGGGAAAGAATATGTAAGGAAAACAATAAAAGTTTACTTGGAAAAAAAAAAGAGAGAAACTCTACCAAGCTCCCTGCCCCTCTTGTACTTAATGACCAAGTGGGGATTTCAACCAATGTCTCTCTGATTCTAGACCAATGCAATAATTATTGCAGCACACCAGCCCTCGTGTACTCCTGATGTACTCATTGCTGTACTCACCTCACATGAAAACCAGTGGGAGTGAAGGCTTCTTCCATTGGACACTGAAGCCTTCATCACTGAGTGACTATATCAAGTGATTACTCCCATCTGCAAATGCACTCTTGGAGATGCAACACAGAATTTCCATAAAACCTCATATCATACCAGCCATTCTGTTTACAACAGTCCAGACATTCAGTTGCCAGTCATCAAGTTTACAGTAGGGGAATACTGACACCTTAATGATAGAAATGTGTTTATTCTATGTACAACAATTCATCCTTCCTGCAGGAAACAGCTGGAGTATAGGCAAAAATGTATACATGAAGAATCCGGTGAAGTTAGGGCCTTCAAGTCTGTGTACGGGTGTTTAAAATTCCAGGATCACAATGGTATGAGCTCCACAGTTCAGCAAATGTTAAGTATCCAATCAGATGTGATGTGGGCCACAGGACAAGAGATTGCGCAAGTCTTCCACATGTTCTTAAAGGTAAAGGACCCCTGACAGTTAAGTCCAGTTGTGAACGACTCTGGGGTTGCAGCGCTCATCTCGCTTTACTGGCCAAGGGAGCCAGCGTTTGTCCACAGACAGTTTTTCCTGGTGATGTGACCAGCATGACTAAGCTGCTTCTGGTGAAACCAGAGCAGCACACGGAAATGCTGTTTACCTTCCCACTGGAGTGGTTACCTATTTATCTACTTGCACTTTGAAGTGCGTTCAAACTGCTAGGTTGGCAGGAGCTGGGACCGAACAATGGGAGCTCACCCTGTCACAGGGATTCGAACTGCCAACCTTCTGATCGGGAAGCCCAAGGCTCAGTGGTTTACACCACAGTGCCACCTGCATCCCTTCCACATGTTCTTAGCTTGTTGAAAAGCACATACCACATGTATTGACCAATTTGCATGCCCGCACCACATTCTAAAGGCCCTCCACAATACAGGACACATACTACGACCTGTTTCACATAAATTTCAGTTCTAATTCTGGTGTGCGCACATAGCACACATTTGTCACATAGTGTGGAGCTGCCCTAGACAAGCACAGAGATAAATCGATATGTGTGTTTCAGTGAATAAATGCTGAAATTTGTCTGAATTGCTCTCACTATTCCGTTTAGTCACACTCTAGTATGAGACAACTGTGGACGAGGGCGGTCTTATTCAAGGCTGACTTGGCATGCCACAGCAGAAGCCACAGACCCGAGGGCTGGCTGATAGGACAATCACAATTCGCCAGGTTGGAGGCAGAGCTAGCACATGGGACAGTTACCATCTGCCTGTGCCCTGTCCCATACTGGCCTGCCTCACCCTCACACCATACCTCCCCTTACCCAGAACCACTGTGGTTGGGTTCCCCACCCCCCGCTCTTTCTTTCCCCAGACATATTTTACACCCCCTAATTAAAACAAAAACAAAAGAAACCCACTCAAGTTAAAAGCATTTTAAACAATTTAAGACATTTTAAACAATTAGGGCAATGACATTCCCAGAGAAGAGGATGTTAGAAGAGATTATGATCCACGCAAACCGTGCTGTAGATTCTTCAGCTTTATTAACCTGAACACTACATGAGCAGCAAGCAACTTCTAAATGCAGATGATTGAATACTTTGCTGTGGAGGGAGGATTAATGGATTGCTGAATCTGGCTGAGATACAAGAGATGGTAATGGTGAGGTGAAAAAACAATGTAAGGGTAGGCCCTCCAGGCTGCAACTCACAGTGGCATAGAACAAGGCCACTTCTTCTTCTGATTAGTTATCTAAACAATAAATAATAATGGAGGCTAAAGCAGGCTTGATAAGTTGCTAATGGATCTACACGTAAAGCAATTATAAAGGCTTTATGGAAATTGTACATAGAAACTAGAGAAATACTAATTTTTATTATTAGAAGATCAATATAAGAGTCATATTGCACTGTTTCAGTGGTTAAAATTTTAAGGGCAGCTTCAGAGGGAATTCTAAGGAAAGTGCTATCTTGCTCAGGGCCATCTTAAATATATCCGGCGCCATGGTGCAAAGATCCCTCCAGCACACCACACACCCCATTTTCCAGAGGTGCCAACCTTTTTACCGTACTGCCGGCAGCTTTGCAGGGCTGGAGGAGGTGGGCAGCGGCTGGAGGAAGGCTCCTCCAGTGGGGAAGAGGTGGAGGCTCCGGGCGCGATGCTGCTTCAGCAAGGCAGGCGAGGGCAGCGAGCTGATGCCAGGAGGTGCCGCACCCAGCCTCTGCCTCTTCCCTGGCACCTGTGCCGCAGTGGCCATGGCAGGTGGAGGCTCCGGGCGCGGCACTGCTTCGGTGCAGCATGGCGGAGGCGGGCGAGGGCAGCGAGCTTATGCCAGGAGGCGCCGTGTCCAGTCTCCACCTCTTCCCTGGTGCCCTCCAGAACTCGGTGCCCTGGTGCCCCACGCCACTTGCCTCTATGGGGAAGATGCCCCTGATCTTGCTGAAGGGCAAAAAATGGCTGGATTCTAAATCCAGCTGGGATTATTCTGCTGTGCATATGTTAAATATTCTGAATAATTGTTGTTGTAGATAATTGTAAGACAGGGAGGCAGGAGTTTCCATAGATAGAGATAGAGATAGATAGAGATAGAGAGAGATAGAGAGATAGAGAGATAGAGAGATAGTGAGATAGATAGATATAGATTCCTTTACAGTGGTACCTCGGGTTACATATGCTTCAGGTTACATATGCTTCAGGTTACATATGCTTCAGGTTACACACTCCGCTAACCCAGAAATAGTGCTTCAGGTTAAGAACTTTGCTTCAGGATAAGAACAGAAATCAGGCTCCAGCGGCACGGCAGCAGCAGGAGACCCCATTAGCTAAAGTGGTGCTTCAGGTTAAGAACAGTTGCAGGTTAAGTACGGACCTCCGGGACGAATTAAGTACTTATCCTGAGGTACCACTGTATTAAGAATCAAGGAGGGCACACTTTGGAAGGGGACAGTTGGAGGTACTGGCAAGAAAGGCAGGGTAGGAAGAATGCTTCAGAGTGAGAGACTGAGAGAAGAGGTGAGAGCTAGGGGAGTCTGCCTTGCTATGTGTGGATAAATGATATGATACGATATAAATGTGATTAAGGGTCTTTTAATTATTCCTTCTCTATTCTTTTTTCTTCTTTCACTTTTCTGTACAATTGCATTTTGTATTTTCTTATAAATGAATTTGAATTTTAGCGTTTAGTATGTTAAAAAAACTTTAAATAATATATATATATATATATATATATATATATATATATATATATATATATATATAAAGTCATTATAAATGCAGAGACTAGGGGACAAAGACACACGCACACCAATGTCAAGTTGGTGCAAAATAGGGGTCACAGTCAGGGGTTGAGGGCAAGGCAAATGTATGAGGTCAACAGTTAAATACAAGGGCTTTAAATCTGCCTTTTTGCTTTAAAATTAAACCCATGGCTCCATAGACCATTCAGCAACAAGAGCTACCTGAGCACTTTGAAAGCAGGGTTGCTATTGCCCCTATTGCTACATGGCAACAAAGTGTTGGTTTTATGGACTCTGCTGTATATGGAAAGACTGAAGAGAGACTCGTGGGGAGGGGAGAGATACAGATGGAAGGAATTCAATCAAGTATGCTTTTAAAGGTGAGCTTCACTAATTCATGCTTTCCCCAAAAAAAATAATAATGTGAGAAACAAAACACAGCCATCCTTTAAAATTTGCAGTTCTCTCTCAGGCCAAGTAATGTGCATGAAGATGCATACAATGTGGTAAAGTAAAATGCATATCTTTGAAAAGCCAGGCTAGCTACCAGGTGAGGCGATTGCTTGGTTGATGGGCCATTAAGGGGAAGAAAGGAAGTGGATCTGTGGGAGATGGTAAATGGGTGGGGCCCCTCTCCCAGACCATGAATAGGTAGAATGACAAAGCCAGAGAGTGAAGAGTGAGGTGAGCTAGAAACAAAGCAGCAAGCCAGAGAGATTGAGAGATTGAAAGATTAAGAGAGAGAAATGTGGTGTAAGACACTCTCTGGGGTGTTAATGCTGTGAACCCCTTCCATCTCAGACTCAGGTTGTATATATGTGTAAATAAACCATATATCATAAAGACACCACAGTCTCTGCGGTGCCTCATTTCCAGCCCTGAGTAAGCATGCCTGGAACCCCTGAAATCTCACACCACTTAGAAATTGGGATGGCATGCAACAACATATTAATGAAAATAGCATTCAAAACTTTATTATTTGGGGGGGAAATTGCTTTACCAAAAAAGTGGATTTTTTTGGGGGGGTCACAAACTGATGGGGAAATGTGGAGAAATGAACTTGACTGGAAAAACGAGAAATCAAAATGGTCTATGGAGGTTAAAGATGAAGCAGTATTCTCTGGGATGTCTGAAATGAAGCCAGTAGCTTTTAAAAAGCCCTTTTTTATTCCTGATATTCTTATTTATATTTTATTGTTAATGTTATTGCACCGGTTTTGTTTTGCAAGCCACCATGTTATTTTCCATAATGAAAGGTGGCCTATAAATAATATTCCTGTAGAAAATAGAAAATAAAATACCAGCCCTAACAGCACAATAAGAGCAGAAAAGTGAGGTATGACAGTCATACCACACACACACACACACACACACACACACACACACACACACACACACACTGGTTTCTTTCTGCTGCAGTGCCCTTGGCGATCTCCAACACTTTCCAGTATTTCAGCTCCCTGAAAATGGTCTAACTTTTTCATTTTTGCAGCTCTTCAACTCCATTTCTTCAAAAATCTGACTCCACAACTCTTCAACACCTCAACTAACTACCCTGTTTCATAGCTTGACCTATATACAAGATTTTCAGTCTTCCCTCCCAAGCTTTTGGCCATTGAGGCTGGTAAACTCTTTGTTTCAGGCACTGTTTCCCCTTAATTGGCAGGTCCATAGGCTGAATTTTTGATCCCCTTGCTCAAAACATCCTGAACAAAACACCCACTTGTGCTTTTAACCTTCATGGGGACTTTTGACGCGCCCATGCAGGTAAGTCTCTAGAGTAAAAAACAACCATTTTCAACTCACAAGTCCTATTCCTTCTCAGGCGCACTGACAGACTCCAGCAACACCTGCTACTAGTCAGCTTCTGCTCATTGTAGCAATGCCTTGTAGACTGCAATCTCAGTCATCAGCATAGGATTTACTCCAGTGAATTCCAGTTATTAAGCTGAATCAATCATATTCTTTCCCAGTAGAAGGGGAGGGGGAATCAGAATGGTTTTGGACATCTTTTTTAATACTTATGTGAGAAGACTCAGTAGTCAGCCTTCTGTGACATTTCCGTGGCATGACCAGGCTTGAATTTTGGTTCAAAAACACAATGTGCAAATAATGAAATATGGCAGGAACAACAATTCATGCTCAGCCATGTCTGGTAAGTGTTTAATTAAGGCATGGGTGATGTTTGTTCATTTAGATACAGATAAATCACACATTTGAGCAAAATCAAGAGGTAAAACTTGCACCTTGACCTGTTAATTTCCTATATGCAGGAAAATGAATTGAAGATTTATTTATTTTATCTATCATCTATCTATCTATCTATCTATCTATCTATCTATCTATCTATCTATCATCTATCTATCTATCTATCTATCTATCATCTATCTATTGCAGGGAGTCATTTAGATGCATAATACCTCATCTGCAGTCTTTTCTGGTATAGTCTAGGAAAGGCTTTATTACCTTTCCTGCAAGTGTCGGGGAACGATTGTTTCACCCACCTGATCAGTTTGGCTGTCCTTTTCCCAGCAATAGAATATTTTTTGAGATCTGATTTTACCAGAACTGAACACACTGTTCCAAGGATATTGATACACTTGCAATTTATGGAGGTTTAGCTACTATTTGACCCAACATTTGTAGGAGTTAATTTGTAGCTGATTGTCTACACCTTTGGTCACAAGTTACTGTTATTAGAGAGGGAATGTGGGGTTTTCCTTTCCATACTAATGGGGGGGTCATGCCTAAATTGAGGAAAGTTATGCCGCTGTAGTCATGTTCCTCCAAACAGTAAATGCAAGAGTCATGAGTATGCACATGGGAATATAACCCTGTCATGGCTATATACTGATGCCTTAGTATAGGAGATTGGAAGAGGAGGTACATATATTCCTCAGCTATTGTGAATCTGGTTATTGTGGTGAAAATGTCAGCAGCAGCTACTGTTATCATGGACAGTGCTTTCAATCAGTACCGTCATCTCCATCTGTCATATCACCTGTCTGCATGAAGCAATGCTGCACAAATGAAAATACTGAAGATCTGTTCTGGATCTTTCACAAAAGTTGGGGTTTTCTTCAGTAAAAAAAAAAAGTGTGTGTTTTTGTGTGTGTTTAAGCACATTACTCCAGAGTTCTAGCAGAATAATGATGCTGCAAGCCAAGACAATCCATCACCACCCCACTATATATGGGGGCTGTGGAAAACCCCAAAGTAAGGTCACATTGTGGATTTGCACAAAATATTTCCAGTATTGGCATCATCATCATCATCATCATCATCATCATCACTATTATTATTATTTCTGTTCTTTTCCTAATGACAATGGAATATTGTTTTCTCACAGCTGACACCAAGCTGGGTCAGGTGTTTTCAATGAGCTACTCACCATAACCTCAAGATCCCCTTTATGATCAGTGGCCAGACAGCACTGCCAGTTCAGATCTGATTGGTGTATACAGAGGGTTGGGGTTTTTGACCCAAGGTGCAACATTTTACCACCACACACTTTACAATGTCCAGCACTTTGCACTTATTTGTGATGTGCAAAACAATTTTATATTGAATGCACATGGAATCACATTTGCCATTTCAATGTCCATTCACCGAGTCTGGAAACATCGTTTTGTAGCTCCTCACACTCACTTATTTGTTTTGTCCACAGTGCCAAGTCAGACATCACATCAAAATGTAATTAGCACAAACCATAGCTTGGCAACTCACTTTAAGCCATTATTTCTATACTCTAGTTTGCCAGTGGCCAAGGAACCAAGATGGGTTCGAAATCAGGCATTGCAGCAACCCATAGTTAAGCTTATTTAAACCATGGGGCTGGCACAATATTTGAATTGAGCTGTTGTCAGAATTTTGAAGTGTATGTCAAAAAATGAGGTTTTTATAGATCAGCTTTCAGATATTCACAGAATTCAACTGGAATTGTTAAACTGACATCTGTGAATGTCATCATTCATCAAAATTGGATATTCATACAGTTTTCCCAGTAGTGATGTATGGAAGTGAGAGCTGATCTATAAAGAAGGCTGATCGACGAAGAATTGATGCTTTGGAATTATGGTGCTGGAGGAGACTCTTGAGAGTCCCATGGACTGCAAGAAGATCAAACCAATCCATTCTTAAGGAAATCAGCCCTGAGTGCTCACTGGAAGGACAGATCATGAAGCTGAGGCTCCAATACTTTGGCCACCTCATGAGAAGCGAAGACTCCGTGGAAAAGACCATGATGTTGGGAAAGATGGAGGGCACAAGGAGAAGGGGACGACAGAGGATGAGATGGTTGGACAGTATTCTCGAAGCTACCAGCATGAGTTTGACCAAACTGTGGGAGGCAATGGAAGACAGGAGTGCCTGGCGTGCTCTGGTCCATGGGGGCACAAAGAGTCGGACACGACTAAATGACTAAACAACAACAACAACAACAAAATGGATATATATAACTAATATATACCTTTTCATCTCAAGGGTGCTCCTACATGATCAATATAATGATGCAGTGCAGCTGTTGGTAGACTTCAGACTGCAAGTCTGATTCTTGTGCTGCTGACTGAAAATCCGATACTATGATTGTGTACAAAATACAAATGTATGCCTATGGATCTTTCATGCTCTCTTGCTGAATGCTATATGTGATGCTGCACCTTGACTCCAATCTGCTAAGGACAAAAACAGCTGCAAATGGAAAGTTTCTGGGAGTAAACAGCTTACCTGTTCATCTCTCCCCACCACCAAGGTTGTGTTAAGTTCACTGATTCATTCACTCAGCTGGAACCCAAGACTTAATGCCCACTATGCTGTACAAAATGCATCATCTTAAGTACATATCAGCTAGCATTTGTATTTGTCCAAGACCTATTTAGGAATAAGTGTAGCCCCCACAACTTGGAATAATTGGAGCAGAAACGTATTTAGTGCATCAAATCACTAAAAGCTTGAGGTTTATTTTAAATGCTTTATTATGGGGCATCTAGAAGCTGCTAGTGCACTTTATCCGAAATGTGTCCATTACTGCAAGTGTTTAGCTACACTACCGAAATGTTTAACAACAGCCTATTTCAGCTACTTTGGATATTTCTTTTTAATGCTACTTATATTTCTAAGGGGATTATCATAAGTCCAAAATCAGAGCATTAAAACCATTCATTGTATCCTCTTATCTGACAGACATCAGGCGTAACTTGGAATTCATTCGTTCATTTATAAGGCAATGGTGGGGGGATGCTTCCAAATATTTCATGTTAGCATTATTGCCCTTTTAACAGCACTCATGGATGAAAGCAAGATAATCAAACGATAGCCATTCATGGCTTCTTCCCTTGCTTAGCCTGCATTTAAGTATAAATATATATTTACCAGGGGAAATATCAATGGAGGATGTTAAATCCGATGACGTTCAAGATTTTTCTTTTCTTTTCCTGAAACAGAGTAATACATTAAAAGGTTGAAATGATTTTAATCCTTCCGGCTGTGGTCAGCTTTGGAGCAAATAGCAATCAGCTATATTCTTAATGCCTGTCAGCATTGAACGACATTAATTCCTACTGGCAAAAAAATGCATATGCTGAGACTGCTTCCACAATAAAGATGAATACAATTTCCTTGTAACCTTAATGGAAAGCCTAGACCGATTTTTTATGCTTCCGAGCATGAGCCTCTTTCGATGTATCTGAATTTGCTCCTGTCTTGCATATAGGAAGGTGAGGAAAGCAAAGCTTAAGCAATGACCCATTATATGATATAGCACTTATTAAAACCAAAGCTGAACCCTAGGGTTCAGCCACTGCAGATCACATCCAGGCCCCTTGTGAGATGCCAAATGACCCATTGGTTACCCAAGATACAAAAAGATAGTATAGATCAGGCTTTCTCAACCTCAGCCCTCCAGATGTTTTTGGCCTACAACTCTCATGATCCCTAGCTAGCAGGACCAGTGGTCAGGGATGATGGGAACTGTAGTCTCGAAACATCTGGAGGGCTGAGGTTGAGGAAGCCTGGTATAGATGAAGTAGTAAAGGTAAAGGTAAAGGGACCCCTGACCATTAGGTCCAGTCGTGACCGACTCTGGGGTTGCTGCGCTCATCTCACTTTACTGGCCGAGGAAGCCAGCATACAGCTTCCGGGTCATGTGGCCAGCATGACTAAGCCGCTTCTGGTGAACCAGAGCAGTGCACGGAAATGCCGTTTACCTTCCCGCCACCTATTTATCTACTTGCACTTTGACGTGCTTTTGAACTGCTAGGTTGGCAGGAGCAGGGACCAAGTAACAGGAGCTCACCCCATCACGGGGATTCGAACCGCCGACCTGATCAGCAAGCCCTAGGCTCTGTGGTTTAACCCACAGCGCCACCTATGTCCCTAGATGAAGCAGTAGGCTCTGGCAATAGGACTTGACCAGGCTCATGGGTAGGAGAGTTTTGGGATCACCAGCCAACACTCTCTTCTCAAACACTGCTGTAGCAATACCAATTGCTGACCAGAGGGCAGCTGCTTACCACCTGGGAAAGATGCTACGTTGTGATATAGAACCCTTCCTATGGAGCATTTCTTCCCAAAATTCATAGATTTGGAGAGCAGCCATACCACTACTTGGAGCATCAAGATGGCATTGTTGCTGTTGTTGTTAGCTTCATCATCTCTTAGTTAAGCTCTCTCCACCTGAAAGGCTTTCAATTTCACCCACTGTGAAGATAAATCTAATTTGAGGGCAGTACATTTTGATTTCATCCCTCCCCACACTGCAGAAAACCACTGGGAGCATACTCCAGCCCAGCACTGATGATAGACATATTCACGAAGGGATGGTTATTATCTAATTCCCCCTTGAAGGTGAATTCCACAGGATAGCTGGACGCTGTGTGGTGAAGTACTTCATTTTGTCTCTCCTGAATTACTGCTAATCAGTATCATTGGGTGGCCCTCTATCCTGCCGCTCCAGTAGAATTATCCCCCCCCCATCTTCTTTCTGAACACCATGCCTAATTTAACAAACCTCAATCACTTGGTGTGTGTTGGTGGGGCAGACAGTAAGGACAAGAACATTAGCTCCAACTCCTGTCACTATTTTGGTAGCCTTCACATGTTGGAGGGAGAACTGGTGAAGTGCAGAGGATGTATTCCTGGAGCGTTCCCAAATTAGTTAGAAACCTGGAGAAAAAGGATTCTAAAATGTGTGGTGCATACAGGAAAGTCTCTGATTGGAGAGGTTTTCCCTCTGAAATTTTTTATAGGGTGACTGGAATTGAGATTGCGTTGCCTACCTTTAAATTGGTTTTATGACCTCTGTTTTGCTTAATAGTTTTGTTGCTTGTCTTACTGTATAAATTATATTATTTTGACTATTTTACAGTGTCTTGGAACCCATATGGAAAGAGGATGGCTTAGGAATGTGAAAAATAAATGAAGGGGGGGAGGCAACAGAACTGTACAGCCTTTTCCAAATCATTTATGTAAATGCATTGTGTTACTCCATCTTATAGCAACACAATTTAATTTAGGTAAACCCCAGGTTTATAGGCACTGCCAAACCAGTATATCAACATTGACCTGCTTTCAACAAATTGTTTTTTGAATTATTTTTTAAAAGAAACAATTTTGGCATGCTTTTTTAGTAACATGCTGTGACATTTTTGTGTGTGGCATGAATGAAGCAACTGTTCCAATGGTATCATCAAGCTCTAACCTTAAGGAACAGCATTTGTAGCCCTGATCCATTGTTTTGATTCTTGGCAAGCAATGCCCTATGAAGCTTTAAATCTCTGTAAAGGTTTAAACAGGAGTTTCACAAACACTAGGCTAAACTGGCATTCCCTTGATCAAAGCATTTCCGAAAGATTTCTATAGTCTAACATTCAAGGTCTGATGCAACTGACAAGATAATTATAGGGGCCATTTTAACCGTTAATGACCTTGCTTGGTTCAGGCACCACCTTCTGCTGACTGAAGCAATGGTGAGAAAAGATGTTCATTATGTCAGGGGGAAGAAAATACTAAACAGAAAACATAATACCAGTTTCTTAACCTTCCCCTGTGACCTCTCCTTCCAAAATGTCAGGAGAAAATGGCAAATGAGGAATGGAGAAGAAACAGCAATATGAAGGACCAAAACAGAACAGGCAAAACAATATTCATCACAAGCTGATAATGGGGTTGTATCCAACTAAATCCTATTAAGCACAGACCCATTAAAATTAATGGAGCTGAGTTAGTCATGTTTATTAAATCCAGACTACTCAGAGTAAAAGTTAATTGAAAACAACCACAATTGTGTGGAGAATGCCCCCCTCCTTCCACTCAGGTAAGAAATTTACAAGTGGTCAGTTCTTATGTTGCCATTAACATGCATACTATAGACTCCTCAATGTAAAAAGGGGGAGCACAGCAGGGAAATATAAATACTCTAGAGAGTCATTTTTTCTCTTAACAAGCAAAAAGATATTCTGGGCAAGAGGAATACAATATAGTCCATAATAAGACTGACTTGAATGGCTGTAGCAAAACTCTCTCGTTAGGTTGAACAATTGTTGTAAATAGATTGGATTCAGATGTTCCAGAGTGAATTGGTGAAAGCCAACAGTGCCTAAAATTAACATGATACCTTCTATTAACGTGCGGTTTGGGGTTGCAATATAGCTTCAAGGATTCAGTTCTCCCATGCAATTAGAATCATGTGAGAGAATGAGAACATGCTGGTTGGTCCAAAATTCCTCTTTTATGCTCTCATGCCCAGCCTTGCTGCCTTGGTGGGTGAATGTCTACAGTGCTTGTAGATGCTCTCAGTCTGGGGTCCTAAATTACGTTGCAAACATCCAGGGCTGAAATAGGCTTCCCATTGCATGTATTCAACATACAGAATAGAAGCCAACTCCTAAGGCCAAGGTCCCTTCACCCCCCCCCCAATAAAATATTTCAGCCCCTCCCCCCAGTTGATGTGCAGTGCCATTCAAATGGTGTTGTGTTGTGTTGTGTGTGTGTGTGTGTGTGTATGTTGCATCTTGTGATTGATTATGTGGGTCAGGACTTACCGGGAATCCCCCAATATTTTAGTCAAGTTGGCAACTGCCCTACAATACAGTGGTACCTCAGGTTAAGAACTTAATTCGTTCCGGAGGTCTGTTCTTAACCTGAAACTGTTCTTAACCTGAAGCACCACTTTAGCTAACGGGGCCTCCTGCTGCTGCCGCACCGCTGCCGCACAATTTCTGTTCTCATCCTGAAGCAAAGTTCTTAACCTGAGGTACTCTTTCTGGGTTAGTGGAGTCTGTAACCTGAAGCGTCTGTAACCCAAGGTATCACTGTACATAAATGTGATGGGTATGGGTAATTAATGCCCCAAAGAGCTCTTGACCCTGTCTCCCATTACATATTAAAAGAAATCTGGGGGAGAAACAACTGAAGGGAAGGTGGTGCAACTTTTTTAAAAAAGTATAGCTCGGGATAGAAATACATGATCTAGCAAAATTCTTATGAACAGTTGTCCTAAGGTGTTTGCCCACGTTACACAAAGGAAGTGGTTTATGAGCACGACAGGAAGGCATGACTGTTGGACTTTATTTCTAAATGATTGTGATACATCCAGCAATCCTAGTAGCATAAAATTGACTCTTAGGTTTCAGAGAGAAGATACTGGTGGTTGAACCTGGACTTCCTGCATGAGATATACAGATGGAGGACAGTATAGAAATTTAATAAATAATACTAATGCAAGGCAGATGCTCTACCATTGAGCTATTGCCCTCCCCAGTGTGAACTGGGGGCACAGCAGTTCCCCTACCTTCTACTCCCTCAGTAACTTGGCTTCCTTCCTTCAGAGCTGTTTTACACAGTCTTGGGTTTTTTGAGATGGCTTCCATTACTAAGTACCAGAATTCTGCCAGTCCACCAGTGTTTATACCTGGGCAGCTGGGTGGGATTGTAGAGCACTGAACAGCACAGAGCCCTTCACCCTATAGCTCATCAGTCTAAAACAAGAAAGTCCCAAATGTTCTCCTTTTCAAATCTGTCTGCTAGGATGCTTGTTGGAAAACTGTTTCCAACACCCAATGGGGAACGTGCCCATATTAAAACAGGTCTTTCGATTAGGAAATCACTTTTCTGCTGTGAATCAATTGGTTCCTGCTGAGATCTGAAATTGAGTTTCTTGGATCCAGCGATGGTGGCGCCACAACTTGGAACTGAGCTATAATAGCTGATAATACTCCGCAACTGCACTTGCAGCCACTCTCCAAATGCTAGCAATGAAAAGTCTATTATAAATCAATGTGTTCAGAGGCAGAAGCATACGCAGCCATTAGCAATTGGAAGAGAAGTCCCCTTTCAAGACTGCTTTGAATTACAAGCTAGCAGATGCTCTTCAATGAGTCCAGAACTGGGCAGACAACACTTCAGTAGCTCTTTGCCAGACTTTCTTGGATATCCCAGGAGGACTTCAGAGACACCAGATGAAGATGTCACACAGAGAAATGAAACCGAGACCTTAATACAGAAAGTACATTTTCATCCCTTTAGTAGTTCATTTAGAATATGACATTCTGCTGTTATGAATTGCCTCTTGGGCATATTTGATACAGATATATGGTTTTGGACAGAGATTCCATTTTTTTATTTTTTATTTGGGTAAATGTAGGAACAAATGTACTGAACAGCAGAGAATATCATCTTCTTATACCCCTTCTAGGGATACTGTCACTTCAAACTGCATTGACAACCAATATGCATGTTTATTAGACTTTTGGGAACTTAACCCCTCTATCTTCTGGTGTGATGTCAACTTTCAGGGGAAAACTAGGAAATCTCTCTATAGAGAGCAGAGCATTATTTATTATTAATATTATTATTAATTACATAACCAGAACACATCACAGCAATGTAAAAGATAAAATAAAATAAAACAAGACAATTTATTATCAAAGGACTCAAGTAGGTCGGTCCTTAGGATGGGGGAAAAATCTATTCAGTGCACATTTGAAGCTGGATCTATCAATTTTGCACTTTTCAAAACAATATGCAACGCAGAAGAGCTTTTGAATGTGCACTTATCCATATTTTGAGATGCAGTTCTCCTACCAATGTTTACAAAAATGCATATCTTAGGAGAAGCTGTGCATAAAAGTGAAGATATTTTCAGCTATTGTTAAAAATGACAAGTATTGTCAAAAGCTGACAATCATGACGGCCTTTCTTGTTGATGTGTAAACTTATTGTTTGCGATGAGATTTAGGAAACTTGAAGCTAAACATGTGTGAGAATTTTCCAGCATGGTGTCTCTCACCTGTAGCTGAAAGTGGTGCTGGCCCCTTCTACTACATGGGTAGACCCAGACTAACAGGACCTATCTGGGCCATATTGGTGAAACAATTCAGATAGACAGATAGTCACATACTCCCTGGAATGCTTATAGATCCTTGGAATGACATTATAGAGATGTTGATTATTCTGGTCATTTAATTGTGAATTTTAACTCAAATATATATATAACAAAGCCAAGAATGAAAGTGGCAGGTGGGAAATCAAGGCACTCACAGACAAAGAAGCAATGCATCTATGCAGGCATTAACAAAATTGCTGTCAGAATTTTCCCCCCATCCATAATTCTAATTAGACTCCTCAGGGCATTTTCAATCACTTGAAGTTAGATTTGCAACATCAGAAACTTTGTGTGGCTTCCAGGATTGTTCCCTCATGATTCTAATGTTTCAAAACTAATGATCATTAGATCCAATATGCTCTCAAAACTACAATCTTATTTTAACATACTTGGCCCACTTCCTAGGATTATTAATATGCCGAATCCCACGGGTCATATTTTCAATATCCTTAGCAATTCAGGAAATATTGTGCATTCTCAGTGCAGTTTACACACTGAAGGAGAAGGGAGAAAGAAAGACAGGTAGTTTGTTTGATTCAATGCAAAAGTTAAACAATTCTTGTTTTGGTCCTGGTGTCCCAATAAGGGGAAGCAACTGAAAAATATGCTGCCTAAAATTACTATTAAAATGATGCTACCTAGAATGGTATTTGTTAGATATATTTCTCTCATGCCCAGCCTGCATGCTCTATGCAATATAATATTGGTATCTGATGTATTTTAACCTGGATTAAAACTAGGGATGAATGGAGAGAGCAGTTCAATTCCAAAATGTTCTGACAGCTGGCCAGGTTTAATTCCAGTTAGCAGTTCGGATTCTGCTTAGCAACTTGCAGCATTATAGCTCCTGCTGCTACTACTGTGTCTAATGGGAATCCACAACAAAATGTTGCAGTTTATCCGCAGCTCCTAACAGGATTGCTCACCGTAGATTCCTGCCAACTTGTAACAGGTTTCTTGGCGTACGTATTAACAATGTATATCCAGATATAACTCAGTGTTTCCCAGCTCCTGTTCTTGTCATAATCCTTGTTCCACACCCAATATGCATGGAGAGCCTTTGCCCAGTGGAGGCGGGGCCCACAGATTGCAGCAAAATGCTGGACAAGGTTTGCCCCAGTATTTTGCCCATGCAATGGGCTCATGGGAAAAAGCTGTCCCATGAGTCCTTGCAAAGAGGACAAGATAGTCTGCTTAGCCTGGAGCTCAGGGCTACTTAGCCTTGAAAGCTTCCTACCTGGGTTAGAGCCTTCACTGAACAAATTTGGGTTGCTGGTAGACAGGACCAGAAAACATTTTTTCCCCTCTCAACCTGATTGGCACTTGGTTAGGTTCCCCAGCACCTCCCTTTGTATTTATCTCCTTCCTTTGCTAGATGGAAGAATATATTTTGTTTTTTTGTTTTTTTATAAAATATTTATTAAAGTTTTACAAAATGAAAAAAGAAAAAGAAAAATACAAATAAAAAAAACAGTTCCATCTTTCCATTACATTCTTTCATTTACTTAATTTCCGGACCTCCTCTAACCTCCCTTTTTGTATTCCAGTTTAATTTGTCAGTTCAGCAAATCCTTCCCCTCTTTGCTTATCCTAATCTTTAATCTTAAAATAATGTAACATTAGATTTTTACTTATTAATAGTCCATTTTTTCATACTCCTTATAGCATTATAGCTAAAAACCACATAACTTTCAATCCAACATCATTCTAACATTCATTAATTTTGCAATATTTCTGTAAATAGTCTTTATATTTCTTCCAATCTTCTTCCACCGACTCTTCTCCCTGGTCTCGGATTCTGCCGGTCATTTCTGCCAATTCCATATAGTCCATCACCTTCATCTGCCATTCTTCCAGGGTGGGTAGATCTTGTGTCTTCCAATACTTTGCGATAAGTATTATTGCTGCTGTTGTGGCATACATAAAAAAAGTTCTATCGGAAGAATATATTTTGAGGGCAGACATAGAATAGGGCTGGATCAACATTGTAGCGTGGGGAAGTTCAAACCCAGCGGAACCTTTCCATCAATGTGGGGTTGTGGACAGGGGTGAAGGAAGGGTGGGTGTGGGCCGCTCCGGGTGTCAACACAAAATGCTGGGCGGCACTCACTGCAGGGCCTACAGTGCGCCTGAGCCACGCATCTCTCCTGGGAGAGACACGGTGGCTTGGACATGTGCAGGCTCTGTGCTGCTCAAATGGTCCACCCAATGCCTCCCTCCCCCCCCAGCTGTAAGGCGGCTGAGTGGGAGGAGGTGTCACGGTCCAGGTTACGGGCAGTTGGAGTCCTGACTTGGTACGTTGGGACCAGGGTGGAGGTTGGGAAGCAGGAATCAGAAGTCCAGGGTCAGCAGTCCAGGGGTCAGGAAGCCAAGAGTCCACGAATCAGGAAACCAGGAGTCAGGAAGTCAAGGGTCCAAGAGTCAGGATACCAGGAGTCAAGAAGCCGAAGCACAGCTAGGTGGGTAGCGTGTTGCTGTGGCAAAGAGCCAGAGGGAAATGCTGGTCTTATATACTGCTCCTGGCCCTTGCCACCAGGTGCTATGTGTCTTCTGTCAAGCCTCACCTGTGCGGCCACGCCTTGCCCTTCCAGGCCAAACTCAGGAAGGCCCCAGTCCTGCAAGGTCCTACCAGTCACAGGGCCTAGCTCCTGCAGGCACTCCTGACAGGAGGCTGGTGCACCCCACCCCTATGGGCGGCTCACCCCACCCCAGGCACCCAAGTGGCTTCCTCTGCCGCTGGTTGTGGAATGACGAACTGATCCTGGCTCCAATGCCATGCTACTGTCAATAAAGAATTGGCCTGATTTTATCCCCTCACAGTTGTACAGTCTGGTTATCTGCTGCTCTCATGGGTCACATAATGTGACCCTGCTCGGGTAATGGAAGCAAATAAATGACTACATCTACTTTATCACCAACCCCTCCATACAACCTACAATGGATAATGCAAGGATGGTCAACCTGTAGCCCTTCAGATGTTGTGGGTTGGCAACTCCCATTCTCCCTGACCACTGGCAAAGATGGGCACAAGCTCCCCATCCCCTAAAATAAGGGCTACTAGAGGTATGCTGGCTTTCTCTGCTCCTATGCCTGCTGGATGGTTGGAGGAACCAGTCAGATGGGAGAAAGCATGCACTGCCATGCACTACTGAGGAGCATCTAATAGTCCCACCTCACCCAGTCTTTTCTGAGGAGCAGGCCATTGGGTCGGAGAAGGAACATTTACTAGATACGTTGGGCCCCAGCTTGGAGTTTCGCACTCTCGTGGTAAAAAATTGCTTAATATCTACCACAGAGCTTTATGATGTTCTCAGTGGAATTGAAGCTTGCTTGGCAAGTCTCTTTTGACAATTTAAATGACAGGTTCACCAAAACAAAACAAAAAGGAAAAATAAGAAGAGTAGGCTACCCATTCAAATATTAGATGATTCATTAAATATTGCAATAAATGTTTTGTTTCAATTATATGAGTGTTTAAATAATCATTCCTGCTCTCAGTTTTAGTAGTTGTAAATAATATTTATAGCTACCATCATCATTTGTAATTGTAATATATTCCTTTGTATTCCAGTGACATATGTTAGATAAAATAGATACATTTTAATCACTATCCGCAGTAAAGTGAATCAGTATTAATGATTATTAATGAGTATATTATAATGAAATACTTCAAACACAGACAGATAGATTGATAGATAGATGATAGATAAATAAATAAATATACATATATAAAGGTAAAGGATCCATGGATGGTTAAGTCCAGTCAAAGGTGACTGTGGTTGCAGCGCTCATCTCGCTTTCAGACCAAGGGAGCCAGCGTTTGTCCACAGACAGCTTTCCAGGTCATGTGGCCAGCATGACTAAACCGCTTCTGGCGCAACAGAACACAGTGATGGAAAGTGGAGTGCACAGAAACACCGTTCACCTTCCCACCACAGCAGTACCTATTTATCTATTTGCACTGGTATGCTTTCAAACTGCTAGGTTGACAGGAGCTGGGACAGAGCAACGGGAGCTCACCCCATCGTGGGGATTCAAACCGCTGACCTTCTGATTTTTGTCAGTTTAACAACCCCCCAACCACCTCACTACAACAAAATAACATTTTATCCCCTCTGACTTCAAGGTTCCTCCACTGGGACCCCTCCCCCACAGGCTGTTATCCAGCAGTCTGCTTACATCTCCCTCCCCTTCAGTTCTAAGCTTTTCAAACATTGACCAATGCAGATCAGGAGCTAGACGGAAACACAAGTAGGACTTTAGAGAAGAAGGAACACACCAAGTTTTATTTCAGCAGGGAAAGAGGAAACAGTGGAGGAGGTGGATGTAGTCATTGAAGGGAGACATAACCAAAACCGACATAAAGGACGCTCAGGTGAAATTGGGATACCAGCATGGGAGGGTGGGGTGCTGATAGAGGGACTGTACTCCACACTGCAACATTTTCCTCACAAACAGAAACACACACCCCAAAAAATGGTTTCAAAAACATGAACAGAATGGTTGACCATGTCAAATATTCCAGAGAGACAGAGAAAAATAAGATTAGAAGCCAGTTCCTTAACCAGCAGTAAATCATCAGATACTTCAGCCACAACTTTTTCAGTGGAATGAAATTTCACAGGGACATATAAGAATTAAATTTATTTCAGCAAATCTTCTGCCCCATCCCTAACCCCAAGGGATTCCTGATTCATCAAGTCTTCAATAGAAGTGTGTTTGAAATTCAAAGCATATAGTGCCTCCCTACTAACAGATTTTGGAATTGAGGTCCTGGGTGTGACAAATGTTTGCTTACAGGCTTCCTTTTAATTAACATGAGCATGGAATATCCCTTCCCTTGCCACCAGTTAAAACAGAATATCAAAAAGTCCATTAGTATGCAACTACAATGAATCAATTAGAAACCAGACTGTGGAGTCATGTCCCTTCCAAAGGGTTAAGAGTTTGCCCTCGTCAAGACCCCAAGACCATGACCTTTCATACTTACAACAATATTGACTTGCAGAGAAGATCTTGCATGTGAAAGAATGTCAAGAATGGGTTGGGAGGCAGTTTGAAAATCAGCACCATGCTTAATTGATTGGATTAGACTTCTGCCTCTCAGAGCTATTGCTTTTGTATAACTGAATAAATAGTAGCAATATTTAATGTTTGTGTAAAGCACTTTGATTTAAACAGTTGTTTCAATGTGGCAGCTAGACTGGTGACTGGGGGAAGCCCAGCCAGATGGGTGGGGTATAAATATTATTATTATTATTATTATTATTATTATTATTATTATTATTATTATTATTTCAAAGTGCTTTGCATGTGCTTAATTCACTGCATTATTACTCAGACTGCAGGTGGAGGAGCCGAGAGCTGATGGCTTGTCGAAGCCCACCTAGCAAATTCATAGCAGAGATAAGATCAGAAGCAGGAACTTCCTGATTAGTAGCTGTATGGGCAATCTATCAGGAAGTTATTTGTATTTTGAGGAGTTAGTGATCTAACATGGTCATCCTTCCTGCCCCCTGTTCCTTTCCCCCATCTTTTGTTAAGCTCTTTGATGGCATAATAGCTTTTAATGTTCTAATCTGTTGGAAGGAAGCAATAGTGATGTCCTTTGATGTTGGACATTGTTTCAAGAAAGTGGGGCATTGGGAGAGGGTGGCTAATGAATAATCTGCACATAGCTAGTGAGCTGCACATAGTCAGTCAGGCAAGCCATAATAATAATAATAATAATAATAATAATAATAATAATAATAATTTATACCCCGCCCATCTGGCTGGGTTTCCTCAGCCACTCTGGGCTGAGAAACATTAAAAGCTTCCCTAACATTAAAAGCTTCCCTAAACAGGGCTGCCTTCAGTTGTTTTCTAAAAGTCTGGTAGTTATTGTTCTCTTTGACATCTGGTGGGAGGGCATTCCACAGGGTGGGCACCACTACCGAGAAGGCCCTGTAACCTCACTTCTTGCAGTGAGGGAACCGCCAGAAGGCCCTCAGAGCTGGACCTCAGTGTCTGAGCTGAACGATGGGAGTGGAGATGCTCCTTCAGGTATACAGAGCCAAGGCCATTTAGGGTTTTAAATGTCAGCACCAACAGTTTGAATTGTGCATGCAGCCCCCAGAACATTACTCATGAGGGAATATGGCCTTTGGGCAGAAACATTTCCTTTACCCCTTATATAGTCAGAATGTTGTCATGAAGCTCACTAACCTTCTTGTCAGACTTGTTGTGAGCACAAAATAAGGTCAATAGAGAACCACATATGCTGCCATGGGTGCCATCTAGGGGGGACCGGGGGAATTGCCTTCTCAATCCGGCCCGCAGACAGTCCAGGAATATTTGTCTTTTTACATGAGTAGAATGTATCATTTTTTAAAAAATGCATCTCTGGGTTATTTGCGCATCAAGGTCCCCAAGCCCCAAATAACTCACACCTCACACAGAATTTTTGTTTAAGGTTTTTGGCATAATTTTGGCCACAACTTTATTAAAATACAAAAAATGTGAGTGGTTGCTTAGGCATTGGTTGCGACTATCTGCCCCCGGTGAGGACAGACTGACATTTTGCAAGCCTGCGAAAGCCAGAAAAGGGGAATACATTTTGGGGATAGCGACGGAGCAGGGAAGCTGCCCTCAGCCCTCCCCAAATGCAACCAGGGGATCTTGCGTGGCCTTAGCACCTTGACAGGGTTCGGACAAAAGCAATGGTGAGCCACTGTATTCCTTTAACGGAATACTCTTGCAGCAGCAGCATTAGAGGGGCAGGCACAGGCAATCCATGCCCCTCAACCAACCAAACCAAAACCAATGCCTAACCACAACCACAACCAAATGGACAAAACTCCTACCGGGCCCCTGCCCCAAGAGCAGACGACCCCATGACAGCAGTGGTGTAGCGTGGGGGGTGCAGGGGGGGCCGGCCGCACCGGGCGCAACATCTGGGGGGGGCGCTCGCACTAGCAGCTCTCTGCCCCTACTAAAATCCACGGGTTAGGGGGCGCAAATTACTTGCCTTGCCCCGGGTGCTGACAACCCACGCTACGCCACTGCATGACAGGCATAGCAAGGTCAATGCGAACAACCCTAAATATAGGGAGGGGGTTGGGCAATCCAATGCACGGAGTGAAAAGAGGAAGCTCTACACTTCGTGCAGGGAATTTTAAGGTTTCAAGCTGTCAATCACAAAATGGCAACATTAACTTGATCCCAACAACAAGGGAAGCCCAATCACAACAGTGGCCAAAGATCAATTAGCCCGCCCCACAATTTTGTCGGCCCCCACCGCAACCCATGCTCTCCAGCGTGAAGGAGAACACGCTTTGTGGGGCATAGGAATTTGTTCATTATTTTTTTCAAAATATAGTCTGGCCCCCACAAGGTCTGAGGGATGGTGCACCAGCCCACGGTTGAAAAAGGTTGCTGACCCCTGATCTAGGGAGTCACTTCACCACTTCTTGAGGGCTTCCAAGTGGCAGATTGAAGTGCTTGCTTGGTATGTATATATTGCTTGCTGTTTAGAATAACATCTTTAATCTTCTCACTCACTTGTGTTTTGTATTACTGCTGAATCTCATTTTTTAAAAACAAACAAACAAACCACCTTGCATTTGGCAAGACAGTAGCTCAGTTAGCCAACATACCATAGAATCATAGAATTGTAGAGTTGGAAGAGAAACACAAGGGTCAACTAGTCCAACTTCCTATAATGCTCAGGTGGGGCTTGAACCCATGACCGTGGCAGTACAAATCTCATGCTCTATCAAATGAGCTGTCCCAAAAGGGCTTCTCAGCTTTCTTGTTAGACAGTCTTTCATGTTTTGAAAATCCTGCCCCCAATTCAATCATTGTTAAAAAATAAAATATGTTGTTTGAGGACTTGTCAAAGGAAAATAATATATCTTCCCAAGTACAAAAAAATGATGTAAGGTTGCAATCACAAGGCTGCCGCCACTGCCGCCACCCAGTTGCAGGATTTGTCCCACCAAAATCCTGGATTTACATGGTCAGGGTGGGGAAGGGGAACAAAAGAGAAGACAGGTTTTAAAATAGCAGTTTAAAAGAACAGAAGAGGTTTGAAGAAAGCAGAGAAAACTGAAAGGGAAAAGGTGGCAATTTTTAATGGTAATAGATGTTTGGCTTCCTAAAAATACATCTCATTGATCATAACCTTTTGCTACTAGTTTATTCTATAGCTTTATAGCAAAGATGCTATTTCAGTTTAGCCAATTAACTCAATGTGAGTTGGAAAATGTGGCTCTCCCTGAAAGAATTCTGGCCTAGCTGTACATTCTTTTGTCTTCCCAACAACTCTGTGATGTAGCTTAAGTTAGGATGAGTAATGAACTTTATGGCTGAGCAAGGGATTGAACCCAGTCTCCTCAACCCAGCCCAATGGGCAAGTAGAAGCCCTCTGACTCTGCATTGGATGATAGGAAGGAGCTCAAAAATATCTGTAAAAGTGAATAGCAGAAGCGATTTCTGGTTGATAAACTTAGACCATCATTAAAACAATGCAGTATTCATGACACACTCCACATTAGTACTGTACAAAAGCTTGAATGACATACAATTGTGTGAAACATGACCCTCCCTTGGCCCAAATTATATACCTAAGAGAGCAGCTCAAGGGATTGAGAAAGTAATGATGTTTTTAAGCTGCATTTAACAGCCCTAGAAACAGAACAGCATGTAGCTGCAGAAATGGAAGAAACCAGAGAACATTCATTTGAAGGGAAGGGGGGGGGAGCGAGAATCCGTTGCCTCTCCTAAATAAGGCCTCATTAACAAGAAGCTGGCTGACCTATGCGGTGACCGTGACTTTTTGCCATAATCAGCTCAAAAAGTTAATTTGCTACATTTGCATGTGATCCCCCATTTCATCCCAATATTTTAACTCGTTTCCTTCACATATTCATACACTATTTCGGGAATAGTTTTTACAGGCATATGGTTTCATCTCTCATCCTTGGAGCAGCATTAGCGAGAAAGGGAGAACACTGGCGGTAATGTGCTTATTTTGAAAGGCAGCTTTCTGATGCAGTAAACATAGTCTGCAAGCTCTGGCCCAGTTTTTCATTTTTTAAAAAAAATAAAATAAAAAAACCTCAGAACAGCAGAAGGAAGAAGAATGTTGTTTACATTTACAATACCCCCATGTCATTCTCCCATTGGACATTTCTGGCGGCATTCTTATTCTGTTCAGTTCATCCACAGCATTCATACTCAAAATGCCAGTCTTATTATTGGATGCCCACCACAACATGACAGTTCCTGGCACGGTGGATTCAGTGTCAAATGTAAGTGCAGCAATGTCACTGCTAGAGCCTAATCACACAAAAGTTGGTCATCAGCAATCGTACAATATTGTCTATAGCAAATAGACAATATACCATGTGGAGATGGCAGGATTGAATCAGCTGGCCATGTGCTTCTAGCTTGCACTCTTTATAAAGATTTGAGGAGTGAGATTATTACCTCTCCACTACTGACTGAATCTGAGGGATTCAAGGAAACACATGGTGTCATCCTTATTCCTTATTCTTTGTTTTTGTTTTTATTTCAGGTTCCTTGCTCACTCAGATCTACCAATTCAAGGGCAAAGCAAGGCCATACACTCTGCCACCGTCTGAAGCATAGAGCTTCCACAAGAAATCTGAAATGATGGCAGGATGAGGCCCTGAGTGACTGGAAACAAGAAAGCTGCTATCGATAGATTCTGAAAGAAACCCCTCTCTTGGGCTTTACATGTTTCTAAATGGCATTTTAGTGATTATCACTTGGGAGGTATTTTCAGACATAACAGATTAAAATCAATAAAGAAAGCAGAATCAAAATTAGAAATATGGCTTCAGAAGAAGAAGAACATTTTTTAAACATTGATAAAATGTCAGCACCAATTAACATCAGCGAGAAGGTTTTAACAAAGTTATGGTGACCTTATCTCTAATTGCTGTAGGATGGGGAGGAAAAAACCCTATATGCACACTATTTTGTAAGTCACCAATAAAAAGAACAAGAGAACTTAATGGTTGTGTGACAATCTAAAGAGAGAGTTTTTATTCTGTGGGAAATGTTCTGTTTAGGGAAGTTGAGATTGCAGGTGAGAGCCCCCCCCCCAAAAAAGAGAAAAAGTAAGTGAGGAGAGAGAAGAAGAATTGGCTCTGCCACTGGCACTGGTCTGTTTGAGCGCTAGGCCTACAAGACTGGCCAAGAGAACCAGGTTGAGAGCAATTAGGACTGCCATTTTGAAACTCCATGCTGGGGCTTGGTAAAGGTAAAGGTAAAGGTACCCCTGCCCGTAAGGGCCAGTCTTGACAGACTCTAGGGTTGTGCGCTCATCTCACTCTAGAGGCCGAGAGCCGGCGCCATCCGCAGACACTTCCAGGTCACATGGCCAGTGTGACATCGCTGCTCTGGCGAGCCTGCACCAGCACAGCACACGGAACGCCGTTTACCTTCCCGCTATAAAGCGGTACCTATTTATCTACTTGCACTTTTAAGGGTGCTTTTGAACTGCTAGGTGGGCAGGAGCTGGGACCGAAAGACGGGAGCTCACCCCGCCGCGGGGATTCGAACCGCCGACCATACAATCGGCAAGTCCTAGGCACTGTGGTTTTACCCACAGCGCCACCTGCGTCCTTGGTATGATGCCATAAAAGAACTGGTAGTGTGCTTTGAGATTCACATTAATTAGCCCTTCTATAAATGTAAAAAATAAAATAAAAATGCTTGACTAATCTGAGGTCAAAGAGAATCCAAATGAGTCATAGTTGCTGCTGCTGCTGCTGCCTTTTGAGTGCTTTTTTATTTTTAAAGTAGGCATTGTACAAGGCCCCCAGTTTAATATAGAAAAAAAGGAAAGTATTAAGAAATCTTATACCGGTATATACAAGGGTAAAGCAAAGTTGCAACTGTTGATACCATTGAGGATTTCCCCTGGTCCCTTCAAAGCCACTGAATACTTATCACAAGATGGCAAAGGTGTTTACATTCCTGCACCTTGAAAAGTACTTAGAACAGGAGGAGGAAGCTGGAAGGTTATCACTCTTCCCGCTTCCTCTTTCAAGTCTGTGTACCTCCTAAGGCTCAGATCAGTAGCTGAGCTCCTGATACAAGCCTTGAAAAGCAAATAGAACTGAAAGAGGAACTGTGAAGCACAAAACACACACACACACCCCTTGTCCCTTTCAGGTTTTTCAAGGTTCAGGTCAGTACCTGAACTGCAAATGTGAGCCTTAAAAAGCACATAAATGTGAAAGAGGTAATAGGAACAGCTCCGAGAAGCTGAATAGAAAGTGAAGCATGTAAGGGCATAGGAGTAAAAGGAGGAGGATCTTGTAGACCATAGGAGGAAGACAATGGAGTGCAGGAGGCAGGAGAGAGTGAGATCAGGTGAAATGGATTTTGCTGAAGAAGCATTTCCCCCCCCCCACCAGGTTTCTCTGCTCCGACTACCATCTAATCCCAGATTACCTGTGCTTCAATTAACAGAATTGTAGAATTAATTGATCTTGTGCTTTCCTGAGCTGCCAAGACATCAGAAAACATGGATCTAAAGTATCCTTGTAGCTTACACAGCCTGTATAAGCCCCTTTCTCTCAAATCCATGACTTCTGAATAATGCCCAGTCCTGCGACAGCAGGCCAAGATACCAGCAAGCCCTGAAATGGCTGATAACATCCATGTTTTAGGGACTTGTGTGCTGATGTATCCATAGAGCCAGCCCAATCTTTTTCTCTGCCCAAAAAACAAATGCCATTTCACCGCTAGCTGGGGCCAACACTTGAAAAGATATTGGTACAGTATTCTATCTTCACCTAGCTTTCTCTCCCAATCCTGGTGCCAATTCCATAGCAGATCAAAAAACTAATTAAGTTCAAAATACTATTAAAACCAGCAGGGTTTGCTTATCTGTTATGTTCCCTAGATCACTAGCACCAGTCATGTTTTACCTACTATGGTGTTTTGCACATGGATGTGGCATCTCATGAAGATCACGAAGATCATGGCCACTGGGCCCATCACCTCCTGGCAAATAGAAGGGGAAGAAATGGAGGCAGTGAGAGATTTTACTTTCTTGGGCTCCATGATCACTGCAGATGGTGACAGCAGCAACGAAATTAAAAGACGCCTGCTTCTTGGGAGAAAAGCAATGACAAACCTAGACAGCATCTTAAAAAGCAGAGACATCACTTTGCCAACAAAGGTCCGTATAGTTAAAGCTATGGTTTTCCCAGTAGTGATGTATGGAAGTGAGAGCTGGACCATAAAGAAGGCAGATCGCCGAAGAATTGATGCTTTTGAATTATGGTGCTGGAGCAGAGAGTCCCATGGACTGCAAGAAGATCAAACCTCTCCATTCTGAAGGAAATCAGCCCTGAGTGCTCACGGGAAGGACAGATCCTGAAGCTGAGGCTCCAATACTTTGGCCACCTCATGAGAAGAGAAGACTCCCTGGAAAAGACCCTGATGTTGGGAAAGATGGAGAGCACAAGGAGAAGGGGATGACAGAGGACGAGATGATTGGATAGTGTTCTTGAAGCTACCAGCATGAGTTTGACTAAACTGCAGGAGGCAGTGGGAGACAGGAGTGCCTGGTGTGCTCTGGTTCATGGGGTCATGAAGAGTTGGACACGACTAAACAACAACAACAAGTGGCATCTCATAGCCATCCAAGTAGGGCACATGTATACGGACTTGGAGAATGCTAGAATGATATCCCGGTAACTTACCTTACAATTTATATTTCTGGTTTGAAACGTATGGTTTATTATTAGACATCAGATGCGATACTGCATTTTGATTCACATCATCGAAGAAGGATTCACATTTTCATTTTTATAAACAGCAGTGACATTGAAACCGTTTACAGATTTAGTTTTGTACACAGAAAGAGAGACGTACCTTTGCCCCACAAACAAAGAGAGCTTTTGTTCCTCTCTGATGTGGTTTTTTATTCATTCTTAGCCCAAGGAAAATTATCGAATGCCTCATTCCAAGGTTAATCTACCTTCTATTCATTAAAATAAGATCTGTATTACCTTGAATATATACCTATATTACTAATTATGCTAGAAACCTGCGTCGCACATTTCCTGTTTGCATCCAATTTTATGCTGTGCTCAGGAAACAATCAGCAATTAAATTATGCTTTTTTAAACACTACATGGTAGATTACTGTTTATTGCCAAGACACATTCTCCCCCCCCCCCTCTCAGGTAGCGTAACTCTTTTGTGTAGCAGAACGGATGACAAGCTGAGTTAATGTGTCTTTCGCTGTCAATTTAGAGAGATTAGGTATATGTCAGTGGCGGCTCACTAAAGACTCCAACACTGCCATTGGAAAGTATTGTGCATTCACAAAGAAAACAGCCCGCTGAAACTGATGTGGTCACAACAGAAATTCCTGAAAATTCTGAATCTGGAGTATATTGATGTAAATTAAACATGCGCAAGTGGTGCAATTCAGTGCATAATCTCAAGGAGCAGGAGACTGTCTGTGTTGCTTTCAATTTCTTTCAAAATACTCTGCCGTGATACCAAGTAAAGTATTTCAACAGGGCCACAATGCTTAACATTTTGAACACTGTCTTTCAGTAGTGGCCCAACAGAGGGATATCATTGGTTGTGGAAAATGTATCATGGTCACTGGCTGAGGAACAGGGGTGCGGAGAAAGCAGACCACTCCCGGCACCACTATTCCGGTAGGGTGCCATCGCAGTGGACCCCCTGGCACGTGTCATGCCCCCCTGCGCCCAGGCACCACGCCCCCCAGGTGGCGCAACCGCCCCCAGAACACGCACCACACCCCTGCGGGTGGCACGCCATGCCCTTGCAAGCAACGTACCATGCCCCAGAATGCGTACCACATCCCCACAGGTGGTGTGCCATGCCCCCGGGGGCGCCAGCCACACCCCCGCCTGCTCTCCGCCCCGGTAGTGGAATATGCAGCTTCGCCACTGATCATGGTAACAAAAGCAGATGAAACGACTTCCATTATCTTTGATGTCAACTATCTTTACTTGCCTTCAGTTATGTTGTCATGTAGTAATAACCATTTTCTTTAAAATCTTATGATTTATATGCCGTCTATCTGTCTGGGTTGGCCCAGCCACTCTGGGTGGCTCCTAACAGAATATTAAAAACATAATATAACATAAAACATTATTCTGATCCAATTGGCTACATACTTTAGGTTGTCACCCTATACTTTAGGTTGTCATCTCATTTACTATCAGATTGCTTATTGTGTGAGGAAGCCCATGTGATTAATTCAAGAAGGATGAGGCAATAGGACACCAAGAACAGCACACAAGATGCCACACATGATTTTAAAATGGTAAATATCATTACAATCAAAGTGGTTTGTTTATCTCTGAACTTGCTATTTTTAACACAATAAAAACTTGATAATAGTCAGGGCTAGTTCAATTGTGACTCTATATGATGGGAAAGGGTAGCCAGTTATAAACTGTTTGTAAATGTTAAGAATGAATAGCAAACATCTTTGAGATTGATCCAACTCTTAATTGTCTGAAATTGCATGCGCTACAGTTTTAATAAATAAATACACCAGAATGCTGATTCATTTCATGGAACCAGAAAGCTGAGATTCTGCCTTCCTTGTGATTACAGATAGTGTAGGTTTGGTGGTCATTCATTTCTCTAGATATATTGCTACTTTCTCCTTTGTATCATTCTTTCCTATATTTTCCATGGGTATAACACTCCCAGAGATAGGGAATCTGAGATCCTCCAGGAGTTATGGGACTGAAATCTCCATCATCCCTAACCACACTGATCATATATTGCCTGGGCCTGGGGCTGGTGGGAGTTGCAGTCCAATGACTTTGGAAGAACTCAGTCCCTGCTTTATTCTATGTACAACTAATCTACAACTAATCCAGAATGCAGCAGCTAGACTGGTGAATGGGAGTGGCCGCCAAGACTGTATAACACCTGTCCTGAAAGACCTACATTGGCTCCTGGTACGTTTCCGAGCACAATTCAAAGTGTTGGTGCTGACCTTTAAAGCCCTAAATGGCCTTGGTCCAGTATACCAGAAGGAGCATCTCCATCCCCACCGTTCAGCCCGGACACTGAGGTCCAGCTCTGAGAGCCTTCTGGCTGTTCCCTCCCTGCAAGAAGTGAGGTTACAGGGAACCACGCAGAGGGCCTCCTTAGTAGTGTCGCCCACCCTGTGGAACGCCCTCCCATCAGATGTCAAGGAAATAATCAAGTATCTGACTTTTAGAAGACATCTGAAGGTAGCCCTGTACTGGGAAGTTTTTAATGTTTGATGTTCTATCGTGTTTTTAACATTCTATTGGGAGCCACCCAGAGTGGCAGGGGAAACCCAGCCAGGTGGGTGGGATAGAAATAATAAAATATTATTATAAATTATTGTTATTAGAGATGGTATGCAGCTGGTCTTAAAATATATAGAGTGATACCTCAGGTCAAGTACTTAATTCGTTCTGGAGGTCTGTACTTAACCTGAAACTGTTCTTAACCTGAAGCACCACTTTAGCTAATGGGGTCTCCTGCTGCCACCATGCCGCCAAAGCGCAATTTCTGTTCTCATCCTGAAGCAAAGTTCTTAACCTGAAGCACTATTTCTGGGTTAGCGGAGTCTGTAACCTGAAGCATATGTAACTTGAAGCGTATGTAACCCGAGGTACCACTGTATAACAATTTTGAAAAATCTGGGGATGAAGGGACATAAAAGCACAGGTTGCATAGTCCACAGTACCTTTCTCCCAATAGCAGATAAAAACAGATGAGGCAGTTTACTTGACTGTACTGTTTCTACTTAAGCTCAAGTGTTCCCGTAATTTTGTGGGTTACACATTTTCTTCCCCAAGGATCACTCTGCACCAAACGAAAGGAGTAAACTATTCCTTCCACTCCCAACCAAAATTATTTGCAAGCAAATAACATTTCCACTCAGTCTAAACATTGATCTTTGCGCTTTTGGTCTTCTAAACTCGCTCTCGCTGCATTTACTTATTTCTGCAACCCGTTGAAGCCAATCTGCAGCTGTCGGGACTCATAAAATTCTTTCATTATAAAAAGTAACATAGAAAATAGGAACAATTTGCAATCTTGACCTCTGATCTTTACAAGCAATGGTGGTGTCTCTCTCCCTCCACCCCGCTTTCCCTGGAATGGTAATAGTTTTACTAGCAAATGGAAACAATTTATTTTATTAAAAGAACATTGGCGAACAGTCCCATATTGTTAATTCAGCTCCAGAGTGCCATTGCTACTCGATCTTGTTGACCCCAAACTTGTTAGCAATCCAGAACCTTCACTGGTTTCTTTTCTTCTTTGAGATGTTGCACCTCTGATTTCAGTTTTTAACTAAAGCAATAAGAAACATTAAAAATAACCATGTGCATTGGAAAGACAACCACTAAGATGAAATCAAAAGGATTAAATTGCCCATAGTTAAACGAAATCATTAGCTCTGTACTTCATAATCACACTTCAGAGATAGGGCAATTTGGCTGTTACATTATTGCTAGGGAAAAAATGCTAAAGCAGCCACAAAGAAATTAATAAAACCTTTAAATGACCTCATTTGCATGTATTTTTTTAAGGGCAGCCTCTGAATAACCTCTAATGTTTTTAATTGGAATTGGGGGAAAATATGCTCCTTATCAATAAAAGCAAGGCTTACCCGGCCAAGGTGTGTAACTATTTGGCTTTGAAAGCTACCACTACATTTATTTATTGAGCAACCACTATTTGGGACTCAGCTATACAGCTGCAAATATAATGTTTTAAGTGTGTTTTAAGTGCATTATACAAATGTGACACTAGATGGCTTATGGCAAATTCAGTAGATTTTTCAAAACTTTTTTTTAAAAAGCATCTTCACAGCATTTTTTATATGTGCCTAGATTCCACCTTGGCCTCATTGAATGTGGCACCAAGCGTGCTTTAAACAGAATATCACCCAAGTGTGAATCAATACATGGCCCAGGAACATACAATATGTTGGAATGCAGATTGGTAAAACAACTGACTTCGGATCATGGGAGCCAATGCCTAGAGGACCCAAGTCCCTTTTCTCCCCTAGGAAAATATATGAGGGTGCTGCCTCCCCAGTTGATGGCCATTGCCATTCAAATGGTGTGCATTCACCAAGTCTTGTGATCAATTATGCGGGGAAGGTCTTGCCTGCCTCCCCTCAAAATTTATTCAAGTTGCACCCCTGCTTCAGATGTGATTCTGGATCCATAGATCCCCACATGGATGTGTTCTGTTTACAGGCTCAGTGCCATTCCCCCTCCCCATTAATTTCCTGCAGTGTATGGATCTGGAACCTCAGGCCATGGGGTCAAAAGCAGTCGTTGAGACATCTTTGTTTGGCCATTGGAAGATAGAGATAAACTCTCATTGCCCTTTCTCTTGGCCACACCTCTCACTGAGGCTTGTTCCATGGCTTTTCGGAGTTCTTTTGCCTTCTGGGATTTAAAAAAATTATTGTTAAGTGTTATATCAGTATTAATGGAGGGGAAGGAAGGTGTTGAATCCTCAGACTATTAGGGAATGTGGATTACTGTACAAAGTTTACAGTCACATCCATTGGCCTCCCTCCTTTTATTTCTGTCCCTCTTTATCCCTTTCCTCCTCACACCACTGAGTGAATAATAAAATAAATAAATAAATAAATAATACTAATTTATTATTTACACCCTGCTCATCTGGTTGGCTTTCCCCAGCCACTCTGGGTGGCTCCCAAAAGAAGAAGAAGAAGAAGAAGAAGAAGAAGAAGAAGAAGAAGAAGAAGAAATAAAACATCTAATATTTTAAAACTTCCCTAAACAGGGCTACCTTTAGATGTCATCTAAAAGTCAGATAGTTGTTTATTTCCTTGACATCTGATGGGAGGCCGTTCCACAGGGCAGGTGCCACTACTGAGAAGGCCCTCTGTCTGGTTCCCTGTAACTTGGCTTCTCTTAGCGAGGGAACCGCCAGAAGGCCCTCAGAGCTGGACCTCAGTGTCTGGGCTGAGCGATGGGGGTGGAGATGCTCCTTCCGGTATACTGGGCTGAGGCCATATAGTGTTTTAAATGTCAGCACCAACAGTTTGAATTGTGCATGCAGCCCCCAGAACATTACTCATGAGGGAATATGGCCTTTGGGCGGAACCATTTCCTCTATCCCTTATATAGTCAGAATGTTGTCATGAAGCTCACTAACCTTCTTGTCAAGACTTGTTGTGAGCACAAAATAAGGTCAATAGAGAACCACATATGCTGCCATGGGTGCCATCTAGGGGGGACCGAGGGCCAAGCCCCCTCATATTTTCAAGAAGGGGGCCAGCCTCTCCCCTAATCCACACAGCCCATGTATACATGCCACACAACATGCTCATCTTAATTGTGCAGCCAGCACAGTGTGCTCATGGCACATCAGCATGTAATGTGACACGTGTGACTGACATTAGCATATTGCACCATGTATGTGCACAGTGAGAGCATGGCGTGTGACGTGCTGGTGTCACGCACACAAGTGGTGTGCTGACGTCTCTTGCACATGTTGTGAGGTGCCGGCCCACTCCATCGCCAGGACAAGGTGGCGTGCTTGTATACTGCAGGAAGAAAATGGGATGTGAATGTGGGGGTTAAGGTTTGCTTTGGGGAGGGATTTTTTAAATATGTAGATCCCATGAAATCCCTCTACACCATGTGCTCAATGCAAAGAGGAGCCAGGATCAGGCCACATCTTGATTCATCTGATTTCACTGAGTTCTGGGTTAACACAGAAAAGGAACCCTTCTGAAAATGCCAAACAATTTCATTAGAACTTTTTAAAAAATGTACCGAACATGCCTGAATCCAGATTCTTACGAAATACTTAAATATTTAAAAAGTCAGAGCCCTCCTTGTGACAGTGTCTGACCTTTAAGTTTATCTATTTCTAAAATACACCTTGCCTATCAACCCAGCCTTAATCACTTTCTCATTTAAGATATTGAAAGAAAGATTCCATTTAAATAAAGTAAAGGTCATCCTTCTTTGAAATATAGATTATTCACCTGTATTTTTTAAAAAGTGGGGATTGGAGAATAAACTGGGAGGAAGAAAAAGGCAGGTTCCCCTCCTTCCCTCTCCTCTTTCTCTCCTTTCAAAGTACTGAGTCAGCAGTGGTAAGGATTAAAGATAATTATGCAGAACTCCCAAGGTCTGCAAGAAAGACTGCAGCAGATCTGAAATGCAATTGACTTCCCCCAGATTCATGATCTATATTCTACAGGAGAATATGAAAATGCTCTGTTCTCCTTCTGCTTTCTTTTTGAACTCCCGTTTAAATTAAAGTTAGGGTAAAGTGGCAACAGAAGTAGCAAGAGATAAGTCGGTTTTGGGTAATCCTTCGAAAACCAGTTTAGATGAAGGTGAAGACTTCTTACCCTCGCGTGATTGCAGGCAAAAAGCCTAAAGCAAATGACCATCGATTCATTTCGAGGTTGTTACATTTCACATTACAACTTTCTTGGTTTTGGGGCGTTTTTTCTTGCAGTTCTTTCTCACTGTTTTCCTGAGGGGATCATGCCTGCTGTTGTGAATGAAATTTAGTGCAATGGTATATTGATAATAAAAAATCCAGAGTTTCATAACACAACAGGTAATGTGAGAAGCCAGGACAGAAGCACTAGCATTATAACCAGGAAAACTAACACAACGATCCTCGTGTCTCTATGCAGTCCTAGATATCCATCTAAATACTGTGATGGAATCTGCTTTCAATATAGATCACACAGAGCTGAACTGGAATTTTGAAATAATAATAATAATAATAATAATAATAATAATAATAATAATAATAATTTATTATTTATACCCTGCCCGTCTGGCTGGGTCACCCCAGCAACTCTGGGCAGCTTCCAACAAAACACTAAAATACAATAACCTATTAAACATTAAAAGCTTCCCTATACAGGGCTGCCTTTAGATGTCTTCTAAAAGTTTGGTAGTTATTTTTCTCTTTGACATCTAGTGGGAGGGTGTTCCACAGGGCGGGCGCCACTACCAAGAAGGCCCTCTGCCTGGTTCCCTGTAACTTGGCTTCTTGCAGTGAGGGAACCGCCAGAAGGCTCTTGGCGCTGGACCTCAGTGTCCGGGCAGAACGATGGAGGTGGAGACGCTCCTTCAGGTATACTGGACCGAGGCTGTTTGCATGCCTAATGAAAGAGAAATTAAACACACCAAGTCCTAGACACTGAGCTCTACTCAGCCATAGTCTTTTACGCAAACACATGATTTTAAGGAACTCCTGAACTCCTGCACTAACCCCTAGGAAACTCAGGTGACCTGGTAGGGGTAGGGTGTCAACGCTGGCACCACAAAGTAGTAATATATTACCAAAAAAGAGTACAGAAGAGGGCATAGAAATACAATACGTTTTGCTATAGTGTGGAAGACAGTGGCCAGGTCACCGGTGTGTTGGCTCAGTCTCCTGACAAGTTGGTAATTGTTGATGGGTAACTTAAAGGCTCATACTATCCTCTTTTATGATTCTTTGTTTTTAAGCTGCACTTGATGGTGAATTATTAAAGGCAATATACGGTATATTTTTTTGTGCAGGGAGGGAATGTGTAAACGTTAGAGGGGAGACACACAAATGGTTGCAACATACATTTCTAAGATTACAAGCTATCCAATATTGGAGCATGTGGGATGCCAGCGAAATATGCAAATATTTAGTAAATAGGACCATTAAATTACAGGACAAACAAATCTTCCTCACACCATGATACTCATGAAGTTCGCAGTATGCCATATTCCTCTGTTAATACTAATATGTTTGGGTAGTGGGTTTTTGATCAACCACAGCAGGGGAAGGGGGGGAGCATTTGGCAATCACGCATACTCCATCAGTGCTTACTGATACCTCACTTTAAGATTAGCGCAATTGAATCAAGGCCCTCTGAGCATCACTGGTGTTGTTTTATAGCAATATTCAGAATCTAGCATTTCAAAAGAGCGTGTTTATTAGCACCAGGCAGGTACCTTCATTGGTTTCTTTCTGGCCCCTGCTTAAAACCCATTTGCTTCGGCAAACCTATCCAGGCATGTAGATATTGACATACTTTAATCTCTCTCTTTTAGTTTCCTGCTGATTTAAATTCATTTTAAAAAGTGTTCGTCTTTATTGATAAGATTTTTTTTTTTATTTTACAAACTGCTCAGTGGTTTGGTTACAATCAAGCAGCAGGCAAATTTATATAAAATAAATAAAAGATATTTATTTATTTATTTATTTATTTATTTATTTATTTATTTATTGAATTTGTATACTGCCCTATCTGGGACATGGGTTAAACCACAGAGCCTAGGACTTTCCGATCAGAAGGTCGGCGGTTCGAATCCCCGCAACGGGGTGAGCTCCCGTTGCTTGGTCCCTGCTCCTGCCAACCTAGCAGTTTGAAAGCACGTCAAAGTGCAAGTAGATAAATAGGTACTGCTCCGGCGGGAAGGTAAATGGTGTTTCCATGTGCTGCTCTGATTCACCAGAAGTGGCTTAGTCATGCTGGCCACATGACCCGGAAGCTGTACGCCGGCTCCCTTGGCCAATAAAGCAAGATGAGTGCCACAACCCCAGAGTCGGTCACGACTGGACCTAATGGTCAGGGGTCCCTTTACCTTTACCTTTATACTGCCCTATACCAGGTGGCCTCATGGCGTTTCACAGAAAAAGATCACAATATAATAACAATCACAATATAAGATCAATGACCCAATAATACCCCCCCAAAAGAGTCACATTTTAAAAGGGTGTCTAAAGGTGTATAATGAAGGCGCCAGGAAAACTTCCTTGGGGAGAGCGTTCCACAGACAGGGAGCTACTGCAGAGAAGGCCTTTCTCGTGCTGCCGCCCTCTGGACCTCTCGAGGAGGCGGCACATGAAGTAGGGCCTCAGAAGATGATTTCAGGGTCCAGGTAGGTTCATATGGGAAGGGGTGGTCCTTGAGGTATTGCGGTCCTGAGCCGTTTAAGGCTTTATAGGTCAAAACTAGCACTTTGAATTGGGCCACATCTCTCACTCACTCCTCAAACTAACTCTACAGCAATACTAGCTGCTGACTAAGTCTACAAATGCTATGATCACGTGAGGGTGGAATCATTCTGTGACATTTCCTACCTTCCCAAAGAAAACACGGCAGACAGAACTTTTGGTGACCCAGGCTTATATGCAGAGCTATTTTTGCTCCTGTTTGCAAGTAGCCTGAAATCCTTGTAGAAGATGAAGAAGAAGAGTTTGGATTTGATATCCCGCTTTATCACTACCCGAAGGAGTCTCAAAGTGGTTAACATTCTCCTTTGCCTTCCTCCCCTACAACAAACACTCTGTGAGGTGAGTGGGGCTGAGAGATTTCAGAGAAGTGTGACTAGCCCAAGGTCACCCAGCAGCTGCATGTGGAGGAGTGGAGACGTGAACCCAGTTCACCAGATTACGAGTCTACCGCTCTTAACCACTACACCACACTGGCACATGAGCAAGGCTTGGAACTGAACAGCAGAAGAAGGGATGGTGATAGGGAGGAAAAATAAGAGTAATTTAACTATCCTTTTAGTAGTATTTCATCACTTCTCAAAATCAAGCGAAGTTTTGAAGGGACATAAAACAAGAGTAAAAATACAATACATGTCCATTAAAACATCACTACATACTAAAATCATATGTAGTGATCAATTACTAAAGGAAATATCCATCACACACACACACACCCAATGGGTGAACCACCAAAACCAAAATATCATTTCCAAACTGCCTATTAGAGTAAAAATGTATTCTGGTGTTGAAAAGATGCAATGCCTGGTGAACTTCACTGAAAAGAGTACTCCACAGACAGGCGGCTACCCCTGAAAAGGTCATTTATCTGAAGGATTGCCAACCTTCTTGGGCACGTCTAGAATTTAGAGAAAGTGCAATGAGTGCAGGTCACAACATGGCTGCATAAAATGGATGGGGTGGGGGGGGGGACACTCCCAGTCCTAGCACCCAATGAAATGCAGGCATCTTGAAGGGTGCACATTCAATGTAGGAGAGGCTAAGCCAGTGTAATGAGGTACTGAGCAAGAAGAGCAAACAGCCTCTTGTATGTCACAGGGAATATTTACAGATACTTTTCACACATGTTACAGGACATACTAATGGGCACACTGGCTCTCACGGGTGCAATGTTGGCATCCCCTGCTTTAGCCTTCTCCCCTGCTCTTTTCCACATTCACACATTTTCCATATTCACACATTGTGAGGATACATTCCCAAGAAATAATTAAAAAAGTTGAAATTCAGTGCTTCTGGGAAAGTCGGGAATGTAGAAATGCTTCCATTCTGTGAGCCCTGTTTACTCATACAAATATATGACATTTATTACTTTGCAAATACAATGAAAAGTTCAATAGTCCACCAAGCAAAATCTAATATGGCATTTCCCAGATGCCATTAAAGACAACAACACAGTCTGCAGGTGAAATCTCTCTCTCTCTCTCTCTCTCTCTCTCTCTCTCTCTGTGTGTGTGTGTGTGTGTAGGGAACCCATTGTTAATTTTGCCATACTGCCTATCCCTTTAGGAACAAGATTGAAAGTAAAAGACAATAACGCCAGGAATCCATCTGTGCTTCACTTACCTCATTCAGCCATAATTAAATAATTATATCTGCCAAAATGATTCCTGTACAGTGCATCAAAAAAGTAGTAAATATTTAACAGCTGGGCACTAAATTAATTGTTTGTCACATCTGTAGCAGCTGTGATATCTGAGCTGGAAATGGAATGGAAATAAAAGGAAACAATGGAACATCTTGTCACTTGCTCAGCGGCTTGTTCCTTTGCACCTTATGAAAAATCAGCAGGCATATGGTGTGTGTCGGATAGGGCACAGGAATGCCATGTACGCAGATTCCCAAATCTGCTGTGCTGTGCAGATATTCCTGTAACCCCATGGCCACTGGTCCCATCACCTCCTGGCAAATAGAAGGGGAAGAAGTGGAGGCAGTGAGAGATTTTACTTTCTTGGGCTCCATGATCACTGCAGATGGTGACAACAGTCACGAAATTAAAAGATGCCTGCTCCTTGGGAGAAAGGCGATGGCAAACCTAGACAGCGTCTTAAAAAGCAGAGACATCACCTTACCAACAAAGGTCCGTATAGTTAAAGCTATGGTTTTCCCTGTAGTGATGTATGGAAGTGAGAGCTGGACCATAAAGAAGGCTGATTGCCTAAGAATTGATGCTTTTGAATTATGGTGCTGGAGGAGACTCTTGAGAGTCCCATGGACTGCAAGAAGATCAAACCTATCCATTTTGAAGGAAATCAGCCCTGAGTGCTCACTGGAAGGACAGATCCTGAAGCTGAGGCTCCAATACTTTGGCCACCTCATGAGAACAGAAGACTCCCTGGAAAAGACCTTGTTCTTGGGAAAGATGGAGGGCGCAAGGAGAAAGGGACAACAGAGGACGAGACGGTTGGATAGTGTTCTCGAAGCTACCAGCATGAGTTTGACCAAACTGTGGGAGGCAGTGGAAGACAGGAGTGCCTGGCGTGCTCTGGTCCATGGGGTTACAAAGAGCCAGACACGACTAAACAACTAAACAACAACAACATGGCGTGTGTCGGGTAGGGCACAGGAATGCCATGTATGCAGATTCCCAAATCTGCTGTGCTGTGCAGATATTCCTGTAACCCCCACATGTCTAGGGCTTGACGAGAGGAAAGAGAAGCAAGGGTGTTGTCTATGTACTTTGCTTCTCTTAGGAGTGGGGGTAACAAACTACCCCCTGTGAAGAATGACCCACCTCCCTGGGATCTTAATGTCAATCATGCTTGGGCTATGTTTGCACATTTTATTATTCTTGGTCCACTTTTTAAAGGTCCATCCATTAGAGAGCCATATTGTGCTTTGCTTCAGGCAGTGAAAGGTCTTGCACCAGCTTCAATGCTGAGAAAACACTGCATTCTTATCTCCCAGTTTTGCATATAGGCATATATTGTATACATCCTCTTATTCATTGACAAACATGCACTTCAATAAGAAGAATCAAGTTTGCATGAGTCAAGAGTGTTACAGAATGTTGGAAAGTACCTTTACTTGAGTTGTTGCTTTCCCCCCACACCTTTGGGACAGTCCTTTCAGTTTTCCGAAAGTCTGAAAAATTTGCCCATTCACTAGAAGTTGCCAAATACACACACACACACACACACACACACACACACACACCTCTTTTGCATAGGGCAAATTGTTCTACAAAAGTGTATTTGGCCCAGCTTTCATGTATGTAAGATTGCAGGAGCAATGGGCCAAGCTAAAAGCCTTCCTGAACTCTAGAAGACATCCCAGAATCCTCTGCAAAACAACCTGGAAAATATTTTAGAGATCCTCCGTAGAAAATCTGAGATGAAAGTATTCCCCAAGGGCAAAAAGTTTTGGAATGTACTGGCCTAGCATAACTGCATTCAGGAACTTTGAAGCAACAGTTTCAAAATGTAAGGTAAAAATGAATTTGTCGGCTGAATTTGAGAGGCTCCATACAGGGCAGAAATCTGCCTCACTCGGCTTATACTTTTGATGGCCTTGTTTTTCTTCCCTTTTATGTAATGGCAATGTGTTGAGGCAATGATTCTCCCCTGCTAGCAAAGGCACTGCCCCACACTGTGTTTGGAGAGAAAACTGATGACAAAAGAACAGCAATAAGTCAAGGGAATATCCTTTGCCATCAGCCTACAACCCTATTCACTTTGTACTAATGGTTTCTTAATGCCATGTTTTCTACAGGTCAGATTTTTCTGCAGAGAAATCAGACTTAAAAAGACAACAAATAATGACATTCCCTAAGCTCCAGAGACCCTCTTTTTCCTCCAGATTCGAGGACCTATTAATAAACTTAGTGCTAAGTTGGCAAAATAGTGAGTGTTAACAAGATTAGGAGGTGCTTGGCTGCCAGAAACATTATCAGCCCTGGTGCTTAGAGATAAGAGTCCTGGGGGTGTCGTAGGATAAGAAAAGTATTTCAGATTGTTCTGGACATAAAAAAGCAAGATGCTTTCCCCAAAGTTGAAAGGACAGGTTTTTATCAATTTTATTTCCCCTGCAATCCTCTAGTTTATCCTCTCCACTTCTGTTGGAAAGTTTTTGTTTCTTTTTTGGTGCCTGGGAAAAAAACCCCACTTTAACAACTTGAAGTGATTTTGAGAAGAAAAAAAATACCCCAAAATATATAATCAGCTAAATAGTACTGTGGCAGTGATGGTTATCCATCACCTCTGCAGGGCTGTTTAACAGTATGAATAAGACATGATAAAAGCCTGTATTCTTGAATAGCATAGTTGAGTCATCAAATGGAAAGGCAGCACTTGCAGCTATTGTACAGTGAGAAGAAATGAGGGCTAAATCATAGTCAAGTGTAGACACAGCCTTTGGGAACATCTTAACACTGCAAAGCTTGCCATCAGAAATAAGAGCTACATCGGCCTATTGTGTCAGTATTATAGGACGGCTTCTCACATCACTGAGAAGTGCCAAAGGATGACATGCAAATAAGGTGTGTGTAAAGGGGTGTAGGAATGTTAGCAGAATCCATTGAAAACTGGTGGTGCTTCTTGAGCATTCATTTATTAAATAACACTGGTTATTTAATAAGTTCCAATATCTTCGTCTTGTTGCCACCAATTAGGCTAATCCACCGAATTGTATAATCCAAAAGCCCCCCCAAAAAAGAAACCAAAATTCAAATTGTAATCCCTCCAGGGGTATCCAAAGTTTAAGTTGAAATCAGATGCTTAGATCAATTCTTAAATCTTCATGCCTCCATTTAGGCTATTCCTTATAGGGTCGTTGGTAAAGTATTTTTTTTAGAACCACTCTTAGTCTTCTTGCCCTCAATTGGGCTAAATTCCACAGAGATTCAGACCAGCAAAAGGTTCCAAAAGAAATTCAGGCAGACCAGAGTTCATCCCCCAAGAGTAAAAATCCAACCTTCAAAAACGACAGGCCGGCCCAGGGAGTCCAGCAAACACCAGAAAAACAAGTTGTAATTTCTCCCCATCCACCAGGAGTCCACCATCCGGCAAAAAGAAAACAAAAAAAGAAAAAAAGTCTGCCCAGCTTTTGTTTTAACTTCCCAAAAACAATGGCAATAGTGGCATATCCATAAAAATTATTTAGAGTTATTTAAGGTTGTCTAAAGTTATTTAAGGTTACGTAAAATCAAAATCCCGAAGGAAAAAGATAGCACAAAAGACGCACCTTCTTCCCCCTTCCTCTTCCAAAGCACACAAAGACAATGAGCAATGGAGTCTAAACAATGAGGTTTGCAAACTTTTTTCAGAAGCCAAACATGCTCCGTTTTGAGTGTTAGGCTTCCGTTTTGAGTGTTAACACTTCCTATTTGAGTGCCACACTTCAGTTTTGAGTGTTACGTTGAGGTGTGTCTGTTTTTGCTATTTATTTTACGTTTTTGTAGCTTTTTTGTTTTGTTTTTGTGATTATATGGAACCCAGTTCAATTACTGATTGACTGATTGTGTGACTGCAGTACATTGTTCATTGTTTTCATTTTATGGATCAATGGTCTTGTTAGATAGTAAAATTCATGTTAGATTGCTGTTTTAGGGGTTGTTTAAAAGTCTGGAATGGGTTAATCTGTTTTGCATTACTTTCTATGAGAAAGCATGCCTTGGTTTTGGAATGGACTTCCAGAACGGATTAAGTTTGAGAAGAAGAAGAAGAAGAGGAGTTTGGATTTGATATCCCACCTTTCACTCCCTTTAAAGAGTCTCAAAGCGGCTAACATTCTCCTTTCCCTTCCTCCCCCACAACAAACACTCTGTGAGGTGAGTGGGGCTGAGAGACTTCAAAGAAGTGTGACTGGCCCAAGGTCACCCAGCAGCTGCATGTGGAGGAGTGGAGACGCGAACCCGGTTCCCCAGATTACGAGACTACCGCTCTTAACCACTACACCACACTGGCTCTCAAGGTACCACTGTATTCCACAATATACCTGAAGAAGGATGCTTGATTATGAGAGCATCCTTTCAGCTGTATTGTGGGGCTTTGGAAGCTGCTCCATTTCCACACACCATCTTTCCTCAAATGAATCATGCAGCAAGAATGGTCCCAGATGGAAGGAGGACCATAACCACCTCTTTCCCACATCAGGGAAAAGAAAGTTTATATTTCTTAAAAAGGAAGGGGGGGAGAGAGAGAAGAAGAAGAAGAAGAAGAAGAAGAAGAAGAAGAAGAAGAAGAAGAAGCCTCTGCTACACATTCAATGGCTGCTGAAAATGCAAGTCTCCTGATCTTGGAAGTGTCTCTTGAAGCTGTTATTATTTCTTCACCCTGTCCCTGAATGTTCAGAATATGCCTTGCCACCTTTGTGGCCCAAAAGAACTCATCTCCTCAGTGTCTACCATCTTTGATCTCCCTAATGCTTCTACTGTAATATATGTGTTATAAACTACCGCCACACTGCCCTTTTAAGAGAAACAGCTATGAGCAAGGAGGCCAGTTCCTGGTGCGCTGACTTAGAGAGATGTGGCCTGGCTGGAGAGGTTGGTTGGTACACTGCACTGTGTGGGCTCCCAGGCCTCATCATAAATTTGTAGTGAGTTTCTATGTGAAAAGCTGAAGACCACACACAAAGTGTGGGGTCGGGTCATTGTCAATATATTACTTCTAGATGATGTTAAATATAACCCGTCAAAATACCATTCAAATGCATGCTTTCCTGCCAGACTTTAATTTCAGTAAATTAGATTTAAAATATTTTATGATTCATCCCCCCTCCTGAAAACACCACCAAATCCTCTTAAATAGATTAGGAATATTGTGCTGAACAAAGCCTTGGATGTTCCTAAGAATCAAAGTACGTCTTGGAAGATCAACAGTGCCATAGGAGGTGATGTTTAACCACAAGATTCATTTTCTAAAACTCTCCGCTTTCAGTGTAACAGCAAGTTTCCAGCCTTTCTGGTTGAAACTATATAGACAGAGCTTAGCTAGTGGGCTCTCAGAAGTCAGAGAAGCTGCTAAATATCCAAGATATTTTTTATTGTTGTTGTTCTCCTCCTCTCCTCTTCCCCTTAATGAAGAGAAGCAGAATAAATGCAGAGTTGTAAATGGAGAGTAGGCCACATTAGACAGCTTGCTGTGCTTTTTAAAAAATATATACTAATAAATACAAATATTTCTCATTTGCTCACAAGCCACAAAATCCAGCTTTTGTCCTTCTAGAACTGGGTTATTTTGCCACAGAATAGATACATGTGTGTTTTTCAAAAATATACATAGCAATTCTGATTGGAAGGTGGAAGCATCCTGGCCTCGTTTTTACAGCTAGCACTAATGATTAGTTTCAAACCAACGCTGATCAAACGTTCCACCACACACTGTATCCCGAAGCAGCAGTTTGCAAGATCTTAAGAGATTTTCATTATTACTCCTGCTGCACTTGGTTAGTATTTTAATCCTGAGAGATGTAAATTGCAGGCTCCTGGTGGTACTTCTAGGGTACCCGTGCTGAGAGACAACATCCTACCCAATTTACTGACAGCGTAAGCATCTAGCTCCTTTAATCGAAATGACAGCTGACAATCTGGTAGGAAAGTCAGAGTGAGGCATAAGTGTTGGAGTTTCCTCAGATATTTTAGAATATATATATGTGTGTGTGTGTGTGTGTGTGAGAGAGAGAGAGAGAGAGAGAGAGAGAGAGAGAGAGAGAGAGAGAGATTCGATGGGTAACTAGCAAACTAAGGGTACAGCTTCTGCTATCAGAAAGTCAAAGTGCATGCCAGACTGGGGTTGGGAGATTGGCATAGCTTTTCATTTCACATTCCTGTTGCTCCTGTGATGAAATAATAATTTCTTCTAGGCCATTTTCATCCACATATTTCTCCATTTCCTCCATGCCACTTGCAAGCAGGACGTTAGTCTAATGAAACCAAGACTTCCTGCAGGGTGATGATTAATGATCCCGCAGTGGCTCTGTTCTCTACCACCTTGTGACCTTTGCTACAGCCTGCCAGCATCATCAAACAAAACAGAGCATTTCCATTTTCAATAAAATAGAATGTAATTTTTTGATGAAGTTTCCCCATGGCACAGGATAAGGCTATGAAAACAAATGAGCTACTGGGGGGTGGGAAAGTAGACTAGGCATGACTGCATAATTGATTCATTGCTAGTCTGTGGAAACTCAGATCTACAAGGGCGCTGTCACCATGCTGTGACCAGATATTCCTTTCCTAAGGAAAGCATATCCAAGATGGCTGAAGCAGAGGCGCCATCTCCTAGAGGCTGAATCCTTCCCCCACCAATATTTTTTGGGAAGGGTCTGCCCCCCCATGTCAAAAAGCAGAAGGGGAGGTTCAGCATGGAGCAAAGCATGGCATGGCTTCAGCGGCCAGTTCCTCCTCTGGCCATGGAGGAGAATGAGAGGGAAAGCAATCTTTCGAAACTGGCAATTTTATGAATTTTGTAAGATAGTTTCCCTACCAAAACAATGTCTAGAAAACCGCAAATATGAGCAAATATAACACATAACATTGCATTTCATATGGGAAATTTGCTTGCAAAAATGTGTATATTGGTTAAAGCCACAATCCAAAATGGTTTTTGGGGGGAGAATTTTGCATGAAATTTGCACAAAAATGCTGACAAGAGGATTTGTTGAAGTAAACAACAACCCACAGCCAACCCAAATTCCTGGAAAAAAAAATGTGGAGAACTGAATTTAAGACTAGGAAATATAAAGATGGAAAGAATCCAGAATCAATAGATTTGTCCATTTGTACATTTAGGGGAGCCAGGAGGAAATGTCCATCGCAAGAGGTCACAGCAAATTTGGCTTCAAGTGGCAGGCTGCATTAGCATTTGTTTTTGAACATTTACCTCATCTTTTCATAGAACAAAAAGTACAACTTCAGACAATATACTCCAACTTTTATGCATTAAGAAACTCTCCTGACACCCACCCACTTCTTTCAGTGGGAACACTTAAAGCAAATATTGGAAGTTCATAAGTCTGTCTCAGCATCTCTTGAAAGAACAGGGAGAACAAGTTGCACAGATTTTAAAATTCAAATTAAAACCACATAAAATTCATAAGAGTAACTCCCCAGACATGCTTTTTCAACTTGTTATTCTCGGTCTTGAGGGAAGACTTAATAATCTGCTAATTGAATAAAGAGCCAGATCATTTGCTTTGCTTAAACAGCACATGTACACATGACTATAATTGTGAAGTTAGCAACAAGAGCAAAACCCTGATATTCAGTTATAAAAGAGGGAAGGAAAGACAGTGCTTTGCCACGCTCAACTTATTACTTCTTATTAATTTATTTAACTCACACTCTCAACCTAAACCCTCAACCCAGAGGTTCCCAGCATTTCATTTAAAAATGCCCTGTACAATATAGGATAGAAACATAACATGCTAGTAAAATAACACACCCAAATATAAACAATGCAATGCAAAACCAGCAATACAGCAGGAAGGAGTGGTGATTTAACCCAGGCGCACACATAAGCCCAACAGAAATGATGCATCTTCAGTTGTCCTCAAAATGCTGTCTGCTCAAGGGGCAACTGCATCCCCACCTTCAAACAGAGCCGTCTTTCCCATAGGGCTTAGTGGTGCGTCGTGCCAGGGTGCCTGTCTCTCAGAGAAGCCCCAACAAGTGGGAGAGCTGTGAGGCTTTGCCAGCAGCCTCCCCTTTCCCTGCACGCCTGCCAGCTGTGCCCCACCAACCATAAGGTTGGCGGGCGTGCAGCTTCCCTCCCAAGCCTCCTCGGGAGGAGAGCGATCCCAGCAGAAGCTTAGGATGGAAGCTGCGCCCCGCCAAAAATATGGCTGGCAGTGCACAGCTACGGCCACCCCAGCACTATCTGTGGTAATTTGGGGGCGCTGGGCGGATATTTGGACCCCGGCGCTGCATCTGCTAAAAACGGCCCTGCCTTCAAATATCATTTCAAAAGGCATTCTGGCCATATTTTTCTCTCTACCCACTTCAACAGCAACAAAGCAGACTGTCACTATGATAAGATATGTTTTCCAAATGACAACAAAATGTGAAATGAGCATCTGAAACAATGTACATGGCTTGCTGTGTGGGTGAGACATTACTTGTGTGGGATTGAACAGCAGTATGGAACAGCACAGTGAAGCAAGCATTCCCTACTTCCTCCCATGCTTTTACTCTGACACACTACTCCTGATATTTTGCAGAGAAGAACAAAAATCAGTGTGGCAGCCATAAATAAGAACAACAACAGCAACAATATTCTGAGCATGTGCAATTTAACCTTCACAGTTAAACTTAATGATGCTTTTGGCTTGGGCCTGTCATAATCTCTCAGCCTAGCCTACCTAGGCTGAGCTCTTGGATGGAAAGGCAGGATATAATCAGGAAGTAGTATCTACAGATAAAAAAATACATATAAGACTTGACTAGCAAGAAAGAAAAGAACAGATAGGAAAGCTGGCAGGCACCACCCTTGCTTTAGCTGCTAAACCCCACAACCAAAGCAGAGTTTGCCAAAGCAACATTTAAAGAACATAGTGTCCTGAACCCCTGGCCTACCTGGCAGCAAGTCAGTATCCCCATTCCAAAATTCAAAGTCCGAGGGTCAGTCCGTACAAGCCAAATCCAAAGGTCAGGTAATGAAGTTCAGGGTCAATCCAAGTAGCCAAGTCCAGCAGTCAGGGCAATTCAACTCAGTCAAAGCTGAAGCACAGTCCCTTAAAGTTTAGGACCATCCAAGTCAAGGTCTGTCAACATGGGCAGTTGAGCAGATACAGCACCTCAGCTCTGCAAAGTGCTTTGCATGCTGATTGCAGCATCTGGGCTTGATGAGGGAGATGACCCTCACCTGCTCCAAGCCTACTGCAGCTGAGGAATCACACATCTCCTCCTAGAGTTAGAGAGCCCCACCTGGCCAGCTAATGAGTTGGGCTGTGGACCCCTGTCTGCCTCAAACTCCTGGAGTGCCCCACCTACTGCTCCATACACCTCAGAGATCTCTGTGTTCATGGAGACAGGAGCCCTTCTGGCTCCAGTGATGGATCCTGCTGCTCTGGTTCCTGTGCACTGACCCCCATCCCCTCACCATCCTTTGCCACCTTGTGAGTACTTCCTACACTAACCCCTTCCCTTCCCCAGCTTGCCCCGGTGTGTCTCAATCCTGGCTACACAACTTGCTTTGATCCTTCTCCTCTTCCCCCTTCTCCTGCCAATTCGTGACAACCTGTGAAAGTTTCTTGTGAAAGTTCTGATGAATTTGTGAAGTCTTTTCATTAACAGTCAAAGAATTCCCTCAGAGAAGGGGGTGTCCGCAGCATCCTTGGAGAGAGGCAGCCTATGCCATACCTTCCAGACGTTGTTGTCCCATCATCGCTGACCGTTGCTGTGTATGTGTAAATCTGAAGGGTAACACATTGACTGTCCCTGCTCTTGGGTATTGCAACATTTTCCATGCAAAATTTGAAGTGGATCTGGAGATTCCTTGCCAGGAGAAACATCTGAAGGATTCCAAAAGAAGCTTTTAAGAGTATTGACGAGACTACATAGGTTGCTCAGGAGATTGTCAAAGGCTGACGAGCCTTTCATGTGCAAAGCAGGTGTCCATCTCACAGCTCAATGTTTCCCACCATTTCTGCATGTGTTGTTTTCCTGCGATGCTTCAAAGAATCCCAGCAGCTGGTGGCTGGCCCTTCACAAACACATGCCAAACAATGCCCTCACTCTGAGTGGCTCCATCATGACCGTAACTTCACCACTGACTCTAAGGAACATACCATTTGTTCACTAGTTAGCTTCTGCCTACCGTAGTATACATTGAATTAAGGAATATAATTGTTCTGGACTATTTCCAAATGTTAATAGTAAAACTAAATTTAGATATTGTTGGGTAATGATCCTACAATAAAGATTCCTCATTATGCCATAAAAGAGATACTACATAGTTAACTTTTTATGAGCTCATTAAAAAAGACGATATTTCTTGAGACTTCATAAAAAATACGGCACAAAATGTAAGCTATTTGATGTTGGTTATCCCCATAATGTTATCGGGTAGGTTCCAGTTCAAATATATACACTAGATGAAGTCATAGGCCATCTTATAATAGAGATGACTGCAACATATGGGAGAGTTCTCCCAAGTGCAGTCATGACCACACAAATAGTGCTTCTGTGCAATTTTAACCAGGTCATGAATTGAGCGTAAGACCTAACTCCTAGGGGATGAGGTCCCTTCACCACCCACAATAAAATATTTGAAGGGGGCACAACCCACCCCCAAAGTTTATGAGCACTGCCATTCAAATCGTGTGCATGCACCATAGTCGTGTGCATGACTATGCATGGTGGAGTTTACCTGACCCCCCAGTTTTTATTCAGGTTGCCACTCTTGGAAACCAGAGACACTCTCAGAGATGTTCATAGATATGCGGTCAGTGCATTTTCAATCATCCATGAGATTTTGCCGGGCCCCAATGCAATTTTACTTTCTTTAATGAGCCAATGGATTTAACTGGCAATAGAGCCAATTTGAGATTCTCACTGCTGTACCTGCACCATGCTCAGCTCCCTGCTGTTTGCTCTTCCTGCTTTGCTCTTCTGACACATAGCCAGGAAAGAAACACAGGCGCACCACCATGCTGGCCACTACTGGATCCAACTGCAAACTGCACTGTTATGTGAAAAACAGCAGCCCCTCTCCCCCTTGTCAAGCCATGTCTTTGATTAGTAATTCATTTCCACACAGTTCTTAATCATCCCGCTTATAATCAGTAATTGCAACGATTCTTCCTGGGGGGGGGGGGGATTGTTAGGTAATCACATAAGATAAAAAAAGAAAAGTTTTTCCCCCTCCATTCCTTCCCGTTCCAACATACAGACCCTTTGATGTGTCTTCTTCTTGATTTATTTTCCTGTTGAATCCAGCTCACCGCTCCACTTCACAGAGGTCACTTCAATTAGCAGTCTTGACTCCCGTTCTTCACTCAAAATATATGCAATTGCTTCTCTCTAATTGTTTATTTTGAGCTGCTGCAACCATGCCGCGCGATGAGAGACAGCGTCCGGAAGAGCCGTCCCACACGAGTGCTGTGCGCCTTGTGCTCTCACCCCCTTCTTTCAAACTCGGGGGTGATTTATGGCAACCACAGGCGAGGCAGTGTTCCCCATTCCCTTGGAGTAACAAGGGAGGCTGCATACTCCCATATCAGCCTCTTAATTACCTCGTGTGAGCCAGAGAGATGGTATTGTCGGCCATCTTCCAATGCGCCCCTAGCGGCCCCCTTGCATCTCTTTCTAAAAGCCAGTTTATAACATTGCATTCTACTGTGACCAACTCAATGCAGGATGGGGTCATGGGAATTTAGAGGTGATGGTGATGATGATAATGATAAGCTGGGTTTTCCCAGCCACACTGGGCGGCTTCCAACAGAATTAAAAGCACAATAAAACATCAAACATTAAAAACTTCCCAAAACAGGGATGCCTTCAGATGTCTTCTAAAAGTCAGATAGTTGTTTATTTCCTTGACATCTGATGAGAGGGCATTCTACAGGGCGGGTGCCACCACCGAGAAGGCCCTCTGCCTGGTTCCCTGTAACCTCATTTCTTGCAGGGAGGGAACTACCAGAAGGCCCTCGGAGCTGGATCTCAGTGTCCGGGCTGAATGATGGGGGTGGAGACGCTCCTTCAGGTATACTGGGTTGAGGTTGTTTAGGGCTTTAAAGGTCAGCACCAACACTTTGAATTGTGCTTGGAAATGTACTGGGAGCCAATGTAGGTCTTTCAAGACCGGTGTTATGTGGTCTCAGTGGTGGTAATAACAGCTTTCTAGCAGAGGGCAGGTACTATAATGGACATTATGAACCCACAACACATACACATAAGCCAGAGACCTGACAATGTGTTTGGCTTCTTTCCATTCCAAAGTAACCTTTCAAAGCATAACATGGTTATCTAGTGGAGCATGAAAAACTTGAATCATCCATTCATTGTTTCATTTAGTCTTTAATTCAAAGATTACTAAAAATGACCTTTTGCCTTCATTAAAAAAATGGCCTCTTTAAATAAGCATTAGTGCAAAATTCTACCCATTGAATGTCAATTATGGCTAGATTAGGAATGAATTTATTTAGACCACTAGGGAAATTGATCCTCTCCATCTGATCCTGCCTGGTAAAATTCCAACATTTATCTCATTTAAAACAGATGAAGAGTTAGCTAAACAAAGTCTTTTCTACCACCCCACATGAGTCCCCAAAGAATTTCTAATTATACCTGATAAATGGTGTGTGTGTGTGTGTGTGTGTGTGTGTGTGTGTGTGTAGATACGTGTTTTGATAAGGACTGAGCTGAATTATTATCCAATGAATATTTTTTGTGTGAAAAGTGGATAAAGACCCCCCCAACTTACCCTTTCTACATATGTTTGCATTCCCAATCGTATGCTGCTTCAATGCATTTTATAAAAGTCCTTCGTCCTTAATACAAAGCCTTATCTCTTGCCAAAAATATGCTCCTGATTGACTAATATTAGCCATTTTCAGATATGGCTGTGTAACTTTATATTGCTGAGTGCAGGTTAAGCTTGCATTGCATTGCTAAGCATATACTAAGCTAGTATACAATAGTGAGCCTAGTGGCTGTTATTGCCCTCGCTCTGCATGAGCTTCATTTATTCTGTGTGATATCATCACAAGAGTCGAACCTGACATCACAGTTAATTGGATTGGATGCTTTTTCCAGGACATGTGTTGTGGGGAAACCTGAACGTCTACTAAAGAGCACCTTCTCTGTCAAGTGCATGCTATGAAAAGAGATGGGAGTACAGAAGGTCTTCATCCAACCAGTGAAGTGTATATTTATTATTGTGGAAGTGTCCACAAGTGCATAGAGTTAGATCAATGCATCATTAAGGATGCAATCAATCTGTATCCAACAGCATGTAGAGCTGTTAGAGGTTCATTTCTCTTTCTCCCTCAAATTTAAGCAATCTTCTCTCTAACTTCCTGTTCCCATTTCTTTATGCTGAATTCAAGCTACGTAATGTTGCTTGGTGTCTGTTGTTGCAGAAAAAGGATTGCTAAAATGCACCTCTGTTGTGTGTGACTGCGGTCACATCAATGCCATGTATGTAGTGCACATGGCTTTCCCCAAAGAATCATGGGAACTGCAGTTTGCGCATCGACCCCAATAACTCACATGTCACACATCAATTTTGTTTAAGGTTTTTGGCATGAATTTGGCCACAACTTTATTTAAATACACACACGTGAGTGGTTGCTTAGGCATTGGTTATGGCTATCTGTCCTTGCCCCAGGGACAGAACTGACTTCAGGATTCCAGTGGAAGCCAGTGAGGGAAGCAAATTTTGGGGAGAAAATGAAGCTGGGCCTCAGCCCTCACTTCTCACCCCCATGCTCCTAGTGGCTTGCACGGCCCAAGTCCGATGCCAGGGACAAGGATGAAAAGAATGGCAAGTCCCTGGATTCCTTTAACGGAATTCCCTTTCTGCACCACCATTGGAGGGGTAGACACTTACCCATCTACCAACCAATTTTAACCAATGCCTAACCGCCAACCTTACAAGTCGTGACGATTTGCTACGCAGTAGGCAAAAACCAAATGGCAACAGCCAATCAGCCAAATGGACAAAATTCCTACCAGGCTCCTGCCCCAAGGCAGATGATCCCATGACAGGCATAGCAAGGTCAGAGGACAACGAACCTCCCCCCCTTTTCAGGGAGGGTTGGCGGGTGATCCAGTGCACGCAGCCCAAGAGAAGGCCCCAGGCTGTGAGCCCTGTATTTAAGACCTCTGACCCCTCCCACACTTTAGCAACATAACATTCTCCCCAGCAACACTCCTTGCCCAATCACAGCATGTGGCCAATTTGCCCAACAACAGTGGGGTGGCCATTTTGGCCCTCACCGCAACACGTGCTCTCTATTATGAAGAACACGCTTTGTGAAAGGTGCTGGGTATTATAACTCTTTGAGGGGGTAAAGTATAGATTCGAGGATCCATTTAGGGAAAGCCACGTGTTTTAAAGGTGCTTTAAATCAATGTCCGGTGTGAACGTGACCTATGTGCTGAGTGATTTTTGCAGCAACACCACCACTCTGCTAACAATTATATTCAAGAAGATCTTCAGTTTTGCTCAGCTCTGGTTTTTATATCATTCCCCACAGGAGATATTTTTCCAGGAAAAAGAAAAAGACATCTAGCTGTTTCCTCTCTACAAGCTATTTCATCTCATCCAAGTTTCACAAAGAAGTCCACACAAGTTACTGGTCCATCATTTATTTATATTTTAACCAGCCCTCTTGACCACATATTCCAATGTTGGTCATTTGTGGCATTAAAGACTGCCTCTCCCAAAAGTCTGTAAACTTTTTTGGGAATTGGTCCTAACTTCACATAGCAGGTACCTGGGCTATTAACAAGCAAGTCTGCCTTATCCAATGAAAACAAGAAAGCATAGTGGACATTTGTTTCCTGATTCAGCAAGTAGACATATGCCAATAAATCATTTGTACAGATGAGTGCTAAATGTGCAGTTTCTGCTGCTGCCAGTCTGTGGACACAAAGCACTGCTATAATTTTTTCCCCATAGCCAGCTATGCATTTTGATGCCTAAGGTTATGGACAGGCAAATCTGTAAATTTTAATCTCTCCATTTCTCACTTTTCCCAATCTTATATTCAATTCTTCACATTTCTGCACTAGTCTGTTGTTGTTGTTATTGTTTTTAAAAAAGCTCTCCTTAAAAACCACGAGCATTTTAATGTGGATCCCCCCCCTTATGTACATAATTTTGCTTAATATATGTACTTTTGGCAAAGCAATCCCCCTAACATAACACAGCTTGCATGTTATTTTCACTAATGTATGCATTTTATATGCATATTTTTATATTCAAGAATATTCCCAAATGTTCATATCAAAATTAGGTGAGAGGTTCACAAAGTAACTCTCAGTTGTTGGGGCTAGTCTGCTGGTTGTGATTTGAAATGAAAATTAAATATTTCTTCTATAATCTTCTTAAAGGCTTAATGTGTTTCAGCAATATCTTTTCTGTAGTTGTTCAAAGGAGATCTCGGTTACCATTGTTTTGGAAGTGCCACAATATTACATTCCCTTGTCACTGTGTATTGTCTTACCACTTTAAACATAGAAGAACTGCATAAAGCCAATAAATCTTTATATTTTTAATAATAACAATTACATTAGTTATATTCCTACTAATTTTATCTATAAGGTTTATATCCCACCCCTCACCACACATTATATTGATGTGGTTTAGAAAAATGTAAAACGCAAGACACAATGGGGAGAAAAAACAGAATATACTTTAAAATACAACCACCCTCCATCTGTTGCAACTATCAGCCAGAATATATATGCAATTTATTTCACAAACAAATATATCTCAGGCACATTAGCAGCCTACTCAAAAAAGTCTGGTGCAAGAGGAAAGCTAAAAAACAATCAGTTGAAGTTTGGAGAAGTTTACCACAGCCGGGATGCTATTGCCTCTTTCAGCCATGCATCCTATAAAGCAGGGGTCAGCAAACTTTTTCAGCAGGGGGCCAGTCCACTGTCCCTCAGACCTTGTGGGGGGGCTAGACTATATTTTGGAAAACAAATAATGAACGAATTCCTATGCCCCACAAATAACCCAGATATGCATTTTAAATAAAAGGACACATTCTACTCATGTAAAAACACACTGATTCCTGGACTGTCCACGGGCCGGATTTAGAAGGGGATTGGGCCAGATCTGGCCCCCGGGTCTTAGTTTGCCTACCCATGCTCCAAGCTAGTCACTTCTACCGCTTCAGTAATTTAAGGCTACTCTACATTGGGTTAAACCACAGAGCCTAGGGCTTGCTGATCAGAAGGTCGGCGGTTCAAATCCTTGTGATGGGGTGAGCTCCCATTGCTCAGTCCCTGCTCCTGCCAACCTAGAAGTTTGAAAGCACGTCAAACTGCAAGTAGATAAATAGGTACCGCTCTGGCGGGAAGGTAAACGGTGTTTCCGTGCGCTGCTCTGGTTCGCCAGAAGCGGCTAAGTCATGCTGGCCACATGACCTGGAAGCTGTACGCCGGCTCCTTGGCCAGTAAAGCGAGATGAGCATCGCAACCCCAGAGTCGGTCACGACTGGACCTAATGGTCAAGGGTCCCTTTACATACCTGTGAGGAAGCTTTATTGAATACAGTAAGATTTTCTTCTGTTGAGGTATGGTTAGAGTTGCAGCCTTAGTCTTGAAATGTAACTTCCCTCACTGATCAAATAATCCTCTGTGGGTGTATGAGGCAGAGAGAACAAGAGAGACCAATGTTGGTGTTGGGTTGTACTCAAATAGTACACATACTCTGACCTCAAGTGCATCCTCCATCAAGTCCCAGGATTAAGGGAAGTGAGCTTCAAGCTTGGATGACTGGCTGCTCAGGCCCATGCATGAACCAGGTGGTTGTGGTGGTGTTTTGGGGAGGATGGAGAATGTAGGACTCAACATTTCTTTGCAAAGGAGCACTGTGCAGGATGGAGTCTCTGCTGAAAAGCTCCTCTGCAGAAAAGCTGCTTTCAGCAGAGTTCCCTGGAAACGATGCCTTATGAGGAACGGCTAAGGGAGCTGGGCATGTTTAGCCTGGAGAAGAGGAGGTTAAGGGGTGATATGATAGCCATGTTCAAATATATAAAAGGATGTCACATAGAGGAGGGAGAAAGGTTGTTTTCTGCTGCTCCAGAGAAGCGGACACGGAGCAATGGATCCAAACTACAAGAAAGAAGATTCCACCTAAACATTAGGAAGAACTTCCTGACAGTAAGAGCTGTTCGACAGTGGAATTTGCTGCCAAGGAGTGTGGTGGAGTCTCCTTCTTTGGAGGTCTTTAAGCAGAGGCTTGACAACCATATGTCAGGAGTGCTCTGATGGTGTTTCCTGCTTGGCAGGGGGTTGGACTCGATGGCCCTTGTGGTCTCTTCCAACTCTATGATTCTATGATTCTATGATTCCCTGCACTGGACAGGATCAATGCCTCTGCCGCCAGAGTCCCTTGAAAGAACTTGAAGAACTAACCCTTCTGCTCAATAGGGAGTGCAGGGAGGAAGGAAATGCACTGTCCCCTCCCTCTGCTTCCCAATTAAACTTTAGCCTTGCCCCCCCCCAATTATTTGGGACCAGGGTGAGTGGTGTGCAGCTTGGTACAGGGTGGGTCACCCTGATCGGGCACTGCAGGATCAGGGCCATGGGTGAATGGGTGGACTGTGCGCAGACACACCATAAGCTAGCTTCCTATGTTAGTTTTAAAAAAAGATGCAAAAATGTGTCTTCATCCCATGTCTGTGTAGACACACATTTGGGGTATTGTGAAGAAAAGTGGTTCCGTGTGGGAAATTGGGTTTATGGCCTCTTATTGCCATCACTGCTTCTTGTAATTGGCACATCAGTGTGATGAGACCAAGGTTAGTCCTCCATTTGTCATTTCCCAGTTACAGAGTAAGGAGTATGATGACAAGGGTGGTATCATGCTTTGTGTGGAGAAGGTCCTAGATTCAGTCGCTGGCATCTCCGGATAGGACTGGGGGATACTTCCATCTGAAATGTTGCAGAGCTACTGCCAGCAAATGCAGACAATTCTGAGAGCTGGGCCAACAGCTGACTCAGTGTACGGCAACTTCCTAGGTGATGGATTCTCCAATCATCATCCATGCTGCTTGGAATGAATGGTCATCAGGAGACAAAGGGGGCAGCCCTAAATTGTTATCCTTAGATTGTTCTCTTTCTTCTTATCGTCCTGTGTTTAGCATAACCAGTGTTTAACGTAATGCAATATTGATTGGGCTAGCTTTCTTGAGCATGCTAATGGACAAGTGAGATACAAATACACTAAATAAATAAAGGTATATAAGGAATATGACATGTGTGCGAACAAACATCCTTGAACATTTAAGTGCTCCACATTTTGTTCTTACTGCTGTCTGGGGGGGGAAACAAACACAAAGTGCTTCTCTGTAACCCTTCAGTGAACCAAACCTGTGGAGTTCAGAGGGAAAATGCTATGATACAGAACAAACGTGCTGATGGCTCTGGAGTTAAATCATTTAGGCTACAGAGTGCTCTCTCTTCCCGAGGCAACAAACTGTTTTGTACCCACTGTTGTCAGAAAACAGGATCCATTTGTACATTCTTGATTAGTGACACATATTAAGGCTCCATTTATTCTTTGTACTTAAATTGCTTTTTTTGCTGAAGGCAGTCATTAAAGCTAGAGTTCATTAAAGTATGCTATTGCGTCGCACTTTTATTTTTATGTAGCTCAACAAAAGCCGACTTCATTGGAAACCAAAAAGACGTTGGGATACAATTTCATTTAACAATGATACTGTTGTTTGTGGGGGGGGGGGAGCTACAAAGCTGGGAAAATCTCAAAATCAAGAGATCTCAAAATGGGAGCTTGAAAAAGATTGTTGAAGTACAGATGTTGATCACATGATTCGACATGGACATTTATAGAAGGGACATTTGCCCCCTTCCACTGAATGAACCACGATCTACAGATTCCCAGTTTTCTTTTGTTTGAAAAGAGTATGTTTCCAGCATTTGTAGAACCTGGGATATGGGCCAAAATATGCAGACACTATTCTTTTCATTTGCTTTGTGAGAAACTAGTATTGATTTATTTATTGGGAGTATTTACCTTTCCTCTCACATCTAGGCTTATTAGCCCACGATACCTTCCTGGAACAAGAAATCTGTGTTTGACTTTTAGAGTATTTGGTTTTTTGGTTCAAAAGTTGCATAATGTGAAAAACATGTTGTGGTCCATATTCTTGGGAAGGGGAGAGATAATCAAAACCATATTACATCTATAACTACAGAGATATATAGCTTCATGGCTTCTCCTTCTTCTTCTTCTCCTCCTCCTCCTCCTCCTCCTCCTCCTCCTCCTCCTTCTTCTTCTTCTTCTTCTTCTTCTTCTTCTTCTTCTTCTTCTTCTTCTTCTTCTTCTCATCTGACAGGGTTCCCCCAGCCACATGAGAAGACTCACAACAGATTATCAAAAACACGATAAAACATCAATCATTAAAAACTTCCCTAAATGGGGCTGCCTTCAGATGTCATCTAAAAGTCAAATAGTTGTTTCTCTGTTTGACATCTGATGGGAGGGTGTTCCACAGGGTGGGTACCACTACCAAGAAGGCCCTCTGTCTGGTTCCCTGTAGCTTCATGTCTCACACTGAGGGAGCTGCTAGAAGGTCCTCGGAGCTGGACCCCAGTGGTGGTGATGACCTCCTACCTTAATAGCACTTTCACTCCTATGTTAAATTGGAACATCTTTGCATAAACTCAGGACCATGAGTGAATGCAGAAGATTATATTCAGCACTGTCCTGAAACTTGTCAGTTTTATTCCAATGCAAACTTCCCAAAGCCTGAGCCTTTTCATCCTCTGTAAGAGGTGCAAGTGTCATTCAAACCCCCCCCTTTTTTTGCTAACCATTCTTCTAAACCTCCTCTAGCTGCTTTGCCAAGTATCAGATTGCACAGATTCCCATTTTGAATCTATGCATGATTTTGCCTTTAGGTAAGGCTCACACTTCACTCCTGTGCAGTGCAGAGTAGGATATAGTAACTGAGGACTTTGATTTGAAAATTGAGAGCTGCAAAACTGATACCCAAGCCTGAGTTTAGGCTATAAATTCATAATTATATGTCAAAAACATATCAAGACATATTAAGCACAGGCTGTTCAACTGTATCTGTACACAAAGCAGCAACCGCTTGTGTTGTCAGTGCCTGGAACATATCCACAATTACAACAAATCAAAACTGACAAAGAGGGTAACATTGCACTGTATGATTTTTATTTTATTTTTATTTTAAATGCTGACTTGCACGCCAAAAATCTAACTTTACAATGATATGCTGTGACACAAAATAACTGGGGGAGGATGTGATGTGGGGGGGGGCAGCAGAGACTAAACACCATCCTGAAGAACTCTCAGCAGATTCAAAGTGACTTTCTGACAGTATCTGCTGTGCTAAGCACGAATCAGTTTAACAGCTTCATTCACTGTGTTATTCCCCCCTGCCCCACTTCCATCAGATTCTGAAAGTTGTGAAATATAATGCCTTAGCACTAGGGATGGAAGGATCTATCAATATCTCTGTTTCTCATGTTCCCTATCTTAGATTGAGTTCTCCACATTCGGCAACAACTTGTGACACACACTCTCTCTCTCTGTACAAACATATTTGTGAAAATTCACCATCATTTTAGTGAGAATTTCTCCTAGGATACACATTTTTATGTGCAGTTTTGACTGCAAATTTAAAAAGATAATTGTGTTTCAGGAAGTGTGGATATGATAGATGTAGCTTTAAATGCTCACTGAATCCAATTTCTCCTCCATCTCACCTTAGTGCCATGGGGAAAACATAATTTTGTACACTGTGAGAGACAAATACTTACTTTTTTATTTCAATTATTTATTTTCTTACATTTATATCCATTATAGAATCTAATGCAACACTGTGGGTTCCAGGTGCACTCCCATCTGAGAATAGTGGATTCTGAGCTGCTTAGTTTCTGTTAAGCAATGGGCTGATAAGCCTTCAAACCATACAATATTCATTTTCCTCCTGTACTGGATTATTACAAGATGTTTGATTAGATATTTAAAACTACTGCTACTACTGCTACTGCTACTACTACTACTACTACTAGACACCTTAAAATCTGATGGTTAATTTCAGTCAGGTATGCCAGATAGAGGAAAAAAGTACAATTTGTCAGTACTGAAAACAGTATGCGTTAATAATGCAATATATATCCAAAAGATTGAGAAGTAATTGACTTGTTACTCATACTTTGAGAAATCTAGCTGTAAATCTGAAATATATTAGCATTTTAGAGTTATTGTTGCATTTCCCCTAACCTATTAGATACTGTATAATGAACAAAACTCTAAATTTGCAACACCCATCTTTGAATTCACTATAACTACCATGACAGAAATGTTGTGAAAGATCTGCTCAGTTGAAGCAATATTGGAATTAACTCAGAACCTACAACAGGGGCTGTACATTTTACTGGCATGTAAATTCAGCATAGCCATATTGGATGCCAAGATGGAGGTTACTGGCCAATTTGGCCGCATGAATTTTCCAACAGAGGTATGAAATGTCATTTGCTGGTTCTGGCAATGAATTTCCAACCACAAAAAAGCAAGAACTTTGTATTGTTTCTACCCTACTACTGGCAGTTGTTTGTATTCTTTTAGAAACGGAATGGTGAAAGCAATGAATCTACTTCCAGAAAATTTAGGGCCCTACTTTCAGAAGCCCCGTTTATCCAGCTATAAATAGGAGCGATGAGGGGAAAACAGCAGTAGCTGTAGATGCCATCATCATATGCCAAGCCTTAATTATTACTGAAGAAATGAAGGTATGCTAGAAGTAGTTTATGCATCAAGGAAAGCATTCGAAAAGAAGTACTAAGAGTGGGAGTATTACAAGGAGTGCTACTTTAAAGGATAAACGGTAAAAACAAAATCACTAGAGAAAGAATGCAATTATTTAAACATGAAGTATTGCTGCCCATCTTCATTCGGAATTCAATGTATATATCTATTTAAAGTTACCCTGGATGGTGGAGGGGAAGCATATGACTTATAATGGAGTTTTAAAAGGATGAATGTGGGTGGAAATAACACACACTGAAGCTTATCATATGTATGGTTCACTAGACTCAGACAGCATATGCTTTCTCTGCCTCTCCACGTTTTAATTGGAGCAAGCCCATTAGCAATGTTGTTATTTTTAAAGCGTCATGTTTTATTTAAACTTTTGGCCGAAACCTAAGAATTGATCAGCGGTTTTTGCTGCCCAACTCGGAATAAGGATGGATGCACCAGATTATTTCCAGTCCATGTTGCATCTTCCTCGAGCGGGGGGGGGCAGGGAAGGTAACGTGTTTGTGTATGTGCAGGACAGAAACAAGACCTGGGTAGGCCTGGGTAGCGAGGGCAGAAAACTGTGAGGAAGGGGAACAAAACAGGCTGTGGTAAGTTTGAGGTTGTGCGGGGAGAAACATTACATGTTTCTGAGGGCTATTAGGGGCCTGAACAGCTGTGTGGGGTGCAATAGAGAGGAAAGTAAGGTGGGTGGCCATGTTGGAGAAAGGAGTGTAATAGGGCCTGGCCGTTTACATTGGGGGGATTTTTCGGGGGGGGGTTTTCAATTTTTTATTATTATTATTCTGGGATGAGGGGGGGGCATTCCTTTCTTTCCCTGCTCGAAGAAGAAGAATTGGCACTTGGATATGGGTGGTTGTGTTTTTTTTTGCTGTGTGTGTGTGTGTGTTTGGGGGTGTCCTTAAGAAATCTCAACAACTTTTGGGGTGTCAGGAATGTTACTTTTTGAAATATGGCAAGCTTAACATACGGTAGAGGGATGCGGGTTGTGCTGTGGGTTAAACCACATAGCCTAGGTCTTGCCGATCAGGTCAGTGGTTTGAATCCCCGCGACTGGGTGAGCTCCCGTTGCTCGGTCCCTGCTGCTGTCAACCTAGCAGTTTGAAAGCACGTCAAAGTGCAAGTAGATAAATAGGTACCGCTCTGGCGGGAAGGTAAACGGCGTTTCCGTGCGCTGCTCTGGTTTGCCAGAAGCGGCTTAGTCAGGCTGGCCACATGACCCGGAAACTGTACGCCGGCTCCCTCGGCCAATAAAGCGAGATGAGCACCGCAACTATTGTTCTCAAAGCCTCCCATTGGAGTCCACATAGAAGAAAAATGAACAGGCTGCATTTAAATACAGAATGGTGTGTGAGCGAGAACCTCCCTCTGTGGTCATGAGATTTGGGGAGCACCTTTAAAACCCTTCTTGGCAACATTCAGATTTCCCCCAGATGCTTAAATGTCATTTTAACAGGATGAGACAAATTTAGTGGTCCGCCCCCGCCACTTAATGGATCCAATTGGCTTCCAGAGAGTGGTAGGGGATGCTTTATCCCAAGCTGATGGCCTTTCAGCTGATTCCCTGGTGGCACGCTGGAATGCGGAGTTAACCAGGGCTATTGACTGTCTGGCTCCGAAGCGCCCTCTCCGATTGCATGGAGCCCGGACAGCCCCGTGGTTTTCCCCGGAGCTGAGGGTGATGAAACAATCGTTGAGACGGCTAGAGCGCCGGTGGCGGAAAACTCATTCTGAATCAGACCGGACACGGGTTAGAGCTCAACGTCGAGCCTACCAAGTGGCAATGGCGACGGCGAAGAGGGCCTTCTTCGCCGCCTCCATTGCATCTGCAGAAAACAGCAGCAGGAGACTTTTTCAAGTGGTTCGCAATCTATCGGAACCACCTGTACCACCGGGGCCTGGTAGGGACCCCAAGATCTCCTGCAATGCTTTTGCAAAGTTTTTTGCAGATAAAATCGCTCAGATTCAGAAGGAGGTAGACTCCACCGTGGGAGCAGGGCCAGGGCGGGAGAGTGCTAGAGTTCTGTCTGGTCCTGTTACATGGGATCAATTCCAATCTGTTACCTCCGAGGATGTGGACAGGCTGCTTGGACAAGTGAAACCGACCACCTGTCTCCTTGATCCTTGCCCATCCTGGCTGATAAAAGCAAGCCGGGAAGGGCTGGGCGATGGGCTCTGCGGGGTGGTGAATGCTTCCCTCTGTGAGGGAGCCTTCCCAGACCTGCTGAAAGAGGCGGTCATTAAACCGCTTCTTAAAAAAACATCTTTAGACCCGGCCAATTTGGCCAACTATCGCCCAGTCTCAAATCTGCCATTCTTGGGCAAGGTGATTGAGCGGGTGGTTGCTGAACAACTCCAAGCACGCCTGGAGGAAACGGACCATTTGGATCCCTTCCAATCAGGATTCAGGCCTCACCATGGGACTGAAACTGCCTTGGTCGCGCTGGTTGATGATCTCCGGCGGGCTAGGGACAAAGGTGAGAGCTGTTTCCTAGTTCTGCTGGATCTCTCAGCGGCCTTTGACACCATCGACCATAACATCCTTCTGGACCGTCTAGAGGGGCTGGGAGCTGGGGGCACTGTCATACAGTGGTTCCGCTCCTTCCTCCTGGGCCGTGTCCAGAAAGTGGTGGTGGGGGATGAGTGTTCAGACCCCTGGGCTCTCACTTGTGGGGTGCCTCAGGGTTCTGTCCTCTCCCCCATGCTTTTTAATATCTATATGAAGCCGCTGGGAGAGATCATCAGGGGGTTTGGACTGGGTGTTCATCAGTATGCAGATGACACCCAGCTCTACCTCTCCTTTAAATCAGAACCAGTGAAGGCGGTGAAGGTCCTGTGTGAGTGCCTGGACGCGGTTGGAGGATGGATGGCGGCTAACAGATTGAGGTTGAATCCTGACAAGACAGAAGTACTGTTTTTGGGGGACAGGGAGCGGGTTGGTGTGGGGGATTCCCTGGTCTTGAATGGGGTAACTGTGCCCCTGAAGGACCAGGTGCGCAGCCTGGGAGTCATTTTCGACTCACAGCTGTCCATGGAGGCGCAGGTTAACTCTGTGTCCAGGGCAGCTGTCTACCAGCTCCACCTGGTACGCAGGCTAAGACCCTACCTGCCCGCGAACTGTCTCGCCAGAGTGGTGCATTCTCTAGTTATCTCACGCTTGGACTACTGCAACGCGCTCTACGTGGGGCTACCTTTGAAGGTGACCCGGAAACTGCAATTAATCCAGAATGTGGCAGCTAGACTGGTGACTGGGAGTGGCCGCCGGGACCACATAACACCGGTTCTGAGAGATCTGCATTGGCTCCCAGTATGTTTCCGAGCACGATTCAAAGTGTTGGTGCTGACCTTTAAAGCCCTAAACGGCCTCGGTCCTGTATACCTGAAGGAGCGTCTCCACCCCCATCGTTCAGCCCGGACACTGAGATCCAGCGCCGAGGGCCTTCTGGCGGTTCCCTCATTGCGAGAAGTGAGGCTACAGGGAACCAGACAGAGGGCCTTCTCGGTAGTGGCGCCCGCCCTGTGGAACGCGCTCCCATCAGATGTCAAAGAGATAAATAATTACCTGACATTCAGAAGACATCTTAAGGCAGCCTTGTTCAGGGAAGTTTTTAATATGTAACGCTGTACTGTTTTTAACACTGATTGGGAGCCGCCCAGAGTGGCTGGGGAAACTCAGCCAGATGGGCGGGGTATAAATAATAAATTATTATTATTATTATTATTATTAAATCTTTCAAAGTCACAGGGTCAGAGGAGTGCGTTGTGGGGTGTATTCCAATGCAAAGCCCTGCCCGGCTTCTGCCAACATAGTAAAAGATGTGTGGGCATAATAGTAATAATAATAATAGTAGTAGTAGTAGTAGTAGTAGTAGTAGTAGTAGTAAATTGTTTATACCCTGCCCATCTGGCTGGGTTTCCCCAGCCACTCTGTGTGGCTTCCAGCAAAATATAATAAATAGTAAATAATTTTCCCGCCCTGCTTCTTGGTGGCCTTCCAATTAGTTTTTAAACCCTTTGTGGGTTTAACCCTATTAGGGGTTTTAAACCCTATGTGAACCACCCCTAACACACACCCGTTCGCCTCTATTTATTGGAGCAATGGTAGAAGACATTTCCCTGGTAGCTAGGAGAAGACTTATAGCAGTGAAACTGTCTCCATGAAGACAGAAAGGGAGATCCACAAAACCCTGTGGCCCTGGGGACACCCTCCAAAAGACCATAGTAGCAAGTGTTTAGCCATGCTTGCCAAATCAAGACTCTGTGTTAATAAGCCATGCATCTCTGCTCTGAATACTAAACATGGAGAACAGGGGGTTAGTCTCACAGCATGTCTTGCTTGTGAGCCTTGAGTATTTCACTCCATTGATGGAAACAGCTGACCTTGATGGGCAAGGCAATTCCAATTAATTATGTTCCTGTTTTCACATTTACTGAGATGAGGCTCCTGGAGAATAGAATCCAAGTAGGGGTGGATTCAGTTGTGATCATTAATTTAGAGGAGATCGAAAGATAGCTGCCCTTCCTTGCCGCCCTATAAGGACCTCTAGAATTTATTGAATCACTTATTTTGAACTTGTTACTAGTGTTGATGGTTCAGGTTGAATGCAACTAGTAGATTTCATATCTTAATCCGGTTCCAGTCCAATAAGGATGCATTTGTATGAACCCTTATCCAGGCGTAAGTTTCCTTGAACACAATAGGTGTTACTTTTGAGTAGAGATAAATAGGAACAGATTTTACAGCAAAATCCTATGCCTGTCAGGAGACAGGTTTCCCATCCTTGTGTATAGGGTTGTAAAGTGAGCCAGTTTGGAAGTATGTGTTCAGTTAGATACTTATCTGTTGTTGTTTTCATTTGCCAGTGTGATGGATACTTAGGTCCCTATACTCTATTGGCCCAGAATTAATACATACTGCTGGGAAGCGAATTAACTTAACTTACTACTAAGGTTTTTTTTAAAAAAATGAATTAAAACAGTTGAAGCTCTAGCCATTTGCAACATAAATGCTGCTTCTCTTTAGTGAACAAAATAGCCATAATAGTAAAAGCTAACTACAGAATGAACGCTGCCGCAGGAGAGAAAGCCAGTTTATTATGGCTGTAAAAAATGTACACATACATATTTTCAGTGCTTTTTTGGGGGGGTGCAGGGGTACACATACCCCTAAACATTTTGTGAATCTTTGTACTTTTGTCCATTTACTGTATTTATTCTTTCCCTACTTGAGCTATAAAATGGTGATTTTCTTGAGTCAAAATGAGAGTACCCCTAAACATTTTTTTTAGGAGGGGTAAAGCACTGCATATTTTGCATAGTGGAAACTTGACTGACCCCCTGTTAGAAAGAACTGGAAAAGGAAAAGAAAGTAACAAATTCAAATTCACAGGTCTGTAAATCCCAATGTTCCCACGGATGCAAATCTACCTGCGGCATGCGAATCATATATTGGTATAATGTTCTCCCCTGATAGGCGCGTATTTCACTTTCCCATAATAGCAGTGGGGGGGGGGATAGTACAAATAAAGGGATAGTTAAGAACACCCAGGGGGCATCTACATGCTGGTACATATCTCATGAACACTTCCTTTGCACTCCTAATAATCAGTTAACAAGTGGAATCAATGTCTGGCAGGTACAATGTTAAAACTAAGAGAGTCACAGCCGCCAGAACTGCAGAGTGGAACCGACCCCTGGGGTTTGGGACAGCTAACACCCTGCCAGCAAGTCTAATTGGGCAGCAGGAGATCCTTGGGATGGAAGATTAATGAGCTTCATTGGCAGAATACACCAGATTCCCCCAGAGGGTGAAGAGCTATAAACTGACATCAGGGAAAAGTGTAAAGGGGAGCAAAGGACATGAAAACTGCAATCCCTAATTTACTTTCTCCTTGGAGAACATATTGACTCCTTAAAGCTCCCTTTTTCAAAAAATAAAATAAAAATGCAGCTGCAGGATTATGCATGTCATAGAAAGTTTAAACTTTCTTTTCTTAAAGGAAGACTTTTCTCTCCAAGCAAAGTGCACCATTTTTATTTTTTTAAAAGCCGGCAGATCTTTTCCTTAAGTTTAGAACAGTGAAACCTTCGGATTTTGGGTATTGCAAAGATGGAGTAGCTAATGATGTCAGCAAAATCCCCCAGACTTGGCTTGAAGAAGAATGTTGTGTGCTTGGAAAGCCTCACCCCAAAAAGAGGTGAGTAGGTCAACCCCCAAAGCCATTTGGGCTTTCTAATTACCAAAATATTTTGTAATCGCCAAAGATTTCAAGATGTGGTGCTAATATTAAAATCACAAATCCTGTTACATGTCATGACAGTCTGAAAACACAAGGGGTGTTAATTGCAACATTATATTGTGAGGTATAGGGACGCGGGTGGCGCTGTGGGTTAAACCACAGAACCTAGGACTTGCTGATCAGAAGGTTGATGGTTCAAATCCCCGCAATGGGGTAAGCTCCCATTATTTGGTCCCAGCTCCTGCCAACCTAGCAGTTCGAAAGCACAAAGTGCAAGTAGATGAATAGGTACCACTCCAGCGGGAAGGTAAATGGCGTTTCTGTGTGCTGCTCTGGTTCGCCAGAAGCGACTCAGTCATGCTGGCCACATGACCCGGAAGCTGTCTGCGGACAAACGCTGTCTCCCTCGGCCAATAAAGCAAGATGAGCGCTGCAACCCCGGAGTCGGTCACGACTGGACCTAATGGTCAGGGGTCCCTTTACCTTTTTATTGTGAGGTATACCATTCCTAAAGTAGCACAACTGTGTTTTAGAAACCAAGTGCCAGAGGGCATTTCACAAGTAAGGTAGATGAGGGTGGCGCTGTGGTCTACACCACTGAGCCTCTTGGGCTTGCCAATCAGAAGGCTGGCAGTTCAAATCCCCATGATGGGGTGAGTTCCCGTTGCTCTGTCCCAGCTCCTGCCAACCTAGCAGTCTGAAAGCACACCAGTGCAAGTAGATAAATAGGTACTGCTGTGGCAGCAGTAGTTATATTTGCAAGAACAGCACTTCATTGCCTCCCCATAGACACTCAAATACCGGTATACCCCTAGATTAATCATTTTGTTATTGTTTTTCCTGGTGGTTAAAACTCCTAGAGCAGTCTTTTTCAACCTTGGGTTCCCATATATTGTTGGAATACAATTCCCAGCATCCCTAGCTAGCAGAGGCAGTGGCCAGGGATGCTGGGAGTTGTAGGACTAGAGGATTTTGGGATCCCTCCCAACCCTTTGATTCTTTAAAACATATGGGGACCCACGGTCAAGAAAGGCCCTCCACATGCTGCAGCCTCTAGCCCATGCCACTAAAAGGCATATTTCCAACCTTCCCTCCCGTTCCGTCCTCAGCAGCTTAATTGTGGGAAATTTATGTTGCTGTTTTACTGAATTATTTGCTTACAACCTTTCCAATTGTGAGCTGTTTTGATTTTGAAAAATGGCCTGCAAGTTGCAATACAAATAAAATAATATTCAAAATAATACCAAGATAATAATAATAATAATAATAATAATAATAATAATAATAATAATTTATTATTTATACCCCACCCATCTGGCTGGGCCTCCCCAGCCACTCTGGGCGGCTTCCATAAAAACAAAAAATACAGTAAAATATCACACGTTAAAAACTTCCCTGAACAGGGCTGCCTTAAGATGTCTTCTGAATGTCAGGTAGTTGTTTATCGCTTTGACATCTGCTGGAAGGGCGTTCCACAGGGCGGGCGCCACTACCGAGAAGGCCCTCTGCCTGGTTCCCTGTAACCAATGAGGGAACCGCCAGAAGGCCCTCGGCACTGGATCTCAGTGTCTGGGCTGAACAATGGGGGTGGAGACGCTCCTTCAGGTATACAGGACTGAGGCCGTTTAGGGCTTTAAAGGTCAGCACCAACACTTTGAATTGTGCTCGGAAACGTACTGGGAGCCAATGTAGGTCTTTCAAGACCGGTGTTATGTGGTCTCGGCGGCCGCCCCCAGTCACCAGTCTAGCTGCCGCATTCTGGATTAGTTGTAGTTTCCGAGTCACCTTCAAAGGTAGCCCCACGTAGAGCGCATTGCAGTAGTCCAAGCGGGAGATAACCAGATGTAAAATAATGCTGGTCAGTCCCTTCCCACTCCCCCCAAAAAACAACAACAACAACAACCACACCCACCACTTCCTTTGCAAGGAATGGCAGCAGCCAACAGAAGGAAAGGTGGGGGGTTGCTATTAGAATATGGTGTTGATAACGTGAAGGTTGCAAGTTCAATCCCCATATTGGATAGCTGCATATTCCTTCATTACAGAAGGGGGATTAGGCTAAATGATCCTCAGGCTCCCTTCCAACTCTACAATTCTATGATTCTAAGTTTTAATTCAATATATGGAAGCAATAGAGAACATGAGGTTCCAGTTACAACAAACACTAGTTTTATGTACACCATTTTATAAGGCAATACTTTACAACATGAGCAGCTCATACATATTGTAAAATAAGATGCACCCGTTCCTGCCCTCTTTTTACCTTGGAAATTAGGGCATGGAATGAGAGCATTTGAAAGAATATTTACTCAAAAATATTTACTCAAGACTCAAAGCTACTAACATGAGTTTGACCAAACTGTGGGAGGCAGTGAAAGGCAGGAGTGCCTGGTGTGCTCTGGTCCATGGGGTCACGAAGAGTCGGACACGACTAAATGACTAAACAACAACAATTTACTCAAGAATAGAAGCCTGGCTTTTCTGTAAATATTGGAAAACAGTAGCATAATTCTGTGAAATACTACTACTACTATTACTACTACTACTACTACTACTACTACTACTACTACTACTAATAATAATGCCATATAATACTTGGAACCACAGTAAGACTTGAATCACCACTCCCTATGCATAGTTATCATACTGATATATTCCTCCTGGCCGAATATTTAAATTGGTTGGCTAAGACTTGTGGAAAAGCTGACTTTAAACATCAGTTAGAATCTTTGTGTTATTCATGGAGGGGGGAAAAAATGAAATGTCTGAATTTTTATGTGCCTGTTGAAGTGTGGGCAACTTAGCTGTACGTATTATCCCATTTCCCCACTATTCTCTTGGGGATTATTTTTCTCAGAACACTTTGAGTAATGATACCATTCCTCAGATGGAATTATTGCTGTGTTTGATTTGCACGGGGGTTAAAGAAAATTTAGGTTTTTATAGAGGAAATTTCACTTAGTAAGAGCTTGTACAACTAACTCTGTAACTTGTAAAGAAGCAGTGAACTTGGGGACCATCACTGAGTGAAAGGCTGAAAGGTTTGTGGTGATGTGTAGTCAGCATGGTGCCAATATTCACCATGAAGTTGTTACAATAAGTGCCACACTTTTTAAAAACTACAAAAGAAGAGGTGCCAGTAACTTCCTACCCTTGTGTACCCCTGAAAGAAAGTACTGAGTGTAGTGGTTACAGTGTCTGACTAGGACCCGGGAGACTGGAGTTCAAATCCCAACTGAGCCCTGGAGATAAATGGGTGACCATGAGTCATTCATAGTCTCTCTACCCAACCTACCTCACAGGGATGCTATGAGGACTAAAAGGACAGAGGAAATCCCATGTTTGTTGCCTTGAGTTCCTTGAAGGAAAGGAGGGATGAAAATGTAGTACAGTGGTACCTCGGGTTACAGACGCTTCAGGTTACAGACTCCACTAACCCAGAAATGGTACCTTGGGTTAAGAACTTTGCTTCAGGATGAGAACAGAAATCGTGCGGCGGCAGTGCGGCCGCAGCGGGAGGCCCGTTAGCTAAAGTGGTGTTTCAGGTTAAGAACAGTTTCAGGTTAAGAACGGACCTCCGGAACAAATTAAGTTCTTAACCCAAGGTACCACTGTAAGAAATAAATACACAATTGGAAACGTCCCAACAAAGAATTCATTCAGGACCATTAACACATTGTAAAAGCTCATGAAGTTAATACTAAACAGAATCCAAGCAAGATGGCAATGCCTTCTCTTTGCACAAAATGCATCATATTTTATAAAAATGCCTGATGCTGAGAATGAATGACCAGGCATGCCGTTCATTCACAGTAAACCATAGGTTTTTTAAAAAAACTATGGCTTAATGTGGTGTGTGACCCAGATCGCTACGCACATTTATTAATAAGTGTATTTGAATCTTCACAGCAGCCCAAGAGGTTAGTTCTGTGATAGGAATTTTGAGGTCTTAGCTATATGGTAATGTTCATAAGTGTACCAACCAAGCACATACATAGATCAGCACAGGAAGACCGACCTGAAACCATTTTGATTCCCAAACGGAGCAAATGATTTCCCTGCAAGGTCAAAGTGGGAAACCTCCCCATTGTCTCTTTCCTCACAAATCCTGTCTTAAGGGCACATTTAAGATATGAATAGGGTGTGAGCCTGACCTGGCTCAGGATCTAAGTATTTATCATTACAAAAGACTGGCCAGGCTCCCCAGGCAATCCAATCAAGTAACCTGCCAGATAGGAGATAAACAACATTCAAAATTTCTGCTTTAGACTGCCTTTTCTGTGATGTATGTATGATGTATGGAGGGGTGGTCTTGAGCTCCAGGCCAGGGAATTTAAAATGTCTATATAAGGCCTTGCATACCATTGTTCTGGGTTCCTCCTCCTTTCCTGCATGTGAGGGGAGCACCCTGTTGCAACATATCAATAAAGATCAGGCATACTAGCTGCTTTGCACCTCAATATTCTCTGGTTGGCCTCTGTTATTTTCTCCTACCAACAGGGAACCTATGTAAGGACTCTATATGGGCTCTTGGATACCCCATAAGGGAAAAAGGGCAGATTTTGTTTATAACAGTTCATATTGGGATCAAGAAAAAATAGAAACTTTCAAGCATTTCTCCAGCTTAAAGTAATTATCTGTTCATTCAGAATGTCCAGAATGTTTCTGAAGCTTCAGCTTCCACAGAGTTGGTTCCCTGAGGTGCAGAGTGCTCCTTTTAGTGACAGACATTTGGTCCTGTCTGTAAAAATCAGCAAATAGCCTGCAGTGCTAACAGAGTTGAGGAAATTTGGGTATGTACAAGTTAGACCTTAGAAAGCTTATTTGGTGAATAGTGTCATTTTTGTGGCCCTACCTAGAGATGCCAAATATTGAACCTGGGACCTTCTGTATGTCTAGAAGATGCAACATCTTAATTGTTGTTGTTGTTTAGTCGTGTCCAACTCTTCATGACCCCATGGACCAGAGCACGCCAGACACTCCTGTCTTCCACTGCCTCCCGCAGTTTGGTCAAATTCATGCTGGTAGCTTCAAGAATCACTTTCATGGATCACTGCCTTGCCGTGGAGAAGGGGCTTGAATAACTCAGAGAAGCTATGAGCTATGCCGTGCAGGGGCACCAAAGATGGACAGGTCATAGTGGAGAGTTTTGACCAAACGCGATCCACCTGGAGCAGGAACCAGCAAGCCACTCCAGTATCCCTGCCAAGAAAACTCCATGGACAAAGACAACAGGCATCTTAATAACATGCTTTAAAAATCCTTGTCACTTCTTCTCTGGAAGGGATGCAATTTGAGAGGCTTGCTATTGCACATAAGATGGGAATGCAAATTTATGGAGGCTTATCAGGGAAATTTCAGAGATCGTTCAGCAAATTATACCTTCCGGCCCAACACTGGCACATTTATCACTCTTTGGATGATGTAGGAAGAAGAAATACCTCACAAAGTCCTGTTGTGGCTCCTTCTTGGCAATAGTAATAATAGGAATAGTGAGACAATATCAATAAAAATAAAAATAGTACTATACCGAAGGGGCGGGGTATCCTAAAATCTGGCAAATCTAGAGAAATCTACTCACCATAGCAGGTACAGGAGAGGCTTAGCTAAGCAAAATAACTCCTTGGGCATTTGGTATCCATTCCTCTACTGTTCATTGGTTGTGGGAATCACCACAAACCACTGTTTGCTCAAAACCCCTTCTGGAGATAAATGTTATTTTAAACCAGACTCTGGTAGATTGATAGATCCTGGGGTGGAATCTACACATATAAAAAGGTTTTGAAAAATTTATTGAATTTGCCATAGTTCGCTGTAGCCGTCTAGTGTCACATTTGTATAATGCACTTTATAACACACTTAAAACATTATATTTGCCACTGTATAGCTGAGTCCTATAAATGTTATAGGGTGGTGCTTATGCTCTGTAATTTGAATAGAGATGCCAAATAATAAGAATTTTTAAAAATCACACACCTTAGTGTCATCAAAGTTAAAGTAAGGATGCATACATACATGTAGACATACATATATACATCTATCTTCCAAAGTTGTAAATCCATTGGTATGTGAAATTCAATGCAGGTTAAATCAATGTAAAAGCACAAAGCATAAAAGAAAACCAACAATAATAGATGGCTAGAGAGACAACAGTTGAGTTGAAGCCTCTGCAAAGTAACAGAAGCACTTTTAACCAAATGTGAAACTACTTACTTAGTTGATGCATGACATTTTCTTGCCAACACCCTTGAAAGCCTGTCAAGGCAGGAACCCTAACCTGGTTTAGGGGAGGTGTACTATTATGAGTTTGTGCATGCCAGACCCCTTTAAATTCCTGGATTTAGCAAAGGTTAAAAAAATAAGACAAGCTAGTTTCCTCAAGAGGTAATCACCTGGGAGATGAGCCATTAAGACAGAACAAAGGGAAAGGTGATGGGCCATTAAGAAGGCTAAGGGGAGGGGCCTCTAGGCCAGATGGCAAAAGCGTGGAGCCCCTCTTCCAGCTCTTAGATGGTTAGTTAGCAGACAAAGGCAGGATTCAAAGCAGATCCTTAGAGCAGAGTTGGCTGTGGTGTGACCTACAGGGGGAAAGGTTGCAGGCTGGCAAAGATGGTCAGAGCAACAGCTGATGTCTGTGTGAATCCAAGACTGTGGCTATGGAAGAAACAATACCCTATGCAGTACTAATGCTGTATACTCCTCCATTGTAGGCTCAGGCTGTAAATAAACCATATATTATAAAGACACCACAGTCTCACCTGTGCCTTGTTTCCAAACAGGCCCTGGCTAAGTACCTGCAGCCAATGCAACAGAAAGCTATAAAATCCTCTAAATTAGAAGTACTTGGATGGCTAGTTTGACAACATACTGTCAAGAAATACTCCTTTCTGCTAAAGATTAGGGTGATGATAACACAGGAGCATTCAACATTGCCCACAATGCCATATTGTTGTCAAATTTTACCTGTTTGTGTCTACATTTAACCTGTTTGTGAATACATTATTGTGGTTCCAAGACAATGCTACAGCTAAGGACCTTGCAGTGTTTCCTTCTGCAGAAGAGGGGAAGCAAACACATTTACAGGAAATTGTTAGCAAGGTCACACCAAAACAAGCTATTCTGTTCTCATTCAGAGAGGCTCACATCCTAAGTCCAGAGCAGTGCAAGTGAATAAGTAAAATGTCATTAGCATAAGCCTACATTTATACCAATAATGGTTACAGCAAAAGCCATCCCTTTGTGCTGCGGTATGCACGCTGTAAATGCCAGCAGCAACAGGAGAGAATAATGTGAGCAAAACACCATGGGAGGTTTCCAGCATTTCTCCACCTTTACAATTAGTTCTGCTAGGGGAGAAATGCTAGAGGACAATTTGACTTTGTGGTCTGTTTACCTGAAGCACTGTTAACAGGAGGCTGAATTTGCAGGAAAGCTAAACAAACATTGCTTGTATTTGAAATGGGAAGGATACAAATCAAAGGAATTTAATGCCGGAGCACGTCTGAGCTGTGGAAAAGAGTGTAGGAGAATACAATACGGTCCATGTTTCAGTAGCTGGGATATGTGAATGCTGCTGTCTCAGTAATGCCAGATTCCTAGCCAATTTATTTTAAGATAACGTAATGTGAAAATGAAAGTTTGATGTGGCTGAGATTAGTTTCCTGCAGTGACTTTTCTCAGTGGTGGGGCCACGGGTGGTGCAACATGGCAGAACCTCATGGCCTGAATTAGTTCTATCAAAACATCATTCAAGACCTCCATAGTATGAGTAGAAGGTGCAGCTGGCTGCTGAGGGAAGCCAATGGGACCTCAGCAGCATCTGGTTCAGACTCAATCATGCCTAAACGATATGGGTGACAATGTCAAAACAGGACAGGGGTACAACTGGGAAAAGAAAAAGCAGGGCATCATGAAGGCAAGTCAAAGAGGCCAAAGTACTGTAGATAAAACATATACAGTCTTTAGAGAGACACACTGTCTACGTGTTTAGAGGCTAATACTATGGTTTTCCCGGTAGTGATGTATGGAAGTGACAGCTGGACCATAAAGAAGGCTGATCACCGAAGAATTGATGCTTTGGAATTATGGTGCTAGAGCAGACTCTTGAAAGTCCAATGGACTGCAAGAAGATCAAACCTATCCATTCTTAAGGAAATCAGCCCTGAGTGCTCACTGGAAGGACAGATCCTGAAGCTGAGACTCCAATAATTTGGCCACCTCACAAGAAGAGAAGACGTTGGATGTTGGGAAAGATGGAGGGCACAAGGAGAAGGGGACAACAGAGGACGAGATGGTTGGATAGTGTTCTCGAAGCTACCAGCATGAGTTGACCAAACTCTGGAGGCAGTGGAAGACAGGAGTGGCTGGCGTGCTCTGGTCCATGGGGTCACGAAGAAGCTTTTACTATACGGACCTTTGTTGGCAAGGTGATGTCTCTGCTTTTTAAGATGCTGTCTAGGTTTGTCATTGCTTTTCTCCCAAGAAGCAGGCATCTTTTAATTTCGTGGCTACATTAACTTGTGCTATATATCACATTAGCTTGTACAGACCACCTGGGGGAAAGCAGAATAAAACAGGAGCCTTTTTTTTGCCTAGGACCCAGTATGAAAACAAACAAAATCTCTTTAGAAGCACTCACTCCTGGGTTTTGGGGTGGGGGGGATCACTCCTTTTCCCTCTCCCTTGGCTGAGTAACTAGACAGCAGTGTAATTAAGGAAGCGCACAAATACAATGCTAATGTGCCTGAAAACTCTTTTGAGCTAAGGGAGGCTCCATATATTTTAATCCAGATCAGTGGCCGCCCTCTGCACACACAAAAAGAAGAAGAAAATGAAGAAATGCAAATTCCTTTTCAGAACTGTATTTGCACTTGGAAAGAATAGTAGGAGCACTTTCTGCTAATGTGCTGTGGGGAAAAAAAATATTGCATTGTAGCAACTACTCTCTTGGGTTTTGACTTGTACTGCTTCCAGAAGCTTAACCAAAGGCAGATCAATTATAGGCTGCAACACTGGAGTTAAGGATTCTTTTGCTAACAACAACAAATTGTCCAAGCTAGAGTCATACATAACATGTCGTGTTCTGAGTGCTGACCCCACATTGGCATATCAATATCAGGCATTCAGATGGTGCGACAGTTTCATTCTCATGCTCAAAAAAGTATTGGGTTAATTTGTCCCATCTGCACTTCCTGGCTGCCATGGGATTTGTGGCTAATTGTCATTAAATGTTGCAAGGCAAAGACGTTTCAGATGCTACGTTAGCTTCATTATGAGAGAAGAGGGCAAGTTAACTTGCTAGGACACAGATAATAGCAGAGTCGTCAGTGGCCGTAATATAGTGGTCAGATCCTAACAAAGCTACTGGGATGACTGCAAGGGAAGAACTGCAGAACATGCCAGTGCCTTAATGAGGAGCCCCATTTCACTTGGACTTGTTCCCAGTTGTGACAGTCACTACAGGTACCTGCTGACTGAGAGCCCCCTTGCAACAAGCCATGGATTGCATGGCTACTGCTACCACTAGCCACTCACTTGGGAAGTATGTATAAGAGCTGAATCACTTTTATCTCCATTTAATTGTTGAGTGCATGCCCAAATGGTAGTCATGAAGGGGGGAGATGTATATCTAGTCCAATGATTCCCCAACTTGGGTCTCCAACTCTTTTTGGACTATACTTCCCATCAATCTGTTACCTCCAAGGATGTGGACAGGTTGCTTGGACAAGTGAAACCAACAACCTGTCTTTTTGATCCTTGCCCATCCTGGCTGATAAAAGCAAGCCAGGAAGGGCTGGGCGATGGGCTCCGTGGGGTGGTGAATGCTTCCCTCTGCGAGGGAGGCTTCCCAGACCCACTGAAAGAGGCGGTCATTAAACTGCTTCTGTTGCCCAGTCTCAAATCTTCCATTCTTGGGCAAGGTAATTGAGTGGGTGGTTGCTGAACAACTCCAAGCACGCCTGGAGGATGCGGACTATTTGGATCCCTTCCAGTCGGGGACTGAAGCTGCCTTGGTCGCGCTGGTTGATGATCTCCGGCGGGCTAGGGACAAAGGTGAGAGCTGTTTCCTAGTTCTGCTGGATCTCTCAGCGGCGTTTGATACCATCGACCATAACATCCTTCTGGACTGTCTAGAGGGGCTGGGAGCTGAGGGCACTGTTATACAGTGGTTCCGCTCCGTTCTCCTGGGCCGTGTCCAGAAAGTGGGGGGGAGTGAGTGCTCAGACCCCTGGGCTCTCACTTGTGGGGCGCCTCAGGGTTCTGTCCTCTCCCCCATGCTTTTTAATATGAAGCCGCTGGGAGAGATCATCAGGGGGTTTGTGCTGGGTGTTCATCAGTATGCAGATGACACCCAGCTCTACCTCTCTTTTGAATCAGAACCAGTGAAGGCAGTGAAGGTCCTGTGTGAGTGCCTGGAGATGGTTGGAGGATGGAAGGCAGCTAACAGATTGAGGTTGAACCCTGACAAGACAGAAATACTGTTCTTGGGGGACAGGGGGCGGATGGGTGTGGGGGACTCACTGGTCCCGAATGGGGTAACTGAAGGACCAGGTGCGCAGCCTGGAAGTCATTTTGGACTCACAGCTGTCCATGGAGGTGCAGGTTAATTCTGTGTCCAGGGTGGCTGTTTACCAGCTCCACCTGGTACGCAGGCTGAGACCCTACCTGCCTACGGACTGTCTTGCCAGAGTGGTGCATGCTCTAGTTATCTCCCGCTTGGACTACTGCAATGCACTCTACGTGGGGCTACCTTTGAAGGTGACCCGGAAACTGCAATTAATCCAGAATGCGGCAGCTAGACTGGTGACTGGGAGTGGCTGGCAGGACCACATAACACCGGTCCTGAGAGATCTGCATTGGCTCCCAGTACATTTCCAAGCACAATTCAAAGTGATGGTGCTGACCTTTAAAGCCCTAAACGGCCTCAGTCCTGTATACCTGAAGGAGCGTCTCCACCCCCATTGTTCAGCCCAGACACTGAGATCCAGTGCCGAGGGCCTTCTGGCGGTTCCCTCATTGGTTACAGGGAACCAGGCAGAGGGCCTTCTCGGTAGTGGCGCCCGCACTGTGGAATGCCCTCCCTTCAGATGTGAAGGAAATAAGCAGCTATCTTCTCTTTAAAAGACATCTAAAGGCAGCCCTGTTTAGGGAAGTTTTTAATATTTAATGCTGTATTGTTTAAACACTTGATTGGAAGCCGCCCAGAGTGGCTGGGGAAACTCAGCCAGATGGGCGGGGTATAAATAAATTTATTATTATTATTATTATTATTATTATTATTATTATTATTATTATCACTGACCACTGGTCCTGCTAGCTAGGGTTAATGGGACACTGAGGTCCCATGCTGAGGACCTTCTGGCAGTTCCCTCACTGCGAGAAGCCAAGTTACAGGGAACCAGGCAGAGGGCCTTCTCGGTAGTGGCACCCGCCCTGTGGAACGCCCTCCCACCAGATGTCAAAGAGAAAAACAACCACCAGACTTTTAGAAGCCATCTTGAAGGCAGCCCTGTTTAGGGAAGCTTTTAATGTTTGACGGACTATTGTATTTTAATATTTTGTTGGGAGCTGCCCAGAGTGGCTGGGGAAACCTAGCCAGATGGGTGGGGTATAAATAAAAAAAGTTGTTGTTGTTATTGTTATCCCAAAACAGCTGGACACTGAAGTTTGGGAAACACTGATCTAGTCCATAGGCATCTGCCTTTTACTCTATACTTGTCTCAAATGTGTTATCTGATTATCTTCTTTAAGGATTCTTCTATGAATTGGGTAACCAGAAATTGGTGGCACAGTTGAAGGTTTGTGGATGCACAACGTGCCAATTTCTAGATTTGAGAGAAAGCTCAGGTGGTGAGCTCCTTGCTCTGCTGGTACCCCTCCTGGAGAGTTTTCTCTGGTAGGTGCATGCTGACGACAACATCAACATACAATGCCTTCTTTTGCATCCTTAATACAATTCAATAAACTTTCCTCTCTCTTGTCGCAAAGAGAGAAAGCTCCAATGCAAACATCTTGCTTGTAGCAACATCTCTGAGATTCGAGAACTGACTGAGATGCTGCATTATCAGGTTGCACCTCCCCACTGAGAGAAATATTGCACCTCAGGCTTTTGGGATGAATCATCAATTATCCGTATTGAAACGTCCACACTTTCCCTTGCTGCATTTAGCTAGAGACAAACCTCTCTTGCCTAATACAAACCTCTCTGCATAGCATTGTAAATGCAAAGCATTTAAACATAGCATTTTCTACATAATAAATTTATATCTTTAACAATAAATACTTCAGAACACTAGTTCATCTAGCTCAGTACTCTTTCTAACAAGGTACTTACAATCAATTTCCTCTGGAGGTGGGTTACTCTCAGCAGTGGAAGGAGGGGTCTTCTATTCCCCCCCCTATATTTTGGGGTTCTAAATTACTTGATAATCTGGCTGAGCCAATACATTAGGATTAAAAACAAACAAACCAGGATGGCTCTTTCTCTGTTTTCACATTGTTTTGGAAAGAGAAAATTCTATAGATTCAGCTTTAAACAAAATCAAATTTATCCCCCATCCCTAGTCGCAGGGAAGTGATGGTCATGTTACAAGATTTACTCAAATTCAATAATATTATTTAATTGTTAATTAAAACCGGCAGTGTACTTTTGGGTTTCAAATTAATGTGAGCCTATAGTTTTTATTTAAGGGGGAATGTGTCACTGGTATCTGGAGATTTGGAAGCGCTGCTGTAAGCAAAATGGAAGACACACACACACAGAGAGAAAAACACACACACAGCAGACCTATATGTGGCACAGACTAACAATGTCTTTTGAAAGACAATTCCAATGCTGATTACTTCTGGAAAATAATGCTACTGGCATACCGGCGTATAATCACCGACAAGCCTATTGTTTCTACATGCCGAACCTGGCAAAAAATTGCAGATGCTGCAATTCTCCAGCAGAACAGACTGTACAGGGGGCAGCTCTAAATCATTGCATTTTCTTCTTGCAAAACAGCAAAAGCAATTTTTAAAAAGTAGCCAAAAAATATCATTGAGAGTCAGATTTTTTTAAAAAAATATCGTATAGCTGATTTGCTTTATACTCAAAGAGCAGCAGGGGGTGTGGGAAGATTCTCTGTTGCATTGCTAATTACAGATTGGATTTTGCATGACAAAGCAAGATTCAGCTTCACTTTCTGGAATGAAAAGGCACTGTGTAGCAGAAAAAGCTAATTTTGGTTATGCAAGAGGGATTGTGAGTTTATTAGATGTTGCTTTCATTTGATGCATCATTTACTAATTATTTTCACTCTAAATCAAGGGTAAGAAACCTGTGGCTCACCAGATGTGGCAGGATTACGGCCCCCATCATTCCTGACAGGGGCATACGAAATGGGGTGCGAGGGGTGTGGTCCGCCCCTGGTGTCACCCTGATGGGGTGACAAAATGGCGGGTGGCACTTGTCACAACGGGGCCTACAGCACAGAGAGCCAGTGTGGTGTAGTGGTTAAGAGGGATAGACTCGTAATCTGGGGAACCGGGTTCGCGTCTCCCCTCCTCCACATGCAGCTGCTGGGTGACCTTGGGCTAGTCACACTTCTCTGAAGTCTCTCAGCCCCACTCACCTCACAGAGTGTTTGTTGTGGGGAGGAAGGGAAAGGAGAATGTTAGCTACTTTGAGACTCCTTCGGGTAGTGTTAAAGCGGGATATCAAACTCAAACTCTTCTTCTACAGCACGCACGAGCCACGTGTCTCAGTGCCCACAGGTCCCATGCTGTCCGCCCACTGCCTCCCCCCCCCGCTGTAGGGCAGCTGAGGCCCTGCTGCACGCCTCGTCCCTATGGGCGCTGCACACCCCGTCTCGTCCCTATGGATGCCGCATGCCCCGTGGAACACAGCACCCATAGGGACAGCACAGGATGGCACAGAACAGGGCATGCAGTGTCCATAGGGACGGCATGGGATGCTGTGTGTCCCGTTCTGTCCCTATGGGTGCTATGCACCCCACCCCTATGGGTGGTTTGCCCTGCCCCTAGGTACACTGCCCCAGGTGCCTGAGAGCCTTCCTCTGTCGCTGATTCCTGACCATGGGTTGAGCTGGCCAAGGCTGATTAGAGCAGAAGTCCAAGAGCACCTGCAGGGCCACAGGTTCTCCATCCTAACTCTGGAGTGTGTGGTTGGAACAGGGAGGTAGGGGGTTAAATGGGTACACTGGTGAGAGCGTTTTGGTCCTGCACAGTCCTGGGCTACCTCAACCTCACATCCTTGCTTTATGATGCTGCTGTTAAATTACATATATAACTGCACATTTGTGTGTGTGTGTGTGTGTGTGTGTGTGTTGTGGTACGCCACCCCAATCTCTGAGCAGTGTGAGATTCCAGGATTCTAGGGAGTGGCCACCGAGACTATATAACACCAGTCCTAAAAGACCTTCATTGGCTCCCAGTACGTTTCTGAGCACAATTCAAAGTGTTGGTGCTGACCTTTAAAGCGCTAAACGGCCTCGGCCCAGTATACCTGAAGGAGTGTCTCTATCCCCATCGCTCAGCCCAGACACTGAGGTCCAGCTCCAAGTGCCTTCTGGCAGTTCCCTCACTTCAAAAAGTGAGGTTACAGTGAACCAGGCAGAGGGTCTTCTGCCCTGTGGAATGCTCTCCCATTAGATGTCAAGGAAATAAACAACTACCTGATTTTTAGAAAACATCTGAAGACAGCCCCGTTTAGAGAAGTTTTTAATGTTTGATATATTTATCGTGTTTTTGGTGTTCTATTGGGAAACCCAGCCAGATGAGCGAGTAATAAATATTATTATTATTATTATTATTATTATTATTATTATTATTATTATTATGTGCTTACCCAGGATTTGTGTTTCTTTTGGAATGAGGTACAGCAGAGACTGTGGTGTCTTTATGCTATATGGTTTATTTACACACACGTAAAACCTGAGCCTATGATGGAGGGGTTCACAGCATTAGCACCCCAAGCAGGTCTTGCTTCACCCATAGCCACAGCCTTTGATTCCAAGAGAATCCAGGCATGACTCTCTTTCTGGCTTCCCAGCCTACTTCCAGCTTTGAGCTCACATAACTCAACTCTGTACTCTGCCTTTTGTCCTTCAAACTACCAGTGAGTTGAGGGAGGAGGGCCCACTCATTTTACAACCGAAACTGAGTCACATCCTTGGTTTCCTTAATGACCTGTTACCTCACCAGAAAGCGAGTCTGACTATTCTGGGAATTAAGGAGGTCAATGCATTAGAAGGTTTCTGAGCACAATTCAAAGTGTTGGTGTTGACCTTTAAAGCCCTAAATGCACTTGGCTCTGTATACCTGAAGGAGCGTCTCCACTCGCATCATTCAGCTCAGACACGGAGGTCCAGCTCACAGGGCCTTCTGGCAGTTCCCTCACTGCGAGAAATGAAGTTACAGTGGTACCTCGGGTTAAGTACTTAATTTGTTCCGGAGGTCTGTACTTAACCTGAAACTGTTCTTAACCTGAAGCACCACTTTAGCTAATGGGGCCTCCTGCTGCCGCCACGCTGCCAGAGCCCAATTTCTGTTCTTATCCTGAAGCAAAGTTCTTAACCTGAAGCACTATTTCTAGGTTAGTGGAGTGTGTAACCTGAAGCGTCTGTAACCTGAAGCGTACCACTGTACAAGGAACCAGGCAGAGGGCCTTCTCAGTAGTGGCACCCACCCTGTGGAATGCACCCCATCGGATGTCTAAGAGATAAACAATTACATGACTTTCCAAAGACATCTGAAGGCATCCCTGTATCAGGAAGTTTTTAATGCTTGATGTTTAGCTGTATTTTTATATTACGTTGGAAGCAACCAAAACAAATGGGTGGGGTATTAACAACAACAACAACAACAACAACAACAACAACAACAACCTCAAAAAAACTCTTAACTATATTACACATATATTAGTGATTGATGTGGAAATAGGATAGCATGGACTTAAGAATGAAACCAGCAAAATTGAAATGGACTAGAGATGGTCTGATCCCTTCATCTCTACATAAGAGGATTGTCTTCTTAGCTCAACTTTGGTGTCAGTGGAATGATCTGTGAACTCCATCTCTAGAGAAATCTGACTTATTGGAATTCTTCTAACTTTCTACAAAATTATTTACATATCATGACACCACAGTCGAAAATATCCTTACATTGGTTCAGGACTACAAATGTGGTTTGTATCTTATGATTCATACTGGTCAGTCAAATAATGGCTGTATCATGGCTTATTGGCTTGAGGACAACTGGAATAGGAAGGTCTTTTTGTATACACATTTTCTCTTAGGGAAAATGTGTTAAGACTCTTTGGTGTCATGAGTCTGAATAAATACATTGTCTGGGTTTTGTAGTCCTATGACTATATGTTCTTGCACAATAATTTCTTTTCTCTCCTCTTTATCACTGAGGCTCATGTAAAGACTGTCTTCCATGTGCTATTAACCCCCAGGTTAAATTGCTGCAATTCATTCTGTGTGGAACTACTCTTGAGGTTGGTCTGAAAGCTGTGGCTAGTACAAAATCTGGGGGCTTAACTGCGGCAGGATATCAACACCATGCTATGCCGCTGCTGAAATAATTTCACTGGCTGGCAATTATCTACTGAAATAAGTTCAAGGAACTGGTTCTGGTGCATAAAACATTATACAGCTTGGGGCCAGGATACCTGAATAATCATTTCACTCCTTACATACCCAGTACATTATTTTACTTTGCAGGTGAGGGCCTTCTGTTCCACACAATGCAGGAATTGGGTCTTAGGTGCTGTGGCCTCTATTCTTTGGACCTCCTTCCTATCAAGTATTAGAGATGTGCAGGGGCAGCCTGTTCCATTTCTCTAAGGACCATTATGTCCAGTTGCTCTGGGGTTGTGGCGCTCAACTGGCTTTACTGGCCGAGGGAGCTGTTGTACAGCTTCTGGGTCATGTGGCCAGCATGACTAAGCCGCTTCTGGCGAACCAGAGCAGTGCACGGAAACGCCATTTATCTTCCCGCTGGAGCGGTACCTATTTATCTACTTGCACTTTGAGGTGCTTTTGAACTGCTAGGTTGGCAGGAGCTGGGACCAAGCAACAGGAGCTCACTCCGTCGCGGGGATTCGAACCGCCAACCTTCTGATTGGCAAATCCTAGGCTCTGTGGTTTAGCCCACTGTGCCACCTATGTCCCCCTTTGATTTCTCTGTCTGAGGTGAAATGGGAATGTTCCCCTTTTACTGCTGAAACAGAGCGAAGAAGATGAGCAGCAATTCCATGCACCAGAATACCTCACTCTCAACTACAAGAAGGGGGTGCTCTGGCAGCAGTGGAAGTGACAGGGAGAGCAGGAGAGCCATCTCTTGTGCTTGCGCTGCCTGAAGCAGGTGCTTCACCCCACCTCATATGTGGGCCAGCTCTGGACAGATTCCATCTCTGTTCTTGCGCTTGGCAATGGATGAAGGCACCTTCTTCTCCTAACAACTGTCTTAAGTAGAGATCTTTCTCAGTTTGTATCTGTATTGGAATTGTTCCGAGGTGCATTTGACACCATGGACTCCTTTGGGAGAGAGGGTGGCATATAAACTGAAAAGATGATGATGATAGAAGCACCCTGTTTCAGTCAATTCTGCCAGGAAAAGAAGGAAACAAAGTAAAGGTAAAGGACCCCAAATGGTCAAAGGCAACTATGGGGTTGCGGTGCTCATCTGGCTTTCAGGCCGAGGGAGCCCACGTTTGTCCACAGACAGCTTTCCAGGTCATGTGGCCAGCATGACTAAACTGCCTCTGGCGCAACAGAACACCATGATGGAAACCAGAGCTCACGGAAATGCCATTTACCTTCCTGCCTCAGTGGTACCTATTTATCTACTTGCACTGGCATGCTTTCAAACTGCTAGGTATGCAGCAGCTGGGGCAGAGCAATGGGAGCTCACCCGTGGGGATTCGAACCGCCAACCTTCTGATCGGCAAGCCCAAGAGGCTCAGTGATTTAGACCACAGCGCCACCCACATCCCTGAAGGAAACAAAAACCCCACCTTTCATAGTAGTTGTGCTGATCCATACTTGTGCAATGCTGGAACACAACCATTGTGCATAACCGAAGCAACTCACACAAACAAATTGCTAAGTAATTAAGAGGGAGCATGGGAGACCATGAAGATATGGTGCAACTAAAGTTGATTGTCCCTATGTCTAACTTGTGGAATTTTAGGGCACAAACGTTTTTCATAGTTTGGTTAAAGGATAGGGGGGTGGGGGTGGGGATAAAATGCTAAACTATGTTCTGCAGTTTCTTATATCACTGAGGTCCCATATTAAATACATTGGCAAGAGGAGGAATATGGGAGAATTTAATATTATTTCTCTGTGAAGCAATGGGGAAAAAGAGAAGTGGAAAATCATCAAGATCAGCTCAGCACAGTACTTTTTTAGTACACTAATTTTCTTGAATATCAGATGGGTTGGCACATAGATTTAATTAAAAATTTTCCAGGCTCCGCAAAGATAAGTCATTTCTGAATGCCAGCTTCCTTTACCTATACGGCCTGCCCTAGCGTTTCCTGTTTAATCTGCAGTCATTTTCATTAGTATGTCCTTTTAATCCACCAAAACTGGTTCATTTAGAAAATAAGGCCAGATAACATCACATACAGCTGATCTGTGATTTATTTGTAAACCCGCTGGATAATCTCAACCTTTAGAGCCTAACACAAATTAAATTAACCTGACCCAATTCAATAATTTCAGAATATTATATATATGATGACACCTTTTGGAGTAATGGGGGAAGCACGCTGGTTCTCAAAATAACCAGATAAATGACCCCACCAAAAAGTGAGAAAAGAAATCTCAGAAAATGCAGATAGTAACTAAAAAAAGGTGGGTAATATTTATGAGATATATTGATGTCAACAGTAGATCGACAAAAATAAATATCCATGGAGTATATTATTATTATTATTATTATTATTATTATTATTATTATTATTATTCCCTTCGTCCAAAGAGCACAGGGTGGATCACAACATAAAAATGCAAAATGGAAACACAAAATACATAATAAAACAAAAACAAACCAATAATACCCTTCCCACAGACACATTTAAAAGGCCATCGATTGTTTAATCAGCCCAAGGCCTGGTTGAAGAGGAAAGTTTTTGTCTGGCTCCTAAAGCTATGTAATGAAGGTGTCAGGCAAGTTTCCCTGGGGAGAGCATTCCACAAACAGGGAGCCATCACATAAAAGGCCCATTCTTGTGCGGAGAGGTGTACCTTGAGCTATTGGGGTCCCAAGCCAATTCAAACCAGCACTTTGAATTGGGCCCAGAAACTAACTGGCAGTCAGCACAGTTGAGCCAGGATCAGTGTTATATATACTCAAACTGTCTTGCCCCCTGTGAGCAACATGGCTGCTGAATTCTGCACCAGGTGAAGTTTCAGAGCCCTCTTCAAAATCATCCCCACGCTGGAATTATGTAACCACAAAGTTACTAGAGCATTGACATTAGGCTATTACTGTATTGTTGGGGTGTAGCTGGGCCACCAGCCAAAGCTGATAGAAGGCACTCTGTGCCACCAAGACCACTTGAACCTCAAGCAACAGCAAATGATCCAGGAATAACCCCTCCCAAATTATGTATCTGCTCCTTCATAGCAGACACTCCAAGGGTCCCTATTTTCTAAGGGCAGTTCTGGGTTTACAGAAGCCACCCCTGTTTCGCGGTCCCAGAATGTTCTGCTTTTCCTTAAAGGTAAAATGTAAAGGGACCCCTGCCCATTAGGTCCAGTCATGGCCGACTCTGGGGTTGCGGCGCTCATCTCGCTTTACTGGCCGAGGGAGCCGGTGTACAGCTTCCAGGTCATGTGGCCAGCATGACTAAGCCACTTCTGGCGAACTAGAGCAGCGCATGGAAACACCATTTACCTTCCTGCCAGAGCGGTACCTATTTATCTACTTGCACTTTGACGTGCTTTCGAACTGCTAGGTTGGCAGGAGCAGGGACCGAGCAACGGGAGCTTACCCTGTCACGGGGATTTGAACCACTGACCTTCTGATTGGCAAGTCCTAGGCTCTGTGGTTTAACCCACAGCGCCACCCATGTCCCTTTTCCTTAGGATGTCCCTATTTTCATCAGAGAAATGTTGGAGGGTATGGAGTTATCCGATCCGTGAGCCATCTGAAGGCAGCCCTGTATAGGGAAGGTTTTTTAAATGTTTAATGTTCTTATATACAGTGGACCCTCCAGATACGAATTATATTCATTCCGGGGGTCCATCCGCAGCCTGAAACGTCTGTAGGCAGAGGCACCACTTCTGTGCACACACGCGGCATGATTGAGCGCTTCTGCGGATGCACGCACAGGAAAACGTGCATAACCCAAAAGTTACATATCCAGAGCGGTACGTAACTAGAGGGTCCACTGTATATTGATAGCTGGGCAGGGCCGGACTTAGGTTTGATGAGGCCCTAAGCTACTGAAGGTAATGGGGCCCTTTATATGCCCAGCTGTCCTAGTCAACAACAAATTGTTGCTGTTTTTTGTATTGGATATATGCTATATGGTAATTTATGGACCTAATAGGTATGTGAAGTCATTCGCACATGCAGAATGTAGGCATCCTATATATAGAAATGAACAAACCAGAGATATTTTCGGGAGTAGGCTAGCAGGCTTACATCAGTACTCATTAATCATTACCTTTACTTACATCATAGGAGCCTACACAACACAAAATACTCTTGCTGTATGTAGGTTTTATTTTATTTGCTTTTTTATCTTATATTTTGGAAATGTGCATCCAGGTTTTTTTCCTTTAATTTTTTTTGGGGGGCCCCAAGAGAGTGTGGCCCTAAGCTATAGCTTGTTTGGTTTATACATAAATCTGGCATTGATGCTGGGGCTACCCAGTCAGATTAGTGGGGTATAAATAGTAAAATTGTTGTTGTTGTTGAATAGGGCACCCATATTTTCATCGGAGAAATGTTGGAGGCTATGTCATAGGGAGTGTAACTCCATCAAGAGCAGACCACATCCCATCCATCTGGACTCGAATCCCCCACTAACCATCATCATCAAACCTTTATAGCATTAGCATACAGCCATAGCAGGATAAGACAAAAATGCTAGAGAGAAGCAACCTAACAAAATTCAAACGATATTACTGGCATTGTGACATTTAAATTACCCTAAAACAATAATGTAAAAATTTAGTTGCCAGCACCGGGAATCTAAAATGCAGATGTATATAAAACATATAATGGCCCCAAAATAGGCTCGGCACATTAGGTTAAAAAGGTAATACAAAGAATTAAAACAGCTCCAGGTCTGGGACACACTACCCAGTCAGTGTAGCCCTGAGTTTCAAAGCCTGCACTATAAAGATTGCCACCCCACGTGAAATTTGGGGATTTGCATCCACAAGAAGCGATTTCAAACAGTCTTCCTTAGATGTGATGGTGGGCGGGATCAAGAGGAGGAGCTTAGTTCTTATTAGCTCATAAATAGGGCAGTAGAAAAAGAAGTTTATGAAGTCCTCTACTTCATTCATTGTGCATGGACATAGACGCTGAGTAATGGGGGTCTTAAAGTAAATCCCCTGCAAGAAGGCCGTGGGTATAGAATGGAAATGGGCCATGGTAAACGCTCTTCTCAAATTGGGCTCCGTCAGGTCTATCAAGTAGTTGGCAAGTGATCTTACCACTTTCACTTTAGGGAGCCACTTGGAGAGGCGAGCTGTGGTGGACTTTGCCCGGTCCATGGCCTCGTCTCTTGTAAGAATCCAGGCCTGGATATTATGATGGTCCCAAGATGACAGCGTGTCAAGATCTGGGAGGGAGTAGCGTGCCATGATAATCTCCATGGCCTTGGACCATTTGTTGTTATGAGCACAAGTTAAAAAGGCTTGCCTGGCTAGTAGGGAGCCTGGGGCTTTGATTAATTTACAATAAAAACTAATAATTCTAATAATTCTTCCTGCTGCCCTTTGGGGTGGTCTCCATCCCCGTCTTCGGCAAGCTGTGGTGGGGTGGGGGCGGTGCCGCCGGCGGGCACAGCACGGGCCGCTTCTTCCTGCGCCACTGCTTCTGGCTCCTGGCCTCCGGGATCTTCAACGTCAGCAAGATCCCCGAGCGCTTCAGCCCAGGGAAGTTTGACATCTGGGGCCACAGCCACCAGTGGTTCCACTGCTGCACCTTCATGAGCATCCTGGACGAGCTGCACATGATCCGAGGGGAGATCCGTGAGCTGGGCGCCGGGCTGCCCCTCCTGCCCAGGGCTCCCACTTTCCTCTCCACCTTTGGCGTGATGCTGCTGCTGTTGACTTTGCTCGCCAGCATCGTGGGCTGGTTCGGGCTCAGGGCTTACGCCAGCCACCAGCGGAGCAAGGCCAGGAAAGGGGACTGAGGTGCACTGGCTCATTTGCATGGCTTCTGGGCGAGGCGCAAGGGATGCCACGCACTGCGGAAAACTGGAAAACACTCGCTGCGTCTAGCACTCACACTGGATTTAACTCTGGGGTGGGGAGGGGGAACGGAGAAGCTTGAAATAAAAGGAAATAAAAGGAACCCCCCACTAACAGTGCCTCACTTTTATCTAGATTGAGATTCAGTTTGTTAGCTCTCATCCAGTTTATAACCACGACAAGACAATGGCCCAGCACATCCATTGCCACACCTGCAGATATAATGGAGAAGTAGAAATAATATTAGCTCATTATGTTTCGTTTGTGAATTTTATACATCTTACATCATATATGGCAACCATTTTGTGCAGAATATTTTCTTTTAACTATTTCTTGGTGAGTTACGTTTTTTCTTTTCATATTTGCAATTGAACTTCTTCAACAGTTTGACTGTAAGATGCTAATACGTTTGCTGCTGCTAGAGCTTCTCCTAGAGTGAATCATCTCAGTTCCAGTCAGTGTGACAGCAGCATCCCACCCGTGTAAATTTTTATAGGGCTCTAAATCTGTCTAGCGATAAGGCAGAAAGGTAACAACTGCTAGTTAAATCTAACAGCTTCCACTAAATTTGGTTAGCCTCAATGTACCTTGACCCAACTCTGTCAGCAGGATAATTGTTTTTTATTTACATAGGTCAAACTCCAAAGAATCCTGGGAAGCTTAGTTTGTTAATGGTGCTGGAAATTCTATCTTTGTGAGGAATAAACTACAGTTGCCAGGATCCTTTGGGGGGAAGTCATGTGCTTTAAATGTATGGTGAGTCATTTGATCAAGCTGATCTCAACGAGGGTGCAGAAATACACACACACACACACACACACACACACACACACACAGTGTATAAAGAAATATACATACAGTGGTACCTTGGGTTACATACGCTTCAGGTTACATACGCTTCAGGTTACAGACTCCGCTAACCCAGAAATATTGCTTCAGGTTAAGAACTTTGCTTCAGAATGAGAACAGAAATTGTGCTCCGGCGGTGCGGCAGCAGCAGGAGGCGCCATTAGCTAAAGTGGTGCTCCAGGTTAAGAACAGTTTCAGGTTAAGTACGGGCCTCCAGAATGAATTAAATACTTAACCCGAGGTACCACTGTAGTCCCTTTAGTAGAATTGCCATGAAATTTCATCTAAAAGTAAAATGTTGAGGTGGATTTGGAGGTTGCGTGGCCCAATAAAAATGACTAAGAGATTTCAAGGGAAGCCAGAAGTTTCAGTAGGACTAACATAAAATTATCTGGTGGACAAAAGGCATTGTAAAATGAAATGTAGGGTTGTCCTACAAGTTCTATTATACTAATGCTATGCTGTATTCTGTCCTCAAATTTCTTGTTTTCACATCATGAGGGGGGGAAACGTTGTGGGATTTTTCTGCCTAACTCTCAAGACACTTCAGAAATTCTTTCATATTTTTGTTTTCCACTTAGGTTACTTACAATGTATCTGAGAGGCAAGAGTGTCTCCTCTTCCATTGTACAGTGGTACCTCGGGTTACATACGCTTCAGGTTACATACGCTTCAGGTTACAGACTCCGCTAACCCAGAAATAGTACCTCAGGTTAAGAACTTTGCTTCAGGATGAGAACAGAAATTGTGCTCTGGCGGCGCAGCAGCAGCAGGAGGCCCCATTAGCTAAAGTGGTGCTTCAGGTTAAGAACAGTTTCAGGTTAAGTACGGCCCTCTGGAACAAATTAAGTACTCAACCCGAGGTACCATTGTACAATCACCTCTTCATGATCTGCAGCTTTCTTAGCTCACACTTCCTCAAAACCTTATGATGTCCTCGGCTTGGCTATCCTGTAACTGTGGACACCCAGGAAGGCTGCAGAACGCTGGAGAGAAGAATTGAAGAAGGAAAGGAAGTAAATTCACAAAACACTCACTTTTTTTAAAAAAAAAGGTAAACACAAGGAATACCGAACACTTCATTTCTGGAAATCTCATTGAAGAAACCCCACTTGACAATTTTTTGAATGCAGTTTGCCTCTCATTGACTTCTGTTTATTTCATAGACTCATAGAGTTGGAAGCAACGCTGAGGATCATCTAAATATGTAACTGTCCCATATGGGGATCAAACCTGCAACCTTGGCATTAGCAGTACCATGCTCTAACCAACTGAGCTATACACTGCATAATGTCTGAGCAGTGTACAACAAGAAGACATTAGAGATACAATAGGAATACAGCATAAAATCAATTAAAATTAGCCATAAAACCAGAACTTAGGTGGAATGTGATTTTTGTAGAAAAGATACAGGAGAAATTTGCAGCATAGTACTTCATGAGACTCATATGGAAAGTCTTATTTAAAAAAAACAACAACCATACAAAGTTTTCTTTTCAGATGAGGAATACCACACAACAACAAAAAGCTTGCTTTTCAACCTCCAGCTCATCTTTCTTCATTAATTGGTTCTACCCCTTCTCCCCTTCAGTCTTTTCACCCATCTCTCTTAACAGTCACCAAAGAATACAATATATTGATGTAGCAAAGAGGAAGCCGAGTCAAGTGCTTTAATGAGGTCATTCCACATGGACACAAAAAAGATTCTGTGCTGAACATTCTGGAATACAATAGAGTGATTACTGCTTCCTTTGCTGTGTTCGGGTTTTATTTTTTTCTACCATAGGTAAACTTTGCCTCAAGAGCTTTTTACTTTGTTGAAGTTTTCTATTCTGAAGCTCAGCATCAGGCGATGGGAAGAAAGGTTGCAGATTACTCCTTTTTATTATTTCATCTTGACTCTAACAACTTCTTAAGGCTACAAGTTTCTCCCCATCTCTTCTCCTCTTTGTTCTCCTCCCAGTAATGTGCACTGGATCTGAGGAAGTGCTTAAATGAAATAAAGTTGCTCCTTTAAAAAAACACACCCAATAAATAACAATTACAAAAAAGAGAGAAAGGGATACAAAAACAAAATCCCAACTTTAAACAAGTTTTATCAAGAGACGATAAACTTTCCATACCTGGAAGCAGCTTCTTCCATTCTGCCCTGCATTTGTCTTACGCAGAACTGTTTTCACTCTGCTGCAGTTTGCCATTTGTGAGAAACTATGTTATTCTATTTACTGTGGCCAAATAACATAACTTACATAACTTATTCAGCTTACCTAATTAGTTGTGTAATTTAGTTATGGCTCCACCCCTGTTGTCCATCACTTTTGTCCATCCTCAGTGTACAAAAATCTTTATGTGACTCTAATCTGCATGGTAAAAGTAAAGGTAAAGGGACCCCTGACCATTAGGTCCAGTTGTGGCTGACTCTGGGGTTGCGGCGCTCATCTCGCTTTATTGGCCAAGGGAGCCGGCATACAGCTTCCGGGTCATGTGGCCAGCATGACTAAGCCGCTTCTGGCGAATCAGAGCAGCGCACGGAAATGCTATTTCCCTTCCTGCCAGAGCGGTACCTATTTATCTACTAGCACTTTGACGTGCTTTTGAACTGCTAGATTGGCAGGAGCAGGGACCGAGCAACGGGAGCTCACCCCGTCACAGGGATTTGAACCGGCGACCTTCTGATTGGCAAGTCCTAGGCTCTGTGGTTTAACTCACAGTGCCACCTGCGTCCCTGTGCATGGATCTGCATGGATCTGAATGGAGTTTTATGTAATTCCCATCTCAGTCCTTGAACTGTTTGATTCAAGTTTTCCCCCCTCTCAGTCTCATTAAAATATGCATTTTGTTTTACCAGTGATTACAACTGTATTAAATGCACACAACATGAGCACAATGCAATGCACACCTTCTGTATATAGTGCAATGTAATAAAAATAAAAAAATAAAAAAAATTAAAAACTGTCCAGTAACACTTTATAGACCAACTAAGTTTGTACTGGTATAAGCTTTCATGTGCATGCACACTTCTTCAGATACCAATAGTGCAATGTAGTTATTATAGGCTTTGTTTTTCTATCTACAAAACTGTTCAGTGCCTTCCCTGCCTCCTCCGGTTCACAACAGGTAGCAATTTTACTCCACTCCCTCCGCTTCCAGCCTAGTCTCACTCACAGCATTTAGGATTCCAGGGATCAATACAGACCTTCGTGTTCACTCAGACAGCAGAGCAGATCAGTGGAGTTTTATTTCAAACAAAATTATATGTTATTTCCACTGATTATGCATTTTGTAAGTCCACTTTACCTTAGTATATGCATTTCTGTATACATTAATTGGCTGGAGAACTGCATCTCAAAATTCCAAGAAAGATCAATTTTGCCTATTGTTCCCCTAAGTACAAATCAGGCAGATTTGACTTTAAATGCACATTGAATCCAATTTCTGGGCCATGCCTGTTTCCACCTCAGGCCAAATCAACTTTAGAAAGTCCCCTTTAAAAAAATGTAGGCATTGAACAATCTTTGGAAAGGTTGAAAAGTGTTATATTGCTTGCCCTCCTTCCAATGTTCTTCCCCCAGTCCCAGGAAAGTAGTGAAGACCGCTTTTCTCTCAGCTGCGCAATTGAAATACTTGGACATTCTCCCCTTCCCTTGCCACTCGTAGTTTGTTTTTTTTAAAAGAGTGAGGGCTGACTCGTGGTCTTTCAGAGTAGAGGGATTTTTGGTCCCTTTTAAAATCCAGATAACAGTACATAAGGAAATGTCATGATGACATGTTGACCTTTTCAAAGTAGATCTTCATGACATTTGAAGTGGTCAGGATGGAAGCAGCCTAAAGCGGAGGCAACAAAAAGTACAGGGAAACATACAAGTTTGTGGTTGTTGTTAAAAAGAAAAGTAATATTTCAAGCAGACAAATGACTTTTCTATGCTGGAAATACCATAGACTACATAATTGCACTGTGTGTGTGTGTGTAAAGAGAGAGAGAGAGAGAGAGAGAGAGAGAGAGAGTATTTTTGCGTGTTCAAACCCAGAGACCTTCCCCCTAAATAAACACACATCTGACTCAAATTTTAGTTTTGGTTTTTGGCAGAATTTAGGCCACAACTTTATTGATTACAGAAAGTGAGTGGTTGCATACGTTCTGGTTCAACTAGCTCCCTAAACCCTTGCAGGTAGCACTGACCCAGAGCTCTATCATAGGTCAGCCAAGGGTGAACACCTGAGGTAGGCAGAAAGCCCGGGAACGGACTATGTCCACTCCCCAGATGCTCCCCTGGACTCAGGCACAGGCACAACCCCCTCTTGGGGGTTGACCAAACCAAGTTGAGTCCCTGGATTCCTTTAACAAAATACCCTTCACATAGGGATGGTGAGATCGTTCTCCCATCTCTATCACATGAACCAGTGCCTATCTGCAACCTTACAAGTTGTGATGATTTGCTACATGGCAGGTGAAACCCAAATGGCAACAGCCAATCAGCCAAGTGCGGAAAATTCCTGCCTTGCCCCTGTCCCAATGACAGATGACACACGATGGCATAGCAAGGTCAATCGCAAAATGCCCTAAATATAGGGAGAGGTGGGCGGGTGTTCTCATGCATGAGCTCTGGGTCACATGCATGGGTATATATAGGTCCCTTGGCCCGTTTAGACAGCTCCCCATTGGCCAGATTAAACCCAGCAATGAGGGAGCTACCAATCGGGTGTTGTGGCTGTCCAATATACCCACCCACAACCAAGAGGTCAGTCTTCAGGTCTCACTGCAGTACGTGCCCTCTTCTAGGGAGGACACACTACACCAGCGTACACTATATTTCCTAAATCCTCAGACCGTTTCCTAAACCAGAATTGCTAAGTGTTGCAAGTAATATCTAAAATCATATTACAATGAGTATCCACCAATCTGCCTGCAGCGTCTCACCTTAATCCTGCGCCAGTGGGGTGGCTGCTGATACACAGATAAATATTCTAAGAAGCTTCTGAGTGGAGCAACACAATGGGGAAGAGCTTTGTAAGGAAGCACTAGAGATACACTGTACCTATAGTTTTGAGAGACTCTAACAGCTCAATTTCCATGCCCAGGCCTGATAATATCATCCACTAGCTGGAGCTGTTACTGGTGGTGCCTACTAGTGTCCAATAATGATGGTGATGCTCACTAGGCCTCCATTCGAGGTGGTTATGGTTGTGGCCAAAAGAAAATGACCTAGAAGTTCAGTCATTCTGTGACATCATGTGTAAAAACTATAGCTGTGCTCAAGTTGTTGTGGCAGCTGCCATGTTTGTTCATTTTAGAAATCTACCATACTAAGGAACAATGGAAGGCATGTAGCTCTGTATTTTGGGGAGACTAAAATGGTGGCCTCATTATGACAGGGATGGAAAGCCCATGGGCTTCCAGCCATCGTTGAACTATCAGCCATACTGTTTGGGCTCATGGAGCTGGTAGTCCAACAACATCAACATGGCCACATATTCCTCACACCTGATTTAAGGGGTAATTAGAAGCCTGCCAAGGACTCAAGCAGCCCTGATATAGTTAGTCTAGATCCTAACAATAAAGATAGTTGCCATTTTATTGATATTCATTTATTTAGAAAAGTGTTGTTGTTTAGTCGTTTAGTCGTGTCCGACTCTTCGTGACCCCGTGGACCAGAGCATGCCAGGCACTCCTTTTATATGCCTGTTGTCTTTGTCCATGGAGTTTTCTTGGCAGGGAAACTGGAATGGCTTGCTGGTTCCTCCTCCAGGTGGATCATGTTTGGTCAAAACTCTCCACTATGACCTGTCCGTCTTGGGTGGCCCTGCACAGCATAGCTCATAGCTTCTCTGAGTTATTCAAGCCCCTTCACCACGGCAAGGCAGTGATCCATGAAGGAGTTAGAAAAGTGTACATACAGCCTAATCAGAAAAATCTCTGTGGTATACATAATAAAATGTAGATAAAATCATCAAAACCCTATAAAACAAAGGCACATAACTACATTCAGCGTCTAGGCAGACTTGCTGAAATAATAATTTTTAAAAAGTTCCTCTCTGTGTTTGTACCTGTTTAATCTATTACCATGAGAATAGCCTATAAGGCTTGATTATTGCAAATGAATACCTTCTGACACCACAAGCAAATAGTAAAGAATATTAAAGTAATGAATGGGTGAACTGACCCTCTATCAGCCATGTGATATAGGCTAGGATTTCATGAGTTCTTGGAAAAGCTGTAATTTTAACAGGGGAGATCCAACTCATTGCTTATGCTCTTAACCACTACATACTGCCCACCCTCAATGTCACACAGATTTTTATTTTTTTTAGAAAGCCATTTTATCCATTGGATAAGCATACTTTTTTGATTTTTATCTCTTGGTGCTTATATAAATTAAGCTGTTAGTTATAAATCTTTCCCCCAAAAAAGGACACCTGAGAGCATTTTAATATCTGCTATAATCTATTTGATCCTTCCTCCCCCTTTACTATGACCTGTGCATAAAATTAATAACTGAACAGCTACAGTACTTTCATGCACCCTGAGATGTTTGGAATTGAAATTATCTGAAACTTAACACCTTCTTCCTGTATAATTTCTTTCAAGGTACAAGGTCATTCTGACACGAACAACCTACCTTACAAGAGAGGAATTTAAAGAAGCTATTTGCATATTTTCTGACTTCCCCCTGAGTTAAAGGATCTCTGCTTCCAGTCATTTGGAAGTAAGCTGTACATTTTCAAAGGGAAAAGCTCTCCCTTTGTACTATTTTTAAGGATGGATGTAGAAAAATTTCATTAGTGTCAAGTTTTGCTGGTGAAGTGCAGATTAGGAATGAAATGCAGAAGAAGCTCAGGAACAAAAACAACATCAGTTTTTATATATATATATATATATATATATATATATATATATATATATATATATATATATATAATGTATAGAAATAGATTTGAAGCAAGCCATTTTTTATTTTCATTTTTTTGCACATGAGACCTTCCCTTAGATATTGACTGTGCTACTATGGCGCTCTCTTTATTGTCTGAGCTTCTGTGATGTCATTGAACTGCTGAAGGATCTTTAACATATTAAAATTGCTACAGGAAATTGAAGCCCAACATTTGGAGGGCACTAGGTTAGCTAGCCCCAATTTATAGCCTCCATATTTCCAACTAGAGATATTGTAAAAATAAACACTGAAAGGTTCTGTTGGTTAAGAGAGGCCATTCCTGCTCTGTTCAGTTACTAAATCATGTAAAAACATGCATTTGTTTTTTATCTTCCAAAATGAGCACAAGAGAAGGTACAATTTCTCCGCCACGTCACGCTACAAAATGAATTTCATTTTCTAGTGGGTGGAAGTTGTTTAAATTATTTTGTGAACTCCCTGAAATTCCTTCCGAATGTATATCTTTTCACATTTTCATATGTTTAGTAAATGCTAGGGATTTCAATCAATCCACAGTGCAGGAAACAATATTGTGTCTTCTCTCGGGGTAAAATACTGCAGGCATTGCTGCTTGAGGAATAAAATATAAAACCAACATGCATATAATATCACCCCTCCACACACACACACACACACACACACACACACGTACCACATTTATGCCTGAAATAGAGTCAATAAATATCATATAGCTCAGTGGTTCATCTTGGCTCCAGGGTTTGCACACTGAAACACAATATTTTGCATCCATTCTGACACGGCCTTCTCCCAGTCTGCTCCCTCTGACCACTCATTGTTGTCCAACCACCAGTCCCTGGGCTCTGAGCCTTCTTCCCTTGGGGGTTCCCCAGCAGGTGTCTTCCACCACTTCCCTTCATCCAGCCAGTCCATGGCAATCAGCGGTGGTGCATTCACACATGACAATCAGAGTTTATTGTTTCTTAAGTCCTATCTGGCATTCCACCCCCAGCTGTCCTGTCCTCCTTCAGTCCAACTTTCCATGTCACTGTTGTGTTCAGGGGAAGATCTCAAAGAAGAAGCCATCCTCAAAGTGAACAGGCTATCCACATGATTGAGAACCCGCATGATCAGAGCTCTGACTCCTCAGGGAGTCATGCTCCCTTCTTCAGAACAGCAGATGCAACAGTGGAGGCAAGGCTGGTGAAGGTGGTCCTCTTCTCCTGTTTGATATGATGCTAGTGTGTGGTGTACTTGCATGTGTGAATTGGTCTACTGACTGTTCCAGCACACTGGGAAATTTTGCAGGGCTGAGTTTTGCAGGGCTTACTCCTCAGTGGCTGTGCATGGAATCGTAGCTTTCAGAGCACAATCATATACGTCTTAAGTTAGCCACAATGAACACAAAGCTTACCTTCTAAGTAAAGATACATACGATGGTGCTTTTATGCGTTCAGCTGTTTTGCTCTTATTAGCGCTTGGTAATCCACCTTGAACATTTTGTAGAAAGACATGAGATAAAATGAGAAATATCTAATCGAAATGCCCATTGATATCAATGGGATGTATATCGACTCAACTCGAACTTAGGATCAAGGGCTTTAAATAGTATATTAGAACCCAGCTTGTCCAAATAAATTGACATTTTTGCTCCAGTTTTTTAAAAAATGTAATTTTAAAACTACAGCCAGTTCTTTGGGATGTCCACTCGCAAAGTTAGTCCGAGTGATTTCCTCAAAGCTTGCTTTATTCTGGCAGGTCTGTCCCTATTCTCAAAGCAGATTTGTTCTTCCCTTAGGAAGCAAAGCATTTTAGTGTTGCAGATTTCATCTGCTGAGCTAAGGATCAGCTGAGTTCTATATAACAGTCAAGGGATTTAGCAGATGTGTTTCTCATGGAGAACCATACTTTGCCTAACACAGTGTGACAAACCAAGCAATTACCTAAAAATAAATAAATATTTTTTTTAAAAAAACCAGTCTCTCAAACTAATAGCAAAAAGAAACTTTGAATAATGCAATATTTCTATTTTCTTAATAGCTGCCTGTATGGGGTTATTTTTTTGGGGGGGAGGGGGATGCATTTCCAAGCTGTTAAATTCATAATTGTCAGGAGTGAGGTGAATAATATATGTGTGGTTATGTATGTGGTGCCCAGAGCAGTTTCTCAGGTTTCCAAATGTGACAGTCCTGCAATATAACATGAGAACCTATACAGGCAAGAGAGGATTTGTTTAAAGCTCAGAATTTGGAAGTTCTGGGAGAGCAACAACAAGACAGCTCTTCTGTATTGTTGAAAAGATAGCAAGGTAGTGCCAACTGAGTCTCTCTTGAGTGGGGTTGATACAAAGATATGCCATCACCAAAAAGGCCATGTCCTGGTCACCATCCATCTCACCTCAGGTGGTAGGAGGAGAACTAGACTTGCTCACTTCAATGCACTGACAGGTCCGTGTTGGAAGGGACAAGTATTCTTTCAGATCCCAAGGCAATGGGCAACCAGTGAAGGTTCTTAACCAATTTTTATTCCCTCATTTTGTCAACTGAAACTCAGACAGTGGGTGCTTGTGTCATGAGGGCATCAGCTCATTTCCATGTCAACAGGATATTTAGAAAAGGACAAGTGATTGGCCTCCAAATCAAGGAAGGTATTGAGTTAAGCCTAACTATAAAGCAAACATTTTGAAAGTGCAAAGGATCCTGGTGTCATTTTTATATGCTATTAAGCTTTAGGAATCTTTAGGAATCTACAGTTCGTTGCAGCTAATTTAGTGAACTTCCCTGAGACTAATTTAAAAACAATTTTGCGACCTGTTGTTTTATTAAACCTTGGTTATAATTAGATAAACTTGAAATTGTCGTGTTGAGTAATTAAACAAAAGGATATTTGTGATGCTATTCCCAGATTCACCCCAGCTGTCACACAAGCTAAGTTACACAGGCATGCTTAACAGAACATTTTAAAAAGGGGGCTTCATCATTTTTTTAAATTTTAGTTCAGCTACAATAATAAAAGGTTATTTACTATGTTGACTTTACATTGTGCGGTGAATGACTATCATCCTTACCAGAGACCTGCAAGACTGTACTGGAAGCATTAAACTCTTGGGGGGGAGAGAGAGAGAGAGAGAGAGAGAGAGAGAGAGAGAGAGAGAGAGAGAGAGGCACATCTTTTTATTGTGACTTCATGTTTCTCAGAATAACCGCTCACCTGGGGCTCTGGGTGGGCGATGTTTGCTGCATGACGAGGCTGCAGTCGGAAGAAGAAGAAGAAGAAGAAGAAGAAGAAGAAGAAGAAGAAGAAGAAGAAGAAGAAGAGTAGTAGTAGTAGTGTGGATTTGATATCCCCCTTTATCACTACCCAAAGGAGTCTCAAAGCGGCTAACATTCTCCTTTCCCTTCCTCCCCCACAACAAACACTCTGTGAGGTGAGTGAGGCTGAGAAACTTTAAAGAAGTGTGACTAGCCCAAGGTCACCCAGCAGCTGCAGGTGGAGGAGCAGAGATGCAAACCCGGTTCACCAGATTACGAGTCTACCACTCTTAATCACCGCACCACACCATGGAGGCTGCTATCTTCTGGTGCAGCAGGGGAGGGAATGGTCACCTGGTGCTACCCACCCCTGGATGCAATGACTTCATGTGTGGGTGGACAGTGCCAACAAGGCCAATCAGGGCCAGCGCCTTGGGGTCTGCGCCCAGACCATTCCTGGAGTGGCCAAGTGCAGGCCGCCATCTTGGCTGTTCATTGCTCTAAGCCTGCTGTTGAAACTAAATTCTGGGGTGAAACTTTAGCACAAAATTAAATTTCAGGATGATTTAAAGAAAAGGCCAAAGAAGAGCAATCAGTTGCCATAGGCAACCTATTTTTCTTTGACTGTTGTTGGAGTGTTGAGTGTCCTAATGGATTACCTGCCCTTGTTCCGACCTGTTCTTCATACTGACCTTCAATATGAATTGTGTAAAATTATGCAGTCACAATGAACCTCTAACAAAAGGAAGATAGTCTGAATCAAAAAGGTATTAATAATTCTTATGTCCTATGTATTTTCATTAAGTCATGGGGCTCTTCAAATAGCTTTGGCTTTCCATTCAGTACCTGCCTTTGAAAGAAGTCACTGTTTTCAGATTTGCTTCCTTTCTCCGGTCTGTTTCAATGCTATTTCCACCACCCACTCAATAAGGGTCATAATTTCCCATAACACAAAGTCTGGATCTCTTCCTTAGGTGAAGCACCTGAGAAGGTTTCAAGAAAACCCAAAGAGTGATAAGGGCTCTCATCACTTTTTTAGACTACCAGCAAGTTTTGCCTACGCTGAAATGGAAATTGGTGTTTTTTTCAGTAGCAAAGCATCTGAGAAATCTAAGCACACCTGTGCTCTTCTTGATAGCCAGAGCCACAAAGGTAATGAGCCTACAAAAGTTGAAAGCCTGCCTCCCCCAATACATATATGCATTTAAAAGCCATGGGGGGGGGGAGGATTTATCTGATGTGGGTGGCACTGTGGTCTAAACCACTGAGCCTCTTGGCCTTCCCAATCAGAAGGTCGGCAGTTCGAATCTGTGATGAGGTGAGCTCCCGTTGCTCGGTCCCATCTCCTGCCAACCTAGCAGTTCGAAAGCACGCCAAAAAGTGCAAGTAGATAAATAGGTACCACTCTGGAGGGAAGGTAAACAGCATTTCTGTGCACTGCTCTTGTTTTGGTGTTCCATTGCGCCAGAAGCAGCTTAGTCATGCTGGCCACATGACCCAGAAAAACTGTCTGCAGACAAACGCCGGCTCCCTCGGCCTGTAAAGCGAGATCAGCACCGCAACCCTAGAGTCGTCTGTGACTGGACTTAACTGTCAGGGGTCCTTCACCTTTACCTTTACCTTTTATATCTTAGAATGCATGGGTTACAAATACCAAGTGTTATGTGGTTATAAAATTCAGAAGTGTGTTCACCTGCCCATTGGAAAAGGATCTCAGCCTTATTTTGCGTGCAAACTCAGAACTAAGCATACCCCTCTGTCTTGGTCCTGACAGAGTGTGAGCAACAGAGAAATGTCAGAATAATAAATATACTGTTTGTGGTTTTCACACTATCACTCATCTAATGCTACAATTTATCCTATTTTGTATTATTAGAATCATTAGTTCTTCCTTTCAGTTTCTATTCATTTAACATCATTATTCAGATACAGAGGATCTAGGCTCAAGATTAGTGTGGTCAGCTGGTTACCATGGCTTTTACAGAATAAGCTGATCATAGCTGTCAAGTTATTTGGAAGTGATCACCAGGGTTTCAAACAGATTTGACATTTAATGTGACAGTAATTTTCATTTCTTCCTCTGCTGAGTGAGTCATGCCAGATGATGGACAATTTGCTTTATTTCCCTTGGTCCTGTTGAATTGGGAGGTGGGGGGACGGGACAATTTGCCTCCTAAAAAAATACCTGCACAGTTAGAGCTTAAAATGAGCTTCCAGAAATGCTTCCGACTCATGTTCATGAAACTCAGAGCAGCCATGATATTGAGGTTTTTGCTGCTTTACGAACAATGGGCATAACCCAGTAAAAAGACAACACTCAAGTGCCATCCATTCCAATGTGATATTTGGCATGTGCTTAAACTGTCCCCTTAAATCACTCAAGAGTTCCTAAATTTGCTGGGATTGTGCTCTCTCTGGATTGCTAGAAAACTATGTTTATTGATGTCTGTATTGTGCACATAAACTGTCATAGTGTGAGAGCACCACCCATATGGGGAGAGACTGGCACAGAATGCAACAGATCCTTATCTACCTACAGTGGTACCTCGGATTAAGTACTTAATTCATTCTGGAGGTCCGTTCTTAACCTGAAACTGTTCTTAACCTGAAGCACCACTTTAGCTAATGGGGCCTCCTGCTGCCGCCGCACCGCCAGAGCACGATTTCTGTTCTCATCCTGAGGTACACTTCTCAACCTGAGGTACTACTTCCTGGTTAGCGGAGTCTGTAACCTGAAGTGTATGTAACCTGAAGCGTATGTAACCCGATGTAACATTGTAATTATTAAGTTCTAACTTAAGGTTTTATTTTATTTGGTTTTTTTATCTTATACAGTGGTACCTCGGGTTACATACGCTTCAGGTTACATACGCTTCAGGTTACAGACTCTGCTAACCCAGAAATATTACCTTTGCTTCACGATGAACTTTGCTTCACAATGAGAAAAGAAATTGTGCTCTGGCGGCCTCTTTTTTTTTACTTATATCAGCTTCCTTGTAAGTCTTGGCTATTCTTTTAATTATTATGGAAAAGGATGTCCCTATTTTCATTGGAGAAATGTTGGAGGGTGTTAAGTTGTGGGCGAACATATCAGACGACACAGCGATTCTTCCAAAGCAGCTCTTTATTTGTAAGCTGGAACAGAACTAACTGAGGAGCTCAGTCAGCCTGCTTATATAGAGCTCCAGAACAATGTAACTGTTGCCATTTTCTAAAACTATCCAATCACTGAACGTCACTTTCGATCCTTCATTTGCATAACTATCTACAGTATCCCCCTGCTGGCCAGGGTGAGAACTTCAGTACATAACAGAGGGTATGATATCTGTGATGCCCATTTGCTTTCCACCTTAGCTGCACATAGGGTAAGTGCTCTTGCTGCCACATGCAAACCCCAACCCAACAGGAGTGTCTCCTGTAGGGTTTAAAAGGAGCAGAGATTGAGGGCTGTGTGCCAGCTTGCCTAGGAGAGCAAGCTGCTGCCTTGTGCTGTAACAAGCATTCAGATTGGCCTGTAAGTGAAATCCACTGGTAAGAATCACAGTAACCATGTGCATTAATGAAAATGACAACTGGAGCACCCAAAACGTGTTTTGCTTCCCTCTCAGAGCTCCTGTCATTTCTGGATCACGTTTTCTTCTCTCCCTCTCAGGCTTTCCTGAAAGCATTTGCAGCCTGGCACTGGGCATCCCTCTTAGTCGCAGAGCTTTTAGATTGGTTTCCACAAGAGATGTACATTATCAGGTCAATGCCTATCACTTATAGTGTAATTTGTTTTCACTCTTGATTTCCCCTTTTCCCAAAGTTCCTTTTTTGCCGTTTGCTTTTGTTCATTTCCCTAGACGTTCTCATGCTGCTGATCCAGCACCATGTGGGCAACTAAATAACCATTAAGGGGATCAGTCTCTTTAAGAAGTGACATTTCTGACATTCTCCATCAATATCACGAGAAGAAAATGAGAGTTAATGAATTAGCACATGGGTTGCAAATCTCCTCCAGGATAGTGCTGCTAGAAACCGAACATGTTAGTGTGGTTATGGGAGAAGAAAAGAATAAAGTGAAATTATTTGATGAAATGGAATAAGGTTTTACACACACACATAGTATTTTACACACACACACCAGGCCTGGTGTGCTCAGGATTTGAAGAATGATTTGAAGAAATAAGGTACCCAAGTATAGTGGTACCTCGGGTTAAGAACTTAATTCGTTCCAGAGGTCCGTTCTTAACCTGAAACCGTTCTTAACCTGAGGTACCACTTTAGCTAATGGGGCCTCCCGCTGCCGCCGCACCTCCAGAACACTATTTCTGTTCTCATCCTGAAGTAAAGTTCTTAACCTGAAGCACTATTTCTGGGTTAGCAGAGTCTGTAACCTGAAGTGTCTGTAACCTGAGGTACCACTGTAGGTTATATGCCCCTCACAACTTCACATCTTATCTTCTTTCAAATATCCCAATTACGATACCCCAAATTACATCTAAACAAAGGCAATGTGGATCATAGAATCATAAGAATGTGGGGTGGGAAGGGACTCTGAGGGTCATCTAGCCCAAGCCCCTGCAATGCAGGGCTCTCAACTAAACATATGTGATAGATGGCCATCCGACCTCTGCTTATAAATCTCCAAGGAAGGAGAATCTCCTGAGGGATACCCCATCATAGCAACCTGCCAAGTCAGACTCTTGGTCCATCCAGCTCTGTATTGTTGACAAAGCCACTTCCACCTGTCAGCTTCGCCTTTGAGCCAGTGCCAACGACTGGGCTCAACCTCTTCAGCCCTGACTGGACCAGGCGAGCTGGGAAAGCACTTCCAGAGACCTTCCACTGCAGCGAGCAGGTCAAAGTGCTATGGACTCACAACTTAGAGCTGTGAGCACCAAACTCAGTTCCAAAAGTCAGCAGAGCACAGCAGAGCATGAACCACACGAATGACAGCTCTGAAGTATAACTTCTTTTATTCTCTACAGCTACTGCATAAACTAACTAAAGACTAATCAGAGACGCTGGACTGCATGAGTGTTACAGCTGCTTGAGCAGTCACCTTATCTATATACAGATAACACTCAGACTCCCACAGGCTGGAAGAAGCGATGAGCAAAATCCGCCCCCTCCTTTCTGAAACATTGTCAGAAGATTCTTGCAATGGGAGGAGTGAAACATCCTCACCGCCTTCGAAAGGAGGTGGGGTTGCGGGCTTCACGGCCCCACCACGCGTGCGGTGGCTGGCTCTCAGCCTCCGCGTGATTGAGGGAATCCTCAGCTGTGTCATCCCCTGGACAGTCAATCGGCTGGCCAGGGGTGTGTGGCCTGCTCTATTTAATGCAGGTGTGGCTGGGGATCTCCCTCTTTTGCCGCTTCCAGCTGCTCCAGTTTCCCACCCTCCCGCCCTTTAAGGTTTTCATCTTTGACCTTGCTATGGACCTCGGTTGGTCACCATTAAGGGGCCTGGTAGGAATTTTTTCCACTTGGCAAATTGGCACCAGCCACTTGGTTTTTAGCTTACCTCGTAGCAAATCGTCACAACTTCCTTGGTATTGGTGGTTAGGCATTGGTATTGTTATGTAGATGGAGGGGGGAAGAAGCGCCATCACCTCCCCCGTATATTGAAGTGTAGTCCGATAAAGGTATCCAGGGGGTGTGGCCCTGTCTGAAGCCTATGGAGGTGAGGGCCTAAGGCACGGCCCCCGAGAGGTGACCCCGGGGGAGTTCCGAGTTGATGTGCATCAGCAGGACTCCCTCTACTGTTGGTTAACCCTTCCCAGACTTCAAGTGGATGGGCTGAAGCCGGAGAGTCGGTTAGGACCAATGCCTAAGCCAATACTGCTCATCACCTGTAACCAATAAAGTTGTGGCCATATTTAGCCCATTAACCTTAAATAATTGTGTCATGTGTCTTTATTTCCACTGGGGGGAGGCGGGAACTTGCCACACAATGATGGGGGGGGGGGAGCCTTCTAGGGTTTGAGACACTGGAGGCTTTCTCTGTTTATCAACAGAAGCCAGAGACAGAACCTGGAACTTTTGTTATGCAAAATGCATGCCTTGCTACTGAGCTGTGGCCCCTTCCCTTCCATGCCCCTTGTCCGACACTGCATGCACAGGCTATTTATCAATAAAAGGAGCTATGCACATTTCACATTGCAGTCAAGAAAAGTAATGCAATAAACTCTATGTCTGACTGCGCCGTACGATAGATTCTACCATTCTCCCTCTATGTCTTAAAGGAACAGATGCATCGTGCTCATTATGATCATCATCACTGCAACAAGACATGGGTACAACTTATTCCTCCAGAAGATAGAAGAAGTAACATTTCTTATCAGTTGTTCTGATAAATGATGTCTTGAAAGCCTCCCATCTCCCACCATGGATCCCAAAGATCTTCAGAGGTTCACTTGCCTTCAGGAAATCACTGCTGATATCTCTGTATTGAAGCAGTGCTGCTTCCTCATTAACCCTTCTATTATCAGGTGTGCAAATAGCCCTTCCTTCCTTCCTTCCTTCCTTCCTTCCTTCCTTCCTTCCTTGACTCACCACTGGAGGATCTAGTCCCAGCAGTGCTGCTTTTTCCTTCCTCCCATGCTGTATCCTATGTCACTGTGGCAAGGCTTATGCCTCCCTTATCCCTCCCTTTTCTATTTTCTCTTTCCTTTTTCTGTTACTTCTCCCCTGTTCTTCCTCCTTCCTTGCTTGAAACCCTCTCTAAATGTCCTGCCTGCCACATCTTTACCCTCTAGCTCAGGCACAGGCAAACTTGGCCCTCCAGATGTTTTGGGACTACAACTCCGATCACCCCAGCTAACAGGACGGGTGGTCAGGGTTGATGGGAGTTGTAGTCCCAAAACATCTGGAGGGTCGAATTTGCCTGTGCTTGCTCTGGTTGAGCTTCTCTCCTTCTCCAGTAGAACACCCTGATCTCTTTGGCTCACCTCCGCAGCTGCCCTTTGGGCAACTGCTTCGCAAGCTGCTCCTGACAGATATGTTGTCATTCAGACCACTGCAGCACCAGCTTCTGTGATCTGCAAAGCCTCTGGCTTTCTAGAGCCTGCTATCTTGGATCGTTTTTAACTGGAGAGATTGAGGCAGACATACAAAGATGTGCTCTGCAAACAAGTAACTGGCATGCTATTTGTACTCCAGAGCCACTGGGTTCAAGTGACTCTAGGTATTTTGCATATCTTAATAATGATTTACAAAACAACCAATTTTTGTTGAGCAACTGAAGACAATGCTTTATCTCCAAGTCATTTTAATTAACAGCATTATTTTAGGATTTTACATAATCATTTCAACCTAGGCGTGAACACGGATCTCAGGCTGCATATTGTCATTCATAATTGCTTTATTTTGCCACTGAGTATTGCATACTGATGCTTTGCAGAACTATATGTTACGAAACTCATAATCTTACAATATGTTTTCCAAAGCATACTTCATGGAATCGTGGTCATTGATTACATTCTGGATATCAAGCACTGAATTTATTTAACTTCATTATTTTCTTTACTAAAAAATACTTTTGTTTTTGTTTATATTGCCAATATATTGAATTGTTGAGCCAAAAATTATAATGGACCTTGACAGAGTGTTTTAGCTAAGCTTACTTTAGCCCTATCATGCTGTTTCATGGCTTTGGAGCCAAGTGCTCTAGTGACTACCAACAGTTGTAATTTCTACTTTTTCAGATTCCTGAAAGTTATAGAAAGGCATCAAAAAAAGGCATCTTTAATTTTCTTTCTTTTGAATGATCTAAACCACCTATGCACAACTCATCTTTAAAGTCACATCATATGAAACTATAAATATACAGCAATTACAGATGCCATTAAAAAGCCAACAATAAAAAATGCATTCACCAACCAGCAAAAGGCCAGCAGAAAGGAATCCAGAATCGCTTCACAGGAGACAGTATTGGGAGCAGTCACAGAGAATGCTGTATTGCTGTTGGTGATGCTTCAACCCTAGGTAGGATATAGAGAAGATCTCTTTCTATCCCATTAACCTTTAGAGGATGAGGTCCTTTCAAAATGAAAAGGGGCAAATGAGTAAGGGAAGCTGAAACGCCCCCCCCCACTTGCATCTCATTGTCTGTCGAACCAGGCAGTTTTATCCTAGACCAAGTAATTTCCAATATTAAGCCTTGGCTGCAAAAGATGTTTTGGTGGTGGGCCACTTTGGGCCTCTTGAACCTGATAAGTGGTCAATCAGATTGAAATGAAGCTTCTCCTTCAGGGGTTCAAAATGAATGTGTTTAGGGGGAATGTGTTTAGCCCCACCTGTCTCCTATGATGCTCTGAAGGAGGCTTGAAGGTAAAGAAAGGAAGCTTCAGAATTCATGTTCAAAGCATTTGGGTCAAATGTTGAGTCAAAATATGTGGGGGTGATGGGGACAAGACTGGCAAGTGTGCCCCCATCCCTCTTTCCAGTTTAAGTCTTTACATGATCCACAGAGAGGCCAAATAGAAGAAGAAGAGTTTGGATTTGATATCCCGCTTTATCACTACCCGAAGGAGTCTCAAAGCGGCTAACATTCTCCTTTCCCTTCCTCCCCCACAACAAACACTCTGTGAGGTGAGTGGGGCTGAGAGACTTCAAAGAAGTGTGACTAGCCCAAGGTCACCCAGCAGCTGCATGTGGAGGAGCGGGGAAGCGAACCCGGTTCACCAGATTACGAGTCTACTAGTCTTAACCACTACACCACACTGGTTCTTATTATGCCAGTTATTTCACCAGGACAATATCCCTTCTTAAACATCATCCAAGCTCGCTATCTGCCAACACCTGATGCATTTAGAGTTATTTGCCCTCCTTTTTTCTTTTGAAAAGTTAAGTGGAATGCTTACTCTAGTAGTATCACAGGTATACATTAAAATGGGTAGATTATAGAATAGCCCCCGAGAGGATGGCAGTTGTTGCATGTTGTCACTATGGTGCCATGGTTGGCAATTAGAGTCAGCAAAATAATATTCACAAAAGTTCGGTACAGGAGGCAAATGCATAATAGCAGCAGGCTTTTGTGGTCCAGAAGGCAATTTTCATCTCCATCACTGTCCTGTCCTATTTTTAAAATGCTATAAAAGGAACAGGGCCAATATGGTCTTCTCAGAAATTAAAAAGTGGGAGATTGATATAATAATAATAACCATTAAGCACTGCAGGGTACAGGATGATACATTGGACTCCAGGATTAATGACTCCACAAAGCATGCCCTGTCACATCAAGGCCACTTCATTATGAAATGGCTTCAGAATGCTAGACAACCAGTGAGGTATTTATTTTAACCCCTCGCCCATGTTCACAGCTGCCTCTCGGAACGTTTTCATGCTCAAGCACAACTCAAAGGCAGCCTGAAGCAATTGATTGAATGCAAGCAATTTCTGCCTAGGGTTCTTTTGTTGATTTGTTTATATAGCACAATATTTGTACATGGAGGTGCACCAAGAACAGGTTGGACAGGACCCCAAATTCCACACTTGAAGACATTTTGACCCAGAACTCTGGATGTCAGCTAGAGGTGGAAAGAGATTTCTAGCCCTGTTTGGACAGCAAATAGAAGACTCTAATACTCAAGGGGTGGGTGTGTTTCACAATCCATTCTAAGCTTCTTTGCTCATGGCCGGAGTAAATCCTGGAATCCATTCCTGATTCTATAATGCACATTGCAGTTTTCGTGGAGCCTCTGTCAACACTCTTCAGACCTTTTGCTTCCTCTACACAAAAGCAGATCCCATTTTGGGGCAGGATATGTGATAGGAACACAGCAACACAGGAAGCTTTCTTATACAGTCATTATACTATATTACTGCATATTTGAAACTACATTATTTCTGTACTTAAACGTTTTACCTTAAAACTATCGTACTTACACGTTGTGTTTAAATTTACTATTAGCTTCAAACTGTTATTCTTAGCAGAATATACACGTTTTTCTTTTCAACTCTCGAGTAGGAATTATTCCTTATATTGAAACTTGTGGCCCGAGCTCTTGGTATATCCTTTTCTTATACAGTCAGACAATTACCGTATTTTTCGCTCTATAGGAAGCACTTTTCCCCCTCCAAAAATTAAGGGGTAATGTGTGTGCGTCTTATGGAGCGAATGCAGGCTCCTTGGCTTCAGTGATAGCAACGTGAAGCCTCCGAAGCGCAGAGGGAGCGCTCTCTCTGCGCTCCGGAGGCTTCGCATTGCTTTCGCTGAAGCCTGGAGAGCGAGAGGGGTCGGTGCGCACCGACCCTTCTTGTTCTCCAGGCTTCAGGGATAGAATCTCCTGGCTTCAGTGAAAGGAACCCGAAGCCTCTGGAGTGCAGCGGGAGGTCCCGCAGTGCTCCGAAGGCTTCAGGTTCCTTTCGCTGAAGCCAGGAAAGCAAGACTCTCCTGGCTTCAGCAGAGAGGGAGAGCTGTGCAGCATCCCTTCAGCGAAGCGGGAGCAGAAATGGAAGGGGCTCCGTTTTTCCTGCAGAGAAGGGGTGCTGAGCAGAGAGGGGGAGAATTTTTTTTTCTTGTTCTCCCCCTCTAAAACAAGATACGTCCTATGGTCGGGTGCGTCCTATAGAGCGAAAAATACGGCACTTCCTTTAACTCAGTATTGTCTACACTGACTGGTCTAGCATTTTAGGGTTTTAGGTAGGAATACCTGTCATCCATACCTGGAGATTCCAGGCACTGAAACTGGGACTTTCTGCATACAAAGATGTTTTACCACTAAAGCAGTGAGATTCAAAAAGGCAATTGATGGGCAAAATCCAGCATCACACTAATATATTTTTTTCTATCAGCTCAAGAATTCCTGCTTGCCAGGTGGAGTGATCTTCCCTCTCCCACTTCTGCATACTGTTCGGAGGTTTCTTCCAAACCAGCAGAGTGGAATTTGGGGGGAGGAGAGAGGGACTGTCCTATTGTGCTGACAGCAGTCATTGCAATGGGTTTTGTGAGTATACCGGGTTAGAATCCAACCTGATGTTTAATCCATGTTTTAGGTATGTGAAGGCAAGGGGGAGTTTAGTCATTCCATTCATTTTCATTTCTAAAACCTCATTCTTTTTTTTTGTTTTTTGTTACCACTTCATTTGTCTGTGTTATTCCCATTTAATTTTGTTTACTGTTGATTTCAATGGCACACCCAACTGCTGTCCTACTCAGGGCTGGATTTAGGTTTGATGAGCCCTAAACTACTGAAGGTGATGGAGCCCTTTATATAGCAGGTGGGGCCCATTCCTTACATCATAGGAGCCTACACAACAAAAAAACACTGTTGCTGTATGTAGGTTTTATTTTATTTGTGTTTTTTAACTTACATTTTGGCAATGTACATCCAATTTTTTCCCTTTAATTTTTTTGGGGGCCCCCAAGAGAGTGGGGCCCTAAGCTATAGTTTATTTAAAGGACCCCTGACCATTAGGTCCAGTCATGGCCGACTCTGGGGTTGCGGCGCTCATCTCGCTTTATTGGCCGAGGGAGCCGGCGTACTGCTTCTGGGTCATGTGGCCAGCATGACTAAGCCGCTTCTGGCGAACCAGAGCAGCGCACGGAAACGCCATTTACCTTCCCGCTGGAGCAGTACCTATTTATTTACTTGCACTGGCGTGCTTTTGAACTGCTAGGTTGGCAGGAGCAGGGATCGAGCAACAGGAGCTCACCCCGTCATGGGGATTCGAACCGCCAACCTTCTGATTGGCAAATCCTAGGCTCCGTCGTTCAACTCACAGCGCCACCCGTGTCCCATAGCTTATTTAGCTTATACATAAATCTGGCACTGGTCCTGCCTATTGTATCTTCTATGTTTTCAGTACTATTAGCAAAATATTTTCTGGCATTCTGCAACTGATTAGACCCATCAAATTTCAGATACGTACGTGAAAGTCATGCTTTCCCACTCTCTTGCTCTCTCTCCTTAAGAAACAAACAAACACATTTTATTGGGTTTTATAGATAAAACAAAAGCAGCGAATACAAAAAAGCAAAAGCAAAAATAGAGAGAACAACAACCAAATATATGCATGCAATTATATCCCATGGGTACATAATCAGCAGTAATCTATATTGCATTTTACTCATGCATTCCAAATTTCCAAGGATACTGCAGGCAGTTGTTGAAGCAGGTTCACACTGGTAGCTCATATAATGAAGTTCCACCACATAGCGTGAAAAACGTCCGGAGCTTCAATTCCATGTAGAGATCACAAATTATGATTTTTTTTTCTTTCTTTCCTAAAATGGCAATGTTCCACACATTTGCCAAATTGCAGTGTTCAAACTATGCAATGTTTCACATCTTTGGGCAATGGTCTGCCTCACAGCAACCAGTAATACTATTTCAAGTTCCTTGGATTTATGTTTCCATATTCAAATATGGGCAATAAAAAAGTAGTGGAGTACACTGTAAAGCTTCCTAGATAATATTACAAATTCATTTGAACACCTCTTCCCTGAACAGTTTTACTTGAGGACACTCCAACCAGAAGCAATAATAAGTTCCTCTAGTATCACATGTTGGTGCTATGCAATAGTTGTCCTAGAGTTCTTCACGACTTATGGCATATTGTTTTCCCTTATGTAGGCCCAGTGCTTCTTTTTCCCCCCTGGGGAGATGTAGGGGTATGCATACCCATAAACATTTTGCGAATCTTTGTGTTGTTGTTGTTTAGTCGTTTAGTCATGTCCGACTCTTCGTGACCCCATGGACCAGAGCATGCCAGGGACTCCTGTCTTCCACTACCTCCCACACTTTGGTCAGCCTCATGTTAGTAGCTTTGAGATGAGAACACTCTCCAGCCATCTCATCCTCTGTCGTCCCCTTCTCCTTGTGCCCTCAATCTTTCCCAGCATCAGGGTCTTTTCCAGGGAGTCTTCTCTTCTCATGAGGTATTGGAGCCTCAGCTTCAGGATCTGTCCTTCCAGTGAGCACTCAGGGCTGATTTCCTTCAGAATGGAGAGGTTTGATCTTCTTGCAGTCCATGGGACTCTCAAGAGTCTCCTGCAGCACTATAATTCAAAAGCATCAATTCTTCAGCGATCACCCTTCTTTATGGTCCAGCTCTCACTTCCGTACATCACTACTGGGAAAACCATAGCTTTAACTATTCAGACCTTTGTCAGCAAGGTGATGTCTCTGCTTTTTAAGACACTGTCTAGGTTTGTCATCGTGATTTTCTTGAATCAAAATGAGAGTACACCTAAATCTTTTTTAAAAATTTGGGGGGGGGAGCACTGTATAGGCAAAAACTGACTCCATTGGTTGCACAGCCTATAATACCTTTTCTTTTTCCCATTTAGCTTTACCTCTCTGAAATATCATATCAAGTAATCTAGGATGTTTGGCTAATGGAATCAAAGGAGAGAATACTGTGAAATCTTTGCTGCCTTTTATCTAAAACTTGACATATGTAGAGTGTAAATGGTGTTTTTTTTTTGGGGGGGGGTGATATAGACCAAAATAGTTCTTAGTCAACATTTAATCCTCTATTTCCTCTGCTGAAAACAACAGTGGTACCTTGGGTTAAGTACTTAATTCGTTCTGGAGGTCCATACTTAACCTGAAACTGTTCTTAATCTGAAGCACCACTATAGCTAATGGGGCCTCCCGCTACCGCTGAGCCACTGGAGCACGATTTCTGTTCTCATCCTGAAACAAAGTTCTTAACCTGAAGCACTATTTCTGGGTTGGCAGAGTATGTAACCTGAAGTGTATGTAACCCGAGATACCACTGTATTCTTTTCCACCAGGCCTACGCAGGCAATCAGGAGTGGAACACTATGTTTTGCCACCTGAGGCGAAATGGGAAGGTACTTTCCCACCACTGCAGTCTCTCTCATCTGGGTCATGTGGTGGCACCTGCAAAGTGGCAGTGATGATGGTGGGTTCTGGTGAGATCTTGCAGAGCGCACAAGATCTCACAAGTTCTCACAGGAAACCACTGCCGCTGCTGCTTCTCCACCATTTGCAGAGCCTGCTGAGTGGGCTCATGTGGGTGGACCAATGGGGTGAGCCCAGGGCCGGATTTAGGTTTGATGAGGCCCTAAGTTACTGAAGCTAATGGGGCCCTTCATATGTCCAGCTGTCATTTGTCAACAACATGTTATCACTGTTTTTTGTGCTGAATATATGCTATATGGTAATTTATGGACCTAATAGGTATCTAAAGCCATTTGCACATAACAAAATATGTATTTTATCAAAGCAATTGTTGAACTGAAATACAATTAAGAAGAAGTATATAAATAGTGATATACAATTAAGAAGAAGTATATTAATGGTGTGGATTATGTGCTGGATTATGGAGAAAGCTAGAGAGTTCCAGAAAGACATCTACTTCTGCTTCATTGACTATGCAAAAGCCTTTGACTGTGTCGACCACAGCAAACTATGGCAAGTTCTTAAAGAAATGGGAGTGCCTGATCACCTCATCTGTCTCCTGAGAAATCTCTATGTGGGACAAGAAGCTACAGTTAGAACTGGATATGGAACAACTGATTGGTTCAAAATTGGGAAAGGAGTATGACAAGGCTGTATTTTATCTCCCTGCTTATTTAATTTATATGCAGAATACATCATGCGAAAGGCTGGGCTGGATGAATCCCAAGCTGGAATTAAGATTGCCGGAAGAAATATCAACAACCTCAGATATGCAGATGACACAACCTTGATGGCAGAAAGTGAGGAGGAATTAAAGAACCTCTTAATGAGGGTGAAAGAGGAGAGCGCAAAATATGGTCTGAAGCTCAACATCAAAAAAACGAAGATCATGGCCACTGGTCCCATCACCTCCTGGCAAATAGAAGGGGAAGAAATGGAGGCAGTGAGAGATTTTACTTTCTTGGGCTCCATGATCACTGCAGATGGTGACAGCAGCCACAAAATTAAAATACACCTGCTTCTTGGGAGAAAAGCAATGACAAACCTAGACAGCATCTTGAGAAGTAGAGACGTCAGCTTGACAACAAAGGTCCGTATAGTTAAAGCCATGGTTTTCCCAGTAGTGATGTATGGAAGTGAGAGCTGGACCATAAAGAAGGCTGATCGCCGAAGAATTGATGCTTTGGAATTATGGTGCTGGAGAAGACTCTTGAGAGTCCCATGGACTGCAAGAAGATCAAATGCATCCATTCTTAAGGAAATCAGCCCTGAGTGCTCACTGGAAGGACAGATCGTGAAGCTGAGGCTCCAGTACTTTGGCCACCTCATGAGAAGAGAAGACTCCCTGGAGAAGACACTGAGGCTGGGAAAGATGGAGGGCACAAGGAGAAGAGGGCGACAGAGGACGAGATGGTTGGATAGTGTTTTCGAGGTTACCAGCATGAGTTTGACCAAACTGCGGGAGGCAGTGGAGGACAGAGGTGCCTGGCGTGCTCTGGTCCATGGGGTCACGAAGAGTCGGACACGACTAAACGACTAAACAAAAACAATATTAATGGTGAAATAATTACCAGTGATATTTGTCAGGAGTGCGTGCAGAAGCCAGGCCCAGTGACCAGTAGGGCTTTGCAGGACTGGGTTCTTCCTAAGTTTGTTCTGGAGAGGCAAGGTGTGGCCTCACAGGTGAGGCTGCTTGGTAGCTCACTGCACCTGGTGGCAAGAGCCAGGAAGGGATATAAGGTCAGCATTTCCCTTCGGCTGTTTGCCACAGCAACTCGTTTCCCGCCTTGTTGTGTTTGGCTTCTTGCTTCCTGATCCTTGGACCTTGGCTTCTTGACTCCTTGCTTCTCGACCCTCGGACCATTGACTTCATGACTCCCTGCTTCCTGACCCTCAAACCCCTGGCTTCTGGACTTTGGTTCCTGCTCCTACCCTGCCATCTTGCTCCCTGTCCCAACGTCCTCAGCCAGGACTTCGACCACCCGCAAACCAGACCATGACAATATTTTAGGGAGCAGGCTAGCAGGCAGGCCCCATTATTTACATCATAGGAGCCTACACAACACAAAACACGGTTGCTGTATGTTTTATTTTTATTTTTTTTAATCTTATATTTTGGAAATGTACATCCAGGTTTTTTTTGTTTAAATTTTTTGGCGGCCCCACAGAAAGGGGGACCCTAAGCTATAGGTTGTTTAGCTTATACTTAAATTCGGCACTGGGTGAGACACTTGTTGGAGTTCTACTGCCCAAGATAGTTGCTCAGCCCACCTCATAGGCAAGTCAGTCTTGTAGGCAACTAAAAATAACTCCTTCCACAATGGTTAATTGACATCTATTTTTAACTTTTTAATGGCTTTGTGTTTTTACTGCTGTAAACTGCTTCAATGTGTGTGTGTGTAATGATATAGCAGTATACAAATACTTTTATAAATAAATCATATATATATATATTTGGGAGTCTCTACCCCCTAGGTCCATTTTTCTATACCAAATTTCCATAGCTATTGTTTTTTCCTTTAAAAAAAATTAATCTATTTAACACATTTTTTAATACAACCTGATGAAAGGAGATGAGAATTTGAAATAAGGACAGGAATCTTTGAATGACCTTCATTGATATGACTGCTATTCTATCAAGAACTGATGAGTGTTTGTTCGACCAGTTCCAAATCCTGTTTAACCTGCTTAAGCAAAGGACCAACATTTATATTTATATGTATAAGAATTTGAAAGCCTAAGTATCAAAATAACCTTAGGACATATTGGAATGTGGACTTTTATACTGATTTCTCTTTATGTATGAGGCCCAGTATTGAAGAAACATAATTTTTGATACTCCAAAATTAATATGCAATTCTGCTACTGCTTCAGATGTCACAGAATCCTCCTTTAGGGCCATCATTGCCTGCTGTGAATGTCTCTGGATAACTATAATATCGCCTGTATATAGATTAAGCAAATGCTCCTCTCCTTCTCTCTGGTAGCCTTCCAACATTGTATGGTATCTTAAAATCTCAGCAAGAGCCTCTGGGGAGAGGGCAAAGAGCAGAGATGATAAAGGGCAGCCCCACTTCATGCCTCTTTCAGTCAAAAATCTCTCTAACAGCATGATCCTATAAACATCTACTGAGCAGTAAGTCCCACTGCGTTCAACAGAACTTACTTCCCAGGAAGTGTGCATAGGGTTGCAACCCAAGCTACCGACTGCAAAGAACTTAGCACTATGGAATAGGATATGCAGAGAGAAGCACAGTAAATAATTGCAAGAGCTGACTACCGTATTTTTAGCTCCATAAGACCCTTTGTTCCTCCTAAAGAGTACAGTGGTACCTCGGGTTAAGAACTTAATTCGTTCTGGAGGTCCGTTCTTAACCTGAAACTGTTCTTAACCTGAGGCACCACTTTAGCTAATGGGGCCTCCCGCTGTCGCTGCACAATTTCTGTTCTCATCCTGAAGCAAAGTTCTTAACCTGAGGTACTATTTCTGGGTTAGCGGAGTATGTAACCTGAAGCGTCTGTAACCCGAGGTACCACTGTAAGGGGAAATGTCTGTGCGTCTTATGAAGCGAATGCTGCGCAGAGGAGGGATGGATGGGAGTCATGGCTCACTTTAAAGCAGCAAAGCAGGACCGGAGCAGTTTACATGGGTGTAAAGCAAGCACAGCGGGAGCCGTGTAATCCGTCCACCCCCACGCTTGGCTGCCCCATTGGGATGGGTGCATGTGCACCACTCTCTTGGGACAACACTCATTTGGGTGACGTCCCACGTCCCCGCAGGTGACGTGCCGCCACGCAATACCCTCCCTCTGCCTCTGGTCTTGCCGAGACAGTAGTGCCTTCCTTTGCAGAAGTGTGAAATTTGAAGGGTGGCTGTGGTTTGGTCCTTGTGTTGTGTATGGAGGTGTGAATTAGATAGGTTTGACTTTAAATGAGAATTGAATCAGATTTCTCCCTCATTCCTCCCTCATATGAAAGCCTCCAGAGCTCTCTGCAATGAACAAAAAGGAAGAAAGTCCCACTTCTTTTGGCTTTATTAAAATAATTGTGTAGGGCCAAGCCATACAGTCCTTAGATATAAGGGACTCAGTGTGGGAAGCTCATATATTTCCATTGCCTGCCCCCATTACTAGGGGATGAAGTCTCTCTCTATTTCTTAATGACAGTGATTGTGGCTGTGATGGCCTGGGAATCTGATTCAGAGGCTGAACCGGAGGAATCCCAGCCTGCACAGGAGTCCCCGCCTCCAGGGCCGGCTGAGCTGGGGCAGGGCCTTGAATCTGAAGTGCCTGCACCTGTGCCGGATCCTCAGGCGCAGACACCAGATGAATCCACTCTGGCTCCGGAGGTGATTGAGGACCCATTGTCTACAGGTGCACTCTCCCAGCCCTCTCAGGGGAAGGTGAGCCTCCCCCTGGGTCCAGTAACCCTCCAGCCTCTCCTGAGCTGCAGAGGCTCAGGGCAGAGAGGCGGAGGGAACTGGGTTCTCTCAGGAGGAGTGCTCGCCTTAAGGCCAGGAGAGGCGGGTCACCTGTGGGCCGGGACCGCCCCTGGCCTCAGAGAAGATAAAGGCCAGGCAGCCCGGTCCCAGGTTGCGGGAGCAACGTCGTTGGAAACCTGTTTCTGCCAGCACCCAGACCTGTTCTTCCAGAGTTCCCGACCTTGCCCGGCTCCTCACTTTGGACCCCGCTTCGCCCTTGGTGGACAGTCTCCAGACCCTTGACCCAGGACTGGACTCTGACCACGCCTCACTGTAACCTCCCCCCGGGACCAGCACAGTGGCATTTGCCCTCCTATGTGTGTGATGTCATACTGGGTTCATAGGGAAAGGGTTAACTAATTGTAAAATGACTAACCAATGGGAATCCAAGGGGCAGAGTAAACTGTGTATAAGGTTTAAGCACAGAGAGAATTTGTTAAGAGGAGTTAGAGTGGTTGAGAAGACAGTCTGGAGTTAGATGAAAGAGGGAAGATGAGTCTGGGGGTTGGGCTAGTCTGGTGTGAGAGAGTGAGAGAATTTGTTAAGAGGAGTCAGTCAAACAGTTGAGATAATCAGTCAGAAGGTATTAGGAAGGTATATGCCGGTAAAGAAACTAAAGTTAAGATACTGACAGGAATATTATCTGAGAAACCATAAACTTGTTAATGTTTGTAAAATAAACTTGATTTTTTGGTTCACTTTTAACAACTGACTGGACTCAGTGTTTTACCAGAGAGTGACCGGTTGGTGGCAGCCGGGAAGCTATCACAGTGGTGGCACAGGGATCAATAGACTGTTAAACGTCCGGGCACCCTGTGTGATCGCCACAGTGATGATGGTTCTTAATGCCACTGTCGACTGCTGTTCACTTTACATGGTTGAAATATTATTCTGATATACCGGTAGTTTATTAAATAGTTTAGTACAACATTTAATACAGATTTTTTTTTCTTGTTCTCCTCCTCTAAAAACTATGTGCGTCTTATGGTCAGGTGCATCTTATGGAGCAAAAAATACATCAATTGTGAACTATTTTTGCGGATGAACAGGAAAACTTGCCTGGAAAAGAGGGGACTTTGAGGAGATATGATAGCCATCTTCAAATAGCTCAAGGGCTGTCACATGGAAGAGGGGACAAGCTTGTTTTCTCTTGCTCTGGAGGGTAGGACTTGAACCGATGGGTTCAAGTTACAAGAAAGGAGATTCTGACTGAACATCAATTAAAAAATTCTGACAGTAAGAGCTGTTTCACAGTGGAGCAGACTCCCTCAGGAGGTTGTGGACTCTCCTTCCTTGGAGGTTTCTAAGCAGCAGTTGCATGGCTATCTGTCATGGATGCTTTAGCTGAGAGTCCTACATTGCAGGAGGTTGAACAGATGACCTTTGTGGTCCATTGCAATCTACAGTTTTATAAACTTTTAAAAGCTCCACAAAGTTTTCCACATTGTGACGAGAGATGCTGGGTGAAAAGAAAACCTATCATAATGTTGGGCACTTTAGCTAAAGTGTCTCTGACTGTCTTCCAAATGAGCAACAGATTACCATATGACATTCAGAACATTACCATGTGGCATTCAGAAGTATTTCAGTCCTGGAATGTGTGTGTGTTTTTAAAAGCCATGAATGAAACAAATAGGCCCCATTCATTTCAATTATTCATTCATTGCAAAATAAACGCTAGTGGGTCCTATCAGGTCAAAGCATTATGCATAGGATCGCTGCTTGACTCTCAGTTTTGTAATTATTTGGGAGAGAATACTTTGCATATGGTTGTCACTGGTATAAAGAATTGACACATTTTATTTATTTAAACTGCCATAAGGAAATTGACCATTGACCATAAGGAGGAAACTGAGCAGTCTGTCCTAAACTGACAATTATATGGCATTTAAAAATAAATAAATAATAGTTTGCAATACACATGACAGTCAGCTGAAATGAGCAGGTTGACTTGTGAGCGTAATGATAGGAAGTTTTCTCTATGGGCCGTTTTGAGCAGCACATTTAAGTAATTGGAAAAGACTGGAGAGATCTGTGAAACCCCAGTGAGAAATGTCATTAGTCTGAGCAAAAACTCCTTTGGCGCCTCTCAAAATTATTCTGATGTTTGGTCTGAAGAACCTCCAAATTTACTTTGAGAGTCGATTTCTGCAGGAATCTAGTGACAATCTCTGGGTGTGCAGGACCCCCTGAGAGGCCATGTGAAAGATTTGGCTTAAAGTTGCTCAAAGAGTTTGAATGCTAAAGACCTTCAGAATTTATAATTTTGCTTTATGCAAAATTTCACTGACATCTTAAAAACCAAGCCCTTCCCAAGGCCCTGTTCTTAGCTCTGCCCACTATGGCCAGGATTACAATCAGAAGCAGACAATTCAGCAAACCATTGTGCAGACTATTAGCCTACAACCAGTTTGACCCATATATGAGCAACACATTTTTCAGACTAAGGTGCCAAGCCAACTTGGGAGAAAGGTGGGATATTAATAATAATAATAATAATAATAATAATAATAATTAAAAGACAATTCCAATACAGATGCAGACTGTTTTGCTGGTGGTCAACAAAAGAGGTTTAAAGACTCTCTCAAGGCAGGGGGCACATTGGAAGATGGCCGACAATAAGAAGAAGAAGAAGAAGAAGAGTTTGGATTTGATATCCCGCCTTTCACTCCCTTTAAGGAGTCTCAAAGCGGCTAACATTCTCCTTTCCCTTCCTCCCCCACAACAAACACTCTGTGAGGTGAGTGGGGCTGAGAGACTTCAAAGAAGTGTGACTAGCCCAAGGTCACCCAGCAGCTGCATGTGGAGGAGCGGAGACACTAACCCGGTTCCCCAGATTATGAGACTACCGCTCTTAACCACTACACCACACCTCTCCGACCCACACGAGGTAATTAAGAGGCTGCTATGGGAAGTATGCAGCCTTCCTTGCCCCCCCCAAGGGGATGGGGGGGACTGCCTTGCCAGCGGTGTCCATAATTCACCCCCAGATTCGAAAGAAGGGGGTGCAGACACTTGGCACAAGCCCTCGAGTGAAGTCGGCTCTTCCTGACGCTGTCTCCAATTAGCGCACTGGTTCGCATTAGCTCGAAATATATAATTGGAAATATATAATTGGAAAGAAGCTAAAGCACATACATCAAGTGAAGATCGGGAGTAAAGACTGCTGATTAATGGATCTCTGTGAGCGGAGCAACGGGCTTGACAAATAAATCAAGTGATGAATCACCATTAAAAAACTGGTATGTTGGAGTGAAATGGAAAGGGGGGAAGGAAAAAACTCTCTTTTTTTGCCTTATGTGAGTATCAATAACCCTCCCCCCCAGAGAGAAGAATTGTTGCAATCTATTAATCACAAGCAGGAGTTTAAGACTGTGTGGAATGAATTACTGATCAAAGAGAGGACTGGTAGAAACATCGGGGAATGGAGGAAAGTTTTATGACGCAGTTTCAAATGGCGTCTCGCTAAGACAGGCTTGCCTAAGAAGGACGAGGGGGAGGAGGACCAGGGTCATCGGAATGTGAATGTATGGTTATCAGAATGTGATCTAGACCTGGCAGAGCCCTCTGAGATATGTTTGGCAAGCCTGGGGAAATCAACGGACAGACTGAGGGAAAGTTCTTTACGGAGGTGTGGAAATGGCGTCTGTCCTTTATGTGATATGATTTTTGGAGAGTGTAAAACCCACACAGAGGATGTTTGTTTTCAACCTGCTTGTGAAGATTATCAGAGATCGCAAAGAAAGGAATATATGATAACAAGAAGATGAGGAAAATAACAAAGAGACTATCTGGACAGAACTGGATAGAACTGTTTAATTAAAGCAGCAACATGAGTGATGTTTGGTCCCCCTTCGGAGCTTGAAGTATGGGTACCCCCAATAAAATTTTTTTAATCTGGCTGTATAATTTGGAACTAATGTGATTTGGAAATAATGTGATTTGATTGGCCTGTTAATAAAAATTATATATATATATTTTTAAAAAGACTCTCTCAAGGCAAATCTAAAAAAAAAAAAGTAATAAAAACACTGGCAACTGGGAAACACTGGCCTCTGAGTGCTCCAGTTGGAGAACAGTGTTTACGAAAGGTGTCATGGACCTTGAAGACGCTCAAACTCAGGACGAAAGGGAGAAACGTGCTAAGAGGAAGGCTGTTAAAACCGTGTTTATAGAAGACAATCTTACTCGGTGATGACTGATCACCAAAGAATAATAATAATCTGGAATACAAACTGGAATAAAGATATCTATTTAAAGCCTTTGTTGAAAAAGTAATAGGAATGGTGACTGTCTGATAGGTAATGGGAAGGCATCTCAGACAGTAAGTGTAGCCACACTAATACCCAATCCTACATCATAAGATTGTGTCTGAAGGATGTCCTGTCCTGCGGAACAGTTGGGTATATCATGGAAAACACAATCTCACATATCTTGGTCCAAAGCAGTCTAGGATGCTGTGCACCTCTATTAACACCATGAACCTAACCTGAATGCTTTGGAATTATGGTGCTGGATGAGACTCTTGAGAGTCCCATGATCTTCAAGAAAATCAAACCTATCCATTCTTAAGGAAATCAGCTCTGAGTGCTCACTGGAAGGACAGATCGTGAAGCTGAGGCTCCAATACTTTGGCCACCTCATGAGAAGAGAAGACTCCCTGGAAAAGACCCTGATCTTGGGAAAGATGGAGGGCACAAGGAGAAGGGTACGACAGAGGATGAGATGGTTGGACAGTGGAGGCAGTGAACGACAGGAGTGCCTGGTGTGGTCTGGTCCATGGGGTCACAAAGAGTCAGACATGACTAAACGGCTAAGCAACAACCTGACCTCCACCCCCAGCACAATTCTCAGTGTTGAGACACATTCCTGGTCCCAGAGCATCACCATTCTCCACCTTCCCAGGGTTGTCTGGCTTTCTAAAGGAAGCAGGGATAATTCAGAGTTGTTGTATTAATCACCGTTTTAAAACGATGTTTCTCTCAAGACTTGAACTAAATTCAGACTTGACTCCTGTGGTGATATTATGCTTCATGTCAATCAGGCATCAGAGTTAATGGACTTGTGGAGCTAATGTGTGCTGAAAAGTAGCAGGCAAAAGAATTCATTCCCCCCCCCTTCTTTTTTGCTTGCTTTTGGAATGATGTATCTATTTTGATTTCTTCTATTCAGCACTGCTTAAAATATAATACGAACATTTTTTTCGTGATAAAAATCTGCCTTCAGATAATCCAGACAGATGTTCAAATTGCCTAGCAGAAAAAAACACACCAGGTTGTATAAGCTGCAAAATACTAATTACAGCCCAGAGGAATATTTCCCAAAAAGTTGACCTCATAAATTTTGCTTAAGGGTTCGAAACTTACAATCCTTTGTAGTTTCTGATTAACCATATTGCATGCATGAATAATAATTGAATGGTTACAGTTACTAAGAGTTCTACACTTTTAGCTTAAGTTTTTATATTATTCCTTGCTTGCCACTATCCCCCCACCCATAATGGTTAGAAAAGTTAACATGCAACATTTTGTTTCAATGTTTTGATATACTTTTCAATCATCTGCATCTGGTGATAAGGCTTAATATATTGTTTTCTCTTGTATGTGCCCCCATTCTAAATACACTTGGGTGGGTTCCCAATGGCGTTAGCTGTTTCAGGGCTCCAACAGTTGTCACCAATTACTACATATCAGCTGAGGAAGGAAGGGAAATTCCCACCCAAACCATAAGATCCCATGAGGAATTGGTGTAGGCAGGGAAGATGCTGCAGCTGTTATCATATTTTTCATGGCTCCTGCTTGGATTGTCATTCCTAATGGCAATTGCTCACCCCGCCCATCAACAACCACTTGTGGAGCAACTGCAGTTATGCTTGGATGATATTGATTATCTAGATCTACTACAGTCTAGATTCAGACTTGGCTTTGGAACTGAATCAGCTTTGGTTGCCGTGTATTGAGGTTGAATCTTGCCAAGACAGAAGTACTGTTTTGGGGGACAGGAGGTGGGCAGGTGTGGAGGACTCCCTGGTCCTGAATGGAGTAACTGTGCCCCTGAAGGACCAGGTGCTTAGCCTGGGAGTCATTCTGGACTCACAGCTGTCCATGGAGGCGCAGGTCAATTCTGTGTCCAGGGCAGCTGTCTACTAGCTCCATCTGGTATGCAAGCTGAGACCCTACCTGCCTGCAGACTGTCTCGCCAGAGCGGTGCATGCTCTAGTTAGCTCCCACTTGCACTACTGTAATGCGCTTTATGTGGGGCTACCTTTGATGGTGACCCGGAAACTACAACTAATCCAGAATGCGGCAGCTAGACTGGTGACTGGGAGTGGCTGCTGAGACCACATAACACTGGTCCTGAAAGACCTACACTGGATCCCAGTATGTTTCCGAGCACAATTCAAAGTGTTGGTGCTGACCTTTAAAGCACTAAATGGCCTCGGTCCAGTATACCTGAAGGAGCGTCTCCACCCCCATCGTTCTGCCTGGACACTGAGGTCCAGTGCCGAGGGCCTTCTGGCAGTTCCCTCCCTGCGAGAAGCCAAGTTACAGGGAACCAGGCAGAGGGCCTTCTCAGTAGTGGCACCCGCTCTGTGGAACACCCTCCCACCAGATGTCAAAGAGAAAAACACTCCCAGACTTTTGGAAGACATCTGAAGGCAGCCCTGTTTAGGGAAGCTTTTAATGTTTAATAGATTATTGTATTTTAATATTATGTTGGAAGCTGCCCAGAGTGGCTGGGGAAACCCAGCCAGATGGGTGGGGTATAATATTATTATTATTATTATTATTATTATTATTATTATTATTATTATTATTATTATTCATCAGGAGAGTGATGGGGAAATGTGACCCTGCTACTTAGGCTTGATCTCTCAGTTGCTTTTGATACTATTGACCATGGTATGTTCCTGGAGAAACTCAGTGGTAAGGGCTGTATTATCCTTAGCGCTGTGTTCAGAGTTGTACTGGGTGAATGATCCTCAGCCCCCTGTCACTTGGGCTATGGGGGTTCCCTGTCCCCAGTGCTATGTAACATATATATGAAGCTGCTGAAAGTGGTCACTAAGAGTTTTGGAGCAAGATGTCACCAATATGACACACAGCTCTTCTTCTCTGTAACATCTGAATCAGGAGAGGCTGTGAAAGCTCGGGATCGGTGTCTGAATGCAGTGGTGGATGGATGAGAGCCAATAAACTGTGTTTGAATTATGGGACGACAGAGGCTCTGTGTTCAGCAGATAGGTTCTTGTGTCTGAAGGAGCCAGTGCATTACTTGGATGTGCTCCTGGATACATCTTTGTCACTAAAGGTCCTCTGGTTCACCAGCTTCAGCTGCTCCTGGACAGCGATAGCCCGACCATTATAGTCCATGCTTTGGTAACCTTGAGATAGATTACTCCAGTGTACTCTAAGTGGGGCAGCCCTTGGGTCTGTTTCAAAATCTCCGGCTGGTGCAGAATATGGTGGCCAGGTAATGAAAACTCATTACAAATTCAGTGATGGGGCTACCTAGCTGAGAACATGTGACAGCATTATTAAAACATTGATTGATTGTTTGAATATTAAAACATATGCATTGGCTGCTGAACTACCACCATGCCAGGTTCAAAACCCTTGCATTTATTTACAAATCCCTGAATAACCTAGGTCCAAGGTACTTTAGAGACTGCCTAAATCTTTCTATCCCAGCTGAGTCACTGAGATCATCCGCAGGAACATCATTGGTTGTTCCATAAGCTGGTGAGGCTCATTTAACAGCAGCAAGAAACCAAGTGTCACTGGGCCCGTTCTGTGGAATACTCTGGCAAAAGAGTTTCAGTAGATGTCATCTTGTTCAATTTCTAAAGTCCTTCTGAAACCCTTTCCATTCTGTCAGGCTTATGCAGGCAATTAATAATACAGTGGTACCTCGGGTTACATATGCTTCAGGTTACAGACTCCGCTAACCCAGAAATAGTACCTCAGGTTAAGAACTTTGCTTCAGGATGAGAACAGAAATCGTGCAGCGGCAGCAGGAGGTCCCATTAGCTAAAGTGGTGCTTCAGGTTAAGAACAGTTTCAGGTTAAGAACAGACCTCCAGAAAGAATTAAGTTCTTAAACCGAGGTACCACTGTATATCCATCTATAATATTTACCTGGTCTCTGATTTTTGTATGGTTTTTAATCATATGGTTTGATGTATAACTGTTGGAAACCGTTTTGGGGGGGGGAGAGAGAGAGAGAGAGAGAGAGAGAGAGAGAGAGAAAATAAACAATACATGCATTTGCACAGTGCTGATTGTAACACTCATTCCCCTCACTACTAGCTCTCAGTGCTTAAAGTTATGGACAAGAATGCTCCCAATAGCTGCAATTTTCTGTCTCAGAGTGAAAATTACGTATTTGCTGCTACGGATAAATGTGTAGCAAGCAAGTCTTAGGTTTGCAAATAGTTTTCCATATTGATTCCCAGACATTCTAAAATATTAAAAGTGGTGCCCTGTTAAGCCAAGAGCTGAACAATGTTTCAAAATGCATTGTGCATTGGGAATTATGCACAATAGCTAGGAAGCAAGTTGAAATAGTCAAGAAATAAGTGCAATAGCCTCATTTGTTCTTTTCACTGCTGAACAATAGCTGAGAACTACATGAAACAGCCTACACTTTGGAGCTACAGTTTTGACTAAAGAATAGCCAGCTCAGTGCTTTGAATGGGAAGCTAATCTGAAATCAAGATTTATGAAATGCAAGTCACATATCTGCTAATCCTATTTTGGACTAAAATCGTCCTGAACAGATACTGCTAATGTATGGGAAAGATGAAATATTTGGAAATGAATTTGGAAGATTCCACACATTCCTAATTAGAAGACAGCAACGCTGGGAAGTCAAATTGCCCCCAAACTGACAAAAGCAGATACCATGTAGGATCAATCACAAGGTGGCAATCTGACAAATCTGACCATAAAATTACTCCAAAAAGAAGGAGGAAATTGATTTGTGAATCCATGCTAGTTTTGAAATCATTTGACATGATTTGTGCTTGAATTAAGTTAAAGTGCCTTCGGTGTCAGATGTGCACACAACACATATGGACAAAACGTTTTGCATTTTCAAAACAACAACAACGACAACAACTACCTTGTTTGTTTTCCTTACATGACTCATTAATTTAAAAATAAGAACGTGTTAGTAAGAATCAGCTTAATTATTTTGTGACTGCAGTGCACATTTTAAACAAAATTCTTAGCTTACTCGAAGGCGACAGATAGTTACTAATGAGGTCTTTAATATCTAGCCTACTCAGCAGCTTTCAAACTGAGAAAGAAAACTAAGAAGTAGAGAAACTTTGCATGTCAAACAGTTTGCATTGGGGGGAGGGAATGCTATTTCTAAAACAGAAAGTGTCTGGAAGGCATTTGAAAATCGTGCCATTTTCTATACTTAAAATAAGCAATGATGTAGATAATAGAGAGAAAATTGGTTCACCCCACACCCAAGTACAAAACTCGGTCCTCATGAAGATGAAATTTGCCCATAAATGATAGCTAGGGAGTTCGAAAGGAAGATTATTTCTATTGTAATGTATGATATTAGTTGCAGAGACCACGTAGACTCAGCAGATCCATATTGCCAGTCAACTGCACTTAGCAAATGTCATCAAGATAGTTTGATCATTGATTTGGGACTTCATAGAGAAGGGAAAATAACATTTTAGATGGGCTTGCTGCATGGGAGCATCGATAGCTGCACTGCTGGGGTGGTAAAAAGACAAAGCAATCAAAACAAAGCATTACCAATAAGTAAAATCGTAGTTCCATCAGATGTGAATATGAGAAAATCTTCCCCTCAAAAAATTATTTAAAATTATACACTTGGGTCTGGAGTTTGCAAATAGCTGCAAGCTGTATGGATAGGCTGCAGGTGGAGAACTCAATTTATACCAAAATGCTTTTGTGTGATCCCAACAGGGCCATATGCCTGCCAGTAACTTCATGTATACCTGAAGATAATTGTGTGATGTTTGTCAACAGTTTGAGCCAAGCCACACATAAAAAGAGGGGGAATGTGGATGTTGTTATTGTTTAGTTGTTTGGTCGTGTCCGACTCTTTGTGACCCCATGGACCAGAGCACACCAGGCACTCCTGTCTTCCACTGCCTCCCGCAGTTTGGCCAAACTCATGCTGGTAGCTTCGAGAACACTGTCCAGCCATCTTGTCCTCTGTCATCCCCTTCTCCTTGTGCCCTCCATCTTTCCCAACATCAGGGTCTTTTCCAGGGAGTCTTCTCTTCTCATGAGGTGGCCAAAGTATTGGAGCCTCAGCTTCAGGATCTGTCCTTCCAGTGAGCACTCAGGGCTGATTTCCTTAAGAATGGATAGGTTTGATCTTCTTGCAGTCCATGGGACTCTCAAGAGTCTCCTCCAGAACCATAATTCCAAAGCATCAATTCTTCGGCGATCAGCCTTCTTTATGGTCCAGCTCTCACTTCCATACATCACTACTGGGGAAACCATGGCTTTTACTACACGGACCTTTGTTGCCAAGGTGATGTCTCTACTTTTTAAGATGCTGTCTAGGTTTGTCATTGCTTTTCTCCCAAGAAGCAGGCGTATTTTAATTTTGTGGCTGCTGTCACCATCTGCAGTGATCATGGAGCCCAAGAAAGAAAAATCTCTCACTGCCTCCATTTCTTCCCTTTCTATTTGCCAGGAGGTGATGGGACCAGTGGCCATGATCTTCGTTTTTTTGATGTTGAGCTTCAGACCATATTTTGCGCTCTCCTCTTTCACCCTCAATAAAAGGTTCCTTAATTCCTCCTCACTTTCTGCCATCAAGGTTGTGTCATCAGCATATCTGAGGTTGTTGATATTTCTTCCGGCAATCTTAATTCCGGCTAGGGATTCATCCAGCCCAGCCTTTCGCATGATGAATTAAATAAGCAGGGAGACAATATACAGCCTTGTCGCACTCCTTTCCCAATTTTGAACCAATCAGTTGTTCCATATCCAGTTCTTAACTGTAGCTTCTTGTCCCACATAGAGATTTCTCAGGAGACAGATGAGGTGATCAGGCACTCCCATTTCTTTTAGAACTTGCCATAGTTTGCTGTGATGTAGCGGTAGCCAAATGCAAGGAAGTCAGTGAATCTAATGACTATCAACAAACAAGGTGTGGTTTCTTCTGGAAAAAAGTCGATAGAGCGTGGTACTAGAAGCTGGGGTCATTCTGAGAATGTTGGAAGATTCAGCACAGACAAAATAAATATTTTCACAAAGCAAATAATTTACCTATGGAATTCACTATCACAAGATAAAATGATGGATGATTGTAGTTGGGTGACTTTAAAAGGGAGATTTGACAAATTATTGGAGGGCAAGTGTTATCAGTGGCTACTGGTACCCAGTACCAGAGGCAGAATGAAACCGCATTGCCAAAGATCCCTAGTAGGCAGAGTGCTGTTGCATCTGTTTGTCTACTGTGAGAATAGGATGCTAGACTAGGTGGTCCTGCATCATACTCCAGCTGTACTCTTCTTACGATCTTAACAGACAGGCATCCAGATAGACAGCCCTATTCTTGGAAGAGCATAAAAGGTAAAGGTAAAGGGACCCCTGACCATTAGGTCCAGTCGCGGACGACTCTGGGGTTGTGACGCTCATCTTGCTTTACTAGCCGAGGGAGCAGGCATACAGCTTCTGGGTCATGTGGCCAGCATGACTAAGCCACTTCTGGCGAACCAGAGCAGCACACAGAAATGCCGTTTACCTTCCTGCCGGAGCGGTACTTACTTATCTACTTGCACTTTGACGTGCTTTCGAACTGCTAGGTTGGCAGGAGCTGGGACCGAACAATGGGAGCTCACCCCTTCAAACCGCTGACCTTCTGATCGGCAAGCCCTAGGCTCTGTGGTTTAACCCACATCGCCAACTACGTGGAAGAGCATAGTTTTCCCCAAAGCAAAAGTGTGCCTTAGACTGCATCAATCCCTTGAAGGTAAAAACACCAACAGTAGTGGACTTTGGGCTTTCAGATTTCAGTGGAACCCTATGCAATGCCAAAATTTGGTGTCCCGCCCCCTTGCCTTTCATACTAAGTCACTGTTGCAGAACACCCCTGCAGTGTCCTTTTGGCTCGGCACCCAGTGTCCTGAATATATCCTGCTATGAGTGTATCAATAATCCATATATAAGGTCTTACATTGAAATTGGTCTATTCTTATTCATTTCACCTCTGTCCTTTTCATTTTTCTTTTCTTTTTTTTTTACTTTCTGCACTGGTTGGATCTCGCCCCCCCCCCCAAAGCAATTAAGTACAATAGCCCATCTGCCAAATTAAACTTGAGCTATTGCTAAAGAAACACAGTAACAGCTATTTAAAAAAATAAAAAATACCTGTTTGCCACTGACTCCAAGTACCACTTAGCAAAACTTTGGCTGTATAAGAAAGGCTACAAGCATTCAATAATGCAGACTTCCTTTAGCATACAAAATACTGTGAATCCTTAGGCAGTGAACCAGTTGCATCGTAATTTAAATGAGGAACAGTAGTGGATTAAGTGAAGAACCGTCTTCCTAATGCTGTTGTATTTGTCTTCTGCGAACAAGGTTAGTGAAAAATGGCTCTGAATAAACAGGATAAGCTAAGTTCATTATTTTTCTTTTGAGAGTCTTTATTGTATTGTTCTAGCAATTAGAGTGTATGCCACAGTTTGCATTGTTCTCTCTGCCAGGGTGTCTTTGTCAAAACAAAATTCATGGTGTTTCTTTTTAAAATGGCTATAAAATACAAAATGTTTGGCAGTTGTCAGTTGCCTAAATATTACATACTTTCAGAAATTAAGAAACAAAGAAAATGGCATTTTTATTCATACTAGATTGTGTGCCAAGGAAAACACGGACATTTTACACAGCAACTACTTTTTGCAGGTTGAAAATATGGTGTGTGCAACCTTTTACACTGACACACTGTACAGGTGAAGGGCATCTCAACTCAATTAACAGTGGTTTGTGAGTCCTAAAGTTGCAGGAACCTCTGAATAGAGCAGAGTCATGATCTGCCAGCTACAGTTTGCCATCAGAAACTAGACATGTCTAAGGCCCCCAGTTATACTTTTTTAAAAAACATTTACAAGCCTCTTGCGGCACTCATCTCACTTTCAGGCCGAGGGAACTAGCATTTGTCCACAGGCAGCTTTCCGGGTCATGTGTCCACCATGACTAAATCACTTCTGGCACAATGGAACACCATGACGGAAACCAGAGTGCACGGAAATGCCATTTACCTTCCCGCTGCAGTGGTACCTATTTATCTACTTGTACTGGCATGCTTTTGAACTGCTAGGTTGGCAGAGGCTGGGACAGAGCAATGGGAGCTCACCACCGTTGTGTGGATTCGAACCACCAACCTTCTGATCGGCAAGTCCAAGTGGCTCAGTGGTTTAGACCACAGCACCAGAAGCAGTTTAGTCATGCTGGCCACATGACCCAAAAAGCTGTCTGTGGACAAACACCGGCTCCCTTGGCCTGAAAGCGAGATGAGTGCTGTAACCCCATAGTTGCCTTTGACTGGACTTATCCATCCAGGGGTCCTTTACCTTTACCTTTTAAAATGAGTGAATGATGGAAAGAAGATAAAGTGGTTCTTAACTATATTTCCAGTAAAAAAAAAAAGGGGTTTCTAAAGGTATCCCTACTCCACACATCAGGCAAGCTGAAATCATGATTATGATTCAATAACACCAATGTCTTCACTGTGGAAAGACATGTGGATCCAGAATTGGCTTCCACAGTCACTTATGGACTCATTGTTAAAACCGTGTTTATGAAAGACATTCTTACTCGGCTACAAGTGATCGCCAAAGAAGAAAGTAACTAGTCTGAGAGCATAGCTATGTTGAAATAATGAATGAATTAATGCCACTAGTCTTCTCCCAGGATAACCTCTACTCTTAGAACGGTGTATTTCCTAGCTGAATGACAGAATTGGGACAAACTGGTGGAAAACTGCAATTTGTTACCTCCAAATGTGCCATTGAAACCATACAATCAGCTGGGAGGCAGCCAGTTTTTCCAGCTGTGGATCAAAATGTAGGGTGGATAATAGATATAAAGAGACTGCTTTGCAGGGTCTCCACAACCTAGGTCTCTCTGAGCATGCTCTGAACATTTAATCATTAGTAAAATTAAGTAGAAAAAATAATAGTTTATTTCAATAGGATAGTAGGGAGAATGAAAATGTAAAGAACCCTTAAGAGCAGTTCTCTGCCTGTTCAGCTGTCATAGCCATATTGACTATGATGGCAATGCAAGCATGAATGAGCTATTGCAGATCATCTGATGTCAACTGAAATGTGTTTTCCTGTGGAGACAGTCCACATAAATGGCAAAGAGACACCATGCATTCAGTACAGGAATTATAAGCTATTCCATCCCAACCTGGAATCCAGGTCTGGGCTAGGAATGTTTGAGGAACTTGATTTCTGTGACTTTTGTGAACGGACTTGATCCACATGTCTTGGATGATGAGCATTTGATATCTGAAAAAGTCTGAGCAGGAACTACGCTGCTTCATCTCTTGAGATAGGTGGAGGCAATTAGGTTTTACAGAGGAGGGCACATACATAAAGATGAATAAGAAATTTTTCAAAGTTCTACTCCAAAATGAACTTAATCCACTTTTTGTTCCCCTGACAATTATGACAAATACTTTTGTATGTAATGGATAGGTTTCTGAATTAGTTCCGGGAACTTTTCCAAATGAAAAAGTTCATTTTATTTTCCAAATAAAATAGTTCATTCCAAGCATTGTCCTCTGCCAAATGAATTATAATATCCATTGTGGATATTTCAGTCTACTACAGAGTTTGGACTTGTTCTGCTTTCTACCAAACAGGATTTGAACCTGTTTGTCCCAACAATCCATGTAAGAAACCAAGGCACATATATCCCACATCAGTATTCTTCAACCTTTCCTTAGGTAGATCTCCCCCTTTAACCTCAACACAGCACGTGGAATTCCATTTTAAGTTGGTTCCTTCATATCTCTTCACCTTAAAACTCACTCTATCTAGATCTATCTGAATCCATCCTCTTTTAAGGGCTCCTCATTCTTTCTCTTGACCCACATAGGATACAGTAGAGAAAGGCTAAGCAAAAGATGATGGCTAGACACATATTTGACTGCCAAGAAGTTGACAACAAAGGCAACTGTTTCAGCAGAATCTCCAGGGAATTGAATAATAGCAAGACTCTCCGCCACCAAGAGGGAATATAAAATAAACTTGAGAAAGAAAGTAGAGCTCAAAATAGAAATAAAATAAGGCCCATCTCTTGTGAGAAGAGAACAAATGAATATCCTTCTCGTTTTCCCTCTAGAGACCAGGCTAGAATTAAGTCCCTTTCCTTTTAATACTTACCTACGGAGGAAACTTTTCTTCTCCTCCACTCTGTTCTTATAAACTAGAGTACTTTGTTGAGCAATGAGAGAGTTGCTATATTGAACACAGGGGTGGGGAACCTTTGCTGAGGCAGATGGGTGCTGGTTGAAGGCAGAGAGGCTGGTGGGGCTGTGCTCGATTTGCTGTAATGGACTATCCACTGGGTAATTCCTTCTGCCTCAGGTGTGGGGAACCTTTGGTCCTCCATCTGTTGCTGAACTACAATACCAATCAGCCCCAGTAAGCACAGTCAATTGCCAGCGATGATGGGGGCTATACTTCAGCGGTGCCTGTAGGGCCATAGGTTTCTCATACTCATTCAGTTTAATCAGCATGCTCCAGGTGTGAATTTCCAAGGATAGTTGTGTTTCGGTTCACCTGTTGCTTTGGAAATTGAGATCAGAGTGCTCCCCTGGTGGTTCAGAGAGAGAAGTGACTGGACCCTTCTGGAAAGATTTCCTGGTTGAGTCCCTCTGGTTGCTGAACCATATGCCTCCCTGGTATCTTCCAGCCATATACTTGCCAACCCCATTTTTTCTGAAAATCCTGAAAAATACAGCACACATATGTATTTATTTGTGCCCACTATTACTTCAGTTAATATTTAATATATATATTTTTAATGAGCAGCAATTAAAACACCAACATATATGCTGATAAACACATTTCTTTCTTTGAGAAAATTAGCCTTTGTAGTTGATCAAGCAACAGGATGCCAAATTAATTGTTTTTCATAAGGGCTATTAATCATGAGGGTGACAATTTCCCAGAATGCAGTTCTGTGGTAACTGAATATTGCCATTCGGTGAGCAGACAGTTTGAGTCACCACAGTTATTTGCTACAGACAGAAGTGTGTGGACCCTTTTTTTTTGGGGGGGGGGAGATAATCCATATGCTAATTGCTTAGCAGTAATGGCATTTCATTTGTAGACGGCTCAACCGTTAATTGTATCTGTGGATACAATTCAATGATTTAGGCTTTTTTTTTTAACTGCAAAGGTTAACTGGAACTTATTGCAAGAGGGGAAAAATATGCTCAACCAATGAATAAAATATACAAGAGGAATTGAATCAAACTCTATGAAAAGTTTAATAAAATAACCAGACCTCTTTCGACTGAAAGGCAGTTCTTAGCGTAGACCCAGATATATGGAAACTTACTGGGTCATAGAATTTTGAGAGCTGAAGAAGATTAAAGATGGATCCAATTTCTACCCTATTCAGAGTCTGGGAAAAGACTCTAAGTTTCAGTAAGTTTACAGGACACAGCCAAGTCAGTTGTTAAATTCTAGTGGCTTATGGGGCCATTTCAGAAAAAAGGATAACATGGATATAGCCTGGTCCTGGGCATCTCTCAATGATGCTACACCCTCCTTTCATCACAAGAGGAAGGGATATCATTGTTTCCTAATCATGCCATAGAACACAAGTCCTAAAATGGGGCATAGGCATCTGCAGAGCAACTTGTGGAAATGGCATCAGCAGCAACAGCCACACGAGTGAAAGGAAAGTGGTTGGTCTGACCTACCTGTTGCTTCCTGCCAAGCCTCAGAATTCCAGAAATCAACAGGAATAACCAACTAAATGGAGTGCTTCTGTCTGTTTTGCCATAGCCTTATTGGCAAACATGTGGGAATGTTCAGGGATGCAGGAGAGGATATATTGTTTGATTTTCTCCTTTCCAACTTGTGTTAACAAGTTCCACAATTTAGCAGAGCAACATTCCCCCTTTTAAACTTACACAGCGGATGCATTTGCTCAGGCTCACTAAAGCCTCTAAAACACGTTTTAAAGGTAATTCCCCAATTAGTCCCTCATATAAATATAAGACACGACACAGTCTTCTATAAAAGTATAGAAAGAGTTTACTCACACATTCTGTTCACAGTTGGATCCCAGAAGGCAGACTTAGCCTAGAAAAGTAATAGACACCTGGAAACTATCCCATAAGGAGACAGCTCCTTTGTCCTCTCTTGGCTGGAAGCCAAGAGAGCATCTTAGGCTAAGCAGATGTTGCTTATTCGACGAATGTGGTCAGAGAGAGAGAGAGATGGCTGACCAGTCCTGCTCTTTTGTTACCTGGGCAGGTTAGGTCACGCCCACCTCTAGTCACATGCAGAGGAAGTCTGTCCCAGCTTAGGAGAAACGAGAAGTTCCAACTGGCTGGTCTAGACATCCCCTTTTATGTCCACTCTAGGGATGTTGTACTTGACTGCTCTTGTGTTTCACATCCCACAAAATACCCACCTACCCGCCCAGGTTGAGTTACTGTTTTGTCACAGTTGGGAAAAGTTCGTGATTATTGCCTGTCTAAACTACAATCAGACATGCTTTAGTTAAACCGAATATATATAGAATTTCATAATGTACTCATTCTTGGCAGAAAATAAGTGCATTGTCTTACAGCTGACAGTCGAACGCTTTTAAAGCCTGCTAAATATAGTCCTCAGCTGAATTTCTCTGGCATTCTGTGACCACACATATCCATTCAGTTTAGCCGCATAATAGAATAATAAGTTATTTTAATTAAATGGAGGGAGAGAAACAAGATGCAAGTGGTGATACATTTTATTGTTGTGCTGATAAGATTGGCCTTCCCTGTTTCTTCAGAAACATACCTTGGTCTTTCACCTCATTTGTGTGGTGCAATTGAGTCAATAACCATTGTTTACATCTAGCTCTGGGTTATGCAGAGGCAAGACAAGGCGAGCACCCAATAGTCCCTAATTGGACAATTTACAGCTTTTCAAGCATCAAGGCATTTTGGTTGCTTTACAAAGAATGGAATAATTCCAGATGACAACAGCAGCAAAGGCTGTCGAGTCTTAGCTCACTGGCAGAGCCCATGCTTTGTACGCAAAAGGTTCCATGTTCAATTCCCGGTCAGGTAAGGCTACGGAAAAACTCCTGTATGGTTCCCTGGAGAGCTGCTGATAGCCAGTTAGATAATATGGAGCTACCGTAAATGGCTGAAAGTCTGACCAGAATCAGATAGCTTCCTATGGCCCTATACCAGTGATTCAGCCACTGATTTCAGAACTGTGTGGACTACAGCAGTCAGCCAGCAGATGTGTTGGTCCCAACATGTTGGGAACACTAAATGTTCTTCTTTGGTGGTGGTGAGGCCCCATGCAGCATTGATTCCTCCCTCCCCTGGTTTCTGCTACTACATGGGTAGTGGCATCATTCCAAGTGCACCAAGACCAGTCTTCATGTCTTCAAGTTCAGCCTTCATGGCAGCTGGATATCCAAGCACCCATTCTCCAGAAAGCTCTGCTTCATGTAACATCTGGGGTCAGTATTAAGAGGCTCTTCTTATGTTGCACAGTAGATTTCTGATTTCAGGTTCTTACTGTAGGAACAGAGTCACAATATGCAGGTAGGGGTGGGTAGGGGGTTATTGGGTTGCTAGGAGGAGTAAATTCAAGGCAGAATTGAAGGGTGCCTCTGAATTAGAACTGTGGAAGAAAACACATTGAGGGAGCTGAGGTAAAAGGAAACCTTCCCCAAAAATTAGGAAGGAGGGAAAATTTCTCAGAAATTTTTAAAAGAAAGTTGCTACTCTACTTAACCTCATCAGATGGTTGAGCTTTCCCAGCCCCTTCCCCGGGCTTTTAACAACTTTTGCTATTTCTATATATCTACCCCTCTCATAACAGCACAAAGTTCTCTCTGTAGCTTCCCACAGGTGGCAATTTAAGAGGAATGCCTTGTGTCACCACCAAGGCATTCTGGGAAGTGTGGCTAGCAGAAAGAGGCACAATGTTCTTTCCTCAGCTTCCCACCAGCCAAAACCTTGTGATGAAAATAGCAACCACTTACAGAGGAGAAATTTCTCTTCTCTCACTACCAAGAAAGCAACAGAAAACCATCTCCCAAATTTTCAAGAACAGAGTTATTTTCTTTCCTGGAAACCGGGGAGATCAGTCTTATTCTCCACAAGAATTCTGCACAAATTATGAGGGAAACCAAATTAATTGCAATAAGAAGTGTGTTATTTTTTCCTGGGTGATTTCCAAACACGGATTACAAATTTATCTGAAAGCCAAAGTGGAAACAACTGTGCAAGTTCCTAATCAGATGAAACCATTCTATGAATTCCACAGGATTTTAGAAAGGAATTTCAATACGATTAGCAAAATTTCCCAGGAGAGTTGATGCTCCTGTGCTCAATGTAATTCAAGCTAAACAGAGGGGAAACTCTTTTAGATTCTGCATGCCCTCCAACGTTTCTGAGAAATCAGGGACACCCTTGTATGTATTTGTAATACCCCTTTTTTCTCATGGATTACTGCTTGCACATGTGTGGGCACACATACAACATTACACATTGCTGAAGGCTCTTTTAATCTTGTTGTATTAATTCTTCCCACAAAAGCCTGTCTTGCAGTGGCCTCTGAAAGAGGTATGTTTGCATATTGTTGCAGTGGAGCTGCAATAGAATAGCTGTAACTCATAGTAGCTCATTTAGCAATATTGTAGCTCATTTAGCAATATTGTGTCATAACATTGGTCCATGCAAGGCTGGATTATCAGTGGTGCAATATGAGCAATTGGCTCACCAGGGCCCTGCTTGCAAAGGATTCCAGACGCTCAGCTTTCATGAAAGAAATAGTACGCCAATCAGCCTTCTAGAAAGAAGGGACCAAAGAGGGACAAAAACAGACTAGACTAGACTAGACTAGGGTACGAATAGCTAAATGGGTGCATTGCATATGCTTCTGGACTCCATCTCACATCAGCCCCAGCCAGCTATCCAATAGAAAGGTATGACAGGAGTTGAAGTTCAACAATGTCTTGAGGGTGTCATATTGCTTATACCAGGGTTAGGGACAAGTTCCAGAAAAGAGAGAGGATTCATAGTAAATTTGGAGAGTTTGGAAGTATGTATTTGTTTGTACAGTCCATGCAATATATACCAGATTTATTTTTAGAAACTTGAATACCACACTTCAGTAATTATTTTTATGTTCATAAAATATTGTTTGAGCGAAAGCGAGAGAGAGATTTGGTTTTTACCACATCTACATTCAGCTCTCCTCTAAACCACACTAAAAGACAGCTTTAATTTATTAAAAGACATACATTTTCAGGTGCATTATTCTAAAAGCACATTTGATCTTAAGCTCCTGATTTATCATGGAAAGCAATCTATGGCCTATAAGCTGTTATGCTATGAATAAGCCTATCAACTCGGAGTCTGTCTTTAGATTTTTTAAATGAAAGAAAATCATTCAGGCCTGAATCTACAAAGGCCACTAAATCATTTGAAGAGAGGTTGTTTCGGTGGGAATAAGGCAAGGGAGAAAAATAATTCAGGTCACATCTGCTTCTAAAGCTAACGGTAATTTAGGTGAATTGTCTCGGAGAACACCCAAGTCAACTAGTTTCAATGACGAGGTTCCAAAGAGGTTTCTCAGAACCATTTCTCCACATCCAGCAGAGCAAAGCGGTAGAGGGCTGAGCTGTACCACTTGAGGCTGCAAGGTGGGTGTCATAGTCTTGGATTGCTATATAAAATATCTCCTCCTCTCTTATGTTTCCTTTATTGCATGATAAAGGAACACACCTTGATTGTGTGCAGGAGTGCAGGAGGGGATGATCATTGAAAAATATAATTTCTCTCAAGTAGCTTTCCTCCTCCACACTCTCTAGAGCAGTGTGGTGTTTGCCCTCCTAGGTGGGTCATAAGGAAAGGGTTAAATGAGTGTGGAGTGATTGGCCAGTGGGAACCCAAGGGGAGGAGTTAGAGTTAGAGTTGGAGTTGTTGGGAAGTCAGTTGGCAGTTGGAGAAGGAAGAGGGAGGATAAGTCTGTGGGATGGTCTAGTTTTGATATGAGAGAGTGAGAGAAACTGTTAGGAGGAGTCAGATAGACAGCTGGGGTAATCAGTTAAAAGTTATTAGTTAGGTATAGGCCAGTAAAGGAACTAAGATTAAGAAACTGACAAGAAAAATTATCTGAAACCATAAACTTGTTAATGCTTATAAAATAAACTTTATTATTTTATTTAATGTTAACAACTGTCTGGACTCTTTGTGTACCCGAGAGAAACGGGTTGGTGGCAGCAGGGAAGCAATCACAGTGGTGGCACAGGGTCAACAGACCGTCAAATGTCCGGGGACCCTGTGTGATCGCCACAAGCAGGCATGTCTAAAATCCTTTTTGGGGGCCCAATTTGGCCCGCTGGTTGGTTCAATCCAGCCCCCACAAGCAGTTCCTCCCCATGGTTCTAAAAAAAGGTCAACAACTTTGTGGTAAAATCCTAAAAAAAGGCCAACAACTTTGGTCAGCCCTCATGCATGTTCACTTCATCAAATCTGGCCCTCTTTGAAAAAAAATTTGGACACTCCTACTCTAGAGTAACAGAAGTTTTCACAGAAGCTGCTCTGCATGCACATCCAGTGTGTGGAGGACATAACAGGAGTGTTCTCACTAATCTGTCCCCAATGACATGTGTTGAAAGAAAAGACAATGCAAGTATAGCTACACGTCTGTGGGCTCTCCACTCTGTTGGAAACCCTGCACAAATCAGGATTCCCAATTCTGGGGAGCACAGCAGCACATATGTATAGACTCCCCTCTCGAACATTGTGATAAATTGTTTTGGATGAAATCAGCTGATTGCATCCATAATTCTTCATCTTGACATGCTTTTCACTTCTTATTTTATTCATTCGTGAATCTGGATCTGTGAAGTAAGGTGCTGTCGTTGGGTAGTGATATAACAAATATTGCAATTGAATAAGTAACTTGATAGATGGATGCTATGTAATGCGGGTTTATATGGAGACAATATAATCTGCATATTGTCTGTATTTATAGCTTCTAGTAACAGTGAAGAATAAATATCACCCCTTTTCATTTTCTTAAATTGGAATCTAACTGGTATATTAACAAAGTTCAAAACAAATTATACACACACACACTCACACACATATAATAAAACATAACACCTAATGTAGAGTGAAAAATACTGTACAGTATTGGGAAACCTATCCAGCAGAAGCCTTAATATATCTAAAGACCTAGCAAAGTGACTTGGGGTTTGCACTGGCTATTGCTTCCCTTCTAACTCTACAATTCTATGCATCCTGTGCTGCCCAGCTGGAGCAGCCATCTTTTATATTTTTGCTAACAGTGTCCCTGTAAACATTGTTGCATCCTGCTGTAGTGTCATTCCTATTGGGTCTTTCTTTACCAATGAAAAATGAAGCTGGCTGCTGTTTATGGTAGTTCTGAAGTGGCAGTTGAACTGTTTTATATATAATATATATAAGAAAGACCATGAAACTCTCAGCCACCTCACCTAAAATAGTAATATTTAAGTTCTGTTTTGAGCCTACCCACACAACCTCTCCTAAAGGGACAAAAATCTCTGGGCTGAATGCTTAGGCCCAACACTAATATATAGTCACTATGGAAAAAACAAAAGCTCTGAAATATATTATCCTGAATCAAAGGGAAATGGGGCAAAAAAATAATATATTGTGGCATAGTTGAGTGATATCAGTGGATGAACAGTAGATTAAACAGGGCTAGGACAACATACAAAACCAGTGATCATTTACACAAAGCCTGCAAACTGGAAAGATGTCTCAGTTGTGGGAGCAGAAATATCTTTGAGCTGTGCAGCACAGCAGCTTTTCATCAGCTCCAATACATAGGTATAAAATATGAAATCAAGACATCATTCAATTTTTATGCGATGTGATCAATCAAATTTTTAAAAAGATGTTACACTCTGACTTGAGAGTCCTGTAGATACTCTGAATGCAGCTGAACTCTTTCAGTTTTAGGTTTCTATTTCAGATGCAGGTGGAATATTTTTGTTTCCGAATCTTACTAAAAAAAAATACCTGGAGTTGTGGGGATGCAACATATTATTTTGCTTTGTAGCAATTATAATGATGATGATAATGATAGTGCTAATTATAGATGTAATATTATTAAGGACCACAAATACAGGCAGCTCTCCCTGTCAGAACATAAAATATTAACATTAAAAAATTATGCCCAATTCTCACTGCACAAATGGCTGGCCAGCACCAGCCATTTTGGGGCAGAAACCATGCAAGGAGGAAGATCAGACAAATCATAGAACAGGAGAGTTCCGACTAATCAGCTTTGTATTTTGACTGGAAGAAACCATGGAGGGAAAGATTGGACAAATCACAGATTAGAAATGTTCCCACAGGAAATAGTAGCTGTTGTCAGCTTGTTACGCAAACACTCACCTAATAAATGATTTCCTGGGAATGCATTCAATTTTAGGAGGAAGAAAGGAACATTACTGTTCTTTCTGAGTGGGAAATAAAGGTAAAGGTAAAGGTACCCCTGACCGTCAGGTCCAGTCGCGAACGACTCTGGGGTTGCTCTATAGGCCGAGGGAGCTGGCGTTTGTCTGCAGACAGCTTCTGGGTCATGTGGTCATGTGGGAAATAGGCAAAAGCAAAACACAAGAACCATGGTCAATAGGATGCTGGTAAGCTGCCTGAATGGGGAATTGTGAAGAACAACTGCCAAGTGATACGTAAAACAGGAAGCCAAGAAGTCTATTGTACATCAGGATCTGAATCAACGTGCAAGAATGGCCACCCAGAAACCCGAATTGCACAATTATTATTTTTTAAGTTGTTCAATGTATATCCCGCCCTTTCTTGGAATAAAACTTCTTAAAATGACCTTCTGGTATTTCATCGTCCATATGTAAAATATAATATATGATGAATTAAATTTTTTTATGAGAAAACACCAGAAGCAGGTGAAGTGAAACCACTACTCTAGCTTCCTGTTCAGGGGGCTGTTTTTGCTTCCTGGAAGGCAGAGGGTCAAGGCAACAGGAATGTTGGCATTATGTGAACACAGCACCAGGAGTGTCCAATTGGCTCCGCCAGTGTGTTTGCACCATACTGACCTCCTGCCACCTTACCCCACCTCACCCCTCCCTCTGTTCCTCCCAGTAAGCAACAGCTTGACTCCACCTCACCCAACCAACTGACTCTATAAACATGTTTTACTCGGTCAACATTATAAACTAGTAAACATTGTTTCCTCAGGAAATTTCCAATGGGACTCACTTCAAAGTAAATGGTGTACCTTCGATTTGCAGCATTTGGCCTTGGACTGAGTAGTAGAACAGTCTTTAAAACGAACATTTGAAATACGATTTTATTCATTTTGATTGTCTGAGGTTTTACGTGGTTTACACACATCTAAACTCTGTAGGAAAATTCATTTCATTTGCATGAGGAAAACGGTTTCATACTTAGCATACAAAATTGCCGAAACTTAGCTCCAGGTCTTTACAAGCAAAATTATTTATAGCTAAAAATTCTGGCAATACTACTGTAGGAAATATGTCACTCTGCTACTTTATACTTAATCAAATTACACATTTTGGTTCTTAATTAGTTATGTAAGAAAAGTTTCAGAAATATTAAAGTATACAGATGCTTCCAGGTTACCTTCACTTGAGGTGCGCTATTGAGCTTCAATAAAAAAGCGAATGGGCAACCACTCAATATTCAAGAACATGGCAGAACTATGGAAACAAGACAAAAAAAAGTTACTGTACAAACAAATATGAATGAGGCCACTATTAGAACAGAAATAGCTCAACTTTGTTTAAAAATGTATTCAATAGTGTCTTCAGTGTAGTGGGCCCAATTGCATTAAACAATTGGACATCACTGCTATGTTTCAGGGTTTTATTTCCGGACGTCTTTGACCAGAAATGCTGTACTAACATTTGTATATTCTCACCCAATGTTTTCAGTTTTGTATGCTGGATGATTCACCCCCACCCCCATAAGGATCTTTGAGAAATATCATGAGAAGTGGAGTTTAAAGGTAAAGGGACCCCTGACCATTAGGTCCAGTCGTGGCCGACTCTGGGGTTGCAGCGCTCATCTTGCTTTACTGGCCGAGGGAGCTGGCGTACAGCTTCTGGGTCATGTGGCTAGCATGACTAAGCCACTTCTGGCGAACCAGAGCAGTGCACGGAAACACCATTTACCTTCCCGCCAGAGCAGTATCTATTTATCTACTTGCACTTTGACGTGCTTTTGAACTGCTAGGTTGGCAGGAGCAGGGACCGAGCAATGGGAGCTCACCCCGTCGCGGGGATTCGAACCACCAACCTTCTGTTCGGCAAGTCCTAGGCTCTGTGGTTTAACCCACAGTGCCACCCGCATCCCAAGTGGAGTTTAGAGCCCTTTAAAAAGAAATAAAATTGACCATTCAATTTCTTTCCACCAATTATTATGTTTTTTAAACAACAACCCAACAACACTTCAGTTGATTAATCAACCAGAGGTATGATTCATTAAACCAAAATTTAAAATTCTTGCAGATCTAATATTTGAAGTTCATGAATTCACGTTAGGCAAGATATAGAATTCTAAAGAGTATGTATACAATGGAAAGGCAGGTCATCCTTTTTAATATGTAGTGAATAGAAATGTTTGTTGATGTAGATCTGTTTCTAGATTGAATTATTTTAAATAATCAGAATTACAGTTCAGACAATGTGTGAAAACTGCCATATGATAAACTGGTGCCTTTGAAATCATTTCAGATACTCAATTATCTTCACAAATATGGCAAACACTCTGTCACAATGAATTATGGTTTTCACTTGGATATGTTATTTGGCTTGAATCATTACCAACATCTCTTGCACGAGCAAGTACTTCTTAAAGGAATTTTTTTTTTTTTTTTACATTCCATGTTGATTTCCTTCCTTCCAGGTAAGTTAACAAAGAAAAAACTAAAACATACCGGCCCAAGTGCACTTGTAGTTGTATTTCACAAATATGCGGAAGAAAAAAATAACCCTCACACCTGAATCAGGAGTTCATTGGATTGGTTTAGAAACTTCCTACCTTAAGAGAATTCTTTTGTCGTTACAGTGGTCCCTCAGGTTACAGATGCTTCAAGTTACAGACTCTGCTAACCCAGAAATAGTACCTCAGGTTAAGAACTTTGCTTCAGGCTGAGAACAGAAATTGCATCGCCACTGCAGCAGCGGGAGGCCCCATTAGCTAAATTGGTGCTTCAGGTTAAGAACAGTTTCAGGTTAAGAACGGACCTCCAGAACAAATTAAGTTCTTAACGCGAGGTACCACTGTACTTTTATGGGAGATTTTACAGTAAAACCTAACAATGCATAGCTATGCTAGTTAGTAAATGAAGGGGTTAAGGTCCAGAGAGCTGTAAATTCTAGAGAAGATCACACCCTTTCACCTTCAGAGAGGGAAGAAGTAAGGGTTTAATGTTCCTTTCTGCCTCCTTCCCTCCTCTCTTCTCTGTGAACCATTTAACTGAACCGACATCTGGGGCTGGGACTCCAGACTCAAACCACATGCTTGAGACTAACTTTTGTATTATGTAACCATTCATACTTTACCTGTGTTGTTTCTGCTGTAGCCTTGAATGATGCATGAGTAAAACCTCTGATTACTGTAAGTAAAGCATTTTAACTTAGTTAAGGTTGTGGTCTGTTCACTCCAAGAGATGTAGAAGTGGAAGAGCAAAATTATAAATGCTTAATACTGGGGCATTGGTGGAGCAATTAGGTGATTTTAGACTCTGGACTTAAATGTTTCATTATTGGGACACATCTCTTTAAATGGCACGGTGCATTTCTTAATGTGCTTCAACATGGAGTAAGGAAGCCATGCAATGTTTGGCAGACCTTCCGCTCTGAACATCTGCCCCAAAGTTCTGTTCTGATGGCACAACTGCCTCTGCTCACTGTAGATAATTCTGGAAAGTGTTGTGAGGTATACAAGAGATCAACCAGCCCTCCACCATAGGCTGGTGTGAACTGAAAGAATAATGTTCTCCTGTGGTTGGATACTTAAGCAAGATTAGTAGTGGGGTCAATTTGCCTTTCAGGGAAGCATCTCTATGATTATTGATCTGCCTGCTAAGAATGACACAACAATAACAGCAACAGCAGCAGCAGAAGCTTCTAAGGAATACTTTCATACCCTGGCTAGCAATTGGAAAACCTCTGATCTAGTGTGTTCTGTAGTCTTCTGAAATGTTCTGTTTTAATTTTAAGATAGCTATAGAACAATTTTTTTTAAGGAAATACATTGGTGCCAGCTTGCGCAACATGTGACTGACCAAGCAAAATGCAGTCCATGTTAATTGGCCACCAGAGACTCAGTAAACTTTTTGTTCCTGCTGTTTTCCTGGAATTGCTAAAAGTAGGGAGTTGTCACACACCTGGCTGGGGAAAAGTGTCCAGCTTATTAGGACATAGCTTGTACAGGCCACATTAGTGATTTCTGCTAAATCTGTGAAAAGCAGAGAAAGCTGGACTTCCAATGTTCAGTGGATGGAGAGTTTTTGCCTATGCATGAAATGCAGTGATGAAAAGTCAACCAATCTGTGTATTGACTCACTCTGTATCCTGGGACAAGGACAGATACCCTGCCTCTAAGAAACGGGCCACAGTCGCAGTAAGAGTTGCTTTGCATATTCTGAAAGGTAGCAAAAACAGACCCTATAAGTGACTCACATTTTCGCTTTTCACACTTCTGGATAAAGAGATTAAAAAAAAACACAACTTGTGGAAAAATGGTGGGACATAACTGTAATTCATTTATTCTGTATTCAGTGTCTAAGCCATTCAGCAATTGTTCTATATTTAGGTCGTCTCAGAGAAACTGCTTTGAGTACTGAGAAGTAGTGATAAATTTCAAGGCGAATCACACAGAGAAGGCCAAGACTCAAGCAGCAACCAAGGGCAGTTAGTAGATTCACTGGGGGACAGTCTAAGTACAAACACCGCCACTCACTGTTCCTCACTGTCACAACTGCTCCCCCCAACACATTTGGGGTTAGGGTTTTTCAGGCCAGTGTGTGGCACCACAGCCTTTCCCCAAAACACACCCTTCAGTAGCCCTAGTGCAAACCCTCCATCAGTGTTCTGCCTGGCTGCAATGTGACCTCTGGCTTGTCTGTATGGAAGATGGAGATGAGGGTATTTAGAAACTAGGAAAAATCACATTTGTTGTTTTGCTGATATTGCCTCTTCCCCTGCCCATCACTGCCATGTCCCCTGAAAGGTTTCCTAGATGGGAACATGGCCCTTGATCTCTAAATGGTTCACCATTCCTGACCAAAAGTTTTAGAAACTACCACTGTACACCAGTGGTAGGCTGTCTCGTATCTTCCTTAGGATACTTTTCCTCTTTGTATCTCAGTCACTACACATTTGCTCTGTCATCCCACAGTTTGGGGGCCACAGTTATATCTTTTCTATTAGCCAATCTGCTTAGGAATATCAGTGTAAATCATTTGAAGCATGGGGGGAAAGAGGCGAAACAATTCTTAATAGGATTTATAAATTAAATGAACAAACCAATCCCTATGTCAGGACTGAGAGACTGTCACAAGTCTCTTGGAAAATGGAGCATCTCAGAGAATCATCTGGAAGTCATACTGGATATTTCTTTAGCCATGACACATTTAAAGTGCCAAGGTCAGCAAATTTGAGGAGATGGGGGCACGTGGATATTCACCCAAACCTTAAAAGTTCAGATTTGGAAACAAATGAATAAGTGAACAAAAAAACAAAACCCCCTTCAATTTAATAATTCCATGTTGGCAATACCCCTTAGGGTGCTTACTCAAAATCACTTGACAAAAATTAATTATCTCATAGCTTCCCCATAAATTCCCTGTCAAACTCACAACTCCATATTTCATTGTGTGTTTATGGTTGAAGTGGTCATTATCTTGTGTGAATGAGATTGCTATGCTATAGTTATTATTACATAAAAAGTAATAATAATAAGTCTTAATTCACAGTTTTCTTTCTTTCTTTCTTTCTTTCTTTCTTTCTTTCTTTCTTTCTTTCTTTCAAGATTGAGTCCAAAGGGTGCATGTTTGAACCTTTCAAGAATCTTGTCCAACTTCCTCCTATTAAAGGGTACTCCTCATATCAGATAATCATCTCAATAATGACTTTTTGAAGTATGCCACTCTCCTTCCACACAGGAAACTAAAACTGTGAAAGTGTTGTTTGCCTTTGTCCCTTTGCCTGTCTTAGATCCCAGGAACAAATGAACCTACGTTCTTCAAATCTAAGATGTTAAGAGCCACTGTATCAGATAATTGGAAATGTAAAATTGCCAGCCGCCGCTTTGTAGATCAGGAAAATATATTGGTCCATAGTTCATCAACCAGGTTAATTCCAGTGTACAACACAGTCTGAAGTGTATATATCACACAGACACAGGATAGCATCCATCCACTAAATGAGAAGAAACTATCCCACTAAGTCTAAAGTTATTTCTCAACCAACAGAGAATGGTATCCTGGAGGAGGATCCTAACAGTTCCCCTAACAACCTGAGTGGAAGGTCATACAGCTTTCTCTGTAGAGAGGGAAGTGAAATAAGTTTGCAAGTATTCCAGTTGTGACATTACTTGCATCAGTTTTGTCTGACCCTCCTTTCAAGGGAAATTAGTAGGAAAGGAAGCCTCAAGAAACGTGTGCTACCTCAGCCTGGTGAGAACTGGGGTTCAATAAGTTGAAGTTCTTGTTATTAAATATACCAAGAAAAAAGCACACCAAGAACACAGGCCAATGTAAGTTTCAATAGTGGGAGTGGTCCCTACTGTTGAAACTTACATTGGCTTGAGTTCTTGGTGTGCTTTTTTCTAGGTGAGAACTGGGAACATCCACCACTGTTTGAGAGAGACAATGGCTAAGAGCTACCTTTGAGAGAGGACTATGTGTTTTCTTTTCTCTTTCTTACTCTGCTTTTGTTCCATTTTGGATTAGTTTCTTTTATCTTATTCTATTATGAAAAAGATTTAATAAAATCTTATAAAAATATGTCTGTCAGGGGAAAGCATGCATTAAAAAAGCATATATTAGTGATAGTAACATTCAACAATGTATTATGTAATGGGGAACTGCCTGGGAAAGCACACACTCAAAAGCTGATCTATTTTTATGAGGACTTTTTTAAAACTCATGTGGCAGACTGAATTTAGGACTGGAAAAAATAGAAACGGAGAAACCAAAACTGAAACCAAAACCAAAACCATTCCTTCAACAAGGTCAGTCCACACATAACTCAAGGCAAAAAGGAGAAATGAGCTGAGAAGAAGGCACATTTGGCAAACCCTCACCATGATCAACTCCCCCCTGGAAACCTATGTCCCCACTGTAGAAGGACGTGTGGATCCAGAATCGGCCTCCACAGTCACTTACGGACTCACTGTTAAGACCATATTCATGGAAGACAATCTTATTCGGCTACAAGTGATTGCCAAAGAAGAAGAAGAAGATTTCTGAGTAATTAAACAAGGGTGTTGGCATTTATGAGTGCCCCCTTTTTATTGCACATAACATCCCTTGTGTAAGCATACAGCTGTTCTTTCTTTTTACTTTAAAGCAGCCTTCCTGAACCTGGTGCCATCCAAATGTTTTGGATTAAACTCCCATTTACTCTGACCATTAACCATGATGGCTGGGCTCATGCAGTTTAAAGTGCAACAAAACTTGGAAGACTAAGTTGAAGAAGGTGGTTTTTAGTTGTTCTTTTCAAGCAGTGCACTTGCAATTCATTAATGGCTAACATTGCCTAGATTTGTGCATAATAATAATAATAAATCCAAAAGGAACAGAAAAATAACACATTTCTTCGTGCCAAATAAAAATTGTGAAATGTTGAACCAACCATTGAGTTTCACAGAACTCTTCCTAGGATTCTGTTTTAAAGGGTGGTGGAGTTGAGGTGAAGCAAAAAAATATGTTGCTAATCGGGTATGGTAGAAACCTCACTTGCAATGTGCTACTAGTTAAAAATGAAGGTTCAGGGAGCTCTTTGCAGACTAAGGTTGTGCCCAGAGCTTAAGAACAGATTTAGCACCATAGAATTGTGAGGCAAAGAAGGAATGGCTGTGCTCTCTTTGAAAATAAAAATATTGCATTTAATGTTGAGCCTGAGGAAAACATCTCTGAACATTTATGTGTCCATATCTGGAATAAAGAAATGAAATACTTGTATTGGGCTAACCATGTTCACAACTGTATTAAAATTCTAAATATATCATAGGCAATCTGCAGGGATACTAACAGGAATACTAACATCTGTGTTCTTAAGCCACCTTGCAACCTCCTACCCTTTCCCAGTACCTATCCTTCAGCTCCTAGCACATTCTCTACGCGGCAGTCCTCAAGGTCTGTCACTCTCCCAATAAAACATCTGTCAATACTACATTCACAACTAGGGATGTGAAAATTCTGACAGAAATGAGAACCAGAGAGGAAGATGTTGATGTCCACTTATTCATCCCATGTCTAGAATGGAAATCAATTGGGGAATACAATCTGTATTCACTGATAGCGTTGCTTTTAATTCACAAACAATTTGCATGGTGTTCCTTTTGTATTTGTGCTGGTCCTGGGGGCTAGCCAAGAGGTGAGGTCCGAGTCCAGTCCGAGGTCGATGGTGCGGTATGGAGGCTGTCCGTGAAAGCTGTAGCTGGGTCCAAGGCAGGGAGTCGGGTGGGGTCAGGAACTCTGGCAGAAGAGCAGGAACAGGCTAGCAACAACGTTGCTCCCACAACCTGGGACTGGGACTGACTGGCTTTTATCTGCCCTGAGGCATAGGGAGGCCTCGGTCCACAGGTGACTCGCCTCTCCTGGCCTGGAGGCGAGCACTCCTCCTGCAGGAACTTAGTTCCCTCCACCTCTCTGCCCTGAGCCTCTGTAGCTCAGGAGAGGCTGGGGGGGGGTTACCGGATCCAGAGGCAACCTCCTCTTCCCCTGATGGGGCTGAGAGTGGAGCACCTGCAGGCAGTGAGTCCTCCATCACCTCAGGGGCCAGAGCAGACTCAGCTGGTGCCTGCACCTGAGGATCCAGCACAGGTGAGGACCCTTCAGGCTCAGGCCCCAGCCCCGGCTCAGCTGGTTCTGGAGGTGGGGACTCCTGTGCAGGATGGGATTCCTCAGGTTCAACCTCTGAGACCAAATCCCAGGCCATCACAGTATTGAAATATATGAAGTGGGATAATGTAAGACAACGTAATAAATCACATAACTTACATAATTATGCCACAGAGGACAGAGAGATGAAGAATGTAGTTTTTGGACTGCAGCAGAACAAAAGCAGGACTCTTTATGAGAGGCCTAAGATTGGGGTTCTTTTCTGGTTGTTCACCGAAAATGTATGCAATTAATGGCCCCAACACAATACTAGTGGAAGGGGTTCTGGCAATAATAGTTGTAATCCTCCATTAGCTTCCCCAATTTTTCTAATTCCAAAAACCCCTTGTACAATGTCCTGGTGTTATCTCATGACTTTATGGAGCTCAGTTTCGAGCAGCATAGGATCACACAATGTAATGTCTTTTTCTTGAATCCCAACTCCATAATCCCTATTTAGCCAAAGTTTTCCTTAACAAGCTTGATAAATAGAGCTCTTCAAAAGAAATCTGTCTGAGCACTGTGGTATTGTTTTGAACACTAGTAATGCTCAGCAGATGCCTTTCATGAATAAATATTGAAGCCATTTCTAGGGAATTTCATGTTGCCAATATTCTTCAGGCTGAATTAATCTGCATTATTTTTTTAAAAAAAACCTGTTCTGAAGATGCAGTTACCTTTCCCTCATATGGGATGTTGCATTTAAATCATTATAATAATACAAAATAGTGAACACACCAATAACTCATCATTTTTCAATGAATGCAAAACTCCTTGTTATTGCATTTTTCTTCTTCACATATGTGACTGAAGATACTAACATTTTAGCAGCAGAACCTCTATCCAAAGATCAAATAATTATACTGGTTTTCTACTGTCCATAATATTCCATGCACTTGATAAATTCTATGGAAGTTTGTGTGATAATAAGCTTGTTTGTGTTGAAAGTGCCGCAAGGCTCTTTGCTCATATTATAGAGATTTCTGGGGCATATTTCAGGGATAATACACAGCTCATGTTGGGTATCACTGTTCCCCAGCATGAACTAAGAGGAAACCCTGGTATATTCCTAAAGTTCTTAAATATTTGCATTTTCTAGGCTAGGCAAAGATTAGTAGTAGCAGACATATATGACTTTCAGGATAGTACATCCACAGTCGCTGATCTCACTGAGGAATTTCCAATAAGCTTCCAGGAAAGTAAAGGTTGTCCCAGAACAGATTTCAAGAACCACTGCATTACAGAGAATTTGACCATGCTTAACTAATACTATTTACAGATTTACTGGATTTTCATAAAACTGAGTAATTAAAGTATGCATGGGGAGGGGTGTCATTATTATTATTATTTAAAATCTCTCTCTCTCTCTCTCTCTCTCTCTATATATATATATATATTCAAAGTTGAATCACAACAGAAACTTAACACTGCTTATTTAAAATAATGTCAAAGTTCAAACCTGACAGATGTTGAAATATTTTCACTTAAAAGGAGCCTGTAATTTATATTCCTCGACAACAGCTTTAATTCAGATTGAGATAATCCCAGCTTTTCAGATGCAGACCTCTAAATAAGGTTTGGAAATGTCACAATGACATCCAAGAAGGGCATTGCAGAAAGCTAAAGCTTTAGAAATTCAGAAACTGGATATCATCACAAATGTGCAGTGTAAAGTATGTCTGGCAGTACTTCCCCAAAGAGATTTTTCTATACAAACTTGATGTGACACACACAAAAGAGTAAATTATAAAATAAAACTTTGCAAACAATAAATTGTCATGCGCAAAACACATGAGAGGGGGAAAATAATCTTTTCTGGATAGTGAACATGGCAAATTTATTAATGTTTACATTCTGAGCACAACAGAATTCTGTCTGACTTTTAATGAATGTCTACCCTTTAGTATACCGGATCCAGAAAGGAAGAGATTGAGGTGTGATTCAAACAGATACAAATAGCACATGTAAATATTTCCTGGATTGTACAACTTTGAACTGTAGGTATGATTATCATGTTTGCCATTGCTGCCCTCATTTTCAATCACTGTGCATTAAAAAAATCTATCATGTCCCAGAAAGGAATGTTTGCTTATTTTATTATAGCCTGTGTTTTCTTTATCTTTTTGAAAATAAAAAAGCAGATGAAATATGAAATAGAATTGCTTTGTAATTTTCTTAGCATACCAACAGAGGAGTTCCATTGCTTGTTAGTTTTCTATCTTTTCAGGTCAACTATTAGGGCAGTTTCAATACCAAACAAATTTAGCTTCTCAGTCTGACTGGTTTTCTCAGTCAGGGAAAAATACAATTCTGGTATTTCTTGCCAAGCTCCACCCTTCCTCCTCTTCCACCATGTAGAATCTGAAGCCAACATTGTAAATCTGAAAAAAATGGAAGTTAACAGCCCTTGTTCTTTACAAAGTGACCTTTCTAGTCAAAACAAAATAAAAAAATTCCTTCCAGTACCACCATAGAGACCAACTAAGTTTGTTATTGGTATGAACTTCCGTGTGCATGCACACATCTTCAGATACAGAGGGCAGGGATGGCAAACATGATAATCATACCCACAGTTCAAAGTTGTACAATCCAGGAAATATTTACATGTGCTATTTGCATATATGTGACCTTTCTAGGTAAAGGTAAAGGACCCCTGGATGGTTAAGTCCAGTCAAAGGTGACTATGGGGTTGTGGCGCTCATCTTGCTTTCAGGCCGAGGGAGCTGGCATTTGTCCACAGACAGCTTTCTGGGTCATGTGGCCAGCATGACTAAACCGCTTATGGCACAAGTGAACACCGTGACGGAAACCAGAGCGCACGGAAATGCTGTTTACCTTCCCACCACAGCGGTACCTATTAATCTACTTGCACTGGCGTGCTTTCGAACTGCTAGGTTGGCAGGAGCTGGGACAGAGCAATGGGAGCTCATCCTGTAGCAGGGATTCGAACCGCCAACCTTCTGACCGGCAAGCCCAAGAGGCTCAGCTGCTTAGACCACAGTGCCACCTGCACCCCCTTTCTAAGCAATGCTAGTGATGTGTGAATGAAACAAATAGGGATGGGACTGCATAGCTCCAGCTTCCAAGCTTTTAACTTTGCTATAAACTACAAATCATCCATTTCTTCATTTCACACCCACCCACCCACCCACAAAATAGGGCATTTATATGAAAAGACAAACTTTTGGCTACCCACTCACAACACAACCAATGGAGAGCTGCAGTCAGTTATAGCTTTCCAGCAGGAAGATTTGTATGATACAAATCTTTGCAAATAGTTTGTCGCTTCCACAATTATATTTTTAGATATACACATGGCAAACACCTTTAAAATTTAATGTGTGAAGTGGCCTTTAATGATCTGCTGATGATATTCCAGTGGATATCATTAGAAGCACTCAATTTATCTATACATTCATCTACACATGTAAACACCCCTGACAAATAATTATTAATTCCACAGGTAAATGTGTGGAGTTATGACAATTCAGCCAAGAAGAGTGATTGCTACTAATATAGAAACTTCATTTTAATAATAAGAATAATGGAAAAAAGAGAAAAATATAGTATACAAAATTGGCATAAAAAGCAACTGAAAGTGGACAACTATTAACTGAAAAAATACAAGGAAGAATGCCTGCAAATCACAAATAACCAGGAAAGCATAATTATGAAGCACAACTTTTTGAATAAACAAACCTCTTAAAAGAGCCATTTGAAGCAAATTTGGAGATTTCTCTTTAAGCAAAACTACTGGGCCAAACCTTAAAAAGTTTACACCTCTCAACCTTCCTCAGAGTGGTTTTGCATAACTTCCCAAAAAACAGGGATAACCCCTTGTGAATCATCTGAACAGGCACTGCGGCAAAGAAAGCAAATCCTGAGACTCCTTCAAGTAACCTGTTGATTCAGCATTCATCCTGATTTGCCTGAACAAAATACACAGGGGTTAGTCTATATCTGGCCAGCATTGATCATTCGTTTTTATTTATGGGGGGGGGGGCAGTTATACAACGAACATTCATCCAACTTTGCTTGGGGGTTCATTTGTTCATCACTCACTTTCCAGTGCATTTGCCCATGACTTTCCTAACCACAAAATGTCCATTGTTGTTTTAAGTGGAATTGTTGCGCCAGGACGGCAAGCTCTTTAATGTACTACACAAGCCTAAATTTACAGCACTTGCTCGAATTCCTCCCATAGCATTCTGGCAGTCTGGATGCAGTCCTGAGCTGGATCTACACTGACCTGTTTAATGTTATTGGAACAATATTAGATATTGAGAGGAGTTCCCTACCAGGACAGACTTTGCTCGTGTGCTCAAGACATTGATTCCATAAAACATATTTTGTTGCATTGTGCAAAATATGAGCAAGCCAGGGCTGAACTGATACTACCCTTGCTGGTAACTTTCCTGGGAAAATCAGAGACTCACTATGTCAGGTTCCTACTGGAAGACCAGACAAATGCTAGAACATTAGCAGTGGCAAAGTTTTTATTGGTGGTTGCAAGAACAAATGATCCCTATATTCTGAACAAAATGCTTGTTTAACCTGGAGGTAGGCTGTGTGAACTGTGTATTGCTTTGTAATGATTTGTTGGGTCTCTGGACCGTAATAAAGATTGATGATGATATTAGATATACCATTGTAAAACATCACAGGGCATACTTGTAAAAAAATATATATGTGTTCCTTACCTCCGTCAAAACGCTGTCTCCCTACTGCTAGTTGCTGGTTGCTCTGCAGCGCCCTCTGGCGTTACATTTTTATAATGAACTATGAACATTCATAGTAGAACATCATGTGGCCGTATGATTATCAAAACCCTTCCTTAACGTTAAAAACCATGAGTGTAGATCTGCCCCTGGTAAGCATGGGCAAATCAGTATATTTCCAGTCTGTGTCATTTTTGCATGTATGCACCCATAGGTGTGTTCTGTTCCATGTCTTTGTTGACCTGTGTCCCAATTTCTGAAACTTCACATCTTAATGTTTTCCAAGCTGAAGATGTCATTGGAACATTTTGGAAGTACAAAATCTGGTGAGCAACTAAGATCAAATCCACACATTTCTCTGGGAGGTGTAGCTCATGTCTGTTCGTATCAGAATTAGCCGAGATCTAATTCCTTAAGCAGTGGCAGTTTCATTGGACTTTGGGCTGATGTAGCGTCTTCTGTGATGCTGGAAACACCAGAAACCTTTCATGTGCCTTTACAGGATATTGTCCTCGTCCCTCTTAAGAGTTACACCATCCTGAAATCCATGAACACAAACATCCATAAATCATAAGATCTTGAGAAAATATGTGCTGCAGCGTGCTTGCTCTTCAGAAGAACATGATGCTTCACAAAAGATTATTTCTTGAAATGACATATCGTTTGCTTCCCAAGGTAGCAGTTAATCACTCGAGTGCACATGGACATATTCCTACATCCTTCTGCAGGCTATGTGGGCGTCCCTGTGGATGTACACAGTATGTCCTATATATAAAAAAATAAATATCAGAGAGCTTTTTTTTCTTTAAAAACAAAACAGTGATTCATTCTACTGCAGCTTGTATAACATGATAACAATAGGGAGAGGCTTGCAAAACCAGACGTTTATTGGCACCCAAAGATATATAGTATCACATAAAGGTCAGACACCCACAATATATTATTGCTATGATATCTGAGCAAGGATCAACCTGTTTACATTACATCTGTTTACGGATTATTTAGTAAAAGGTAGCACATAAATCACTGGCTTATTTCTTACAGAGGTTCTTTTGAGCCTCTGCTCACAAACACTGGGCGAATGCAGCCTTATACTGCAAAGGGGGAGCTTCTTGGGCAACAGGGAGGGTATGATTATTTTCAAAAAGTTAATTCTGTGGAACCTGTTATCTACTGGAAGCGGATTGGGGGTTCAGATCAGTTCACAATGGACTCACATTTCAAATGGAGAGAGTTCATTTCTGAGCTCCCCGATCCTGTTGGAAAATATCACACTACCACTAGGTCTTTCAGTGTCAGGTGGAAGAAAGCAATCATCTCGCTTCGTGGATGGGCACTGCCCATGGGGTATCTTCAAGAGGAATAGCTAATGTGACTAATATTCCAGTTTTGAGCAGATGAACATCCAGTAAATCCACAGTGTGGAGCTAGTTTGCTCCCCATAAGGTTGTGTTCAAGAGCAGCATGTCCTTATGGCACTTTGTCTTCAACAGATGCGTGTGTCAGAGGTAGGTTAGCTCACTATCTTCTTTCCCAGATTAATTAAGTCTGACTGCTCAGCGGTGGGGCTGATATCCAGGGTCCCACCACACAACAGAATGAATGGAAGGGGATGCAGCAGAAGTGGCTCAGCGTTTTCTTTTAAGAGTATATAAAAGTAACAATTATCCATCTCAGAAGAGCTGATTGGCTTGTGTTTCTTTCTGTTGCTTTCCTGAGTGTGTTCCCTGATTGGCCATGAGCAGTGACTTATGCAGAAATGCACAGGAAATGTCCCCTGTGTGAGGCTAAAAATTGGTGCCCCAAAATGGATCTGCTCAATTATAGATCTCAATTTGGCACCCCTTCGGCTCAGTGCCCTGTGCGGGGAAAACGCTCACACTGCCCTAAATTTGGCACTGCAAGGCTGGATCAGTGACTCACACAGAGATACAGCAGGCAGCCTCCCTGTGTGCAGATATCCTATGGATTCATAGAAACAGAAATTAATGGTTTCATTAATTTGTTTATTGCAGGGATTTAGAAGTCCTGACTTTCAGCACCAAAGTGCCCAGCATTACTGATCTAGAGCAGCTTTGAATTTATTTTCCTTCAATAAGGGTCCAACTATTTAGCTATGGGAGACCTGTGATTCATCAACATTTTATTTTAATCAAGTAAGGTAAAGGTAAAGAGACCCCTGACCATTAGGTCCAGTTGTGACTGACTCTGGGGTTGCGGCACTCATCTCGCTTTATTGGCCGAGGAAGCCGGCGTACAGCTTCCGGGTCATGTGGCCAGCATGACTAAGACGCTTCTGGCGAACCAGAGCAGTGCATGGAAAAGCCGTTTACCTTCCCGCTGGAGTGGTACCTATTTATCTACTTGCACTTTGACGTGCTTTCGAACTGCTAGGTTGGCAGGAGCAGGGACTGAGCAACGGGAGCTCACCCTGTTGCGGGGATTCGAACCGTCAACCTTCTGATCGACAAGTCCTAGGCTCTGTGGTTTGACCCACAGCGCCACCCATGTCCCTTTAATCAAGTAGAGCTGCAGTATTTGGGGGGGCAGCAAATGCAGTGGGTCAGTATTGTAGGGAGTAGGTGCCTAATCCTTTATTTGGGGGCAATCTCTTCCTCTATTGGTTTCTCACCGGTAAGGGAGAAGAAATGTATCCCCCCACCACCACAATGCAGATGGGAAGGGGACTGATTTAGATTTGAAAACCAGCCAAAGAGGGAGGGTGAAGCACCCCAAGTCCCAGTATTGCTCTGATTAATATTAAACTCCACAATGGCAAATTGTAGTTGTAGGGTAGGGGAATCTTGGACCCTATAGCAGGTAGTTTGGCTCTAAAGCCTTCAAGGTTTCTCCGCACTGTTCCTGGGGTACCATGTCTACCTGGTTTGGTTCAACAGATTAGCTTGCTGATTCCATGTTTGTCCTATAAAATAAGACAAATGTTATGGTTAAAAACAAATTGCAAGGTTTCAAACTACACATAACTCCCTGTACCGATATAAATTAGGTAGCAGGGAAAAGGATTGTGAATTCTTAAGTGCCATGTGCAAATGAAATCTGCAGAAAGCCAAACCCCCCACAATTCTTAGCAAGCTGCCACATGCAAGAAGGATAACATAGCTTTCTATTCTGTTAGCAATTTCTTTGTGAACCATCTATAATAACTACGCATTGCTTCCCTCCCTCTGCCAGAAATAAATGCATTCAGTGTTTTTACACACACACACACACACACACACACACACACAAAGCCTTCAAAATAGTTTACTCCTTCCATCTTGGGCCAGTAATTTGCAAGTGTTTCCTATAATTGCTGCCTTGTGATTAAAAAAATAAAATAAAACATAAACTCCCTTACTGGATCTTTCCAGAGAGAACAGTTCAGGGACAGATTAAATTATTATTCGGGATAACCTTGGATCAATTTGTCATGCTCATATAATTGGAAGGGCAGATGAAACTAGAATCTGACTCAGGTTTTTCTAAGGCAGGTTTAGAAAAGGTTAATGAGTGAGGTGAGTTGGTCTGGAGAACCTTGAATACCCAAGGGATTTCTTTAATTGAGATTGCCTGACACCAATATGCAATATCAGGTGTGCATTCAAGACGTATGCCAAATGGAAGCCTTGATTAGGATTGTATGCCAAATTCCCTCAGTGTAGAAATTTGGGGTCTGAAAAATGTGTGCTCATGCTCCAATGTTAGTGGGAAGGCTAAGGAGAATTGGCATCATATCTACATTGTATTCATTCTAGGAGTTTCTGTATCATTCATAATAAAGCAAACCAAAAATCCTTGGCAGTTAGACCCTTTGGGATGTGTCAATGAGCAAGTTGGAGGAATCTTACAAACCTATTAACCTATCTTGAAATACAAAATTCTTCCACAATAGGTTTTCCCCTACAGCTAGTGGCAGGAGGTTCCTCAGTCGCCAAGGCACCATTCGACAATTGGTCCGCAAGTTCAGTACTGTCTACCTTGTTGACTGGAAGCAACTTTCAAGGGCTTTAGGTGGAAATCTTTAGAATTGAACCTGGAGACATCTGTATGCAAACCATGGACCTTGCCACTGAAATGTACAGCCCTTTCCTTAGCTCATTGGTGCTGGAATCAGTGAGCTGAGCTGAGGAACTGGGATCTCTGACAGGCTGCAATGGGAGGAGGGCTTGGGAAAATTGATCAGCAAAAAAACTTCTCTAGCAAGCTGCGATTGGAAGAAAGTGAGCAAAACTAATGTCAAATAATTGGTTCAGAAAGTGAGAAGGAACTTCTTCCAGGGTTGTGCATCAGCAAATTCCAGAGATGGAATTGCTCTTTTTCTGCTAAAGAATTGCATTTTGCCTGTTGGAGCACTGTTCCTCTTCAGCGAGAAGTCACAGCTGAGTTCTCAGCAGCTTTATACTGCTGATATCTTGATTTGTCTCTGTATCTCATGATTTTCTCTGCACAAGCGAAAGAGAAGAGGTGGGTTTTAGAAATCAGGCACTAAGGTGAATGATGGATCACAGCAGCTCTGATGAATGAAGCATGGAAAGTGTAGTGGCCTCGCCGCTGAGAGCAATCACTTGTAGCATTTAATGATACTGTTTCAGACTGAGGAATAACTCAATGCATCTCAAACAATTAAATGTAAGAGCCCCTGACTGATCACATGCAGGTGGAGAGACCGATTGGCTCCATATGTATTCACTCCTAGGCTGTCAAGAGATGCAATGCCAAAAAGCAAAATGAAAAAAATAATAATGAAAAAGAACCCCACAACGTTGTGTCCAGTATTATCTTTAAGAAACACTTTTAGGGCAATCTAGCCACTGTTAAAGGGACGCAGGTGGCGCTGTGGTCTAAACCACTGAGCCTGAGAAGGTCGGCGGTTCAAACCCCCGTGACGGGGTGAGATCCTGTTGTTCGGTCCCTGCTCCTGCCAGCTTAGCAGTTCGAAAGCACGTCAAGTGCAAGTAGATAAATAGGTACTGCTCCGGCGGGAAGGTAAACGGTGTTTTCGTGCGCTGCTCTGGTTTGCCAGAAGTGGCTAAGTCATGCTAGCCACACGACCCAGAAGCTGTCTGTGGACAAACGCTGGCTCCCTCGGCCTATAGAGCAAGATGAAGGCCACAACCCCAGAGTCATCCACGACTGGACCTAACGGTCAGGGGTACCTTTACCTTTACCTTTAGCCATTGTTAAGCATTTTCTAATCACATGGAATTTAATAAAGTAGTTAAGCACATTATTTTACCCCATTGAATATTTATAAATATTGATGCTTATCATGTCCAACATTCTTCCAACAAAACAATGTGCAAAATAAAAATGATTCTAATTCTGCACTTCCCCCACTTTCAGTAATCCAACAGGGCAGCTGACTAAGGCTGCAATTCTATACACATTTACCTGGGAGGAAGATCCACTGAATTTATTGGCACTTCTCAGTAGATGTGGTCAACATTACATTGCAAACAGCTAATTTTTTCTCCTATAGTGTTGAAGGGTGAAAGCGCACCTGTATTTTTAACCGATTTAATGATCACTTGGAAATCTCCCCACCCACCTGCATTAACGTGCATTACGTTTTCCCCTTTATGGTTGTATTAAAAAGGGTTAGCTAAGATAGCTCAGTGTTGGAGATGTGGCAAGGACAATTCCTCTCTGAAACACATGTTTGTATAGTGTTCTTTACTTAACAAGTTTTGGAAATGTTAACAGAAAAATCCGAGGGCTCCCTTGGACAAAAACAAAGACACCAACCAGGATTACTTGGAGCAAAACAGCAGCCTGTAGGCTTGGCCTTTATTGATCTGTTGCAACAGGCTGCTCCCCTCACCTGCAGGAGAGAGGAGGGACCCAGAAAAAATGGTGTGCAAGGCCTTATAAAGACTTTTGAAATTGCCACCCTGTAGATCAAGACCACACCTCAGATACATCATACCTACATCACAAAAAAAGGCAGTCTAAACAGAAATTTGAATGTTGTTTCTCCTGTCCTTGTTTATCTCCTGTCTGGCAGGTTACTTGATTGAATTGCCTGGGGAGCCTGGCCATTCTTTTGTAATGATAAATACTTAGTTCCTGGGCCAGGTCACAGGCTCACACCCTATTCAAGCACAGACATACCCTTAAGACAGGATTTGTGAAGGAAAATACAATGGGGAGGCTTTTCCACTTTGACTTTGCAGAGAAAACATTTGCTCAGTTCAGGAATCAAAATGGCTTCAGGTCGGTCTTCCTATGCTGATCTATGTACATGCGTTATGAACATGACCATATATCTAAGACCTCAAAATTCCTATCACAGAAGAAAGTGCTAGACTGTAATTATGACTGTGTAGGAAAAGTTAAATCTTTCAGCGGATAATATGTTACTTGAATTATATACTTGCAGTATGGAAATGATCAAAGGGACAACGGAAATGGATTTTCCGTGTCCTAATGGTGGCCAAGAGATTGATATTGAGGAACTGGAAAAATAAAGATATGATATCATTCAATCAATGGACTGACGATATGACATCACTGGAAATTTATGAACGGACTGCTTACTCTGTATGGATAAATATGATGACATCTGGAATGAGTTTATACAAAATGTGGTAGGCTATTAGCATTTACATAAGCACTAGGACAATAACACTATACAAATTTATACAAGGATGTATGGGAATGTTGTGTATTGCTTTTTGTTGTTATATATTTTCATTTTTATATGTATATTTGTTGTTGCTTTTCCCCTCTCTTACTTTTCCTCCTTTTTTTCTGTATCACCTTTTTTTAAACTGAAATCACCTTCCACTTTATTTTTTTAACTGAAATCACCTTAATAAAATATAAATATTTTTTAAAATGTGCATTACATTTGCCACAGCTCAAAAGATACGCTTTAAAAAATGTTCCTACTAGGCTGAGCTGAAATTTCTCAGAAGACATTTTTTAAAGAAAATTTCTCAAGTTTTTTTGCTTGCTTTATAATCCCCCTGCCTTCTTCTCATACTTGGAAAAAGAAGGTTGCTTTGTATTTCTGTTTTATCTGGATATTTTCTACTGCTTTGAGAAGGAGCTGACAGAAATCTAGGTCCAGAGCATTGTGGAGGATGCAAAATGGTGGTCTTCAGTTGCTGTTGTTGGCACTTGCAGTGATGGTGCTGGGGGCAACTGAACTTAGATTCCAAACAGAAAGAATCTGGGCTAGTGTCACTGCTAACTCTTCCCCTCCACACACAACCTGAAAAATTTTTCTCTTAGAGAAATGGTCGCTTTGCTTCCCAAATGATCAACGAGCTAAAATGTTGGTAGATTCAAGACAGAGAAAAGGAAGTGGTTCTTCACACAACTTCCACAAGATGTGGTAAACTGCTGTTGACCTTGAACCAAGATGGCTTTAAAAGGGATTTAGACAAATTCCTGGCAAAAGTGGCTATCAATGCCATATTGATTCTCACAATTTCTCTCACATAATGGATAGCTGCCATGGAAAGCTCAACAGTTGGAAACGATGTTTTGAAGAGCAAAAGCTATCCACCACATCTGCCACTGTCTGGACCAATTCCCACAGAAGTTTGGCGGATGTAAATTATACCTGTATGCCCAGAGAAATATTGTATCCTCTGGGATCTGTGCAATATATAAGCTGGTCCTCAACATACTCTTTGTCCATCACAATGATGGACACTGGCTAGAATATTTAATAGCTAAATGTGAATCTATAACGGCTTCTTAGATATAACCAGAGCTGAAAAGGTTTGGCCCTCTCAGGTGCCTGTGGCTACAAACCCTCAACAAGAGTCTCTGAATCTTGTCAGGAAAATGTATTCTGGCAAAGGATCAGGAGCGACTTTTAATTAGTGGATCCAACGTGATTCACAGCAGCTCTCTAACACCTGAGAGATGAATCCCGTATATTTTAGAGCTTAAACTAAATCCATACAATGCAGTTCAAGCTGCAAAATCCAATTTAGGTTCTGAATAGCTCTGAAAGACTCTTCAAGGTTTTCTCTTAGGGCGTTAGCATATAATTGGAAGCTCTCATTTAAATTGCAGTATCGGGTAACAGCCTCAGTTTTCTCCCCCCACCCTTCTATATTATTATTCCTCAAGTATTTCTTACTTAACTCGTGTCGAGGAATTAAAGAGGGACACAAAAGCTTCCCATAGAAAAGGGGGCATAGCCAAGGAGGCGAACTGCTCAGGACTGGAGACAAATTGCTCCTACAAAGGGATTACATGATTGCCACTCATTAATCAATGGCAGAGGAGATGAAGGGGGAGGATGGGGATGATATTAAAAGTCAAACGTATCAGCAAGGACACAATAAAAATGCACTTGATGGAGAGGATGACTTACACAGAAGCAATATAGCCGAGCTTATTTGCTGAACAGGAAGAGCTAGAAAGAAAATGGGCGAGTGGATCTTTTTTGTTAAAAAAAAAAAGTATTCTTGAAAGCATGATAATAGACACTTCTGTGGAGTCTGATGGTTACACAAAAGGAAAAGTTTTGTTTTGTATTCATTCGTTTTACAATTCAATCTGCTCCATGCGAGTGACTTGTGAACCTGGAGGTCCCTGATGAGAGAATGCTGTATCATCACAAGCTGCCTAGTAAAGCTTAGGTGAACCATTCAGTATCAGCCTCAGCCCCTCATCTGAAATAATATTGGCGTACCTGACACGGTAGTTGCATGGCCCTTGGAGGAACTGCATTCAACATGGTAGCCTCATGGAAATTGGTAGCAGCATTGACCACCATTGCCACGAAAAGAAGGGACACGGGTGGCGCTGTGGGTTAAACCGCAGAGGCTAGGGCTTGCCGATTAGAAGGTCAGCGGTTCAAATCCCCGCGACGGGATGAGCTCCCGTTGTTCATTCCCTGCTCCTGCAATCCTAGCAGTTTGAAAGCACGTCTAAGTGCAAGTAGATAAATAGGTACCACTCCGGCGGGAAGGTAAACGGTGTTTCCGTGCACTGCTCTGATTCACCAGAAGCAGCTTAGTCATGCTGGCCACATGACTCGGAAGCTGTACGCCGGCTCCCTCGGCCAATAAAGCGAGATGAGCGCCACAACCCCAGAGTCGGCCACGACTGGACCTAATGGTCAGGGGTCCCTTTACCTTTACCTTTACCTGGAAGGGTAGTTGCATGGCCTTTGGAGGAACTGCATCCAACATGGTAGCCTCACGGAAATTGGTAGCAGCATTGACCACCATTGCCACTGGAAAAGAAGAACAGCTGTTTGTTACACTTGCACAGAGCTAAAAGTCACATTTCAGGATGGATTGTGACCCCCTTTTTTGTTTGTCATTCAATCGGCCTCAGTCTTCCTTAGGCTTCTTCAGGGACTTGGGTACATTGGCCAGGTACCCAAGTGCCTTCAACAAATGCTTATATGAGTTATGTACAGCTGCAGACATCATCATCATTGTGTGATCCACTAATCAGTTAAATTTTAATCAATAGCTCAATTCATCTTTCAGTTACATTTGTATACATTTACATATGAATAAAGGCAATATTTCTGAAGGAATGAGTGTATATATTTTTATTTAGATTATCCTCATATACACTGCAGTTTACATAATCCTTGAAGTGGCATTCCTCCTGTGTGTGTAAGAAGGTAGACTGCTTTTTGAAAGATGGTGCTTCTTATATTGAGTTTTCATGGTGGGGGGTAATTAAGAAATAAATTCCCTACCTTACGAATGAGGGGCATATTTGTAGTTGATTAAAATGAGTTTTTTTAATCGATTAAGCTAAAAGAGTAATTGATTAAGTGTTGTAGCCTGGTTATATACTTGGGGGAAAATGCAATATATGTAATATTCTGTACATGAACCTTAGCTTACATTCAATTATTTCATCAGAAGCAACAAAATGAAGTCCTGGAGGCCTTTTAGCATAGGTACAATTAGTGGAAACTTCATTATTCCTTAACGTGCTGTGTTTCCCATTAGGGTGTGATCAAAGAAAAAATACCAAAAGATATCTGTACGATGTAAGATTGATTACAGTCTGATTCAGCAGTTCAATCAGTGCTCTGTGCAGTTTCAGCATGGCTAGAATCCCAAGGGAGCAAGATGTGTATTTGATAGTGCTAGACTGAGACTGGAAAGAGAAGAAAAATCAAACTGCTTTAGGAATGTAGATCGTTTTAGGCTGCATTAAACAGGAAGAGATCGTGTTGCAGAGTGCTATCTATCCTGCAATGCAAAAGCTCTGCTTCTCAAACACATTCCAGATGCAGTTTCGGATGTTCATAAAAAGAAAAACCAAAGCATGGGGCTATTCTGTTGTGCACAAGAAACAAGCAGTTGGCCACGCACTACCTGGCTGAATGTAAGAAACTGTCATTTACATCTGATTGCCTTATTCTGGGGCTCACGCCAGCCGCACAAGACTTCTTTAAAATGAATAGATTATGGATTGCAAGAACAGCATACCATTTTCAGACCTAGAAGAGATAATGCACATCCACAATCAAGTGATAGATCGTAGGACTCCCAAATACAGTCATCAAAGAGACAAGAGAAAATAGTTTTATTTTATAGGGAGGTTCACATAACCCCATCATTTCTCAAAAGGAGATATGAGGGGACTGCATGTTCGCAGCAGCAAGAGACATACTCTCTGACGTACACAGCAGCAATTCTCCCAATCAGCCACATCACTGTGTGGTGATGTTGTTGTTCAGTCATTTAGTCATGTCCAACTCTTTGTGACCCCATGGACCAGAGCACGCCAGGCACTTCTGTCTTCCACTGCCTACCGCAGTTTGGTCAAACTCATGCTGGTAGCTTTGAGAACAATGTCCAACCATCTCGTCCAATGTCGTCCCCTTCTCCTTGTGCCCTCAATCTCTCCCAACATCATGGTCTTTTCCAGGGAGTCTTCTCTTCTCATGAGGTGGCCAAAGTATTGGAGCCTCAGCTTCAGGATCTGTCCTTCCAGTGAGCACTCAGGGCTGATTTTCTTCAGAATAGAGAGGTTTGATCTTCTTGCAGTCCATGGGGCTCTCAAGAGTCTGCTCCAGCACCATAATTCAAAAGCATCAATTCTTCGACGATCAGCCTTCTTTATGGTCCAGATCTCACTTCCATACATAACGACTGGGAAAACCATAGCTTTAACTATACGGACCTTTGTTGGCAAGGTGATGTAGGCCTATATTAATACATGTGCACATGTAATGCTTCTTTATGCAAGGGGAAATCTTGGACTAACAAGAGCTCTTCCTAGCATGCACATGTTCCACATGGATGACAAATGCATGTGCTGTCAAGGGCCATTGCTGGTCAGCATGACTCTCTTGTGCACGCTTTCAATGTATTAGTGCCTAATATGGCAGTCTTTTCTAAAAATGTGCCCTACTTAGCGTTGTGCTCTCAATGGACAGGGACCTGAGCCATCAAGAGTCAGTGTCCCTGACCAGTCTACCAGCTTTGTGGGAATGTTCAGGGTGGCAAGAGAGGATATATTGTTTATTAATATCCTTCCTAACTTGTGCTAGCAAGTTTCTTTGCTTAGCAGAGGGCATTCCCCTTTACCCAGAAGAAAAGTAGTTGCAAACTCATGTGAGTTTCTTAAGACAATACACAATTTGATCTGGCTTGTCCGGATTGAAATGTTTTCTAATATTTTCCTGGTAAGCCCCCTTGAATCCCACCTAAAAGAATAAAGACACCACAGTCTTATTCAAAAGCAATAAAAAGAAAGTTTACTCACGATCAGGCAGAGCACAGTGCGATCCCTGAAGGAGGGCTTAAGGTTTAAAGTTTCAAACATATACAAACAGGTTTACCCCATAAGGGAGATTTACTGCAGGCTGCAGGCTAGCAGTCCAGCAGTTCACAGGATGAAAGGAAGATGGAAAAGATTGAGAGCGGCAGCATGCCTTGTCCTTCTACCAGGTATGGAAAGGTCATGCCCACCCACTAGTCACATGCAAGGAAGCATGCTCCAGGCCAGCAGGAACAGGAAGTTTCGACTGGATGGACCAGTTTCGACTGGCACTCTGGAAAAAGGAACACATTCTGCTGTCCCTGATGCCTGGAATTTAGCAGATACTAGGCACTGAGGAATGGTGTCTGTGCCAAGATGCTTCCATTGTGGGTTCCCGATCTACCATAACAGCTAACCATTATATGGGGAGGAAAGGAAGATAAAGGATTGGAAAGAAAGGGTTATGTGGAGTTAGTTGGGCAAGGCATGGTAGCTGAGCCCAATGCAAATTGAGTTTAGAGGAATCCACCTCTCATTAAGCAGGATTGAGGAGGTTAACAGGTACATCTCTAGGGTTAGATCTGGTATCCCAGTTAGACAAAGCTGTTTGGGGAGAGAAAAATACAATAGTTGTGGATATGCTAACTTGATCATTATTTTTTTTTAATAAACCTTGGTTGCAAATCCAGGAAATTATGGATTAGTCTGGTTGACAGTCTGAAATGTGACATTGCCATAATCTTTAGGGGATTATTCTCAAAAATGTCTGCATTGGGTTATTGCACCCTCACTGTTTTTAGTTGGAAAAAAAGATCCCCAAGTTGTTGTTTTCTCTGTTTCTAACCTCATTAGTGTTCTCAATTACTTCAAATTTAGTATCACTGTGATTTTCACTTAGTGTGCTGCTTGTTTCCATTTTTAGACACCTGATGAAGGTATTCAATAAGGCTGTACTTTAACGAGCATTCCTCTGGTTCTTTAGTGCATGTGACTCCACTTCACTTCTTTCTATTTCCATTTGCAACCTAATTAGTATCCTTCAGATTAAATCACAAGGCAGTCTGTAACCTGACTAAGCAGCAAGAGGTGAGAGTGAGGTGAAGGAATATGTACTTGTGGCAAGGTATGGCCAGCAACTGGGTGGCTTTAAAGGGGAATTAGACAAATTTGTGGAGGCTAAAGCTATGATGTGTCAGCAACAGCATGTCTCTGAATGCCAATTGCTGGAGAATGGGTGTGGGGGGTTTTTGGTATTAATATTTTACTTAAAAGGTTTCAATAATAAAGAAATAAACTGATAGAAAGAAAATGAGAAGAAGACAAATAAAAAGGCACAAAAAGGTGTAGAAAAAAGAACAACATATGAACTTACACAAACAATTCCCTAACTCATACATTCTTTTATAAATGTGATATTATTATCCTAATACACATTTAAATATTAATAGCATACTACATTTTGTATAAATGCATTCCAAATATTGTCATATTTATCCAAGCAAAGTCTATATCTGTAAGCAGTCCGTTCATAAGTTGTGAGCGTTTATCATATTGTCGATCTATTTATTAAAGGGGGTGATATCTTTATTCTTCCAGTTCATCAATATCAGTCTCTTGACTACCATTAGAGAACGTAGAATCCATATTTGTTGTCCCGCTGTTAACTTCCATACAATAAATACCGGTATATAGTTGAAAGCAGTGCTTTTTTCCCTAGAAAAATAGGTATGGTGCTCATCATGAAGTTGTTATAGTAAGCACACACTTTTTAACAGCAAAAAAGGTTATGGTACTGCATACCCGTGCATACCCCCTGGGGGGAAACAACTGGTTGCAGGAGAATGTGAGTAGAGTTCATGTCCTTCTTATAGGTTTCTCATAAGCCACAGTGAGAACAGGATACCAGACAGGATGGGCCTTTGCTCTGATCCAGTAGAGATTTTCTCAGGTTCTGAAACTGTTACACCTGAAAGGGGCCCTAGGCATTTACCTTAATTTCCCTTTTATTAACAAGCAGACGGCAAACTAGCAATGCAGAAGTCTGTGGGGAAATTTCACTCAGCTTAGCAATAGAATTTTAACACCTCTCAAAATTCTTGCAGATCTTTTGCAAAAGCGGAACCCTCCCAAGTCATCTCCTAATTTGCTCTTTTCAAAAACCCCGCAAGCAGGTGACCGCGGTAGAGAAATAAACACAATAATATTTCCTCTTGTCGCTCGGACAGCTGTTGTTATTTCAGCTATTAAACTAAAGGAAAATACTTCTATCTCTGTCTCTCTAGGCAGACGTGAACTGAAGATGTCAGATTTTGGGCAAAAGACAGAGGAAGAAGGAATCGTGAAGCCTCAGCATGTTCTCATGATCCTCCACACAACATTAAACTCCAGTACTTGACCTTCTCCCACAGAAATAATTTGGAATGCATTGTCAGGTACAGATTTGCACACAAGTGGCTGGTTTCCTTAGGGACCTTAGGGACGTGGGTGGCGCTGTGGTCTAAACCACTGAGCCTCTTGGGCTTGCCAATCAGAAGATCGGCGGTTCGAATCCCCGTGATGGGGTGAGCTCCCATTGCTCAGTCCCAGCTCCTGCCAACCTAGCAGTTTCAAAACACACCCCAAAGTGCAAGTAGATAAATAGGTACCACTGCAGTGGGAAGGCAAATGGCGTTTCCATGCGCTGCTCTGGTTTCGCTGTTCCTTTGCGCCACAAGCGGCTTAGTCATGCTGGCCACATGACCCAGAAAAACTGATTGTGGACAAACGCCGGCTCCCTCGGCCTGTAAAGCGAGATGAGCGCCGCAACCCCAGAGTTGTCTGTGACTGGACTTAACTGCCAGGGGTCCCTTTACCTTTTTACTCTCCTACTAGGCACATAGATGCATCAGCAGATATTCATCTGACCTCATGGTTTTTTAAAATTGTAGACCACCTCAGTGTCAGTACAGTGGCATAGCAGCAGGCAGGCTATCAAAGCTGCTCTTTTCCCCTTGTGAAAGGGCGGGGAGAAGAAGATAAGTGAAACAAACTGGCTATTTCAAATTCACTAAGAGAATCTAAGCATTCATTCAAACTGGAATAAGAATGTGAAACTCAGTTGAAAATGGAGGATTTCATGAACTTTCATGCAGTGAAATAGTCTTGGAATGCTCCAGCAGAATGTAATGTTCCACTGCTTCTCAACAGATGAACGGATGCAAAGAGATGCTTTTTGTCTTGCTAAGTTCAGAGTATTAAATGGCAACACTATTTAATTGATTTAGAAACGGCACATGTTATATTTAGAAGATGCTGTATTTATTGTTATTGTTGCTGATGTCCTTCGGCCCTGTAAGTTGCTTGTTACACCAAAAAGGTCTCAAAGTGACTTACAATATGTTCAAGGAGCAGAAGCTTAATTAAAAATTCATTACAATAGAAGCACATTTACACAAAAGCAGTTAATAAAACACAAACAAAGCAACCCTCAATAACAACAGCAGCACACAAAAAACCCACATACAACATCATCATAGCGATCATAGGGGGAAATGACAATTTTTACCTGGCACCTGAAAGATGTCTGCAGTAGCAATAGGTGGACCTCACTTGGAAAAACTTTCTACACATATAGCTGTCAATATGTTTGTTGTTTGCAGCTAAAATATTTTACACTGAAATAATCTTTTGGGCAGGGACGCGGGTGGTGCTGTGGGTTAAACCACAGAGCCTAGCACTTGCCGATCAGAAGGTTGGCGGTTCGAATCCCCGTGACGGGGTGAGCTCCGATTGCTTGGTCCCTGCTCCTGCCAACCTAGCAGTGCAAGTAGATAAATAGGTACCGCTCCGGCAGGAAGGTAAACAGCGTTTCTGTGCACTGCTCTGGTTCACCAGAAGTGGCTTAGTCATGCTGGCCACATGACCCGGAAGCTGTACGCCGGCTCCCTCGGCCAATAAAGCGAGATGAGCGCCGCAACCCCAGAGTCAGCCACGACTGGACCTAATGGTCAGGGGTCCCTTTACCTTTATGTAATCTTTTTGGCACTTTCCCACCTCTAACAAAAATAAATTCAAACTATGTTTCTATTTGTGAGACATATTTCAAATGATGTTTTGCCAAAGTGAAGAGGCTCCTTGTATCGACCAGCACAAGCACATTAAAACAGATTTGAAACTCAATTTAGCACAAACCAAAACTAGAAAACATGTGAAGTCTGTACTTTTAGCTCTCTGTATATTATTTTCCCTCCTACAAATTATAGCAGTGTATTTGGGTCACTCCTACTCATCAGCAGATCAGATATGTAGCTTTTGTAATGCAGAATCCATTTTATTGATGATGGCTACATGCAGATTGCTATCACAATAGATTTAATGGCATTCCATGTTCCTGGTTCAAAAGCATAAACACCTTTCTCTGAAAATCTTTGCTGTGCATTATGTGCAGAATTGACTTAATTGCGAGTCAGTTTGTACATCTGCGGCAGGGTACACTTTTCCTGCTTGGAAATCTGCCTGGAACAAAGATACCAGAAATATGTGAGATTTTCACCTTTGCAGCTAAATTGGAACAGGTTTATGAAGCATGATGGGGGTTTTTCACCGGGGGTGGGGGGTAGATCCATTTTAAAAAGCAGTGATAATGTGCATGATTTTGCATTGTTAAACCAATTGCAGAATAGCAATTCACATAGCCTTATCCACTGCATACTAATAATCTAAGTTGGCATGAGTTGTGCACTTCTGAATTGGGAATGATGCACAAGTAGGGTGATTATATAGTACACAAGCATAATGGACAGCAAAGCATAAAATATCATTTTAAAATTGCATGTTCCAGATAGGTAAGATAAAGTATCCAAAATGTGAATTTCCAGTATTCAGAATGGATTTTCTTCTTCTTCTTCTTCTTCTTCTTCTTCTTCTTCTTCTTCTTCTTCTTCTTCTTCTTCTTCTTCTTCTTCTTCTGTGTATGTTTTGCACTCCTTGCACGCAGTGCAATTTAATAGCAATGGATGCATCCTATTCTGCTCCAGTCTTGCTAGTTGTCAGATGCTGGTGTGGTTGCTCGAGAGCAAACAGGCAAGACTCTGACCTGTCTTTTCCAGGCTTTATTCTTTGTGCAAACTATTTACAGTGAAGAGCATCATAAGTTCATGTCTGGCTCAGTGTGGTGTAGTGGTTAAGAGCGGTAGTCTCGTAATCTGGGGAACCGGGTTCGTGTCTCCGTTCCTCCACATGCAGCTGCTGGGTGACCTTGGGCCAGTCACACTTCTTTGAAGTCTCTCAGCCCCACTCACCTCACAGAGTGTTTGTTGTGGGGGAGGAAGGGAAAGGAGAATGTTAGCCGCTTTGAGACTACTTCAGGTAGTGATAAAGCGGGATATCAAATCCAAACTCTTCTTCTTCTTCAATTGCTAGCAGATCTGGGAGTGGTCGGTCTTTGTACCTCCCCCAGCATAATATTCGCGTGACCCCCAACCTTCTCCGTCCCTCCCTGCACCAAAACCTACTGCACAGAATGGGCGCTAGCAAAGGAGTACTTCCTCCTCTCCGGTTTGCTCAGACTCGGTGTTGAGGCTCTCCCTAGCACCTCCTCTTCACTGGAGGTGGGGCTTTCCTCCTTGCTGGAGGAGGAACTGCTTCGCAAGATTTTTGGAGGTTCCCTATAACACAACTGCCCTTCCATATCTCGCCTCTATGCTGATGGCAGTTCCCTGACACTAGTGTACATGCTTCTTGCCATAAATCTGTTGCTGCAACTAGCAGGACACTTATATTCTCCTTTGTAATGACAAAACAAATGCTGTACTTCTTCCCAGGAAAGTTTTGACCCTTTCATGCCAGCTCTTGCATAATAAAGAAAGGCAAAACTTTGAGAGCAGGAAATTCTCCCTTCCCTTTTCTGACTCTAGTCTATACCAAACATAGCAAATGGCTTATGGCTTGCTTCTGTTCACTTCTCTATGTAGAAACAGAAAATATTCAGCATTCAGCTTAGTTAAAGAGGCTCCCCCTCCATCATTTGTAGAGTTAGGAATGTGTTTGTTAAAATTACAACTTGGAGACAACAGAAAAACAAAACAAAAACATAACTGTATCACAGGGAAAACTGTTTTTTCAGGGATGGGGGTGGTCCTGTGTGGACATTTGTGAACAGGATAAACCAGATACATACAACAATATATCTTTCAAGGCAAATTTTGGTCAGGGGAGGGGATCTCACAGGTACCATGAAAGGCCTCTGTGGTTATTACTGCTTTTATTATTTATTCAATTTGTATACCACCCTTCATGCAAAGATAGCAAGGCAGTTCACAACATCACACACACACTTAGTTGTGCTAACAAGCCAAGCCAGCTTGGCAAAGTTACAGTGCCAGATTTACAATTCAAAGTGTTGGTGCTGAGCTTTAAAGCCCTAAATGGCGTCGGTCCAGTATACCTGAAGGAGCGTCTCCACCCCCATCGTTCTGCCCGGATGCAGAGGTCCAGCGCCGAGGGCCTCCTGGCGGTTCCTTCACTGCGAGAAGCCAAGTTACAGGGAACCAGGCAGAGGGCCTTCTTGGTAGTGGCACCTGCCCTGTGGAATGCCCTCCCACCAAATGTCAAAGACAAAAATAACTACCAAACTTTTAGAAGACATCTAAAAGCAGCCCTGTTTAGGGAAGCTTTTGATGTTTGATAGGTTATTGTATTTTAGTGTTCTGTTGGAAGCTGCCCAGAGTACCTGGGGAAACCCGGCCAGATGCATTATGGATTAGTTGTAGTTTCTGGGTCACCTTCAAAGGTAGCCCCACATAGAGCACATTGCAGTAGTCCAAACGAGAGATAACTAGAGAATGCACCACTCTGGCGAGACAGTCTGCGGGCAGGTAGGGTCTCAGCCTGCCTACCAGATGGAGCTAATAAACATCTCCCCTGTACACAGAATTGACCTGCACCTCCATGGACAGCTGTGAGTCCAAAATGACTCCCAGGCTCCTTCAGGGGCACAGTTACCCCAATTCAGGACCAGGGACTCCTCCACACCTGCCCGCCTCCTGTCCCCCCAAAACAATACTTCTGTCTTGTCAGGATTCAACCTCAATGTGTTAGCTGCCATCCACCCTCCAACCACCTCCAGACACTCACACAGGACCTTCACCGCCTTCACTGGTTCTTATTTGAATGAGAGGTAGAGCTGGGTATCATCTGCATACAGATGAACACCCAGCCCAAACCCCCTGATAATCTCTCCCAGCAGCTGCATGTAGATGTTGAAAAGCATGGGGGAGAGGACAGAACCCTGAGGCACCCACAAGTGAGAGCCCAGGGGTCTGAACACTCATCCCCCCTCACCACTGTCTGAACACGGCCCAGCAGAGCTTTAAGCTTTCAACTTTGAATGACATTGGCTGTGGGGAGGTTCCTGGAGTCAGTTTGCAAGGAGGAAAAGAAGTGGAGGAACTCCATCTTAGCTGGGGATGACAGGCTGGAACTAAGAGACTCAAAGGGTAGCTTTTTGCTGTTCATTGAACCCAATGCTATGCTTAAGGGGGAAGTAAGAGGGTCATAAAGGGACGCGGGTGGCGCTGTAGGTAAAAGCCTCAGTGCCTAGGGCTTGCCGATCGAAAGGTCGGCGGTTCGAATCCCTGCGGCGGGGTGCGCTCCCGTTGCTCGGTCCCAGTGCCTGCCAACCTAGCAGTTCGAAAGCACCCCCAGGTGCAAGTAGATAAATAGGGACCGCTTACTGGCGGGAAGGTAAACGGCGTTTCCGTGTGCTGCACTGGCTCGCCAGAGCAGCGATGTCACGCTGGCCACGTGACCCAGAAGTGTCTCCGGACAGCGCTGGCCCCCGGCCTCTTAAGTGAGATGGGCGCACAACCCCAGAGTCTGTCAAGACTGGCCCGTACGGGCAGGGGTACCTTTACCTTTTAAGAGGGTCATAGGATGTGAATACTCTGCAATTTTGCTGCAGGCTGTATATATGTAGAAATAAAACCATGAAGACGCCCTCTAAACCTTGAATCAAACTGCCCTTATGAGACCTGTCCTTGTTGTTCTTGCACCTTCTCAAAGCATTTTTTATTATTTTTATTATTATCTCCCAGAAATTAGCTTCTCATAAAAAAATGGACTTAAGAAACTGACTTTTCATTGTTTCTTCTGTATGCTTCACCCCTTTACTTATCTTTCAAGTACATCACACAAATTTCTATCTGCTCACTTTAATTGAAAGGGTTATTACTTGTTTTTATTATGGTTTTTTTAAAAAAACAACAACAACCAAACAGAAAAAAGAATTGTGAATATAAAGTGTTGGAGAGTAGAGAACTAAAGGATAGAGGATACACAGTCATTAATGGTCTGCCCATTATTGTGCCATGCTTGTGTTTGCAAAAAGTTCAGCAAAGTTCAGTTGTCTCCAGGAGAATCATTTTAAATTATTTATGTTAATCACATTTATCTTTAAAACTCTAGCTATCTCTGTGTAATTTTATATCAGCACCTGCCCATCTGTTGGGCTATGTCAGCATCTTGTGTCTGATGTAGATTTTTTCAGTTTCATTGTTCTGTATGGGACAATGACAATAAAGATTATCGTATCGTAGAGCAACATTCAGAAGTGGCTGAAAACAAAGCTGTGTTCAGTGATAAGGATTATTTATGCCCTGTTCAAACAATCCATTCTATTTGCATCATATCTGAATCAGGAGAGACCATCCAGGCACTGGGCCAACGTCTGAATGTAGAGCTGGGCTGGATGAGAGCAAATAGACAGGGCTTGAACCCTGGCAGCACAGAGGCTCTGTGAGTGGTACCCATGTCCAAGAAACTGGCCAGCTGCCTATCAGGGATGGGGTTTCACTCCCTCTGAAGGAAGAGTCTCCACCTCCATCGTTCTGCCCGGACACTGAGGTCCAGCGCCGAGGGCCTTCTGGCGGTTACCTCGCTGCAAGAAGCCAAGTTACAGGGAACCAGGCAGAGGGTCTTCTCGGTAGTGGCACCCGCCCTGTGGAACGCCCTCCCACCAGATGTCAAAGAGAACAACAACTACCAGACTTTTAGAAGACATCTGAAGGCAGCCCTGTTTAGGGAAGCTTTTACTGTTTAATAGGTTATTGTATTTTAGTGTTTTGTTGGAAGCCGCCCAGAGTGGCTGGGGAAACCCAGCCAGATGGGCGGGGTATAAATAATAAATTAGTAGTAGTAGTAGTAGTAGTAGTAGTAGTAGTAGTAGTAGTACAAGGGGTGGAATTCAACTAGGTTTTACTTATTTATTTAACTTAAATGACTTCAGAGGGTGGTAGATCACTGCCAGTTTTTAATACTGGATTGTAGATCACACCCTACTCAAAGTTGGATGTGCCTGCTATATATTATAAGGAGTTCATCTTTCAATGTGGAAGCAGTTTCTTATCATCAAACTGCTCTCCAACCAGGGCCTCTGATTGGCCCAATCAAAGTTGTCTTCTCTGTCTGGAAGTCCGCTCCTTAATACTGCCGTCCAAGGAGAATTCACCAACAATGGCTGGTGGGCGAGCATGCTCTGCCTGCTAATGGGAAGACAGAGAGTGAGGGACAATAACCGTCACCCCCTGTGGAATTTGTGATCCAACCAGATGCCTATGGGATAGCTGCAGACAGGACCTGAGTGCAACAGCACTCTTCCTACTTGAGTCCCAGCAACCAATCAGAAGCAGAACATGGCCATTGGTAGCCTTAAAAGGTAAAGGTAAAGGGACCCCTGACCATTAGGTCCAGTCACGGATGACTCTGGGGTTGCGGCACTCATCTTGCTTTATTTGCCGAGGGAGCCGGCGTACAGCTTCCGGGTCATGTGGCCAGCATGACTAAGCCACTTCTGGCGAACCAGAGCAGCGCACAGAAACGCCGTTTACCTTCCTGCCGGAGCGGTACCTATTTATCTACTTGCACTGCTAGGTTGGCAGGAGCTGGGACAGAGCAAAGGGAGCTCACCCCGTTGCGGGGATTCGAACCGCTGACCTTCTGATCGGCAAGCATACTGTCCAACTATTTCTAATTGAAAACTAGGATGCACGTCTTCCGGGACATACTCCTGGGTGAGTCATGTGACCTGCACCATGCTCTCCACCATGCTCTCCACCCCACCAAACCGCTGACTTTCTGATCGGCAAGTCCTAGGCTCTGTGGTTTAACCCACAGCGCCACCCGCGTCCCCAAGCCACCCTTACTGAAGGGCAAACACAGAACATTTTTTCAGGGAACCCAAATGGATAGCCTTCAGCTTTGGAATTCAGTGTAGATCATGGCATGCTATGATTCATTCAGAATATTAGAATCATAGAATTGTAGAGTTGTAGAGTCTAGTCCAACCCTCTGCAATGCAGGAATCTTTTGCCCACTGTAGGGCTTGAAGCCAAGATGCTGAGATTAAGAGTATCATGCTGTACCGGCTGAGCTCTTCTTGTTATACTGTAAAGGTAAATGTTACAATCTGGCAATATTATGCAAACTGTTTCATTTCTGAGATTCAGGTTCAGAGACTATTAGTCTGTGGTGGTTTATTATATATATATATATATATGTATGTATGTATGTTCCATGCATGTTTATTCAGTGGTGCCTCGAGTTACAAATGCCTTAGGTTACAAACGCTTCAGGTTACAAACTCCACTAACCTGGAAGAGTTACCTCGAGTTGAGGACTTTGCCCCAGGATGATAATAATAATAATATAATAATAAATTTTTATTTATACCCTGACCTTCCCGGTTTAAAAACCGGGCTCAGGGTGGCTAACAACAAATATAAAACACTGATTAAAATGTGATTTAAAAAATCATAAATCAGCATAAAATACAACATAAAATGCAGCATCAATATAAATAAAATTCAAAAATTCAGGGGTCATTTTGGGGGAAGAAACAAAAAAACCTCAGTCAGTAGACATCAAATGATCACCAGGGCTAACTGGCCAAGTTGGTCCTGCTAGGGCCAGCAAAGAGACCAGGGAGAAATTTAAATGTGGGGTCCCAGAAAGGGTTTCTTCATAGAAGAGGAAAGGGAAAAGGGAATAAAGGATCAGGCTAATTCAAATTGAAGGCCAGGTGAAATAGCTCTGTCTTACAGAACCTATGGAAGGAAATCAAGTCCTGCAGGGGCCTAGTCTCGTGGGACAGAGCATTCCACCAGGTCGGAGCTGTCACTGAAAAAGCCCTGGCCCTGGTGGAGGACAGTCTGGCTTCCTTAGGGCCCGGGACCTTTAAGCTATTATTATTAATGGACATTAGGGTCCTCTGCGGGACATACTAGGAGAGGCGGTCCTGTACGTACGAGGGTCATAAGCCGCATAGGACTTTAAAGTCAAAACCTTTGAGAGAACGGAAATTGTGTGCTGGCGGCGCAGTGGCAGCAAGAGGCCCCATTAGCGAAAGCACGCCTCTAGTTAAGAACAGTTTCAGGTTAATCCAGAATGAATTAAGTTCATAACTAGAGGTACCACTGTACTGGTCTCGGGTGAAGCTAATGCATCTATATGCTTCTATGTCTACATCTCAACATCTTGTAAAGGTCAACTTCATGACATGAAAGGTCTCAACTTGCTGTCCAGCATTTAAGTTGGGGATTTCTTAAAGTTCACATTACTGCTCGATTAACATAAAATATGTAGTGTATGTGTATGCATATGCATGTTTTTAACTTAAATATCAGAAGGTGCATATGGAAATACATCATTCTGAAATGCAATCCATGATGTAGATTGAATGAGATTGGGAGCAATATTCCCCCCCATCCCTAATATTTCAATTTTATGCCTTCAGAAAATGCTACCATCTCTTACCCAGCTGTTCAAAGGTTATTATCCTAAACTTAAATTTATATCTGGATGTTTCACCAGCCGGGAGGAGGCGTGGCAGAGTGGAAGTCCCCAATTTTACTCCAAATTTCTTTTTAGATGGAATCTGGGGACAACCTAAGTTTGTGTTAGATCTCAGAAATGCCATCCATCTTATAAAAATGCTTCAGAGTCCCTTCTCAAATATTTCTCTCTGTTATTCTCCTAGAAGACAGAACCACCCCCTGCCAAAAGGAAAATTGCTTTAAATTTCACTTTGGATGCAAATTTCAGTGGCCACAGCATAAAACAACATATTGAAAGGTGATCTTGAAGCGCAAAGTCTGTTTATTTCTAACCCTTGTACAGCCAAAACAGGTAAACAGCTAAGACATCTCAGTGTGACTAATGACAATGTCAGATCTATTTTAAAAAGGAGATGTGACCGGTGCTGAAATATTCAGAAGCCTGTGAACTCATTTTTATTTTTTTAAAAGAGGTAGGGGATGGAACTGCATGAAGAAAAGCAGTGATCAAGGTCACTGTTCTTGCAACAGCAAAACAACGATAATGACATGGACTATTGGAAACTTCAAACATTTTATCAAGCAGGGAAAATGGAATTACTGGAGAACAAGTACATCATTACCCACAGAAAATATCAAGAGGCTTGCCTGGAAATTGCTGGACAGGCACATTTTGAACATCAAATACTTCACTCTTACACCCAAATAGACATACAGAAAGAGTGAGATCAATCATACCGAGGCAAGTGCAACTATTACCTTCGAAAGCAGCTATCAGAATTTTTTTTCTCCATGCGGCCTTTTCGTATGATCATATTTACTAATCAAGCCCTTACTAGACCCAGCACTTCCAGGCGACGTTGTGAGCACACTCTAGAGGCTAGATGGCCAAGGCTAACACAGCGATGTATAAAACATATGGCGTTGCACAGAAGGTAAATTGCAAATGGAAATACTAATGAGACAGAGGAGAAGCACTACGCAATGGCCGGCATCCTATTTAGATACGAGCTGAGGAAAATTGAACACTTATCAAGCGACTAATGAATTGGAATTCATTTTGTCTGCCAACATCTTTAAATTGGAGATTGACTGATCAGAGGTTGGGAGCTGTCTCTGCTGCTTTGCTCTGCTGAAACGTTGTGAAAGCTATGAAGGGGAAAAGGAAAATCAGACGCCGTTGATTTGGAATATGGCCGTTTCTGCAGCACAGCCTGCTTTTGAATAATCTAGCCCCACACAAGCACTGCATTGTCGATGCTGATGCTCATCTAAATGTGCACAGGCCTATTTCTATATGCAGACGTACCTTCCTAGATCGTATAGCTATCATTTTTGTCAGCAAAAGGAGGAGCAGCGGCAGGAGAAGGAATGGGTTGGAGGATGAGGTGCAAAGGGACTGGGATTGGCAAGATGGTGTCAAGTAGGTAGGTGGGGTTGGTGAGTGAAGTACCTGCCCCTAGTACATACAACAATTCATGCATTAGTGGAAGGCTCATACAAAATACATATTGGGGGAAATTGCTTGCAAAAAAGGTGTACATATATGTCACAATTGCACAAAGAAATGTGTATACAGTACAGTGGTACCTCGGGTTAAGTACTTAATTCATTCTGGAGGTCTGTTTCTTAACCTGAAGCACCACTTTAGCTAATGGGAACTCCTGCTGCCGCTGTGCCGCCACTGCCCAATTTCTGTTCTTATCCTGAAGCAAAGTTCTTAACCTGAGGTAATATTTCTGGGTTAGCGGAGTCTGTAACCTGAAGCGTATGTAACCTGAAGCGTATGTAACCCGAGGTACCACTGTATTGGGAAAAGGGCACACACAAAATGATAATGAATTTTCACGAGAACTTCTAAATTAAAAGAAATGGCAAACTGTTACAGAAATGTGGGGAAATAAACTTAAGAGTAGAAAAATGAGAAACAGAGAAGTCAAAATTGACCTACAGTCATACCTTGGGTTAAAGTAGCTTCGGGTTGCGCTCCGCGGTGACCCGGAAGTAACGGAAAGCATTACTTCTGGGTTTCGCTGCTCACGCAAACACTCAAAATGATGTCACGCGCATGCGCAGACACGGTGAATCGTTACCTGCCCACACACACAGACGCGGGTAGTGTTCGCTTCAGGATGCGAACTGGGCTCCGGAACGGATCCCATTCGCATCCAGAGGTACCACTGTATACAGTTTGCATTCCCTTCTTTTTAATTTCAGCTATAACCAGTTCTATTTTTCTAGAAAAAGAGGTGCCAGAACTCACCATGAACACCTACCTTGTCCTCTTATAATGGCAATGACACCCACCTGAGAGGTTCCAGTGAGAGTTCCGGCTGAAAAAAAAAAAAGTCCTGGTTATACCTCTATTTTTCATAAATGTGGACATTGAGAGTTACAGGCAGAGGAAGAAGGAAATGTCTTCTTGTTTTCCCATCCAAAGTACAGGAGTAAAAAATTGTTCTGGAGCTTTTCAAAGGGACAGACAATAAGCAGTATATCCCAGGCATAGGCAAACTCAGCCCTCCAGATGTTTTGGGACTATAATTCCCATCATCCCTGACCACTGGTCCTGTTAGCTAGGGATGATGGGAGTTGTAGTCCCAAAACATCTGGAGGGCCGAGTTTGCCTATGCCTGGGATATACTGTCTGAATCTGCCCCTCCCTCCCTCTCTGCCATCCTGTTTCTGATTTTCCTTCCTAGCTGGAAGGAAAATGGCCAGCCACTCAACTCAAACGTGAAGAATACTAATCAGATGCCAGCTGACATTTTCATGTAACTATGCAATTTGCACGATTTTATGGGGATGATGCTAAATGGTTGAATTGATCCTAAAAGAACAACTGTTCAGAAAACAGGGAAGATGAAACAAAACAACCTTTAACACGGCCTTCTTCTGAAGTTATAATGTTCAATAAAAATTGTGGAAAATGTAGATAAAAATGCATGGGTTTGGCGCTGCATTCCTATATCCTGCCCAAAATTATGTGCAATTGGATAATTCAGGGAGTTGAGTAGGATGAACTTAAACATGTATGTGTATGTAAGTAATTAGCAGCATTCAGGAGAAAAGACTTTTACTGTGCGTAAGAGTAAAAGAATTGAAAGTGCTATGACTCTGCTACTTAGCCACAGGGACATTTTATGCCCCTGATCATGCTCATATAATTTTCTGCCATTGCGTGCTAGAACCTGCTTCACCAGTTGTCTAAATTACTTCCAGAGAGTTTGTTACATCTCTAGTATCATAAGAACATCTGTCACATTTTGCTGCCTAGAAGCCCATGCCAAGCAATCAGTAGCTCAACAAATATCTCAATGTGGATCCCACTGCGCAGCATTTCACAGGAACCTGCATCTATGACTTTACTCTGTGATCCCAAATACACTTACGAGGGAATAAGTTCCGTTGAGCACAAAAAGGGTTAGTTCTGACTAAGCACACAATATTGAGAGAAGTGGCATATTTCCATAGCCTTTTGGCCCAATGTCACTAAGTGAGCTTCGGTGTTGAGTGGGACTCTGAATATGCATCTCCCCAATCATAATGTACTGCTCTAACCACTATACCACACTGGCCTAGGAGCAACTGGAATTCAATAAATCTCCACATGTTTATCCACTTATTTGTTGTTGTTTTTATAAAATCTGTGTTTTTTTCTGAGGCAGTGGGTACAACAACCATAAAATTAATTCTAATGTGAACACCTAATAAGGGATTTCAAATAAGCATTTGGTTTCCCTTCAAGCTGAGGTCAAACAGGCCCCCTCCCTCCTGAACTGCCAGCACCTATAAAAAGGAAAAGGTAAAGGGACCCCTGACCATTAGGTCCAGTCGTGACCGACTTTGGGGTTGTGGCACTCATCTTACTTTACTGGCCGAGCGAGCCGGCGTACAGCTTTCGGGTCATGTGGCCAGCATGACTAAGCCGCGTCTGGCGAACCAGAGCAGCGCACGGAAATGCCGTTTACCTTCCCGCTGGAGTGGTGCCTATTTATCTACTTGCACTTTGACATGCTTTTGAACTGCTAGGTTGGCAGGAGCAGGGACCGAGCAATGGGAGCTCACCCCGTCACAAGGATTCGAACCACCGACCTTCTGATTGGCAAGTCCTAGCTCCTATAGAAGACTTTAAAAAAAGAAATCCAGCATGGATTGATCATTGAAGTTTCAACTGATTTTTATGCCTTTGTATTCAGTGCTGTTTTTCTAGAAAAAGAGGTGCCAGGATTCACCAGGAACACCTCCTCTGCAATGGCGCCCACCTGAGAGGTGCCAGAACTGAGTTCCTGCAAGTTCTGGCTGAAACAAAAATCCCTGTTTATGTTGTATGTTCATAAACTGCTAAGCGATTATTGTAGTTAAGCAGTACAGTGGTACCTTGGTTCTCAAACTTGATCCATTCCGGAAGTCCGTTCCAAAACCAAAGCGTTCCAAAACCAAGGTGTGCTTTCCCATAGAAAGTAATGCAAAATGGATCAATCCATTCCAGACTTCTAAAAACAATCCCTAAAACAGTAATTTAACATGAATTTTTCTATCTAACGAGACCATTGATCCATAAAATGAAAGTAATACACAATGTACTGCAGTCACACAATCAATCAATCAATCAGTAGCTGAACTGGGTTCCACACCGTCACAAAAAGAAAATAAAAAAGAGCCGCAAGAACAAAAACACAAAATAAATAGCAAAAACAGACAGACCTCAGTGTAACACTCAAAACAGAAGTGTGGCACTCAAAACGGAAGTGTGGCACTCAAAACAGAAGCGTAACACTCAAAATGCAGCACGTTCAGCTTCTGTAAAAAGTTTGCAAACTGGAACACTTAATTCCAGGTTTGCAGTGTTTGGGTTGCAAGTTGTTTGAGTTCCAAGGTAGTAGTAGTAGTAGTAGTAGTAGTAGTAGTAGTAGTAGTAGTAGTAAACCATTCCTAGAGGTGAGATAAATAAGTACATTTTTACTAGTCCATTTCATGGTGCCACCTGAGGTTGGTCACTTCATTCTGTTCATGACAAAGCTGGTCCAGTGATGAGGACTCTGAAGCTCACAGTTTCTTAAGGAAAAGATGTTCCCTCAAGTAATGCTGGGCCCAGGGTATTCACTGGCATACAGCACCTGATGCATGAGACAATTGCTTCATTCTACCTAATGTTAGGGCTTGAGCTGTATTCTTATAAAATAACACAGCAGACATCTAGGTGGCAAACATATGGTGAGGGCGGGGTTTGGGGACATAACCTTTGGCTTGTTATTGGCATGTGCCTATATTCATTCCTGAAATTAGGGTGAGTATGCTCTCACTCTTGAATGCTTCATTCCCAGCAAACAGCTACTTTCTGCTTCCTCCCCAGCAAATGACAATTTCCTGTTTCTTCCCTAGCTTTCTTGTGGTTGTCATCTCCCGTGACACCAAGGCACAGTTCTACGTTGCTATGCAATGGGGCCAGGATTCCTGTCCACAGCTCTAATGCCACTCTGCTCCAGAAGAGGTCCCAACATTTGTCTTCTCTTGGATATGGGTTGTTCTACTTATATCTTTGTAGACATTGTCTGAGACTCCCGGCCACTCTGCTGTGGATCATTTCAGCTATGCACTAAAGGAGACGAGTGTTTACTGTACTGCTTCAGTGGCAGAGAATTGCGACTCTTTAAAAAGCGCCGCTGCAGTGTGCGTTTCAACATATGGTTGCTTTTATAGTCTGCATATTCAGTTAGCACAACAGAAAGCAGATGTCTCTTCTGACACTTCAAGAGGTAATAGCTGTAATTTTAAATTACACATTGTTTCCCACCGATCAGCAATCCCACAGGCTTACTGATTTGCACAGGCACTGGACTCCACCTTGCATCATAAATTTGAATTCATGAGGGACAGCTCAGAAAGGTGTAAGCAGGTGTTACTTTTGCTTGAGTGCCAGGGAAACCTAACCAGCATTTTGAAGACTGTGTTTCGAGCAAAGCTCAGGTTCTGTGGGTGCATGTCAGATCACAGAAGATGGTCAATGACATAAAACTCCCTTGAAAGTTGACTCATGTTCCTCATCTTCTGATCTTCTCTTAAATGGATCTTTCTAGCTGAAAACATTTTTACATCTGAGGTGAAGGACAAGGTACACAGTTCCCCTGTGCACATGCATGAGCCATCTGGTCACACAGTTAAAATCTTACTTTAATTCTGGCAATGGGACAGTCTCCTACACTGCACCTGAGTCAGCAGACTAGCTTAGGAGGTGCAGAGCAGGTTTGATGACACACATCTAGGTCATCTAACACCTTGCTGCCCACTTGCCACCTGCTCAAACAGATGCTTAAATCCAGCAGCAGACACACTGTGCTCACGATGCACATGCTCACTACGTAAGCCAAGTGAGGCATACATATGCACATGACACAAAGTGGCTTTCATTCTGCTTGCTCGGTCAATGCTTTCTCAAGAGCTCTGTCTGTGAAACATTGGAAGAAGATGACCAGTTGAGACAGCAGCCAGTGCAGAACAACAACAAGCAAACAGCTGGGGCAGATTCAGGAGGATGGGGACAGAGAGTTTGGATTTGATATCCCGCTTTATCACTACCCTAGGGAGTCTCAAAGCAGCTAACAATCTCCTTTCCCCTTCCTTCCCCACAACAAACACTCTGTGAGGTGAGTGGGGCTGAGAGACTTCAGAGAAGTGTGACTAGCCCAAGGTCACCCAGCAGCTGCATGTGGAGGAGCAGGGAATCGAACCCAGTTCACCAGATTACAAGTCCACCGCTCTTAACCACTACACCACACTGGCTCTGCCGGAGCTTGGGAGTGTTGCAACTCTGCAGTATCTACCATGCTAAGTGGTCTCTGTTAGAATTCTTTTTCCGTGTTGCAGTCATGGGGTTGTTTTTTATCACATGATGGTGTATGTTTTCATTCCACATTGTGGGAAGTGACGGAGACAGGATGTTTTTATTACTGTGTTTCTGTGACGTAGGATCTTTGTCCTTTGTTCTTTCTCTTTACTGTCTGATGCTGAAGAGGAAGGAGCTGGGTTACAATGCTCCGAGTGTATATATGTAAATCAATTAGTTTAGCCAAATTGCTGCGCTACTGAGTCTGAACGCTGACTGTCTATAGTTTGCTGATCCTGAAGTGTGCTGATGACTCTTGGTATCAGTTGCTGTGAAGTTTGGGCTGGAGAAAGCTTTTGAATCTCCCGAACGACCGACCAGGAGGGAGAGAACATGTCAGTCGGGCATGTGCCTCTACCAGACTCCTACTCATGTGTAGGACCTCCTGACAGTCTCCTCATTTGCCCTAATGATAGGGTTGTTCCTATGTGTTTCCAGGAGTTGGTTTCAGTTCACACAAGAGGCTGTCAAGCATGGTCACTGCTTTGTGTGAACTTGGGTTGAACTGAGTGTACATCCTGGAAGATAGCCCAGAAACTCGCTTGTAACACTCAAGCCTGGCCATTTCAGCAATTCTATCCTAGGTTTGCCATATTTCAAAAAGTAAAAACCAGGAGCTTTTTTAAGGAGCTTTTTTTTAGACAAACCCCCAAGTTGCTGAGCTTGTTATTTACAAAAATATGTGATTTTTTAAAATTAATGTAGACTTATCTAAGATCCAGGAAAAAGTGCCTGGACGTCAATTCCAGTAATGTCTGGGAAAACCTGGACGTATGGCAGCCCTATTCTATCCTTGTTGGATTCAGGGATTAGAAGGACTCAGGCATACTGCCTAACATCACAAACCCAACTCACAACCATGTATTAGGCAAGCAAGAGAGGACAAACTAAGAATCCCATTTCAATAAAGCATCTTATGTTCCTTTTCCAGGTAGTTTTACCCACATGGCTCTATACTTGCCCTCAAGACACTCTATCTATGTACATAGCCTTATGCGCATGAGACTATCCTTCCCTGGCACTCAGTTTAAATGTCATACACAAAGAGCTTCCAAGAGCTCCAGTTACAGTTTTTGGTCTGTCAACACAGCATCAGAATAAACTGTGTGGGCAGCAGTCTTTACTAGTGCTGTGTACATTTCCCCTCATCTGACTTGGGACCTGAACTGCACTCATCCACCCTGGGACAATCCAGGACTACTCTGACATGGATTCAGCCCCTGAACTGATTCAGGGCCCTTGCACAGAAGACTGGCAGAGCAGTTTTTTTTCTGTCCTGATGCCTCATTAAGATGGTAGCAGTTCTGTTCTTTCTCATACAAACAGAGAGGTTAGGGTCACCTATGGAAGCTAAGTCTCAGAAAAAGCTCAATATGGAGGCCAAATGGCCAAAATATTGGGAAATTTTGGAACAAGAAGGTGACAGATTGAAACTGCAGAGTTTTGAGAAATTAAAAGACAAAGTGCGAGATTGGCTTCATTATTATCAAATAAGAGAGGCTTACAATTTAGACAAAAAAATTGGCTTCCAGGTGGAGAAATCTAAATTGGAAACAGAACTGTTAGAACCAAAAACTAAGATTTTGTCAAAAATGTATAACTTGCTGTTGAAATGGAATACGCAGGATGAAACGGTTAAATCAGCAATGATTAAATGGGCGCAGGATATAGGTCATAACATTATGTTTGCTGACTGGGAGCAGTTGTGGACCACCGGTATGAAGTTTACGGCATGCATTGCCTTAAAGGAGAATATTATGAAAATGATTTACAGGTGGTACATGACCCCAGTTAAGCTTGCAAAAATTTATCACCTGCCTGACAATAAGTGTTGGAAATGTAAAGAAGCTGAGGGAACATTCTTTCACCTTTGGTGGACATGCCCAAGGGTCAAGGCTTACTGGGAAATGATATATAATGAACTCAAGAAGGTATTTAAATTTACCTTTCCTAAGAAACCAGAGGCCTTTCTTTTGGGCATAGTTGGCCAATGGGTGCCAAAGAAAGATAGAACATTTTTTATGTATGCAACAACAGCAGCAAGAATACTTCTTGCCAAGTACTGGAAGACACAAGATCTACCCACCGTGGAGGAATGGCAGACGCAAGTGATCGACTACATGGAGATGGCTGAAATGACTGGCAGAATCCGTGATCAGGGAGAAGATTTGATTGAACAGGATTGGAAAAAGTTTAAGGACTATTTACAAAAATACTGTAAAATCTTTGAGTGTTAATATGATGTGGGAAGTGAAGGTAACAGGGTTTGTGTGATTTGGTTAAATGTGAATGAAAAGAAGAATGTTAAAAAGGATAGGGGGCTATGAACAGAACATTATTATGTCATAGTATATAAGATGAGGTATGGACTAAAACAATGAAAAATTGGGACATAATAACTAGAAGAACATACAATTAAGTATGGCTTAAATAAGGTTTTGAATTTGCTGAATTTGATTGGAATAAAGAGGAACACAAAAAAGGGGGATGTGAGGAGGTCAAGACAGAGGGGCATGGAACTTTATAAATTTAAGAAAGTGGGTTTTCCTTTTTTCTTTTTTTTTCTTTTTTTCTTTTTTTCTGCTATATATTTTTGTTTTTCTGTTGTACTTGTTTTTTATATGAGCTTTATGTATGGAAATGATACATTTTGAAATGATGAATCTTTTGTTTTGTAAAACCATAATAAACATTTATTAAAAAAAAATAAAGGGAAAAAAAACAAACAGAGAGGTTAGAAAGTGTGATGGAGTGGTGGAAAATACCTTAATAAGGGCACAACTGGAAGGTAGGATTGTCAAGTAACCGGGGTAGACGAGAAACATCCTATCCTTCTCTCTCTCTCTCTTTTAAATATTTTTTATTAATTTTCCATTTAAACATATTTAATCACATCATTATTATCCACATTACTTTTTTGGCTCTTTAGAGCCTATCGACTTCATTCCCTCCCACCTAATGCCTTTCAAAAGTAATCTTTATATCACAACGTTTTATATATTTTCCAATTCTAATATAACTCATTGCAAGATACCTTCAAATTTAAATAAATATAGAAAGGTGAAAATTTTTCATTGCAAGTCTTTGGGTGACCCTGCTAGTGTTGTTTATTGCTTACAATGATCTTTCAAATATTGTATAAATTTACTCCAGTCCATTTGGAATACTTGATCGTGCTGGTTTTGGATTTTTGCCGTCAGCTTCGCCAGTTCTGCAAAGTCCATAATTTTCATCTGCCACTCATCTTTTATTGATACTTCTTGTTGTAGTCCATTTTTGGACTAAAAGAGTTTTTGCCGCTGTTGTTGCATACATGAACAGTCTTCTCTCTCTCTCTCTCTCTCTCTCTCTCTGACCTACTATACCCGGTAAAAAGCCTTCTGGTTTTTACTCGTTAGATCTTGTCCTACAAATTTTAGCAAGTTTTGATGGTGTTAAATACCATCTATACATCATTTTCATCGCATTTGCTTTAAGTGCACTGCATGCAGTGAAATTAATACCTTCATTCCACAGCCTTTCCCAAGATTCTAACTGAATATTATATGCAAAAGCCATTGTATCATCACCCCTTTAACCTCTTCATCTTTAGTATGCCACTCCAGAAGTAATTTGTACATTTTCAATAATATTTTCCTCTTATCATCCAATAAATCTATCTCCAGCCTAGATCTTACTGTATCAAAACCATTTTCCTATCCTTCTCTTGTGCCTATTGTGACTATAGTCAGCAAGGAAATACTGACATTAATAACATTGCTAAGATATACAGGCAAACCCCCCCCCACTTAAAGGTAAAGGGACCCCTGACCATTAGGTCCAGTCATGACCGACTCTGGGGTTGCAGCACTCATCTCGCTTTATTGGCCGAGGGAGCCAGCATACAGCTTCCGGGTCATGTGGCCAGCATGACTAAGCCACTTCTGGTAACCAGAGCAGCGCATGGAAACGCCGTTTACCTTCCCGCTGGAGTGGTACCTATTTATCTACTTGCACTTTGACGTGCTTTCGAACTGCTAGGTTGGCAGGAGCAGGGTCCGAGCAACGGGAGCTCACCCCGTCATGGGGATTCAAACTGCCGACCTTCTGATCGGCAAGTCCTAGGCTTTGTGGTTTAACCCATAGTCCCACCCGCATCCCTTAACCCCCCCCACTTACGTGGGGGTTATCTCCCAAGTCATTGCACACATCAGCAGAACCTGTGTAAGCCCTCTTCCTGTGCCAAACATGGTGTGTGAATGCGTAGTCACATATGCAAAGAGAGTTACCTGTACTGAATTCTCTTGTCTAGCTCAATGGAGTTACAAAGGCCAAAGTTTAACTGGACATGCCCGTAGTTTTCCTCATCTACTCTTTTTTTAATAGGATTGGTAGAGTATTATTCAAATTATCGTGGTTGCTGTATTTAGCTTTCACCTCACTTACACTATTTCCATAAACCTTGTAGGGTAGGCTGACACTACTGCCCTTATATTGCAGATTTACCTGAGGCTAGGAGACAGTGCCTAAGGTCACCAAGTGGGTTCATGGTAGAAGCAAGTTTACCTCTGAATACCAGCTGATGGGAATAAGCAAGAGGGAAAAATGCTAAGGGAAAGCTCCCATTTAAAAGAGGTATACTAAGAGTTTGTATCAGCTCTGTGTGTACGGCAAAATACAAGGTGAATTGGGGAGTTTCAGGGAAGGTTCTTACATTTCCCTGTTGGATCACACCATTAACAAGGTGTCTCGAATTGGATCAGGGACTCACTAAGCTTTCAACTGTTCTTCCAACTTCGACAGCTGCTCTGTGGCCTCAGCTGTCACAAAATGCACCACCCACTCTGAGAAACAAGACTAAGCTGGCTAGGGAAGCATCCAGAGCTCAAGAGAGGAGGTGAGCAGGATCTTTTGCTTTGGCAAAGAACTGTAGCTCGCAATCACCGTGAATCACATCATTTTCCCAGGACACATCAGTCATATTGATTTGGAGAAGGGATTAAAAGCTGTTTGTTTTTCACATGGTTCCATGCCTTCCATTACATCACCCAAAATCTGGGAGAGAGGCAGAACGACACTTGGGATAAGAGAGCCCTTACAAAGATGTGGTGACCAGAACTCCACATGGTATTTCAAGAACTACACTAGCTCAACAGAGCCTCAGAAGATGAAGGTTGTGGGTTTTTTTAAGATGCAGCAGAGGAAACACACTGTCTCTAAATTTGCCTTCTGCTAAGTAACTGGTAAGTGCCAGGTAATATTTGCATATGACACAGCTAATGCAAATAACATATCAACTGAACCAGCAGAGAATGGCTCCCTGCCAGCCTCACTCTGTCCAATAAACTCCATTCATGCTACTCATACTTCTAGAGCCAGTGCTTTTCAATCAAATATTAGGCCTGAATATAGTACAATTACATGATACTATATTTTTTCAGTCATACATTTTAATAGCAGAAGTGCCAGTTTAGCTTCAGTGTGCTGCTTAGTAAGTAGACATAGTATTATTGCAGAAATAAATATGAATAAGGAATCTGTAATGACACAGACTGTCTTCTGCACCTTCATAGGGAGAGAAGTCAAGCAAACCACCCAAACCAACACTCTCCTTCTTGTTAGCTTCATCACTGCACCAAATTGATATGATGATGATGACGATGATGATGTAGATGTAATTTGTATACCGCCCTTTGTCCAATCACGGGGTGACTCAAAACATAAAAATTCAAGATGAGAAGACAAAATACATGATAAAAAAACTAATACAAATCAATACCTGTCCCCCACCCCCAGCCGACACATTTAGACAAACATTTTCCCCTGGTGCCGAAAGCTATGTAATGAAAGTGCCAAGCCAGCCTCCACAGGGAGAGCATTGCACAAATGGGAACCCACCTGAGAAAAGGTCCATTCTTGTGTTGCCATCTTCTGCACCTCATGGAGGGTGGACATTAAGAAGGGCCTTAGATGAGGATCACAAGGTCCGGGTCAGTTCATATGGGGAGAAGTGGTCCTTGAGGTATTGCAGTTGTGAGCCATTTAAACTAATTGTCAGCCAGTGCACACCCATTTGGCTGGGTTTCCTCAGCCACTCTGGGCGGATCTCAACAGAATATTAAAAACATCAAACATTAAAAACTTCCCTAAACAGGGCTGCCCTCAGGCATAAACTTTTCATAGACCAAGCTGAAGGGAGAGATGATTGGAAAATCCCACACTTTGTGCAGCAATATAAAAAGCACATGCTGAGGATTTGCAATTGTCTGACTCTGTGCTTTTGCACACTTTCTGGGTGGGATAACAACAACAACAACAACAACAACAACAACAACAACAACAACAAGGTGTACCTACAGATATCTATGTGCATGACATGTCAGTGCTTAATTGACATGATAGAATCAACAGATTAGAAGGTGGGGACAAACATAAGAGGGAACACCTACTTGTTTGAACAGGAAAGACCAATGATGCTCATAATAGATAAATTCAAATAGATGTGGCTTTTGGACTACTCCAATCTAATTTAATACTAATAGCTAAATAATACTCAAATGTGCGCACATCCATTTTCTCTTCTGTTCAGGTTATGACGTTGATTTAGTTCACATTTTGTTGTGGGAACTGGGGATGTTGACATTGTTCTCCACATCAATAACTTTATAAATCCTCAAACAAATAAATAAATGGACTCCTGGCCAAATATAAATTCTCCTTTTGTTTCTAGAGTGAGGAGTGATATCAAAGTCTACAATAATTCAACCATAAAGGAACAACATTGCAGCTGTGAAAATCAACTCACTTTGAGAGCTAGGAGATGTTGTTTTCCCAGACAAAAATAAGATACATGACTGAATTTAATAGACTAAAGTGGGTGGGAGGGAAACAGAAAAAGGCAGCAGATAAAAGAAGGAACTGCTTTGTAACAATTCACATATAAGAAGTTATGTCTTGTGGAAGAAAAAAGATGAAAACGCAGTTTAAACTCCTTCAATATATTGTTATGAGTTTGCAGAGGGCAAGGATCCCCTCAAATTCCTGGGCTCCACATTCTCCCCATAATTTCTGAAATTAGTAAATGTGGGGTTTGAAGTCAATACAGCTTCCTCAGGAGCTGGGTTTAGAGAGGTGCCATCAAAAAACAAAGGCAGGTGATTTGTTGTTGTTTAGTCGTTTAGTCGTGTCCGACTCTTCATGACCCCATGGACCAGAGCACACCAGGCACTCTTGTCTTCCACTGCCTCCCGCAGTTTGGTCAAACTCATACTGGTAGCTTCAAGAACACTGTCCAACCATCTCGTCCTCTGTCGTCCCCTTCTCCTTGTGCCCTCCATCTTTCCCAACATCAGGGTCTTTTCCAGGGAGTCTTCTCTTCTCATGAAGTGGCCAAAGTATTGGAGCCTCAGCTTCAGGATCTGTCCTTCCAGTGAGCACTCAGGGCTGATTTCCTTCAGAATGGATAGATTTGATCTTCTTGCAGTCCATGGGACTCTCAAGAGTCTCCTCCAATACCATAAGGAAGGTGATAGCAGAGTCATTATCCTGACGAAAGGTGAGACCTTCAGCATCAGGCAAGAAAGAGGGAGGCTGCCAGGATGACAGGAGGCCTGATGTCACCACAGGGAAAGGGGCCTTTTGCAAGAGATTTATGAAATGGACGCTGTGGCGATCACACAGGGTCCCCAGATGTTTAACGGTCTATTGATCCCTGTGCCACCACTGTGCTCACTTCACCGCTGCCACCAACCCATTACTCTCGGGTAAAACACTGAGTCCAGACAGTTGTTAAAATTGAACCAAATAAACAAGTTTATTTTATAAGTATTAACAAGTTTATGGTTTCTCAGATAATATTCCTTCAGTTTCTTAACTTTAGTTTCTTTACTGGCCTATACCTTCCTAATACCTTCTGACTGATTATATCAGCTGTTTGACTGACTCCTCTTAACAGATTCTCTCACTCTCTCACATCGGACTCGCCCAACCCTCAGTCTCTCTCTTCTCTAACTCCAGACTGACTTCTCAACCACCCTAACTCTAACTCCTCCCCTTGGGTTCCCATTGGTTAGTCATTTTACAATTAGTTAACCCTTTCCTTATGAACCCAGTATGATGTCACACACCTAGGAGGGCAAATGCCACAGACGTTGCCAGGATGACAGCAGGAGGGGATGCTGGAAGTGGAAGGGGAGGAGTTGTTCTATGCAAAGGCTGCTGGGAACAAGGAGGAGGAAATTTGGCCTAACGCCATGTGGCACTGGCAGGAGGAGGCTGCACCACGAGACCAGGGGCCATGACTGGCTGCTGTTTTGGACCAAAGCTTGCTGAAGCTATGAGAAGAGCAACGAGAGACATGCTTGCGGCGTAAAGCTCTGTACTCTCCCTCCATTGAAGATCTTAGGTTTGACTATGTGTACCTCTTCAAACAAGGCAGTATGGGATTTGAATCATAGAATTGTAAAGTTGGAAGGGACCACATGGATCATATAGTCCAGGCACGTCTGACAGGTAGATCGTGATTTATGATCTACCGGTAGATCAGTGGGTGTCTGTGGTAGATCACTGGTAGATCATTGGCTCCCCCCAAAGAAGCTCAAGAACTTTGGCTCCTCTAAAAAAAGCTCAACATTGCTCTGTACCCTCCCCCCCAAAAAACGGGGCCTTCCTCCTCCCATTTTTGACCTGAACCCCCCAAAAGGGGGTAGATCACTGCCAGTTTTTAACTGTGAGTAGATCACAGTCTCTTGGGAGTTGGCCACCCCGATCTAGTCCAAATCCTTCATCCATCATATATGAATGACCCGTATTTCTAAGACACTGCAGACACTGATGTGCCTTGATTTTCCAATGGAAACACTATCCTGTGTGAGCGCCTGGACTCTTGTTACAGCTCAGCATAGTTTAGGGGTGGCGTTTAACACTCTTTTATATACATTTCGCTATTATGTATGTACAGTGAATGCATTTTGCACATCAGTTGTGGAAATCAATTCTGGTATTTTGCTGTTTGCAACACAGATTTCTGCAGTACAGTCAAGCCGTGAGCAGCAAAACACAAGCGATTTTTTAAAATGAAAAAGAACACAAATTATGATTCTTGAATGATCTAATAAAATATGCACCTTAATAAGATGTTAGAGATCATCACTGAACAATCATTACTGAACTCTCTATACATGAGCAATCTGCAGCACTGGCATGGTCCTATGTGCAAGGGGGTGCAAGAATTGTGACAGGGATTTGGGAAGTTTCCCTCCTCTAGTTTTATGTTAAAAGCTTGTTGGGAGAGGGAATAGTTTAGTGTGTTTCAAAATTCCTCAGACTTTTTGCTGAACAAGATCTTCCTCTCTGTGAAAGCTGATACCATCCAAGTAACACACATCCTTGAGAATTTCTGCTGTCTCCTTTTCCATATTTATTTGGCTATCCCTGGGATTCCAGAAAGGTTTCAATTGAGGAGGAACCTGTCAAATTCACTTTGATTTTCAAAATCTAATGCCAATGCTAAATTACTCTTTATTGTCTATTTTATGTATTGATTTATTTCATTTTTGCAAACTGGTATGGGCTGTTATGTCTGAAGAAGCTGAAATTCTCTCTATGTAGGGTATTCTGCATCCAATTATTTGATGCTTCAAGCACTCAACAGCACTAATGATGTTCCTAATGAAAAAGTCTTCATCCAGCAGCAAAAGGTCAACAGTGTTGGGATCCCTGCAAGCGCTGGTGATCTGCTGATTGCTTATGCCTGCAGAGAGCACAGCACAGAACTTTAAAGCATGGACAATTGGTTGATAGTGAAGGCTTCAAAGTTCTCCACAAAGCTTTCTGCAAGCACTTTGGATTGCAAAGAGCTGTTTGTACACTATGATAGCTGGTCAACAGTGCCTACAAAAGGCCTTTTAAGTGCAACCACAACTTTTCTTGACCCACACCTCATGACATATATGACATCAGGTATAAGGCAAACCAAATGATGATGTCTGGTGGACCTATTTAGGCCCACGGGTGAAAGTTCCTCACCGTCGGTGAGGGCAGTAGGCAGGCCTTTATAGATGTGTGTTCCAAAAACTGAGACATCTCTACAGAAAACAAAAAAACCCTTCTCCCCAATCATTACTTGCTTCATTTTTGATAGCATGGGCACACTGAGATGGGCCTCTGAAGTTAACTGAAGGCACTTTCACAGATTCCCTACACTATTGTAACAAAACCGGCAAGGGTTTACAACTAAGAATTCTGGGATGGGTCAACATGAAAACTTAAAGAGTGCAAAATCTATCCCTACATTCCATTGGATTTATGCCTTCCTGTCCACTAATATAACACATAAGGAATACTTAAATGGGAACAGATCTAAAATGTTCCTGTGTATTACAATAATTTTAGTATCTTCAGTTGACTTGTTTGCACCATCTAACTCATTCAAAAACAGATGATACCAAGCAGATTTGATTCATTGTGCACAAGTGTGGGTTTGGTATCTGCCTGGTTAGAATCTGCAATGACACCCTTCTCTGTTCATCACTTTTTTCCTCTTTCTTCATCTGAAAATTGTACCCAGATATATACTCTCACCAAAGCGCACAGATGCTCATTTCTTAATAAAACTAGGTCGACATCAAAGGAGAGCAAAGCTTTCTTAGATCATGGAGCAGAGAGGTCTCTTTCACCAAAAACCTTCCTAGCACACATATCCAAACCAAAGAAAGCTAGGTAAAATCCCAATGTTAACTATTTGGTGAGGGTTACATTAACACAGCATGCTAATTCAGCTGCCAAGTTGGACTTTAAGTAATCCACCCCTAGTCTCATCCCCCATTGTCTTCTCTATTCCCCTTAGAATTGTGTTCCTTCAATCCATCTATCATAGGGGACCACTGCTGGGCCAGACGTACCACAAGGATTCAAGCCATGGCTTCTCACTAGAGTTAGGTGGACATCTCCTTGGTCCCAAGTGCAACTGGTTTGTTGAACATTACACAAATAAGATTTGTTTGAACATTCAAGCAGCCCAAGTTCTCCCCACCTTATCTGCTTCCTCTGAATCTTTACCTCTGGACAGGGGAGAGCAGCAGTTTCAGCTAGAGATCACGGGATTTGCAAGAATTGCTGATAAACTTGTGTCCAATAAAACAACTTTCAGATTGTAAAATGCTGATATGGCAGCTATATGCTTTTTTCTTCAGGAATCTGAAAACCCCAGAAGCTTCTTGGTTCAGAAAAGTGACCACACAAAATTTGCATAACCATTTGCCATGAATTTTGGTTGAAATAATCTTCAGGGGCAGCAATAGACCATGTCAACTTTGCACTGAGTAGCAATTTTGTCATGTCCACAGGTTCACCTTCATGGTTCCTGTTTTGAATAGCCTGGTAAGTACTTCAATTGCCAAGGTAAGGCTGATCTAAAGAATTTTTAAAAAAGCCAGGCCCTTGCTTTTCCTTTTGCTCATTTTCTCTGGAATTAAAACTTTCTCTTCTTTTTTAAAGAAAGGGAAATCCTTAATTAACTGCTGTAAAACCACATATTTATCACCAAACATTGTAACTAATACTTCAATACAACCCCCCTGTTAAATTAAGTTTAAAGCATAATTGGTGAAAAATCTATATTCATCAAAAAGCCCAGAGAGGAACATACATTAAGTATGTTACTTCAGAAAAAGAAAGTTAAAAATAATGGTTTAATTACCAACATTAGTTATTCCAATTTCTGGGTTTTGAATCACAACAAGTGAGTCTCACCCCCCCCCCCCAATTAGGGTGTTGCTTCATGACCATGACTTTGATTTTCAAAGTGATAAATGGTATGTATGAATGCATGAATGCATATACACGTATGCCAAGTGTTTGATGTGTGGATGGGCCATTGCTCAGAGGCCATTGCAGAAGGTCAAAGGTTTGTATCTCCAGGTGGAGTTTGGAACATCTCCCATCTTAAACCCTGGTGAGCTACTTCCAGTCAGTAGAGCTTTATAGACCAATTAATGTGACTCATATAAGGCGGTTTCCTGTGTTGCTAACTGAAACATAAATCCAGGTGTTTCTCCTTTGTCACCTTCAAGATGGTTTTGGGGTTTTTGTTTCATTTTGTTGTCTTTTCCACTTCAGCTATGTTGCCAATAGTCATTTCACCACAGTACTTTTAAAGCGATCAGCCCCAGTCACATGGGACTCACTCTATCTAGCTCTATAATTTGGCCTTTTCTTTACTCTAAGTAATGGCAGGACAAGAGAGGTGTGCCTTTATGTCTTAGGGTTGCCAAGTCTCTGGGCTGGATCTGAGGTTTTGAGGTTTTTGCTTTCATCTCAAAGGATGAGCAAAATTTCCGGATGACTGGTCAATATGAAGGGGATAAGCTATTTTCTGTTTAGCTTCAGAAGTTTTGACATGTGATCTGCCTGGTACTATGTCTCCACTCCCAAGACAAAAACCAAGACAAGGCTCTTCCCTTGATAGCCAGATGTCATTGGCTGATTCCACCAGATTTCAATATGCATTGCCCGTGTTACAACCAGTTCCACAGCTCCCATTGAACCAGTTGGCACAGGTATGTCAATGAACTGACATATTGGCAAACTGGCAAAGTTAATCCACTTGGTGTGGGATGTGAAACACAACAGCAGTCAAGTACAACATTCCTAGAGTGAACATGTTTACACATGCGGAGGAATGTTTGTCCAGCCAGCAGCAGTTTCCTTCTGGGCTGGGACAGACTTCCTCTGCATGTGACTAGAGGTGGATGTGGCCTCACCTGTGCAGGTAATGACAAAAGCACAGGACAGGGCAGCCATCTCTCTCCTTTGACTACATGCATCAAAGAAGCAGCATCTGCTTAGCCAAAGATGCCTTCTTGGCTTCCAGCCAAGAGAGGACAAAGGGACAAAGGGACTGTCTTCTTATGGAATAGTTTCCAAGTGTATGTTACTTTTCTAAGCTAAGTCTGCCTTCTGGGATCCTATTGTGAACTGAATTATATCTGAGTAAACACTTTTTATACTTTTGTAGAAGACTGTGTCTTGTCTTATCTTTTATGAGGGAATAAGGGGAAAATACCAGAACAGTTATTATAGAGGCTTTAGCGAGCCTGAGCAAACGTATCCGCTGCAAGTTTCAAAAGGGGAATGTTACTCTGCTAAATTGTGGAATGTGTTAACACAAGTTGGAAAAGGATATAATTAGACAATATATCCTCTCCTGCATCCCTGAACATTCCCACACTTGGGGCAAGAGGCCCTGTGCATGCACATGTTAGATATTCTGGACACAAAGGGAAAACAGCTGTTTTTAGTTTCCCTGGTGTAGTGAATGGGGAACACTGAGCTTTAGTTTATACAGAAGGGCACAGAATTCAAATAACAGACTGAAGTGGAGATTTGGGTGTTATCAGCTGCATTTTACAGTTGCACTTTTGTTGGTCTTCTTTTTACAGTGTGACACAATATTGAATAATGACTGCAAGATAGATGGGTAGACTGATTGATTATGAGGAAAGGGGGAGGGAATTACTTGTTTAAACTCCATAAGCTTTCATCATCAGCTGTCTTAGTAGTACCCCAGTTAATGAAGAAGAGGGATGCTTTTCCTCAAGTTTATGAGTATGTGCACATGGCGGGTTTGTGAAAACACTATACAAAAACACTTTCCCTGAAAGAAGAATGTTGCTTAATCTCTTGCCTTAGCCTGTCAAGGAATCCCTTTGGGTTTATTCCACTGATCATGACCCTCTGCATTTGTGTGATTTTCTGCTTTGCTCTGTTGTTGCTTTTTTCCCTTTTTCTTGCTTAGCTTTGCATACCCCTAAACAACCACCATCTGGAACTGACCCCTGTGGTATCGACCAACCAATATTTAATTATTTTAAACCCCCTCTAAATACTACTTTTTGGCTCAGGCAATTTTCTAATTAAACTGGGTCAATTAACAGGCTGGTTGGCAGCAAGCAGGGGGAGCAAGAGGTCAGCTTACCACTGGAGTCCTCTTCATTGTATCAAAACAGATGGGCATTCCATCTCCTTACTGTAATTTTTAAGGTTATTCTCCCCCTCCCCTTTCATATGCATTTATTTAAGATACAGATTTTTTTTAAAAAAAACCAAAATCTTAAGCCTATGGCAATGGTACTGCCAAACATCCAAACACAAATCCCTTTTTATTATTACAAATTCTTGAGCTTCTGTATACTGAAAACATCTTCTTGACCCATCTTTGCCTTAAGAAAAGACAGTTTCAGAGGAGAAGAGTTGACTTACTAGTATGTGCCTTTCTGGCTATACATTTTTAAGAATAATCCATAAGTCTACAAGTGAGTTCCAGTTTAATTTATGCCTGTCATGGAAAGCGCTCCTGGATGTCAAGACTAGCTGTGTGGAGGAGTGTTCAGGGGGATCAAACTGTGCTACTCCTTGGAAGCCCTGCCAAAAAAATGACATTTGCTAAGAACGGTGGCAGAATTTTAAAACATTGTCTTTGTCCTTCTTAAACAGTGGGGTTAAAGGACATTAGAAGGGAAAGAAAACCTTCTGCCTGCAAGGGGTACAACAGAGAAAAGAAGAGGAAAAAGATTGTCAAAGCGTTAACAGACGAAGAAAGCAGTTTTCCCTCTTAAGGACAAGCCATGAAAGGCAATCTTTCTTTAAAATGCTAGACAGGAAATGGAAATATTTTACAGAAATGACATGAAGAATGTAGTAGTCAATCTGCTTGCTCTGAAGCAATCTTGCTTTCAAGTTCAATTCAGGATTTCAAGCCCTCAAGACTAGGAATCCATTTTAAATGGATTCATGCACAGAATTTGGGGCTGCACACCTGATCTTTGCCCTCAGTGGATCTTTGACCTTATTGGGACTGCTCCGTGTGGCAAACCTCTGGGAGGAAATTATTCTTGGAAAGTAATACTATTATTAAGAAAGCCATTTTGCCTGTTCTGACCCTGGCTTTGCTAAATATCTGAGATGACCAAACAAAATTCTTTAAAAGGAAGGAGCTGATTGATTTTATGCTGAAGGCAACAAGACTTGTAAACACCCCCCCCCCCCGCCCCCCATTTCTGGAACACCCTGGAAGGAGCGACAATAGAGAAAACATTTTCTCACAATCTCTGAAAAAAGAACACATAAGCTCTGAGTACCCACAGGGCAAACCAAACAACATGCTTTGTACAGTGAACAGAGAGATTTTATCATCTAAACTGCATAGAAAAAGGCACAACAGACCCGGCAAAATATTTAAGATAGAACACTTGCAAATCACCATTCCTATTTTATTTTTCATGGATTAAGCATCTGTTGGATTTTATAAATGCAATTTTAATTGAGTAATGTTGAGATTTATGAACATTTTTTTCTATTTCCCCATTTTAAAAAATAAATTATTTTTTTTGAATAATTTGTGCCTACAAATTATATGTTAATAATCTGAGATTTCTGTTAAAACCTCGACCTTAAATTAGCATGCCAGGACTTTCCATTTGTTTCACATTTGGCTCTGGGCAAACAACACCCACCTGCCAATCACCTGATCTCTGATCTAAGCACACTTTGAGATGGGCAGCAAAGGATGCTTTTTGTCATCAAAAGGCAGCAGTTTATACTAGGCACTAAGGGTGAGTAGAAATGCTGCCTTTTCAAATAATTAGCACTGTAATGGCTAAAGCTAAGATGAGAAGACAGAGGACGAGATGGTTGGATAGTGTTCTCGAAGCTACAAGCATGAGTTTGACTAAACTGCGGGAGGCAGTGGAAGACAGGAGTGCCTGGCGTGCTCTGGTCCATGGGGTCATGAAGAATCAGACACAAAGACTCTCCTCCCTGGAAGAGAGGGGAGTGGTTGTGGGCGGGAGCCCGAGCTCCGCCCCTGGCCGGGGGCCTTAGCCCCTGCCCCTCCTCACCTGGCTGGCGCCCACGCCCACCGGAGGCAGCCAACCAGGTGTCTCCGGGGGGCATGTTTAGCAGCTTAATGCTGCGGCTCCAGCTCCGACTCCTCCTCAGTCGTCGTCGTCCTGCAGCGAGTCACCCACCCTCCACTCCCATTTAGCTCAGGGTCTAGGTTTTTTGGCCTTGCTATGGACCTTAGGTTGGTCGCCCCGGTTGTCTGGGGGGCCTGGTAGGAATTTTTCCATTTGGCATTAGGCTTTTTGGTTTTTTCGCCTACCTCGTAGCAATCGTCACAACTTTTGTGGTATTGGTGGGTAGGTTAGGCATTGGATTCATGTGTGTCAAGGGCTAGGTGTGGCCATCACCTATGCTATCTACCGTGGGTTATTCCGTTAAAGGAATCTGGCGGTCGTGTATTCCGTCCGATGCCTGCTTGGCGGGAGGCCATGGCACGACCCTCGGTGACATCAGGGGTGAGCCTATAGTTGGATTAGCATCAACAGGCTCCACCTACTGTTGAATAAACCCACCTCCTATAGTCATCCAATGCCTAAGCCAATACCTTTTCACTGCTGTAATCAATAAAGTTGTGGCCTTTTCTTGCCCATTAACCTTATATCACGTGTCCTTGTGTGTTTATTTCACATAGCGGGGGTCGGGCCCTCGATCCACAACTAAACGACTAAACAACTACAAAGATGGGAAGATAAAATTCATCTGCCTGCTCTTTCAAGATCCTGTCTAAAGAGCAGACAGAGGGATCTTCCCAACCAACTACCCCACTGCTGACTACTACATAAAATGGAGAAACACACAATTGAAAATACTTATTTATCCTTAGTCTTTTGTTCCTGATTTCTTCTCTGTTCAAATTTCTTCAAATTTGGCCAACATCAACATACCCTCTAACATTTCTCTGATGAAAATAAGGACACCCTATCCCATCCTCATCCTCATTTTATTATTAATACCCCGCCCATCTGACTGGGTTCCCCCAGCCACTCTGGGCAGCTTCCAACACATATAAAAACACAATAAAATGATACAGAGCTGCCTTCAGGTGTCTTCTACAGGTTGTATAGTTACTTATCTCCTTGGCTTAGGGGATTGCATAACTCCATACCCTCCAACATTTCTTCAATGGAAGTAGGAAAAGCAGGAGATTATGGGATTAAATCTGAAACAGGGACAACTTCTGAAAATCTGGGACTGTCCATGGAAAATAGAGGCACTTGAAGGGTCTGCATCAACTTTTTTAAAACAATATAGGTCCCCCCCCCAATACACACACACACACACACACACAGTGGTACCTCAGGTTAAGAATTTTATTCATTCTGGAGGTCTGTTCTTAACCTGAAACTGTCCTTAACCTGAGGTACCACTTTAGCTAATGGGGCCTCCTGCTGCCACCATGTCGCCGCCTCATGATTTCTGTTCTCATCCTGAAGCAAAGTTCTTAACCCGAGGTACTATTTCTGGGTTAGTGGAGTCTGTAACCTGAAGCATCTGTAACCTGAAGTGTCTGTACCCCGAGGTACCACTGTATTGGTCTTCAGAAATGCTATATTGACACACTAAGGCTTTTCTTTGCAGAAAGAAAGCTGCACTACCACTGTGGCCTTGATAGCAAATGAGATTGCACAGTTTTCACACGTGCCATAGCTGACAGTATCAGTAGCTTTTTAGCCAATATTTGTGGTACCTCTGAGAGTACTTGTATTTTCACTATCCTTTATAATTTTCTCTCTTAACTCTGTCCACAGAGAATGTGTACGCAGGATGTGTCAGTCCAAAGCAATTGCGAGCTAGAAGACTACGATATAAAAATCCAATTTCAGTCCTTTTTTGTCTTTACAGCTTGGATCTTGAGGCATATCATTTTTATGGGCAAAGGGAGGAAAAGCAGTTATTTCATTTTTGCTTTTTAGGGGGGGAAAGTTACGGTATGTTACTCGATAGCCTTTGTAAGCAAAGACATAAGATACAACCCCTACTTGGACAAAATTTGAAGCTCCTGGAAACCTACAGATTTTATTTGTTGCAGATTTTACTGATGATAGAAATGTGTGTCCTATGTGATGAAAGAAATTTCAACGGTCTTCTTGTAATTCTTTGAGTTTCCATCAAAAGTCCTACAGAAGTTGGAATCTAGCAGGACTCTCAAGACTTGTCTCAATTTTCTGTTATAGGCAAAATTTGGTACAGATGTTCCATGTAGCAACCTTCTTGTTCTGACCCTTATCACTGCTAGAAATAGCAACTAATTTTGAGGTATGGGGGAACATCCAGGGTATTGACAATGCTAACCGGATTTAAATTTTGCACATCCCTAGACCAATTTCTTTCTTTCTTTCTTTTTATTTTTTAAAATTTTATTTTGACAAAGTAATAATAATAAATGAATAATAATAAACACGTGCACCCCACCACCGAGACCATTCCATTGTAACTATCCAATCTCCCAAAATTTCAACACCTCTTGCGATGGTTTGACCACTTTCCGTTTTAACAGTACAAATTCCTGCATATTCCTCGTCTTACCTTAATGGCACATGTTAATTTATCATTAATAGCCATATCCCACACCTCTTTATGCCATTCTTCCATTTTATATTCTGTGTGCCCCTTCAACCTTTCTCTATCTATCATCTATCTATCTATCTATCTATCTATCTATCTATCTATCTATCTATCATCTATCTATCTATCTATCTATCTATCTATCTATCATCTATCTATCTATCTATCTATCTATCATCTATCTATCTATCTATATCTATCTATCTATCATCTATCTATCTCTATCTATCTATCTATCCTCTATCTATCTATCTATCTATCTATCATCATCATCTATCTATCTATCTATATCTATCTATCATCTATCTATCTATATCTATCTATCTATCTATCTATCTATCATCTATCTATCTATCTCTATCTATCATCTATCTATCTATCTATCTATCTATCTATCTATCTATCTATCTATCATCTATCTATCTACCGATCGATTGATGGATCTATCCAGTTGTTTATTATTCAGGGCTAAGCCCTTAGACAGCAACATACTGTGAGAAAATATTTATCTATTTACTACAATTATAAATAAATACCCCACATTTTACGATATATATCCTGCCACAGTGGCTTACAAGTAATAATTATACTTTTTTTAAAAACAAGATAAAAATATTAACATATAAAAATGCCTTATTCAATAGGTAGACCCATTGATATCGATGAACCTTACATGGTCACATTCATTAATTTCAGTGAATCTACTTGGCTGAACAGCACCCATCAAGATACTTCCCACATGAAGGTTGATAGTACATTACCCAGTAGTGTCAGGTGGAGTTCAGCTGGGACAGGCTGTGAGGTGGTCATCACCACTCCCTAGCAATAGAATCTCAGACAGATATTCTGAAGGAACAGAACCTCAGACTGAAGTGCATACGGACATACAGGCATATGAGAAGAACTGAATTAGTTCTACCCAATTACAGTGGTACCTTGGTTTACGAACTTAATCTGTTCCGGAAGTCCATTCTTAAACCAAAGCATTCTTAAACTAAGGCATGCTTTCCCATAGCAACAGGGGACTCAATTTGCAAATGGAACACACTCAACAGGAAGTGGAGCATGTTCTGCTTCCAAGGCAAAGTTCACAAATCAAAATACCTACTTCTGTGTTTGCAGCGTTCTTAATCCAAGCTGCTGATAAACTAAATTGTTCTTAAACCAAGCTACCACTGTACCTAACAATATTCCCATAATCTAATAAAATATAACTATTTTAATTTTGCTGCAAGCTGAAGTTCATAAATGTTTCCCCCTCTGAAGGACTTGAAAATCTAGCCATTTCTTCTGAGTTCCATTTCCCAGGATTCTATGGTCAGACAGTTCTTCTGGTCCATTCCAGGACCATCACTGATTATTCTTTCAAAAGTAGGACACTACTCCCCCTTTTAAAGCACTCTACTGGAGAAGGAAACATCTCAGAAATGCACTATGATCATAGTATGAATGTAAGCTTAAAGGAGTAGATCAGAACCTCAAGGTCAAACTAGAGGTGTTAATAATACTTGAGTTTTTTCAAAGCTTTCTCAGCTCAACAGCTGAATTCCCAAATGTATGAGTCTTGTATAGGAATGGAAAAGGGCAAGATGTGGATACTTCCTTTATGGTATGTTACTTTGTATGGTCCTTCGACCCCACATCTCTCTTTATTATATATGCATTCCGTCTCTTCCTAGTGCCATTTCCATTCCAATGGTATTTTGCATTGATGCTTAGATCTGCATGGCTTGCATGACCTGGATTTGGATGCAATTTTTTCTTTCTTTCTTTCAAAAGAAAAAATATATAATGGAACCTTGAGCAATCAACTCTTATAAGCTGCAATGTCAAGCCACATTCAAAGACAGCTCTTGGGAGAAGCCCAAAATATACTTCCAAGCTGTGCATAGATTTGTGATTGAATACTGAACAAATATAACTGACTGCCATCTGAATTACAGTATCTCTGAATACTTCTATACAATATAGATGATAGTTATCACCGTGAAAAAGGCACGGTTCTGTTCTGATTTGGGTGTTGCATGCATTTTGCAGTATTTATGTTCCACAATTACTGCATGTGAGAAACGAACTTTGGCTGTGGCCCATAGCAGCTTACTACAGACTGGTCAAACTGAGTTATTTGAAGAGACAGACGCACAGAAATATGATCCTGGTAAGGATCACAGTCCTTGGGTGAAGCTTCTGGGTCAGAGGCTATGAGATGATCGAGCCTGTGGAAGTGTGTGAAGCTGCCAATTGGAAGTGAGATTTGTGATTCTTTCTGCAAATAAACTCTGCCGTTCCTTGCTCAAAGCTAATGGGGCAACATCGAGAAAGGCAAACCTGATTGGTTAGCAGAATGACTGTATTATTTAATTGCTTTCCTGCACCTTCCAGTGTCTGAAAGAGGGATAGCACTGCAATGGGGGGGGTTCCTTCCACACTGGTGTGTTAAGACACGGATAGAGACCCTCAATCTCAGGACCAAAAGGTGCTCTCTACGCCTTTCTTGTCTTGACCTTGGGCCTCGCCCAAGATGGAGTGTCAGGAGTCCAGGCTCCCAGCTTGATAACACAGTAAGCTTAGGTAAGGAGGATTTATTGGAAAAAACAGACAGCTCCGGACGGCTCTGACAAAGCCTCCGGAACCATTACTCAAGATGACCCTGCTGAAGACCCCTTCCGGGTTTTGCAGAAGATATTGAACTTGCGTATCTTATGTCTCTGGTTTTGCTTCCTGTCTAACAGCCCTCCCCTTAGCCGACTCTAGGGAGGGATTGGATCAGCTCCAATCTCTTCCCATTCTGACAGACTACTTCCTTCTCTGTTCACTCCTGTTGGAATTTCCCAAGAGCTTTGGCTGGGTTCCCACCCACTCTCAGTCATTCCCTTATCACCCGGCATTTCAAGGGACGAGGGAGTTGGAACTAGCCAATGTTCCTCCTGCATGATAGTTAACTCTCTCTGTTCCTGGCTGCTTTCTTTAGTTGGCTGCAAACCTTCACTGGGAGCTGTCTCATTCATGACATGGAGGTGTGTAGGTGGGTGTGTACGGAAACCCCTGTGTTTTGTGTGTCCGGAACACAGCCCAATGTACAAAGGTAAACAACACATCCATTTCTCCATCAATTTTTCTTCCTACCTTGGGTTCTGCCCTCTGCTGCCATGCATTTCTTGAAATGTTCCCTTTGGGCTAAAATAATGTTTCCTACCCCTTTAATTATCTTTAATTCTATTTTTCCCCCTTTGTTGTCAAGCTGGGTGTGCAGCTCTACTGCTCATAATGCAGGAACCTCTCTTGGCTAAATGCAACGTCTAGCATCTTTAAATGAAAATATATTTAGCACGGATAAAAGAAAACAAATTTCCAAATGCTTGCCAATCAATCCAATCGCTTTGTGCTCAATGGCCAGAATATTTCAAGGCAGGAACAGATGTACTTTTTAATGAGCAGGTAGATAGATTATCCTTTCCACATGCCCCCTCGTTTTGCCATATGTAAAAAATCAAGATACCTTTTTTCTACAGGGGAGGAGGACCTAAACAAACAAACAAGCATGTAAACAAACAGATAAGGGGCCTAAATAATACCCCTAAAGTGCCAGGCCTTATACTTGCATTCATCTGAAGGCAGTCCTGTTTAGGGAAGTTTTTAATGACTGATGTTTCAATGTATTTTTAATCTTTTGTTGGAAGTTGCCCAGAGTGGTTAGGAAAACCCAGCCAGATGGGTGGGGTATAAATAAATTATTATTATTGTTGTTGTTGTTGTTCCCTTTTCTACTGCTTTGATGTAAGAAGGCCACATTTGTAGCTGTGCTTATTTGGAAAATTGAATGTACATGTGTGTTGGGGTGTGTGTGTGATATGTTCAGCTTGTGGTCATGTCCATTCACCTGGCTAGTGGGCTATATTTGCGTGGACAGGCGGAGTCCCCAGATCCCGCGCGGTCCCCCCGTCATGTGGAATAACGACTCAAGACAACGTGCTATGGGATTAAATTGGCCACAACTTTATTAAATTTCAAATGTGGGTAGACCTTGGCTCAGGCATTGGGCGTTCTCCCTCCCCAGTCCCCAGCCAGGGACCTAGGGAGCATCAGGGTTATCCAGTGTTTGTGTGGGGGATGGGCCGGCTCTGGAGAACATATGTTCAAGCAGAGATAGCCGCCCCCGTAACGCCGCCGCCGCAGGGGAGAGCAATGACGACCTTTCGGCGTACGGTCAAAGCCTCCCTTCAGAAAACCCCTTTAACGGGGAACCCTGGTATCGCCGCTGCAAAGAGGAAGATGGACAAAAGGATTCCGCCCAAGGCCTGATGCATTGGGCGTTCTCCCTCCCCAGTCCCCAGCTGGGGACCTAGGGAGCATCAGGGTTATCCAGTGTCTGTGGGGGTTGGGCCGGCTCTGGAGAACATATGTTCAAGCAGAGATAGCCGCCCCCGTAATGCCGCCGCCGCCGCAGGGGAGAGCAATGACGAACTTTCGGCGTACGGTCAAAGCCTCCCTTCAGAAAACCCCTTTAACGGGGAACCCTGGTATCGCCGCCACAAAGAGGAAGATGGACAAAAGGATTCCGCCCAAGGCCTGATACCGCCAAAGTTGTGACGTTTTGCTACGGGAAAGGCGAAACCTGCCAATGCAGGGAAATTCCTTTCCGGCCCTTTAACAGCGACCTTAACGTAGTAGCGCCCGCATACCTGTGAAGAAAAGTTAACCTGCAAAACCTGTGAAGAAAAGTTAACCTGCAAAATAAGACATTAACTGAGGGTGGGTAGGGTGGGAGAAGCTCTGGAGCCAAGTGAGGATTCCCAGGTAAGATCCCTCCCTCTATTGTGCGGGCAGGTAATCCCTCCCCTACCTGGCCTGGTCTCCTTGGCAACGCTTCCCCCAGGTGGGATTGGACAACTGACTGAGGTAGGCGGAGAACTCCAGGTATCCTACCTGAGGGAAGGCAAAGCCAAGCCTATGCTGTTGGAGCCGCTCCAGATCTAGGGGCTGCACACGTCCACGCAAAGGGCACCCCCCGTTTTAAGCGGGGAGCGGTCATTATTTTGTTTAGCCCCGTTCCATGCCCAATAAGCATGGGACGCCTTTACCTGGAGGCGCTGTGGCCCATAGATTGCAGCAAAATACTGGGAAAGCTTTTTGCCCAGTATCTTCTCTGTGTGATGGGCTCATGGGGAACAGCTGTCCCATGAGCCCTTGCTGCAGAGCGGAGGGGAAAGCCTATATAAGGCAGCTTCCCTTGGAGCTCACCGCCATTTTGCTTTGAGAGCTTCCTGCCCGCCCATCCTTGGATTAGAGCCTTCACTAAGCAATTTTAGGTCACTGGTTGACAGGGCCAGAAAGAAATGTTTTCTCTCCACTTGATTGGCACTTGGGGATTATTAATTTTTTGGTAGTTTTTTTGCCTTTCCCTCCATGAAATTATGGATTTTCTTTGTTAGGTGGAAGAACATTGTTTGTATGAGGGTGGAAATGGCATTGGTCAGGATCAACATAGTATGGGGGGACCCCATAAAGGGCCGGAGGGGAGGATTGACCACAGCAAACTCAAGTGTAGGTTTGGTATCTGCCTGGTTGAAATCTGCACCCTGGTTCTCCAGTGAGACCTTGCTTGCTTGGCACAGCAAGGTTCAAGACTTGCCACCTCCCGTCGTATAGGTTTGGAGGGATCCAAACCCAGCAGATCCATTCCATCAACACTCGGCTTGTGGTATGAGGAACTGATTCTGCGACCCAATGCCATGCCAACCCTTGTCCTGCCTGCTGCTGTCAATAAATATTTGGCCTGATTTTATCCCATCATCGTTGTACAGTCTGGTTATTTTTGCTGCTCTCATGAGTTACATAATGTCCCTGCCTGGGCAAAGAAAAATACCATAGTTCCAGAATGTGCTTCCCTCTCTGTTTTATTTTGTGCTGTGTCTCCATTTATTTATTTGACCCTTCTTTTTGTCCTTCATTTCTGTGGCATAACATTGAGAGGATTGAAAGAGTGATTAATATAAGCTGAATTCTAATTCCTGCTGGACAGTGCAGCTTTTGTCTGATTGCATTAACTTGTCTCTGAAACATACAGGTAATTATTTTGCTGTGAATCTCAGGTTCAAGGTCAGGTGTAGGAGAAAAAGCTAATGTGTGTGGTTTAGATTTTAATTTCTTTGAAAATGACCCCTCACCAAATAGCATTAGCTTTCTGTTTTGCATGGGCTACAAGAACAAAGTGCAGAATATGACCCCCCCCCCCCAAATATTACAACCTCAAATCTTGAAATTACTCAAAGATCCATTTGTAAAGGTAAATGTGACACAAAGGTCCATATGTATAGCTGAATGTATACATTTATTTATTGTGCATGCTTGTCCACATTCATAACAGGAAAGGGACACAATCTATACATGCAAGTAAATGAACTCCTTTTAGCAAAAGGAATGGGGAGGTGTGTATCAGAGCTCTCAAAGCCTGAACAGATTACAGTGGTACCTTGGTTCTCAAACACCAAAAACCCAGAAGTGTTCCTGTTTTCGAACGTTTTTTGGAAGCCGAACATCCGATGTGGCTGTTGGCTATTGTTTCCAGGGTGCCTGCACCAATCAGATGCTGCACCTTGGTTTTCAAACATTTCGGAAGTCAAACGGACTTCCGGAGCAGATTAACTTTGAGAACCAAGGTACCACTTGTACTGGGTGGGGTAAGTAAAAAGACTATATTATTCTGTGCTAACACTCTAAAATAATATCCTCAGAACTGGGAGACTCCAGGGGAAGGTAGAAGGTAGAAGAGAGGTTGTAGAGACAGGGTGGAATCAGGAAAAATAAGTTGCCATATTATTCCATTTGTGAATGTATCTACCACATCTAAATCCCAGCCTTGAATGTAGGGCAGGGGTCAGCAAACTTTTTCAGCAGGGTGCCGGTCCACTGTCCCTCAGACCTTGTGGGGGGGCAGACTATATTTTGGGAAAGTAAAGAAATGAACGAATTCCTATGCCCCACAAATATCCCAGAGATGCATTTTAAATAAAAGCACACATTCTACTCATGTAAAAACACACTGATTCCTGGACTATCCGCGGCCCAGAATGAGAAGGCGATTGGGCTGGATCCGGCCCCTGGGCCTTAGTTTGCCTACCCATGATGTAGGGCATAAGTTGGATACTATCCTTATAATTCAGATAAATGTTGGTTGCAGTCAAATACACACCAGCTTGGAAATAAGTTCCATTGACCTTAGTGGAACCAATGTAGACATGCATAGGATTGCTGCTTAAATCACATTGAAATCAATGGGCTAAGTCACATTTCTTTTTCTACATTGGGGCCTCTCAAATTAAGGATGCTGCATTCACTTAGAAATAAGCCACACTCTTCCCTTTTTCGAGAAGGAAAAGGAAACAGTTTGGATCTGGTTCAGTTTGGATTTATGCAGATATACATTTTCTTTACAAGAGCACAAAGATAATATACAAAAGTCCAGGCTTTTCTAGTTTTATATATATACCATTTGTATCTTCGGTCCATTTTCTAGATAAATTTCCACCACGAAATGGTAATATTTTTGAATAATTAACCAAAGTAGGCTGGTTGGCCCGAGTGATGCATTGTGGCTGGCATTGTAACATCAGAGCGACGTCACTTCAGTGATGGAATGCCTTGATAAATCATTCAAGGGATACTGTTGTGATGATGTATAGTGCTACAAAAATACCTCAGTAGTCACACTTGTGCTTTATTAGGGCAATATATCATCACAATGTTGCAACTTTGATGATGTAGAACGGCTCAGTAGTATAATGCTGGCCAAAAAAACCCAACACCCTTGCTTTACTCCGGATTGTGTTTTGCAACTTTTATAAAACAACAACAAGTTTTTGTTTAATCACCATTTTATTAAGATTTCAAATTGCAATGCAACATTATTCGAGTTCATTCCAGCTATCTCTTATTACCACACTTTCTGGGATTTGTCCTTGATGAAGAACATTGCACATTTTGTCCTATAGGGATATTTGGAGGTGTTTGGGAGTGCCTGTTAAAAAATCTTGTTAATGTGAGATATAACAATGCTTTAAGATGCTTTTAAATGTCTTATTTTTAAAGATATTTTAAAGAATTTTTATACCTATATTTTAAATAGGTTTTAAAAAGCTGTTCTTAAGGGTTATTGTTTTTTAAAAATATATGCTTTAGTCATTTGTTATTTGCCATGCTGGTCTCCTTTGGAGGAATATAAATTAAAATAACAACAGCAACAACAACAATATAGGTGAGGCATTGAAGAGCTGAGATTGAGTCTCCTGTTTCATCTTTTTTTATATAGCCAACCATGGAAAGCTCAGTTCAGAATGGGACCACAACACACATATGCTTGTCTTTGAACACATTCCTTTGCATTATTTTCCTGGGTAATCTGATACAAGAGTGCCTCTATTTTCATATGTTTAAGGTAAGAAATAAATAAAAACTCCAAAGTAGACATCCATACTACGAAGCACCGCTCTATAAATAAATGTAGACAGTCATTAGACAGCCAAACCAGAATCACTTGACTTCTCCTATTTATGCCTATTAGTTATGATAGCAAAACACCTCCTCTACACTGAACATCTGATTACCAGATGTTGGGGGTCAAACAGTGTAAGGCTATTATCATCATGCCCTGCTTGTTAGCTTCCCAGAGGTATCTTTCTGGCTCTTATTAGAAACAGAATGCTGTACTACATAGGTTTGGTCTGATCTGGCAAGTAATTCTTGCTATGTTTTCCTTTGCAATGAATGGAAATCAGGATGCTAGTATAGGTACACTTAGAAGACTTTAATTGGTCTTGGATAAATCCAGTCTTGAAGTACTTTAAGAGTAGCCTGGAATTTAATGATTAGCATGCAAATGCCATAAATAGATTCAATGAATATTCAATAGCCAACTGAACACAAAGAGCAAAATCAGATGGAGGTGAGGGCAAGGGTCTGTGTGATGTTTTGGGAGATCTCTTCTGTCCCATTCTGTCCCAGCTTTACATTTTGTAACATATCTTTCGATTCCCATATTGTAAACCCCCTTGGGTGCCATGTGAGAAAAGTGATATATACATAAATGCAAAAAAAATATGAAAAAAAGTTTACTCGTGAGATGGTGGATTAGGCACTATATTGCATATTCTCAACAATGAATCATTTTTGGATGTCCAATTTCTGTGACTGTTATGTACTGAGTTGAATACGATTCAAAATGCAGCCGTCTGATTGGTCCTAGAACAATAGGACCCAGAATGCAGCAGTCTGATTGCTCCACAGGAGCCACCCAATCCAGCTCCAGGTGGAAGTGAATCCGCAACCTGATTGACCTACAGGAGAATCCCGGAATTAGCCAATCTCATGGGGCCCATTTTGTAAATGATGTATATAAAGCAGACATTCTGGGGGAACTTCCATTCCTCCTCACCACTATGAGCTGAATAAAGAGCATGAAATCCACTCTCGACTCCAAGTATATTTCAGTGACCATTCACCAAACTGTCCGGTCACACCTTGTATAAATGGTGTGTCCTGGGTCTGCCTATCCCCAGTGTTAAAAGCAGTGTGGTTTTTTGTGTGGTTTTTTGCAGAATTTTTTATTTTTTGTATGAAGTAATTTTGGCATGGTACTGACTGTGGGTCTGGCACAATATAAGTACAGTGGTACCTCGGGTTGTTAAAAGCAGTGTTCAAAAGAAAAATGTCAGCATCAGTCCCAGCATCAGCATCAGGAATAGACAATCTTCCTCAGTTTAAGGAACATGTTCCATTCTGGACAACCTTCCGAGACCCACAAGCCAGTGGTGGTTGGGGCCAGAGGCAAAAGTATGTGGAGCAATGAATGCCATTCTACACATACTCATACACCCCTATCTAACTCTTTATCCAGACAGAGAAACAAGAGGCAATGTCCTCATTCTCCCTCGTCATATGAGGGATTTAGAATGTCTGCAATAGGGCCATACTGAAGCCTGACAATGGGCTGCATGTGTAAGAAGTACTCTGATCTTTCCTTGCTAACTTCTCTTGAGATGTAATTATATTACTATTTTCTGGAGAGGGGGGGTGAGGTTTTAGTTCTCTTCCCATTTTACATGTTGTGCTCTAGAGTTCAGCCAAGTTGGCTTCAAGGGTTATTTTAAAAGAGAAGCTCCCAAAACACTCCCTCCAGTCCTGTTTCCTTCCTTTCCCTTTTGCACAGACAATGCAGCCTTTGAAATAATTTTGAGAGCAGACTAATTAGCATGACAAAGCATCCTTTATCCAGACTTCTTGCATCCTTTGAAGGGAGTCTTTCAACAATGGGAATTTGGAGGATACCAGAATGTTATTCCACAAGTCTCCCATTGCACTGGAGAAATATATCCCAGACTCAACAGATCCTGGCAGCTTAACTTCTATCGCTCATAGAGCACAGCAGAGAAAGCAAGGATGGATGCAAAGTCCTGTAGGCCAAAAAATAATAGCAAATTCTTCCAATTCTTCTTTTTAAAGTCCATCTGTGCTAACTTGGTCATCTCAACACTGGGAGCCATTTGTAAGTAGGATACGTTTTATGTACTGTTTGTGTTCTGTGACATTGTTTTCCGAAGCTACAAAATAATTCTAGTCATCATCATCATCATCATTATAATTTATTATTTATACCCCTCCCATCTGGCTGGGTTTCCCCAGCCACTCTGGGTGGCTTCCAACCGAATATTAAAAACAATACAGCGTCAGACATTAAAAACTTCCCTAAACAGGGTTGCCTTCAGTTGCCTTTTTAAAGTAAAATAGTTTATTGCCTTGACATCTGCTGAGAGGCTGTTCCACAGGGCAGGCACCACTACCAAGAAGGTCCTCTGCCTGGTTCCCTGTAACCTCACTTCTCGCAGCGAGGGAACCGCCAGAAGGCCCTCGGCACTGGACCTCAGTGTCAGGGCTGAACGATGGGGGTGGAGACGCTCCTTCAGGTATACAGGACCGAGGCCATTTAGGGCATTAAAGGTCAGCACCAACACTTTGAATTGTGCTCAGAAACATACTGGGAGCCAATGAAGATCTTTCAGGACTGGTGTTATATGGTCTCGGCGGCCACTCCCAGTCACCAGTCTAGCTGCCGCATTCTGGATTAATTGCAGTTTCCGAGTCACTTTCAAAGGTAGCCCCACGTAGAGCACATTGTAGTAGTCCAAGCAGGAGATAACTAGAGCATGCACCACTCTGGCGAGACAGTCCGCGGGCAGGTAGGGGTCTCAGCCTGCGTACCAGATGGAGCTGGTAAACTGCTGCCCTGGACACAGAAATAACCTGCGGCTCCATGGACAGCTGTGACTCCCAGGCTGCACACCTGGTCCTTCAGGGGCACAGTTACCCCATTCAGGACCAGGGAGTTCTCCACACCTGCCCACCCCCTGTCCCCCAAGGACAGTACTTCTGTCTTGCCAGGATTCAGCCTCAATCCGTTAGCTGCCATCCATCCTCCAACCGCCTCCAGACACTCACATAGGACCTTCACCACCTTCACTAGTTGGTTTTGTTTGTCTTGGTAGAGACAAATGGCTCACCGGTGAGGCAGAGCAGCTATGCTAGCTTCCAGGCATGTGGTTTGCTTCTGCTACCTGGGAGGGACAAGAGATGGTGGAATGTTAGAAAGATGCAAGCACACAATGCGTTGCACAAAATTAGTTCGGCGGGTATATTTGCATTGTGCCAAACTACTTGCCACCTTCCCCTTTCCCTCCCATGAAGCAACAGTGATTTGACTTCTGGGAAGCAAGCTACCTCGGCGTGTGTATATAGAAACTAGACTACTGTACAAACGTAAAATGTACATTCATTGCTCTGTCTGTTTTTGCCTCCAGCTCCACTGGTATGTAATTCTCAAAAGGTTCCCAACAAGGAAATTTGGCCCTTAGGCTGCAAGAAATTCCTCACCCCTTATTGATATACTAATAGTATACCATTTGGCCTGCTAACAAATTGGCAGTATAGTTTTCCACAACAGCTTGCAATTATTTTAAAATCCTAATGAAAATTTGTCAGCATTGGAGTGAGCCTTTGTATGTAGTCTTTTTGCAAGCATTCTCTCCCCCACCCCACCTTGACACATTTGTTCTGTTATTTTCATTAATATATTCACTTCCATGAATATATTATTTATGGCGCTGTGGGTTAAAGCCTCAGCGCCTAGGACTTGCCTACCGAAAGTTCGGCAGTTTGAATCCCCGTGGCGAGGTACGCTCCCATCGCTTGGTCCCAGCGCCTGCCAACCTAGCAGTTCGAAAGCACCCCCGGGTGCAAGTAGATAAATAGGGACCGCTTAATAGCAGGAAGGTAAACAGCGTTTCCGTGTGCTGTGCTGGCTCGCCAGATGCAGCTTCGTCACGCTGGCCACGTGACCCGGAAGTGTCTGCGGACAGCGCTGGCTCCCGGCCTATAGAGTGAGATGAGCGCACAACCCTAGAGTCTGGCAAGACTGGCCCGTACGGGCAGGGGTACCTTTACCGTTACCTTTATTCACTTCCATGTACAATTTTATTCCATAATATAGACGTTTTCTGCACATTACTTGGTTCGAGAAATGCATTAGAAAATTCAGAAAAGTGTGATGTTCAAATAACTTTGGTTTGAATATTGTTTCAGGAAGGGTAAATGGGGCTGGTTCACATTCAAAAATTGACAAAACTGAATCCCATCCCTATTTGGAGGGTGCTAGATTTTTGTGGGGTGGGAAAATCAATTGAAAGGTTACAGGAAGCTTAAAGAACTTAGACCAGGGGTCAACAAACTTTTTCAGCAGGGGGCTGGTCCACTGACCCTTAGACCTTGTGGGAGGCCGGACTATATTTTGGAGGGGGGGAAATGAACGAATTCATATGTCCCACAAATAACCCAGAGATGCATTTTAAATAAAAGGCCACATTCTACTCATGTAAAAACACACTGATTCCCAGACCATCCGTGGGCCAGATTTAGAAGGCAATTGGGCCGGATCCAGCCCCTCGGGACATAGTTTGCCTACCCGTGACTTAGACCAATTTGTCTACGTGGGTTAAGGATAATGAAAGGAAGCAAGCTCTTCACTTCACCCTTTTTATGATTTACCGCAAATCCAATACTTGTCTGCTCAGAAGCATGTTCCACTACTTTCAATGGGGCTTACTTCCATGAAAGACGGTATAGAATTGCAGCCTTGCAGTACAAACATATGCATTTCTACTCCCTTGTGGAGTTCAGAGGGGACTACTTCAAAGTAAGCATGTATAGGATTGCAGTCTTCATCTTTTATTACCGTTTCAAAAGAGTACAATTGTTGGCAATTCAAATAGTCTGCCGCATCGCCACCACTAAACAAACAGTAAAGAAGGAGATACTGTGTAAACAAGATATTGGAACTTAGCTGAGACTGGAGAGTGACTAGCTTTAAGCACAAATATTGTCCTTGCAAACTTTTAATTAACAATTAAATTAATACAGGCAGATTATTCCTCTTGGCTCTTCTTTAATTAACCTATTCATTGCTTAAGTCTATGCAGGCTGTGAATTATTTTCCTACCTCTGGGTTCTTTTACTCTGCTTGCTCACTTTTATGACTATAATAAGGCTTGATAGTGAAACAAAAATAGACCCAGTTCTGCAAACCATACAAATCTATTTGGAACACCCAATTCTTGTAAAAACCTGTGAGATTTTCCTGGGGCAAATCATAGGCTATGTTAGAACAAAAATGGCAACGTTCAGAAGATGGAGCTCTTAGCCTAGGTTGTTCTCTAGAATGGCAGAAGAAGCTTACTCAGAAATTCATTTAAAAATATTGTATTTTTAATTTGATGTGAACTGCCCTGGTATATTATGTGGAATAAGGTACTAGAACCACATTTGTAATTTTAGCTTTCCGCACCTTAAATTTAAAGGACTTCAGGCAACCCTGCAATATTTTTTCAAAATATGCAAGGGATCATTGGGGGTGGGGGTTTGTTGCAAATTTCTGCTGGGCCCAGGCATATTATGCTCAATCAATGAATATAGCAGGGCTTCTTTCCCTTAAGAAATGAAATTTATGGGTACTTGTGCAGTTTGGTAACTTTAGATTCTGGACTTAATAGTCTTACCCCTCTCAGAGCACCAGAATCTGATTGTGTCCACACCCACCTCCTCTTTAGATGGTAATGTGTATTACTTCATTTCCTTCAAAATGTGATAAACCAGTAAGGAAGGGGGAGAAATTGAATTCAGTTCACATTTTAAAGACAAACTTACCACAGGTGCACTTCTTGAAGCAATATGCGAACTGGAAAAAAAAATCACAGAATCAAAGAATTGAGGAGTTGGAAGAGACCCTAAGAGCCATCCATTAGTCCTAGATGGCTTCAAGTGTTTCCACTTGAAATATTATTATTATTATTATTATTATTATTATTATTATTATTGAAGTAATACACAATCTGTCCCCTGAGCCGAAGTGTTTATGAGACTGCAACAAAAATTATAGATACAAATGACAAGTGGGATCTACAATCAGCTCCTAACTAGCCAAGTCTTCCTCCAGGATACTGTGTTGTTGGAGGTTCAGTCAAAGAAGTCACTCTTGGTTTTCTATGTTTCTTCTTCAACTTATGCTCCACTCAACATTACATAGTTCCTGGATGTCACTGAGCATGTTCCATCAGCAATGAGTTTTCTAAGTGAGTTTGATAGGGCAGCCATACATCTGGATTTGCCCAGACATTATGGGATTTCAAAGGCAGAATTGATGTCCGGGGGGAGGAGGGTATTTCTGAAATGTGGTGCTTAGTCCTGGATCTTAGGCAAATCAACTGAAAAATCGTGGCCTTTGGCTCAACAACTTTGGGGTCTGTCTTTTAAAAAGCTCAACTTTTGGGGTGTCCTGAATAGTACCTTTTGAAATATAGCAACCCTAGAGTTTGGCCCCATTTCTTTTTATGGAAACCTTGAGATTCCAACCTCTTCTTTCTTAGTGATCCCATTTTGGCCCTAGGTTTGCTATTAGAGGGACTGAGATGAGTCCCAAATATTTTTGTATGATTTTTCATATAATGGCTTTTCAAACCCTGGTACACAGCAATGTACGGTTACAATTTTCAGTAGTCTTTCTTCAGGTGAATAAACTTGTAGCGCTCATAGCATCTAAGCTATAAATAGAGTAAGGTGGGTTGTGCCCTGTGTGACTCCAATAGACACCAAGCATAAGCCTTGAAAGTATGCTCACAAAGAGAGACAATATTTTAAACATGCCTCATTTCATTAAGAAGAAAAGAACCTTCAGCATGTTGGATTTGGAGCATTAATGTGATGTATGGAATTTGCTATTCTATAATACATTCTTTCTTGTTTCAAAATTTGATTCACTTTGTATATCTAAAATGAATTATAGTAAATGCTCAGGGACATAGAAAATAAAATTATAAGCAGTGGTGGAGTGATTTAAATAATTTCAGGCAGAGAATTTGGAGATGATGCATAATGTTCTGGAAATTAAGTGATCCCTGACCACAAACACTAATACATTTTCCCTCACTTTTTAATAGGGATGTCTAGAGGTCCCAATATTCACCTTGTTTCTGTGTCTCTGTCTGATTTTATTTTTAAATCTGATTTGCTCTATGCTCCGTGGGAATCTAAATATGGCCATAACTTTTTTCCTCCTTTGGCCAAGTGTGGATCAATTCTGCCAAAGTGCCAACAAATAGGCTCAAGTGTGGATCAATTCTGCCAAAGTGACGACAAATAGGCCTAGGGGCTGCTTATGGGGTAAGTAGAGGGAAAGGAAAGGAGGAGAACACAAGGAGTAAAACTTGGCTTAGTTGCAGTGGTGAAAATTCCTGAATTATTGGGATAGGAACAGAAGTATGGCTTACAGGGATGCCAACGTGAATAAAATATGGGGAGGGTAGGTAAGCCCGTCTCACATATCAATCAAGCACAATCACCATTTGCATGGCAATGCCAATCAACTTGAAGGTGGCACCCTCAAATATATATATATATGGGGGAGAAGAGACTTCTGCCCCAAGGAGTTGGCTCCTATGATGGCTTGTAAGAGCCATGCGGTCTGAGCTGCAGCCACCACCTCAATACCTCTGCACACACTGAACTTCTCAGGCAGAATGAGGGAACAAACGATTGATTACCTAGTCACCCTCAATGTGAACTAAGTCTGGTGGGACAATTTACTCTAGAGTTGGAGCAGACTTTGGTAATCTTTCATAACATGGCACCCTATGTGAGGCCACAATTTGGCACCCCCAAATAGATCTTCTCAATTATGGACCTTCTCAATTTTGTGTCCCCTTGGCTAGGTGCTCTGTGAGGGGAAATTGCCTGCACTGCCCTAAATCCAGCACTTCTATGGTATTAACCATTTCATGCATTAATTAGATCCTGGTTTTTTGAGGCTAGCTCACCCCCACTGGTCTCCTTCATGCGTGAAATTTTCATATTACTATAACGCCTGAATAGTTTTTACATCCACAACTTGTAACAACTTTCTGAACCCTTAACACAGCCAGGTATTCTCACATTTTTACCATCTAAGAGCTATTTACAATCACTTCTACTTCAGTAAAATTTCTGCCCTGTCTACATACAGAGAGCACTGGAAGAACAATAGAAGTGCAATTCAAAGGACTGGGGCAGAAATGCATTATTAATTTCTATGCAAGAGTTCAAGAATACATAGTTTCAGAATTAATCATCTTCTACCTTGAGCTATACAGTTTTATTACAAAACTTTGGACTTTGCTATCAGAAAGGGAAAGAAATGGATTGTTATTTCAAACTCTTTGATACGACAAAATATTTGCATGCTGTGGAGGAATAAAAGGCAAATTATATACTTGGCAGAGGATACTGTATTTGGGTCTCTCCTTTTTGTAACAGAAATGACTTAAAAGCAGTGTTTCTTTAAACTAAAGGGTACCCAGGGAAGCTCCTGTCATAGACATTTGACCTTGTTCTAGCTGGGCCACAGACAATCAAGAAAAACACATCTTTTTCTGTAACAGCATGAAAATACATGTCCTTTTAGTTGAGAAAATTCTGATCTGTCTGTCAATGGCTTGTGTCCATAATAGTTTATTTGTCCTCTCTAAAAACAGGAACTCATGGCTTGAAATCCTGGCTTCTATAAAAAGTCTTAGAATTTGCATGCTAATCTTTCTCAGAAGACAGCATATCTTATCCTATGTTATTTATTTATTTATTGCATTTATATCTCACTTTTCTTCCAAGGAGCATGAGTTGGTATTCATGATTCTCCATCTCCTCGTTCTATCCTGACAATAACCCTATGAGGTAGACTAGGCCGGGACTGGTCCAAGGTCACTCTATCTTTCAGTAGTACAGTTTTCAGTGACGTCATGAAGTATGCGAAGCAAAGAACTGGATACAAGTCACCTTTGACCACAAATATACATTCAGTAGTAGACCTAAACCCCGGGTTGCAGATAAACAGATTTGCAGCAATAAACTTGCGAGGAGAAGAGATTCTGACGTTTTCTGCCCCCTGCAGCTTTCTACCCCTTGTCGGAGCTGTGTCAATGTGGCAAAACATTTTCCAGAGCCCTAGCTGAAGCTAAGTACCATATTTTTTCGTGTATAACACGCCCCTGTGTATAAGACGCCCCCTATTTTGGGGGGCTGCAAATTAGGAAAATGGGGAGAGATTACCCAGAGTTGTTGAGCTTTTATGGGGGGGGGATTGCCCAAAATCACTCACCCGCCTGACCTACGCTGCCACCTGTGTACATCACAAAAGCTGCCTTTCATCTGTCCCCTCACCACCAATTGCCCGCCCAGTTGCCACACCGACAGCAAATCAACAGCAGCCCTTGCCGCAGCCACCAATTAGATGGCAAATAGCTGATAACAATCTACGGGTAGCGGCAGCCACCAATCCCATGTGCCCCTGATGCACTATCCGTGTATAAGATGAACCCCCTTTTTGTCATAATTTTCTAAGAAAAAATCTTCGTCTTATACACGGAAAAGTACAGTATATCCGACGCACTGAAGCATTGTACATGGTTCGATTTTATTACAAATATACCCTTTAATTATTTCAACCGGCGGGGGCTGAGGAGAGAGTAAGGAATGCTGTATGCATAACCTTGGAAAACCTTTGATTCTGAAATGCTTGGCTCCTGAACGTTAAAAAGCAAGATGACTCTGAATCAGGTCAAAATTTGATAACACTAGCAATTATCCGATCCTGCTTTATCCCCTCCAGAACCAGGCCAGCTAAACCCCATCTGGCCATTTTTGGATTGACAGTCTGCTCATCCACAATAATTATTATAGTAACTTAAGGGATTATTCCAATCACCAGCCACATGTCAGTCTAGAGGTAGGCACCTTGTGCATAGCTCAGCCTAAGCTGAAGGTCTGTTTTCCCCTTCAACTAGCTGCTTCAATGGAATAATAATGTAATTGCCAAAACTGCATGGAAAGAGGATTTTACTATTACCAGCTTTTCTCGCAACACTGTAGAACCACATATGCCATTATTATGATGATGATTACTTGCAGTGTGCTTCCCAGCACACTAATGGCCCCAGAATAAAACATATTATGAATTTTATAATCCTGCTATCCGAGTTAAATATCAGAAGTCAAGAGCATACATATGGCGCTATGGCAGGGTAACTTTAAGCTTTCTTTTCCAATGTTCCTCGCTTTCATTATTTCAATTTCTGGGCTTTGGGAGTCTCTCTGGGCTCTTCCCCTCTCGAGGCTACAGCCATCCGAGCCAACGGTGTGGTCGAGGAAAAGCAATGCTTGCTCTTGATGCACACGGCAACAACGGAAGAAAGAGGTTTATTGATCCATTGATACAGTTTCTCCTTTGGTGAGTAGTGCCACTCCTGAGTCAGACACAAAGTTTCAAACTCTCGGTTCAGGGTTCTGAATAGTGCTGGCCCCTCAGAGCACACTCAACTCAAGAACACTGTTCCTCAGGCTTTTCCTCCATTTGTTGTAGCTTATATTTAATTTCTACAGACACCAGCTTTAGTTTGACCTCTGGCCATCATTGTACCCATTTCTAGGCTCAATACGCTGTAGTCTCTGATATCAGGGGCCTCCATCCCCTTTCCACAATTTCAGTCTTCACATTTTTCTTTCTGAGGTGACTTCTCCCAAAGCTTCATACATAATAAAACAAAACCCCAATAACCCCGCTCCCACAAACACATTTAAAAGGCCATAGAATGTTTAATCTGCCAAAGGCCTGGTTATAGCAAAACATTTTCACCTGCCACCTAAAGATATGTAATGAAGGTGCAATGTGAGCTTCCCTGGGGAAATCATTCCGCAAGTGGGAAGTCAATGCAGAACAAGCTTGTTCCTGTATTGCCACCCTCCAGACCTCTTGTGAAGGAGGCATGCAAAGAAAAGCCTTAGAGGATGATCACAGAGTCTGGATCGATTCATATGAGGAGTGGTGGTCCTTGAGGTACCGCAGAACCGTGCTGTTTAAGGCTTTATAGGTCAAAATCAGCACTTTGAATTGGGCCCAGAAACTAATTGGCAGCCGGTATAGTTGGACCATGATTGACATTATATGCTTTAAAGGTAAAGGTAAAGGTACCCCTGACCGTTAGGTCCAGACACGGACGACTCAGGGTTGCGGCGCTCATCTCGCTCTATAGGCCGAGGGAGCTGGCGTTTGTCTGCAGACAGCTTCCAGGTCATGTGGCCAGCATGACTAAGCCACTTCTGGCGAGCCAGAGCAGAGCACTGAAACGCCATTTTCGTGGCGAGTTCTCGCCTCCCCCCTTGGAAATAAAGACACGAGACACAAGAATTCAGGTTAATGGGTCAAATTAGGCCACAACTTTATTGATTACAGGAATTGAGTGGTATTGGCTTAGGCATTGGTCCTATCAACTAACTGGCTTCAGCCTGCTTGCTTGAAGGGTTAACCACCAGTAGGGGGAGTCCCGCTGATGCACATCAACTAGGAGCTCCCCTGGGGTCACCACTCGGGGGCGTGCCGTGGGTAAGGGTTGCTTGAAGGTAAGGGTTAACCACCAGTAGGAGGAGTCCCGCTCATGCACATCAACTAGGAGCTCCCCCGGGGTCACCACTCAGGGGCGAGCCGTGGGCCCACACCTCCATAGGCTTAGGACAAGGCCAAGTCCCCCGGAATCCTTTACCGGACTACCCTTTGATTTGGGGGAAGGTGATGGCGCTTCCTCCCCCCCTCATCTGCATAACATTATCCCTACCAATGCCTAACCGCCAATACCGGAGAGTTGTGACCGTTTGCTACGAGGTAGGCAAAAACCAAAAGGCTGGTGCCAATCTGCCAAATGGAAAAATTCCTACCAGGCCCCTTGACGGCGACCAACCAAAGTCCATAGGAAAGTCGGAGAGCCTAGCCTAACGGGTGGGAGTGGGGGGAAAACCTGATCAGCTGAGGCACGAGAAAGAGGGATATCCTCGGCTGCACCAGCCCTAAATAGGGCCGGCCACACCTCCCGGGCCAGCCGATTGGCTGGCCAGGGGGGTGACGCATCCGAGGATTCCCCTGGTATCGCGGGGGCTGTAAGCCAGCCCCCGTGTTTGTGTGGAGGGGCGTGAAGGCCACAACCCCACCTCCTCCCTAGCTCGGAAGTGGCTTTACCTTCCCACCGGAGCGGTACCTATTTATCTACTTGCACTTTGACGTGCTTTTGAACTGCTAGGTGGGCAGGAGCAGGGACTGAACAACGGGCGCTCACCCCATTGTGGGGATTCGAACTACTGACCTTCTGATCAGCAACCCCTAGGCTCTGTGGTTTAGATCACAGCGCCACCCACGTCCCCTGTTATATTCTCTAACCAGTGCTATTTTTTCTAGAAAAAGAGGTGCTGGAACTCACCATGAATGCCTCCTTCATTTGCTCAGAATGACAATGGTGCCCACCAGAGATGTGCCGGAACCCATCTGAGAAGTGCTGGAACAATGTTCCGGTGAATTCCCCCTGAAAAAAAGCCCTGGCTCTTGCCCTGTTAGCAACCAAGCCACTGAATTCTGTTTCAGCTGAAATTTCCAAACAGTCTTCAGAGGAAAATGTCAAAGCCTGTATTATTGCTAGTATATAGGTTCCTCATTTCTCCCCTCTTTTCAACATAAGACTTCATAAGTGACAAGCTCCAATCTGAGAAGAAGTCCAATTCTGAAGTCAGTTAGAATTACTTCTGAATAGACATGCATAGGCTTACTCTGTTAGAGAAGAGGACTAGCCTAAAGAAGCTCTTCATGGTTTTCACATTCAAAACAATGCCTGCAATTGTTCTACAAGGCTGTTAGAGAAAATTGGACTTTGCACTCAAGCTTTGTTTAAGTGAAATGGAGCAATGAAAAACTTCGGTCACAATCTGCATCCCTGTCTCTGCAGAGGATTGTTAGAAGTGAGTTACTGTCTCTTATTTGAGCTAGAATGTCCTATTGGTTGGTTAATCAAAAAATCAAGTTCCTTCTCAAGGCGAAGAATGAAGAAATCAATTTAAACTATTTGCACTAACAGCTACTAAATTAAGAGCTAATTTTGTAAAAATGAATGAGTGGATTGCTATTCAGATATGCTGAATGTGCTCACTGCATCTATTTTAATTTCTCTTGTTACAACCTAAGGCTTATTTCTTCTTCTTCTTCTTCTTTGACACACCTTGCAAAAAGGCTTGCCTATTTATTTTTATGACCTTCTTTGCTCTCAATTGGCTTCATGCCTTAATGCTAAAGGTTGACTGGGTATCTTGACCCCCATCACTTTCACAGGACTGTTCATTTGGTGAATTTTGGTGTGAAATGAATTATTAACTCTTACTTGAGAAGGGTCATTGCCTGATACAAGGTGCCCAAGTGAGTTCATCTGAAAACAAAGCCTAACACCACTACAAGGCTGAAACCCCATAGGAGCAGTGCTACACGAGACTGGGTAAAGCCAAGCTATTGCTTGAAGTAACCCAATGGCTCTTTATAAAAATTGAGAGAGAGAAAATGAAAACCTGATATTGAGGTAAGAAGACACCCCCCCACAAGATTACTTTAATTTTTAACCCCATCTACAAAAATAACAAAAAGTTCAGCTACCCAACCCTACCTAAATAAATGCCAGGAACAGCCAAATTCAATCCATTTAGCCACTTAAATTTTGACGCAAAATTTTCCATGTAAGAAATCCAGGTTGCTAGTGCTGCCCTCTCAACTTTCTTTATTTGCTGTCTGTGATGTTTGTTACATAGTCAAATCTAACTGGCTGCATGACACAACATCCTGTCGTCTTTGGTTGGCTAGCATCACTGATATGACTATTTGAGGAAGGAAGCACCAGGCTAATGGGGTAAATGGCACCAAAGCAGAGTTGATCACGGTGTGGATTTGCCAAGCATGCCTTCCTCTTAGCATGTTTCTCCCTTGCGTCCTGAGTTTGAGTGTCTTCAAAGCCCATGACACCTTTGGTAAAGGCTGTTCTCCAACTGGAGCGCTCACAGGCCAGTGTTTCCCAGTTGTCAGTGTTTATACTACATTTTTTTAAGATTTGCCTTGAGATAGTCTTTAAACCTCTTTTATTGACCACCAGCATTACACTTTCCATTTTAAAGTTCGGAATAGAGTAGTTGCTTTGGAAGACGATCATCAGGCATCCACACAACCTGACCAATCCAAAGAAGTTGTTATTGAAGAATCATTGCTTCAACACTGGTGATCTTTGCTTCTTCTAGTACACTGATATTAGTTCGCCTGTCTTCCCAAGTGATGTGTAAAATTTTTTAGAGACACCGTTGATGTAATCTTTCAAGGAGTTGGAGATGGTGTTTATAAGTGGTCCATGTTTCACAAGCATATGGTAAGGTTGGTAGAGCAATAGCTTTGTAAACAGCTGCAGTACAGAGATATGTATATGCATAGTCTTTCCATTAGCAACTATGGTGGTCAGAGCTACCTATCCTTAGCAGTGGGAAAGGCTATAGTTGGGGGATGTGGGGCTTGTGACCCTCTGGATATTGTTCAACTCTGGCTTCTATCAATTTTTTTTTTACCAGGAAAGGGTATTAAAATACAGTAGTCTGTTAAACATTAAAAGCTTCCCTAAAGAGGGCTGCCTTCAGATGTCTTCTGGTAGTTGTTCTTCTCTTTGACATCTGGTGGGAGGGCATTTTACAGGGTGGGTGCCACTACCAAGAAGGCCCTCTGCCTGGTTCCCTGTAACTTGGCTTCTCGCAGTGAGGGAACCGCCGGGAGGCCCTCAGCACTAGACCTCAGTGTCTGGGCAGAATGATGGGGGTGGAGACGCTCCTTCAGGTATACTGGGCTGAGGCCAGTTAGGGCTTTAAAGGTCAGCACCAACACTTTGAATTGTGCTCGGAAATGAACTGGGAGACAATGTAGGTCTTTCAAGACCAGTGTTATGTGGTCTCGGCGGCCACTCCCAGTCACCAGTCTAGCTGCCGCATTCTGGGTTAGTTGTAGTTTCTTGGTCACCTTCAAAGGTAGCCCCACGTAGAGCACACTGCAGTAGTCCAAGTGGGAGATAACTAGAGCATGCACCACTCTGGCGAGATATTCAGTCCCCACAACTGCCTCATAGGGGCAAGATCTACTGGAATGAGTTGCTGGCCTCCTGAACAGACCTTGCTTCCTTGAGTAAAAAGTTAATTTTACTGGTGTCATGTGATTTATTTCTAATCTGCTCCTGACATCATGGGAGCTGAAATCTATCAGTATGGCAGAGTGGGGGGTGCCCCCCATCCCTGCCCTAACTGTATAAATAGACTAACTAAAATTTCCCAACTATTTGGTATTATGTGGATGTTTGGGTTTTGCTACTGTACTTAAGTTTGCTTGTATTATCTAGGGCAACCCTCCTTTTCTTTTCTTTCCCAAAAAAACACAACAAGAAGCATTAATATAAGTCTTTGATAGATATATCCTGCATCACCTTTTGTGTTTCCGGTGGTAAGAGGGCTGAGCATTGTTCAGATAAAAAAGAGATATGCACTAGAGAGCCCAGCTTTGTACTTTCTAAGCTCTATCTCTAATGCAAATAATTCAATCCTGACCCAATTGTTTGTAAATTTTTAACTTTAATCAGAACCAAATGAGATTTCTATCTTAATTTGCTTTTTAAAGTTTCACTGCTGAAATAAAGGGATAGCTTCATTAAAGAAGAAAGAGTGTCAATTCCAATTTTCCTGCTTGTGAATTTTAATGAGCATTAAAGTGAAAAAAAAATACCAAAAACCCAAACACCCTGTATATGCATCTCATAGCACTGTGATTTACTTAGCATAATAGTTTATTGAAATGATTGCTTTTTTCATGGCCTCCATTATAACACAGCAGTTCCAAAATATGTCCTAGCGCTATTGGCAGTAAGAAATTGATTTCCATAAAGAGACATCGCCTTCTACTGTTCTATCCTTCCGTTTCATGTATGTTTCAAAAGACTAAGAAATTCAGAAACCTTTTCACATGCAACTAGCTTTTAAACTATACCAAAAAGCAAAAGTTATACTATTTGCAACCAATAAAAGAGTGCAAGCAAAAGACAATAGTTTCAAAAGAAGGTGTCGTCTCAGTTTTCAGTAAGATCATAAAAGACAATAATTAAATCATAATAATTTGATCTTAATACTCTTAATACCAGAAAGGGGGAAGCCCATTTCTGGTGTGGTGAGATAGATGTGTAGGTTGACCAACACCCCCCAGGCCACCCATCTGCCAATCACCTGGTGCTACCATAACATCAGTTTGCCCACAAGGTTTAAGATGACACTGTGAAGTGATGATCAGCCGGTCAGTTGTACCTGCAAATTCTGCTTCCTTTGCTGGGGTGGTTTGAAATCAAATTGCTCTGGCAAAGGCACAAGACACCACAAGTGCTGACAGTCACCATGTTTTAGTTGCCCTACAGACCTGATCTCATATGTGATGTCCTATGTAGGGCAGATGGGTATGGCTTGGGGGAAAAGGACTTGCAGGTCATATCAAGACCCGTGCTGGGACTCATCATGCCTTTGGGCCAGAGGTTCACCACCATGGTGTTATTACAGTTTTAATGCCAAGGACTGAAAGAACTATAAATCTTGTTATACAATATTACTTTGCTTGAAAAAATCAGATTATAGTAGGCTAGAAACCCATAACTTGCATTGGTTTTGGCATGTTAAAAGCAGGCAGCCTCGCCGGATTGACAACCTCGTACAGAGGTTGACAAAGAAGATATGGGTGTCTGCCAGTGTCGTTTTCAAGATCGCATATCACTGCACAGAAGGGGCTGGCAATACATGTGAAACGTGTTACATGCCCGAAAGTAACAAACTAATTTGGACACCCTATACATGAAACTGAAAGCAAGGAGTTGTGATACCAAACATGTACAGGGAGCTTTTCCTACGTTGAGGAGCTGGTTGTTGTTGTTTACTTCACTTTAGTATTTGTTTCGTGACCTTGCAAGAGACAGACAGAGAAAAAGAAAGCAACAGTAGATCTCTTTCTATAATTATTGGTTTTTACTTAATAATTATGCATTTTATTTTATTTTTTGGGAGAATTGGGAGGAGAAATATTGGATGGTTTGTGTATGTGTTGCAATAAACTCTCATTAAAAAGTGGTAGAAATTGCTGGGTGGGTCACCACAGACCGATCTGAGTGAAATGTAATTCCAGAACATGTTTGTGTGGACTCACCTTGATTACTGAGAAGTCAAGAGATCGGGAAGTAGACATGAATGTGCAGATTGACACTTCCATGCCTATAGACCACACAGCTAGCACCTGCTTTCCTAATCTTCAGCAAAGGTAAGCAGCCCAATATTCTGGGATACCTCTAACTCAAATGTGATAGTTGTGAGGTAACAGGAAAATTAATCTGAATTAACGCCATTTTGCCTTCAGATGAACAAGCCCTCGGTCTTTGTTCAAATCAGAGAACTTGTTCACATGGGACTGTTTATTCCACGACAGAAATCTCTGTGGCAATGCTAATCCTATCTGCCTCCCTCAGTCGTGTCATAAACAGAACACTGATAACATTTAAACATAGCACAACTAATCACCAGGCTTTTTGAATTACAATCTATAAGATAATCAGAAAGAGGAAAGCTATGAGCAAACATTTCCTTTGTATGCTAAACAGAGGAAACTGGGTAGGTATCGCCATCAATCTCATTAAAAGGGAATTTTAGATACATCTCATATACTTGCATACATTTCCCAAAGTTCCTTCCCAGAGGCATTGATCATTGTTTAACATAAAGAACCTTGAAGAAGCTTTGCTTGTCCCATATTTGTATGCCATTTTTCTCCCAGAAATTAGATTACATTCTATTTTTTATGTGAATGCATGCTGTTAATACATTTATCTTTAAAATATCAGGTGGGCAATTAAGTATTTAAAATGTGACTTTAATATTTAAACTTTAAAACCAATTCCTGTCACAAGTATATGAAACCCTTTGTGCCCAATACATATTAAATTGTCCTCAACTAAGTGATATCTATACCCACAGTATGGACCTGATAATGGTAGGGTTACGTTGTTGTTGTTGTTGTTGTTGTTGTTGTTGTTGTTGTTGTTGTTGTTGTTTTCATACTTGTTGCCACCTTCTTCTACGTTTTTCATTTCACTCAAATAAGAAATAATTACACACAAGAAATAATTTGGAATTGTAATCCACAGCAGGATTTGTTTTCTGACACACCCCAATGTTTTATCATTAGCTCAGTCCTATATCTATATATCTATCTCTATAACCAAAAAGGTTCCTTGGGGTGACTTTTATACCCACAGACCAAAGATGTCAGAAGTTTGCTTTCCTGGATCAGTTTTGTTGTTGTTGTTGTTGGGGGGGGGAGGAATCAAATTTTTAAAAATGCCAGCATGTATAATCAAATAGAAAGATAGTACTTTTAAAGGAAGAACCAAACTATACATGACAAGTTATTGGGGTGGGGACCAACAAAAGCCAAAAAGCTAAATTCCACAACAGGTCACTGTCAATATACAGTCACAAGAAAAAATAAAATATCTGAAGAAGTGTGCATGCAACACGAAAGCTCATACCAATAACAAACTTAGTTGGTCTCTTAGGTGCCACTGGAAGGAATTTTTAAATTTTGTTTCAACTACGGCAGACCAACACGGCCTGTACCTGTAACAACCTACCTGTAACAAGGAAAAAAAAAATTCTTCCATGCCGTTTGTTATACTGACTCTGTCCTGTTGATTTTGGTATTTTTAAGAACTCTAATATAATATTCTTTCCCACCTTTTTGATTTCATGTTATACCTCATGTTTTGCAAGTTTTGTATATCACTTAGAGACTCCTTGGGTAGCAAGCAACTAATAAATTTAATAGATAATAACAAAGAAAAACCACAAGAGCTGGGATACCAATAATAAAAAGCCTGTCAGTGGCAAAAATCAGTACACTGTTCAATGTCCTATTGTTCTCCTGATTGTTGGCACCATTTTATTTCTTGTTGGTGCCATCTTACTTTTTCAGTGGACTTATAATGTCAGGTTTATTGACTTGCACTTATACCGAGTCAGACCCTTGGTCCAAATAGCTCAGGATTGTCTTTGTTGACTGGCATAGGCTCTCCAAGACAAGGAATCTCTCATATCCTAGCCCTACCTGAAGACGTTGGGGATTGAAGCTGGGATCTCCTCCTCCATGGCCAGCAACAGCTCTGCTACTGATCCACAACCCTTCCTGGACATGATAACTAATGGGACTGGGTTTATTAATTTTCACGACATGGTGGAATATATAGCATGTGGTGCCATTGACACTTCAGCATTAATGACACTGACACCAATGTTCATGGTGCCATTGCTTTGAGCCCAGAAGCTTTCCACAAATGTGGTTGACAAAGATCAACAATCCCTTCCCGTTTCCCCAGTTCTTGTTCCTAAATCAGCAATGCTTGTCTACAGAAGTATAAAAACCCAGAAAATATATCTATATCTATCTATCTATCTATCTATCTATCTATCTATCTATCTATCTATCATCTATCATCTATCACCCTATCACTCTATCTAAAATTTGTATACTGCCCATTAATGCTTGTTTTTTTAAATATTTTATTAATTTAGCATAGTTATTACAAAATCAAAGCAAAATATTACATTTACATAACATATGTACAAATATCTCGATGTTATTAATAAAAAAGAAAAATATAGAATAAAGAAAAAAGGAAAGAAAGAAGGAATAAATCTTTAAAAAGGGAAAAAAAAATAGAAGAAAAAAGAAGAAGAAAATAGGAAGAATTTCTTCCAAGTTTATTCTACATCTATTTCAATAGGTAAATAATAATAAAATTTCATTGACTTCCACCACTTACACTGCACTTCCTATAAACATTTTAAACAAAGTTATATCTGTTATTCTGTATTTTTTCTCCCACAGAATCCCACATAGATGATCAATTCAATAAATTCTCTAGATGTCTCACAAATCTACTTTAAACACAACCAAAACATTGTATTTGATCCTTGTCTGCATAAATAATCAGTTAAACATTTCCATTGTTTCTGTATTATACTATTTGGTTTTTGTCTTATTAAATCAGTTAACTTTGCTAATTCCAAATATTCGCATAGTTTGTTCAACCATTCCTCTTTGGTTGGAACATGGTTTCCTTTCCATTAATGCTTGTTACTAAAATCAGCAGTTTGCTTTAGTTCTCATCACCACAAATAGATAGTGTTGTTTAAGGCTGAGTTTTTCGATGGGCTCATTCTTATCAGGCTTTTTCACAGTGCACTGAGATCTTGGAGAAACCTGCCCTATTCCAAGTGCTTTCCTGCCAAGCCTCTACTGACCCAAGCCTTCTCTGCTTTCCACTATTTCCCCCTTTCCCCTAAGTCCTCAAACTTATTCTTTCAACAGCAGTGATTCAGAGCAAGAGGAAGAGGACTGCTCCACAATCATTAGACATTAAAGTCTTCAAAAGAAGTAGGTTCCCAACATTTCTGTTATGACCCAGAGATTGGATTCCTCTTCTTCGGGGGATGAGACTGAGGATGCATGCAAGGCCAGCCCCAAAAGCAAATCTGCAAGGTGAGACCATGACAGCAGAACTGCCCTGGCCCAATGATGTCACAATGTCATCCTGTAACTCAGAGGACTCCATCACAGAAGCCCTAGTACAGTAAGAGTCAAACACTGCTGGAACAACCTTTAGTTGAAGAGGAAACTTTCCGTAGAAGCAGGGCTTACAATTGAGAGAGCTGTGCTCTCTTATAGCATAGCCGGAGCTTTGCACAAGGCTTTACCTTGGACAAGGTCAGTGCTGACATCACAACAAGTTCCCGTCACAAAGATTTCTGTGAATTGTTGCTTGCCAAGGCTTCCAGGGACATATTTATGCATAACACAACACATTATTGTTTCTGAAAGAAGGATAGGGGTCATTGCCAAACCTGCACAGTTCTGAAACTTAGTGACATCGCATTTGGGTGATACCAAATTAAGCCAATCAAAAAAGATTACATAATCGTTTTGAAACTTTCAAGTTCTCCAGAACTCTTCATCATACTAGAAGGTAAGGTTAGGGTGGGGGGAAGGTTAAGCTGATATTGAAGCTATGCATGGAGGTTTTTAGCCACAATCTTAAGATGGAATATGGGAGGAAGTAATAGGGAATATTCAAAATACCGTATTTTTTGCTCTATAAGGCTCACTTTTCCCCTCCTAAAAAGCAAGGGGAAATGTGTGTGCGTCTTATGGAGCGAATGCAGGCTGTGCAGCTATCCCAGAAGCCAGAACAGCAAGAGGGATTGCTGCTTTCACTGCATAGCGATCCCTCTTGATGTTCTGGCTTCTGAGATTCAGAATATTTTTTTCCTTGTTTTCCTCCTCCAAAAACTAGGTGCATCTTGTGGTCTGGTGCGTCTTATAGAGCAAAAAATACGGTAGATTCTGTTCAGTTCCACCCCTGCGTTTTGGTTGGATATAACTGGAGAAGAAATTCCCCCAAAAGACACTACCACGGCTGCGAGGACACTTTTAGCCCAGAAATGGAAGCAGCAGGAACTTCCAACGTTGGAAGAATGGCAGACTGAAATGATTGAATATGCAGAACTGGCAAAGCTGACGGGGAAGATCTGAAACCAGCGTAACGAGCTGTTCAAAAAGAACTGGAATAAATTTATACAATATGAGAGAACATTGTAAACATTTGAAAACGTTTGCAAGTTTGAGTTAAAATATTTTGTAATGTTAATTTTTGGAACTGGTTTACAATTATCAAGGTAAATTTCATAAGCATAGGAAGAAGGTAAATAAGTTGATATAGAAATGCTATGATGAAAGTGAATATTTTTGAAAGCCAGGGAGTGGGGGGGGGAGTTGAGGCTCAGGACGAGCAAAGTTTTAGGTGATGATAAGAATGGATTGTGACTATGGTAAAAAATGTAAACATAATAAAAATCATTTTAAAAAAAGAGTTTCCCCCCTGCTTTGTACAAGACCTGAAGTAAGAAAGATAAAACCTTTTGGTGGAATTCAATTAAGTCCTACACAGAATAGATTGATTGAAATTAATAAACTTAAGTTAGTCATGACCATTAACTTCAAAAGATCTACTCTTAGTAGGACTTAGTTGAATACTCCTCTCTCTGTTTATTTCTCCTCAAAATTATAGACTGTTTTTATTCAGTTTCATAAGTAAAGTGATATTAGCATTCTCTCTCTGGGCTTCATCTGCATTATTTAAGTTGACTTTGCTAACAGCAAGAAACCTCCAAGGAGCTTTAACGACCATAAAAAGAGTTTGAGGAGAGTTCTGTGCCCTATAACAGATTAAATTCATGTCAAGCATTATTGCTCTATGGGGGGGAAAAAAACTTTTTGGTCACTGAATGTGCTGTATGTCAGTATTTCTCCTGTACAACACACTCCATTATATTTCCTTCTTTCTTTTTTTCCGGAGGAGACTGTGCAAGCAGCTCAGCAAATGGACTGTAAAATATATATACATTTTTCCTTCCCCTGGACTGGTTTTAATGTTTTGTTTGTCAAAATTCTGCAGAAGAGAGAGGGGGGCAAAAAAAGAAAAGGAAGCCTGGGGGGTGGGGAGAGGAACATCCAAAGGACATGGATGGATAAGAAAAGAAAATTGCATTTCTGAGCAAATACACATCATGAGGAAATCAAGAGAGAGAGGAAAGCAAAGCTGAATAATGGCAAGTGGGGGAGGGAGAAGCAATACTGAAAGGGGTCGTTTCAGAGTAACTGGGAGATCTTGCAGATAAGAGACTGATCTATAGACCAGAAAAGTCCTGAGTTCAAGTATTGCCAGTCTGCACAATTTCGCTCTCGCAACATCAAATGCAGATTATCAGCCGTGCATTGTGGCCGGCCAAGTATTATTCAGTTGAAGCCTCTGCCCCACCTTTCCCCCCAACTCTTTGTCAACACGAAAACAAAGCAGTTTACTGAACCCTTGGTGCCTGTGATGAGCATGCGAGTCACAAGTTTTGCAGACCTCCACTGGGTGGTCTCAGGAAAGACACTGTCTCTCATCCTGAGTCCTCTACCGCTGGCAATATGAGAGCAATAATACTGATCTTCCTCCTATTGGTTGGTGTGGGATAACCAGCCTCATAGAGCCAACATGCTAAAGTCTAATTAATACATGAAGGGCTTGATAGCAAAGAGTAAGCTAAGGTTACTGGATTTTCTTCAATGAATCTGGGGACACTTTTCAACTTCCTCCTAAATAGATGGATTTTGTCAGGGGACTGATTTGTAAATCCAGGGACTGTCCCCGGGAAACGGGGACATCTGGTAACCTTACAGTAAGCTGTCCTGCTATGCTTAGCTATGTCCACTTCCCCTCACTTTGCGAGGAACAAAGGTAACCAGGCCTATTATGCACTCTCCAGTCTACCTGAAAAGTTCAACATGTGATGATGATGATGATTATAAGAATAATAATAAATTATTCCCCAGCCACTTTGGGCGGCTTCCAACAAAATATTAAAATACAGTAATGCATCAAATATTAAAAGCTTCCCTAAACAGGCTGCCTTCAGATGTCTTCTAAAAGTCTGGTAGTTGTTCTCTTTGACATCTGGTGGGAGGGCGTTCCACAGGGCGGGTGCCACTACCAAGAAGGCCCTCTGCCTGGTTCCCTGTAGCTTTGCTTCTTGCCGCGAGGGAACCGCCAGAAGGCCCTCAGCGCTGGACCTCAGTGTCCAGGTAGAATGATGGGGGTGGAGACGCTCCTTCATGTGAAGAAGTCTGAGCTGGTTGTGCCAAGCTCAGACAGCATGGCTCTCATAATTTAGGAAATTTCACTACTTTGGAATGAAGCCAAGTTTTACTGCCTTTGAAAGTTTCCTGACTGATATGTGGGAAAGCACATGAACCTGACCTTTGAAGAGTAAACTATTTTTTAACTTATGAAACTTGTAGTGTTTTCATATGCTGGAGGATGTGAGAATTTTTGTAACTCACATATTTTAATGATCTAACCGCCTATATTTCCACACTTTACTTTGCTGCATATTTTGTGATTTTAAGTCCCTGATGAGGTTCTCTTACCAAAGAGTATTTGCTTCAAACTTGGATCTGGGCAGCCAGGAATTCTCTTTATATACTCGCCCCTCACTCCCCGCCCCCCAAACCAACAGTTGAGATCAGCAGGGCTTTTTTCAGCCAGAACTCACCAGAACTCAGTTCCAGCACCTCTGAGGTGAGTGGCATTGCTATTAAAAGACAAGAAGGGAGGTATTCATAGTGAGTTCTGGTACCTCCTTTTTTCTTTTTCTTCAAGGATACTTGAAGCATTTGTTATTGCCTCATAGCTATGGTATGGCTCATGAGACACTAGCAAAAACAACAATTTCAACTTTTGACAGATATAGCAGCCACACTGCAACCAGGTATGTATTCATTGGCAGCGTGAACAGGACTTAGATGAATAGCAACTCTTATTCTAAGTGTGCCTCCATGTAAGAGGGAATCTAAGGCTAAGAGAAGCTACATGTGTACACCACTGAGCAGGGAATGCCCATTCAAACTGCCATCAGATTTGTGGCTGGTGCAGAAGCAGGAGTAGCCATGGCAACCCCTGTTGACCTGCTTTTTGAGCATTCGTTTTGGTTTATCCGTGCAAAGTTTGCAAGGATGTTGTACAATTTCGGCTGCTTATTCATCCTGATTTCATTACGGGGTGCTTCTACGATTTCGTATCAGGCAGTTGGTACTCCACATTTCCCAGGGCATTTCCCCCATCATTGCAAAAAGTGTGATTTCGGGGAGCAAGAGGGTTTGCTGTACTGCACTCTACCCACAAAACAGCAACAATCTGACAGTGACTTCTCCCTATGCCAGCATTCCAAATTAGATTTTTTAAAAAAATATAACCTGCCCTTATAAGATAGGTAATGTTGTTAGGTCTCAAAGATATGCAACCCATCCCCAAGACATCTTGCTATCTGTACCAAATTATTTTGCCACAGAAACTCCTTGATAAACTTCAGCTGAATAGCACCCTCCAAATTTACCTGAACTTTTGCTTTACGGAGAATCCCAGGTGTCTTCTATTCGAAGTGTGCCAGCACTGAAAGTGACAAAGAACAAGCCATGCAGTCTGTGTCCCAGACCCCTAATCCCACGACCTGCTGTTTCAGCACAGCAGCACAAAGGATCAGGCAATTAAATAGACCTTGAATTGAACCTTTGGCTCTCCTCCTTTCAAACAGAAGGATACTGAGAATCCTTGAACAGATTTTAATGCTGGATTATTATTATTTTTGTTAAAATTCAAATTGGGGTGTGTGTGTGTGTATCCTTGCAGCAAGATTATTAATATTCACTGGAGACTTGCATAAATACTTTGCATACTGCTGGCAGGTTTTTCTGTGCCCAAGAAATGTTTTATTTTTGCTCAGCATTGCCTGAAGGTTGAAAACCACTGCTTAAGGCAAAAGGCATGATGGATGTTTGCCTATTAGCTCAGCCTGTGTTGATATGTGCAGAAGGCAGACCATGCCATTCTAGAGCTATAAAAGGAAAAGAAAGAGGATAAACTCAGAAACTTTATTGTGAGCTAAATATTTGAATGACAGTGCTTCAACATTGACTTAAAAAGAAGCCCATCAGTGCTGGCGAACCACCCATAACATTCTGAATTGTATCATTCGATACTATTGTCAACTGGAAGTGCTTTGGAATAGGGGACATTTTGTACCAAACACCCCACCCCTTTCCAGTAGAAGTTTGGAGAATAGGTCTTGCCTATTTCAACCTAAGGTCTCAACTGAGTGCAACAGTGAGGCTGTCCTGCAAGGCCAGGAAACAAAAATCAACAAAGGGCAGAGTTCTTCAAACATTCTGGGGGGAAATGGTAGCCACAGGAGGGGGAATCATTTTTTGCAGCAGACAGAATTTCTCCCGTGGTGTATTTGGAGCATAGAATCATCTTAAAAAGGCAAAGGTAAAGGTACCCTTGACCGCTAGGTCCAGTCGCAGATGACTCTGAGGTTGTGGCGCTCATCTCACTCTATAGGCCGAGGGAGCCAGCGTTTGTCCACAGACAGCTTCCGGGTCATGTGGCCAGCATGACTAAGATGCTTCTGGTGAACCAGAGCTGTGCTCAGAATTACCGTTTACCTTCCCACTGGAGCGATACCTATTTACTTGCACCTTGACGTGCTTTTGAACTGCTAGGTTGGCAGGAACTGGGACTGAGCAATGGAAGCTCACCCCATTGTGGGGATTTGAACCACCAACCTTCTCATCGGCAAGCCCTAGGCTCAGTGGTTTAGACCACAGTGCCACCCGTGTCTCTAGAAGCATCTTAGAATCATATAAATTTAGAGTTAGAAGGAACCCCAAAGGGTCATCTATTCCAACCCCCTGCAATGCAGGTATCTCAACTAAAGCAGCCATGGCAGATGGCCATTCAACCTCTGCTGTAAAACTTCCAGTGAAGGAGAGTCCACAACCTCCTGGAGGAGTCTGTTCCACTGCTGAACAGCTGTTACTGTCAGAAAGTTCTTCCTGATGTTTAGTCAGATTCTCCTTTCTTGTAACTTGAAGCTATTGGTTCAGATCCTAGCTTCCAGAGCAGAAGAGAACAAGCTTGCTCCATCTTCCATGTGACAACCCTTTAGATATTTGAAGACGGCTATCATATCTCCTCTCACTCTCCTCTTTTCCCGGTTAAACATATGCAGCTCTTTCAGCTGTTCCTCCTAAGGCTTGGTTTCCAGACCCTTGACCATCTTGGTTTCCCTTCTCTGCACATATTCCAGCTTGTCAACATCCTTCCTAAATTGTAGTGCCCAGAATCGGACACAGTATTTCAGGTGTGGTCTGACCAAGGCAGAATTGAATGTATTATTACTTCCGTTGACACTATGCTTCGGTTGATTCAGCCTAGAAGAACTTTAGCTTATTTTTGCTGCTGCAAATGTTAAGTTTATGGTGCACTAAGACCCCTAGTGGGACACGGGTGGCGCTGTGGGTAAAAGCCTCAGCGCCTAGGACTTGCTGATCAAAAGGTCAGCAGTTCGAATCCCCGCGGCGGGGTGAGCTCCCGTCACTCAGTCCCAGCGCCTGCCAACCTAGCAGTTCGAAAGCACCCTAAGTGCTAGTAGATAAATAGGGACGGCTTACTAGCGGGAAGGTAAACGGCATTCCGTGTGCTGCGCTGGCTCGCCAGATTCAGCTTGTCACGCTGGCCACGTGACCCGGAAGTGTCTGCGGACAGCGCTGGCTCCCGGCCTATAGAGTGAGATGAGCGCACAACCCTAGAGTCTGTCAAGACTGGCCCGAACGGGCAGGGGTACCTTTACCTTTAAGACCCCTAGTGCACTAAAGGTCCGTATACTTAAAGCTATGGTTTTCCCAGTAGTGATGTATTGAAGTGAGAGCTGGACCATAAAGAAGGCTGATTGCCAAAAAATTGATGTTTTTGAATTATGATGCTGGAAGAGACTCTTGAGAGTCCCATGGACTGCAAGAAGATCAAACCTATCCATTCTTAGGGAAATCAAGCCTGAGTGCTCACCAGAAGGACATATCCTGAAGATGAGGCTCCAATACTTTGGCCATCTCATGAGAAGAGAAAGACTCCCTGGAAAAGACCATGATGTTGAGAAAGATGGCTGGCACAAGGAGAAGGGGACGACAGAGGATGAGATGGTTGGATAGTGTTCTCGAAGCTACCAGGATGAGTTTGACCAAACTGCGGGAGTCAGTGGAAGACAGGAGTGCCTGGCGTGCTCTGGTCCAGGGGGTCACGAAGAGTCAGACACGACTAAACGACTAAAAAACAGCAAGAAGACCCCTAGATCCTTTTCACATGTACTACAAGTAAGCCAGGTGTCCCCCATCTTATACTGGCCCTAGCACTCTGTGGCAAATGGCCACCAGGAGGTGATTAAAAAAAGTCCTTTCAACTGCAAGCTATAAGAGCCACTTCCATGAATATTCAAAATAATTTCATGCACCCCAAAACTGTTCCCTATTTTCAAGACGCTCAGAATGTTGCTTCTCCCCACCCACCCCAATTTTGAGCCAAATATTCTCCAGTAACAACAACAACACCCCCCAGCTTTAAATAGATCATTCATTATTGCAGTCTTTTCTTTTCTCTGCATAAGTTTGAGACCAAACTCTTCTTTGTAGTTGTATGTCACTCTACTTTTAGTTGTATGTCACTCAATTTGAGTTTAATGTCAAATTGTTCTTTTTAGCTGTATGAGTTGTACAAACTGCTTTAAACATCCAGCCTCCTCCCTGCAGAATTCACCCAGTTTTTTCTCTTCCCTCACCTGTCAACTACATTTCTATGCTGTGAACAGATGTGGCTTGCTGAGTTGGGCAGAACCACTGCTCTACCTTACCAACAGCTAGGCCATTGTTGCTTGTTGTTGTTTAGTTGTGTCCAACTCTTCGTGACCCCATGGACCAGAGCACGCCAGGCACAGGCACTTCTGTCTTCCACTGCCTTCCGCAGTTTGGTCAAACTCATGCTGGTAGCTTCAAGAACACTATCCAACCATCTCGTCCTCTGTCGTCCCCTTCTCCTTGTGCCCTCCATCTTTCCCAACATCAGGGTCTTTTCCAGGGAGTCTTCTCTTCTCATGAGGTAGCCAAAGTATTGGAGCCTCAGCTTCACAATCTGTCCTTCCAGTGAGCATTCAGGGCTGATTTCCTTAAGAATTGAGAGGTTTGATCTTCTTGCAGTCCATGGAACTCTCAAGAGTTGCCTCCAGCACCATAATTCAAAAGCATCAATTCTTCGGCGATCAGCCTTCTTATTTTATTTTATTTTATTTATTTTCGAAGCAGAATCATAACAAAAATTACAAACATCAGCCTTCTTTATGGTCCAGCTCTGACTTCCATACATCACTACTGGGAAAACCATAGCTTTTACTATACGGACCTTTGTTGGCAAGGTGATGTCTCTACTTTGCTTACTAGGAGCAATAGGTGCAAAGAGGTGAGGAAGCTGGCACAGTGCAAATTCACTGACAGAGCCAGCCCGGTGCTCCTGCTGGTGCATTTACACCACACTGGTCTCCCCGCTTTCCAGAGCTGGTCTACCCATTACCCTCATTGAGGCAGTCGCCTCAGGCAGCAGGCTGGGAACAGTGGCAGGGCAGCAGGGCAGCAGACCCAGAAAGGGGTAGATGTTCAGGAAGTGGTGGTAGGATGTGTGTATGCTTTTTTTTGTTTTGCGTCAGGTGCAAAACGTCTTGGGCCAGCCCTAGCCCCATCCTGGCTCCTTCCCCTCACTATATGCAATAGCAATCCATCTACCAGGAGACAAGTGTGGTGAGTGCACCCCAGCTGGCGATGTGCTTCTTGTTGTGACCCCACTTCTTGTCCCAGTCCTAGATACCAGTCCCATCAGTAAAGACTTGTGACTGTTTTTGAGGTTCCCAGGAGTGTCACAGTCAGCTCAGTAGAGGCATCATAGGTAGGATTTATGGATCAGACATGGAATTTAATAGAAATTTTCTTCAGTCTTTCATACACTCAAGTGTGAACATGTGAGATGACTCCTTCTCGTGTTAGTCTCTGCCTCCAGGAGATCTTTTTTCAGTTCCTAACTCCCTACTGAAGACATATATTTAAACACAAAGCAGAAATTTCCCACTCTTTGGATCCTCCAGCTGAAGCTCTGTAATGACAGCCGCCCCGCCCCAGCTGCAATGACACACACAAGAAATTGGCTGTCATATGAAATATCTGAAAGCTAGGGGTGGCATTCAAACTTGGTAAAAAATAATAATAGTGTTATGAGTTGGGGTGGGGAGGAAGTTGGCTGTAAGCAGTGCTTTTTTTCTTTAAAAATGTTTAGGGGTACTCTCATTTTGCTACTCACATTGAAATATTGCCCTTCAATGAGGCCAAACTTAGATTCATAAAATGTTTAGGGGTATGCGCCCCCCTGCGTCCCCCCAGAAAAAAGTACTGACTGTAAGCAAGACCCTTATAACGCCTGGATCCAACAGATGTTAAAATGTAAGTCAACCTAGCTTCCTGTATTGAGGGTCGTTCATTAAAGATTTTCCCTGACCCACTTCCAGTTATCGTAGGAGGATAAAATTGCACATCTCTCCATAGGTAATGTCGTAATTTGTAGCTCTGAACTCCTAGCAATTTCTCTGTTGCGGGTGCTAACGTGGAGTAACCTCTGATAATGGAACCAGTTGAATGCAATGCGGTTATCAGGTTTCTGTACTTGAAAGGGCCCACACCATGGGACGTTTGATGAGATGAAAGGGACTTATGGGGAGGATGCCCCATAGTATAACGTAGTCAAGCACTGGCATTGTCAGTTCAAGTGTGGTCGGACTTCAGTGGAATAGTTCCCATTCCTGGGTGACCACAATCCGCCATTGATGAAGACACCATCTGGCAAGTGGAGGCCGCCATTTTGGAGGATCACCACATAACCATTCACCAACTAGCTGCAGATGTCAAGATCAGTGTGGGCTCTGTAGAAAAACACCATCCATGACCATTTGCACATGGGAAAGGTGTCCACACAGTGGGTTCCCTGTCTGCTGATGCCTTTACAGAAGCAGGAACAAGTCACATGCTCATGGGCTCTTTTGACCATGTGTCACAAAAACCATGATGACGTCTTCACCAGACTAATTACTCAGGACGAAACATGGGTCCATCATTATGACTCAGAAACCAAATCCCAGTCCAAACAATGGAAGCACTCTGCCTCACTACCTCCAAAGTAGGAATGTGTTCAGCCATCAGTGGGCAAGGTAAAGCCCATGGTCTTTTGGGACTAGGGCGGAGTAGTGATGATGGATTTCCTGGCAAGGGGTACCACAATTACCGGGACATGCTACACTTCACTGCTGCAGAAATTGCGGAAGGCCATCAAAATCAAGAGGTGTGGTATGCTAACCAAAGGTGTCTGTCTCCTGCAGGATAACACTCCCATTCACAATTCTCATGTTGCTCAGACAGGAGCACAGTCCTGTGGCTATGAAATCCTTCCTCACCCCCCTTATTCTCCCAACCTCACACCATCGGACTTCCACCTCTTTCCAACCATGAAGTTATTTTTGAAGGGCAAGCTTTTAACAGACGATGAAATACTGATTTCTGAGGTCATGTTGTGGCTTCTGACGCAACCTGCCAACTTTTACAGATAAGGTCTCCACAGCTGCATAAAGTGATGGGAGAAGTGTGTGATTCTTGCTGGTAGCTATGTAGAGAAAGACTAATAACTGTGTCCAGTTTTGTTTGTCTCAGTCCGCGAGAAGTACATCAGGGGAAATGTTTAATGAATGCCCCTCGTACACCTAAAAAGCAAAGGACGGTGCAATGGTCCTTCCTTTCAGGAAAAAAAAATACAAAATCTATAGTTCAGCATTCTCATTATTATGACAGACAAAAATGTCACATAATAGTATGTTTTTGAGCTCTACAAGACTCCTTCTCAGGCTGGATATTTTGCAAACGAGAAGTTCAGGGAGGAAAAGAGGAGGTTCTGCCTGGCAAGCATTGCTTCAGAGGAAATAACTTTTCCACCTGCCTTGCCTTCCCCTCCGCCTCGCTTAGGATCTTATAAGGCAAAGATGCTGCTTACGTATTATTGTCTTCTCTTAACATATTTACAGGGTTCAGGTAGGTAGCCATGTTGGTCTGACACAGTCGAAATAAATAAATACAATTTAAAAATTGTCCAGTAGCACCTTAGAGACCAACTATGTTTGTTCTTGTGTGCATGCGCACGAAAGCTTATACCCAGAACAAACTTAGTTGGTCTCTAAGGTGCTACTGGACAATTTTTTAAAAATTAATTTATTTTTACAGGGGACGTTCTTTGCCTTTTAGGCAAACATGTATGTGTTTGGCTTTCAATACTACAATGTTTTGATATATATTTTTTGTATTATTTTGTATTTGCATTATTGTATTTTTATCTGTTTATTCTCAAGACCCTTTTTGGCTGAAAGGCAACATATAAACGAATGATAACATAAGAAGTTGTAACTTACTAAGCCCCATTCTTAAAGCCCAATATAGCAAACTACATGTGGCAGAAAACATTTCTTCTTCTGCTTGCTTATTTTGATCTTCATTTAATTAATGCTGAAATATGTAAGAAACTTTTTATTGTGTAAACATAAATTTGTATATATATATTTTTAAAGAAATGACTCTGAGCTAATTGACAAGTGATATGTCTAATTATTTTTATGCGTTGCTTCCTCGGGTAGTTTTCCTTATCTATGGTGGGGTTTAAACTTTTATCTCCTACATTTGTATAGCCGCCCCTATTTATTCATCTAAGAGTGTAAAAGTCTTTTTTTATTAGTAGCATTTTACAAATTTTAGCCTAATGGATTCCTGGAAGAAAGGTCATTTTATGCTTGCAAGATGACCTTTAATTTCATACCATAAAGATTTCATTCTGCTTGTTACATTTAGTTTATCTTCTGGGGGGGGGGTAGCTAAAAAATGTCAGCATTCTGCTAGCAAATCCAACTCATAACTAAACCTCCTGGGATTAGAGGAAACGGAATGATAAATGATATCCTAAAACTACAAATTACTACTCAAACCCCCAAAGGCAGGATTTTTATTTTAATATGAAGGCTTTAAAGCCTTTCCCCCCCTCCCCTGAAGTCAGACTGATTAAAATTTAAAGCGAAGTATAAGTTGGAGTAGTCAGCTTACTGTGGTTTCATTTGAGTACAAAGCAAAATAATGTTACCTACTTACAGTGCTACTATTCAGTTTTTTATATATTCAAAGAAAACAGTGGAGGGGGAATGGCTAGGGGCTTGACCCTGAATTCAGAAACCCAGCGTCCACTACCAAGCTTGCTACATGACATACAAGTCTCTGTTTTAGTCTTAGATTCAGTGTATTCATTAAAGAGAATATGCCTGAATAGCTCAATTGTGTGGGAATGTTCAGGGATGCAGGAGGGGATATATTGTTTGATTATATCCTTTCCAACTTGTGTTAACAAATTCTACAATTTAGCAGAGTAACATTCCCCTTTTTTAAACTTGCACAGCAGATGTGTTTGCTCAGACTCGCTAAAGCTAAAATACGTTTCTTTGGTAATTCCCCATTTAGTCCCTCATAAAAAGATAGACACGACACAGTCTTCTATAAAAGTATAAAAAACAGTTTACTCACTCACATTCTGTTCACAAATGGATCCCAGAAGGCAGACTTAAGTTACAAAAGTAATATACACCTGGAAACTATCTCATAAGGAGATAGTCCCTTCGTCCTCTCTTGGCTGGAAGCCAAGAGATCATCTTAGGCTAAGCAGATGTTGCTTCTTCGACGAATGTGGTCAGAAAGAGAGAGATGGCTTACCAGTCCTGCTCCTTTGTTACATAGGCAGGTGAGGTCACGCCCACCTGTAGTCACATGCAAAGGACGTCTGTCCCAGCTTAGGAGAAACAGTTCCGACTGGCTGGTCCAGACATCCCTTTTTATGTCCAGTCTAGGGATGTTGTACTTGACTGCTCTTGTGTTTCACATCCCACAAGCTGGTTAGAGCATGGTGCTAATAATGCCAAGGTTGCAGGGTCGATTCCTATTGGGGACAGCTGCATAATCCTGTATTTCAGGGGCATGGAGCAGATGATCCTCAGAGTCCCTTCCAATTCAACAATTTTATGATGATAAGAATGGGTTCCTCTGTCCCTCCGTATGTTTCACATGGAAATATTTGCACATTTATGAATTCAATATTCAAATTCAAATTCAAATTGCTGTTGTTTAGTCGTTTAGTTGTCACTGACTCTTCATGACCCCATGGACCAGAGCACGCCAGGCACTCCTTTCTTCCACTGCCTCCCGCAGTTTGATCAGACTCATGTTGGTAGCTTCGAGAACACTGTCCAACCATCTCATCCTCTGTCGTCCCCTTCTCCTTGTGCCCTCAATCTTTCCCAACATCAGGGTCTTTTCCAGGGAGTCTTCTCTTCTCATGAGGTGGCCAAAGTATTGGAGCCTCAGCTTCAGGATCTGTCCTTCCAGTGAGCACTCAGGGCTGATTTCCTTCAGAATGGATAGGTTTGATCTTCTTACAGTCCATGGGACTGGAAGAGACTCTCAAGAGTCTCCTCCAGCACCATAATTCAAAAGCATCAATTAGTCGGTGATCAGCCTTCTTTATGGTCCAGCTTTTACTATACAAACCTTTGTCGGCAAGGTGATGTCTCTGCTTTTTAAGATGCTGTCTAGGTTTGTCATCGCTTTTCTCCCAAGAAGCAGGCGTCTTTTAATTTTGTGACTGCTGTCACCATCTACATTGATCATGGAACCCAAGAAAGTAAAATCTCTCACTGCCTCCATTTCTTCCCCTTCTATTTGCCAGGAGGTGATGGGACCAGTGGACCATCTTAGGGCCATGATCTTAGGTTTTTTTATGTTGAGCTTCAGACCATATTTTGTGCTCTCCTCTTTCACCCTCATTAAAAGGTTCTTTAATTCCTCCTCACTTTCTGCCATCAAGGTTGTGTCATCATCATATCTGACAAATTCAAATTACTGGAACCAAATAACTTAGATGGGACCTCAGATGCCTTTGCATTTGCGTACGGTTTCCTTATGCTGAGAACTCACTTGCCCAGCCTCTTTTCCTTCTTCTCACAAACATCCCAGTACCTTGTTGACAAATGTTTCACATTTCCTGTTTATTATTATTATTAAAAAAAAACCACATCCCCCTTCTCCTAATGCAATTATCCACTATTCATCTAAGACAGATGAGAATGCTGAAGGCTCCATTATGTTGCTTTGCTCTGTGCCAGTAATGTGCACATTGCTCTGTACACTGTGCTCTAGATTTGCAACAAGTGCTAGTCAGATATTCTTAACTACAAATGAAGGAATGATTGAAAGGGGAAGGAAATGACAATTGCAGCTCAAAAGAAATGCAGAGTGTTACATTCCTGCCACAGTCTTGGGGCGGGGGAGTTGGCAGCAAGCTATGAACTACTGTTTGATTGCTGTTAATGGTGAAACATAATTTTGTACTGATTAACTATTTAAAATGAATTGGCTACTTTATAGCAAATGTGACAAGCTTTGTCATTCTCCCATAAGAAGTTGGAATGATTTTTAGCTTCTGTAACTTGAGGCATTTATTCGGAACGAAGAACATATTTGCCATGGAAACTTGTGTTCTTCCTAGTAATCCAGATGAAAGGTTAATGTGTACATTTATGTGTGCAACCAATGGTTTGACTTCACCCTCAAAGATGTACTCCTCTATTTTCTCCTGAGACAGACAGATGCCAACAAGATTGGGGGGCAGTTTATTAAAATCAGTGGAATCAAGTGGTGTGACTTGGAAAGAGGGAATCCTTCCTGGGGAGAGGTTCCAGAGGAAAGCACAGAATACCAGAGTACTCACGGCACAAATATAAGATGGGAGGACATCAACACAAGGATAGTGTCCAGGTCAAGGAAAGCAATAGTCCCTCTGTTTTCTGCCTTGGTCAGACCACACCTGGAATACTGTGTCCCATTCTGGGCACCACAATTTAAGAAGGATATTGACAAGCTGGAATGTGTGCAACCAAGATGATCAAGGGTCTGGAAACCAAGCCTGATGAGGAATGGTTGAAGGAGCTGGGTATGTTTAGCCTGAAAAAGAGGAGACAGAGAAGAGATGTGATAGCCATATTCCAATATCTCAAGCACTGTCACATGGAAGATGGAGCAAGCTCCTGAGAGTAAGACCTGAACCAATGGATTCAAGTTACAAGAAAGGAGAATCCGACTAAACATCAGGAAGAACGTTCTGACAGTAAGAGCTGTTCGGCAATGGAGCAGACTCCCACAAAATGTGGTGGATTCTCCTTCCTTGGAGATTTTTAGGCAGATGTTGGATGGCCACCTGTCATGGATGCTTTAGCTGAGATTCCTGCATTGCAGGGGGTTGGACTAGATGACTCTTGGGGTCCCTTCCAACTCTTAGATTCTATAGATATGTGAGGGACTGGGCAGAGGAGGAATGGTGGAGAACGCCTTCCCATCCTGACACTTCCAGGGAGGAGGAGGAAAAGGAAGACAGCATAGATTTACAAAAGGGGTTTGCAGGAAGTCACAGCTCAGCGGCAGTTGTGGGGAAAAGTTGGGAAATCATGGGAGAACCAGAGCAACAGCTGGCTGACATGCTGCCATTAGAAAGCGTTTCAGACCCTCCATCTCCCAGAACCTGGCGAGCCTGAAAAGTAGGAGAGCAAAGAGCTGTGATCCACTCGACGGTCACCTCCAGACTGGATTATTGTAACTCGCTCTACGTGGGGCTGCCCTTAAGACTGACCCAGAAACTCCAGCGGGTGCAGAATGCTGCAGCAAGACTCCTTACGGGGTCTTCGCTGCGAGATCACATTCATCCGGTGCTATATCAACTGCACTGGCTCCCGGTGGAGTACAGGATCAGGTTTAAGGTGCTGGTTTTAACCTTTAAAGCCCTATACGGCCTAGGACCCTCGTACCTACGGGACCGCCTCTCCTGGTATGCCCCACAGAGAAACTTACGGTCTTCAAATAAAAACATCTTGAAGGTCCCAGGCCACAGAGAAGTTAGGCTGGCCTCAACTAGAGCCAGGGCTTTTTCGGCTGTGGCTCCGACCTGGTGGAACACTCTGTCACAAGAGACTAGGGCCCTGCGGGACTTGACATCTTTCCGCAGGGCCTGCAAGACAGAGCTGTTCCACCAGGCCTTTGGCCAGGGCACAGCCTGACTCCCTCCCTCGGCAATCTTCGCGGAGCTCTGGCCCAATGGTGGCCAGTGGCTTGAATTTAATTAATTTTATAATGAATGATTTTAGAGTGTTGTTTGTGTTGTACTTTTGTATTGTTTTATTGTTGTTAGCCGCCCTGAGCCCGACTTCGGCTGGGGAGGGCGGGATATAAATAAAATTTATTATTATTATTATTATTAAAGAGCTTAGTAGCACCCATAGAGGAGGTGATGATGCTGATGAATGAGGAAGTGGGAGAGATGGTGGGCTGGAGATTCACTCGGGACAATGCCATAATCCAAGAGACTGGGTTCTATATCCTCTCTCTGTAAAGATTGAAATAAAAAAGGACTATAAGGAACTTTTCCTTGTCTTTAAAATTTTCTGGCCAACTAGCTGGGAACTGCTGACAGCATCCTGGCAATATGGTGTGTACGTTGACAAGTGTCTGATTCGATACACTGTGGGTTCTTAATGTCTCGGGAGGGGGTTTGCTCAGCTATTCTACCCGGTATCCTTTTGCTGGAGGTGAGGCTAGAACTTTTGAACTTTGAGATGCACCTTGTTATGTTGTTGTTGTTGTTGTTGTTTAGTTGTTTAGTCGTGTCCAACTCTTCATGACCCCATGGACCAGAGCACTTTCCCAACATCAGGGTCTTTTCCAGGGAGTCTTCTCTTCTCATGAGGTGGCCAAAGTATTGGAGCCTCAGCTTCATGATCTGTCCTTCCAGTGAGCACTCAGGACTGATTTCCTTAAGAATGGATAGGTTTGATCTTCTTGCAGTCCATGGGACTCTCAAGAGTCTCCTCCAGCACCATAATTCAAAAGGAGCACCTTGTTATAGCCCTCCCCAAATCAGAGAGACGTATGAAGTTTCCTTTTGCAGAGCTATTGATCAGCCTTTCCCAGTTCTGTCTGCCATGACTGACGGTGCCTCTCACCCGTCTTAGGTTTGGGGTGTGTGTGTGTATGTGTGCAGCCGGCTACATCCTTTTAAGTAGATTCAACCTGCCACGTTCTACACAAAACATCTGTTCTACCACAGAGCTCTGAGCCTTCTCCTAACTCACACCCCCACAGGCACAAACCTAGCAAGCATGTCAGGCCTGGACCACTGAACCTTGCATGCCTGGACCGCAGGAGGCTGCTTAGAGCTATTGCAGAGATGGAGTTTATCTTTGTCAAATATACATTCTCTCTCTCTCTCTCTCTCTCTCTCCCTTTCCAATCTGCCACCCTCATCCACAAGCCCTATTATAATGCTGTTTGATTTATGGTAGTTGTGCCCGGTATTATTTATTTATTTAGGCGCAAGAAAGACGCAGGAAATAATTCTAAGTATCATTTGAAGCTTATAAAACAGGTGCTGGCGTGTCTATGGTGAAGCGTTTCTGAGGCGAGAGGGACCCGCTGAACTCCAGGAAATGATTTCCGGTTAATTATTAATGACAAAGGAGGCTGACAAATGAAATTAATTTTAAATATTTCATGGGTTCATGGAGGAACGTGACCTTGCAGTCACATCCCCCTGAATCATATGTGGAAAGGCTGGTTGCTCATTCTTGTACTCGTTCTGAACAATTTCCACCCCCACCTTCCTTAAAAAAAAAGAAGAAAATCTTGTCGACAAACCCTTGCAAGTAATAACAGATCTTCCCCTGGTCAATCTGTTCCGTTTTCTAAAGCCTGCTTGATAGTACAGTAGCTTGCAATATGCTAATGCTTTGGATTTCTGCCAAACAGCTCCTGTTTAGCTTATTTGCTGGCAAGATATTTTTCTTTGATGTTTCCTTTGTGCCGCAATCTCAAAATAAAGTGATCTGGAGTCCCTGCGTGTTCCTTCATCAGAGAGATGAATTGGAGCTGAATCAATTGACCAGGACTAGCCAGCTCATTCAAAACTGTTCTGTTGTCAAGACCTTAGCATATCTAATTATATTTTTAACAATTCTTCTCAGGATTAAGAATGGGCAATACTGTACATTTCTAGTTTGTGTTATGATTGCATATTTTTACCTACAAAATCTTTTCATTAAAAACCCATTCCAGACCCTTCGTGTCCCTATTTTCCAGGGACAGTCCCGGATTTACAGACACCATCCCCATTTCTGATTTGATCATGGAATGTTCCACTTTTCCTTAGGACGTCCCTATTTTCACCGGAGAAATGTTGGAGGGCGTGGAGTTACGCAACCCCCGAGCCAAGGAGATAAGTAACTATGCAACCTTTAGAAGACATCTGAAGGTAGACCTGCATAGGGAAGTTTCTTAATGTTTAATGTTTGACTATGCTTCAATATATGTTGGAGGCCACTCAGAGTGGCTGGGGCATCCGAGCCAGTTGAGCAGGGTGTTGTTGTTGTGGTACCTATTTTCATTGGCAGGGTAAAATAATAATAATAATAATAATAATAATAATAATAATAATAATAATAATAGTAAGGGATGTCCCTATTTTCATTGGAAAAATGGAAATGTTGGGGGGGGGAGTATGTAATTCAGCTTTTCTGGAAGCTAAAATATCATTGCTTTCATTGGTTTTGCTTCATCGGAATCATATGCCAGATTATAGCCTATTTACTTAGTTCCGCAGAACTTAATGATCAGGAACTGGTTCAGCCAAGGAGATCCTGAATCGTAAACTGGTTCAGCTATTAGCCATAGGCCCAATGCAGACCTCTCTGCTGCATCAACTTGGAACTGGAACAGTGAGAATCCACATTTCCTCTGCCCCCCCCTTCAACCTTGACCAACTCAAGTAGAAGGGATTCAGAGGTGATGGGGTTTCTACTGCTCCATTCAGTCCTGATACTCCCAGGCAGATGCTAGGATTCTTTTATCCCAGGTTTCCCACCTGGCTATCCACCATGCAGCTGGTATTGCCGGACAACTAAACCCCTGAATCTGCCCATTGTTTCAGATCTTTGCTATAATGTTTACATAAGCTCCTGAACTTTTTAATAGGCTGCATGAGCTTCAATTAAGCCAGCTGAACATAATAGAATACTTGAAATGCAGAACATGACTCTGGAATGTGCCCTGGAATGTGCAGCTTCTGGAATGCAGAAATATCCTTTTAAATAATGGGACAGGATCTGCAAACACCTGGTACCTGAATGGTCATTTGATAGAGGTATCACGTGGGATGTCACCAACCCCCTACAAAGATCCAATAGAGACCTTTAACGCCTTGTATATAACACAGAGAGACATTTTAAATATCAGTCTCAGAGTAAAACCTTAACAACATTCTTAAATGCAACTAAGGTATCATTAATGATCCTATACGTCTTTTCTTACGGCCAGCATCTAAGTTCTAATGGAAAACCTCAACATATTGGGCTCAAGTATTGCTTCATTTTGTCTGTATTAAGCACCACTAAGTTTAATGGCACTAAACCATATTAGCTTCTATAGATTGGCTGTAATCCAGAAGACCACAAGTGCAGAGTATTCTCCCTGTCAGCAATGAAAAGGCAAAGATCAGGGCTTGCGAAGGGTGCTGGGAGACATTTTCCATAGCTGGGACCTAGCTGTCATTTGTGTTATGCTGTTTGCAATGCACCGAGATACATACATCAAAACAAAATAAGGTTGACCACTGAGGTGGCACTGCCAGATATCTATATATGGATCTGTAGGTTACAGCATTCTGCTTCCTCTTTTGTCTGTACTCATTTTGAGAGTTTAATCATGGCTTCCTTCCAAGATAAACTGGTACTTTGCACTCAAGATAACCGAAAACAGACCATAAGGGATCAAGGAATGTCTTCCACCCAGGCGTAAAGTATGTTCACCTTGAGCCATTATCACCTCCGTAATTAGCAAAACAACCTTTAGATTTAAGAATCAGAAATGCGCCCAGAAAGGACAAAAAGTTCTTCATTTAAGTGCTATGTTTTCAATAGTCACATTTCATGGTGAAATTTCAATTACAACACAGCAACCTGACAGCATGCTTGTCAAGATCAAGCCCCAGCTTTTGTGACTCAAAGCTTAGAGGTCATTTCTGTTGCCTTGCTCAGACTTTGGAACTGACTCCTACGGAAGATCTGCTTTGCCCATCCCACCATATTGGCCTTATGCTGTGGTGTTAAAATGGTTCTGTTTTGAAAGCCTGTTTTGGATACTTTCCATCATCGCATGAAGGCACGTTGTGTGATAATTGATTGCAGATAATTTCTATCTGTACATCTACTCTTTGGGTGTTGTGATTTCATTGTATTTTATAGTTCTTATATGTGATCTGCCTTGAGTTTTTATAACTTTTTATAAGAAAAAGGTGGGGCATAACTATTTTAAATAGAAAAATGGTAAATAGGTCAAATTAATCAGGCTATACATTGGGGAGTAGGAGACGTTGATATTGGTTCTGGAATCTAGGGATCCATATTGATTTTGAATGATAAGGTGAAGGTCATTAATGCCACACAGATTTATTTGCAAGACACTTTGCCCATTGTGGTAAGAATTCACCTCTACCCCACTTCTGTTTGTTACCCAGGTGAGGGCCATGTCCACTAACTTCAATGTGTCTACACTGAGTGGGATTAACATGGTTGCAACCCAAAACTTTCAGTGTTTGGGGGCAGAAATGTTCATCGGGAGAATGTCCTTTTAATGAATCTTTTAATGCTTGAGTTACAAAATTTAGGCTGCAATTCAATGCACACTTAACCTGCTGGAAATAAGTCCTATTGATCTGAATGGAGCTTACTTCCACTCTGTAAGCAGACATGTATAGGACTGCAATATGGTTCATCTGAATGATTATTTTGCTTGTCAATTGGAGTTCAAAACCCTTTTCTTCTTTCAGTATGCGTATACTTCCCTCCCTGGATATCTATCTATGCAAATTACTTAGGCAATCAACACCCCACTAAACACAGGAAAATAAATGTACAAATTGAGGCTTTGCATCCAGATAAAGAAGAGAGAGGGGCGTAATATAGAAGTAATCATAAAAACAAATTGCTGTGCACATCATCAGATAAAGTTGATAATACAGAGAATATTTCTCTGAACATTAAAACAAAGGGAGCTCACAGGAACTCTTTAACTTCCAAATCTATGATGCCACTAGCAGGAATTCTTTGAAGGAAAAGAACAAGGCAGCCATGGGCACAATTCAGCCAAACACCTTCAGGTCCCATTTATTTCATTGGGAGAGACTTGCTCGGGAGGGGAGTACAGACACACAGGGAAAGCACAAAGAGATTTTCCACATCATTAACTGTGACAAGGAAAATAATTGATATGAATCGTGAGTTAAATAACAGCAACGTCCCATACAAGTATCTGAGATGCAAGTCCCCATCTTGTCTGTACTAAATTAAATGCACCTGTTAGTGCTTGAATTTGCCTGGATTGTGCCCTCTAACCATGCATGAAATCCTGAGTCCATGTCCTTGCCAGTAGGGATGTAGGAGAAGTGGAAATTGCCACAATTTGTATGTTCATCGTAGGTCAGAAGCAGAAATCATGGAACTAAATAAAAGCAGTATTGCTGTTATTTTAGTCTGCAGATAATTTCAATATTTTCTGCATTGCTTCCCTTCCATTGAAATGCACTGAAACTGAGGACTTAATTAATTCCATTAGTTTCATCAAGACAAACACTAGGCAGCTGAACTGTAGAAAAATGGAAACAGCACTGATTGTGGCCAAGGGCTGAAGTGAAAACTCTCTGACACAAAAGACAGGTTGAACTATGGGCCATTGTTAAAATTAAGTATAATAGAACCTGCAGTAGAAAAGCTGTTGGTGTAGAAGCCAGGGCTCCCCCCACTGCCCCAGCTCTCTTATACTCCATTAAGAGTCAAAGCATCCCACAAAGAATTCTGGGAACTGTAGTTTGTTAAGGATGGTGAGGATCATTCCAAGACCCTTGACAAATGAAATTGTCCACTGAATCATCTTTGGAAAACCAGGAATGAAAGCGTTGGCAGGACATTTTTAATGTTTGATGTGGTTATGTTTCTCTTAACATTGTACAGTAGTACCTTGGTTCCCAAACGCCAAAAACCCAGAAGTAAGTGTTCCGGTTTTCGAATGTTTTTCAGAAGCCGAATATCAGATGCAGTTGTTGGCTATTGTTTCTGGGGCGCCTGCACCAATCAGAAGCTGCGCCTTGGTTTTTGAACATTTCGGAAGTCAAACAGACTTCCGGAATGGATTAAGTTTGCCGCTTTTGTTTTTGCTATTTATTTTGTGTTTTTGTTTTTGAGGCTTTTTCGGTTGATTTGTTTTTGTGGCTGTGTGGAACCCAGTTCAGCTACTGATTGATTGATTGTGTGACTGTAGAAATGGATAAAAGCCCCCCATCCAAACAATGACTATCATCAGTGCAGGTAAGAAAATAATAATTCTAATTTTTATCATCTACAATACTGTCTTATTTATTTTATAGTACAGTACATTGATTATTGCTTTCATTTTATAAATCAATGGTCTTGTTAGATAGTCAAATTCATGTAAAATTGCTGTTTTAGGTGATTGGTTTTTTTTATAAAAAAAAAGTCTGGAGCAGATTAATCTGTTTTGCATTACCTTCTATGGGAAAGTGAGCCTTGGTTTTGGAACGGACTTCCGGAGCAGATTATGTTTGAGAATCAAGGTACCACTGTAGCTCTTACCTATACTGGCTCATTGGCTAGATGCTTTCCCTTTATTTTACATGCACCTTGCATACAACCAGGATTTAAGAATTAAGAGCATTAGCCTGAAAGTAGTAGCAGTCCTGCTCCTCTCCAAAATAACCCTCATCCTTGTTAGGTGCAAGTCAGAGCAATTCCGCAGAGAAGTAGGATGAGATCACCATCTCATTTCCCATACTAGTTAGAAAGAGCTGTCACTGCATCTTTCCCAAGAAGAATGCATAGCCAACTTTGAATCATGTTAACATCTCATTCTCAGCCATCTGAGCAGGAAGTCTAGGTGCTATAGATTAATCTTCAAGTCTTCAATAGAGCATGTGCTTTGGCCCATTTATTTAACAGATGCCATCACCCCTTGCTGAAGCAAGCAAAACGAACTGATTTATTAAATGTCAGAGACACAAAATATTCAGCAAAATATTGGAGACCTCAAAGACATTTTATACAGCACTGTTTATGTAAATATTTTCAAGTGTGATATGAATCATGGACATATAAATTTGTCTGGATCGTGGATATAATATTGAAGGGGAGACCCTTTCCAAATAATAATAATAATAAACCAGAGAGCATTGTTTTTATGGAGGCATCAAGACTTGTAGTATAATAGCAATTTGGTTTTCAATTCTAGCCCTACACAGAATAGACCCATTGAAGTTAATGTGCATGCCTAACATTCGCTCACTGATTTCAGTGGGCCTACTTAAAGTATGACTAAAGGATACCTTCCAACATTTTTTGATGAAAATAGGGACATCCTATTCCATCATCATCAACAACAACAACATCATTTTATTATTGATACCCTGTCCATCTGACTTGCTTGCCCCAGCCACTCTCATAATACTAGGAAAAGGCAAAAACATAAAAAGCTAGTGCCACATTACATGAAATGCCAATGTAGCTTACTTTAATTTGAAAGGCACTTTTCTCAATTTTAAGAGCAAAAGAATAACCTCCCCCCAATTATAAACAAAGAAATAAGCAACAACATTATTGTTAATGATATTATTATCAACTGTTTTTCACAAGTTGTGGGGAGCTTGTTGTATGTCCAAGAACTGCATGGTAGATTTTGGTTGTATTTTGATTTCTGAAGTATTTTGTGAGGAGGAACCTTAGTCCCAGGGGGAAGATATGGCCCTCTGGGCTTCTCTATCTGGCATTCAGGACTCTCTGTAAGCCACACACCCTCCCAAGCCACACTCCCCACCAGCCCTGCTTTGCAACCTCCTTGAGTGTTCTTCCCACTCTTGAATGAGTCATGCATTCTGATAACACTTCTTGCCTGGTTGTAGGATAGAGAGCAATGTGTGAGTGTGAAGAAAGGAGTCTACTGTAGAAAGGGGGGGGGATACACATATTGCTCCAAACCATTGCCTCTGGCGCCACCCAAAAGTGCCATGTGCCTCCTGGAATGTTGCCCAGAAGAGAACAAGAACCTTAGACTAAAAAAAAATTCTCCACTCCTGACTTACAGCTTCTACTTCCCCTTTAAAATTTCTTTGAGAATTGCAGTGCTCCTGCTCTTCTGAACAGAGCTCGAGAAAGAGAAATTCCAAACAGATTGTTCCCAGAGGGATTATTTGCATGCAAACTGAAGAAATTCTCCCCATCAGGGTTTCCTCAGCATTATCTATATGATGAAAATTTCTGATAGATGTTGGACTAAAATGGGCTAAGTCTGAAAACATTGGGAAAATGTCAAAAAGCCCTCTCTCTTTTTCTCAAGCAGAAATGCAAATGAACATAAAACGTCTAGCGCCTCCATCGCGATAGGCATGTCTATTAAGCAGAATGTATGATTTTGCAAACTTCTGCTGAATAAACAATCCAGGTTAAAAGCACCCGTCTTTTCCAATCACCATTATAAATATGAAATAAATTACATCCTACAGATCATTATATTGAGCAAATACTCTATCTGCCACCTTACATTCCTCAGCCAAAACCTCCGAGATGTATAAATGTGGCATTAAAAATGCTGTTGCGGTAGGTACTTTGCAAAGGTTATGTAAAGTTTATGTGCATTTTACTGTTGAACTCCAGCATGTTAAGTGGTTGTGTTTAATGAAGTGTTTAGATTAATCAAAGCTAATTTTTCAACGTGCAGTGTACATTTTATATTTGGTGGAAAGATGAAGATGCTGAATGCAGAGCCATAGCGACCACAGAGTAGAAACAAATGCATTAAACACACACACACACACACACACACACACAGGGGGGGAAATCCATTTAGAAAATTACTATCTGATTTTTCCAGTTAATTTCCCATCAGTCTCCCAGGCCTAGAAGCCTTGAACTAGCAAGCATGGCCAATCGGCATGGGTGTTGAGAGTTGTTTGGCAACATATGGAGGACTAAAGTTTCCCCGCACCTCTTCTGATATATTTTTTAATGATAAAGGAGAATCAGGGCATGGGGAAAGACTGCACAGAGAGGAAAGAGAAAGAGGAACTGCTTAGGAAAGGACTCATGTACTTTGTTGTTGTTGTTTAGTCATTTAGTTGTTTCCGATTCTTCGTGACCCCATGGACCAGAGCACGCCAAGCACTCCTGTCTTCCACTGCCTCCTGCAGTTTGGTCAAACTCATGCTGGTAGCTTCTAGAACACTATCCAACCATCTCGTCCTCTGTCGTCCCCTTCTCCTTGTGCCCTCCATCTTTCCCAACATCAGGGAGTCTTCTCTTCTCATGAGGTGGCCAAAGTATTGGAGTCTCAGCTTCAGGATTTGTCCTTCCAGTGAGCACTCAGGGCTGATTTCCTTCAGAATGGATAGGTTGGATCTTCTTGCAGTCCATGGGACTTTCAAGAGTCTTCTCCAGCACCATAATTCAAAAGCATCAATTCTTCAGCGATCAGCCTTCTTTATGGTCCAGCTCTCACTTCCATACATCACTACTGGGAAAACCATAGCTTTTACTATACGGACCTTTGTTGGCAAGGTGATGTCTCTGCTTTTTAAGATGCTGTTAAGAAACAGGCGTCTTTTACTTTCGTGGCTGCTGTCACCATCTGCAGTGATCATGGAGCCCAAGAAAGTAAAATCTCTCACTGCCTCACTCATGTACTACTTGTTTGCAAAATTGTGTAATCTCGCTCTGCACATGCTCTTGTACCCATGTTTGGACGTTGTTTGTGACACACTATAAAAGTGAGCCCCAAAGAGCAATCAGGGCTCAGCCTTTGAGAATTATCTCGCTGATGCCAGCTGCAGCTTAATAAACCAGACTTTCCTCGAATAACCCGGTGCCTGTCGTTATTCACTGGGAAAATATGTGTACAATTTTAGAAGATAGTTTTTATTGTAAATTGAGAATCGGTATGAAAATGAGTGTAAATTTAATCAACATACCGGTTTTCAATTTGATGTTGTTAGCTTTAAGAGTTCACCTCCCCACTAACTGCTTATAATGCCTGTTTGTGCTTTTGCATTTTATTGACTAAAGTTTTGTTTTTGTCATTTATTATTTGTGCTTAGCTTTTTGTGATGCATTTTATATTTGTGTAAGCCGCTTTGGATCCGAGACTTCCGGGTTAGCGCCAACGGCTAATGGCGGATTCCCTCCGAGCTCTACAGGATTAGGGTTGTACCGCTGCAGCGACGCGGAGACCCTTAAAAATCACAGGCGGTGAAGCCTGTGAACTTGGTGACACAAATTGTGATTTTTTTTGTTTTTATTTTATTTTGTTATATGTATGAGAACTGGGGAAATCGTGGAAGGGAATTTAGGTCGACTTTAGAAAAAAGGCTTTAAGTATGAGAACAGATGTGCAATTTTTGATGTTTATAAGTTTTAAGTTATAAATTTATAAGTTAAAAGTTTAAAAGTTAAAATTGGTTTTTCTAAAATGACTGAAATGTAAAAAGGTTAAAAATTGGGGACAAGAACTTGTTGAGCCAACAATTTGAACTGGAATACAAGAGGGGGAGGTGGGGGAAGTCAGGAAAATATGTTATTGAAAGTGAGGACTTTGAATTTTATGTGTTTTTAAATCTTTTTTTTTGGTTTTGATTTCTTATTTGTGTTTTTGTGTTTTTCTTTGACTTTTTTGGATAATGGAAAAATCTTAATAAATATCATTTAAAAAAAAAGCCGCTTTGGATCCTTTGTTAAAGGATAAAAATGAGAAACTAGAACAATCTCAACACTGGATGAATTAATTAGCATTTACTTAATTGAGTTGTATCTCTATTTTTCTCCTATAGTGTTTTCAGCAACCACAGTGGACATTTATAGCATTGCCGTGCAATAAGATGTTGGATTCTGCAGAGTTCAACTCAATATTATGTACACACCAAAGAGCAGAGGTGCAGCACATAGGAGAAAAATGTATTGATTGATCATTTAAAAGCATTTCTAAACTGTGCTATATTTAAAGTCTCCAAGCAGTGTACAATTTTTTTAAAAAAATCCAAACATTAAAACAGGGTAATAAAAACAGAAATAACAGGGTCCAATCCTATGAGTCAGGGAAAGTCTTGGCAAACCAATATGCCTTTGCAAGACTTCTGAAGGAACTTCATATATGTCAGAAAGAAAGGCATTGTAGGGTGTAGAACATGCCTGTTTTAGAGTTACCGTGGTTGGGTTAAAGTGGCCACATTTTTTTTAGTTACAGCTCAAAGAGTACTGTGTGACATAGAGCAGGGGCGGAGGAAGCTGGGTGCGGTGGGGGTGGAGCTGCCTCAGGTGTTATCACTGAGGGGGTGACAAAATGGCAGGTGGCACTCACCATGGGGCCTGCAGCACACCCAAGCCAAGCATCTCTCCTGAGAGCGACTGTCAGGTGTGTGTGCAGGCGCCAGGCTCTGTGAGCAATAGGACTTTGCAGGACTGGGGCCTTCCTAAGTTTGTTCTGAAGAGGAAAGGCACGGCCCCACAGGTGAGGCCGATTGGTAACTCACAACTTCCTGATCCTTGAACCTTGGCTTATTGACTCCCTGCTTCCTGACCCTCAGACCCCTGGCTTCTTGACTCCTGGCTTTTGGACCCCCGTTCTGCTCCCACCCTGCCATCTTGTCCCCGGACCTGACATCCCCTGCTGGGACTTAGATCACCCGTGAACCGGACTGTGACAGCGACTCGGTGACTCGGGCGCCCACAGGCTCCACGCTGCCCCAAACAGTCCGCCCGCTGCCTCCCCCTCAACTATAGGGCACTTGAGTGAGAGGAGGCAGGCAGACTCCTTGGAGGGGCTGGGGAGTATCCTGCCCCAGCTGGCCCCACCCCTGGATGCAGGGCACATGCACCTCCCCAGGCGCCCAATCGGCTTGCTCTGCCACTGGCATAGGGCAGGCATGCTGTCACCAGTGTATCTGGTCTGTTGCGTAGCCATCCCAGTCTGAGTGCTGGCATAAGGTTAGTGGGAGTTGCATGAATCTCAAGGCCACAGGTATAGGCATTGTGGGTTCAGCCCATCATACAACTTGGGAGTGTGGCATCCAAGCCAGCTCTGCAAGCAAGACTGGGGCCTTGAAGTGGTACCTCAAGACCCTTAACGCATAAAGGTAAAGGGACTCCTGACCATTAAGTCCAGTCGCGAACGACTCTGGGGTTGCAGCACTCATCTCGCTTTACTGGCCGAGGAGCTGGCGTTTGTCTGCAGACAGCTTCTGGGTCACGTGGCCAGCATGACTAAGCCGCTTCTGGTGAACCAGAGCAGCACATGGAAATGCTGTTTACCTTCCTGCCAGAGCGGTACTTATTTATCTACTTGCACTTGACGTGCTTTCGAACTGCTAGGTTGGCAGGAGCTGGGACAGAGCAAAGGGAGCTCACCCCGTCGCGGGGATTCGAACCGCTGACCTTCTGATCGGCAAGCATACTGTCCAACTATTTCTAATTGAAAACTAGGATGCACGTCTTCCGGGACATACTCCTGGGTGAGTCATGTGACCTGCACCATGCTCTCCACCCCACCAAGTGCTTTTTCAGGACACAATCTTGTGTGGCACCCAAAAACAGGTGTGTAAGCTCCTTTGAGCATCAAAGGCCTTCTGAGTTGATAAGATTTCATTCTCATATAGTTATTATTTGCAAATTTAAATAGAAGCCTTTTTTGTCATTTTTTTTTTTTATAAAAAGAAACCACCATTAATCTGAATCTTGTGACATGATTTGAACACAAGATGTCATAGAAGCTGAGGCAGGCTGTGAAGCAATGCCAAAGCTTTTCACCTCTTCAAGCCTCCCCATAAATTCTCCTTCAGTTAGAAGCGAAAACTAATGTGTTGGTTTCAGCCTGTACCCTGTAGAAAACACTTGTCCCTTTCTGTGAAGAGAACATGACATTCAAGGCTATTTGCTTTTTTAAAAGGAGACTTTAGAGAACAGGTGATTCTTGCAGCTGGAATAAATATGTTATGTACTGAAGTTCTCACCCTGGGCCAGCAGGGGGTTACTGTAGATAGTTTTCACTCAGGTCCACATATGCAAATAAGGGCTTGAAAGTGACGTTCAGTGATTGGATAGTTACAGAAAATGGTTACTGTTGCGTTCTAGTGGAGCTCTATATAAGCAGGCTGGCTGAACCCTTCAGTTCAGTTCAGTTCTGGCCTGTGAATAAACAAGAGCTGTTTGAAGAATTGCTGTGTCGTCTGATATGTTTACCCACAACTTAACAAAATAGGTCTGCTTGGATTCACAGATTGAATACGTGTGTCTTTAATGCACATTTAAATTCGATTTCTGGAAACTTCTGTTTTCTTTTATTGTATTTAATTACACTTCAGTCAGGAAGTCAATCACAGGCTTCCCAAACAATAAATATAAGGCCTCTTTAATGATGCATAGGGCTTCAGGAAGTTTAATGTGTGAGCTATTTTAGACATTGTAGCGAAACTTCTTCTTTTTCTTCTTCTTCTAAGTGGAGTGATATGTTATATCATGGAAGAAGAAAGTAGGCACCCTGTTTTGTGGGGGGATGTATAAAAGCACATCTCCCCTTTCCCATGATACATGGGAATGTGATGGGATCAGGCACTTGTAAAAACAGAGTGATTTTCAAGTATTTCACAAGTATTTCACTATACATGGTTGAAGCAAAGTTGTACAGCAAACTTACACACCTGAGTTTAAGTGTTAATTGGCTAATCCATGAGGGCTGGTTTTAATCAAGTAGGTCAAATTTTAATCTATAGCACTGGGCATTAAGGGACCACTTCTTAATTTGTTTGAAGCTATTAATGGTTTCATAAATTGCTGTAACCGGGCATGTAAAAGGACACATTACAGATCATCCTTCCTTCTTAGCCTGGTTCATGAAATTTGTTAGGAGAGAGAGAGATGGGGTGGGAAGGTCTGACCATGCTTGTTCACCTCGACCTCACCACAACTGTTGATACGACTGAGGTGAGGGCTGGGGGCACGACATTTCCTTCATTCTGTTCCTGTCCTTGAGGCTGTTTCCATAAATTAGTTATGGGGGCTATTGTGATGTGTGATGATGTGTGGTGGGTGTTCCATCTTGCCCCCCATGATATTTAATATATATTTGAAACTTTGGGGACACATCCTCAGAGTTTTGGGTGTGAGGTGTCATCAATATGCAGGTTACGTCCAACTCTGGTGGAATCTACACACATATAATATAGAAAAACACTGTGAAAATGCTTTTTAAAGAAACGTTTTGAAAAATACATTGAATTTGGCATAGCTCATTGTTGCCATCTAGTGTCACATTTGTATTTTACACTTTGCAATGCATTTTAAATGTTCCATTTGCAGCTGTGTCCTCTATCTCTACATCTGAAAGAGGAGGTGATAGAGGTGCTGGGCCAGAAAGGTTAATGGGCTGCAGGTGGGGGACAATAAACTGGAACCAAATCAGGGTAAAATAGAGGTGTTATGTGTCCCAGGCTCTTGAGCTCAAGAGGTGGGGAGATGCCTTTTTTCTGGACAGGGTCGCACTCTCATGGAAAGAGCAGGTCCATAGCTTGGGGATACGTCTGGATCCAACATTGTCACTGGTGGCTTCAGTGGCTAGGAGGACCTATTCCCAGCTCAAGATGTTATGCCAGGCACAGTCCCTTTTAGAAAGAGATGACTTGGCCACTGCACCTCATGCTCTGATAAATTCCAGGTTGGGTTATTACAACACACTAGGGCTAAAGATGACTCAGAAATGCAAATTGGTCCCAAATGCAGCAGCCAGATTACTGGCTGTGGATACACTTAGAACTCCTGTTCTAAAATGGCTGCAGTGGTTGCCATTTTGCTTCTAGGCACAATTCAAGTTGCTCACAAAAATGCTTCGAGCCCTAATCCAGAACTGGCTTATCCAGAAGAGTGGGGCTGTGTTGCTAGCTTCCTAGTAGTACATGTCTTACACCTTCACTGGCCAGTAAGCAGCAGTGATCATCTTCTGCCTAAATAACTTAGGCCCCAGATATCTGAAAGACCACAACCTTCCCTATAGACTATGTCAGGTGCTAAAATCAGCAGAGGGGTCTCTTGGTACATCTGGCACCCTTGGAAGTTTGGGCCGGTGGCCTAGGAGAGACATTCTCTGTGGCAACCCCTATGCTGTAGAAATCCATCCCCAAAGAGGTGTTCCTGGCACCTTCATTATGCAGCTTTCATCATAAATTGAAAACACACCACTTTACCCATGACACCACATCATATATGACGGGTCATCACAGATGCAAAAAGGATGTAGTGCCATGTCTTTATCCTCAATTCTAAGGCTACACAACTCCTCTTGGCCCCTCATGTCTTTTGAAGATCAGTGTTCTAAATCACATGGCACACTTTTTAAAAAATAACAGTTATTCCTTAACATGTGAAGGGTCAAGCAGAGCTCTGCAACTTCAAGAGTCATAGAATCATAGAGGCTTAAAGGATAGGCCCCCAGCTCATTCATATTCATATTGTCCCTTCATGCAACTTACATGTGAATAGTATACCCTCCAACATTTCTCTGATGAAAATGTCCTATTCCATGATGAATAATAATTTTATTATTTATATTCCACCTCTCTGACTGGGTTGCCCCAGTCATTCTGGACAGTTTCAACATATATATGTACTATACAGGGCTGTCTCTGGATATCTTCTAAAGGTTGTATAGTTACTTATCTCCTTGCCTCAAGAGTCGCATAATTTGCATAAATAGATATCCAGGGAGAGAAGTATACGCACACTGAAAGAAGAAAAGGGTTTTGAACTCCAATTGACAAGCAAAATAATCATTCATATGAACCATATTGCAGTCCTATACATGTCTGCTTACAGAGTGGAAGTAAGCCCCATTCAGATCAATAGGACTTACTTCCAGCAGGTTAAGTGTGCATTGGATTGCAGCCTAAATTTTGTAACTCAAGCATTAAAAGATTCATTAAAAAGACATTCTCTCAATCAACATTTCTGCCCCCAAACACTGAACGTTTTCAGTTAATCCCACTCGGTGTAGACGCATTGAAGTTAGTGGACATGGCCCTCACCTGGGTAACAAACAGAAGTGGGGTAGAGGTGAATTCTTACCACAATGGGCAAAGTGTCTTGCAGATAAATCTGTGTGGCATTAATGACCTTCACCTTATCATTCAAAATCAATATGGATGCCTAGATTCCAGAACCAATACCAACCTAATCCCCAATGCAATGCCTGATTAATTTGACCTATTTACCATTTTTCTATTTAAAATAGTTATGCCCCACCTTTTTCTTATAAAAAGTTATAAAAACTCAAGGCAGTTCACAAAAAAGAACTATAAAATACAATGAAATCACAACACCCAAAGAGTGTACAGATAGAAATTATGTACAGATAGAAATTATCTGCAATAATTTATCACACAATGTGCCCTCATGCGATGATGGAAGGTATCCAAAACAGGCTTTCAAAACAGAACCATTTTAACACCACAGCATAAGGCCAATATGGTAGGATGGACAGAGCAGATCTTCCGTGGGAGTGAGTTCCAAAGTCTGAGTAAGGCAACAGAAATGACCTCTAAGCTTTGAGTCACAAAAGCTGGGGCTTGATCATGACAAGCATGCTGTCAGGTTGCTGTGTTGTAATTGAAATTTCACCATGAAATGTGACTATCAAAAACATAGCACTTAAATGAAGAACTTTTTGTCCTTCTTGGGTGCATTTCTGATTCTTAAATCTAAAGGTTGTTTTGCTAATTACAGAGGTGATAATGGCTCAAGGTGAACATACTTTACGCCTGGGTGGAAGACATTCCTTGATCCCTTATGGTCTCTTTTCGGTTATCTTGAGTGCAAAGTACCAGTTTATCTTGGATGGAAGCCATGATTAAACTCTCAAAATGAGTACAGACAACGTACAAAAGAGGAAGCAGAATGAATGCTGTAACCTACAGACCCATATATAAATAGCTGGCAGTGCCACCTCAGTGGTCAACCTTATTTTGTTTTCATAATGTATCTTGGAGCATTGCAAACAGCATAACAGCCTGCCAGTGCCCAGCTATGGAAAATATCTTGCAGCACCCCTTGGAAGCCCTGATCTTTGCCTTTCCATTGCTGACAGTGAGAATCCTATGTACTTGTGGTCTTCTGGATCACAGCCAATGGGTGTAATCTATAGAATCTAATATGCTTTAGTACCATTAAACTTAGTGGTGCTTAATATAGACAGAATAAAGCGGTACTTGTGCCCAATATGTTGAGGTTTTCCATTAGAACTTAGATGCTGGCAGTTTGCTGGCCTATTTTTTTATTGGTGTGCTGATACAGTGCCTATTAGTGTCAAAAATAATTAGTAAGAAAAGACATATAGGCTCCTTAATGATATCTTAGTTGCATTTAAGAATGTTGTTAAGGTTTTACTCTGAGACTGATATTTAAAATGTGCTGGGGGGTGTTACATACAAGGCATTAAATGTCACTATTCGATCTTTGTAGGGGGTTAGTGACATCCCACGTGATACCTCTATCAAATGTCCATTCAGGAATCAGGTGTTTGCAGATGTTGTTGTTGTTTAGTCGTTTAGTCGTGTCCGACTCTTCGTGACCCCATGGACCAGAGCACGCCAGGCACCTCTGTCCTCCACTACTTCCCGCAGTTTGGTCAAACTCATGCTGGTAACCTCGAAAACACTATCCAACCATCTCGTCCTCTGTCGCCCCCTTCTCCTTATGCCCTCCATCTTTCCCAGCATCAGTGTCTTCTCCAGGGAGTCTTCTCTTCTCATGAGGTGGCCAAAGTACTGGAGCCTCAGCTTCACGATCTGTCCTTCCAGTGAGCACTCAGGGCTGATTTCCTTAAGAATGGATGCGTTTGATCTTCTTGCAGTCCATGGGACTCTCAAGAGTCTTCTCCAGCACCAGAATTCAAAAGCATCAATTCTTCGGCGATCAGCCTTCTTTATGGTCCAGCTCTCACTGCCATACACAGCATCTTGAGAAGTAGAGACGTCACCTTGCCAACAAAGGTCCGTATAGTTAAAGCCATGGTTTTCCCAGTAGTGTTTGCAGATACTGTCCCATTATTTAAAAGGATATTTCTGCATTCCAAGAAGTTGCATATCTGGGGCACATTCCAGAGTCATGTTCTGCATTTCAAGTATTCTATTATGTTCAGCTGGCTTAATTGCATTTCATGCAGCCTATTAAAAAGTTCAGGAGCTTATGTAAACATTATAGCAAAGATCTGAAACACTGGCCAGGTTCAGGGGCTAAGTGGTCTGGTAATACCAGCTGCCAGGTGGGCAGCCAGGTGGGCAACCTGGGATAAAAGAATCCTAGCGTCTGCCTGGGAACATCAGGACTGAATGGAGCAGTAGAAACCCCATCCTCTCTCAATCCCTTCTACTTGTGTTGGTCAAGGTTGAAGTGGGGGGGGCAGTGGAAATGTGGATTCTCACTGTTCCAGTTCCAAGTTGATGCAGCAGAGAGGTCTGCATTGGACCTATCACTAATAGCTTGAACCAGTTTACAATTCAGGATCTCCTTGACTGAACCAGTTCCTGATCATCATTAAGTTCTGCAGAATTAAGTAAATGGGCTATAATCTGGGATATGATTGCGAGGAAGCAAAACCAATAAAAGCAATGAAATTTAAGCTTTCAGAAAGCTGAATTACATCTCCCCCCAACATTTCTCCAATGAAAATTTGAACATCTCCTCCTCCTCCTCCTCCTCCTCCTCCTCCTCCTCCTCCTTCTTCTACTTCTTCTTCTTCTTTATTTATAACCTGTCAACATTTCTCCAGTGTAAAATAGGTATGTCCTATTTAACAACAACAACAACACCCCACCCATCTGACTCTGTTGCCCCATCTACTCTGGGTGGCCTCCAACTTATATAGAAATGTACTCAAACATTAAACATTAAAATACTTCCTAATGTAGGGCTGCCTTCAGATGCCTTCTAAAGGTTGGATAGTTACTTATCTCCTTGGCTCGGGGGTTGCATAACTCCATGCCCTCCAGCATTTCTCCGGTGAAAATAGGGATGTCCTAAGGAAAAGTGGGACATTCCATGATCAAATCAGAAACCGGGACAGGTTCTTTAAATCCGAGACTGTCCCCAGGAAATAAGGACACTTGGAGGGTCTGGAATTATCCACAGTTCAGCTACCATGCCGTGTAAAGAATCCTCTCGTTACCTTCAAATGGTTAACCAGTGAGGACTTGTCGGCATTTTAATCACTTTTTGTGTGTGTGCTTTTTTTGTTAACATACAGTCTGCATCACCAATTAATGCAATGTTTTTACCTGGCTATATAAATCAAAAAGGACCTATTAAAATAGGTGAGATACTTGATGACTTCCTTTATAAATTGGTGAGCGATCTTAAATCCAAGGAGAAATGGTTTGCCCTAATGAGTGAAAGATGATGGGTTTATAAGGACATTTTAGTTTCTTGGAGTCGCGTTTGAAATAATTAAGTATTGGTCCATTTAAAAAAAAAATGTAATTAGCCTTTATACAGGTTGCTGTTGCCCTTTGTGCCCTTGTTCAGAAGATCATTAGCAAGTTTTCTGTTAGTACTCCTTTAATAGAGAATAATGATTGTACTCAAGAGTTATGAGCCAGAATGCCAAATCTATATTATTGGGAGGAAGGGAGTTTTGAGCAGAACCAACTGCAGCCTACTGAACTCGGCACACAAGCAACTTAGTCATGCATAATTCAAACTGCACTTTTTCTTATTATCTTTCCTTAATCTCATAAGCTTGTGCTAGAGATCTGCTAAGGTCACCACTTCTGCATCTTGCAAGGAATATGTATTCCAAAATTGCACATCAGAGTGAAGAGAAATTTAATAATGTATCAGGGTTTTGATTATATATATATATATATATATATATATATAGACATAATTGTAAGAAGAGTTTTATTGACTACAGTCTGCTTTATTTCATTCTGTTTGTTTGTTTGTTTTTAAATGCACCCCCCATAACTGGCATGTAGGCTGGTTAGCAACAGATTATTAAGAGTTCATTTCAAATTATTTTGTTAAAGCCGCTACCAATGTTTTTCCTGGAGCCAAATTCAGGATGAATGTGGAAGGTCAAGCTGAGACTATGACATTTCTTCAAAGCATTTGCAATAGACAAGTGACCCCACTACATTAAGCATGTCCTTGCATTTGTGTGTGCATTAAATAGCAACTGTTGAGGCCCCTAATCTGGATTATTGCAGGACAAGACACCCACCCACCCAAGACAGTTATTTGTGAGATAGGGAGAGGGGTGATTTTCATCAGGATCTCATTGCATGGAATATTAAACTGCTTGTTTGCTTACTTACTTACTTACATTTATACACCTTCATAAGTGCTGCTGTGGTTTTTTAAAACAATAACAAGAACAAACAACAACATCTCAAAGTGGCTTACACTCATGCTGTGTTCTTAATCAGGATCATCCCCATTATCATACATTCTGCCGGCTAACGCCTCTTTCTCCATGGTTCAATTAACATAGTTGGTAGTTTGGACCTAATAGAATCAAAATTATTTTAAGCTAGCAAAGTGTATATCATTATGGTGGGGTGAGTAAGAGCAATGGGTCTCCTCTGTTAGAGGTGGAGATCAGGTTTTGCCATGGTCCACAAAAGTGCTCCCAACTTCTGTGCTTTCCTTACTGTTATTGTGAATTCCCCAATGAATGAATGGTGATAGATCACTTTTATGTAGGACTGAGCCAAAAATCCATTGAGGAGAACTTACATCTTGACATGAGAAGGAGCAGGAGAAGGTCTACTGAAAGCAACTTCCTTGGATCACTGCTATTGCCACCACGTGTCATAGCCACCACCAGCAATAACACTGCCTAGTGTCTGGTCACCTGGAAACTACTGTTCCACCCCAAGAACCATGTAGTGAAGACAAGGAAGTACAGTGGTACCTTGGGTTACATACGCTTCAGGTTACATAAGCTTCAGGTCACAGACTCAGCTAACCCAGAAATATTACCTCGGGTTAAGAACTTTGCTTCAAGAGGAGAACAGAAATTGTGCAGCGGCAGTGCAGCAGCAGCAGGAGGCCCCATTAGCTAAAGTGGTGCTTCAGGTTAAGAACAGTTTCAGGTTAAGAACAGACCTCCGGAATGAATTAAGTGTGTAACCAGAGGTACCACTGTATTGCCCTCACTCTGTTTTGACTTCCTGGATGCTGTGGCATAATGAAGCCAGCCAGGAGTGAGGGCAATTTTCCCTGTTCTTACTGTGGGTGGGGAGCAGTTCCCAGCTTCCAGGCAATAAAACAGGGATTTGGAGCCAAAGACATGGAAGCTGAATGCATCCCTCCTGGGCCTCTATAGTTCACGCTCAAGATACCTCTAGGTTTCGTCCTCCTTTCTTTCCTGGCTGAAAGGTGTCCCAAACTCTTACCTTGATGGAGTGAAGAAAGTAGCCTAATCTACAAAGGTAAAATTTGCATTCATGGCTCCACCCACTTTTACCCTTTACCTCTGATAAATGTAGGCTAGAAGGTGGTGTAGACTGAAATGTGGCCCTCTAGTTTAAAAATATTACCCTTCCCTGTTCTAAGCTTTTGAGTGGATGGAAGTCACCAGCTTTTCCCTCTTATCCACCAATTGCTGAACTCACTCCCCCAAATTCACAGCTTCAAAATGAGTGGAGAAATTGGGGTGGGGGAGTGTCATTTCAACTCAGCCCTACAAGATTTGGAAGAAAGCAATGGGTGCATTTGAGCATAGGGGCTTATATTTTTCTGCCTTTCCTTGGCATAGGGGCTTATATTTTTCTGCCTTTCTTCAAAATGCGTCAGCTGAGAAAGAACATTCAGCTTTGCTTCTGTTATGTACTGAGCTGAATCCTAGAACAATAGGATCCAGAATGCAGCAGTCTGATTGATCATCAGGAGCCACCCAATCCAGCTCCAGGTGGAAGTGAAGCAGCGACCTGATTGGCCTACAGGAGCAGCCAAACAGGCTTCTGGAAGAAGTGGATCCACAACCTAATTGGCCTACGGGAGCAGCCCGGAATTAGCCAATCACGCAGGGCTCATTGTGTAAATAATGTATATATAGCTAGATGTTTTGGGGAAAGTTTCATTCATTGCTACTACGAGCTGAATAAAGAGCATGAATTTCACATTCGACTTCGAGTATCTTTCAGCTTCAGATTTCTGTTTTAAGTGCATTTCAGTGACAACAACCCAGTGGTATACGCAGAAATTTGATAAGTCTTGGTGAACCTCTTCTGGCTCCCCTCACCAGCATTGTGGTTTTCCAACTGATGGCAAATCTCCAAATTTGCTTTAAGGTGGAATTTTGATTGTACACCTAGACAAGACAATTGAGCAGATAGTCTTATCCCCATCTGCTCTGTGCAAAGCATGGCTTAATTGTAAGCTTTTTTCCCTTCTAATTAGGATATGAGAGGCTTTTTAGTTCTGCTATCTCACTAGAAAGAAGATGGTCGTTGTTATGCACAGTGTATAGAGCACCCCTCAGAGTAATTTGAAAAGTACAGATGTGGCCAAATGATTAGCGAGTTCTTAATAGTCTAATGCCTAATATGTTTCTGCCAAGGTTAACATAATGATATGATGCAAGTCGCTGCAGCGAGTGACTGCGATTAAGTACTGCCATAACAAGATTTCTTTCAGTTTAAATAAAGGTCAAGAGTGAAGAACAGATTCTAGCTTTCAAGGTGGTTCAGAGGGATTGTTCATCTTTTTACAGTTTAGTATCAACAGAATCTTTTGTTTGGCTGCTGCTGCAAAGCATTAAATCAAATAATCAGAAAATATGGTGACAGCTTACAGTGGAGTTCCATTTCCGATATAAAATTCATTCAGGAGTTGCTTCTGTCTGCTGTCTTGCTGGCACGGTTTCATCATCTTCCAGCTTCCCAGTATGTACAAGCTATTTTTTATTATTATCCCATTCTTCTTGGTGCTATGGGAAGTAGCTGCCAGTAAATTCCACTTTAAAAGTAAAAATAAAAAGTAAATAAAAAGTAAAAATAAAAAGTAAATAAAAAGTAAAAATAAAAAATAAATAAAAAGTAAAAATAAAAAATAAATAAAAAGTAAAAATAAATTTTAAAAACCCCTTAGAATTGGTAGTGGTGTTGCCTTTGGGAAATGGGATAAGTTGAGACCATCTCCTACTTAAGGAGTAGGGGACTTTTTCTGCCCAAGAACCAACTCCTTTGTGGATGGAGTTGATCCCTGGGCAGAAAAAAGTAAATTGACAAAAATGTATAAATCTAAATCAATTAAGTGTTGGAAACGTAAAGAGAACGAAGGTTCTTTTTATCATATGTGGTGGTCTTGTTAAAAGGTTACTGGGAAATGATATATAATGAATTGAAAAGTATGTTTAAAATAATGTTTGTAAAAAAAAAAAAAAATCCAAGAAGCTTTCCTTTTGGGAATTATACGGACAGAACTACTGAAACTTATTCATATATGCTACTACAGTGGCAAGAATGAATGAATCAATCTTTATTTGCATCAGTCATTGGCCATAGCAATAAAACAACAATACAATATACAAACAATAAAATACATGTTATATAAAATACATGTTAGGTTTTAAATCAATAATCAAATAGTGGATCTTATTCTAACTGCCTCAGCTAAAAATCAGCGGCAATAATGTTACTCACCTCAAAATGGAAAGAAACAGAAGTCCCAGCTAAGGAAGAATAGATACGAAAACTTATGGAATATGCACGATAACAAACTTTTTTAAATAATAGAATGGAAATGGTTTATTGAATATTTACAAACAAATTGTAAACACATAAGAAAATTGGCAGGATTATTGTAATAACCTGCAGTTTTATAAGAGTACAGTGGTACCTCGGGTTAAGAACTTAATTCGTTCTGGAGGTCCGTTCTTAACCTGAAACTGTTCTTAACCTGAGGTACCACTTTAGCTAATGGGGCCTCCTGCTGCCTCCGTGCCGCCACCGCCATGCGATTTCTGTTCTCATCCTGAAGCAAAGTTCTTAAGCTGAGGTAATATTTCTAGGTTAGCGGAGTCTGTAACCTGAAGGGTCTGTAACCTGAAGCGTATGTAACTTGAAGCATATGCAACCTGAGGTACCACTGTATACAGTGGTACCTCAGGTTACAGACCCTTCTGGGCTTTGCCTATTTCCAGCACTGAGCCCATTTGCATTCTCTCTCCTTTGGAAGCAACTCCCTGGAGCACAGCTGTTCCGACTTATGAATGGGCATATTTCAAATAGATATATATATATATTACAATAATGAGAATGCTTACTGCAAAACAGCAGGGACCTGGAAATGGGGGGCGGGGGCAGTGGGCACAGAAGGGAATAGTAAAACATCTTACATCACTCTGGGGACGATGAAAGGAGCATGTTTCACTTTGTGACTAGAGCTATTGAATCAAGCTTAAATGCCTTTAAGACCAGGCTCCTTTGATATTCATAAACTCGTCCCCCCACATACATACATAAACAAAAAGGGCAGCTTCGTAAACTGAGGCCAAAATTCATATTGATTGGCATGGGGTTTTTGAATTCTAGCAGAAGGATCCAATGCAAATATCTTAATAATGTAAGGAAATGTCCAGTCTATGATTTGAGCTGTGTGATGTATTATTTCTTGAAATGCTTTAGCGTGTCCTCCCTAAAAGAGGGCACGTGTTGCGGTGAGACCTGGAGACTGACCTCCTGGTTGTGGGTGGGTATATTGGACAGCCACAACACCTGACTGGTAGGTCCCTCGTTGCTGGGTTTAATCTAGCCAATGGGTAGCTATCTAAACGGACTGAGGGACCTATATATACCTATGCATATGACCTGGAGCTTCCTCTTTTGGCTCATGCATTGGAACACCCACCCACATCTCCCTATATTTAGGGCATTTTGTGATTGACCTTGCTATGCCGTCGTGTGTCGTTGGGACAGGGCCATGGCAAGAATTTTCCCCCCTTGGCTGATTGGCTGTTGCCATTTGGGTTTCGCCTGCCGCGTAGCAAATTGTCACAACTTGTAAGGTTGCAGATAGGCCCTGATTCATGTGATAGGGATGGGAGAATGGTCTCGCCATCCCTATGTGAAGGGTATTCTGTTAAAGAAATCCAGGGACTCAACTTGGTTTGGTCAACCACTGAGAGGGGGTTGTGCCCATGCCTGAGTCCAGGGGAGCATCTGGGGAGTGGACTTAGTCTGTTCCCGGGCTTTCCACTTACCTCAGGTGTTCACCCTTGGCTGACCTATGATAGAGCTCTGGGTCAGCGCTACCTGCAAGGGTGCAGGGAGCTAGTCGAACAAGAGCCTATGCAACCACTCACTTTCTGTAATCAATAAAGTTGTGGCCTAAATTCTGCCAAAAACCAAAACTAAAATTTGAGTCAAATGTGTGTTTATTTGGGGGGGTGTCTCCATGTCTGAACATGCAGATATTAAAACTAAGATGTATTAAGGTCGCTGATAGCTGGTTTTCATAATGGACAGTTGAGAAAGGGATGACAGTTGTGTCCTCTGATCTAAACAAAAGAGAAGTAATTTATTTCTGATCATTTCTAATTTGGGAAAGGATACTGTGATGTCTTGTGTAGGGATATCCAAGACCACCTGAGAAATTGCCACATCTACACACACACATATTTTTTGCTTCTCTTATAATACCTCACATCTTTCTGAGTAAGAATCTCCTAAAGTTGCTTGAGACAAAGCCTGGTGACAATTGAGTGGAGAGGTAACCAATCTAATGTCTATCAGATTTTGCAGAACTAAAACTCCCATCATTCCTAGCCATTGATCATGCTGGGTAGGCCTACTTAAAGTTATATTCCAGCATCATCTGGAGAGTAACATTTGGGTACTCCTGACACAGGGATATGTGAAACAGAAATTTTTCTGGTCATATTTAAATTCTTTTGGCTTCCTTGAATTCCCTGAGGTGATTTCCCTGTAGTAGAAAGGTAAAGGTAAAGGACCCCTGACAGTTAAGTCCAGTCGCGAATGACTCTGGAGTTGCGGCGCTCATCTCGCTTTACAGCCCAAGGGAGCCGGCGTTTTTCCACAGACAGTTTTTCCAGGTCATGTGGCCAGCATGACTAAGCCATTTCTGGCAAAACCAGAGCAGCGCACAGAAACACCATTTACCTTCCTGCCTATTTATCTACTTGCACTTTGACGGGTTTTTGAACTGCTAGGTTGGCAGGAGCTGGGACCGAGCAACGGGAGCTCACCTCATTGCGGGGATTCGAACCGCCGACCTTCCGATTGGCAAGCCCTAGGCACAGTGGTTTAGACTGCAGCGCCACCCATGTCCCAGTAGTGCCTGTAGTAGAACACCCAAATTACTTTGAATTTCACTTGCAACTCTAAGCTCCTGTGGTTTTATATTATTTCTCACATATAGGTCACCATTGCCCTCAAGGTGGCTTACCTTGGATTTACCTGCAGATTATCTGTGCTCTGTGAAATAGGTGAGGTTGAGATATGGTGAATCTTCAGGCAAGCTTCATGTGTGGGGAAAGATTGGAACCAGGGAATCCGCAATCCAGCAATCTCGCCGCTACACCACACTGGGGACTCAGCTATACAGCTGCAAATAAAACGTTTTAAATGTGTCGTAAAGTGCAATATACAAATATGACACTAGATGGCGGCAGTGAGCTACGCAAAATTCAAAAGTATTTTTCAAAATGTTTAAAAAAAGAAAAACACATTTCCACAGCATTTTTATATATATGTGTGTGAGTGTGTGCAAATTCCACCTGGGTCTCACAGCTAGGCTAATGTAAGGCTTCTTGCAGTTCTACATACATTCAGAATCTGGAAACTAATTGCTGATGCTTGAAGACTTTGTAATGAATTATTCCAGCAATTATGTTGGCAACTCATTGCCACAGCTCCTGGCTTCTTTTGACAAAAGTTGGCTTTGCAATTTGTAACTGCCATTGGCAAAGGTTGCTTCACAAGGTTGTCTAAAAAGCAAATATTGAAGTAAATTTGAGGCGGGGAATGGGGAGTTCTCTCCAGGCAAAACAACTTTGGCATAAAAGGAAATTAGACTAGCAAAATTTATCATGGGAAGTTCCTCTTTGCTCTAGGCCAAGCAAGCCTCTCATTATGATCTGGTGGTACACAGCCTCCAGCCTTTTGAAGTGGGTCATTGAAATTCTGTCTGCAGGAAATGAGCTGCATCATATTTCCTTGCCCCTCATGATGCACACACAAAAGAAATGTTATTAATTCTTGTGAAAAATATAAGAACTATATCATAAAGGGGAAAATAAGAAGAAGCCTATAAATGCCATTTGACTAAAAGTTCATATAAATGCCATATGATTCTGCAATAAAAGCAATTAAAATCAGTGATGTGAGTTTTCCAGAAACTTTTGAACTGGAGAATGTTCTGGATTTCCCTCCCCTATGCAAATTTTGCATGGAGTAATTTGCATCTGAAAATCTTGAGTTTTCTTTCGTAAGTTTGCATTAGAAAATGTTCCTGACTTCCTGGTGGGTGATCTAATTTAGCAGCTTAATTTACTCGTATTCAGTAGAAAAAAATTCTAAAACTGTCAACTTTACAATACACATCCATTCGTGGTTACTAATATGCCTATGGTAAACAAAAAGGCCAATATGAGCATCTTAAAACTTTTGCAGGTACAAATGACATTGGAAGCATGCTTGTGCCTGACAACATCAGGAGGACAAATCACCATGAATGCTCCATAATAAAAAAATAATGTCTGCAGGGTTGCTTGGTGAGAAAAAGCAAAAAAGCAAAAAACACACACAAAAACAGGAAGAATTAAATCTGAAGCACAGAGGACACAATTGGAGAATGAGGCAGGCATTATTTTTAATAGAGAAGCCGAGCTAACTTGTGAAAACTGGTGAAATTGTCATTGCCGGTATAGTCTAGCGATAACCTTTCATCATTGCTCAGGATCTCATGAACTTTGGAAATGTCAGGAAACAAGCACAATAGCCTTTTCAGAGCACCATCTGGATGACTAGAGCTATATTTTGGTCAGTTGTCAGGAAGTGATATTCCTGAGCAACATGTCCACCCCCCTCCTGAATGTCGAAATAGATTTGAAAAATAATAATAGAAAACTAGCAATTTCTTCATGTAGAATGTATGAGTCTTGTTAGCTCCAAACTGGGAACAGAAAAAGTGCTTCTGTTTTGCCATTGTCTTCTTCTGCCAAAAATAGGGGTGATTTATATGAAATGTGAGCAGACACACACACATCCGCAGGGGTTGATGTGGCTCAGTATCTCATTTAAAGATGTTTTAACCTGTGACCCTTCCTCCATGCAGCATCAACACACCAGCAGTCTAGGGTGGAGCGGGAGGCTGTGCTAGCATGTGGTAGTGTGCAAACAATATACAACACAATTACACAGGGGCTGACTAAGGACCACATCTGTCAGGGCCTGGATTAGGAGGAATGGTGGAGAACCTTCCCAAGAAGAGGAGGACAGTATAGATTTAGAACAGTGGTTTGCAGAAGGACATAGTTCAGAGATTGCAGAGAGGAAAAGCTGGGAAATATTGGAAGAGGAACAGCATGTAGAAGAAACACTAAGGAAGAGACAGCCTTAGTGTCTTTGGAGAGCATTCCTGAGACCCCCTGCCCCAGGACTAGTTGTGCAGCGAGAGTAGCCGAACAGAAAGCTCAGAGACAGAAAGCCCAGCTCAGCCAGGATGACATATGATAAGAGAGAAGTAGGGGAGTTTGGCTTTACTTAGAGCAATGCCATTTCTAGAGAAAGACTGCATTCCTTTGTCTCTTGTGATTATTGAATAAAGTAACTGATAAGATCTCTTCTTTTTTTATCTGCTTTGTTGCCGACGCCAGGGGAGGGATCGGATTCCCTGAAGCCTGACAACGTCACATGGTTATCCTTCCATGCAAAATGAAGTGCTCTGCTGAAAACTGTCCCCCAGTTTATATAAAGGTGTTGTTTTTTTTCAAATTAATGCAAAATCAAAAGTAGAGACTAACAGCATCCAAAAAAAAACCAACCCTAATCAAAATTACAAAAAAGGAGCTAAATTCAATCCTTTTGGATATTAGTCTTGCAAGAAATCTGCAAAATAGCAAAACAGGTAATAGAAGCAACTCCAGAACAGGCCCTACTAAATACCTTCCAAGACAATAATGTGCACTCACATGACAAATAATTCATAAGCCACTTATTCTCAGCTGCTCTGAGTGTCATAACTGCACACTGGAGGGGGTCTATCAGGAGTGAACATGGACCACTGGTACCACCACACTGTATGGGAAACCACCCTAGCAGAAAAGCTAACTAACAAATTAAATGTAACATGGGAACAAACACAGGAGGAGCCCTACTGTGGTTCCTTTTTATTGTATATGCAAGCCAGTAAGGAAATAACCAATTTCCCCTAGCAACAGCATAGAAATCAATATGATTAACATCCATCAACCCCCAAACAAAACTCACATTTTCAAAATTGAGAGTAGATAATATGCAAAAAATAAAAGCAGCAAAACAGTTCATGAAAGCCAAATTTCATGATTTGGTGGTGGAAGAGAGTTCTGAATTTGACACATAAGAAATGAAATCTCACCAACGGCATTGGGATGGAGAGCATCCTTGCAAGCTGTATACAGTGGAACCTCTACCTGCAACCATAATCCATTCTGGAGGTCCGTCCAGAGGTCAAAATGGGTCACTGGGAGAGGTGCCGTTGTGCACAGGCATGGGCAATGATTGTCCACTTCTGCACATGTGCTAACGGCGAGTGCCACTTCTGCACAAGCCCAAACAGTGGCAAATCAGCCGGTTACTGCCAGGTTTCTCGCAGACGTTGGGCAAAATGGACACAAGTGGAGGCAGACGTAAGAAGAGGTTTGACTGTACAGCCACCGACATTTCCCTCTACTATTGGAGGAGTAATCAATGACAACAGTGTTAGTTTTATATTGTTACAATAAAACCTTGCTGAGTTTCTTTTAAAAAAAAATAAGCGATCCATTAGGATCTTGAGAAACAGACCATCTTTTGATTTCAATATATCATCAGAAGTGTGTTGAAAGCATGATAATGCTATCATGCCGAGGCGGGTAAAAGTTGTGTTCTTCAGATGTATGTGTGGTGGAATGGAAATGCAACCTGAAATAGGTTTTTGATAGCGTTTTGTTTTGTTTGATTGAACTGCTGTCGGAAACACAAGTAAGTGGAACTCCAAGAAAGATTATTATATACAAATGCAGAGCTTTGAATAATGGGAATGAGAAAAGCCTGTTTATTGTTGTTACATCAAGTCAACATCTTCAGACTGTGTCTAGGGGAAAATGCTTTAAATGAAAACTAGCTGGAAGCACTGAAATAATGTCTTCTTTTTCATTGTTGATGTTCTTTTTTTCGTTTTTGAATCAATATAAAGTTAACCAACATTTAAAAAGTTTTGTTTTTTTAAAATGTTTTGGCTAATACTACCAACTGCGTGAATGCTGACATTTACTGGGAACTCTTCAGATTTCTGAAGTAAATATCCAAAATCCTGATACTTTCCAGTGAACCCTAAGACAAATCAGGTGCTTTAGGCAAGTTCCTTCACATTAAATGTTGACTGTTTACTAGCTGGTAATAGGAGCCAGTGTGGTGTAGTGGTTAAGAGCGGTAGATTCGTAATCTGGGGAACCAGGTTCGCGTCCCTGCTCCTCCACATGCAGCTGCTGGGTGACCTTGGGCTAGTCACACTTCTCTGAAGTCTCTCAGCCACATTCACCCCACAGAGTGTTTGTTGTGGGGGAGGAAGGGAAAGGAGAATGTTAGTTGCTTTGAGACTCCTTAGGGTAGTGATAAAGCGGGATATCAAATCCAAACTCCTCCTCCTAGAAGCAGGCAATGGTTGGCAGGCAAATAGTTACGGTAATCAACTCAGCAGGCTTGACTCAAGTGACAAGTTGCTCAGAGGAATCCAGTTATTAGTTCTTGCTACCACATTTGGGGTTCAGGGTTCACAGACTTACTAGATCCCATAAGGTTTCAAAATAGATCAGGTTAAAGGTCCTTGGCCTTCCTTGGGCAGGACACTTTCTGCTGTGGATGAAAACTGGTGGTGGGCCCAGATGTAACCTATACATCCCCAAGGAGGTCAGTACCTGAATGGTGGGGGATATGTTCCCTGCTATGCTTGGCATTCTGGGAAATGTAGTTCCACTATGTCAAAAAGCAGTCCAGATGTGTGAAAAGACAGCCTTGGAACATGACAGAGAAATGACATTCTCTGCCATACCAAGCAGAGATTGAGAACCCCGTACTGGGGGAAACAGCCAGGAATAGGGAAGAAGCAGTAGGGAGAGAATGGGTTAATAAGCCAGTTTACTTTCCATTGCTTCCCTCTTCCCAAAGCTGCTTTTTTCTGCAAAAAAACCCCTCAAATATAAAACCACCAAACTCCTTTTGAAACTCACATTTGCATGTAATATGTAGTTAAGCCCTAGGAAGAAAGGAAAACCACACAGTGTACTGCAGTCAGAGAGGCATATATTTTATGCTGGGATACTCCTCTTTCCTCTGTTAGGCTGTTTCTAACCTAGAAGTCCCACCGAAGGACAACAATAACTAGTAATTTTATTCTGGGTAGTTCAAAGAATTTAAAATTTTGTAAAGCAGCTCTGTGAAGCCATGTGATTATGTAGCAGCAAAGGCTTGGGAGACCCTTTCTTCCTTGGAGTGATTTTCATTTTTCTCCCCGGAGCCTGTAAATAATAAAAAAATAAAAAGTATTGCAATAATAGATGCATTCATACAATCTCTGGGGAAGAGAAATGGCAGGAACTTTAGGAAAGAGGATTATGTCTTGCTCTAACTTATTGGGGTATCTAAGATCTTTGTGGCATTAGGTAGGAGTAGTCTATGAATATATATTTCTGATCTCCCCTTTAATATTTATTTATTTATTTATTTAAAAAACAGATATACTTTATTAAAGCTGCAGATCATTTGGTGGAGTAGCTAAGGGGCTGAGCTACACATAAGGAAGTGCCCCGTTTGAATTTTGCCTCTGTCATGAACTCACTAGGTGACCTTAGCAAATCCACTCTCTCCTGGCCTCAGGCCACCATCTGCAATATGGGAGGTAATAATAATGAAAATTCTTACATCAACGGCTGCCTAAATGGTTCCCTCTATGTGGTGGTAGACTACAACTCTCATAAGCCACTGCCAGAATGGCCAAAGGTCGGGGAAATGGGATATGTAGTCCCGCAATATCCAGAGAGCAACATGTTGGCTACCCTTGCCATACATGGTAATTGTAAGGTCAAAAAGAGATAATGGATGTAAAGTAATCTGAGAACTTGAAAGCATCCTGCTCTTCATTGATGAAGCAATCCCAGAGAAGGTTACATTAAAATTAAATACAGAAGACGCATTAAAACACAGTGGCTTGTGTAGGCAAAATACATGCAATGAAACAAAACAGTGACACAGTAATTCTCACTTGGCAAATATGTAAGCTGGAGCCAATAATTAATGAGAATTGGTGCCAGCCCTGTCTGAGAAGAAAGAGAAGTCCATAAATGAAATAAATGTTAAGTATTAATATTATGATCCTTTTGATTTTGGATGTGTATCACGACACTCAATCTGTGAGGAAATATGGCTGTCATTTAAAACACACACACACCAGCCAGCTTTGTAGATAGTAATCCAATGTAGACCTGAATTATGTAGAGGCAGGTATTGGAGTCATGCTAGGGCTGGAATAGAATTTCAGTTTGGCTTGCAACTTAATGCAAAACCATTATAATGCACACATCTCAACAATAATAATATAATAGAAATTTATTATTTCTATCCTGCCCATCTGGCTGGATTTCCCCAGCCACTCTGGGCAGCTTCCAACAAAAGATTAAAAATGCATTAAAACATCAGTCATTAAAAACTTCCCTAAACAGGGCTGCCTTCAGATGTCTTCTATACATCAGATAGTTGTTTATTTCTTTGACATCTGATGGGAGGGCATTCCACAGTGTAGACGCCACTACCGAGAAGGCCCTCAAAACAATATGTAAACCAAAACACAGCATTCTTTCTGAATTTTTACATTTCTGAATTTTGTAACACAGCAGTCTTTCAGAATTTTTACATTTCTGAATTTTGTAATGCAGTTTTCCAATTCATAATGTTCACAAAGGTTTGGTAAATTGGGGGGGGGGTCTGCAGAAAATGCATATATTAGTGAATATCACATTCCAAAATGCATTTTAGGAGGAGAAATAGCTTGCCAACATATGTAAATTGGCAGAAATGCACACAAAAATGCTCGTGAATTTTCATAAAGACTTTTAAAAAAATAAGCAAACTGAACTGAATGTGACAAACTGATGGGATAAGTGAGAAATTTAGGGAAACTGAAATGGGCAGATATATATCATGACCACTGGCTCCACCACTGACGTTCATGTATTCAAGGTCATCGGTACACATAGGCTTCCTATGTACAGTACAGTGGACGCTCAGTTTGCGAACGTGATCCGTGTGGGAGGCACGTTCACAACCCACAGCGTTCGCAACACACAGCACCGCATCTGCACGATTTAGTGCTTCTGCACATGTGCAAGTGCTGAAACCCGGAAGTAACCCGTTCTGGTACTTCCGGGTTCAGCGTGGTGCGCAACCCAAAAACTCACAACCTGAAGCATCTGTAACCCAAGGTATGACTGTATTATCCTTCTTCATATTTGCCAGAAACAGGTAGGCTGTGTGTATGAACCTTAACCCTATACAAGTTCTCATTTGTATACTGGATGACTATCTGCATAAGACAAAGGATTTGATTTAAAAACATAGCAACACCTTAAAATAATGACACAAGCATGCATGGTGTTGCTTTGCTTAGGTCTGGAGCTTCAGCTCTGGTTGTGTGGATCTGGAGAGGAGAGAGCAGGGTCAGAAATGGGACTGACTGTTCATATGGGAAAATGAATACTGCCCAGTCCTAGATTCCCAGTGTTGGTACAGCTCTGGCCCAGATCATATTTTATGGCAGCCCCCCCCCCCCAGGTGCCTCAAAGCCATACAGGATTGCTGGGCTCATGGCAACATTCATGCAATTTTCTGAGAAACTCCAGGGTTCTTGGGAACAAAGTCTGGGCACTACTCAAAGAGCCCAATTGGTTCATTGGTGGAGAGAGCTCCAGTAGACCGTAGTAGACTCATTCAAAGCTCCAAACACAGTTCTGGATCTGGTAAGAAAAGCCAGTATGCAGAATGAGGAAGAGAGGAAAATCATTATGGCGTATGAAGAATAGTTTAGCCTCTTTACCCCAGAGATGTTAATATGACATCATTTTGTTCAAGAATCACTTAATCTACTGTCATTGCTCTCTTGGCAGAACCTACTGACACAAGAATGATTATTCAGAGTGCCAAAATTTGCATTGCTATATATCCTCAACCTTTTGCTGACCCATCTTGACCCTGGATTGAGGGAATTAGCATGCTACCTCTGGCCCTTAATGGAGAACAAATGCATCATTTAAAATGTCAATGTGTAATGCTATACATCTCCCAGTAATTAATTCCTGTGCAACACCGGCTACAATATTCCTTTTACAAGATGAGTCAGAGTTAGCTTAACTTAATCATCGCTAACGCTGACTCTGACACTTAACAGAACATACTGAAATTATTAGAAAAGATTATGCTTATTCAGCCTCTGTGTTCAATCAGCTATGAAGATTGTGTCATGAGGGAATGAAAATGACTTAATTAGGGAGGGGGAAATTCTGTATAAACCACTTGAACATAAACCACTTTTATGAATGACTTTTTAATCCCTGCAAATAATGAGATTGATACATATTTGAAAAGCATATTGATCGTGGAATTAAATCATAATGTGTCTGTCATTTCCTGTCATGTCAGAAATGTTTTAGATACTTCGAATGGATATTTTAGACATTTGTAGTGGGGATCTTTGTGAGACCTGATCACAGATGGAGCTAGATTTGACAGACAGACAGATAGAAAAACAAAAGGAACTGTTTCTAACTATTTCTGAAAATACCGTATGGTTCAAGTAGAGTTGAAGTCTATTCAAGTACTGAAGAGCTGCTATATTTTGTGCACTGGAAAACAAACCAGTGGTAGGGATGTTCAAGTTCTTTTTAAAAAAAAATTCACCTTAACCAAAGATCTTGTTCCAATAGAAGAATGTATTTTAGGAGGGAAGAGCCCTAGCACAGTAGGGTCTCTGACAGTCACTGTAGATACTGAGTAAGAAGGACTAATTATCTGACTTAGCAACACAGTTTCCTGTGTACCTTTCTACCATGCTCACAATTTACAGGATGGAGATACTGCAGAAAGATGGTCCTTTATGCAAACGTCTGAAATCTCCGATTTTCCATGAAAGGTTATGTGATTCAACAGTGACGATTGTTCCCACATCTGCCTGCATCATGAACTACATTATAAGGGCTGTGGGTGAATCATACTATTGTAGAGCTGAGATGGACCCCAACTCATTTAGTCTAACCTCATGCAGTGTAGGAATCTCAACTAGATAATACATGGCAGATGGCCAGAGCCAGTGTGGTGTAGTGGTTATGAGTGGTAGACTCGTAATCTGGTGAACCTGGTTCGCGTCTCCACTCCTCCACATGCAGCTGCTGGGTGACCTTGGGCTAGTCACACTTCTTTGAAGTCTCTCAGCCCCACTCACCTCACAGAGTGTTTGTTGTGGGGAAGGAAGGGAAAGGAGATTGTTAGCTGCTTTGAGACTCCTTAGGGTAGTGATAAAGCAGGATATCAAATCCAAACTCCTCCTCCTCCCCTTCTTCTTCTTCTCCTTATTCTCCTCCTCTGCCTAAAAACCTCCAATGAATGAGATTCTACCACCTATTGTGGGAATCCGTTCCACTGTTGAGCAGTTGTCAGAAGGTTTTTCCTGATGTTTAGTTGAAATCTCCTTTATTGCAACTTGAATCCATTGATTTGAGTCCTAGCCTCCAGAGCAGGACCAAGCAAGCTTGCTGCATCCTTCACATGACAGTCCTTTAAATATTGAAAGATGGCTATCCGATCTCCTCCCCGTCTCCTCCTTTCCATGCTAAACATACCCAGTTCCTTCAACCATTCCTTATAAGGCTTGGTTTCCAGACCCTTTATCATCTTGGTCACCATCCTCTGTACGCATCCCAGATTGTTCATCTTCTTCTCTACCATTTGAACACAATCTTCATTCAGTTCATTCAGTCTTACAATGCTCCATCCTGCAGTGCATTAGAAACATGCAAATGGTGTGTGTGTGTGTGTGTGTGTGTGTGTGTGTGTGTGTGTGTACTCTGGCATAGAATGGAGGGGTTTCAGAGGGGCATGTTATCAGCTTACTATTACAGATATTCATTTTTTTAAAAAAGTAAAAAGAAACTGTTCACCACTTCCACTGAAGAAATAAACAAAGCATTTAGTTTACTTTTTATCCCCAAGACATATACATATTTTTAGTTTCTATCTGTGTGTATATGTGTAAACACAGGCAGTGCATATGTTAGGGATGCTACAAACAGCTGTGATTTTCTGCTCCCAATACATATTGATTTTTGTAGATAAATGCCCCAAATAAACTGCAGGGTTGAGAATATTATACCAAAACAGATGGATTTCACCCATATATGCCTATACTATTTGTACATATATATGCCCATACATTTGTAATTCAAATGTAATTTAGGCAAAAGATGGAGGATTGGTTCTGGAGATAGCAAGTCTCATTTAGGGAATTTTTCAGATAATTTCAAGGTGCACAGATTTTTATCCAGAATCTTGTGAAGTTTCATTGCTCACACACCTTGACCACAAAGGGGATACCAGATGATGGTTGTTCAAATCAATAAGGATGCAACATTTACCCACCACAATAGGGGTCATGCCACAACCTCCAATACCACAGGTAAAAGCCTCTCAGAGGGAGGTATTACCAACTTCCCAAATGCAGGTATTTAAACCTGAGTTGATTTTAACAGCCAAGATGGATAAAGATCAAGTATACAAATGGATCCAAGGATCAATGGGACCAGCAAGTCATGTTTAATTTAGGTCCCATTTATTTCAATGAGATTAAAATGTGAGTGACTTCCTCTGGATTTAAACTTGTGGCTGCATTTTACGTAGTTGGCTTCCTGCAATTTCCACAGAGAGAGACTTGACGTTTGGGGGCAACGTGGGTGGCGCTGTGGTCTAAACCACTGAACCTCTTGGGCTTGCCGATCAGAAGGTCGGTGGTTCGAATCCCCATGATGGGTTGAGCTCCCATTGCTCAGTCCCAGCTCCTGCCAACCTAGCAGTTCGAAAGCACACCAAAAGTACATCAATAGGTACCACTCCGGCAGGAAGGTAAATGGCGTTTCCATGTGCTGCTCTAGTTTCGGTGTTCCATTGCACCAGAAACGGCTTAGTCATGCTGGCCACATGACCCGGAAAAACTGTCTGCGGACAAATGCTGGCTCCCTCGGCCTGTAAAGCGAGATGAGCGCCGCAACCCCAGAGTTGTCTGCAACTGGACTTAACTGTCATGGGTCCTTTACCTTTACCTTTTTAGAAGAAACCTTCAGCAATACAGGAGCTCAGAATATTTCCTGAGGAAAGACTGGTTCACCTTGTTTTCCCTCTAAATATAGAACTGTGACTTTTTTGTGGCTGGCTTTATTGTCAGTATTATGGTTTTGTACACACAACATCTTTAAAACCCATTCTTTCCCCCACAAAATGAAGGCAACCGTGGTTTACCCCTCACAGAGCTACAGTTCTCAGAAACCCTTGACCAAAGACAGTGCCTGGAATTATTTGAGAGAAAAGACATGCTATGAATGTGCCTGGGCACAGCCTATGTTTGGCCTCACTGTAACTAGAAGTACTTGTCACCATCACCCACTTTACTTACCACCAGATGGCATGTCAAGTCCCCAGAGCATCATGGGAGCATTAGGAAAAAAGGATTGAGTTAACCAACCCAGCTTCCAAGAGGCATCATTTCAATAGGGCTGCCTTTTCTGTGTTGTGGAAGCCAAGGTAACGAGCTTTAAAAGAGGGTAAAATGGGGACATGTGAGCAATGTCAAGCAAAAATAAGTAGCAAATTGGGGAGGAGAAAAGGTTAGGAAACAGGCAGGTGTTTGCTCGCATGCATCATTAATAAACAGCCTGAATCAAAACAAAGCCAGAATCATTATTACATGGTATTTTTCTCATTAGTTCCAAATGACAGTGACAATGAGATTGGCATTTTTTTCTAGGAGAAGTCTGATCTGAAGAAAGGAGGATGTATAGACTGGAACATCTGCTTATGATAACCCTCAAATTTAGTCACTGAGGCACAATCCATCAATTCCTTGTCACCCAGACCACAGCTTTCAGAAACATGCCAGAACAAATGTCTTAAATTCTAAGATTTTCTAGTGGAATTTCTTCCTACCTGAATACAGTGGTACCTCAGGTTACAGATACTTCAGGTTACAGATGCTTCAGGTTACAGACTCCGCTAACCTAGGAATAGTACCTCGGGTTAAGAACTTTGCTTCAGGATGAGAACAGAAATCGTGTGGTGGTGGTGTGGCAGCAGCGAGAGGCCCCATTAGCTAAAGTGCTACCTCAGGTTAAGAACAGTTTCCAGTTAACAACAGACCTCCAGAACGAATTAAGTCCTTAACCCGAGGTACCACTGTACTGGCATCTCATTTTTTTGGACATTTGTCCAGGGGGATGTGTATGGGTTTTTCATGGAGTCCCCCAAGCACCCATTGGATAATTTGCACTGTGAGAAGTTATTTCTCTTTGTTGCCCTTGAACGGATTGTGTTTACCATTTAACATGTGAACATCATGGCTGTAAACAGTCAAAAAAGAAACCAAGTGGTAGTTGGCAGGTGGCAGTTGGGATTCCAGTGCGGCAATTTCATGTGGCACCAAATGATCAATGAAATAGGGGAAAGGGTGCAACTTCTCCACCTGCAAATACAACTGCAAAGTTAACTGGTAAGTTTTGGCTCAGTCCTACATTTAATATGTAGCATAACACCTAAGGATATTTTAAAAAGTGCAGATTAAAACAAAAGTGAAAGGATGAAAAGAGTAAGGGAGAGAAATTAGAAATGAAACAATTAAGAAAAAATGAGCATTATACGGAGTAATACAGATTAATTAGGATCCAAGTATCATCATTAATTAGCAATTTTGGTAAGCATATATAGAGCACACATATTTTTGGTTCAAAAAAGCAATTGGCTTAACAGCTTGTCTCCTTGGGAAACTGCTATCTGAAAGCACAAAGAAACTAGATTCAGCAAAATGGGTGATTATTTTATTAAATCACACTGACAGCCTACTTAGATGCTAAGGACAGTGATGGATTAAGTTTAAGAACTGAACTACAGTAGGTGAAAGTTTTGCTAAACTTTAAAGAAGACTTTATTATGGTATCTTCATTAGAGCATTATTTTCCAGTAGATAATTTAATTTTCTGGGTTTTTAAGATCTTGCATAGTAGAGTAATCAACCTTAGCAAAGTCTGATGGCTGATTCATGCAATATTAGGAATAGTCAGACTGTTACTTTCTGTCTCACATGGTGCTACGAAAAAGCTAATTCCAAGTGGTTTAAATTCAATATAATTTTTGTCCAGTAATAAGTTCATGACGTTCCGATTGGCATTTTGCTCCGTGCGTTCTAGGAAGCTGATTTTCACTGGCTCTGAGAACTCCTCAAACGTAATCACATGAAAGTAAAATAATTGCATATACTGCCAATCCATCAGGCTATCTAGTCCAATATAGTCTTCCAGAAGCCATCAGTGGGGCAGGGTGAGGCAGGGCTGTACTTCTTACCTGGGTCCCCAATGCCAGGGTTTCTGCTGGTTACCAGAGGGAGGTGGCAAGGAGGTCGGTGTGGGGCAGGTGTAGTGGCAAAACCAATCCAGCACTGCTGCTGCTGCAACCACACTGCACTGAACTCCCCACAGACTGTCCCTCTTGGTAACCAGCAGAGACACCAGTATTGAGAATTCAAGAAACTAGCAAAGCTCCATCTTGCCCTTCCCTGCCCTTCCCATTGCTATCGCAGTCAGAGCCGTCTTTCCCATAGAGCTTAGTGGTGTGTCGCGCCAGGGCGCTGGCCTCTCAGGGGCACCCCAGCGAGTCGGGGAGCTGCGTGGCTTTAAATTTACTTATTTATAAAAATATTTATGCACCATGATATCATTTTATAAAATTTACAACAACAGTCTCTATTCACAAAAATATACAATAGAGCTTTGGAAATTACTTTTAGGGGCTGACTCTCTTTGAGGATCTGATGTTGGGTAGTGGCTTTTCTGCTGGATTGTTGAAGCTGTCTACTTCCATAGATGCTGTGCTGGTCCCGGGGGGAGGTTAACATGAGGCGTGGTCAGAGTCCGGTCCTGGGTCGAGGGTCTGGAGACTGTCCAGCAAGGGCAAAGCGGGGTCCAAAGCGAGGAGCCGGGCAAGGTCGGGAACTCTGGAAGAACAGGTCTGGGTGCTGGCAGAAACAGGTTTCCAACGACGTTGCTCCCACAACCTGGGACCGGGCTGACTGGCCTTTATTTCCTCTGAGGCCAGGGGTGGTCCCGGCCCACAGGTGACCCGCCTCTCCTGGCCTTAAGGCGAGCACTCCTCCTCAGAGAACTTAGTTCCCTCCTCCTCTCTGCCTGAGCCTCTGCAGCTCAGGAGAGGCTGGAGGGTTACTGGACCCAGAGGCAACCTCATCTTCCCCTGTCAGGGCTGGGAGAGGCGCACCTGCAGGCAATGGGTCCTCAATCACCTCCGGAGCCAGAGTGGATTCATCTGGTGTCTGCTCCTGAGGATCCGGCACAGGTGCAGGCACTTCAGATTCAAGCCCCTGCCCCGGCTCATCCGGTCCTGGAGACGGGGACTCCTGTGCAGGCTGGGATTCCTCTGGTTCAGCCTCTGAATCAGATTCCCAGGCCATCACATATACAATCTACAAACTTAGAGCTTTGGAAATTACTTTTAGGGGGCTGACTCTCTCTGAGGATCTGATGTTGGGCATTGGTTTTTCTGCTGGATTGTTGAAGCTATCTACTTCCATAGATGCTCAACCTGTATATATTTTTCAAATATTACAAAAAATCTGTCCGCCCCTGGAATTACTCACCACCTGAGTACTCACTCCTTACAGTGTGCACGCAATGCAGTGCACAGCCCCTCTCCATGTATACAACTCTGCAAAACTGTGTAAGCATATTTAGCAATTATCCCCCCCCGTGTTTCTTTCTTATACATTCTAAACTTCACGTATGCAGACGATATTCCACTGAATTTCTTTTGCAGATGAAGTTCTGCTTCCCGCTTTTCATGACATCATTGGAAAGAACTAAGTAAACACGAGAACTTTGTTGCTTTCTTTTCCCAAGTACCCAGAACCAAGGGGATTTAACAAAAAATAAAAAAATAAAAAAAATTGAACAGCTGTTTTGGTGATACACATGTTGCAAATGCTTGTCACGCAGACTGCAGTAACAAATTCTCTCTGCCTCATTGCATCCTCAAGAGAGTTGCAATCAGAACAGCCAAGCAGCAGTCAACGAAAAATTAAAACTTGGAACTGTGCTGGTAAATGATAGAATTGTTTTATTTTTGTAATGAGATAGACACATCCAAATGATCTATTTGATCTCTTGTGCACCTCTGTGTTGGATAACACCAAGCTATATCTTCACTAGCTAGAAACCCTTTGGAATGCTCTGTTCAGTTCTGGGTACCATATGAAATTTGCTGAATATGCTAATGGTAGCACTCTGTGTTCACAATGGGTGGAACATTGCCTGGAATCAGGGGTGTAGGGGGGGCAGCTGCCCCGGGTGTCATCCCAGAGGGGGGTGACAAAATCCCCTCAGGGCAGATCACCGCTTCACCGATTGGCCCCCCTGGATGGATTGCCCCAACCCCGTGGGCAATGTGCGCCACTCCGAGTGCCCAAACAGCTAGCTCCGCCCATGCCTGGAATTCTGTGCTCAGTTCTGATTATCTCAATTCTGATTACGAAATATATTTCCGATAAGGTTTAGACATATGGCTTTGGGATCTCCATTACAATTTGTTTTTCTCTATGGTCTGGCCAGCTGGTCAACAACCCACAGTATTGGTTGCAGAAGACGTAAGGTAATAAAGGCTGGCCACTGGAGGCCCTGGTTTTTTGACATAATTTGCACCTCACAAATAAACTGCTTTAGTTGTTATTTATCACCTCCTGTTGGCATAGCACAGGTGGACCTGCAGAGGAAGAGATAGCTTGGATTTTATTCTTGCAAGTTTTATGCTACATTACAGAAGGTGTGGGGGAAAATAAACACTGAACCAAAGATGGAGACATATATTATCTAGGCTACCCTGCCTTTCTCCCTGCCACCACAGTAAAATGTTTAATTTGATTCATCACTTGCTAGTGCCAACAGGAAGTGGTTGTATTAAAGAAAGACAATTTTTGTTGTTTGTTTGTTTTTTACTTTGCTGCCACTCATTCTAATTTGTGGCAAATGTTGAGGGTCTTATCAAGGAGTGAGACTTCCCCATATTAACAACTTGGTAAACTGATCATACCTATCACTTATCCATAGGCGGTTTCACTAACTGGGAATGTGGTGGGAAACCGGGAGAAGAAAGGGAAGCTCCCAGCTGAGAACTGGGAGGGTCCACAGTTTTCTATGTGAGACAAGGGTTAAGATCTACCTTTGAGAGCGGACTTTGCATTTTGGTGTTTTTTCTGTTTTTGTTTTCATTTAGATTAGTTTGTTCATTATGGTGTTGTATTATGAAAAGGCTTTCATAAAATATAATGGGTCAAAAGGAAAGCAGTTCACATCCTGGTTATGGTGTCTCAATAGTTAGAGTTGTCTCCTAAAGAAAAGCGTCTGACCAGTTCCCCATCCCCCATGCTCTTCAGGATTTACATTTTAAGATCACAGGTTTCTATTTCATGTGATATTTATATACTGTATTTTGAAGCAACGTGAGGAATTTTTAAATATTCATTTTGGGGAATGTTTTGATAGGAACACCTGTTAATATGTATGATATATACTCATGCTCATTTTGTTGCAGGAGGGGGGGGGACTTGATTATTGTGAAAATATGGTACATGTGGCAGAAACTGAATAAAAGTGAAGGAGGAGGGTGCAGTCTTGCTCCAGGTCAAAGTAGCATAGATTTTAAATTACACCCCACAATGGTCAGATTCCTGCAGTCTGCTTGTGGGTTTTCAAAATTTCTGTTAGTAACTGATGGTGTGTACAGAGTGTTGTATATAGGATTGTTCTTAATTTTAAGGTACAAAATTGAACATGATAGACTGAGGCTTGAAAACAAGACCATTGTCTTTTTTGAAAAGGGAAAGAATCTAATAAAGACTATGTCCAAAGATATGAGGGAATTTCCTACTGACCTCCATGAAACAACACCTGTTAGCATTAATAAACTATTAACACTTTGAGAATATGTTAACGATATGTTAACATTCTACTCCCTGAAATGAGGAACTAGGCGATTGTGACACAGTGATTCTCAACTCACCAGCTGAGGACAAATACTCTTAACGGCTATTATTTTCACTCAAGAATTTTTTGATCCATCTCAGTGATACATGGCATTTGATCGTATCTGACAGTTTGTGTATAACATTACCTAGCAGTGGATCATTGTTATTGAACAGCATTTCTTTACTGATGGTATATGTTGGATGAGATACAATAGTATTTTTGGTCGACAGTATTTGACAGTTCAGGAGAATATGTATTCAATGCCTGCCAAAACATTCAAGACAAGTCCAACAAGACTAGTCAAATTCTGCAGTCAAATTTCACACACAAATTGCAAGTTCAAGTGTTGGATGCTAAGTTGAACATAGCCAATTTGAGAATGGCAGAATTGGAAATAACACGTTTCAAATATTTTCTAGTAAAACAGAACCTTTTTTATCTTTAGAAACAGAGTAAAACTGGAATGCAAATACCATATATGTATATAAGGGAGAGACCACATTTTATGTAATCATTTAAAAACCATTTTCTATAGTTGCCCTGCACATTTTGAGAACAATGAACGTAATCTATAAGAAAACAAACAAAGCGCCGATGAAAAACACTGCAGGTTTTGCATTACATTTATCTTGACTTTGATGGTTCTATTAAGTTGACCTTCTCTTTGTTTTACTTGTAATCTCTGGTGAAATTGAATGTTTCCTTATGGGCCTGCTGGAGCCAAACCATATGGCCTGAGTTCTTCCTATTTCCTAAGGCACTGCTTATTTAATCATCCTTGCAAATTACAACCTCTTCGTAAATATACCAAACCATTATTTAAAAAGAAACGAAGACTTTTCAGATGTCTTTAATAATAGGGTATTATGATTGATCTGCTAAGAATTTATGTTTTTTGCTGTCTTTTCACAGGTACAAAAGTGTGGAGTCAAGAAGAGATCAGAAAAGTACCAGTGATGGGATTTTTTTTTTTGGACACTGTTAAAGCCCATTCAGTTTAACCTGCCACTTGCTGAGGGTAGTACTGCATAGTTTTCCAATGACTTTAGGCCATTCCTCAAGGGTGGAAGCCACACTGAGATTGCTTCTTGATGCTTTTGGCCTGCAGGGTGCCAGAAAGGTCTGACATGTCTCCAATTATATTTAACATTGATTTGGAAGTGCTAAGGAAGTTCCATTGATTTGATTTTGATTTGATTTATTTGAATACTGACAAGACAGTATTGGGGGGACAGGGGACAGGCAGGTGTGGAGGACTCCCTGGTCCTAAATGGGGTAACTGTGCCCCTGAAGGACCAGGTGCGCAGCCTGGGAGTCATTTTGGACTCGCAGCTGTCCATGGAGGCGCAGGTGAATTCTGTGTCCAGAGCAGCTGTCTATCAGCTCCAACTGGTATACAGGCTAAGACCTACCTGCCCGTGGACTGTCTCACCAGAGTGGTGCATACTCTAGTTATCTCCTGCTTGGACTATTGCAATGGTCTCTATGTGGGGCTACCTTTGAAGGTGATCTGGAAATTACAACTAATCCAGAATGCTGTGGCTAGACTGGTGACTGGGAGTGGCTGCCAAGACCATATAACATCAGTCCTGAAAGACCTACATTGGCACCCAGTACGTTTCTGAGCACAATTCATAGTGTTGGTGCTGACCTTTAAAGCCCTAAACAGCCTCGGCCCAGTATACCTGAAGGAGCGTTTCCACCCCCATTGTTCAGCCTGGACACTGAGGTCCAGCTCCTAGGGCCTTCTGGTGATTCCCTCCCTGCGAGAAGTGAGGCTACAAGGAACCAGGCAGAGGGCCTGCCGTGTGGAACGCCCTCCCATCAGATGTCAAGGAAATGAACAATTATCTGACTTTTAGAAGACATCTGAAGGCAGCCCTGTTTAGGGAATTTTTAAATGTTTGATGTTTTATCATGTTTTTAATATTCTGCGGGGAGCTGCCTGTGGCTGTGGAAACCCATTGGCTGTGGAAACCCAGCCAGATGGGTGGGGTATAAATAATAAATTATCAGCATCACCACCACCATCATCATCAACATCAGGAAGTGCTAAGGAAGTGATAATGCTGAAACCAAGTTCTATGTCTCTTGACTATCCAGTTCTGCAGGGAATTCTGTATCAGAGCCTCATACCAATGATGGAATGGGACTCTTTTACATCTTAGGCTGCTTGGCCAGCAGTGTTTTTTCCTGGACAAGAAGGACCAGATCCAAGTTTCTTGGCATCCAGATTAGATTACTGTTACACACTTTACAAGAGCTGCCTTCAAAGTGTGCTTGGAAACTGCATCTGGTCCACAATTTGGCTGTCATGATGTTAACGGGAAGAGATCGCTAGAAGCTCTGTTCCAATTTTGCAGCTTTACAGTTGGTTTGTGAGATCACTTGAAGGCACCCTAAATGGTCTGAGAGAAAACCTTTATCTTGGGATTGTAGACAGTGAGCAAAAGAGCAAAAGCTGTCAAGGTTCGCTTACACGCTCAAACAGAAACATGTTAGAACTTGTGAGCAGTCTTTGATACCGATCTTTTGATAAAATTTGCACCTCAAACGTATCACCACTATTCTTGATCTCTGAGCTTAACCTGTAACTCCGCTTGGCTTGTGGTCATTGTTTCTGTGTTTTGAAACTGTCTGTGTACGCTGTTATATTTAGGGAATAGTTTCTTCCTAGCCTTTTCTGTGCCCTGCATTGGCATTGCACAACAAATTTACAGAATACCTCTTTTAAAAATGAAGATTCTCTCGGCTCTTGTCAGTGATCAGCCGCATTGCCAAAAGAAGAAAACAGAGGAAATAACCCATCTTTTATTTCTTATGTGAATATAACCACGAGAAACCTACCCTCTCAACACTCCCATAAATTCTTACCTACTTTTAGCAGTATTTGTTTAAAATACTAATTGGACTTTATCATAAAATAAAATACCTGGTGAACTCTGGCAAATACTACAGTAGTTGAAAGAATTAGTATCCCTCCCTGAGCAGGGAGGATGGGGTAGGTACAGTTAGTAACTATTTCAAAGAAGGAAAGGGTGAACATTGAAGAACAATGGATGCTGTTTGTTTAGATGCCCCGCAGGCAAAGAAAGGACATGGTGAGGTGGCTGGTTGAAGTGAAGACAACTGAGGAGGGAATGTAAATAATAATGAAGTCTATCAAATGTGAGAAGAGGCAAAACAATAGCATTTGTTTTGTGGAGAGGACATTAACAGCATAACTCCATGGTATTGATGAGCTTTACACCTGTCCACAAAATACTTCTTTTATAGAAACCCACCAAACGCTTAAATGTTTTTTTAAAAAAACAAAACTCACTTTCACAATTTCCTTCTTTTCACTTTTAAGAATAGACCTGAGGAAATGCCGGATTTGCATCCCTTGCTTCATTTTAATGGTGCCCTGTCTTTCTTTGTCTCCAAGTGACACATGATTGCTGGAAATGAGAGAGGCGAGGAAGAATGCCACCATGTCAAATAACATCATTTTTTTATTCTTTAGGAAAAAGGAAAAGGTCAGTGTAATGCTGCTTTCAACAGGCTTTTTTTTATCCCCTTCAGATTATAGTATTAAAATTCTGGTGTTACATTTCAGCAACAATGATGGTAATGAGAGCGGGAAGTGACAGAACATGAAACCATTCTAGATATACTATCCATAAATGAAGAGAGGGAATGCTAGAAGTGCACCCTGTTTGCCAGGCATTTTTTTCCCCTGTAATCATTATCTGAGGGGCCTATTTAATGGGAATCAGGAAGGAAATGTGAGATAGAGGCATTTATATTTATCTATGCTTGTAAAAGATGCCACAGGCACCTGTGGCGATCCCTTTCTTCTCTCTTACCCTCGTCTTTCTGATCGCACATCCTGATCTCCGCCTGTGACCTTCGCTCATCAATTCATGCTTCATGAGCTGCCCAAAGGACTGGTGTTCCCTTAAAAAGACTCTGCTCATTTTTTGATGTGTCGAGAAATCCTACACAGAGGTTTTTTCCCCTACCAAAACTCACCACTTCTGTGCATCCTTTGCTTTATGCCTTACAGCACAATCCTTTTCACATTTACTCAAGGGAGAAGGAGACAATGCTTTGCACACGCATCCAGACAACAAATGAAGGAGCTGCAGGTCTACGTGAGCTACATCTCCCCCTGAACCATGGCCACCCCAAAGCCAGCTGTGCATTAGACAAGCTGCAAAGGGTTTCTACATGTGTACTAATGTGCACATGTAAAAATTGCGCCAATATTCATAAAAGGCCCCTTCTACATCTGTCAACTGTGCAGTGGGGGATGCATGGCTGCCAGGTGTGACCCTGCTCTTCTCTGCAGACACGAGGGATGTTTCTCATTTGTGTACACGAGACATTGCCAGGTTATCTAGGAAACAGCTCTCTGCCCCCAAGGAACTTACAATCTAAAGCAGATGGAAGCCAGGATAGGCAAGGGTAGGTAGGAAAGATTGTGGAGAAATGCCATTATGCATGGTTACAGTTACCCACTGCCTTGAGGGACATCTTCAGAAGGAAAGGCTAAGGAGTAAATCCTACACAAATCCAGAGTGGAGTCCCTAAGGTGGTTGGATGGCATCTTGTCCACCCTCTGGCAACTCCTGCAGCCAAGGAAAGCAGAGCAATATGTTTGGCACCTGCTTGGCTGAAGGAGTTGCCAGAAGGAGTAGTATGTACAAGTTCTAGCTGGTAGTTCCATGCATAAGAGGTAGGGTCGCGTTAAGCATCAAGAGACGTCCAGTTGGGTGACTTCAGACTTGAAATAAAGAAAAACTGAGCTACGTAAAAGAGAAGTTGCTGAATTGCAACTCATTACCAAACTTAAAACCATGGAGAGACCTGGTCTGATTAGAGACATTGGATTCTTATCTCATTATACATGATAAAGCTATTTTTAGCCATCTTACCCCTTGCTTTTTCCTGTAAGACCCATTGCAGTCATTAACAGTCGTCAACAGGTTTACCACACCTATCAGCCAATCACCCATTCCCACCACCCTTCTGAGTAATACCCCCCACACTTTCACTACATATAAGGGTTTGGTGACTTCTGTTTCAGTTTCTCTGAAGAAGTGTGCTTGCACACAAAAGCTCATACCAATAACAAACTTAGTTGGTCTCTAAGGTGCTACTGGAAGGAATTTTTTTATTTTGTTTCGACTATGGCAGACCAACACGGCTACCTACCTGTAACTTGAGCTAAGTAAGTTTGTGCTTGGAAATACTATTTTCAAAAAGAGTATCACCAAACAGGAAAAGGTTTCAAAAAGATCAACTAAAATGAAGTAGAGTTTGGAGTTACATGAACAAGTTAATGAACAAGTTTTCAGGATGAGGCTTTTGAGGGGGTTCGTGCTCTTATTTTTTAAATTTGTTTTTAATTAAAGGATTTTCATAGTTAACAAGTGTATATACAACATCTGTTTTCAATTCATAGAGTCTTTTCTACAGGTCAGTTACATTCGGTGTGAGACACTGTTGTCATAGACACTGAGAGGCTGGTGGGGAGGGAGAGAATCGGGAAGAAGAGGGAGAAAGAAAGGGCAGCAGTCTTTCATTACTTTGCTTAATGTATACTTCTGTATCAGTGTTGTGAAGATAGGTTCTTTCTTTATCAGTATGCTTGTTTTTGTTGGCCGTGCGAGAGGTTGGAGAGCCCAGAGCATGATTGGTTGCATTGAGTTGATTGTAGTGAGTTTTGCTTGTATGTGTGAAGGGATGAGGTTGGGGTTGGGTCAGACTAGCCATATTGATTTGTATGTTGTGTTGTTGGGGTAAGTTTGTTGCATATTACAGTGGCCTGTACAATTATGAATTATATGAAAAGTGCATTTGATTGCAGGTAAAATTATGTTGTCGTGGGAAGGGATCACTTCTCTGTTGTCCAGCAACATGGATTATTGGAATGGTTTGGGAATAACCCAAACCTCTGCAGGAATGTGTGACTACTAAGTGATGCAGAAGCTGAAGTAACGGTACAACAAATCTGTGATAGTGAAAATGCACCTTAGAACATTCACAGTACAGTGGTACCTTGGTTTTTGAACGTTTTGTTGACGAACGTTTTGTTTTTTTGAACGTCGTAAACCTGGATGTAAATGCTTTGGTTTTTGAACACATCTCAGAAGTCGAACATGCCACATGGCTTCTGCTGAGTGCAAGATCCCAAGGCCTAGCTGTCGGCTATTGAGTTTTCAGTTTTCAAACGTTTCAGAACTCAAATGGTCTTCAGAGTGGATTACGTCCGAAAACTGAGGTACCACTGTACCTATCTTCAGGTACTCATTGTAGAAGAACATGCATATTAGTTTCAGTAATATATGCATTGTTATGCACACTTCATTATATACATTTTTGTACATACTGCTTGGCAGGGGATCTCCTCTGCAAACTTTATACATGTATGCATTTTGAAGAGTGGCTATATTTGGAGTCCATGCATTGTTTTGGAATGTGCAAATTGGGTAGGTTCACTTTTAAAGGCAAATTGAATCTACAGTAATTCCTCCTGCATCCCTATATATCACGTTGCAGTATAGTTTGCATTTTTCTTTCCTACCTTGGAAAATGGGTACAGAGCCACTTGTGGATCTTAAACTTCCTGGATCAGCATGGTTACACTGGAGAGAATCGGGAGAAAGCATAATCTAGGATCCCCCTATCAATCCCATACACTTTTATCTCTGGAAAAAAATTATCTCCCTTCCAATAATGCTTGAAGTGATTACACTATTTTGTTTAGAGAAGAAATGCAGATCCCATGATGTTTATATACTTCCAACTACAAAATTAGATACTCAACTAATCCTAAACTGCCTCCTTAAGTATCTTAAGTCTCCAACTTTTATCTTTCTGTCATAATTGCTGCATATGCTTGCAGTTCACACTTATCTGCAGAAGCTTTATTTTGAGCTATAGCAAGCTTTATGGTATTGAGCCCAAGCTAAAACATTTTGCAAGGTTAATTTAAAAACTCAGCATGCTATTTTTGTTTTTCCAGATTTACATCCCTTGCATGATCCCAGGTGGCCTTCCGTAAATATATAACAGAACGACTTCAAGCTTCTCCCCTTAAAAGACCCCTGCAAAAAAGAAAACCCAAAACACCTTTTGATTTCTGCATTAGCTCATTGTGATTATTAAAACAAGGAGTCCTTTATTTAAAAAGTAAAATGTAACTTGCAGCTGGAAAGATTTGCAAAATAATGGAAATATCAATAATAAATGAATTTTGGAGATATGTGTTGCTGCTTACGTAATGTGACTTCCTTTTATTTTTCAGACATCTTTGCAGTCCGCTCTTCATGCTGTGACCTGCCCTGATTAATGCTCCACTTTTTCATTCCCTAGGCTCCATGCCATGGCAATGGAGCCACTTTAGTGATGAAGGTCATGGGCTCCACCCATGTGGTCTTTGGCTTCTGCAGGGCATCTGCACTCTGCAGGGCATGCTAAGATGCCGTGCTGCAGACTTAAAGAAGATTCAGACAAATTCCTATGGATTCCCACTCCTTCTAAAGCAGAGTTGTTAATTTCTGCTTATTGCTTTTCATTTGCAGGGTTTACTAAATCGAGCAAAGAGCATAGTGCCACTTTTTGGATGCAGTTAGTTCAAACATTAGGTTGAGGGTCAAGAGAAGCCAGGCGATACATGTGCATGTGTGAACAAGAGGTGATGAGTCGCCATTAAGGGGAGACTTCTGTGGTTTAGTAGCAAAAAAGGTAAAAGGTAAAGGACCCCTGGACAGCTAAGTCCAGTGAAAGGCGACTAAGGGGTTGTGGCACTCATTTCGATTTCAGGCTGAGGGAGCCGGCGTTGGTCCACAAACAGTTTTATTTATCTACTTCTAGTTGCTAGGTTGGCAGGAACTGGGACAGAGCAACAGGAGCTCACCCCATCACACAGATTCAAACTGCCAGCCTTCTGATCTGCATGCCCAAGAGTCTCAGTGGTTTAGACCACAGCGCTACCCGTGTCTGCCAACCTAGTAGTTTGAAAGCACACCAGTGCAAGTAGATAAATAGGTGCCACTGCGGTGAGAAGGTAAACGGCGTTTTGTGCTTTCTGGCTTACGTCACGGTGTTCCGTTGCACCAGAAGTGGTTTAGGCATGCTGGCCACATGACCCAGAAACTGTCTGTGGACAAATGCCAGCTCCTTCGGCCTGAAAGGGAGATGAGTGCTGCAACCCCATAGTCGATCAGTCCTGAGTGCTCACTGGAAGGACAGATCTTGAAGCTGAGGCTCCAATACTTTGGCCACCTCATGAGAAGAGAAGACTCCTTGGAAAAGACCCTGATGTTGGGAAAGATGGAGGGCACAAGGAGAAGGGGACGACAGAGGACGAGATGGTTGGATAGTGTTCTCGAAGCTACCAGCATAAGTTTGACCGAACTGTGGGAGGCAGTGGAAGACAGAAGTGCCTGGCGTGCTCTGGTCCATGGGGTCACAAAGAGTCAGACATGACAAAACGACTAAACAACAACAACAACCACCCAGGGGTCCTTTACCTTTTACCTTAGTAGCAAAGCAGATGCATTGCATACAGAAGGTGTCAGGGTCAATTTGTGGTATTGGGTAATAGGCGATGATACCTTATACTGAGACTCTAAACAGTTACTGCCAGCCAAGGTAGGTAATTGTAGGCTAGATGGACAAATAGCCTGACTGGGAATAAAGTAGCTTCTTCTGGCTGGCAGCATTTCGAGATTCTATTAAAATTCTATCTATTGTACGTGTGGTAGCCCATTCTCATATGCGATTGATGACTCTGCTCTTATGATCATCATCTTTCATGCATGAACCAGTCACAATCATATCCAGTTCATAGTCATGGCAATTAAGGGGACGGAAATGGGGGAACCTTATTAAGAGGCAGTATCTTTTTATTAGAATGAATCCTTTTCACTACCGAAAAGAACAGGGAGGGAAAAAAGGGGGAGGAATACTCATTACCAGTCCTAGAACATAGATGCATTATTAAGATTGCTGTCAAACAGCAGCCACAATGTATGAAAATGTTTCCATAAGCAGTATAATCAGCAGAAAATGATGAAAACATCATCACAGAAAATACGGCCCAGCAAGAGAGCAATCTGACATAGCTGACAAGCCAGCAGAATCAAACACGCTCCTATCCTCAACAAGTCTGGCTCACAGACAGATAAGAGCTGAACATCAGCTGAGTAACCTCCTCCAGCCTCTCTTGAGGGATATCATTGTCTTGTGGATAACAAGAACGCTCGCTGTAGTCTCCGCGCATGGAGATGTGAACATGCAATATTTGTCGGCACGTCCATGAAGAAGAAAAGAACAAAGACTGACAGCCCAACAGGATGATGTACTGGCAGTACAGAGGGTGTTTAGCGAAGCGTAGCCGATTATACACACCCCTGGACTGTGCGAGCATGCAACAAGAAATTGACACATTAATAAAATGACAGAGGTAACACACTGGTTTCCGCTGAAGTGTTTCACTCAATATAGACTGAGTCCGGCCTGACTGAAGAACGCTGGGGATGCCAAAGGAGAGTGATGTGTACCCACTGCGATGGTGTCGGTCCTGATAGGAGCTAATTGGGCAATTATCAAGAAGTTGGTGTGTTGGTGATATCTCCATTAACAGCCTAATTCCCCCCAACTTTCCCCCCATGGACTCATCAAGTTCTTTTGAAACTCCCACATCACTGTGGCAAGATTGGAAGCAGTTCACGACTCTGATATCACAGGTGTCTAGGTGCTCCAGAAGAGAGATAAACAGATTGAATTGCAGCACGGGATGAGTGTCTTGTTCTTGTTTAGTTGCTTTTATTGCCCATCAGACTTTGCTTTATTTATGCTGCTTGAGAGAGCTATTCCCTGCAACTTTGCTTTCTTTACTTTCCTTTTAAAAAAACAAAAGGGCTCACTTCCAGTAGTCTGCTTTCCACGCCAAAAAAATGTGGCGTAGATTCAGATGTGAATTTGTGTGTCCAAAATGGATGGCTCTACAGGGCTAGCCAAGGCTGGAGCGTACTGTGGGATTGTTGTTGTTGTTGTTGGCATCTGTCTGTCTTGACAGGCATCGGGGTGCCCCTCCAAGAGTGAAGTCAAACTGCTGGAGAGTCACAGCACCTGCTGTGGCTGCAGAGACCAGATCTGTAAGGAAAATCTGATTAGAAACAGTCATTCCGCCACAGCCTGAATCTCCAAATCCACTCACATTTTCTCTCCTCGGAAATTTCTTCTCAAAAGCTTCCGTGTTGCAGGTAGAAGGTTTGTGGGGATTGTTGCTAGGGAGGAAAGGGATAAACCTTCCCTCCCTGTACACCGAAATCCTGAACCAATTGCTCCCCAGTTGCTTCTGAAGAGGAAGGAGGAGGAGAAAGAGATGTGGCCTGTAGCAGCCTGTGTTGTGTATGTCACTGCAGTTTACCAGTGTGGCAGTGTGACAATGAGGTCAGGACTATATGGGCACACACAAAAAAGGTAAAGGCAAAGGACCCCTGGATGGGTAAGTCCAGCAAAAGGCGACTGTGGGGTGTGGCACTCATTTCGCTTTCAGGCCAAGGGAGCCGGCATTTTTTCACAGACAGCTTTCTGGGCCATGTGGCCAGCATGACTAAACTGCTTCTGGCACAACAGAACACTGTGATGGAAACACTGTCTACCTTCCCACCACAGCAGTACCTATTTATCTACTTGCACTGGTGTGCTTACAAACTGCTAGGTTGGCAGGAGCTGGGACAGAGCAATGGGAGCTCACCCTGTTGTGGGGATTCGAACTGCCGACTTTCTGATCGGCAAGCCCAAGAGGCTCGGTGGTTTAGACCACAATGTCATCCACATTCCTACACAATGCTATGTTTTAAATGCTATGCTTGATGTCATTATTGTTAGCACTATCTATCTCTCTATCTATGATCTATCATCTATCTATCATCTATCATCTATCATCTATCATCTATCATCTATCATCTATCTATAATCTATCTATCATCTATCTATCTATCTATCTATCTATCATCTATCATCTATACACTAGTCAAACTGAGGGTTGGTTTAGGTGTTAATTATTATGATTGTCACCATCATTATTATTATATTTATTTATATTCCATCTTTTCTCCTGACAGGACTCAAGGTGGTTTACAGCTATGATTGAAACAACTTAAAACATAGATTAGAAACATAGCTAGCTAGCTAGCTAGCTAGCTAGATATAGATGTAGATGAAATAGATATACTTTATTAAAACATACAGGTCATTACAATAGAAGCATCATGGCACCAGCCCTTTCTGTCATTGGCCTATCTTCATTTCAGCCATCCTATCCGACTCCTTCAAAGTAAGAGGTGAATGTAATAGGGAGCTTATATATTATGTTGCTATTCTATGATAATCTGACAGTGAAACAGCAAGAAAAATCCCCTAGCATATATCAAAGGAATTTGTTTCCCATTTAATAATGCAAACCTCTACATGATTTGACTGGTTGGGAAATCTCTCGTCCAAACTCAACAAAAGAGGTCCACAATAACTATATCCATAGAGGTCCACAATAACTATATCCTGAGTAATTTAATGCATTTCAGAATTAATAATAGTCCAGGACCTAGCCCTCACTCTAGAGTTGAAGAAGACTTGCAAAGCAGTCAGCCCACTAATGTGTGAAAGCCATTCAGCTTGGCTTTGCTGGATTGACTGATTTCCATTTTACTCATAGAAAGGCTGCTTAGTTCAAACGTACTCTTGTTTCCCTAATTTGTCATGTCTTTGCCTCTAGATTGCAAGGCTGTGTGGCCAGAACATTTCCCTCCCCCCCCCCCCCTGGCAGCACCAATAAATTCTGGGCATGCTAACAACAACAGCAGTAGCAACAACAACAATTTCCAGGACAAACCATGTGCTCACGGCATCAATTCACAGACTATTCCCAGTAGTCAGATGATGACTGCTTTATTGCAATTCCTCTGGTATTAACCTAACAGTAACAATCTGGATATTCTCCTCTTTGGTAGCAGTCTCCAGTTCGTACGATAGCCCCTATGAGCCTCAAGAAAGAAGCACAAATTGGAACAACTCAGGAACTGATTCGATCAATGAAAAGTCTCGGCCAGTGCCAGCATCACTGAGGGATGAAGGCATCTACATAAAAGAATCTAAAAACATCTTCAGACGCTGAGCCATTGTCTTTTATCAAGCGCACTGTGCCTGGCCTCTTGTGTTCAAGGCTTATACACTTTCTCCTGCTTAATATTTTAAAATTGATTCTGGTTTTTATTGGATTTCTTTCTTCACTGACAAGAAGGTGTGGATTAGACAGGGGACTTGTGCCCAGAGCAGCCAATCTACACTTTTAGCAGTTCAGCAGCTATTTAATTTTAATTGCTCCCCAAGCATAGGCCAATTCTAGATAGCAAAAATGGAGCAAGCCTCGTTCACAGAGTCTTTGAAGTTAGAAGAACCTGCATTGACATTGCCTCAGGCAGCCATCCTTGCATTTACAGTGGGGGGGGGTGTTGTAAGCAGCTGAACACCTCAGCTGTGTGTCTACAATAGCAATTTTATAGGGAAATATCTTGTCAAGAACAGCTGAGGCTATTCCTGAGGACTGGACTTCATGTTACGGATCTTAAACAGGTGTAATGCAAGATGTAATAAAGATGTTAAAGGAATCCATGCAAACAATTTTGATAGGTATAGGTATCACATCCCATTACACCAGGCTCTCATCCAACTTTAGGGGAATTAAAGTATTATATCTATGAATATAGCCCTGAGTAGAAGTAACAAGGTCCTCTTTAATACAGAAGAAAGTTTAAGAGAGGAAGCAAAATGCTGTTTAGCTGCCAGTTTTGTAGGAATGTAGAAGAATCAGTTGCCACTGACCCTTCATCCAAATTGAAGTTCAAATGGATTTTGATTTTTTTGGGATTCTTCTGAGGGGAAATATCTCGGACAAGGAAAGGGGAACCAAAAGAGTTTCGTTGAGACTAACAGAACATTGTGTGTGTGTTATACATCCATTCAAAAAAGTAAAACTCGGGGTGTACGGTCAAGCGAACAAAATATTTCATATTATAGTACAGTAGCAAAGAATCCCCATTTGCAAAACTCTTAGTAACTCTACAATTATCCTGAAAAGTTTTCCAGACATGTCAAAGATGGAATCCAAATTCTACTTTTCTCCTGTTTGATGGTAATCCCTTTCTGAGTCACTTCATGTGAACTGCATGGCGGCGGATTATGAGTAAGATCTAATTGTCCTTGGATCATGGACCAGCATGAACTAGACAGACCTGAGCACCCAGGGTGCTGAAATTTTAAAAGCCACTGGTCCACTTCCATATAACTGGGACTACACTGGCTTCCTGGAAGCTGAGTTGCTGTTGTTTGCTGGGAGGAGCAAGGTGGTGGGAGGTTGGTGCTGTGCAAACACACCAGTGGAGCATATTCAGTGTCCTTCACAGTGCATTTGCATCATGCTGACCTCTCTGTTGCTTCATCCCGCCCAGTAGGCAACAGTGATTTATCTACTGGGAAGCAAGCATAGTGGCTCTGCCCAACCTGGTGAAGTGCTTCTGACTGCACCCTTTTTTTTTTTTTTTTTTTTGCTTCAGGGCTAGCAACCTGGAGGCTAAGCACCCTGAATCAGGAGACTGGGATAAGACATATGATCTGCCTGAGAGCAACGTGGCCTTCACAGCAGCAAGAAGTTGCTCAGACTGAAAAGTTAGGCCACAGTCTGAAATTTCATAGGGTCATGTGGTAGCCCACAACTAATGAACAAGAAGCTGGAGTAACATCACCTGGTAGCAGCTTGGGTGGTATCTAAGTTTACAAAGAGACAGTAGGACAGAAGACCACCATCTGGTTAGCTTTCTGGGTGAATTCGTGGATTTGACTGCCAGACTTCCAGATCTGAGATTTCCCCGGAGGTAATCCTATACACAAGAAGTTGGTTCAATGATTAGTTCAACCAGCACATAGTACACCCGATTCAACCTCCATTCAGGAGCAGGGCTATTGCTGGGTGAGCCAGTCTAATCCTGCTATAGGGAAAAGAAGCCTGTTTTTTGCCTGCTTGACTTAGGCGAAGTTGCCAGCTAATGTAACCAAGCTGAATGGGCTTATGATCCAGCCTAAGTACCCCCTTCTCTGGTCCTGCCTCCACTATGCCCCCTTTTCAAGGTCTACCCTGGGTTATGATTCACCAGGTTCAGCTCAGCCAAGATGGGGGTGATATGCCAGGGTATCTACTGCTGAGCTGAGGATGAGAAGTTATACTGGCATAGCCTGGCTCAGCCAGAGATCTGCTGGACCCTAATTATACTTATCCTAGAGCAGGGACATCCAACTGCTAATAGGCTGTGATCTACTCATAGTATAAAAAAACTGGCAGTGATCTACCAGAGTTGTTGAGATTGTTGAACTTTTTTTGGAAAGGCAAAGTTGTTGAGCTTCTTTTAGGAAGCCAGAGTTGTGGAGGGTTTTTGGGGAAGGCATAATTGTTGAGCTTTTTTGGGAAAGCTGAAGTTGTTGAGCATTTTTTTTTGGGGGGGGAGGGTCCAGAGATCTACCAGGATCTACCAGGAACACCCGGCGATCTACCTGTTGGACATGCCTGTCCTAGAGGATCTTCAAACCGGATTACTTTCCTAGTGCCTAACATTGTCAACAACTTTACATGTAGATTTTTTCCCACAAGGTCACTGGGAAATAGTACAACCGCTTTAACAAATGGGTGGGAAAGGAAAAATGTCCTAGAAACTGACATGTTCTGTGTGTGTTAAAAAGAAATGTGCAAAATATTGTACCATTAATGTATACTAATTATTAGTCTGAGCTTTTAAAAATGGAATTCATTACAAATGTAGTTGGTTCTGAGAATATATTACACTACGGTGTCTAATTGTTCTACCACCTGCTGCAGCAGTGGCAAAAATTATGCACCAATTTGGTCATTAGTCCATGTAGTTATTTCACGCATGAGAATTATCATTTTTAATTTGGCAGCAGTGAACTAACACCCCAGCATGTGCTCACAACAGCCACCTCAAAAGAGTAATAAAAAGAGTTGACTAAGTTGATTAAGGCAATAAAACTATCGGGATTGCTTCAGGGCTAACAACAACAACAAAATGCTTACCCAAACTCTTTTTGCTGTTCGTAGTTCTATGTATTTTTTTTAACCCCCTCTTTTTTCTTTTACTGGTGACAATAATGTGGACTACTAATTCAAGCAGTAAATTAAAATGTACATAAAATGGTAATGGAGCCCATAAATTTAGGAAATCACCCCTTAGAACTCTAATTATCAAAATATTTCAGTGTAAACTGTAACATGAAAAAGATACTCCATTTATTCACTTAAAATTATTTCGTCCCCGTAGAAAGATTACAGAGTCTGCTAGGAATGAAAATGTAAATAAGTAATTCAAAGGACTTACCAGTGCTTGTGAGCTGAGATTTCATATTTCATTTCAATTTATTTGAAGACATAATGCGCTCCTCTGTGGCCATAATAACCAGGCAAAATGCAGGCAATATGATGGCATAAAGCCATTTGGGCATTTGCCTAAAACTTTCCGTTCATCTATACAAGCAAACACCACAGCCTGAAGCAGTGATGATCAGCTAGCTAGCTGGGGTGGAGGGAGCAAACTGCCACTTTGTCTACTATTATGGTAACCCTAGCAAATTCTTGTCAGTGTTACTTTTTCTTCAAAAACTTGGTTAGCAGTTGGGGGGAAAAGAGACAGTCGGTTCTTTAATGTTATATCTCCATTTGGGACTTCCTGTGCAGTGCCTGAAAATATGTAGTCTGTGTGTTCTCCTAGTTAGGGCGACAATTGACCCTAACTACAAACCCTCCAAGAGTCCCTATCTCCCAGGGACAGCCCAAGATTTACAGAAACTGTCCCAGTTTCTGATTTGATCCCAGAATATCCCACTTTTCCTTAGGACGTCCCTATTTTCATTAGAGAAATGTTGGAGGGTATGGAGTTATCTGCCCCCAGAACCATCTGAAGGTCGCCCTGTGTAGAGAAGGTGTTTTTAAAAATGTTTCATGATTTATTATGCTCTTACAGTGCTTTTTTCTAGGGTACACACACCCGTAAACATTTTGTGAATCTAAGTTTGGCCTCATTGAGGGGCAGTAGGATATGAGTAGGAAAATGAGAGTCACCCTAAATGGTTTTTTTTTTTTTTTAGATAAAAACCCCCCACTATGCTCTTATATATGTTGGAAGCTGCACAGAGTGGCTGGGGCAACTCAGTCAGATGGGTGAAGTATAAATAGTAAAAATGTTGCTGCTGTTGTTGTTGTTAAATAGGATGCCTCTATTTTCAACAGAGTAATGTTGGAGGGTATGTAACTACTCATCAGGGCATCAGTTTGCATGGCAAAAAACCTTCTCTCTCCCCATCCCCCTTTCTTGAGAACTGGTTGCTTGCACATCACACTGATGACAGGGATAGATCACTTTCATGAACATTGTATTCACAGAAGCATCAAAAAAAGCCTCATGAAGTTGTTACCTTATTACCATATCATACAATATCCCATGTTCTTTGTTTCCCTGTGTACCAGCAGCTGGATAGGCAAACCATGGAGCAACTGAGTAGAAGGAAACAGTACGTTAAAACAGAGAACTAGCAGTCCTTACGGTCAATCGGACTATGTCTGGCCCCAACAATGGCCCCATCTGCACAAAAGCAGGATCACACCACCATAAATAGTCATGGCTTTCCTCAAAGTACCATAGAAAGTGTTTAGAGTGCTGAAAGGGTGCTGTTCCCTCACAAAGCTAGAATTCCCAGTTCCCTAAAAAGAGGGAGTGAGCGTTAAACCACTCTGGGAATTGTATATGCATATAAAGTAGATATTTTAGAACAAAGTGGATACACACAAAAAATTGAATATTTTGTGGAAAATACATTCAAAATGCAAAATAATTCATTATGATTGTCGCAGAGCGATTTGTAAGGGGCATAGCATCTTGGTGAACGCGCACATGCAAAACGGAAATATACTGGAGATGGGCTGATCTGCCCATCCTGAGCAGGGATTTGATTCCCCCTGTCTCTCATAAAAGTTCAATACTCTCAGCAATACCACCACACCGAGTCGCTTAACAATCTGCTTGCTCAGTGCAGTATATTAAATTAAGTGCCTCGGCCTCTCCAGAATATTGTGTTGCAAATGTAAATCTCTCCTAAGGAGAGCTAGGAAATGGTCCAGCCTCTTCTGAGTAAAGCCTCATTGTATCGTTCCTAGTCTTCTGCGCCTGTGTATGTGCTGACCAGGTTTAGCCTAATGGGCCAGCCTCCTGTCTAAAATCAATGTGGATTAGTTCTGCATGAGTCGCCTAAAGCTCAAGATGGCTTGAGATGAAAAAATTCTACCACAAACACCCACAGAGATACAGTTAGCTTAGATTCAATTCAGGACCTTTCTTTTTTTATGGCTTCCAGCAGCAAAATTTACCAAATCAAGATAAATGGGCCTTCCAGCAATCAATCTTTCATCTCCGCTGTAGACTTGTCCTGCTGCAGTTTCACTTTTCTAACTTGAAGTAATTCACAATAAACAGTTCTTTGTTTTTTCCGTTTTTTCCCTTTAAAACAGCTCTTTTAATTGGAAGAAGAATGCTCCTTCAGACATGAATTTTAACACTGATAAGCAAATCCTTATCGGAAAAATCCAGGTTTTTAAAACCCTAATACAGGCCACTTTAAGACAGCCATTTTCAGGTGGGATTCAGTCACTTATCGTAGATAGTACCCATTAAAGTCCAAGTGCCATTTCCTACAAAAATCAGACTTTCTGAGATAAGAAAAGTGATGGGAAAATGTGGGAAGTGTGTGATAGCATTTGCTTGATGTGACAGCATCTAATTTCCTCACAAACAAATCAGTATGAATTTTCAATAAATAGCTAATATCTTCTAATCTCCCTGCAAACAAATCAGGATGAATGCTTAATAAACAGGTCATCTGGAATCAACTCTAGTCTCGATTTCTAAGTCATCATATATAACACAGAAAAGTTTCTAGTGTACTTTGGTAATATCTCAAGAAGGGTTTCAGCAAAGACTTGCATGCAAAATAAGGTTACTAGCGTTAACTATTCCGTCCATCAGTATATTTCTGTCTTCTCATTGTGAGATGAAGCATAAAATATTTTTTCTATAATTAACTGCACAGAATTTACTGTGCATGAACCCCTGCAATGTCTGGTCATATACAGCCTCATTTTTCCACTATTGCTCTGGATGAATCCCTCTTTGAATCCCCGGTAGTGATGCACTGAAAAATTGTCATGCATTTTTTCCCTTACCATTCTTCAACAATTAATGAGAAAAGAAGTTGTGCTGTCAATTACCAAATGGGAATTTGTGTTTGTGTGTTATTCTCATAGGTGGGGTGCAGAGTTTGCATTGTGTAATATACTCATTGCCTTCTCATTTCCTAGTCCTCCTCCTCTTCCTCCTCCTCCTCCTCTTCTTCTTCTTCTGTTACTTCTTCCTATGGCCATTTTGCTGCCCTGCACCTTTCTATACTCTAAGCAGCTCAGCCAATGGGAAACAGGATGCCCTGACTCTTTGTGACATTACGACAGCTCACAGAATCTTTGCCAGAGACTTCATTAACATGTACCACCATCAACCGACATTGTATGTAGGCCTCGTTCTGGTTCTCTGGTCCATCAAGCGGATCTCCACACAGATATATCAACGTACAGATGCATATATGTATTTATTTCATTTGTGAGCATCTGTTTCAATGGATTCAAAGAAAGGTGCGTGCAAATCCGTTTATTCCCTTTATCACAAGGGGGAGGATAATGAGCTGTGTCTGCTCAATAGAGCTTCAACAAGCTCATAGTAGTGACCATCATGCATGGGTGGTACTCAGCTTGGGTAGCTCACAAGCTGAGCCTGCCTGGTGTGTTAATTTTCAATAATGCACATCACAATCAGAATGCAGATAATATTATGCACTCTTTTTATTGTTTTTAGCCAGCAAAGCCTAGATTTTATTGCTTACGCTGAACAGACACTTCAAAGGGGTCTTTCCTCTCCTGAATGTTTGAACAGTCTTGCTTGCAAAAAAATAAAATAAAAAATAAAACAGCAAGTTTTTATTGGTGTGCTGCTGACCATGCAACCCCCACTCAGCGCTTGCTGCTCAAGGGAGGAAAATGTTAGATTGCAAAAGTGGAACTTGATTTCACGCTTCTTGGAGAAATTCACATACTGCATTTTACAGCCAATATGTCTGAAAGTTAAAGTGAGAGATGTTCCATGGTGGCTGCAGGCTAAAAGAATAACAAACAAACAAACAAACAAACTCTACAACTGAACAGAAAATGCATCATTTTTTGCTATCTATGAATCTTCAAATGAAGACTGATTCACACATGCAGATTAATCTGTTGATTGTCTCATCGCCAGAGGCCCTGCAACCAAAGGTGTCAACTGGTGTCTCCCAAAATTTGATAGCTGGTTTGTTTTATTTTTTTTGCTGCTGCTTTTCACCACAACACTCCAGTAAGTGGAAGATACAGCACTTTTGTAGGTAGGTCTATCCTACTCTGTGTTTTCATCCTAACATGTTGACTGTTCTTGCTTGGGACGCACCAGTGCCCCCACTAAACATTTTGAGAATCACTAGAACAAATTGCCCACACTGAAAAGCCGGAGCATAAGAATTCTCTTGATGAATCACACTAAAGTTCAGCATTTTCTCCTCAACACTAGCTGCTTCTGGGTAACCTTCCCTTGTTGTCTGACCCAGGGACCTGGTCCTTACAGCTTGTCTTTGAAAAAAAGGTTCTCTTTATTGCGTGGACAGGCGGAGTCCCCCAGATCCCGGGCGCCCCCCCGTCATGTGGAATAATGACTCAAGACAACGTGCTATGGGATTAAATTGACCACAACTTTATTAAATTTCAAATGTGGGTAGACCTTGGCTCAGGCATTGGGCGTTATCCCTCCCCAGTCCCCAGCCGGGGACCTAGGGAGCATCAGGGTTATCCAGTGGGGGGGGGGCGGCTCTGGAGAACATATGTCCAAGCAGAGATAGCCGCCCCCGTTATGCCGCCGCTGCAGGGGAGAGCAATGACGACCTCTCGGCGTACGGTCAAAGCCTCCCTTCAGAAACCCCTTTGACGAGGAACCCTGGTATCGCCGCTGCAAAGAGGAAGATAGACTAAAGGATTCCGCCCAAGGCCTGATACCACCAAAGTTGTGACGTTTTGTTACGGGAAAGGCAAAACCTGCCAATGCAGGGAAATTCCTTTCCGGCCTTTTAACAGCGACCTTGACATAGCAGCGCCTGTGTACTTGTGAAGAAAAGTTAACCTGCAAAATAAGACATTAACTGAGGGTGGGTAGGGTGGGAGAAGCTCTGGAGCCAAGTGAGGATTCCCAGGTAAGATCCTCCCTCTATTGTGTGGGCAGGTAGGCCCTCCCCTACCTGGCCTGGTCTCCTTGGCAACACTTCTCCCAGGCGGGATTGGACAACTGACTGAGGTAGGCGGAGACCTCCAGGTATCCCACCTGAGGGAAGGCGAAGCCAAGCCTGTGCTGATGGAGCCGCTCCAGATCCAGAGGCTGCGCGCGTCCACGCAAAGGGTGCCCCCCGTTTTAGGCGGGGAGCGGTCATTGCTACATGAGCTACCATAGTTCCAAAACTGAAATTGTGAATAAGAAGGCCCTGGATGAAATGTCACTTTTGCCACGAATTCAAGAGCTAGTTACAGCAAGTTCCCAAGTGCTGGAAGAGATGTGAGTTGTTGTGCTCACATTTTCTTTGCAGGCTTCCCATGGGCGTTTGGTTGGCCACTGAGAGAACAGGTTGCTGGAACAGATGGTCCTTTGGCTTGATCTAGCAGGCTCTCATTCAAGCCCTTGAGCCCTCAAGCTATAATATAGAGTTGTTAGTAATGATGTAGCTTACAGAGCTATTTGAAAAATAATGTAGGTGTACTTTGAATAGAATCATAGAATTGAAGAGTTGGAAGGGACGCTGAGGATCATCTAGTCCAACCCCCTGCAATGCAGGAATTTGCAGCTTTCCCATATGGGGATCGAACCTGCAACCTTGGTGTTATCAGCACCAAGCTCTAACCAACTGATCTATTCATAAAGATTACTATACTATATTACTATACTATGTAGGATACCATAGATTTATTACATAGATCTGTTTCTGATCAGTTCCATTTTACCTTCTATTTTAAAATTAGCTCATGCCTGACACATTTATTGCATTTGAAATTTTGGGTGTTTCCAATTATTGTTCTTGGGGGGGAAACGAGGCAGAGCCTGCAAAACCAAATGTACAGAACTCTGCTCAAGGTTCCAGCCACCAGAACATTCATTTCCATTGCATTCTGTTCATACTCTGGTTTTCGCAGAAACACTCCACAACACACAGACACTCCCAAATTACTCAGCATACATACCACGGCAGTGATCATGTTAAGTTCCCTGGGGGGGGGATTTTTTGTTCCCTCACATGAGGACTTCCCCCCTACAATTTTTTTCTTTGTTCTTCCACAAACCTTGTGATTTTCCACATGTCTGAAGGCATCTCACTCTTGTGTGGGTGGTGGTACTGTTTTGAAGAGAGAAGTTAATTATTACTACAGTATATAAAGCCTGTATATCTTTATTACTTTATTTTACTTTCCCCTACTCTGTGGACTTAAAATATTCCATGAAGAGTGGGTTATAAATCCTTACATAATAATAATAATAAATAGCTTGATTTTTATCACACACCTGATATTGCTCCAAACACATATAACTTCATAAACTTGTCCAGTGAACTTTAATTGAGATGGCTGATTAAACTTTAATGAATTCCAATCAATAAGAGAATTGAGTGTATTTGGAGAAAATGTCCACTTTAAAGTTCCTTGACACTGATAAATCAATACGTTTATCATCAATATGCTTAAAACACTATGAAAGAATGGGTATATTATGCAAAAAAGTCCACTAATTTTCAAGAAGATAATAAAATGTATTGATCTTTTTATATATTTAATGCTAGAAAGGTTTCTTGGGTCAGGTGTGCATTATACAATGAATGGATTTTTAAAGGTCGGTTTCTTCATGTTAAGTTTAGTTATGAATCCTTTCATTTTGAGCCTCTCCACATAAGTCAGGTCATTGCTTTATTATTTATCACATCAGTATTTAAAACAAGGTCAGTAAATGCATCACATATTATTGCTAGAACACAGAAGAATAGTACACATGGCACTTAGCTGGATTCAGATAAAGGCTAAGAATGATTTCAGAGGGTTAGGGCTCCAAATGACTGGATTAGGATCAACATGTGCTGGGAGGGAGAGAGAGAGAGAGAGAGAGAGAACCACTGTATTCTCTTTTTATTTAAATTACAGTGGTACCTCAGGTTACAGATGCTTCAGGTTGCAGACGCTTCAGGTTACAGAGTCTGCTAAGCCAGAAATAGTACCTCGGGTTAAGAACTTTACCTCAGGATGAGAACAGAAATGGTGTGGCGGTAGCGGGAGGCCCCAATAGCTAAAGTGGTACCTCAGGTTAAGAACAGTTTCAGGTTAAGAACGGACCTCTGAAACGAATCAAGTTCTTAACCCGAGGTACCACTGTATAGCAATGATTTCTAAACTTGCATCTATACAGATAAGTTATCATATGCATATTTTACACAAATCGTCCTTTGGTGATTCAGAAGTGGCCATCCTAGTTGGCCGCCATAGGATTATACAGCAGGTTACAATCCATAGCTGATGATTGGCTACTCAAAGATTGTATAGGCCTGTGTTAAATTGCTGATCAATTAAAAAATGACATTGCATTTTTTTTTTTTTACACGTGACTAAGATGATTTATAAAGCTGTGTCAATGGACTGCATGTATAGTCTTAAAAAGACTCCTCCTGTATATGTGTTTCTGCAGCCCTCCAGGATATTCTTATGAAGGTCAATTGAAACCACACAGTTTTAATGTCTGACAATTTCCAGGATTTTATTACAGCAAATCCATGTTGCTTGGTGCTGCATAATATCACACCATGTTACATGCACATCAACCCCTAACAGATGAGATTAGGAAGGGACACATTGCAGACAAAATATATCACACCATATCCAAACCTCATTCATCTGATAGTGCAAAGAGGAAAACAGGTTTTTGCCCCTAATCTGATCACCTCAATGCATTGCAAAATATATGTGAGCCAGTTGTGTTTAAAAAGGAATACCACTGAATGAGAAAGGCATAAACGCTAGAATGATCCAACCCAGAAAAATATCTCTGCTTGCCAGCACACCATCCTTTTTATAAAGCTTGAGATGCCTTTAATTGTTCTCCTATTTGTAAAGCCAGAAGAAGAAGAAAAAAGGAGATACCCTATGCTGCAAGCATATTGATACACAATTCTTTTCCTCTATAGGAAGCGGGTGTCGCTATGGACTAAACCACTGAGCCTTTTGGGCTTGCTGATCGGAAGATTGGCAGTTCAAATCCACGCAACGGGGTGAGCTGTTCATTTCTGTTTCTCACTGAGCAGCTGCTGGGAGTCACAGGACTCTGTTTACATTCCAGAGACCTTCAAGTCTCACGGGAGGGGAGACAGGATGTGACGTTAGTGGTTTCCTGTTTCCTTTGTTCCTTTGTTCAGTTGCTCTCTGCTCTCACAGCTAGAAAATAAAGCATAGCAATATAGCTCATACTATCTCATCCTTCCGCATGCTGTTTTGATGCTCTGCTGGTACGACATGCCTTAGGCCTTATCAAAGGATCAGGTTGTCAATTAATCGCCGGGAGGCGATTCCGAAGATGAGCCTTATCAGCTCGGTTGAACGGAGATTCCGACATGAGCTCCCATTGCTGTGTCCTAGCTTCTACAAACCTAGCAGTTCAAAAGCACACCAGCACAAGGAGATAAATAGACACCACTGCAGCAGGAAGCTAAAAGACATTTCCATGCACTCTGACTTCTGTCACGGTGTCCCGTTGCACCAGAAGCAGTTTAGTCACGCTGGCCACATGACCCGGAAAGCTGTCTATGGACAAACACCACCTCCCTCAGTGAGATTAGTGCCGTACCCCATAGTCACCTTTGACTGGACATAACCATCCAAGGGTCCTTTACCATTACCTTTGTTATAGCTATTATCAACCCCATCTCTCCCAATATTCTTTTCCCTCTTAGGCTCCTTCTCCTCCTCTCCCCTTCATTCCTATGACCAGCTCCCCTAGCAAAACCTACTTTCCTAGGCTTCTGCACTTTCCTTCCCTGCTGATTTTGCCACCTCTTCCTTCCCTCGGCCCCTGCCCTGCTCATTCTACCTCCTTGCCCCAGTCTTTGGTTGGATCACCACAGCTCAGCCAACAACAGCCAGAAACATTTCCGTGGCATTGGGACAGTTCAGCCAATCATTGGCAGAGGCTCTGTTCTCACCACCCGTGCCACAAAGATCCCTCCATGCACAACAGTATAGATTTGTCATCTAGAGAGAAAAGTCTGCTCAAGCAGACAGATTGCAGTTCAGCAGAAAGAAAGCAGAGGCAGCAGAAAAGAAAATCAGCAGAGTAGCCCCCAAAAATCATGCCACTTAGCATGCTGTAAAAAAAGAACAGGAGGGGGAGTCCTTGTAATGGAGTATTTATTGAGTTCAACAGGACTGTTTATTGTTAATCCTAAATGCACTAATAGGAAACCTAAGTCCTAGGTTTAATGATGGCTTTGCTCCCTTTGGATCTTGCTTGTAATTACAGTTTGCTCTTTAATTATTCTTCTTCGTGTACTCAATTTATGATTAAGACCAACAGCTTGCCCTAGAGGCAAAAAGTGCTAAGGTGGACGCTGGTGAGTTGGCAGAGAAGTTGCCAGCAATGTGGAACTGCTCAGAAACAGCCAAAAACAACAACAGCCCCAGAATTTCATTCTAATCATGATATTCATAGCTCCAGCTGAGGGAATAAAACTCCAGTAAGAGAACAGCCTCTGATTACTCTCCAGAGTGAAAAGATTAAAGGGCCAAATCCATGGCATACAACGTTGACATGAATGCACTTTCTGTTGAAGAAAATTGTTTTGTATTATAATTAGAAGCACATCCTTATCACTCTATTACACTTTACTGCTCATTTATGCATTCTCCGATTCACCACAGTGTACAGTGTGCTGGTGAGTGGCTCTGTTTTGTTTTTACCTAGTAAAAAAATAAATAACAACATAATTATTATTTGATACGGTAAGTTTTAGCCATGAGGAAGACTCTGGCAGCAATTGGCAAATATTCCCCAAGTGTGACAGCTTCATTTCTCTATTTGTTGGATGCCTAAACTGCCCTTCATCCAAGCTGATCACAGGGCAATTAAAAAATAAAATAGGATAACAGTGTAAAAGAGCATAACCAATAATTAAAAGTAAATGCAGCCAGAATAACTGCAGCAGACATAATACCCACTCCAACTCCAGGACCTTGGACAGTTCTTCTCAAGGCTTGCAGCCAGAAGCTCAACAAAGTAGAGGCCAGCTACACACCCAGAGGGGAAAAAATTCCACAAACAGGGTGATCTACAGAGAAGGCTCTCTCCTGTATCACCAAGTAGTGAGCTGATGGGAAAATGAAAATGGCCTCTGCTGCTGCATATTTCAGACCCATGGTCTGAAATATGGTCAGGGCCAGATCTTAATCGGATATCATAAATCCATGAAAAAGATATCAGACTTCACACCCACCAGGCATGCCTCCTTGAGGAGAATGCTCCTTAGTCTGTGACAAAGGTCCTTCTCAAGTCTCCATGGGTGGTAAACTGAATAAAGGAGTTCTGGAGTTGATTTTAAGTATGTAATGCTTAAAATTTGCATCTCTTCTCTTGCCATACTGCTGTTTTGGGTGAACCAATCATGCATTAGGCTCTCAGGACTCTCACCCTCCCTTAAGTTCAGTCTAAATGTAAGAATACAAGGCCAGTATTATGAGTGAAAGCAAATAAAGCATTCATCTTCCACCCAGTGCCTAATTTATGCCTCAGATTAAGAAAGAGCTCTAAATACAGAGAGACAAAATTGCAAGATATATATATTTTCATACCAATATATATGCAAATATACAAGTGCCCCAGGTGCAATGAAACATGTCTCTCCCATATTAGTCTCTACAGCCACAGCAGGCACTGTAACCTCCAATAGTTTGACTTTACCCTCAAAGGTGCAATCCTTCATTACCTCCCAAGACTGACAGATGCCAACAAGAAGAAAGACAATGCAAATATGGAACTTTGTCCTTTCTGTTGTTATTGTCCTTTCTCTTAAGAATATGACCCTACTTCTGAAATTTGGCATAGCTAGAGGCAGGCATTGCCAACTCTTTTGGTCCAGCAGGCACATTTCAAATGCCCTGGTGAAGCAGAACCATCTCCCCACCTTCATGGGTTAACTTTGACAGTTGGATGGGACTGTCCACCTATCCATCATGGAGCATCATGATGTCAAATTTTTGACGTGTGTCAAAGTTGCCCTGTGATGCTGGGGTGGGTAGGGGAGGATATAATGATCTGGTCCACTGCGCTAAAATGGATCGCTGCCTCTGCCCAAGGTTGTTCCTGATAGCATAATCAAAGCCTGCACACCTACTCTTTGTACTTAGGGTTGGACACATAGTCCAACCTGATGCCCTCTTGTTTGCGACTGTAACTCCCAGTTTGTCCATTGGATTTTGAATGTTTTTAATCCTTAATTTTACTATTACATGACAATTTTATCATATACTCCACTCATATAAGACTTTATCTTTATTATTTCTTTATTTCATTACATTCACGAGCCATTGAAATATCTCAAAGCAATTTCATAAATCACCAATAATCACAATAATTTCATTGATATTTTCCCCACCCCATGCATTTGTTTTAGATACCTAGGTGCCTTAATCCAGAAGTTATGGGTTCTGGACTAATAATCCCCTACCCCCTGGCAAGAAGAAGATAGACAGAGAAAGAGAAGAGGATGAGGAGTATCCAAAGTGACTGCTAGCATCCAAACCAAACATAAATGTGAAGGGTCCCTTCTATAGATTCTATAGATCTAAGTTCAAATCGAAGAAGAAGAAGAAGAAGAAGAAGAAGAAGAAGAAGAAGGAGGTGGCGGTGGTGGTAATGGTGGTGTTGATTGTCACCAGGTCCATGACACCAAGCAGAAAAGGCACAATTCTAAGCTAGAGAGGTGCAGACAGCCTGAGCAATGACTTGGATAAGGGTGATATTCTGAGATTGCTAGACATCCCAGAAGGTTGGGGAAGACTGGTCTAGTGGATGCATTTAGACTGAGGGAGGGCCTGCCATCACTCTGCCCACCCCACCCCAACACACAAACTACACATGAATTGTAGGTGCATTTCCATGGAGTGACCTGTCCTTTGATGCAGCAGGTGACTGTGTTATTCTTTATTCTCTACCTAGCTTTTGATAGGGTTATTCGTCATTCAGATTTTCCTACAGATATGAAACTGTAACACATTGTGCTGGAAGGCAGTGTCACGGTTTAAGTACAGGTAGCACAGGAGTCGAGCTTCTAGCTTAACAAAACTATTTTTGATTCAAGCTAACCAAAGAGGAGGTCAGAGTGCTACTTTGATTCCATGGCGACAGACTTGGTGGGGGGGGGGGGGAATAACACTGTATAGGCTAGAATAGAAAAGAACTCATTCTTAGCCAGTAACCAATTGACCAGATGCCTCCTCTCAGCAATAAACCAGACTAACATTATGACCAAATTAACACTGCAGATAAAATAAATGGACTTCTAAACATCCCCACACCAACAAATGGCTCATACCTTCCTGGAAGTAGAATTTCAGCCTGGTTTCTTTCTCTCTCCTTTCCTTTTCCTTTTCTTTTGTTGTTTGCTCTCTCTTTTAATAAAGAAAACAATTAGATCAGAATAAACTCAGGACTGTTTTTCAGATGGAACTCCCCAGTACTCAATTCCGGTACCTCTCAGGTAGGCACCAATACCATTATAAGAGAACATGGAATGTGCTCATGGTGAATTCTGGCACCTCTTTTTCCAGAAAAAATAGTACTGAATAAACTCACAATTGGTCTCTCAGTTCTTACCCAAACATGCATTCAGCCACATCTAGTACATGCTTACTTTCTATCAACCGTCTGGTTCTGTGTACATTTACATGCACCTAAGGCCACTGATGGTGACAGCAGTCACGAAATTAAAAGACGCCTGCTTCTTGGGAGAAAGGCAATGACAAACCTAGACAGCATCTTAAAAAGCAGAGACATCACCTTGCCGACAAAGGTCCATATAGTTAAAGCTATGGTTTGCCCAGTAGTGAGGTATGGAAGTGAGAGCTGGACCATAAAGAAGTCTGATTGCCAAAGAATTGATGCTTTTGAATTATGGTGCTGGAGGAGACTCTTGAGAGTCTCGTGAACTGCAAGAAGATCAAACCTATCCATTCTGAAGGAAATCAGCCCTGAGTGCTCACTGGAAGGACAGATCCTGAAGCTGAGGCTCCAATAATTTGGCCACCTCATGAGAAGAGAAGACTCCCTGGAAAAGACCCTGATGTTGGGAAAGATGGAGGGCACAAGGAGAAGGGGATGACAGAGAATGAGATGGTTGGACAGTGTTCTCGAAGCTACCAGCATGAGTTTGACTAAACTGCGGGAGGCAGTGAAAGACAGGAGTGCCTGGCATGTTGTGGTCCATGGAGTCACGAAGAGTCAGACATGACTAAACAGCAACAAAGGTCATTGAAATGAACAAGCTTAGGTGAACCTAAGTCTGCATTGCATTGGGCAGTTAGTGTAATGAGGCATGTCACTGCATTTATTTGCATGTTTCCTCAGTATTAATGTGCCATTCCTGTGTCAACTGAGCAGGCAAGCAAGTGCTTCTGCTGTGGGCTAGGTCTGTTTATGCCTGAGCTGATAGCAGTGTGTACTTGGTGGTGAGATTCACATCCAACCATCAGACTCTCTCTCAGACCCAGTGAGCTCCACAGTGCTTCAGACAAAACCAGAGGATTTCAATGAAAGCCAGATGTTCATTGATAAAACTAGGGAAGCTCTGTTTCACACTGGATTTCATCTAAATTGCAATTCAAAACAAATGTTGACACTCCTCAATCAAACGCATTGGACGAATTATGAAGTAGCCTGGCAGCATAACCTTAATTATTTCTACCCTAAAGATGAGTTCAAAGGAACTTACTCTCAAGTAAGTCAGTATAGGATTTCAGCCTTAGAAGACTAGTAAAATTCATCATAGTGGTTGCACTCATCCCTACAATCAAGCGGGATGAAACAGACTGCCTTAGTTAGTAGATTCTGGGCTAGCATTGAATGGCAGAATATCGTCAATTATTATGTTTATTATTTTCACTGGGGGTGAGGGCACCATTCAGATTATCTTCCCCAAGAAAAAATAACTCTGGGGCTACCTCTGACCAGGAAAGTCTGTTTCTAACTACAATATCATGATCACATTTAAATAATAATCATGGTGATAATATTACCTTTCTTTGAAGGATAGCAAGGTAAACAACACCAAAAGGTGGACAGAATGTGTGTGTGTGTGTGTGTGTGTGAGAGAGAGAGAGAGAGAGAGAGAGAGAGAGAGAGAGAGAGAGAATGTGATTGAGAAATAGCAGGCCTTATAATTAATAAAGAAAAAAACCAAGCTCCTGGTAAAAAATATGAATGATGAGAGTAAAAATAAACTGCAAAATAAATCAGGTTTAAAGATTGAAAAGAAGGTTAAATACTTAGGTGAATGGCTAACACCAAAGAATATAAATTTGTATAAAGACAACTATCTGAAAACTTGGGAGGATATCAAAAGAAATTTGCAAATATGGGGCAGAATGAAACTTTCATTGTTTGGTAGTGTCGACCATAAAAAATGAATGTATTACCAAGAATGTTATTTTTGTTTCAATCAATACAAGTGATTGGCAAGACAAATTGTTTCAATAAATGGCAAAAAGGTATTTCTAAATATATCTGGCAAGGAAAAACCCAAAAATAAAATATAAAATACTGATAGATATGAAAGAGAGAGGATGTTTCTCCCTGCTGGATATGAGGTATATTACGAATCATCTTGTCTGTGCTGGTTGAATGAATAGTTATTGAAGAATCCACATATTTTAGATTTGGAAGGTCATGATAATATTTTTGGCTGGCATGCTTATGATGGAAAGTTGGGCAACTTATAGAAACTTGCTAGGAAAGGAGGGTGCAGAATGTAAATTAAAAGAGTTTAAGGACTTATCAGGGATGTTAACAACATAGTTACAATATCATCAGTTGAATGAAATGTTTTAAAAGGATATGAAGCAGGGGTTTGGGGAGGAACTATCACAACTGATATCTAAAATGTGTGAGGTGTTATTGGAATGGGAGACAAAGGATGAACAAGTGAAATCTTCAATGATACATTGGGCAATAGATATTGGTCATAACATAGAAATGGAAGCATGGGAATGATTATGGAAAATGGATATAGAATTTACAGCATGTTATGGTTGAAGAGAAAATTATATGAAAATGTTATATAGATGGTACCTACACCTAGTAGATTGGCAAGAATGTAGAAATAATAATTCAATAAATGTTGGAAATGTAAAGAGAAAGAAGGAACCTTTTCCCATATGTGGTGGTCTTGCAATAAGGTTACAGTGGTACCTCGGGTTAAGTACTTAATTCGTTCCAGAGGTCCGTTCTTAACCTGAAACTGTTCTTAACCTGAAGCACCACTTTAGCTAATGGGGCCACCTGCTGTTGCTGCACCGCTGGAGCACGATTTCTGTTCTCATCCTGAAGCAAAGTTCTTAACCCGAGGCACTATTTCTGGGATAGTGGAGTCTGTAACCTGAAGCGTATGTAACCTGAAGCGTATGTAACCCGAGGTACCACTCTACTGGAAAATGATATGAATTGAAAAACATGTTTAAGATAACATTTGTAAAAAAGAAGAAGCTTTTCTCTTAGGAATTATGGGATCAGAACTACCTAAACAGTATAGAAATTTATTTATGTATGTGACTACAGCTGAAAGAATGTTATTTTCCCCAAAACAGAAGGAAGAAGAGGTCCCGACAAGAGAAGAATGGCTACAGAAACTAATGGAGTATGCAGAAATGGTGAAACTTACTGGAAGACTAAGAAATCAAGATAACAATTTTTTTCTTTTTTTAGAAAGGAATGGAAATGGTTTATTGAGTTACTTACAAATAAACTATAAACAGATCAAGTCATTGGCAGGATTATTGTAAAAACCTGCAGTTTTAAAAATATATATGAGATAAATATGAGAATAGATGAATAAAAGAATAAGTTAAGACAATTTTGAGTATGCAGGAAAGGATGAAAATAAATGTAAATAACCAGAGAAAGAGGGGGAAGGGAGCTGAAGTCAGGAATGTTACAATTATAAAGAAAATGAGAGAGAGAGAGAGAGAGAGAGAGAGAGATAGAGAATGGATTGGTTTATTATGTGAGTGGGAATTTGAACCCAGATTTCTTCAGTCCTGATCTAACCCTACCTACGACACTACACAGGTTTCATTTTGCTCGCAGAGTTGAATATGAGACCTAATATGCCAAGGTGAAGGATTTCAGTGAAAGGCTGCAAAAACAACATTGTAAGTCTAGTATTTCTCTCATACTTTGTATGTTCTCAAATGGCTTTTAATAAAAAAGGGTCCCAAGGTCAGGGAGCAGTTGAGAAGGAATATTTCATGGATTAGTTTCTGCTTTCAAGTGGCTGTGGTCTATAGGCCATTCATCTCCTTTCCTTCTGCTGTTCAAAAGAAGGAGAAAATGATAACAAAGACGACAGCACTTGAAATCAAAAGCATTATTGGCAAGCACTGAAAGATGCCAGACAACTTTTGTATAGCCTTGGCAAAATCATCTATTTATTTATGGCTGACTCATTCACCCTCAGAGAAGAGTTCCTTTCCATTTTGGATAACATTTTGCATTGACTGACGGTTTATGTCAATTAAATTACCTGTCATTCCTTGGACTGGTTAGAATCATGGAACCAAAGCACTGTAGAGTTTCAAGAGACCCCGAGGGTCATCTAGTCTGGGCCTCTGGGTAGGCTCTGAACTACCAGCTTTCTGGTTAACAGACAGACACACGGACCTATTTTCCCACAGGAGGTAGTAGAGAGTCAAAAATTTGCTCAGTGTTTGCAGGCTCAGGCCTGGGCTTGCTGCTTTTATTTACTATGTTTCACATTGTACAAGGGGAATTAGAAGTCCACTTTCGGAGACAACAAGTTACCAGATACAAGTTTAAATTATTCTGTAAAGTAATGCTAAAGCCCATGAAATCAAGATATCTTTGGAAAGTTCTATGCAGCAATGCCTCTCCTGTAAATTCTCCAAATCAATATTAATTTCAGTCCTTACGCTTTATTTCTCTGTTGGTTTCCTCTTCTGGTTTCCTGAAATTAAAGAGTGCAGGTGTTTCAGAACATTGGTGCGGTATCAAATTGTGACAGCATTCATGAGAGTGTTGAATTCCAGTTAGGGTTATGGTAAATGACAAAGCGTTGTGTTAAGAAGGCTACACATGTCTCTGATTGCCTGCTACATACAACAACCATGTACAGTGGTTATGTATGGCTCTACTTACATACGATTCCAGTTACAACCTTCAGTACGTGTTTCGACTTATGAACTTTCTTCTAGATACAAACAGAAGCTTTGCCAGAAGTCCGGAGCTCGGCCGGCCGGCTGGCTGGGGCCTCTGATGCTGGGGAGATGCCTCCGGTTTGCCAGAGCTCACCCCACTGGCTGTGGAGCACTTGTTTTTGTGACTGTGTGGCACCCAGTTCAGCCACTGGTTGATTGTGTGACTGCATAAATGGATAAAAGCCCCCCCCCCATCCAAACAATGACCACTGTATCATCAGTGCACGTAAGAAAAACAATAAATGCTATTTTCCCCCCATCTATAATACTGTCTTATTTACTTTATAGTACAGTACATTGATGATTGCCTTCATTTTATGGATCTATAGTCTCGTTAGACAGTAAAATCCGTGTTAACTTGCTGTTTTAGGGGGTGTTTTTCATCATCTAGAACTGAGCAATTCACTTTTCCATTACTTTCTATGGAAAAGTGCACCCCTATTTATGTACGTTTCTAGTTATGACCGGACCTCCGGGAGGGATTATGGTTGTAAGTAGAGGTTCCACTGTAAATAAATCATCACAGAGAAATGTTTTTTTTAAAAAAAGATATTTGACCCAATGTTGCAGAGTGCCATGTGGATATTGCCTTGCACCTTTAAAGTAGGAATGTCAATAGGCACCTGAGTCCCAATTTGGGGGAAAACAGAGGTGCAACACCCCAGGTTGTCACAGAAGCAAATGGAGTCCAAAAGAGAACAACGAGAACAGCCAGTTGTCCAAAAAGTATAGAGGTGCTATGAAGAAGAAACTGCACATGGTCTGCAACATGGGAGTTGGGCTCTAAATGATGGCCCAGCCTGGAAAACAAAATAAAATGATGTCCACCTGTTTGAGTCGAACCTCCCATGCAAGCTGGTTTGTTGTATCCATTTTCCTGTGATCAAATTTAGAAAAATACATTTGAGAGTCTTCACTTTCTGGCACTTGGCAGACTCCCTGCAGCTTCTCTGTTGAAAATGGGGGATTATTGTAGCTAATGCTTAACACCTCTGAAGTGGCAACCTTTCAGGATGATTGTGGCGAGAGAAGGAGAAATATCAGCAGTTTTAAAGTGAACTCTATTTAGGAACTCTGTTAAAGACTAGCAATTTTACCACAGGGCCTGTCACTCACAGTTTTCTCATGTCACAGTTTTCTTTCTACAGCGTTTGAGGTGTCACCGCTTCCCATCCCGCTTTTGTTACAGAGGTAATACCTTAGGTCAGAGATGGCCAATTTTTATATGCTATGGGGCCATTTGTGGTCGAAATTATTTTCCTGAAAAAACACAGAGAGAGAGACAGCTTTACTCATGGATAGTTTGGTTTCATAATTCAATTTGGCTGTGTTTTGGCAGTAAGCAATTCACTGATATGAAACCAATGCACTGAGGCAACAGAATCCCAAATAAATGCATCATTAAAATATTGCCCAGGGTAACTCTATTTTCAGGGGTGGCCCAAAACATACCATCTTGCCTGAGGCAAAATACAAGATGGCATCCCATTTCAGATACAGATGCTGATGAGATTGGCAGTTGAATTTTATTTTGGCACCAGTGATGGCTCCTCCTGATGGTGGTAGACCAGTTTGCAGGGCGCAGGCATGCTGTCTTCCAACACCTTGCCACCAATGTCTGCTCCCCAACACCAGCTGCCCCCATTCCCTAATGGTAGAGCTGGTTCCATCTATTTTCTTATCCTACATGGGAGATTTTGACATATGAGCGGAACTGTGGATAAGCATTTCAACATATTCTTTAAAAACTGGTTGAAATTTGGTAGCGGCTCACAACAGCCGCAATAGCCAGCTTCATTTTGTCGGGCAAAGCAAGGTACTGAAGAAAAAGTACTACAAAATAAGAATTTTAACCATTGTTGTCTAATCCCTTGAGTGGTGACTGGAGGGAAAGGCTAAACCCATCAGCCACGACCTCTAGGTGATTGGTTTTGCGACGGCAAACGTAAAGTTGCCACCAAAATTTGCCTAGAACAAAGTTTTGAGGGAAATGTGGAGTTTCATGCTTAGGAGAAATGAGGGAAGTGAAAAAGAGCTTTGAAAAGAGTTGTGTCTTGGTGTTTGTTTGTTTGTTTTTTTGTGTGTTTTTTAAAATTTAGATTTCATATATCCAAGCCCAGGACTTGCTAGTCCTGGTTGTCAGTTAAACTGTGCTGTATGGTGTCATCTGTTCTTTATTGAGCATCTAGAACTAAAAAACTAAATCTTCAGGCAAATCAGGCAAATTGACAAAATCAAAAGGATATAGGACAAGGGATGCCACTGATTCTTGCCTAAAACAACATATGTGGCAAATTTCAAAGCTCCTTTTCAGGAGAAATATCAACTCTATTTTGACTTTAAATAGAAATAGCAACATTTATCCAAAATGTTCTACACACCACTCTTCAACCCATTTTATTATTCCATATCAGTTGATGATCATTTTACATTTTGAACACCATAGGCTGTAATTGTTGGGGTTTTTGTTTCTTTCTCTCTCTCTCTTTAAATTAATTGAATGAATTTCAACAGTGTTAAAACAAGCCAACCAAAATGAAGAACAGTTAATGACACAGCCTTCAGAGGATCTTCATTTTTTAAAATTTTACTGTTGCTCTTCTATTTTTTGATGCCTGCTTCAAATCAGACATAGAGAGGTTTAGAGAAAGTGAGTCTAAAAAAGGAAAGCAATGAAGCACATTGAATGCTCAAGGCTTGTGTCAGAGCGATGTCGTAAAGTTATTTTAGCTCTTTTTTAAGGGGGTAGATCAGGTCTAAGTCACTTTTTCCTCCTTGGAATCCTCAATTGCTATTCTAAAAGTAGAAAAGTACAGTAATTACCATGAGAACAGAATTACTGAAATAAGAGTAGATACAGCACAACGAATAAAATAATCTATAAATAATTTAAATTGAGGATTATCGACTACATATCTATAAGGAAATTATCCAGGAAGATTTTTATTTTTATTTTATTTTTGCTTTCCTGTGTAATTCTTCCTCTCCCCCCCCCCATCTTACATTGTGAATTCAGTACCTTATTACTACCTTAAGGACTCTTTGCAGCTGAAATGCCTGTCACTGCTGCAGTGGAACAGTCACACAAAGTGCTGACATTAAACCACAGGAGCCAATTTTCATAGAGAGCTGCTTAAGCATTCTAGAGCAGCATGTTCCTATCAGTCAAAGTTTTAGGAAGCATTCTGTGATCTGCAGAGTTTTAACTGAAAGGGAATAAATGGGCAGAAGGACTGCAAAGAGGAAGATGCAAAAGCAATCAAGAGAAAGCTTTCGGATACATCCATTGTGTGAACATACCATTGTCTTCCCAGGGTTAACACCAGCATCAGGATTTGAAAATCAGAAAAAAAGTCCATTACCAAAATCCAGATTCTGAGATGCATATTTCTATGAGCAACTTTTAGCATTCGGATGAATGCTGCTCCTGCACCTCAAGTGTGATAATAGAAAATGTGACCCAGATTATGTTAAACCTAATATTGTAGGGCTCTTCAGCTGAAACTGTTGCCCTCCTAGATGACAAAGTCCATATTAGGTTCATGTTAGGTCCAATTCAAAGTAACATTCAAACAAACAACACACACACACACAAGTAAGTTTTCTGACTGAGGTTTCGAAGCTTGGGATCTGCAATACTTTATGAGCCATAACTGTTCAGATTGTTTGTATTTTGCTAATACACACTCTTTTTCCTTGGGTTTTAATATTTTTGCTTCTGAATTAAGTAGGTGTGTATTATCTGTTGTTAATCTTTATTAAATTCCATATAAAACAATTTCCTGTACTAAATTTATGCATGTCAATTTTTAAGCTAAAATAATACTAATACTCTTTTTTTTTCATCATATCTTCAGTTTGTTGGGATTTATTTCCTTTTTTTTTTGTTCAGTTTTTAGTATTGGTCCTGTTTTTCTTGTAACTTGAGGGTGAGCACATCTTAGCTCCCACCCCACAAATTGGGAAATAGCCATGTTTGTTTCCAAGCCAATTGAAACTGGCCTGCCTCATAAAGCCAAAACACCTCACTCAGTAGCATATCAGCAACTATAAGACTCACTTTTTCCCTCCTAAAAAGTAAGGGGAAATGTGTGTGTGTCTTATGGAGTGAATGCAGGCTGTGCAGCTATCCCAGAAGCCAGAACAGCAAGAGGGATTGCTGCTTTCACTGCGCAACAATCCCTCTTGCTGTTCTGGCTTCTGAGATTCAGAATATTTTTTTCCTTTTTCCCTCCTCCAAAAACTAGGTGCATCTTGTGGTCTGGTGCGTCTTATAGAGCGAAAAATGCAGTATATTTCTCAGCGGCTACTAATAGCGACATTACCTTCACTCTGAATAGGCCTTTCCTTTTATCTCCTAATTTCATAGTTACTATCCCCAAAAAGGAAAGAAAAAAAGATGTTCTTTATTTGCTAATACCGAAACGGTTTTCAAAAAGGGCTCTCACTTTTGGTTCAGCCCCAAATGCCACTAAATCAGTTTCTCAAGGTAACACCTGGTGGTCCTTGGCTCAAATTAAACTCTGTGAGAAGGGAGTGGGAAGAATTGCTTTCAGCTGATTGTATTGTGCTTCTACTTAAAGGGGAAATGTGTGAAATGACTCTCCAGTCAGAAATGATTTGGAAAGTGAATAGTTATGAAATGTGACTTTTCATGAGAGGCTATGAAATTTTAACCCAGCTGCCACTCGCTCTTGGCCTATACTTGTCAGAACAAGTGCACACAATGGAAGTTGTTTACTCCTCAATATTGATGAATGCAGCCACTTCTGTGCAATTTTTATTCAGTGATTGCCTCCTTTCAGACTCATCTGATTTATCTGTATCATTATTCACAGGTGGGTTGGTTGGATATTTAACCTAGATGCATTGAGTGGTAGCAAGAAGGAGACTTGACAGATGCTCACCCAACCTCTGATTATTATTCTTTTCCCCTAATGATGTGTCATACACCTGGTACTTTGAGGTATACTTCCACTGAAAGTGGAGGCTCCACTAAACTATCAGGGCTAACAGCTGCTCACAGAACTGTCCTCTAGGAATTTGTCTAATCTACATATAAAGCATCTTTTGGCAGTGATTTCCATTAAGCAAATTAAAGGTAAAGGACCCCTGGCACTGTGGGTTAAACCACAGAGCCTAGGACTTGCCGATCAGAAGGTCGGTGGTTCGAATCCCCGCAACGGGGTGAGCTCCTGTTGCTTGGTCCCTGCTCCTGCCAACCTAGCAGTTCGAAAGCATGTCAAGGTGCAAGTAGATAAATAGGTACCATTCCGGCGGGAAGGTAAACGGTGTTTCCATGTGCTGCTCTGGTTCACCAGAAGCGGCTCAGTCATGCTGGCCACATGACCCGAAAACTGTACGCCGGCTCCCTCGGCCAATAAAGTGAGATGAGCGCCAGAACCCCAGAGTCGGTCATGACTGGACCTAATGGTCAGGTGTCCCTTTACCTTTATGGGGTTGTGGCACTCATATAGCTTTCAGGCTGAGGGAGCCAGCATTTGCCCACAGACAGCTTTCTGGGTCTTGTGGCTAGCATGACTAAAGCAGTTTTGGCACAACAGGACACCGTGACGGAAACCAGAGCGCATGGAAACACCATTTACCTTCCCTCTGCAGCGGTACCTATTTATCTCTTTGCACTGGTGTACTTTCAAACTGCTAGGTTGGCAGGAGCTGGAACAGAGCAACGGGAGCTCACCCCGTCACAGGGATTCAAACCGCCGACTTTCTGATCGGCAAGCCCAAGAGGCGCAGTGGTTTAGACCACAGCGCCACCTTGGTCCCTATTGAGCTAATTATGCATTGTATGAAGACATGCTTCCTTCCATTTGTCCTGAACCTATGGCTGCTCAGTTTTTAAAGTGAGCCTGAAGTTTACTGATGATGAGAAATGTGTCTTTATTCACTTCCTCATAGGACATTACCTTGCAGCCCGCACCTGAAGTTAATTTCTTTCTCCTGTCTTCTTAATCACAGTTACGGAGTATGTCAGGACCCATGTAAGTCACCATTAAAATTAACCAGGTTTGCCCGTTAGTTGGGATTTGTAACCAAGTTTGATGCAACTTAACAAATACTGGCCAAGAGGGAACCTAGCAAGCCTTAGAGATATAAGAAGCTCCCATATACTAAGTCAATTCATTGGTCTATATTGTTCAGAGTTCTCTAAACTGACTGGCAGCAGAACGCTGGGATTTCAGTTAGGTATCTCTCATATCTCCAGGAGGGGCTAATAGGGACTGATTTTTTGCATGCTAGGCATGTGATCTTTCACATGCTAAATATGGGTGCAACCTCAGAGTCATGTCTCTCTGACTTATGTATCCTGCATGTGGCAGCAGGAGGCTGGATGTAACTGTATAATAAGAATCTCCAAAGATGCCCCAGTGAAACAGATTACATGGTGCCTAGGGAACAACTTGCGCCTTAATATCAGCAAGACAAAGGAGATGGTGTTGGACTTTTGGAGAAAGAGAGGAGAACTAGCCCCACTGTACATCGGGGAGGGCTGTGTGGAGAGAGTCTCTTCCTTTAAATTCCTAGGAGTTTATCACAGTGAAGACCTTACTTGGAAAATCAATACAACCCAGGTGGTTAAGAAAGCCCAACAGAGACTCCATCTCCTCAGAATATTGTGATCAACATTTGATGATCTCCTTCTACCGGTCCACAACAGAAAGTGTCCTTTCTTACTGCATCATGGTGTGGTACGCTGGTTTGACATCAACTGATAGGAAGTGCCTACAGAGGGTGGTGAATACAGCACAAGATATTATGGGCTGTCCTGCGAATCCACTGGATGACATTGTGGAAAAACGTTGCCTCAGGAGACTGAGGAAAATTCTCAGGGATGATTCACACCCTGGCCAGCACTTTCTTGATCTCCTGCCCTCGGGCAGAAGATATAGAAGCATGATTAGTCCCACCAACAGGGTAAAGAACAGCTTCTATCCATGGGCTGTTAGGCTGCTGAATGAAAAGATAACAACAGGGCAACTGACTTTTGGGTTTGGTGGGTTTGCGCCAGTAAACGAGGGGAATGAAGACTAAGAGAGCTGAGTGGGGGGTGCTCGTGTAATCTCACTTTATACAAGTTGTACAAGTGACAATAAAGTATTCCATATTTCATTCATATTTCATTATTGGTGTCATTGGGGGAGATAAGATCAGTTCAGAAAGGAGGCCAAAGTCCAGAATCTTTGAGAAGCATTGTAGCAGGGTGAAATGAAGGGTTGCTCGAAAACCCAAAGCAAGCGGCTTAAGATATTTATTAAAGCAAATTAAAGAAGAACAAAAAGAAGACTGCTACCCAAGAGAGGCCACTTTTGTTGACTAAACCCTGCAATCCATAAACAAGCAGCTTGAAGGCTCAGGAGTGATCTGTGCAAGCTGTCCCCAGTGCAATGCATTTTTAAAAGAACTATAGCAGAACAAAGACAGCTTTAAAACACGGATCCGTGTTTGCAATAGCGTTTCTGCCGAGACGCAAGAAGCAGGGTCCCAGGAGACACGACACAACCTTGCCCTTCAGGAGAACTCTATAAGGAAATGCGGGTGGGGGATAGAGTATTTTCTAGTATATATTTAATTACTGACTATTTTGAAAGCAATGCAGTAATATATGCAGATGCTCCTATGCCCTTATCTATCTTATTTACAAGACACATCTAGTTTCACACAATAGCTTGGAATGTCTGTTCCATGCTCCTTTCTTTTCATTTTATAGTGTGTATCTTTTCTAATACTGTTAATTAAACTGCGTTGAGTGCTTTACTGGAAAGTTGTGGTGGGATAAACATATTTAAATAGAAAACAGACTGAAAAACGCAGACACTGAGGAGGTAGGGTATGACTCATGAGCAAACATTGAGAGGGACTGAGTGTGTCTCTGGATCAACAATCATTCTCTCCCCTCTTCGCTTTCAAAATAACATACAGACATAGAAAGCTTCCTTGGAGTCAGACCAATGGTCTGTCTAGCTCAGGGCTGTCAACACTGGCTGCATGCAGACAGGACTTTATATCCTTTTTTATGACATTTTCCTGATAATTCCGCTTTACGTGATCTTTCACATGACATAAAAACTACTTCTGGATATCAGGTGGAAGTTTAGCATTCATTTCTGTGTTTAGTCCTGCTCTGAGCATGACGCCTTGCATGTGGGCGGTCCACAACGTAAAATTACAATATAAAAAAACACAAAATGCATAATAAAAATAAGAATAACAATAATTACCCCCCCTTCCACAACTTGTTTAAAAAGGCATTGGATCTCAACCAGCCAAAGGCCTGGTTAAAGAGGAACACATTTACCTGGCTCCTAAAGGTGTGTAAAGAAGGCGCCAGCTGAAATTCCCTGGGGTATTATCATTTATTAAATATAATGACCTATACTTAGGCTATTACCTCAAACTAGGCTATTCCAGGAATTTGAATCCTGCATAGATTTTAGCACATGCTGGGTCGAGGAATTAGAAGGATCTCAACATACAGCTGAAACCTTTTATAAAAATATATACATTCCCACTTGTTCTCTTAATCTGACCTTGCTCCAGGAAGCTCTGTCCATTGAGATATGGTGAACAACAGCAGGTGCAGGGGTTTTTCAGTAGTGGCACAAACTTTGTGGATTGCCACCCTTAAGAAGGAGATTTGCCTGGCCTGGTACTTTATTATTTAGGTGGATGTCTAAAGCCCGGCTTTTCTAAGACTTTCCATGATCCACACACACACACACACACACACACACACACACACACACACGGCTTGGTTTTGTTATTTTAGAGCTGTTCCTTCATGACTGGTGCTTGCTCGCTTGTTGCTGGATCATTTGTAATGTTATATTGAATTTGTTTTTTTATGTATAGTGTTAGGCTTTATTATGTGAGTTACTTTGAGGTCACCTCATGAAAAAAGCAGGATGTAAGTTACTAAAATAGATACAATAAATAAAAATGTTGCCATCATCAAGTGATGAATATGGATGTGTAAACTAGCCCTGAGAAATTGCCTGTTTCAGTTCTTTGTGAGACCTCAAAGCAGATTTATCCTGCATTACAAAAGCCCATCTTACTTTTTCTTTCTAGCAGAAAAGAAAAGACGGTCTTGGAAAGAAAACAAGCAAGGATGATATTATGCAAGATGTGAGCTTTAAATTACATCTCAAAGCAATATGAAATAAATAAGTTTTAATTTATATATGGTCTGGAATGAATTATGTAATGGAGAAGTTGCTGAGGTTATATATATATAAATATATATCTTGATGGAATTTGAAAATGAACTCTCAGAGTAGAAAAAAATATATAGAATTGGAAGGCAAAGTTCACACATTAGAAAACCTAATGAGGAAATGCTAAGGATAATAGAATCTCAGCAGGCTAAGGTTGACAATGTGGTGAAATGGATGAGATGTAATAATTTCACTATAATTGGCATCTCAACAGACATGGAGAGGTCTTACATATAGGACTTTCATTTGCAAATTTAACATATCCTTTTGGGCACTGACGGATTCCAAAATTCATTAGTTATTGAAAGTGATTCTAGGCTAGGTCATGCATGAATACTGTGTGAACTCAATGAACAAATGAATGTAAAGATGCTAAAAGTTAAGCGGAAAAGTTAAGTTTTAAATCTTACTGGAGCGAAATTGCATATCATTTACTACCTGACATGAATGTTGGGCAACAGGAAATGGGTTACATTCCCTTTCTGATGTTGCCTCAGATTTACTAGCGTATCAGATTTTGTCATTCCTACAGTATCTTATTTACAACACACTCATACTGGAAAAACACTTGGTTTCCCCACATTGGAATCTGATTCAGATCATTTGGAGAGAGATTGGTGTAGGGTATAATGGCCTGGTTTTTAGGCATGATAAACCAATCTTTCAAGGAGACTGCATCATAAAGGCTTCACCTTTCCAATGAAATACATGCTTCTTTAAGCCAATAGAATTTTATAATGAAGGCTTGTGCAGACAGAAATTCTTAAGGCCTTAAAAAGGTAGTTCAAATAATGAGGCATCCAGAGTAGGGAAAGGAACAATAATGGTACCATAGTGATGGGGAGCTGTTAATATACAGTCAAACCTATAGGATTGGACTGGACATTTAATCAACACAGTGGCTTCCAGAGAGAGAGAGGGAGAGGGAGAGGGAGAGGGAGAGGGAGAGAGAGAGAGAGAGAGAGAGAGAGAGAGAGGAGTAGGCTCACCAATGAATTCTCGCCAGCTTCCAGTCTACAGGTACTTCTAGAATCTTCTTATTTGGCGATCACTCATAGCCGAGTAAGATTGTCTTCCATAAACATGGTCTTAACAGTGAGTCTGTAAGTGACTGTAGAGGCCAGTTCTGGATCCACCTGTCCTTCCACAGTGGAGACATAGGTTTCTGGGAGGGAATTGATCATGGTGAGGGTTTGCCAAACATTCCTTCCTCTTGGCATGTTTTCCCTTTCCTCTTGAGTTTGAGCGTCTTCAAAACCCATGACACCTTTGGTAAAGGCTTTTCTCCGACTGGAGTGCTCACAGGCCAGTGTTTCCCAGTTTTTAGTGTTTATACTACATTTTTAAAGATTCGCCTTGAGAGAGTCTTTAAACCTCTTTTGTTGACCACCAGCATTACGCTTTCCATTTTTAAGTTTGGAATAGAATAGTTGCTTCTGGAATAGAAATAGGGGGCACCTCATTGCAGCAGGGTTTTGTCCCATTATTGAAGTCTTCATGACAAGAGACTTTGGCATGCATAAGATTTGTGTGTGTGTGTGTGTGTGTGTGTGTGTGTCCCTATGATGTCCGTAACCCATGCAAGCCCTTAATGCACATGCCCTGAAATCTCTGAGGTGGAATGCTGAAGATGAAAACACAGCATGGATATTTAAAGGACTTCAAGTAAGGGAGAGGGAGATAAATTGCAGCCTCCCTTGTTTCAGAAAGCTTGTTGACTGCAGAGAGATACCTGTCCACTGTTTCTGTTTGTGCGTGTGCATTGAAGAAATCCGCTTCTAATTTTCTATTGTGTCTGTAAATCGCTTTGAGTCACTTCTATGAGTAAAGTGGCTAGAATAAATAAAATAATTGTAATAATTAATATTTCTCTTTCCTTCTTCCTCTCTTGTTTCCTTAGGTGTACTTTAGATTGGAAGGGTACAAACCTTCCCTACCTGTTCTCTGTAAGACGTTATGTACCTAGATTCCGGTTTATCGCAGCCACCATTATTATCAAAGTAAGGTCAGTTAAATAATGATGAAAGTAACTGATAAGTACTTCTTCAAAGCCTGTCTCTGCTAACAAAAGTGATGAATTTCTCTTTGGTACAGATGAAGCCAGATTGTCCAGTGCCTCGCTCTATTTCACTACCTCAGATTGAAAGCATTTACATTTCCTTTTTATGTGAAAATCTTTCTTATTTACTTAGAACTTCGTTGGTGGGCAGATGAACTGGATAGCCTGTGAGATCTTTCATTTCTAATTTCTGTGATTCTGTAATTGGGGTTAAATGCAAATTAAGTAAAATGGTGGGAAATTAATTACTTGATCTATTGCTTTATTGTATGAATAGGGTGATTACATGCATGACAGATAGAAAAGGAAAGATTCATTGAAGGTAATTGGGGAAATTCAGAGTCTGAGAAGGTAATTCTTTTCATTCTTTGGAAAGACTATATATCTTGCTGAAAATGTTTCATGTGGATTTTTTAAAAAGCCCACCAGCCTCTCTCAGAAGAAAGGAATTCTGAAGATTAATGATTCTCCAAATATATTAAATATATCAAAATTTTGCAAAGAGGACTAAGGAGGTTTTATGTTAAAAGTTTATTGGATAGTGGTTAACTTTTTTTGATGAAGTCTGACATGTGAGCATTAAAAGACTGTTTATTGCTGTTATGAGAATCTGTATTTTTATGTAATTCTTAGTATTATAATTATATTCATATAATTGATGTATATATTTATGTTTTATACATACTGTATATTATGTTATGTAGTAGCATTTCCATTGTATATTGTAAATTGCCTTGTGATCTTCTGGCAAAAGGCTGTAAATTTTGTAAGTAAATAAATGAATAAAAGACTCCTGATCAGAAAAAGGAGCTTCTACCTGCACAGGTCATCTTTTTGCTGTTTGTCAAGAACATTTACTCTGGTTTCATAGACAAGATGACTAGAATTTGACTTTGAATTGCACCAATTAATCCATTCCAATATTCCTAGGTAATTACATAGTTATGTTAAGTGTCACAATAAGGCCAGACATGGCCACACTCAAATACAGACCCAAGAGAAATATTTCACAACCCAAGATCCAGGGTACTTCATCACTGCAGCAGACTTAGAAATGTATCCTGGCTGGAGAGGTGTGTTACTACACTACACAGGCTCCCAGGCATGATCAGAATTAAAGCAACACAACAGAAATGGTTAACTACCAACTCAATTTGAGTTGCACTTCTGCATTATTCACCATTATTCAGGCTAAAGTGGTGCTACAAATGGCAGGAAATGGCTAAATGAATCTCATTTAACCCTTTCCTGATTGTCAGTGACTAACAAATTCAATAACTAACTAACATGAGGCATATTTTTTTCCAGTGATTGCCAGGTTTTGTGCATGAATCACATTGTTCTCTTGATTCCTCTCTTCCCACACATGCAGAAACATCTCCAAAGGAAGATTAGTGACTTTCCTCCTTCCCCTGCCATCACCATGAATATGAGTTCCATCCATGCATCATAAAATGATACCCAGCACTTCCACTGCTATCTCGGTTGGCTATACTAGGATTACTCATTTTCTTGCAGTAGCGCACTAAGAGCATAACAATGGCTTGGTGTCTTGTGCTAGGTGCTTCACTAAAAGCTGGGAGGCTGACAAAAATAGAAGGCTCTGTATGAAGAGCCATTCCTATGCTTGCAGCTACATAGATGGGAAGGAATGGATTTTCAATAAATCCCCCCAAAAAGAAATCACTTCCTGCACAGTTCCTATGTTCCTTAGTGTGTTAGATTTGTGATTTTGTGCATGCATCTCTACCTATCTTCAGGAATTTTCCCCTCCCAGGTTGCCAGAAATATTGTGTCCCCCTCAAAAGCCTTGTAGAGAGAAGAAGAAAAAAAGAGCCTGTATCATTTTTCCCCTTCAAGAAGGTACCTTGGTTTCATTTTTACATATATATTGTTGCACACGACCCTAATCTCTGAGTAATGTGAGATACCAGGGGTTCCAGACACTTACCCCTAGATTTTTCTCACATGTACTACTGACAAGCCAGGTGTCCTCCGTCTTATATATGTGCAGCTAGTTCTTCCTGCCTAACTTTCACATTTGTCCCTATTGAAATTAACTTGTTAGTTTGGGCCCAGTTCTCCAATCTGTTAAAGTCATCTTGAATCCTAATTCTATCTTCTGTGGCATTAGCTACCTTTCCCACTCTGGTCTCATCTGCAAATTTGACTAGCATCCCCTCAGTACTTTGACCCAAGTTGTTTATAATGACGCTGAACAACATTGGGCCCAGGACAGAACCCTGGGGCATCCATTAGTCACTTTTTTTCAGGATGATGAGGAACCATTAATGAACACTCTTTTGGTTTGGTGAGTCAACCAGCTGCAAATCCACCTAACAGCTTCTCTGCAAGAATATCATGGAGCACTCTGTCAAAAGCTTTACTGAAATTGAGATACACTGTGTCCACTGCATTCCCTTTATCCACCAGCAGGTACAGTGGATACCTCAGGTTAAGAACTTAATTCGTTCCGGAGGTCCGTTCTTAACCTGAAACTGTTCTTAACCTGAAGCACCACTTTAGCTAACGGGGCCTCCTGCTGCCACTGCGCTGCCAGAGCACAATTTCTGTTCTCATCCTGAAACAAAGTTATTAACCCGGGGTACTATTTCTGGGTTAGCGGAGTCTGTAACCTGAAGTGTATGTAACCTGAAGCGTATGTAATTCGAGGTACCACTGTATATGGTATTTGAAGTATCCCATGACTACTACATCTCTCATTTTTGAGAGGCAGTATTCAAGTCAAACAGTTGTTTCCTCTGCCGTTATTTTCTATCTATATACTCTTAATTTGCCTTCCATTGTCCAAATTGTGGATGTTTTCACAAGCGTACACATCATTTACATATAATGCTATTCCTCCTCCCTTCCTGTTTGGTCTTTTCCTTTTCAATAGGTTATACCCTTCATTTTCTATGTTCCATTCATGAGTCTCATCCCACCAGGTTTCCGTAATGCCTATATGTTTTTCAAAGAAATAACTGAATGGTAGATTATTCCACTTTCTTACTCTCCAAAACAAATACATTTCATCAGCCTCTCTGTTGCAATGTCAGGCAAATGGTGGATTGGTGTTCCTTTGCACCAATATTTCCTATTTCAGAAAATAGATTATTTTCTCCCAGATTGCTCAAGTCTAAAGAGCTCAGCAATCCACAGATATCACATCTACAACAGACGCATGAGAATGGCATGGAAATTCTCATTCAGTGGGAACTTCAAATACATGTGCAAGCTAAGTGGGAAGTTATCTTAAGTGATTTCATGACATTTTCTTATGCTATTTGCTCCTGCTGTTTAGCAGCATTTTTGAAGCTAGTCTGACATTCGATCACTGAGTACAAAACCCGGAACCCCTTTCTCATTGGGGTTACAGATTCACTATTTCAAATTGCAAAAAATGAGGATGAGATGGGATTAACTGTGCTCTGCAAATACACCAGAGATTTTATACAGTGTGATAGGGAAATAGGTGTTAGAATACAAGAGAAAATGGTTGCAAGTTGTCCCTTAAGATATTTAAACTGGAGATTAAGGGGAGGTGGGGATGGGTGCAAAGCAGAAAACTATGAGATTAATTACTGATATTCTGAAAGTGTCATTATGGTAACAATGAACCTTCGCTATTTTTGAACATGAATTGTATCAATGATATGGAGAGTTATAATCAGCAAAGTTTATCCAGTCCCTGTGCTTTTCAATCACAATTAAATCAGTGTCTCCATGTCTTTTAATGGAACAAAATCTTCAATAATGCATCATGTGAATAAAATAACTATTCCAAGAATTTTTGCCCTTGCAAATATTGCATATCCTCTTATGCAGAAAAGTATCCTGGACACAATGCAACATTTGTGTGTGTGTGTGCATACATAGACACACAGTGCTTTTTCTGGGGGTACGCAGGGGTACCCCTAAACATTTTGGGAATCTTTGTACTTTTGTCCATTTACTGTATTTATTTTTCCTGATTTGAACTATAAAATGGTGATTTTCTTGAGTCAGAATGAGAATACCCCTAAACATTTTTTTAAAGAAAAAAACACTCTCTCTGTGTGTGTAAATATCTGCGGAACATGTGAAGAAATAATATGAAATGTTCTACACATTGGTTCTCAGGCCACAAGGGACTTTGACAGGTGGGTGGCACAAACAACATGTCAATCATCTGGATTCATAAAGGCATCCAATGACAGCTTTATTCTGGGGCGGGGGGCGGAGGAATGCTCTTTTCACCTATCCCTCTACTATAATCTGTAGCTTCTCAAAAACATGCTTTCCTAAAGACTGCATTACTTATTTCATTCATGTCTGCATGTTTTCCATCAACATTTGGGTGTGCAATTGGGCTGGCTGGGTTGAAGAAAAACAAACAAGGAAACAAGGCTATCATAAATATAGTGCCCTTGTTTATCATCTGTATCTGAGAAGAACTTTAGCAATGCTCTTCTTAAAAGATCACAGAAACAATTATTTTAATTGCTGCACTAGTTCCCAATCATAATTTAGTTAATGGCACTGAAGTCTGCCTCCATCTGCTGCTCCTGTTGTCACTTGTTATCTTTCCCTTTTGTTTGCCAGGATTCTAGTGAATATTCAGTTCCTCCCCATGACTGATGTCATTATTTTGTTTTCTCATGTTTCTAGTGTGGTTGACTTGCCAGCTAGCACGGTAAAAAAAAGAAGAAGAAGAAGGGGGAAGAGAACTCTTTGTCTGCTTCTACTCACCTGACTTTTTATTTCAGTTAAAGGCAATATTGGAGTGAAGAGCAGCTCATATACTACCTTCTTCACATAGCACTAATACAGCAACTCTTGCATGGTCTAGATGTAGTGACTTTGCACTTGGATCCACCTGTTTGCATGGTGAGTTATTCTATACACCATGTAGAACAGTCCACACCAGTGCTGAATGCATGTGTTGTTGATATAGAAGCCATCCATGCAGCTGGGAGAATCCACCTGTCAAGCTGCTGTAGAAGTTAAGCATAATGCAAGAAGAAGAAGAAGAAGAAGAAGAAGAAGAAGAAGAAGAAGAAGAAGAAGAGTAGTAGTAGTAGTAGTAGTAGTAGTTTGGATTTGATATCCCGCTTTGTCACTACCCTAAGGAGTCTCAAAGCAGCTGGCATTCTCCTTTCCCTTCCTCCCCCACAACAAACACTCTGTGAGGTGAGTGAGGCTGAGAGACTTCAGAGAGAAGTGTGACTAGCCCAAGGTCACCCAGCAGCTGCATGTGGAGGAGCGGAGATGCGAACCCAGTTCACCAGATTACGAGACTACCGCTCTTAACCACTATACCACACTGGCATGAGTGTAATATGGTGGTCCCAAAGAGCCTCACAAGTAGCTAGGCTCTTGCAAACCACCTTCATTGTTAAACCCTTCTGATCTAACCTTTCCCACACACTTCTCTACCCCCCAAAATGTACTTTGTCCATTCTCTGTGTTCCCCAATGTAGTTAATCCAAGTACCTTGGATCTCGAATGCCTTGGCTCCTAAACAAATCGTCTCCTGAATGATCAAAACCCGGAAGTGAGTGTTCCAGTTTTTGAACGTTCTTTTGGAAGCCGAATGTCAGACGGGGCTTCTGTGGCTTCCTATTGGCTGCAGGAGCTTCCTTCAGCCAATCAGAAGCCGCGCTTTGGTTTCCGAATGTTTTGGAAGTCGAACAGACTTCTGGAACAGATTCCGTTTGACTTCCAAGGTATGACTGTATATTTTTTCAGGACTGTAAAACAGCCCTGAAGCATCTTTTGATATAGTTATCTAAATCCCATCCAGGAGTAATAGACCCATCCAAAGAAGAAGCTGAAGAACCAACCAGTTTTTCAACTTGTTTTGTGCCATTGTTTTCATCGGCTCCTGCTTCTGACGTCTTCCTCAATTAAACATATGGGGTAATGTCACCCAGTCAGGGATAACAAAACCAGTGGGATGGTGCTGGAAGTTTACAATCAATTGGGTTTGATCTCATGATGATATCACTGAGGGCAATAGAAATGGAGGTAACAAAGGACCAATTAAGGCACTATATATGAATAATGGAACATGTTTGCAAACAAAACTGCAAAATCTCTGTGAGATATTATATAAGCAGTGCCAGAAGTATTCATAAATGCTAATTGTGCTTTTGGCTTAATTCCGTGAATTTCAGCGAGAGTGGCTGAAATCTTGTTCGGGTTAATCGTGACTTTTTGGTACTGTCCTGCTATTCTTTAAATGTGTTTGACCAATTTAAAATTTGTTGACTTTTCTGATCAACATGGCTGGTTGAAAGGAAGTTTGTTGTCTTGGAAAACCTGTATACACACACACACACACACACACACACACACACACACACTGCACAAAGCATGTGCTAGCCAGATCCTGGGTGGCTCCATGCATTCCCAGGACAAAGTTCAACATATAATTAAGAACTTTTCCCAGAAATCGATCGAAGTGGCTTCCTAGCTAAGTAAATCTGCCAAAGTCAAAAGCTGATTTGTTATCCTACCCTCCCTGCACTCCACTGAGCAAATTGGTTAAAAAACGGTACAAACTGTTAAAAGAAGAGCGGCTGTTGAAATAACAGGAGCTTAAGAACTTGGAGCATCTGTTCTGACTGATAACAGCAGCAGCAGTCTTAGTGGCAGCCTAAACCCTGAATTACACAAACCCCAAATTCTGATTCTGATGGAGAATAAATAGTCATTTAAATGTACTTGGAAGGGGGAAAGGTATCTCAGATTGGTGTGTGTTTCTCTCTGCCTCCTGGGTGAGATGCTTGTAGAACATTCTGAAATACAGGGATGCCTGTAGTGAAAGGATCAACTGGTTCAATGTCTGATGTTTGGAATTCGACAGATATCACTTGACACGTATGAACAATATAATATTCCCCTCACTGCAAATGCAGGATCCACAAAGAGACAACAAGCTTGTGCAGACATTCCTCAAGCTCTCTCTGAACTGAATTAAGACTTTGGGAGTTGGCCATGGGATCAAAGGAACATAAGGGGAACTCTGCCAGAAATAGACCAAAGGTCCATTTATTCCAGCAAATTGTTTCTAATATTGTCTAATCTGATAACCCTGGGGAATGCACAAGGCAAGGAGGGTTAGAAGAACAACTATTATTACATAATCACATAACTTAAAAGGCCCTCAAGCCAGCCCCAATCAATGTAAGAAGCTTGCAGTTACAGAATCCTTGATAGGTGGCCATCTAACCTCTGCTATAAAAATCATTATTGTATATCCTGAAAACCTGCACAAGGCTACAGCAGCAATAGCCAACATGGTGCTCTCCAGGGGATCCACAACTCCCACCAGCCCCAGCCAGGATGATCAATGGCCAGTGATTATTGCAGTTGTAGTCTAATGACATCTGGAAAGCACTTCTTCTTTGTCACAAAAACGAGACTTTCACTGGCAGGACCACTTGATGCCTCAGTATAGTTTAGCACACCTTGATGTAAAGCTGTCTGCAAACGATCTCTCGAAATTCTCCTCTCTAATTGTGGGCAGAGAAATCAGGAGCTGGGCATTTTACAAAATTTGGAGAAGGAGAAATTCTGCACCAATTTCTGAGGGTGGGGCTCACCATTAGGAGTGGCAATAGTTTGTTGTTGTTGTTGTTGTTTAGTCATTTAGTCGTGTCTGACTCTTTGTGACCCCATGGACCAGAGCATGCCAGGCACTCCTGTCTTCCACTGCCTCCCGCAGTTTGGACAAACTCATGCTGGTAGCTTCGTGAACACTGTCCAACCATCTCGTCCTCTGTCGTCCCCTTCTCCTTGTGCCCTCCATTTTTCCCAACATCAGGGTCTTTTCTAGGGAGTCTTCTCTTCTCATGAGGTGCCCAAAGTATTGGAGCCTCAGCTTCACGATCTGTCCTTCCAGTGAGCACTCAGGGCTGATTTCCTTAAGAATGGATTGGTTTGATCTTCTTGCAGTCCATGGGACTCTCAAGAGTCTCCTCCAGCACCATAATTCAAAAGTATCAATTCTTCGGCGATCAACCTTCTTTATGGTCCAGCTCTCACTTCCATACATCACTACTGGGAAAACCATGGCTTTTACTATACGGACCTTATAGTAATATATTAGTAGTACAACTACTACTATAAAGCAATAGTAGTACAACTTATTTCCCCCAATGCTGCCATTTCTAGGGACAACAGCAGCAACTGTCAGCAGCCTGGCTACCATTCTGCATCCTCTACAATGTCCTGGATGTAACATTGTTTCAAGGCATTGGGGGGGGAATAGGTGGAGAATATTCAGAGAAAATTCTGTAATATGGCCCTCTTTTTTTCTAAGCTGTGGGGCAGGGGGAGAAGTCTCAGAAGCATTCTCAGAAAAATGTTTTCCAATAAATCCCTGCTTATCTCTGTTTATATACCCATCATAGTGAAAACTCGCATTTGACATTGTTTCATACAGCAAATAGGGTAACAGGTATATGTGCTAACTATCTGGGTTGTGTTAGTTTCTTTAAAAAAAAGTATAAGTTTTGCGTTGAAGGGAAAGTTCATTAATAAGATAGCAGGAAACTGAAATCCCATATGAAATCACATGGGGAGAGGGCCATAGCAGCCCCCCCCCATTCCTGAATACAATGTCATGTTTTCAGATTAAATTCAAGTCATTGTTAAATACATTTCATTTCATTGGGGTCTCCCCTCCCCACAAAGCATCTGACATGGGATGCATCTGACTTTCAGTACCACATGGATAAACGGTATTTAACAAACACCAAATGATTAAAAAGGCCATCCTTAGAGTGAGAAAATTGCTTCTTACACACCATATTAACATATATTACGTCCATTGTCTGTGGAGATCATCTATGGAAAGCTCTATTACCACCTTAGGTGTTATGAATGGTGCTTTTAAAAGCTGGTGTTCTATATTCCAGGTTAAAATGTGTCAACATCATTCACATTTAGTTTAATTTTTACATGCACTGCTTCAGGAAGAATTTGCATCATATGTCCTTATTAAAAAATGACTTGCACTGATGGAAAGTGCTGGCACTGACCTCTGATAATAAGAGGATTCGAGTAATTGTGCCAAGTGCTCTGGATTTGTAACTTAACTAATGCATTTGGGGACTTTCTAATATTAGCATGGACAGTGACAGTTCTAAAGACATGCAGTCCTCCCTAATTTGAAATGACTAAGTAGTGTAGCAACCAATGCTAAGGTTGCAGGAGCAAGACTACAGGAAATATAAATGTTAAAAAGCATAACTGTGTGCACTAAGCAAACTGCAGGTGGGAGTATTTTGTCACAACTGATACGCTAGGCAGTGGGCAATGCTCAGAGAAAATGTCCTTCAAACACTACATTATGATTGCACATTAATTTAGCACTAGTTTGCAAAGTGCTCCATAATTTGTATTGCATTCATCCTCAAAACATCTCCACGAGTTAAGTCTCTGCTATTCTCCATGTATAGATAAGGGACTGAGGTTGAGCAACAGCGGTCTGCCAACTGTCATGCAATGCGAAAGAGAGGTCAGAAGCTCTGAGCTGCAAGACTTGGTGTTGCTCTTTTTATTTTTATTTTAATGGTTTTCACATATTACATTACAATACAGATGTACCAAAGCCATGGTGTTGCTCTTTTTAATGGGCAGAGGCCAGTTTGTGCAGTAGACAGCTGTAAGATGGGCAGGAAATCAGTCTTTTTTGTGGGGAATCCACACAGTTGCTTCTCAAACCTGAGACAAGGGTTCAGCTGTCCATTTTCTGCCTCTTGTGCAACATCTTAGATATTGGCCTAGTTTTCACTATGCCTGGCCTGTACAAATTCATCCTGCAGATGTGAATTCCCAGGACGTTTCTGAGCACAATTCAAAGTGTTGGTGCTGAGCTTTAAAGCCCTAAACGGCCTCGGTCCAGTATACCTGAAGGAGTGTCTCCACCCCCATCATTCACTGAGGTTCAGTTCTGAGGGGCTTCTGGCAGTTCCCTCACTGTGAGAAGTGAGGTTACAGGGGACCAGGCAGAGGGGCTTCTCGGTGGTGGCGCCCACCCTGTGGAATGCCCTCTCATTAGATGTCAAAGGAATAAACAACCATCAGACTTTTAGAAGACATCTGAAGGCAGCCCTGTTTAGGGAAGCCTTTAATACTTGATAAGTCATTGTATTTTAATATTCTGCTAGAAGCCGCCCAGAGCATCTGGAGAAACCCAACCACATGGACGGGGTATTAATATTAATATTATTAATAATAATAATAATAATAATAATAATAATAATAATAATAATAATAATAACTGAATGCTTCTATAAACGACCCCAAACAAATTAACTGAACATTAGGAAACTTCCTGTCAGGGGGATGCACCACTCCAGTGCTTTTTTTTTCTTTTAAAAAATGTTAAGGGGCACTCTCATTTCCCTACTCATATTGAAATACTGCCCCTCAATGAGGCCAAACTTAGATTCACAAAATGTTTAGGGGTATGTGTACCCCTGCATCCCCCCAGAAAAAAAGCACTGCACTACTCTATCTGCCTTTCCTTGCTAGATTTATCTAGATCTGTATTTAGGGATAAAGGTAAAGGTAAAGGTACCCCTGCCCGTTCGGGCCAGTCTTGCCAGACTCTAGGGTTGTGCGCTCATCTCACTCTATAGGCCGGGAGCCAGCACTGTCCGCAGACACTTCCGGGTCACATGGCCAGCGTGACAAGCTGCATCTGGCGAGCCAGCGCAGCACACGGAACGCCATTTACCTTCCCGCTGGTAAGCAGTCCCTATTTATCTACTTGTACCCGGGGGTGCTTTCGAACTGCTAGGTTGGCAGGCACTGGGACCGAACGACGGGAGCGCACCCCGCCGCGGGGATTCGAACCGCTGACCATGCAATCGGCAAGTCCTAGGTGCTGAGGTTTTACCCACAGTGCCACCCGCGTCCCTTGTATTTAGGGATAGTGACTTGTTAATGGATTCTGAGGGCAGATTGATCAAGGAAGGCCAATACCAGGTCTTTGGAGGCCCTAGCAACAGTATCTTCTGTCACTCCATAGCAAACTTAACAGGCAGCAGGGCTGTGCAGCAAGAAGAGGCAATGGGAATGGATGGCAGCCATGAAAGGGAGTGGTGGTGTCAGCTACCTAGTATTCCTCTCCATTTCACCTGTTACCTGGTGCTCAGAGGAGATCCCCCAGGTTGGGCCTGATGTAGCATCACAGTGCTACATCAAAGTGCTACATCACAGGTGTCATGGAGAGGCATTGTAGGGAATGAGGCTGCAAAAAAATGAATGGAAGGGGTGCTGGCATCTCTTAAGGTCCCTTAGGTCCAGCATTTGTCCAAACATGCTACCTACTGATGTTTGGTCTGCCAGGGTAAAGACATGGACATCCTTATCTGAAACCAACAATGCTGTTTTAGATACACCAATCCCCACCCAATATCACTCTCCAGCTATCAAAAATTGGTGTTGATTAACAAATTGTCACTGTGGGCCTAGTCTTTCCAATCACCTCATCTAAGCTCATGGGAATCACATCCATCAAACAGAAAGGACTAGCTCACTTGAAAACTAGAACATGGCTGTTTTGCCATGATAGTGGCAGATCCCGTTTAAACTCATTGTGCTATTCCATTTGTGTACAATTGTGTCATCTATCAGTTATAAGTACCAAGTTTCTCTTGCTTTGACACAAGGTGGAAACAACATCTGAACTGAGGTGAAGTGTTGACTGACCTGATGGTGTGCCTGCTTGGATGAACCAACACCAGAAAGGGGGGGGGGGTTGACGCAGTTTTGACGCAGTTCATACAGAGGGGGAAACTGACTGGTTTTACATAGTATACAACTTTTGGTGTTTTCTCAGCTATTGTAGTTTCCATTTTGCATAATGCCTGGATGAGTCAAACAATTACATCTGAGGACAAATGAAATAAAAACACACAAAACAAATTCTATTTTAAAAGAAGGGATAACACATTAATGTATGCTTTCTAAATGTTTCCATGACCACAACCCTTTCAAAGGCAAGATAATTCAATGTTTAGAGGGGAAATGGGAGGAGGAAACAGAGCATAACTATATTACAACCTTTTTCATTTAAAATGTTTTTTTGTGTGCATTGCATTTTTATTTTCTTTTTTAACAGACCGGGTTACCATGGATATATTTGCTGGTATGTCTGTAGGCTGAATATTGTGTGCCTGAGTGTCTACAGGACGTAACAAACAACACAGCAGTCTGCTCAGCAGGCCTGCTCCATTTCATGCATCATTCAAAATGTGCTGCTGAGGTTCCAAAACTGTCCATAACTTTCTCCTGCAATTAGAACTGGTTGCATTTTAATGGGATTCCACCCTCCCTCAAGCATTAGACTCGTGTTACCCTGAAAGCTCAACTTCCAAGTGTGTTAATAAGACAACTGAGTCACAAAGTTTGGATCCAGTGCTGTATGCTGAGACTAAAGACATCATTTTATAACATTTAGCCACATGTTTGGATTTTTAGTTAGTGTCACTCAGCATAACTTCTGCGGGAAGCCTGCTTCAGATACCATGGTGGTCAACCACAGAGCCTGATAGTTTTATTTATTAATTCTCTCCCTCCGCCTCTTATTCTTTCTCCAAAGAATTCAGGAAAGCATTTGTAGCCCTCTTACCTTTTATCAGGAAACAACAACTCTGTAGATAAGCTGAGACAGTGATTGGCCCAAGGTCACCCATTATGCTTTGTGGTTAATTGCAAATTTTGACCAGGTCTCTCCAATCAAAGCTCAACACATTAACCATTAAACCACACTGCACTGGGTTTCCATATTTGGTGGCATCATTTGCCTGGCTTGTGAGTCACAATTTCCCACCACTCAGTGTATCCCAACCCATCATGGGAGCTTATAAAGCCTATACAGATGGCCACACCAACCTCAGAATGAACTTTCTTGCTCCAGGATGCTTTTCTGTCTGCCTTTCTGCTTTCAGTATGCATTAGGTACACACTTCTGGTAAAATGTGTGGTACAATCGTTTGGTAAGAAGTTAACTCTCTAAAGGATGTCTATATTTATATTAGAAAATGTATGATTTCCTGAATTATTTCCATTCTCAAAATAATTCTGGTTGATTTTCTAGTATGTGTGATACACCCTTGAGAAGTTTTGTTTGTTCTATTGTAATTTGATTAGTTGCCCTCAAAACCCTACAAAACAAAAACAGGTATCTTTAGTCAAACAGGAAACTCCAAATTTCTCATGGAAATCATTTCAGTAAAATCACCACCTAAAGGAGGATGGAACCCCCTGAAATATTTGACTACTTTTAATAGCCTTTTGGTTTCCACTTGAAACTCCTCAAGTGTCCTCTCAGCAAGACCCTCCAAATTTATGTCATTTTTCAAACTAGACAGGAGAGCAAGAGAACTGTGTGTTAGAACTCAGCTACTACCAATTCTTTAGCCTGAAACTATTTCTCCTCAAATGTTTCTCCTGGTGATGTTCTCAGACTGGAAGTGCACCTCCTTAATTGTGGTAAATTTACAGCAAACTCATTTGACTCACAGGGTATTTTCTGCGGTGGGACCAGTGCCAGATTTATGTATAAGCTAAAAAAGCTATAGCTTAGGGCCCACTCTCTTGGGGGCCTCCAAAAAAATTAAAGTTCAACAATTACTTTGATAAAATACATATTTTGTTATGTGCAAATGGCTTTAGATATCTGTTAGGTGCATAAATTACCATATACCATGTTTTCAACACAAAAAACGATGACAATTTGTTGTTGACAAAGGACAGCTGGACATATAAAGGGCCCCATTACCTTCAGTAGCTTAGGGCCTCATTAAACCTTAATCCAGCCCTACGTGGGACCTTCATTATAAAATGCCCTCCCTGGAGAAAATCCAGCCAAGCAACTCTCTACTTTTAAGTGCATCGTGCTATGATCATGCTTCTTCAGAAAAGAAAAGAAAAATCAAGAAGGCCTTTTATTTTTAGTTTTTAAATCTGTTTATACTGAATGACTTCTATAAATTCTTCTAGTTGTGTTATTTCTATTCTATGCAGTTTATTTTTATTGATGTATATATTTTAGGAATGCTGGAGCAATTTGTTATTTGTGATTTCTGATATCAGTTGACCCGATCCTTGCCTCCAGATGGAAAGTGAATTTGGGAGAATAAAGGCAGGCCAACTGGACAGCCTTATCATGAATGATGGGGCTATAAATGGCTGTTAGCCATGATGGCTGTGCGATGACAGGTGAATAGCCTCACCATGGAGGATAAGGCTATCAGTTCTACTAGCCATGTTGCTGTGTTCTCTGTCAGAGGTATTATGCCTCTGAATACCATTACTCTCATGTCCTGCATAAGGTCTTCCCTCAACCACTTGGTTGGCCAATCTGAGAACAGGATGCTGAACCAGGTTGTTGTTGTTTTGTTGTTGTTGTTTTGCATAATCCTGCAAGGCTCTTCTTCTGTACCTATACAATTGCCTAGGGAGACAATTACTTTTTAAATTAATTAAAATTTCAGAAGAGTTGAGTGGGGCTCTTAACAAGGTCTCTGCTGTTGCTTTGCTAGATTTTACAAGCTGTGCTTCAGTTTTTACATGACGCTCAGAAAAGAACATCGCTGAAAGACTTTCCTCGCATTTTACTTACAGATTCAGGGTTGCTTCTTTTTAAAAACAACAACTTCCAACTGCTGCCAGTAATTACAGTGATGGAGTTGCGTGCATACTGTTGTTTGTGTTGGAAGGAAAGTGGGGAATCGTCCCATTATTTTGAAATCTCTGCTGTTAACTCAAAAGATGCCACTCTGTATATTGCAAATGTCAAGTCTGATGTAAAGCAGCCTGGAGCAGCCTTCCTGCCTCGATGCTACTTAGATAAGCAATAACACCAAGGGCATGGGGTTGGGAAGAAAAAGAAATCCCTGCTGTGTGCCTACAGGCACTATAGGATTATGAATTTTAACACAGCAGATGTGACAGAGTTGGGTGACTCCTTTTAATTATGTGCATTACTGGAGCACAACAGGATAGACACTGGAGCATAAAGCTTATACTTCAAGGATTCTCTCAATGCAGGGAGACTTTGCAGAATCAATGTACAGTAGTGATAAGGTGAGCATCCCGATGCTATTATAAAATTATGGCATGGCCAAATTTGGAATGCTGTGTACAATTCTGGTAGCCCCATTTCAAAAGAATATCACAGAGCTGGTAAAGAAACATGATGAAAGGATTGGATCATCCTTATCTTTATTGGTATGGGGGGGGGAGGTAAAGAACTTTAAATTTAGAAGAAAGATTGCTAAGGGGAATAGGGCATGACATAATGGATAACATGGAGAAAGTTGTTAAAAGTTTCATTTTGTTCCCCTCTAGAACTTGGGATTATGCAGTGGAATTGGTTGGCAGTTCTGGACAAAGATCAATTAAGCACTTATTTCATGATGTGCATAATTAGTGCATGAAACTAACTGTTGCAAAGGGGCGTCTCCATCCCCATCGTTGAGCCTGGACACTGAGATCTAGCTCTGAGGACATTCTGGCAGTTCCCTCACTGCGAGAAGTGAGGTTACAGGAACCAGGGAGAGGGCCTTCTCAGTAGCGGCCACCCACTCTGTGGAACACCCTCCCTTCAGATGTCAAGGAGATAACCTTTAGAAGACATCTGGAGGCAGCCCTGTATAGGGAAGTTTTGAATGTTTAATATTTTATTATATTTTTGTACATGCTGGAAACCAGAGTGGCTGGGCCACCCTAGTCAAATGGGCAGAGTACAAATAAGAAAATTACTACTGGTAGTAGTAGTAGTAGTTGGCCATTAGTTTATTATGACCTACAACAAAGTATTGTGCTAGGGAGTACTTCTGTTCAGAGATGTCTCTATATCTCTAATGGGAGGGACAGCTCCACCAGTACTGGTAGCTGTCCATAGTTCTGATTTCCCTGATCTCTTGTGTATCAGCACCTGTCACAACCTGGCCTGTCCATATGAGACTTAGTTTGACTCCTGCCACTTTCACTGTCAGCTGAATACCCCAGTGAGCAGAACACTTCATGTTTACTTCTCCCTACCCTCATTTTGCTTCCTGGGTGCTTTTTCCATTCCTAACGTGGAAGCGGTGAGACGTGCAAACACCATTGTGTGGAATTTCCTCCTCCTTGTGAATGTTCTGCATGTGCTTGGAGTATGGACAATGAATACCCCAATGGGAAAGCTGGAGAATCTGGAGTTACTCGGCTGTGGCCTGGAGCAAGAATGGACATTTGTTGTTGTTTAGTCATTTAGTTGTGTCCGACTCTCCGTAACCCCATGGACCAGAGCATGCCAGGCACTCCTGTCTTCCACTGCCTCCTGCAGTTTGGTCAAACTCATGCTGGTAGCTTCGAGAACACTATCCAACCATCTCGTCTTCTGTTGTCCCCTTCTCCTTGTGTCCTCCATCTTTCCCAACATCAGGGTTTTTTCCAGGGAGTCTTCTCTTCTCATGAGGTGGCCAAAGTATTGGAGCCTCAGCTTCACGATCTGTCCTTCCAGTTAGCACTCAGGGCTGATTTCCTTAAGAATGGATCGGTTTGTTCTTCTTGCAGTCCATGGGACTCTCAAGAGTCTCCTCCAGCACCATAATTCAAAAGCATCAATTCTTTGGCGATCAGCCTTCTTTATGCTCCAGCTTTCACTTCCATACATCACTACTGGGAAAACCATGGCTTTTACTGTACGGGCCTTTGTTAGCAAGGTAATGTCTCTACTTTTTAAGATGCTGTCTAGGCTCAGTAGAAATGTGGTACAACACATCAGAATTAGCTTGAGGCGTTCAACAAAGTATGTAATGAATGTCATTATTTAGGCCACTGGTTTTCAAACAGGTTACTTCGGAAGTCCACAGAAATTCAGCAGTGTCCTTGTGTGATGACAAGGAAATCTAATTAAAACAACTTGTATACAATATCAATTTCCTTCTACAACACAGAACCACAGGGATGAATTGGAGGTGTTTTTAGGAAGAGATTTTTTGCAGGGTGACAATGAAGTCCGCTTAGTGTCTCAGCTGACCTGAGTCTGCCCCTTAAACTATTGTCTGGGATCCTCTGCAGTCCACAAGCAGAGATGCAGGGATACATTAGTAGGCAAGGCAACGTGGGCAGGATTTACTCAGAGCAGGAAATTTGGAAACCACTGATATAGGTAATCTCTGTTTCTTTATTTGGACATTTTACTAAATGTAAAGATTATTGAGAGAGATCTCAGGAAAGAGAAACCCATTAAAGTAAAATCCTTCTTCTTAAGAATGCTATGACTTTCACCATAGTGCAAGTTAATCATTTGCTGAGCAAAAATCAATAGACCTCTTTCTTTGTTGTTTTTTGTTCTTATTCCTGTATCATTATTAATGGCTTCTTGTCCACATACAGTGTGGAGCTGAATTTTCAATAAAATAAAATAAAGAATCCAGCTAAGTTTTCCTATGTTTTAGCTATTTTCTTTGTAATTCTGTAGTAATGAATCCTGCTGGCCTCGCTGACTGGCTGGAGAGTAAATACGTAGAAGACAGAGAACACATTTTATCCACTAAAGCAACCATTCCTAAAACTGGACTTTCGTTCCTTTACACTTAAGAAGATTATGAAATTAGACATTCATTCCCTGAAACCAGACTTAATGAATTAGTTAATCCCTCTTTCAATGACCACAGTGCTTTCCTCTAGCTTGTTCTCAAGTATGTAATCACATGCCAGCCCTCCTATAAGCCACTGTTAGGAAAGGGAGTGTTTGAATGTATGTGGGATGCCTATGTTGGGTTGATATATATTTTCTGTCACAGCCCCATAAAATTAGGGAGGGAAATTGAAAAAGGCATAACATATATGAAAATACGAAGTGTGAAGGGCAACTGTCCATTTAATCGAGCTTTCTGTCAGAAGTAGCCAAGCATGTGGCTTTGAAATGCTCTCAGGCAGGTTGCTTTTCTTTGTCTCTTTGAACCCAGCATTTGAATCCTATGTTCATGCAGTTTCCATTTAGCTTACATGGCTAATAGTAAAGGTAAAGGGACCCCTGACCACTAGGTCCAGTCATGACCGACTCTGGGGTTGCGACACTCATCTTGCTTTACTGGCTGAGGGAGCTGGCGTACAGCTTCTGGGTCATGCGGCCAGCATGACTAAGCTGCTTCTGGCGAACCAGAGCAGTGCACAGAAATGCCGTTTACCTTCCCGCCGGAGCGGTACCTATTGATCTACTTGCACTTTGAAGTGCTTTCAAACTGCTAGGTTGGCAGGAGCAGGGACCAAGCAACGGGAGCTCACCCCATCGCAGGGATTCAAACCACCGACCTTCTGATCTGCAAGTCCTTGATAAATCTGTGAGAGGGATAAGCTATTGTCCTCCTGACAATGCTGAAGTCCAACTCCCATTGGTCCATGTCAGTATGTTAAATGGTCATGGCTGCAATAGTTCAACAAAATTGGAAGGGCCACAGCTTCCCCATCCATACTCTATGATTTTGTCTAGTTCTTTTTTTAAAAAAAAAAGCTCATTGTAAATCACATTATTACTACTATTACTAAAATTAAATGTATTAGCAGCCCTTCACCAGCAGGTCCCAGGGTGGGTTACAACCATTGAAACTTCATAAACAAAAACAGTTTGCGACCACATGAATAAGGCGAGCCCTGAAAACACACATCTCAGGCATCAAAGATGGGTGAGGGGATTTTCCAAGCAAATCAGTTGGAGGCAACCACTATGAGTGTGAGCTCTGCTTGCAAAAGTTGCATCTACCCAATTCTCAGGGATTGCTCCCTTCCCTCTCAGTCTCTCTCACCACAACACACCCCACCTTCAGCAAAGCATTTTTATAAGCTCCTTGGATCAAACACACACCACAACTCATATCTTACGTAGTGCTTCATTTATTATATAAATTACACCTTTCCTCCTCAAGAACCACATAATTATTGGGCTGAATTGAAATGCATCATGTAATTAAACGTGCCCACATCACATAGGATAGCAATTATTCTTTTACCTGCCAGCTCTTATCTATGCACCTCTTACATTATTTTGATGTTATTACGGTGTCTCTTAATTTAGATCCCATCTTACACATTAGGGATTTTATTTCTGGTTCCACCATTGTTTCATCATTTCAAACAGTATGATATGCCGTATATTATTGTCCTATCTAAGTTCAAGTTTAAATGTATGAAGGCACCATATACGTTAAGATCACATGCATAAGCTGATAACTCTGTTTTCATATACTACCATGTCCCTTGTTGGTAAACTGTTTTCTCTACTGTTCTCATTCTGATTCCGAAGGTAGGCAGGATTTCCCTCCTGTTCTCTAAAGAATGAGAAAGAGCCCTTTGTACTCAGAAAATCCTGTGCTGGCAATGCAAATCTCATGTCTATATGCAAGACTGGGGATTGCAATCTACATATTTTGTTGGCCAGCTAACCCAAACACATTGACTTAAAGGTGATTTAAGAAGAAGATATTCAAACGGCCGCAGTCGCTCCAACAGATAAGCAGATTCTCTAGATAGCATAGTGCATTTTCACCAATTACTCTTTTATATGATCCAATACGTCATCGTTCAAAGTAATAAACTGCTGGGATGAAGCCATGCAGATGATTTGACATAATTCATTGTGAAATTTCCAAGAAAATAAGTACAGAAAGCAGGCACAGTGACATGACAGAAACAAGCAACATCCCTGAATTGGATTTCAGTGTGTGCCTGGGAGGCAAGGGAGGAACCTGGATCTTATTTATTTATAATAGCTTTAGAAGTGTAAGCCAGATAGGTGGTCTGGGAGGTCTGTAGTGTCACGAGAGCAGTCTCTGCTACCAGAGTAGGAGCCCTGTGGCGGCAGGAATGAGTGATGGCTTCATGCAAATGCCACTGCCCTGTGGCTGGCTTTGTCATGAGTCTGTGCGCTCCAAGTCTTAGAAATGCAGTGTGGAGTTCACAGGGTCATCACTGAGCTGGCAGCAGTTCAGCAGCTTCTGCATGACATGGCAGCCCATGTCTGTAGCCTTCAGATAGTTCCAGAGGCTGTGTAGTTCCTGCAAAACATTGGGAGGGGATTTTGTTGTTCTTGGCTGGTGCACGTGGTGGAGAGAACTCAGGTTTGCATCCTATGTGTTTGATCTAAACAAAGCCTCCAGAACAGCCACACGAGAAATATGTAAAATAACTAAGCAAGTATTAGACATCACCCCAGAATTGGCCCTACTAAACATCTTCCAAGACAACAATGTCCATTTACACCACAAAGAACTCATAACCCACCTACTTTCAGTAGCCAGAAACACCATAACCATACACTGGAGAGACCTGTCAGGAGTAAGCATGGACCAATGGTACCAAATAGTATGGGAAACAGCTCTACTAGAAAAAATAACCAATAAACTGAAACTGACACGGGGACAAACAGAAGAAGACGCCTTTACCCTGGTATGGCTCCCCTTTATCACATACACAGCCCAACAAGACAATGACAATAATCCACCAACAGCATACAAATCAATATGGCTAACCTGATCCAAAACACCCACCCACCCCACTCACACATGAAAACAAAGATCACCACAGCCAATCACAAACAAACAACCACAACCTAGGCCAACCCCAACCTCTCTCACCACCAAAGGAACACAAGTGAACAGCACAAGCAACGCTGACACCAAACCCTACATACATTGAGCATAATAGAAACATTGCCACCCGACCCCCCCACCCATTTTCCCTCCCTCCACCCCTTTTCCCCCCCTCCCCCTAATGTCTCAACAAATGAAACAGATTTTTTAAAATGTTACATGGAAAAAATCCGAGAGACATTACATTTTAATAATAATAATAAAAACAAAGCCTCCACAAAATGTTCCAGAGACAGAGAAAAATACTTCTCCACCTCCCTTGGTTTCAGAAAAGAGGGGAAACAATTTCCAAAGGAGTAACCACACTAGTTTGCTACAGCAAAACCAGCACAGAATCCTCTTTCACTTTAAGAATCAAGAAATGTATGGTAGCACAAGCTTTCATTTCGAAACCCTATGCCAGCCTTCCCCAACTGATACTCTCCATATGTTTTGGACTCTCACCAGCCCTAACCATGGACAATGCTCCCTGGGGCTGATGGGAGTTGTAGTGCAAAACAACTGGAGGACTAGCCTATGCCATAATACATAACTTAGTCTTTAAGGTGCTACAATATAATTGTTTTAAGAAATAATGGAAAAATCCAAAAGATATGTTTCTCCCCCCACCAAGCATTCTATCTCTGATCCTTCAGCCATGAAGCTGAACTTTATCATCACAGGTAGGGCAGGAATAGTGATGTAAACAAAATCCAGGGACAACCTATCGCAGCAAGAAATTAACCTGAGAAATTTCACCAGTACTGAATTTTATTTTATTTTTATTCAAACCTTCTTCCGTTTTATCTTAATAACAACCTTGTGGTGAATATCAGACTATGAAAAAGAGTGGCTGGCCAAAGATCACCCAGTATATGTCATGGCTGACTGAGGATTTGAGCCTGGCTTGGCTCTCATTCAACACTGAGACACTGTTTTTCTCCCGAGGAAAGTCAACTTTCCCCCCTCAACTGTTCTGCCTAAGAAGAATCCACTTTCTCACATTAACTTTGAATTTTGCTTTTTGTGATATGTTCTTTACAAGCTTTTATGTTTTTATAGTTCTTTTAAAATTGTTGTATTGTAAGTCACATTGAGTCACTTTGTAAGGAAAGCAAATAACAGATATAATGAATAGTAAATAAGTAATAATAGTAACACATATAAGCTATCTATTCATCACAAACACTAGAAACTGCAAGGCTTCTGCCAGTGAAGATAGCAGCTATACTTGGTTAATGGCTCAAACGAAATGAAAGGAAAGCCTTTGGAATCGTCTCTTTTATTTATTTTATTGTGAAACTTTAAGCATGCAATTTCATTTATGGCACAATGTAGTAGTAGTAGTGAGGAAAGGAGGATCGTGTGGAAATATATTGCCTTCCTTTAAATAGACTTGAACTTGTCAAATTAGCAGCTCATCCAGGATGTTGGTTTGAGCCAATTTCAGTCTTTATTCAGCTGGATTTAAAGAAACTGAACTGAGTGATGACATCAGCGGAGCCTTGCCATTTGAGTTTGTGTATAACAAATGTGACTTATTTTTTTGTTCACCTCACACAACAAAACCGTGTCCCTAATTCACAGCGAAGATTAACAGAAGTGGCTAAAAGAGGCTTGGGGTGTTATTTACGAGGCCAATGCAGAGGCAAATCCACAAGGGGCAGTTTTCTACATGTTTGCAATGTTATGCAAATGTTAGAGTACCCCACATAATACAAGGAGTGGCAAATTGACCATTGTTTTGATGCATAGGGTGTGTGGACAGAAGGCTTGTACCGCTAAAGGTACCTGAGCAAGCTCTATGCACAAGAATGTCTTGAATCCCCTCTCTGTAGGTAGGATCTTTGGCCCCGTCTACACTGTACATTCAAAGCAGCACAATACCCATTTTAAACAGCCATGGCTTCCCACAAAGAATTCTGGGAACTGTAGTTTGTTAATGCCTCCTAAGAGTTGTTAGACCCCCTCCTTCCCCTGCAGAGCTACAATATACAGAGTGGTATATTGATGGTGATTGAAGAGCAAAAAAATATGTATGAGTGTCCTCTATCCACCTTTATTTTTGGGGGGAGAGAAACATCTACCATGAAAACAACTCATGGGGAAATCCATGCATACACAAGTCCTATTAGGCTCTTTCACTTGATAAATGATGTGTTTTATTAAACAATGGTGTATTTGACAATTCAGCTCTTGAGATCCCTGTACAATGCATCTCTTCGGCTTTCTTCCTCAAGATCTTGCTCCCAGCCCGTTTTCTTTTATTTGTCGAGAGCCTTAAATTTGGAATCCGGGCTTTGAGGAAGAAGATTATGTCATTTCTTTCTACTGTTTGCATGAGAAGCAAAGAGAGCAGAATTGCAATTTGGCAGTGATTCAGACGTTTTCGGCGTGAAGTGGGTGGATGGGGGAGAAAACAAATGGTAGAACAGACAAGTTTGACAATCCAATGGGGAAACAATTGAAGGAATTTGAACTGGCATCTAACGCAATTTTAAAGTAAAGTCCTGTTGTTTATCAAGCATATGTAGGCTAGCTGCAATTGTGGAAAAAGAGACAATTTGAATATATTAATCACTGTAAACATTTGGCATCCCAATGAGCTTATGCAAATGTGTGTGCACTGGCTCCATTCTGAAAGTTGAATTATGAATCATACGCTATTAGTAAGTATTAACGCTGCCCGTGGCCTGCTGTTGCCAAAAAATAAGAACAAAAAATTCCTAAAACCAAATTCGGTGCTAATTTGATTCCTTGAGGGAAAGGGAATATGTGCAATAAGGCTGACAAAATTTCTGTCAACTGCTTATGTTCAAAGACGGACAAGTGCTTTCAGCTACAGGCAGACACAGAAGGAAACTGAAGATTCAGAGTCAAGAATCAGGCAGGCTGGAGGCAGAATGGCGAGATCATATACAGGCTAAAGGCCCAGGTTTGGCTGGCTAAAGGCCAGTAGCCTGGTAGCTAAGAGGGAAACCCTGGCTGGATTTTTCAGCAGAAAATTAGCAGAACTTTTGGTTCATGCACTCCCCCCCCCCAGGATTGATGTTGTTGTTGTTTAGTTGTTTAGTCGTGTCCTACTCTTCGTGACCCCATGGACCAGAGCACGCCAGGCACTCTTGTCTTCCACTGCCTCCCGCAGTTTGGTCAAACTCATGCTGGTAGCTTCGAGAACACTGTCCAACCATCTCGTCCTCTGTCGTCCCCTTCTCCTTGTGCCCTCCATCTTTCCCAACATCAGGGTCTTTTCCAGGGAGTCTTCTCTTCTCATGAGGTGGCCAAAGATTTGGAGCCTCAGCTTCAGGATTTGTCCTTCCAGTGAGCACTCAGGGCTGATTTCCTTCAGAATGGAGAGGTTTGATTGACTGCAGTCCATGGGACTCTCAATAGTCTCCTCCAGCACCATAATTCAATTTTTTTTTCCAATTCATAATTTTTTCAGGATAGCTGCAACCTAAAAATCACCTAAAACAACATTCAAAGCATGAAAGTTGCTGTAGAGGCAGAACACCAAAGCAATTGTAGAAAGCCAAGCAAAAATCTTCAAGGGAAGCCATCACATTCATTCATTCATTCATTCATTATAAAATAACAAGCAGAATTATTAAGAATGAGTCATGGAATGTATTCTGATGCATATGCTCAGTTGAACACCCTATAGAATAAAAAATATTCCCAAGTAGGGATAGGTTCATATGTCAGTTTCAGTTTATCTACATTTCTCATTCCCCCCCCTCTTAATTTATGTTCTCCTCATATCCACATCTGTTTACAATTTTTTATATCTTTAAAAACGTCCACATGAAAATTCATCTGCATTTTAGTGAAATTTCTTCCAAATGTTTGTTTGCAATTTTGCGTATTATAATACATGTTTTCATGCTATTTCCCCTAATATAATGCATGTTCATGCACATGTTATCCTGGTATATGCATTTTTCTACAGGTGGCGTACCTGGAGAACTGCACTGAAAAGGTCGCAGGAGTGTGAATATCAAGGAATGGCTGTGTTTCAATTCATGTATTGTTTCATAAAGTGGCGATTAGGTGAGCTCACCTTTAAAAGTGAACTGAATTTGGGTTGCCTCTCTTCCTCTTTCTCTCTCACATATGTCCATGCCTTTCAGACATATGAGTTATAGCTGTTTTCTGAGGAAAACCCTCAAGAGACTCTATGAACAGTTCAAATCATTGGCTATTTGAGGGTTGCACTTGATGACCTCCCACGTTTCTTCCAATGTTATGATTATATGTTTCTAACTAGATGAGATAATGGATCATTGACTAGATTTCCATTTCCGTTCCAATGTTACATTTTGGTAAACAGTTGCCACAGGGCACTCAGAAGTGATCGTGACTTGTACTTAGACTACAGCATTGTGGGAAAATGATAGGCCTTTTCCTCCAGTGCCATTTCCCCCAGTGAAAATCATCTCCCTGTATTAGTTATTTGCTAACATTGTATATATGTTTTACCTAATGGAGCAAATAGCAATGAGTGTTTCATCACAAAACCAGTGTAGTGTGAAGAGTTAGACTTCTCTTTTCCCATACTACAAATATTTTCTGAATCAATCCCTACACCTCTGTGACTGCTTAAAAATAAAAATAAAAATGAGATGAGATGAGAAAACAGCCACAGATCTTATTGTCTGGTCCAGTTTGAGCCTGATTCCAACAGGGCCATTGTGTTAAAGAGTGTAAAAGGGACAATTAATAATATAAATGAATGACCTATATGGACCAAGATGAAAGCAGGTGGTTTCTTGAAATATTTTTGTATGGGAGAACTGAACTCTTGTCAATGTAATGGGATAGCATTTTTCCTGAATGCTTCCATTCAGTTCCTGACAATGTTGCAGTTTTAATCCCAACATTAAGTCATCCCTGAGCATTTCTGCCACAGGGGACGAGTTTGATCTTTGACACTGGCTTAATTTTAGATCTTTGATTCACATTTTCAACATGCATAGAATGAAAAAAGGCATTCTACATTCAAAATGTAGCACACAATCAGGCAAAGAGATGTAAGACATAAATATTAAAACTTTTTTCTTTCCTCATTTGAAGTTTCTGCATGAAAAGAGGGAAGGAAGAATATGTAGAAGGAAGGAAGGAAGAATACATGTATTGCAATGGAGCATATACTACTTCAGACCCTCCGAGTGTCCCTATTTTCCAGGGATAGTTCCGGATTTCTGATTTGATCACAAATGTCCTGCTTTTTCTTAGGACATCTTAGGAAATTTTCATCAAAGAAATGTTGACAGGTATGGTAGGATGTCCCTGTTTTCATAGGAGAAATGTTGGAAAGTATGGAGTTATGTGATCTCCAAGTCAATCAGATAAGTAACTATACAACCTTTAGAAGACATCTGAAGGCAGCCCTGTATAGGGAAGTTTTCTTAAATGTTTAATGTTGTCTTATGCAGTGGCGTAGCGTGGGGGGTGCAGGGGGGGCTGGCCGCACTGGGCGCAACATCTGGGGGTTAGGGTTAGGGGGCGCAAATCCATGGGTTAGGGGGCGCAAATTACTTGCCTTGCCCCGGGTGCTGACAACCCACGCTTCGCCACTGGTCTTATGTTTTTATGCTGGAAGCCTCCCAGCGTGGCTGGGGCAACCCAGTCAGATGCGTGGGGTATTATTATTATTATTATTATTATTATTATTATTATTATTATTGAATAGGATGTCCCTATTTTCATCAGAAAAATGTTGGAGTGTATGTTATAAATGTTGGCTTTAATTGACAGGAGGGTATTGCCACTCAAAGCTAATTTCAGATCACAGTGCACATCAGGTCTTAGGTCTTGAGTTGTATCAGAGAGATGTCAGGCAGGAATTTAGCTACTACGCCGCCACCTATCTCTGACCAAAGGAACAGGTAAGGGGATCTCCCAGCAAAGTACCCTTTGCTGCCTCCCTTTCCTATTTTGGTGGGCTCACCTGTCTGTTTTCCTAACCATGAATCTTACCTGCCTGGAAAATCAATCTAGCAGGCTTTTCAGTGCCAGCCACTGCCATCAAATATATGGCTATGGAACCCAGTATACAAGTATAATCACTAGTGGTCCTTTCTGTGGAGCTTGAGCCCTGGCAGTTGTCCAAGGATGCTGGGTGCTGCCTCCCACCATTCAAAGAGTAAACTGAAAGTAGACCAGTCACACCAGTCAGGGAATTTTCCTTGCATCATTAGGACAGAGTGCTTCAGATGATAGACCTTGTCCCTTACTCAGACTTGCTGATCTGAGTAAATGGTTGTATACAGACTGTTGCTTCATCCTCAGTAATGGATTTTGACACCGTGTTGCCAAAATGGGGTTTATTGTACTGTTTAGATATGACTCTCAGGATAAACGATGGAGCTGTAAACCAATGAGCAGTTACACAAGGGCATCTTTGGGCTTTTTTTCGTTTTGGTTTTTTGTTTAGTGGTAAATGGATGCACAAGCAAATGCAATGATGATTTGCATATGCAACGAACATTTGCATCTGCATGGAGATCCAAACCACCGGAGATATTGGAAGCCAGTTTGTGGGAAGGTGGTAAAGGTATGGCCATAGAAATAAAGGGAGAGGTTGCACACATCTGCGAGAAGTGAGACTTTTCTTTCAGGCTCCAGAAAGGATGCCTATAAGTCTGGTACAGAGAAATGCTTGTGCTGGCTGCCTAAGGCATTTCCTGGGGATTAATGAATTAATAGCCATTTGGGAGCAATAGTTGCTTGAGGCAATACGCCTCATTATTTCCTCAAGAAATATGCTGGGCCCTTATAGGATTTGGGACTCTCTCTCTTTTCTTATTTAGCCACAAACTAAACTCTTTTACATTTTCCCCAGAGGCGGAAGCTTGAATTTTTCCAGACTGCCCTAAGCACATCCATTTTGAATAGGTGGCGTGCCTATATTGGGTCGTCATATAATATTTCTGGTTGGCAATTTTAATTGGTAATGCTTCCCTCTGTCCACCCCCAAACTTGAAATTAAATGATATTGATGCTGAGGAGTGTTGCAACAGGGTTTTTCTATAAATAGGGGCTGTGGAATGGAATATTACTGTCTGAGGAAAGCAACATGAGCTGGAAAATATGTTTCAGGGGGAAGTCCTGTAATGATTGCTTCTTGCCATATAAATGGGAAGAACCACTGCGACATTGTGTCACATTTTAGTGGGTGGCGGCAGCAAGGGTTGATCTTCAACATGAGATGCTCTTGGATAAATTTGAATTTATATTTAAAATATTTAACAGAAATAAGGACATTCATTTTGGTTATTTTTAATACCTATAGCAGTGGGATATGTATGGTTAGCATGCATGCCTAGGGATGGGCAAATCAATTTATTTTGAGTCTGTGTTGCAATCATGCTCCACGTAAACCTGAGATTTATTTGGCTTGCTGTTGTGTTTCAAAAAGATTCACATGAATGTTTGCAATTAAATAGCAACTTAAATATGATTTTAAAACATATTTTCTCCTGAACATATCCATTCCTAAATATATATATAAGGGGACACGGGTGGCGCTGTGGGTTAAACCACAGAGGCTAGGACCTGCCGATCAGAAGGTTGGCAGTTCAAAACCCTGCAATGGGGTGAGCTCCCGTTGCTCAGTCCCTGCTCCTGCCAACCTAGCAGTTCGAAAGCACGCCAAAGTGCAAGTAGATAAATAGGTACCGCTCTGGCGGGAAGGTAAATGGCGTTTCTGTGCACTGCTCTGGTTCGCCAGAAGCATCTTAGTCATGCTGGCCACATGACCCGGAAGCTGTATGCTGGCTCCCTTGGCCAATAAAGCGAGATGAGCGCCGCAACCCCAGAGTCGGTCATGACTGGACCTAATGGTCAGGGGTCCCTTTACCCTTTAAATATATATATGTTTCTCAACACATTCCTTTACCTTTATATTTTATCTCAAAATATACATTTGATACATAATTCTCAAGACCATGTCTTGGGCTGTTAGGTCAGGAGCATCCCTGACCATGAGATTTCATGGGCCAAACCTGAGATCTAGGGGTGGGTCCCAGTGATGTCACAGCACATGTGTCCTGGCCATTAACACCTCAAAAGGAACAACAGAGGACCATGTAATCTATGCTTGTTGTGAACTGCTCTTGTGGGCATCCAGTATTAATAATGCAATTGCCAGTCAGTACTACATGTGTTTAATTTCCTTCTGATCTCACTATCTACATATCCCACTCACCAACACTTATGTCATGATACAATCTGTCATTCTTTAAAGTGCCACAAAACATAGTTGCTTGTTTAAAAACAAAACATGAATATCAAAATACAAGATCACCTGTGCCAATCTACCTGTCTGACATATAAGGCAATCTCGCAGAAATGGGGAGTAGAGCCACTAGCACAAAACAGATTAACTTTCCCAGCCTCTGGCAGAAACACATAAAGTCTCTCTCTTTCTCACACAGAAAGATCAAGATCTGGAATGTGATGCGATGGCAGTTGTAGCCCACCACAGTAAAAAATTGCAATGATCCTCTTTTCACACCCAGAAGAGACCTTTGCTTTACACAATTTATTCCCATTTCAGTTGTGGCAGTGGGGGAGGGGATTCTGTTGAGTTAGCAGAGGCCCCTATGTGAATCAATATAGCTCTGTCTTCAATCCATATTTCAGACTGGAAAAATTCTCCATTTTTTCTTAAACACCCATCCTTTCATCACTCTACTATTTTCCATATCCAAAGAAATTACTTATATCCATTCCTAGGCTTCCCAATTGGATTATTTCAGGGGGCGGCAAATGGGGAGGGGTGGGGGAGATTGCCCTGGAAGCAGAAGGGGAAAACCCTGGAATGTGGTTGGGAACTTCCCAATCCAGTGTTTCGTTTTCTTCTGCCTCTCTGGCAGTCCACAACCCCACCTGCAATACTCCATCTGGTCTCCACTCAACTTCTTTCTTCAGTCGAGACTCTGCGGTCCCCATTCCTGTCTCCTAGAACTCCAGTCTCCAAAGGCCACCCAGGAGCTGCTCCTCATGGACTCTTCTCACTTTTGCTACCCTACACCTCGTGCCAGATGTACATGTGCACTCATAACCCTCTCCTATCTTGAGCCCACCCCAGGTCTTTTTCTGTGATGAACTAAAAGGAGAAAAAATTCTTAAAGGCTGTGTCCTATAGGGAGAAGTCTACCCAGAAAAAAAAGAGAAACTGATCGAAGGGAGGGGAATGTTCCAGGGTGCTGGCCAAGGTGCTGAACTGGTCCCGCCCTGGACTTTCAGGTCAAGCAAGTTCAGAGAATGAATGAATGTTATGTGCAAAGGGAAGTACCATGTGAAAATCCCTGCAAGAGACTCCTAATCCTAAAGCCATTCCAATGAGGGCCAGTTTGTCTACCTCTCTTGGGTGATGCTTCCAGGCTTGCAGCTTCCTCCAACAGGGCTCTGAGATGACCAAACAAGGAAATACCTGGGATTCGTTCATTAGTTTAGAGTTCAGGCAAAAAGGCATTTGTGTTAGAATTCCTGCTCCATGATTACAGTCATGGGAGTGTTGTCTTTCACATGACGGTATATGTTTTGACTCCACAGAGTGGGAAGTGACAGAGACAGCATGTTTGTGTTAGCGTGTTCCGGTGGGACTATTGTTCTCTCTTCTTTCTCTTTGCTGTCTAATGCTAGAGAGAGAGGGAGCCATGTTGCAGTGCTCCGTTTGTGTTTATATGTAAATAACGTAGATTAGCCCAAATGCTGAGTTCCTGAGGTTTGTCACACAAGCTGTGAAGGCTCTGCAGATCCCTGAGTGTGCCGATGTCTGTTGGCATCGGTTGCTGTGATGTTCAGGATGAAGAAAGCTTTTGAAGCTCCTGAACGATCGGCCAGTGGGAGAGAACATGCCAGTCGGGCATGTGTCTCTGCCAGGGTCCTACTTGAGTGTAGGACAAGCTCCTAACACACTCTGGGGCCGGGACTATTTCCTTGGCTCCTTTAACCAAGATGAGCATAAGCAAAGTGGTACTTCATTTGCCTTCCTTGCCTGAGCCCTTGCTTTGCACATATCTTGGATAGAATGGAGTTTTCTGGAGTCACAGCTGGGAGGATACAATAACAGCAAGGCAGAACTCCTCAGTCACACTTGTAACCAGCATTAACCCTCATAAAACTGAGTTCACACTGGCATAGTGGAAGCCTTCCTTCCATGTTGTCCACAGCTTCTCATGTTACCCAGCAAGAAGATCCAGAACTGCTGAGTCTCTCATGCAGTTTAAAGCACAGTCTCGTATGTGTTCAGTAAAATTATTCAGCTTTCCATTAGCTTTGCAAGCTGGTCCAAAAATATTACTAGCTGAACCACTAATACCTATATTAGCCTAAATGAAAACAGAGACAAGATTTAGTAAAGCTCATTCACATATGCAATGCTTAGTCATCTCAAGAGTGATTATTTTATATTAAGAACAATTGATTTAAAATATATCAATACAGAAATAAACCCAAGAATCAATCAATCAATCAATCAATCATTTTATCCCCCTAGCAACATGTATTGGGTGCAGTCTATTCTCAGATACTTTCAATTTCAAAAATTTTTGGGGGAAAGTGATGTAGAAAAAAGGAGATGTCTAAAATTAATGCACTTGAAGTGCTGGGACCTCATCACTTATTCCATGTTGGAGGTCACAATATGGATTCGGGCATTCATGAAGCCTGCTATGATCCCGGAGTAGATTACTTGACTTAACCTTTCCGGAAGGGTTATTAAAAGAGCTGGTGAAGAGCAGCGCAAAGTCATAAACATTTACAATATTTCACCCTGGCCTGTGACCTGGTGGGCACACTTGCTGGGTTGTTAAATGCAGAGCACTACACTTATATTCAAATGCTTCTAACAGCAAAACTTCAGCACAAATCCCCTTTGCCCTTTTGCTCACAAACTGATTTAGCACAATATTATGCCAGGGATTACATTATCAGATCTTCCAATGTGTACATATTTGTACACCAGTCAGATGTATTAGATAGATAATGCCTAACATTATGATTATTCAAGAACATAATGGTTGATATGCTTTTTCACACTACATTTGACAAAGAGACCTTGGACCCTAGGAGTTTCCTCCTATATATTTATGTATCTATCTATTTAATCACATACACACATATATGTGCAGAAGTGTTCCTAACATTTTTTGGGGTGGAGTGGGAAGCCTTTTGTTGATGATTTTTGTCACTTTTTGTAAAAAAAGGTTTGCTGACACTTGTTCTCTCAGCTGACTTTGCTTGACCTCAATGATGTCATTACACAGCTAGAGCTCATTGACTATTAAATATTATGATGTCATTCAATTTGATCTAATTCAGTACTTGGCCTCAGAAATAGTTATGTGATACTGCTCTCCTATTAGGCATTTATTGATTCATTGTATCTGACTTGAGTTCTTTTTCTTTCTTTTTTTTAAAAAAAATGATATTTATTAAGAATTTTCCATTATAATACATCAAAAAATAAAAAAAAATGAAACAAAAAAATTTAAAAACACATAAAATTCAAAGTCCTTATTTTCCATGACATATTTCCCTGACTTCCCTATACCTCCCCCTCTTGTATTCCAGTTCAAATTGCTGGTTCAACAAGTTCTTGTCCCCAATTTTTAACCTTTTTATATTTCATTCATTTTAGAAAAACCAATTTTAATTTACAAACATCAGTATTTAAACAACAGTTCAACAAGTTCTTGTCCCTAATTTTTAGCCTTTTTATGTTTTATATTTTATATTTAGTTCATTTTGAAAAACCAATTTTGCCTTATAAACATCAATAATTATACATCCGTGCTTATTCTTAAAGCCTTTTTCTAAAGTCGACCTAAATTCCCTTCCACGATTTCCCCAATTCTCATACAAATAACAAAACAAAATAAAAGCAAAACAAATTATAATTATACACCCTTTGGATTCCCAAACTCCACCCCCCCTTTTCCGGTTCCAATCCCCAATGATCGTCCATCAGTCAATCTACTCTCAGCCTGGGGATCTCACGTCCGAGGCTCTTAATTCTCTCTCAATTCCTCTCTGCCGGCTTTTTGGATAGTCCTTAGTATTAAACACCAAATCTCGGAGAAGCTCTAGTCCAATAAAGTCCATATTTCTTCCAACCAGACCTCCATACTTAAAAGCGGAGCCTAAGTCTTGTTTCTTACTCCTTTTAAGTCCCAATGTCCCAAAAGCTCCAACTTCCACCTCAATCAGATTTGTAATCCTTAGGTCTTCAGATCTCCACACAAGAAGATCTCTCCATTCTTCAGTCTCCAATTCAAACCAAATTTTCACCATCGAGTTCCTATTTTCCTTTGCAGCCATCCTGCCAGGCCTCTGGCTCTCCTTTATCATCTGTAAAATTACAGCTCCTCCTTCCTTTTTCTCAGGAACAACATATATCTCTTTCTTCACACTCTCAAAGCTCTCAAGTTTCTCTTCTTGTTCAGCTGCATGAGCTTCCTGAGTCAATTCCTTGTCAGATTCAATGAATTTGTTTACTGTTAAGTCCAGAGTTGTAACATTTGTAGCCAAAACATCAATTTGGCCTTGTAACTTTCCCAAGAGAACAAAGACTCTGTCCAGTTCAGCTTGAATTTCCCCTCCTTCAGCCATTCTTGTAATGTCCCAAAACCCCCTCTAGAGGGATTTTGGTTACTTAGTGTTCTTTCCAGTTCAAATCCAAAAATCAAATTAGTTTGTATCAGTTCTTCCTTGTTTTCAACAAAATATAGTCAAATTGTAACAAATATAGGCAGCAGAAGCAACAGAAACAAAGTTCTCTTTTTCCGTCTGACAGCTAATTTGACAGCTGTCAAACTCTTCCAATACCTTCAACAGGCTCTCTCGCGGATCACTCCCGGGTCCGGGGGGGGTAGCACTTCAGCTCCCAAAATTAACTCTTATCCTCCAGTAAGGTTTCTTCTAGTGCCAAATCGTGAAATTAATATCTTTTGCCAAATGATAAAAGAAAAAATTCTCTCGACCTTAGTTAGCAGGTCCTTGCTTTAGATTATTTACAGGCGGAGGAGGCTGACTTCCTGTTTACACCTCCCCCGATCGTACCTAATTCACCGAAAAAATTTCTTTAAAAATCCAATTTCCGTACTACTCACGGGTTGTTATTTTGAAGTCCAAATCACAAGAAGAAGTCAGCGCTCTCTGGCCATGGCAGTGCGGCTTCACTCCACAGGAGAAGCAGTCGACTCACAGCACCGCGCCGCTCACCCCGTCCCCCGTTCTGGAGCCTTTAAAAAGGCTCCTTCGCAGGTCGGGGGGCGCAAATGGTGCCCGTCGAGTCACCAGGTTCACAGGCTTCTCCGCCTGTGATTTTTAAGGGTCTCCGCGTCGCCGCAGCAGTACGACCCTGATCCTGTGGAGCCGATTCCCTCCGGAGCTCGGAGGGAATCCGCCATTAGCCGTTGGCGCTAACCCGGAAGTGAGTGAGTTCTTTTTCTTTTGTATGGAAGTTGTTACCACTTATGAAAAATGGCCCCTCCTTCTACTACTTTGAAAGTTTGGAATATATAGACAGGTAAAAATAGCCACCCAATAAGGCAGAATTCATTGTCATCACTCAGAATTGGCTCCATCACATTAACTAGGAAGTAAGTAAGCTTTATTGTACTAGTCAAAGGTCATGACAAAACTACAAATACAAAGTCTATCTGAGTATGGAACCCTATAATAATGTGTATGGAACCCTATAATTTTACACATCACTTGGGAAGACAGGTGAACTAGTGTACTAGAAGAAGCAAAGATCACCAGTGTCGAAGCAATGATTCTTCAACATCAACTTCATTGGAATGGTCATGTGGTGCGGATGCCTGATTATCGTCTTCCAAAGCAACTACTCTAATCTGAACTTAAAAATGGAAAGCATAATGCTGGTGGTCAACAAAAGAGGTTTAAAGACTAATCTCAAGGCAATTTTTTTAAAAAAATGTAGTATAAACACCAACAATTGGGAAACACTTGCCTGCGAGTGCTCCAATTGGTGAACAGCCTTTACCAAAGGTATCATGGGCTTTGAAGACACTCAAACTCAGGACGCAAGGGAGAAACGTACTAAGAGGAAGGCACGTTTGGCAAACCCTCACCATGATCAACCCCTGCCCGGAAACCTATGTCCCCACTGTGGAAGGATGTGTGGATCCAGAATTGGCATCCACAGTCACTTATGGACTCACTGCTAAGACCGTGTTCATGGAAGACAATCTTACTCGGCTACGAGTGATAGAAGAAGAAGAAGAAGAAGAAGAAGAAGAAGAAGAAGAAGAAGAAGAAGAAGAAGAAGAAGAATGCCTGTCCAGGGCAGCAAAAGGCATTACTTGGAAATGCAGCTTACTTAATGAAGCTTGCCAAGATTTAGACAGGTAGCTGGCTCTAAAATGCACCATTTTTAAGAGTGAACTATACGATCACAGATTGGTTGGGATCATGTAGAAAGGACAGTAAGTGAAATAGTGCTCTCTCTTTTTAATGGCACAGAGGCAGCACCCAATCTAAAAACATGAGAAGGATCCTACTGCATTGGACCAAAGGCCCATCTAGTCCAGCATAGGGAAACTCACGATCAGGACCTGAATGCAACAAAGAGCTTTTGACTAGGAACCAAAATGGTGAGTGAAGATTGGTGTGCTTTATGTGTATACTTCAGGAGACTGAAAACATCCCCCCCCCTAAAAATTTCACAACCAAATGTACACTCACAGCCTTTGTTTTAAATTAACTGTGTATGACCTTTCTTAGTGATTGACGTCTGGCTGATATATTAGCAACAGCATTACACATTCCTCCTTTTCCCTTCAGTCAGCTACCATAATATTTGGAACGCTAAAAGAAACAGTTTAATACAGAACATTTGGTGCTTCAAAATGAATAGTTCCCCTTTTTTTGTTTCAGCAAAGCATACTGGCAAGTACATAGATTCATAATGATTTTGACTGTCTTCTATGTTTATCAGGGTAGAAAATGATTCAAAGATTATTTGCTTGACATAAGATGATGTCATTGGTGCTTGCACAACTTAATTTTAGTCATCAATAACTTCCTACCAGAAAATGATATTGATGAAGTTTGACACATAACCGCTTAATATATGTGTTTACCATAGCTTAGAAATCGCAAGAACAATTATAACCAAGTTTTGGAATAAGCAATTTTCTGAATAAAAATATATGTGCCTTGAAATATAGCAAAAGCTCATTAGAGAATATGGAGGTAGATCACCTAAATCCGCAATCCAGAACAATTGGTTTACCGGTGTGATAAATTCAAACTACAGAGAGCCACTTCATTATCATTCAGATATCATTATCATCATTAAGAGTAGTAGTTGAAGAATTTGTAACCCACCCTTCCACCTGAAAGCACACAATTAATGAAAATACAGCATAGCAATATTTCATATAAACCATAAAACCAATGAATATCATAAAACAATAGTCCAGAAGAAGAAGTAACTAATTATTTAAATCAGGCATCTCCAGATGCATGAGGAAAAAGATGTATCCTAATTTGACATCACAAAACAAGAAATATAGGCAATGGCCTGAGCCGACCCAGTTCTAAGACTACAGGATGCCACACCAGCCTCAGAATACAAGAATTTCCAGCATCAGATGACAAAAATCTCAGCCGTCCTGTGTTGGACTGTTCTCGTATGCCATCAAAGACTCCCTGGGTAAAGTAAAACATTAGTTTTAATCAGAATAGACCCATTGAATGCAATGGACTGAACTTGATTTCAGTGGATGTATTTGTTGATGTTATAAGTTTAATATGCATAAAATGTAACATCTGTATGCATCAGAGTTACAACTTAAGTAAAGGTTTTCATTTGCAAAGCAGAGTAGTTTACATTAAGGGAGCAGTTCCACTCTATATTGTATTTTGCTCATTTATTAAATTTCTGCACTGCCTCTTACTGGAGGAGCATAAGGTTGTTTACATTGTAAAAACATAAAAATACATAACATAGTAGCAAATAAAGCAATACCCTCCACCCCACTTAATAGATGGTTTAATTCCCTGGGAGAAGAGGAATGTTTTTGCTTGGTGCCTAGAGATATGTAATGAAGGCCCCAGGTAATTATTCTTGGGGAGAGCATCCCCAAGAGTGATGGGGATAAGTGGGAGCCAACACAGAAAAGGCCTGTTTTCATATTGACACCCTGTGGACCTCTTGTGGAGGAGACAGTTGATGAAGTGTCTCAGGTGATGATTGCAGCACTTTAAATTGGACCCAGAAACTAATTGGCAGCCAGTGCACTCAGACCAGGATTGATGTTACAAGTTCAAACCAGTGAGCAACCTGGCCATTGAATTCTGAACCAGTTGAAGTTTCTGAACCATCTTCAGAGGCAGGCACACATAGAATGCATTGCAGTAATCTATTATAGAGGTTATCAGAGCATAGGTAAAGGTAAAGGGACCCCTGACCATTAGGTCCAGTCATGGACAACTCTGGGGTTGCGGTGCTCATCTCGCTTTATTGGCCGTGGGAGCAGGCATTTTTTCCGCAGACAGCTTCTGGGTCATGTGGCCAGCATGACTAAGCCGCTTCTGGTGAACCAGAGCAGCGCACAGAAATGCAATTTACCTTCCCGCTGGAGCGGTACCTATTTATCTACTTGCACTTTGACATTCTTTTGAACTGCTAGGTTGGCAGGAGCAGGGACCGAACTACGGGAGCTCACCCTGTTGCAGGGATTTGAACCGCCGACCTTCTGATTGGCAAGTCCTAGACTCTGTGGTTTAACCCACAACGCCACCTGCGTCCCTTGTCTAATTTATGTCCCTGACATAAATTAGACAGGGCCACCAGTTGAAGTTAATGGAAGGCACTGTTTGCCACTGAGGCCACTTGAGCCTCAAGCAACAAGAATGGTTCCAGAAGTACCTTCAGAAAGGTTGTATTCCCCATCAAGAGCAGGCAATCTCCTATCCATCCGGTCTAGGGAACCACCCACTAACAGTGCCGCCTGTGGATTGAGCTTCAGTTTATTTGCTCTCATCTGGGTAAAAACAGAAGGCTGGTGCTTTCCATTTCACAGGGTTAGGCTACGTGATAACTCAACAATGGACATCCAAGCTGCAGATTTCTCACAGATAAAGAGGAAATTAGCAGCAGCAGTGGCAGATGAAGCTAGACTCTGTTATGAGGTACAGTGGTACCTCGGGTTAATAACTTAATTCATTCTGGAGGCCCGTTCTTAACCTGAAACTATTCTTAACCTGAAGTACCACTTTAGCTAATGGATCCTCCTGCTGCCACCGTGCCAACACCGCACAATTTCTGTTCTCATCCTAAAGCAAAGTTCTTGACCCGAGGTACTATTTCTGGGTTAGCGGAGTCTGTAACTTGAAGCGTCTCTAACCTGAGGTACCACTGTACTATATTAGGATCTCTCTCTGGGATTAGAGAGAGGACAGTTCACTGAACATTGTAAAGGACTTAAAGCACTGAACTGCGTTTTCTGCTGCTTGAGACCAATGTGTTACTTTGTTTCTTTTTAACATTTATCCTTTGTAACTAGTATTCAAGACTGTTCTGCAGTAAAGTTGTGAAACTCGTTCTTGGGGTGGAAAGCTAATTTATTTCTACACAAGATCCAGATCAGGGATACCACTGAAGAACTCTAACACTATTCTCCTCCCGAACTTAGAAAACTATCATTTCAGAGATTCCTATATACACACATGCAGTTTTTGGCATGCAGACTGAATCTGATGCAAGGAAGCATTCTAGCATTTTATTTTACCAGCACCGTGCCAATAATTATCTATATATTTACTGCATGTGGACCCAAGTATTTCATTAGGCAGAGAAACTCTTCGGTATTGCTCAAAATCCCTTGTATATGTTAGGCTGAGCAAGGACCTCCAGATTAATTCTGTATTTTGAATTAGGTGAAATTCTTTGACAATTATGCCTAGTCCAGAGGGTTGCATTATATTGATTCTCCATGTATGATATGTGCAAACCTTGGAAGACTTCATGAGGAACTATCAAACTAGGAATCAGGTTCTTTGTTTTCTATGAAATCAGACAAGCAATCAGAACAACAAATATTTTGAGTAATAAATAAATAAAATTATTTTTTGTTGATTCCTACCTCAGCCCCATTTCTCAACAAAGAATCCACGCTTATGTTGCAGGTTAAATTCAGGAGCTGTCAATTAGGAAGTATCTGCACATCAGCTTTGAACAAACACAAACTGAATCTGAAAGCTACAAGGCACAGAGCTGAACTAACCCTGGCAGAAGGCCTAGCTTTTAAGCTGTCTATAGACTTCAGCGACAGGGAAATGTTTGAAAGGACAGAATGTGTGTTGGCAAGAGTGCTTGATCCGCATTTCAAGGGAATAATTGAAACTGTGCTTCCTCTCATGCAGACAAAGAACATTGAAAAGATGTTGTCATAAATAAAAATGCTTTGGGCCATGCCATTCTCTACCTCCTCCTTCCTTCAGATCTCAGGAAGTTAAGTGCACATCATGAACCAGATTGCAAATGTCTGGGAACATCCCAAAGTAACAAAAACAGAGAGTGGGGGGAAACAGGAGAAGCCCTGCTATAACCATCTGTAGGAGCAGTTAGAATAATGTGAGCTCGCCTAGTTGTCAACTGCAGATGAACATATGGTTGCCGGTTGCATTGCACCACAAGTCACTGTGTTTACCCAACCAGACATGGGGCTTTCTAGAGAGCATTGTCAGACAATGCAAAATGAGAAAATGTGGCTTCCTCGGATTAGAATGGCAGGGGTATAAACAGCAACAACACTGTCATAAGAAAAAAGAGAACAGAAACGCAATTTCATCCAATTCACAAAATTGTAATATTTTGGCTCTGGACTAATTGTTCACACATCAGAAGCTGCTTAATTAGAATGTGGCATGACTCGTAATATCAGGAGTGATTTTAATTTATCACTTGAAGTCACAGCACAACATGTATCAATACCTGGGGTTTGTTTCCATCATCTCCACACTTCCATCAACATTCTACACAGGAGCAACAAGGTTTTCTTTTCAGACTATATCTGGATATTGAGTACTTCCATCATAACTGCCCCAAAACCTCTGGGTATAGGCTGGTATATAAATTCTGTTATTATTATTACTACTACTACTACTACTATTATTATTATTATTATTATTATTATTATTATTATTATTATTATTACAACATAGCTACAGTTCATTTGATGGCAGAACTGGGCACCCACTCTCCCTTCTGTTCTGGACAGGCCAAACAAAACAAAACCACAACCAAACATGAAAGATGAACAGCATGGTGGGCTGGAGGGACATTTACTGAGAGCTTTTGCGAGTGTAGTGCTTGCTACTAGTGGGTGCCTGCAGGCACAACATTGCTCACCCCTGATTTATAGTACAAGATAACTGAAAACTGGCGTACAGGTGACAGCTTACATGGGGGTTGCGTTCTGGGATTAGTGCGTAAAACAGAAATCAAACACACAGTGAGGTGGGGTGGGGGTATTATTATTATTATTATTATTATTATTATTATAGTACTGGGTCCTTGAAAGCAAAAGTCACCATGCCCGTCCTGTGGCATTGGGTGTGTTCTTCATTACACTGTCAGTTTATTCATGGTAATAATGGTGAGGCCCAGCTCCGCATGCCTGGCTAATACCTTGCATGGCCTGAGCATTTGCCCCAGACTATGTTCCGCAATCCTCTGTAGCATGCATAGATTCTGTGGGGGATCCCACTAGTGAGAGAGTTCTACATGCTGGTATTGGGAGGGTGTCAGGCTTTGGGGAAGCAGGTTCCTCCCTCCCTTTGCCCGTGGATAAGCAGAACAAAGCAAATAAAGTCTCTTACCATTGAGAGAGATTTTTAATGATCACAGCAAAAGAATGAAGAGTCCATTCTCGGAGTGAAGGTGCTCCCAATTAAGGTTTACACCCACTCCTCCACCCAAAAGTCACCCTCATCACTTACTCATCTTGCAACCTGATCTCTCAACCACTTTGCTTTCTGTGCTGCCACCCGACCTTGGGCTGGGCGGATGTAGGCTTTTAAGCAAGAGAGAGAGTCAATTAACTCTCTCTGTCCCAGTTCTTCTTCTCCTAGCTGTTCACCACCCAGTTCTTCCCAACTTTTGTCTTCTGAACTATGTCTCCCTGTGAACCACTGCTCCAAATCTATACTGTCCCACTGCTCCTGGGAAGATTCAGGATCCTGATAAAGAGCAGGGAAAGGCTCCACCATTCCTCATTTGTGCAGCCCTCCTCAGCATGGTCCCTGACATTGGGCCACTCTGCGACTCTGCCCCATCACCACTGTGAGCTACTCAGGTATTTCTTAGGAGGCAGGCAGGTATAGATGGGATTCCCTGAAGGCAGAAAGCTTTTAAATTGGTAACTGCCACTTTATCTAGCTATCCTTTTGGAATGTGTTAGAATACATAATGTGTAGTTTGGCTTATTACATATTGATTTACTATGTCTGTAGAAATGACCTCTGCAACACCAGAACATTTTTTTTTAATGGCCAATGCTGATACTTGATTTTTGAAATTATTATATCACTTAAGGAAAGAGATTTGTTCTCACCCCCCACACACTACTTCCTTCAGCTTCTGGGAAGGCAAACTTCAATCAGCAGCACTGTTTACATAAGCTTCCCCGTAGAAGATGAAGTGATCCATTGTTAATCCATTATCAGTCAATACCTAGAGCAGCGCTTCCCAAACTTTTGATATTGAGGCAAGCGACTGTTTCTAAACTAAAATCAGAGCCACTCTTCACTCCTTCATCTAAACTGACAAACAAGACACTTCTAAGGCACAAGAGTATAATAATGCCACCCATTTTGATTAAGAAAAAGGTTAGGGTTGCCATACACCTGGACATAGCCGGCAATCAGCCATCGAAAACTGTGTCCGGGTGGAAATGGCTGAAATGTCTGGGGAAATCCAGATGTATGGCAATGTCTGCCAGCAGTGTGGTTTTTGGTGATTCCCCTTAAAAAGAGCTAAATATCTTCATTTTTCTTGAGATTTTTCAAAAAAAAAGTTCAACAAGTTTTTGGGGCAAAACGTTTTGAAGTATGGCAACCCTAAGTAGAACCCTAAAGTGAAATCAAACAAAGTAATAAAGTCAATATCAAATTGATCTGAGGAAGTACTCTGAGCTTAAACCAATAGCATGGAAGCCTGCCGACTGGCTGATTTTCAGCCACCTGAGTGGCGAATGGGGAATTTCTATTTATTGGAGTGGGAGGGCAGGGCAGAGACTTACAATTGGGATACAATGCAGCAAAGGATTTTTGCTCATTTTTTCTTTGTTTCTGAAACCGCAGCAACAAGGTTGCTCATGAGTTCATGGACGTTATTTCTGTTCCATTGGCCAATGGGACCAGGGCTCCACCAAGACATAGCATCATTCCTAGGGGCGCTGTCACAGGGAGGGGCTAAATGGCTATCCTCACTACCTACTCATGAGGTATAATTATTCCTCTTGGGCCAGTGCATGTGATACAAGGCCTATTGGCTGCTTTGCAGCTGTGCTTGTAGCAGCAGCCCTCCAACCATGCCAGGTGAGGGTTTGTCAACCTGTGAACTAAATCCAGATCGGCATTCCAGTCCAGGAGTTAGAAATCAGGTTGTTGTTGTTGTTGCTGTTGTTGTTTAGTCGTGTCTGACTCTTCGTGACCCCATGGACCAGAGCATGCCAGGCACTTCTGTCTTCCACTGCCTCCCACAGTTTGGTCAAACTCATGCTGGTAGCTTCGCGAACACTATCCAACCATCTCATTCTCTGTCGTCCCCTTCTCCTTGTGCCCTCCATCTTTCCCAACATGAGGGTCTTTTCCAGGGAGTCTTCTCTTCTCATGAGGTGGCCAAAGTATTGGAGCCTCAGCTTCAGGATCTGTCCTTCCAGTGAGCACTCAGGGCTGATTTCCTTAAGAATGGAGAGGTTTGATCTTCTTGCAGTCCATGGGACTCTCAAGAGTCTCCTCCAGCACCATAATTCCAAAGCATCAATTCTTTGGCAATCAGCCTTCTTGATGGTCCAGCTCTCACTTCCATACATCACTACTGGGAAAACCATAGCTTTTACTATACGGACCTTTGTTGGCAAGGTGATGTCTCTACTTTTTAAGATGCTGTCTAGGTTTGTCATTGCTTTTCTCCCAAGAAGCAGGCGTTTTTTAATTTCGCGGCTGCTGTCACCATCTACAGTGATCATGGAGCCCAAGAAAGTAAAATCTCTCACTGCCTCCATTTCTTCCTCTTCTATTTGCCTGGAGGTGATGGGAGGGACCATTTGCCATGATCTCCGTTTTTTTGATGTAGGTTCACTCTAATTTTCAGAGCAATGAAATCCCGCTCATTCCAACTGACAGTAGAGGCAATAGTAACAGCACAACACAATCCTTACGACGGCAGCTAGCAACATCTCTGTGCTCCCCAGTAAACACCTCCATTAACATTTCTGAAAGGTTCACGCTCCAGTGATTTCACAGCACTTATAAAGCCCCATCTTTCTTTTCATTCAGGCTAGCAGCCAGTTTTGTAGGAGACAATGAAGATTGTCTGGTGGGAAGTAAATTCAGGACTGTATCCAACATAGCTGGTAGGATTCCAGACATCAGCTGCTCACTCAGCAAAGAATGGAAGAATAAAGCAACTGTTGATTGGCTGCATCAAGAGAGATGGAGGTTCTTAGGTTAAATTTTGTTGTGGCCTTCAAAAGAGACAGACAATAATGAACCTCTCAGGAGATGGAAGCAGTCCATTTTGTTCTCGGAAGACAGGTCTGTGTTGAAAAATTATTAAAGGATAGAACACCCAGAGCATTTCAAATTACAGTCTTCTTGTGCCCCCCCCCCAATACTGCACTATTTTTATTCTTATTGCAGCATGATGCAACAGTATTGTCTCTCAGTCTTGGCTTCCTCAGCTAACCTCTACACCTACATCTTTGAGATAATAATACTGGTGTATTTACAGGGCAATTATAAGGATTTCCACTCAAGAAGTGCCACACAAAAGCAATTAAATTCACATGTCTATGATTACGGGAAACATCAGCAGACTAATAAACCTGAATACCTGAAATCTGCTTGGGCACATATATTTTCTGACCTGCAGTAAGATGTGTTTTCTTTGCGGTAAAGATGCGCCAAGAAAAGAACAGAAAGATGCTCTTTTATTTTCTGGGTTCTGTTTCTTAGAGACCTTTACTTAAGTAATGAATTAGAAGCCTGTAATGCGAGCAATTGCATAGCCAACTACTTGTGCCATTAAACACTCAGCCATACCTCACACACAGCCCAGCCTTGCACGCTTGTGTCTGCTAAGGGAAAAGGGAATATTGATCAGAAACCCTTGCCTGCCCACTAATCTTTTCAAAAGGTCTCCAGGGATTAAAACCTCTTCTGTGAGAGACAAGCCAAAGAGAAACAGGCATCTCTGAGAGTGCAGAAGTGCTCGATTGTACTGCAGAATCAGCAGGAGAGACATGCCAATATTCCTGAGCTTGGAAAGTATATGTCGCTGCCAGACACATGCATCACGGAAATATGCATGCTTTGGCATATAACTGTAGATGGCAATAACATCTAGGTATCTCTCCTTGTGAGTGAGAATCCAGAATGTAAATGTGTAGTGAACGAATTCTGGAATCTAAGAGTCAGGCTACATTCAGACACCATATTAGTCCATTTTCATGATGTTTCTTGACCGGATAATTCCCGTATTTTATATTCTCTTTCACATGGCATAAATTGGATCCTCCTCACAGAGGGTCCATGTTGTACGCGGCCCTGGGACTCCCCTCCCCGGCTTTGCCCCGACCTGGGCCGGTGGTATTATAATTGCGCCACCGCTTCTTGGCCAATCGGCTTGGTGACGTGATTTGGGGCTTTGTTTTTAAGCGGCAGCACAATGTGAGGAACCCCTCTTGCTTCGCGCTGCCAAACACCCGCCCTGTTGTTAGGATGGTGTCTGGCCTTGCTTTGGACTTAGGTTGGTCACCTGTTTGGGGACAGGAATTTTGTCCAATGTTACAAATTGGCAGTGGCCACTTGGTTTTTGCTCTCAGCAATAGTCACAACTTTGTAAGGTTTGGCGGTTAGGCATTGGTTTAGCAGAATGTGGGGAGGGGAGGTGCAGCCATCACCTGCCCCTCCATTTCATGGGGTATTCCGTTAAAGGCATCCGGGGGTCTGGATCTTGTACAACACCTGGGGAGGGGCTAGGGCCATGCCAGGACCCCCGGGAACCCCAGGGGTGAGCTCCAGTCAATATACATTGATGGCGCTCCCTCTGCTGGTAGTTTACCCTTTGCAGGCTCCCTGCTGGGTGGGCAGGAGCCAGTTATAGTCATTAGATACCAATGCCTAAGCCAATACCAGTCACACTTGTGTATTCAATAAAGTTGAGGCCTAAATTTGCCCATTAACCTTTAAACTAAATTCCGTCCCCTTGGTGTCTTTATTTCCATGGGCGAGGGTTTGGGGGCTCAACGCACAAACCTGGTTCTTGAAAACTAGCAGAATCTAAAGGAAGTTTAGTGTTCATTTCCGTGTTATCTGCTTCCAGTAAAATTCTGCTTGCCACCATGTCAACACAGAAAACCATGGCATTTTCTGCACTGTCATTTCATGCGACAAAATTTGGAGTGGTATTCTGGCATACAGTTCTTTCCTGTAATTTGAAAACTAGCAAGACATGGCAGTATAGCTGTAGCAAGCCACAGTTCCATAATGCAACAGGTAATGTAGGACTGTACGGTCGATACACATCTTGCGTGGGGATTTCATTCTGGAGATGGTTGTTGTTGTTTAGTCGTTTAGTCGTGTCCGACTCTTTGTGACCCCATGGACCAAAGCACGCCAGGCACTCCTGTCTTCCACTGCCTCCCGCAGTTTGGTCAAACTCATGCTGGTAGCTTCAAGAACACTATCCAATCATCGTGTCATCTGTCGTCCCCTTCTCCTTGTGCCCTCCATCTTTCCCAACATCAGGGTCTTTTCCAGGGAGTCTTCTCTTCTCATGAGGTGGCCAAAGTATTGGAGTATGCAATATTTTTCTTTACAGCATTGGACTTTCCTTTTGCTTCCAGGCATATCCACAACTGAGCGTCCTTTCGGCTTTGGCCCAGCCGCTTCATCAGCTCTGGATCTACTTGTACTTGTCCTCCGCTCTTCCCCAGTAGCATGTTGGACGCCTTCCAACCTGAGGGGCTCATCTTCCAGCGTCATAACTCCTATATGCCTGTTGTCTTTGTCCATGGAGTTTTCTTGGTAGGGATACTGGAGTGGCTTGCCGGTTCCTCCTCCAGGTGGACCACGTTTGGTCAAAACTCTCCACTATGACCTGTTCATCTTTGGTGCCCTGCACGGCATAGTTCATAGCTTCTCTGAGTTATTCAAGCCCCTTCGCCACGGCAAGGCAGTGATCCATGAAGGGGCTGGAGATGGTGCATATATGCAAAAAACAACAACGTATACTCAACATGTATACTCAAACCAACCCATTGGAACTGGCTGCACACAACCATTCTTACCTTCCAGAGCTGGCACACTGAATAAGTCTCACTCCCCAAGCAAGGCAGATAGCTTTTAAGTTCTCTGCCTTGCCTACTGGGCTCTGGGAGGCTTTTGTAAGATCTCAAGGGACCATCTTAGATCTTGTGCAAAATTACCAGAGCCCAGTAGGCAAGTCAGAGCAAAAACAGCTTTAAGCTCTCCAACTCGTGTGCCTTTCAATTATGTGATTTCAACTGGCTAGCCCTCAACAATGTAAAGTTGAACTCATGCAAGTTAAATGTGAGCAAGTTGCGAGTCGACTGTATTAAAGGATTGCTAGGATCCAGCACAGAAACACTAGCATGAATCTCTTGCCTCTCCCTTTTTTTGTTTCACCCATTATCTATTTTAGACTGAAAGCTCCTTAGAACAAGCAAAGTGCTAATATTTTCACCTGAAATTTGATAATTTCATAATTGCAAAGCCAACTTTCTGCTATAGACTATCATCTTTAACCAGCCACAGTTAAAGAAATTCTACTGTATTGTGGCTTTTTCCAGCTTAGAATCTAGTCTATCAGTATTACTGCACTATAGATGTGATTTGATTTGGGGCACGGTACAGTTTGCTTACAAAACAGAGATTTAAAAGGTTCAAATTGAAAAGTCCCTACAGTCTACAAACCTTTTGTTCCTGTAAAGGTCTACCAACATCAGTGAGACAACATTAGAGCAAGTGATTTATGGACTATGCCCTTAGGGATCTATCCTTCAGTGATGTGTGTCCTGAACATCCCCTATTAATGTCACTGGGGTGGAGCAAAGTGTTATTCAGTGCCAGCTTTGTCCTTGTATCTTTACGTTTATAGATAACACCTGACATCTCAGCCAACCGCTGGCAGGCCCATTTTAAAAATTACTTCACCCTCTGTCATGTAGTCCTTTCCTTAGTATAATAACCTATTTAGCTCACAATCGACTTCCACCCAAACTATCTTGTAAATTGCTTCAAAAGCCTCTGACACAGTCAAATCCAAGAGGACAGAGCGATATCTTGAAGCGACAAAACACTTCAAATGGCGCAATTATTTTATTAGAGAAATGGCTTTTTATAACCATTTTGGGAACCTTGCTGTCTCAGTATTCTATGTGGGTTAGATTCCCCAAAGAAAACTCTGACTTCCGTCACCGAATGCACTATTGAATTGTCTAATATAATGGGGTTATTAGCCAGGATGACCTATTATTCAAAGCCTCCCATTACTGTGGATGTGACTTGGTCACTAAGGGGGGTAATTATTATGGGATCTGTATAGCAGATCATTTCAGCTGCAAACAGGGTCATTTTGGAGCACCTCGGAAGGTGAGAAAGTGTCCATGGACAAGGAGATTGGAAACAGCTGCATTTAATCTAGTCTGAGCAAAAAGGACTGGAAAAGGTTGTCTAGTTTTCAGATTGGAACTGTTCAACAAAGTTGCCAAGGGGATATTGGCTGAGACTGTTTCCAGGTTGTGGGTGTAGCAGCCACCCAGACTTATTTGCACTTTAGCATGAATACCTGGACAAAAAATACTAGCTTAAAAAGGTAAAGGACCCCTGGACAGTTAAATCCAGTCAAAGGCAACTATGGGGTTGCGACACTCATCTTGCTTTCAGGCCGAGGGAGCTGGCGTTTGTTCACAGACAGCTTTCCGGGTCATGTGACCAGCATGACTAAACTGCTTCTGGTGCAATGGGATGGAAACCAGAGCACATGGAAATGCCGTTTACCTTCCCACCGCAGTGGTACCTATTTATCTATTTGCACTGGTGTGCTTTTGAACTGCTAGGTTGGCAGGAGCTGGGACAGAAGAAGAAGAAGAAGAGTTTGGATTTGATATCCCGCTTTATCACTACCTGAAGGAGTCTCAAAGCAGTTTGGATTTGATATCCCACTTTATCACTACCTGAAGGAGTCTCAAAGCAGTTAACATTCTCCCTTCCCTTCCTCCCCCACAACAAACACTCTGTGAGGTGAGTGGGGCTGAGAGACTTCAAAGAAGTGTGACTGGCCCAAGGTCACCCAGCAGCTGCATGTGGAGGAGCGGGGACGTGAACCCGGTTCACCAGATTATGAGTCCACTGCTCTTAACCACTACAACACACTACACCACACTGGGAGCTCATTCTGTTACGGGGATTCAAACCGCCGACCTTCGGACTGACAAGCCTAATCCTGTTCCATGTCAGTTTTGCTGCTACTTAGGTCACATCCACCCCATACATTAAAGCACATTTAAAACAAATGCTTTCCCCAAAGAATGGAGGTCTTTGCTGAGGTGGTAAACTTGTGCCTGGACTGGGGCAACACAATCTTGCCCACAGAAAATTAGCATATTTGAAAGAAGGTTGGCGATTGGTTGCTCCTTGGTGGAACTTTCAGGCATATGTGGTTGCACATGCCTAGGATGGAGTTTAAATTTGTCAGAAAATAGTTTTCTGGCATTCTCCCAACCCCCCTCAGCCCTTTCTGAACTATTGAATAATTCAGTTTTCCCAGACTAAATGGTCTCCCTCATTTCCATGAATTTTGGGTGATCCAGTTCTAATGTTATTTAATATATATATTTTTAAGAAGAGGATGAGGAATGGAGACACAGATAACAAGAGGGCCTGCTCCAGCTGGTTCCTCCCCTCCTGTTATTTTAGTCCTTTGAGATTGTAAATCTTAGCAAAAAGGTGCTATATAACTGTAACCAACCAACCAACCAATAAATAAATAAATATAAATATTATCTTAATATCATTGAAGGAAGTGTTATGTACTGATGTTCTCACCCTGGGCCAGCAGATAGTTTTCATTCAGGTCCACATATGCAAATAAGGGATTGAAAGTGACATTCAGTGATTGGATAGTTACAGAAAGTGGTTACAGTTGCGTTGTAGTGGAGCTCTATATAAGCAGGCTGGCTGAACCCTTCAGTTCAGTTCAGTTCTGGCCTGCGAATAAACAAGAGCTTCTTTGAAGAATCGCTGTGTCGTCTGATATGTTCACCCACAACTTAACAGGAAGTACAGGCTTGGGTCCTCTTTCTGTTCCTCCCTTAGATCCCTGCTTCCTTCACAGACCAATACAGACTGACAATAGATTTTTATTCAACACAAAGTGAGCTGAAATTTTCTGAGGGGGGTTAATAAACCATTTGGCAAATATCTCTTTCCCAATAATGAAAACGGCTTCTCAATTTTTTCCAGAGTATTTGAGGGCATCAGAATATGGGGGGAGGATACCGATGCCCTCAAATACTCTCGAAAAATTTGAGAAGCCGTTTTTTTTCCCACACTACCAGATGCAAGTTGAGCAGCTTAGTGAAAACAAGGCTTGGATGTAACAGGTTGTTTGGGGAGCGGGATGGAATTTTGCAAACAATCTTTCATAAATACAGATGGGAGGAGAAGGCAAACAATACATTTTGTTCTCTCTGCAGAAGACTATTGGAATCTTCGGGACACAGGAAGATGTCTTAAACCAAGCCAGAACACTGGCCCATTTAGTCCAATACTGTTGCCTCTGATTGATGGCAGGTCTCTAGGGTTCCAGGAATTGAATCTGGACCATTTTCCATGCAGAGAATACTACCACTTTCCCTTCCTTGTTTTCCTGTCATGCATGCATTGATTTCTATGACTACTTCAATCAGGACTGCTTCTGCGGTCGGCTTGCTATAAATATATTGCAAGGAATGTCCCTTATTAATGAACAAGTAATTGCTGAAGCTAGGCACATACCGCAGAATTAATGAGAAAATTGAATAATTTAAGTACCAGCTATTTAATAAATTGTATTGCCATTTTCATTACCAAGCAGCATTAATTTTACACACACAAAGTTCTTAAGTGTTTTTTTTTAATATATAGAGAATTTATGCTCTTGAATGCAGATATCAGAATTTTGTAGGGGTGGGGGATGTAAGCTGGCAGAGTGATGTCATTGGCTTTTGAGAATGTAAATATTCAATTGTGGCATTCAGCTGAATTGGGCCAGACAGGTGATGGGAGTTGAGTGGTACACTAATTAGTCATTTCTGGACAGATTCCAATTCTACTCACGTCTCTGTCAGTGCCTGGCACAAAATAACATGTTTTTGCTTTTCTGTGGTTGTTGTTTTTTTAAGTCACTTGTTAGATTATACATAACACTATAGTGCAGAAGTTACCTTTAGTGACTACTAAATCCAGGTGAATTGTGAAAGGATTAGGAACTTCAGCAGTCTTTGTTATACAATGAGTTTTCTCAAAAGATGCTGGGCAAAACAGTGACAATGATAGCCAGGGGCACCTTTCCTTCTGCTGTCATCAGTGTTTACTGGTTTTGCTGTATCTGCCTGCAGGCGGTGATACCACTCTGCCTGGCCTGCTGCTCCTACTAAGCCTCACCCATCTCTCATGTCTGTGTTTCCACTTTAGGGCACAAGAGTCACCCCAAGTTATTTCCTTAACGCTTAATCCTATCAAGCAAAACTTGCCTCTTCTGTCAGTTAACCAACCAATTAAAACAATTAAACTGTTTTAAACGTTGCATCCCAAGGACAAAAATGCACACGACCACAGAAGGTTTTCATTTATTTGCAGAACACTGATGCCCAGTGCCAAAGGCTTTCTGGCGGTTCCCTCACTGAGAGAAGTGAGGTTACAGGGAACCAGGCAGAGGGCCTTCTCGGTAGTGGCGCCTGCCCTGTGGAACGCCCTCCCAGCAGATGTCAAGGCAATAAACAACTATTTTACTTTTAAAAGACAACTGAAGGCGGCCCTGTTTAGGTAAGTTTTTAATGTCTGATGCTGTATTGTTTTTAATATTTGGTTGGAAGCCGCCCAGAGTGGCTGGGGAAACCCAGCCAGATGGGTGGGGTATAAATAATAAATTATGATTATGATTATGATTATGATTATAACTAGCCAGTGCAGGGAAGCAACGTGGGAGAGAGAGGGTCTTCAAAGTGAATGGGAGCTTTTTTTCCTCTTTGGTGATTGCAGGGGCACTGAGGCCTGATCTGGATTGGGATCACAGCAGGTGGGAAAGGAGTAAGGCTCCCTACCCCCATGCCTAGGCCCCCGGTGCTGGTTTTCTAGGGGGAAAACGTGCCAGAACGCACCACGATTGTCTCCCTTGTTCTCTTATAATGGCAATGGTGCCCACCCAACAGGTGCCAGCAAGGGTGTAGCCTGGGGAGGACCAGGAGTGCCGTAGCCCTAGGCTCATGCCCTTGGCCCCCCTTGCTGAATGTCTGCATGGGAGTGCTGGGAGGATGTGCCCGCCCAGGGCCTCATTGGCTGGCTGGGCTCCCCCCTGTGTGGGTGGGTGGGCCCATGGACCCTCCATGCTCCACACCTGTCGAGTAGCAGCAGCAGCAGCAGTGAGGGTTGAACTGGTTTTGTTTCATCTCTGCGCCCATTCCCTGGTCCTGTCTGGGGTGTGTGTGCTGGGCCCTGTGAAGGATGCAACACTGTCGGGTGCTGGAACTGAGTTCCAGTGAGTTCTGGCTGATAAAAGCCCTGCTGGGTCACAATCAAAATTGCCCGCCCCCCACCCATTCTGGCTGTTTCTTTAAACACACACAAATAAATTCTACATTCAAACACAAACGGCATATTGACATATTAACCTGAAGGAGCATCTCCACCCCCATTGTTCAGCACGGACACTGAGATCCAGCGCCGAGGGCCTTCTGGCGGTTCCCTCATTGCGAGAAGTGAGGCTACAGGGAACCAGACAGAGAGCCTTCTTGGTAGTGGCACCCGCCCTGTGGAACGCCCTCCCATCAGATGTCAAAGAGATAAACAACTACCTGACATTCAGAAGACATCAGGGACGTTTTTTTAATATCTAACGCTGTACTGTTTTTAACACTTGATTGGGAGCCGCCCAGAGTGGCTGGGGAAACTCAGCCAGATGGGCGCGATATAAATAATTTATCATTATCATTATCATTATCATTATTGTTATGTCTCATTTGGCCCCTAACAGACCTGTGCTTGGGTGCCTTTTAGTCCTATTCTATCATGATTTTATTAAACAACAACAACAACATTTTTACTAATCTGAATGCAGCAATGTGTCGTATTTTCAGCGGTAGTTCTTGGTACAATACCAGTGGACCTGTCTCTCCTGCAGATCAGAAAGAATGCCAGAAGCGCAAAATGCATTCCTTTCATTTAAAAAGCAAAACAGTGCTTTCAGTGTAGCTTTTTCTCTCTCTTCAAAACAGAGGAATCAACAAATAGTTCTATTGAATTAATTCCAGCTAATAGGTCACACAGCACTCAGCACTGTTGGGCAAACAGGCAGGAGTGCAGACCTGACTCTGTGCCAAAGTAAGACCCGCAGGCCCTCCTGTTCCTAACCGGGCATATACCACAAGCATCGGCTGCCTAATCCACCCATCTTCAGTCCAGCTACCCACTGATAGCCATAGTACTGCCAAGATAGCTTGGGCAAACTTTATTTGCTAAAAGCCATGGGCCACCAAGAAACTTGGAAAGAAATACGTTTCGACTGACTGGACTGGAATGTGGTTTCACAATTTACCACACATGAGATAATCTCCAACCCCATGTGCTGTATTTTGCGATACTAATTTATATCTTTTAATGGTGTATGCTTTAAAACAGAATTGGAGGGCGGGGGAGCCCTTATTGTAAAACACTGGAAATAAAAGCTTTTACTTTTCTGTTTTAATCCTGCACTGCGCACAGCCATGTTCCAATGTTTGCTGAGCCATGAAACTCACTAGCCTTGACTTGTCTTTGTGTCTCACTGTATCTGCTTTATGTTGGCAGGATAAAAGTGGATAACCCCTTTAAATTTCTTGGAAGAAGAATCAAATATGATAAAGGTAAATGCTTGCAATGAACTTGTCTATCCAGACATGTAAAGTTGATCTGCATACTCTCCACCATTTCTCCAATTAAAATAGGGACATCCCATTCCATAATGATAATTTTACTATTTATACCCCACACATCTTACTGGGTTGCCCCAGCCACTCTGGGCAGCTTCCAACATATATAAAAACATAATAAAACATTAAACATTTTTAAAAAGCTTCCCTATATAGGACTGTTTTCAGATGGCTTGCGGGTGGGATAACTGATCATCTGTATTTTAAACTGCAATTTTAGCTTACAATGTATGCTTCTTAACTGTTGCTTTTATTCTCTCTCTCTCTCTCTCTCTCTCTCTCTGTGTGTGTGTGTGTGTGTGTGTTTTAAATGCTTTTAAGGCTGATTTTCATTGACAATTTTAATGTATATTTTATATTTGTAAACCGCTTAGAGTTTTATGTACAATTAATCTGCAGACAAATTTTGTTAACTAACTAAATATTTGTGCATGAAATGCTACTTCAAATTTCATACCTGTATTCATCTCTTCTATGCTTATCTTTGTTTTGTAATGAATGTCTCCCATGATTTGGCTAAGTATACTGGATGCTGAGAAGAACAAGAATTTGGTAGAATATGAATCACATTTAGATGACTGACTTGGTTCTGGATCATTTCTTGAAGAGCCAGATGACTTGGTTTAAGCTGCCCATTAGCATAACCACTCTTGTATATTTATGCATGACAATGCAAAAGATCTAGTGTGTTGGCTTCGTGTTGGCTGTTGTGTTCTAGGGCTACTATTGGTCACTATATTCAGGGCCAGGTAGGAATTTGCCTAGAAGACATGTTGGCACCATCCTTTGGTTTTGCCTCCCCAATGCTTTTCTTCTGGGGGGATGCAGGGGTACGCATACCCCTAAACATTTTGTGAATCTAACGGGAGAAGAAACTAAAAATTATTTTAAAAATAGTTTATTCTCTAGCAGTGAATTGTCAGTTCTGTTGCTACTCCCGATGGCGGCTTCCTTTCCTTTCCCGGTGTTTCCTGAGTCTCAGACGGAAGCGAGTGTTTAATGTGTGAAACAGGGTGGGAATGTGGATGTGTGGTGTTTTACTGATGAAAGCAGAGGAATCAGGAAGATGTTAGTGCACACAACCCCATGCTAATGTGGAAGTTACTGTCAACTGTGTAATAGGAGGTAATGCATGTTCTTTGGACTTTTTCTTTTAAAAATGTTTTTATTAACAGTTTCAACATAAAAAATTATCAAAACATATCATATTCATTATTTTGTTCTCCCCCCTCCCCCCAGAGATTTCCCTCAGCTCCTCTCTCTGATTTCTCATCACGTATTACTCTCTGCATGTTATAAAGTTATACATATCCTTACATTATCTATCTACCATGTTATCAACTAATAAATTTGTGTATGCTTATTCAAAACCTGCCAAGTAGTCCAATTCATTTTTTTTTGTCTTTTTCGATAAATTGTAAAAATCTCCCATTCTTCCTTAAAGTCACAGCTGTCCTTGTCCCACAATCTGTATGTCAGTTTAGCCAGCTCTGTGTAGCTCATCAGTTTGTCTTGCCACTGTTCTTTCATTGGGATTTCCTCACATGTTCTTTGTACTTTTGTCCATTTACTGTATTTATTTTCCCTAATTTGAGTCATTAAATGGTGATTTTCTTGAGTCAAATTGAGAGTACCCCTAAACATTTTTTTAAAAAAAGAAAGAAAGCACCGTGCCTTCCTCATAGCAATTGCCATGACTCTGGCAGTTAAGGCATTGGGTAAACCTTAGTCTTTGACAGAGGGGAGGTTGCAGCCTCTGCCAGCCCCTCTAAGGTGCAGGGGTATCCCAGTAAAGGGATCAAGGAGGAGTTGCTTCTGTCTGGAAGCCCAAGTGGGGTGTGTGTGGAACATAGCACTCCTAAAGCTACATGCCCTGTGTATTCATTGTCAGTGGTCCTGGGAGGTGGGGGCACCTGGCTCACACAACACAAAATATCTAGTGTCTTGTAAGCCTGGACAGTGTGTATGGAAGTCCTGGGCTGCCCAGATGACAAGCCACCTTCTCAACCTCGCTGATGTGGTCCAAAGGAAAGCAGAGCAATCAATACATTTGGCACCAGTCAAATACAAGGGTCACTGAAAGGAGGCTTACAAGACGCCATCCAACAGCTTTAGGGCTTCCACTCTGGATTTGTGCAGGGTTTACTCCTTAGCCACTTCTTATCCATATTTCTCAGACACATGGAAGCAGCTTTGCACATCTGACAACACTATGCAGTGACTCATGGAACAGCCTCTAGCCCTGCTTTCCAAAGTATTATGTTCTAAGTCCAGTTGTGGCAGATGGTTCTCACACCAGGGGTCATAGAACAACATTTACTTATTTGGCAAATCGTTAGATGCTCACATTTCCCTTCTCATACTTTTGTCTACAAATGGCTGAGTGCAGTGCAAAAAAAGCAGCGCACACTGGCAATTTCATTGTTAATGCAAATAGAACTCCGGAGACGATGAGAGAAACATCAGCTTCAGAGAGAATAATTGGCTCACTGTAGGGAGTTTGTGGATCTTAAATTGTTCTTTGCCTTCATCTTCAGTGGCCGTATGGTCCTGTTGGTAAATGCACACTGCCCCAATTTACTGGGAAAAGCACATACTTTGCATTTTATAATTGTACTTGAACCTGTCCCTGAAAGGAAATTGTCAAATGGGGGAAAAATTAGCATCTCAATCATGGATGAATATCAGCAAGTTAAAGAACAAGGAGCTTCAGAATTCATCAGGAGCACACAAGTTGGCTGTACAGAAATGATCAAATTGAATTGATGCACAAAAAAATTCCACTTTTAAGAAGCATTCATGGGTAAAATATTATGTGACTTACATACAAAACGCATAATGTCTCTTGCAGAGCGATGCATTATAAAAATGCAGCTCAGATCTATTTTGCAAGTGTGATGATACAGAAGTAGATAACCAGAGCAAATTGTTTTTGTTTTCCAATAGTTTGCTCAGTTCGGTGAGGATATAAGCAGACGAGAACCCCAGTTTCCAAACTGAACTGGAACACATTACATTGGTACCTCGGGTTACAGATGCTTCAGGTTACAGATGCTTCAGGTTACAGACTCTGCTAACCCAGAAATAGTACCTCGAGTTAAGAATTTTACTTCAGGATGAGAACAGAAATCGCGTGGGGGGGGGGCAGCGGTAGCAGGAGGCCCCATTAGCCAAAGTGGTACTTCAAGTTAAAAACAGTTTCAGGTTATACTCTGGTTTCTCTTCAGATCGTATAAATCTTTCGCCTTTTACTAAAAACAGTTTCAGGTTAAGAATGGACCTCCAGAACGAATTAAGTTCTTAACTCGAGGTACCACTGTAGTCTTCTGTGAATGAAATCAGGCTCCCAAAGCCTTTTTCTGATACTGCTGGCCAATCTCTGCAGCTGTAACTTTACAAAGATATGGTGGAGTAACACAGTAGATTATACCAGCGTCAATTGGTAGGTTTCTTTCAAAAGGAACCCTGATTGAAGATAGGAAACATTTAATGCACGTATTTTTCACAAGGTGTTTAAACAATAAAGCTTTTACAACATTTAGAACTATGAAGCTATTAATAGTGATAATAAATGCATCTCTTTAAGTTGCATAAATCTTTTTAAAAATGCAAATATCAGATACATGGTTTTCCCTCCAGGATAAGGACCCTGCGGGGTATAGAGGCACATTTTAACCCTTTCTTTTTCTACTGTGTCCTGCCCCGTCCCCAGCTACTATGGCCTGTATTACTAAGATGTGGGTTGGTCCCTCCCAGATCTGCCTTCCTCGAGCAAGTGGGATGCCATGATGCTGCAATTTGACTGCCAGTGCGGAGGGCTTGTGCCTTGCGTTAAGCACTCGGGATACATTAGCGATCCAGCCAGTGTACCATCAGTCTCAGATTTACTGTTGAAGACCTCCAGGATGGTTGTTCCAGGAATCTGCAGCACCAGGGCCAAAACTGGATGGCCCAGCCCAGGCAGCACAGGACTACCATAATAACCAAAAGTGCTCTCCAAGCGTGTTGTTGACCCAGCACATTGTAACGGGACCTCAAGTGGCCAGGAAGACGGTGGCTAGAAAATGGGTTGTTGTTTTTTACATCTGCTTCCTTGCTGTGGTCAGATATTTCTGCTTGAATTCTAAGCTTACAGCAACCTTCACCCACTGCAAACCATTCTACTGCTGATTTGCAGGATGATTTCTAGGTGACTACTTTGCATAAATACCCCATAAGGTTCTGTTTCATCTCCCATATTTGTTTTTTGGCAACTCCACGTGAATTCTGAGCGAGGCCACTTGGATATTATGAGTGAGATGTTGTAGATATGTGAAAGACACCCAGCTCTCCTTCTTTTCATCTAATGCAAGTGGAGGGAGTGCTCAGGTACTGTGTGGAAGCAGTATTGGGCCAGAAGAGGACCAATAAACTGAAGATCAGTCTGGACAACAGAGATGCTGCTAGTTCATTTGCCTGGGCAAGTGGTGTTCAATCTGTTCAACCCCTAAAGGATCAGGTTTGCAGTCTGGAGATGCTCAGTGGTCTGTCTTTGTAACTGGAGGGTCAACTAGCCACTGTAACTAGATATCTGCTTGACCTGATATGCTAAGTACAACCTTACTTAGACAGAGAAAGTAGCCGTGTTCACAGTTTCATGCATAAGACATCCCCATGTTTTCTTGGATCAGGGCTGCACTTTTAGCCTCATTCTCAGACATCATGGGTGGCATTCAGCTAAGTTGTACTTAGAGTAGGCTCATTGAAATAAAGGAGCATGACCAAGTTATGTCCAAATATTATCAGCCCCCTGTCATGTGACAAAGACACATGAGAGCAGAAGCAGCAAAGCAGGCTGGGACTGCACAATCATTTGGGCCTACTAAAGTTATTCAGGCCTAACTGCTAAGTGTTGAGTCACTCTGACATGTGACTGAGTAGCCAGTTTCTCTTTTGTGCTCTCTGTAAGATGTCAGTGACAGTCTGTCTACCCATAGCTGTCAAGCGTCCCTTATTTGGCGGGACAGTCCCTTATCCCAGCGCCATGTCCCGCTGCTGTTCCTTATGGATGATGTCCCTTAAATAAGCTACTGAAGGTAATGGGGCCCTTTCTATGTCCAGCTGTCCTTTGTCAACAACAAATTGTTGCTGTTTTTTTGTGTTGAATATATGCTATATGGTAATTTATGGACCTAATAGGTATCTAAAGCCATTTGCACACAACAAAATATGTATTTTATCAAAGTAATTGTTGATCCCTTATTTTGGCTGCTGATCCCTTATTTTCGAGGCTGCTGGTCCCTTATTTTCAAATCTGTAAGTTGACAGCTATGTGTCTGCCTCAGCTGTGAACAAAGTCTGTATGTAATCTCAGTCAAACTGTTTGGAACCATGTTGTTTATGAAGAAGTTTATTTTAACTCAGTAAAGCTTTTATTCTTTAAAACTCTGCATTATTAATTTATGCTGCATGTCACCCCCAACCCAACATGACCAGTAATCAGGGAGAATCAGCAACATATGAAGGGTACCACATCAGCTATCCCTGCTAGAGAGCATCTTTTCAATATCGTAAGTAAATAAAGGTACTGAGAAGGGAAACCACTGGTTCAAATAAACTGTTTGGCAGGGCCTTTTTCTTTGGGATCACAGCAGGACGAGAAAAGGTTAAAGAATTCTGAGATTGATTTCCCCAAACCCCACCCCGTTGCTGCTATTTGCATTTCTAAAATGTCTTCAAGATGCACCTTGAAAGGATCTGTTTCTTTGTTAGACAATAGCTCTGGCAATAGCAGAGAAATTGGTGGTGGCATGTTCAGCTTCTTCCTTCCCATTGCGTGCAGTGCAGGCTTCAGTAGCCCACTCCTGGCAACACTCTGTCTTCATAGATTAATAATGGGATCTTGTTTAATAATCAGTCCAAATCAGTCATGTTTTATTTCGTCCCCGGAGGACCAATTGCTTATCTCATCAAAAGGAGGGTGATTCTCCTTCTCTCTCTTTCTGTCAGATGATATGATCATTATCTGGACACACACTACATCAGCAAAGAGCGCTGAGCTCCTAGCCTCGCTGGTGGTGTAGAGATTCAAAATTCATGTTTATCATATGCGGGAAGATTAATGCACTAACTAGCTTCAAGCACTGCATTAGCACTAAAGTCCATTAATTCTAATTATGTTTTGCATATAGAGAATATTAAAATGTTTAAATTAATAAAGGAGAAGGGCCAGCCTTTTGGCTCAGCCGCTGAATGCTAATGCAGTCTGCGGTGCAGGAGGTGATCTGTGTTGTGCAAAGAGGACTCCCCAGGCCTGTGGAGAACGAGTACACAAATCCTTCTGGAGGACATGTGCCAGCCGCCGTCCTCTCACAGCATCTCCCTTCATTAAGCCATCAAGTACCATTTAGATGTACTTCAGAGGAGGGCAGCGAGCTTGGAGAATAAATTGATGTGGAGCTTAATTCTCCCTCATTTTTAAAAAAGAGAGTGGCCTGTGTCCAAGCCTTGTTTGAGACTCCCTTTGACTTCTTGTTGTTGAGCCTCAGCAAATATTCAGACAGGGCATTCTCTGGTTGCATCGAAGTATACCGTGGTGCCTTGGTTTGCAAACTTAATCCGTTCCGAAAGTCCGTTCTTAAACCAAAGCATTCTTAAACCAAGGTGTGCTTTCCCATAGCAGCTGGGGACTCAATTTACAAATGGAACACACTCAACATGTTCTGCTTCCAAGGCAAAGTTCACAAACCGAAACACGTACTTCTGAGTTTGCAGCATTCTTAATCCAAGTTGTTCATAAAGTAAGCTGTTCTTAAACCAAGGTACCACTGTAATATCAATTGAGCTTTAATGCAGATTTTCAGGCAGATTTCCTCATGCTGCCCTTTATATAAGAAAATGTGTCGGTCCACCAAAGAAGGGAACCAAAACACTTTTATAGCACAAACGAAACTCTTGTTTGGCACTTGATTATATATTTTTGTGTCCAGACAGTTGTGGCTATGTGTATCATAGGTTAAACTCAGGGTAATCTCAGTTTCTGACCATGCTGTGGTAGCTTGGGAGCTCTAGGTGGCAATTGCATCCTTTTGGACACCCAACTGGACCTTCTGCATGAAGTACAGTGGTCAGGTCATCTCTGTCCAAAAAGAGACATTGATGGTGAACCAGCTGGAGCTGAAAAAAGGCACTCCATTCCATCAAGGTCACCTGAGCCTCCAGTGACAGATATGAATCCAGAAGCAAACCCAGACTGCAAGCCTGCTCCTCAGACATGAGAACCTGGGAAACATACTGTAATATCTCATAATCCTTTTACAGGATTCACTTTCAGTTTATTAATAAAGTTACGCATGGTGTTAGGGCTTGAAGGGGAGGGGGATTTTAGAGTCCAGTTACGTGAGTTAATACAGGAGCAAATCTGGGTGAAATCCCCCTTTGGACTGAATTCAGGAGTCAATCCTCAAATTGCTCCTTCAGTTGTACTGTACACTGATGAAGTTCTTCTGTATGAAGAGGACCTTGTCCACACCCTGCTGGCATGGATGTTGGGAAAGGGGAATGTTCTTCACATGTAGTGAGAATGTGTCAGAATAAACCAATTCTAGGCTTAAGTATTTGAATCAGGCTCTGGTTTAATTAGCCAGCTTTTGATCCCAGACTCCATGTTGGCATTGGAAAGCAAACAGAACCCCTGGGTATGCCATTTTTGCTCTCAGCTGCTCAGATGAAGGTGGCCATGGGCCAAAGATGGAGGAAGGGTGGTGGGCCAAAGTATCACAAATAGCTCTCTTGTTACACTTGACTTTTCACAGTAAAGTAATAAGAGGTGTAGTTAAACACAATTTGATTCTCTGCAGTGCACCTCCTGTCAGCCCACGAGGACACACGCCATGCTATGGAGCTCTTCGGAAGCTAATTACAGTACCAATATGAAAATTATATACTTGGTCATTTCCCTTTCTGTCAAAGCTGGAAGTCTTGATAAGATTGCTCTATTTGTGAGTTGCCATCAGCAATGGCATGTTTTTGTTGTTTGTTTCCTTCATGTTTTGAAAAAATCTAATGAAATTAGTTGTCCCATTGATTGGCTTTTAATGGAGGGTTTTGTTGCATGCCTCGAGAGTTATTGTAGCAGAGAACATGGCTAACAATTCAAAAAAAGGAAAAAGGAAACCTAACCATCAAATTAACTAGTGGCTGTATTGTTAGGTTTTGAATACATTTATTCTACAACATTGCCCCCTCAGTTCTAAGTCCACTATGAAGAGAACATTTTTTAAAAAATAAATAAATAAGAAAACATGTACTATGAAGTACCTTATTTTTTGCTCTATAAGACTCACTTTTCCCCTCCTAAAAAGTAAGGGGAAATGTGTGTGCATCTAATGGAGCGAATGCAGGCTGCGCAGCTATCCCAGAAGCCAGAACAGCAAGAGAGATTGCTGCTTTCACTGCACAGTGATCCCTCTTGCTGTTCTGGCTTCTGAGATTCAGAATATTTTTTTTCTTGTTTTCCTCCTCCAAAAACTAGGTGCGTCTTGTGGTCTGGTGCGTCTTATAGAGCGAAAAATATGGTATTCATTACGATACGCTAGTCTTTAACCTTCCCCTTGGATGAGACTTTTCCCTCCCTAAACTTCTTCTGTCATCTCTAGCAGGCCTTTGCCTCTGGAAATAATTACTGTCCTCATTCCCCACCCCACCCCAAGATGTTTGAAAAATGAGGGCAAAGGACTGGATCCTCCTATTTTTCTGTCCTCACAATCTTGGAGGATTTATTGCTGCCTTACGGTCCTGCCTGTCATACAAGCTGCTTCCATGGTTGATGTTGAAAGAAATAGCATTGCTTGCTGTGAGGTAGACCTGTGAGACATATGCAGCTGATTTACAGTTTGAGGTTGGACTTTATTATATACTCCCTGTCACGGATACAGCCGTTTGTCCTCTGAGCAAATGACTTTTCTCCCATGATACTATGCATATTTTTGTCTTCCCTGTCTTTTAAACCTCAGAATTCATCTATTCATTCCCTTTCTCATACAGTTTGCCCATCTGTCTCCCACTGTCCTTCTGCACGTACCGTTTTCGCTGCATTCGTGGTAGAATGAAGGAATATCTAGTTTAACGAAAACTTACTTTGATAAATAGCAATAATGTACAATACTGTGCAGGTAGGGGTCTAGATCCACAGATCTTAATCTTGAAATTTGCCACTCTATCTTTTGCAAAGATATCCAAAGAGAGGAGAAATAATCCAGCTGTTTAATGGAGTACAATTCACAGGATGAGCAAGGTAAACCATCAGCCTGTTGTTTTGAAACACCATTGTGTTACTAATGTTATCGGGGGGGGGGTTGTTGCAAGCTGCCACATGTTAGAAACTGTCAAAAATTTAAATTACATTCTAATGTAAACATGTTGAAAAGAATGAAAGGAAATGGAAAGTGTAGCATTTCTTGTTTTCCATAATTCCACAGAAATCTCCTTGCAGTTTCTAACCGTTGAAGTTTGGTCGGCCTTAGGGACCAAGACAAGCCCTGCCTTGTGGAACTCCTTGCCAGGTTTGGCAGGAGTTATCCCGGTCTTCTTGTGGATAGTTCCTAACAATGTTATTATTTAGACATGCTTTTGAAATCTGCATTATTATTATTTTGTTGCCAAGCAGGTTTTATGAATGCCGTTACTGATGTCTTTACCGGAGTTTTACTGCTGTTGCTAATTTTGTTCTGTGTACACCTGCCTTGTTGTATTTTTACGAAAGTGCAGTTTATACATATATTTAAACAAACAAACAAACAAACTCAGAGGTGAGTTTTAATTTGCTGCTTGTCACTGTTTGCTCTGGGAAATACCTCCCCCCCTTCCTCCTAGTGATAGGGACACAATATTAGTTATTTATTAGTTAGTTAGTTAGTTAGTTAGTTAGTTAGTTTCATTTATGAATCACTCCTTATGAAGCATCTCAAAGTAATTCCACCATAAAATAAAATAAAAACCCAAACCAATTGCACACACACAAACTATTTCAAATCCAATACAGATACGGACCGGGCTAAAAATGTCCACTTTGAAGGTTTGTTGAAAATATTGTTATATGAGAAGATTTAGTCAAGCCATGGTGAAATTAAACAGAAAATGTATCCTGGGAGAAGAAAACACATTTTGCTTCTATGGCATTTCATGAGGAACTCAATGCGGAAATGTATTTATGATGAAAGGAAGTAGCTGTACGTATCCACCCTGAAACATTTCTGCAGTATGCTGCTGTCATGTAAAATAGGGACTTGCACCTGTGAATGGGCCATGACAGATCAAATGTTGCACAATGAACTTTTATAGTACCTCATAAATGCAGTGTGTTTCAATAGTTGTAAATTATCAACTGTAGAGTGACACTTGGGGTTGCAGATGTTCCCACATGTGTTCAGAGAACATAGAATGAGTGTTCTGAGATAAATAGACTAGGGCTGTCTACCACTGGTGTGCTCCTTGAGTGTACATCGAGACATCGGGGACACGGGTAGTGCTGTGGTCTAAACCACTGAGCCCCTTGGGCTTGCCGATCGGAAGGTTGGCGGTTTGAATCCCCACAATGGAGTGAGCTCGTGTTGCTCTGTCCCAACTTCTGCCAACCTAGCAGTTTGAAAGCATGCCAGTACCAGTAGATAAATAGGTACCGCTGCGGCGAGAAGGTAAATGGCATTTCCGTGCACTCTGGTTTTGATCCCGTTGCGCCAGAAGCGGTTTAGTCATGCTGGCCTCATGATGTGGAAAGCTATCTGTGGACAAACACCGGCTCCCTTGGCCTGAAAGCAAGATGAGCGCCACAACCCCATAGTTGCCTTTGACTGAACTTAACCGTCCAGGGGTCCTTTACCTTTTACCTTTTCCGTGTTCAGACCTTTAAACCTACCCCTTAAATAAATTCAGACAAGACTCAAATTTTGGTTTGGTTTTTGGCAGAATTTAGGCCACAACTTTATTGATTACAGCAAGTGAGTGGTTGCATAGGCTCTGGTTCGACTAGCTCCCTGCACTGTGGCAGGTAGCGCTGACCCAGGGCACCAGCATAGGTCAGCCTAGGGTGAACACCTGGATAAGTGGAAAGTTGGGAACAGGCTATCTCCGCCACCCAAGTGCCCCCCTGGACTCAGGCATGGGCACAACCCCCTCACAGGGGCTGACCAAACCATTGAGTCTCTGGATTCCTTTAACGGAATACCCTTCACATAGGGATGGCGAGAGCATTCTCCCATCCCTATCACCTGAACCAGAGCCTATCCGCAACCTTACAAGTTGTGACGATTTGCTACGCAGCAGGCGAAACCCAAATGGCAACAGCCAATCAGCCAAGTGGGGAAAATTCCTGCTATGCCCCTGTCCCAACGACAGACAACACATGATGGCATAGCAAGGTCAAGCGCTCAAGCCTTAAAAGTAGGGAGAGGTGGGCAGGTGTTCCGAATGCACACACCGAAAGAGGAAGCTCAGGGTCACATGCATAGATATATATAGGTCCCTTGATCCATTTAGCCTGCGTCCCATTGGCCTGATTAAACCCTGCATCAAGGGACCTACCAATTGGGTGTTGTGGCTAACCAATCTTACCCACCTACAACGCAGGGTTTGGTTGCCAAGTCTCACCATAACACATGCCCTCTTTAAGGGAGGACCCGATTTACATCGAGCACATGGAAGCAACGAGGAAATAGCTGCCTGGCACATCAGTGGGGATGTACCTACAGGACCTGACCAGATGATGCACAGAGATGTGTATATTCACTTTAAGTATACCACTACCAACAAAAAAATGACTGTTACATGCTGTGTTTTGTTTTTTTGTCTTCATAGCATCAGTGGAAATTTATATCTTAAACTCTTCCATTTTTGCTCTCTTCTTTTCCAGCCAAATGGAACAAGATATTCCTGGTGTGTCCTATTCATAAGTGCCCCAGAGAGAAACGCAGTGGCAGCTGTTCAGCTCATCTGCATATTCAAGCCAGGAATCTGGCACACTATTAGAAGGACTGCTACACATACCAGTAAAAAATGCCGGTGTGAGAGAAGCAAATGATGGAGCGAACATGGGAGATGGGAGATAGGAGCATGATGCAATTCAACAGGATAGCGTGATTTAGAAGGTGATTGAAGCCAATGCATGAAACAAAATCCCGTATCAGTTATATTATCATATTTTAAGTACAATATTCTCAGAAATCTATAGTAAATCCAAATGTGAAACGGACACTTTTCCTCCCAAAAACACAATCTTAAATTACAAACTTTAAGCTTATGCTTAACATTCCAACACTTGGGGAGAAGAAACCTTCCTAATTTACTTTATCTCTTCAAAAACCGTTTTGATGTGGTTGTTGTTTTATAACAAGTAGTGTATAAATTTCACAAAATAATTAAAATAATTTGGTATTGATGTGTTTTCTCTCCTTCCTTTAAATGACCACCCCACTCACCCTTAAAAATGCTCTCCATGATGGTGACAACACACCTCTTTTCCTTCACATTTTCTCCTCAAATAAAATTCCTTTGTGAATTCCTTGTCTAAGCACATCTACTCAGAAATAGATCCTGCTGAATTCAGTGGAGTTTACTCTCAGGTAAATAGAATTGCAGTGTTAATACCCGTTTCACAGTTATCTGAAAGCTTGAACCTTTAAATTTAACAGGACTTACTTCTGAGTAAACCCCAGCTATCATGGCTATTAGACAAGGATTATGGGAGCTGACTACAAAACAGCTGAACAACATTAAGAAAAGGAAAAGAAAGTAAGCTCTTACAATTCAGAGAGAAGTAAGGGGATAGAGAGAAAGTCTAGAACACTTTTCCCCAGCCTGTGCACTACTTCTCATGAAGATGGGACAGTTTTTGGGTCTAGAGTTTTGAAATGGAAAAGGGATTTGTGTTAGTTCTGGTGCTACTATCACTGTATTTTGTCTCCCTGCTTATTTAACTTATATGCAGAATTCTTCATGCGAAAGGCTGGGCTGGATGAATCCCTAGCCGGAATTAAGATTGTCGGAAGAAATATCAACAACCTCAGATATGCAGATGACACAACCTTGATGGCAGAAAGTGAGGCGGAATTAAAGAACCTTTTAATGAGGGTGAAAGAGGAGAGCGCAAAATATGGTCTGAAGCTCAACATCAAAAAACGAAGATCATGGCCACTGGGCCCATCACCTCCTGGCAAATAGAAGGGGAAGAAATGGAGGCAGTGAGAGATTTTACTTTCTTGGGCTCCATGATCACTGCAGATGGTGACAGCAGCCATGAAATTAAAAGATGCCTGCTTCTTGGGAGAAAAGCAATGATAAACCTAGACAGCATCTTAAAAAGTAGAGACATCACCTTGCCAACAAAGGTCCGTATAGTAAAAGCTATGGTTTTCCCAGTAGTGATGTATGGAAGTGAGAGCTGGACCATAAAGAAGGCTGATCGCCAAAGAATTGATGCTTTTGAATTATGGTGCTGGAGGAGACTCTTGAGAGTCCCATGGACTGCAAGAAGATCAAACCTATCCATTCTGAAGGAAATCAGCCCTGAGTGCTCACTGGAAGGACAGATCGTGAAGCTGAGGCTCCAATACTTTGGCCACCTCATGAGAAGAGAAGACTCCCTGGAAAAGACCCTGATGTTGGGAAAGATGGAGGGCACAAGGAGAAGGGGACGACAGAGGATGAGATTGTTGGACAGTGTTCTCGAAGCTACCAGCATGAGTCTGACCAAACTGCAGGAGGCAGTGGAAGACAGGAGTGCCTGGCGTGCTCTGGTCCATGGGGTCATGAAGAGTCAGACACAACTAAACGACTAAACAACAACAACAACATCACTGAAGGAAGAAACAATGACCAAGAAACAGTCATGATGCGGCCGAATATATCAGACCCTGATTTGAAGTAACCATCCAAAACTTCAGCTCCAAGTTTCAAGTCTATGCATCTTGAAGGACATTAGAAAATAAATCCCAATTTGATTTCCCCATCTCTCATTGTGCTTGTGGTGTAGTTAATGGATATTTCAACTTCTTATATATACACCCACACCAACACATATTCAGTTTTCTGGTTCACTGAAAAGCCTTTCCACTGAGCATTTTTATTTCCTTTTTATGTTCTCCTTTCTGATATCTTGAACCTCCTCTCTTCTCTGCTATCATCCATGCAGACTGTTAGGCTCAGGCAGAACGAATATCTGAATAACTGAATTATAGCCTTGCCAAAAATAGTGATAGAAAAGATAAGTCTATCTCTCTGAACCAATCTTGATTTTAAAATTGATATATACTTCTCCATAGTTCCTTTTGTGTTGGTGAAAGGGAGGACGGAGGAAGGAGCAAGGCCGGCACACAACAGCCTCTAGGATTAAAAAATCCACAAGGGTGGAACCAAGTACAAAACACAGAACCAGAAACAAGAACAAATCTCCTGGCTCTGTCAGACCCAAGAGTCAGAGAATGACGTTGGCTGCTAGATCAAAGGGACACTTGGCTCTGTAATAACAAGGACCCAATTAGAAAGTAGCTCGGCAGCCCCCACTGCATTAATGCAATTTGGACTCCATATGAAAAACTGAATTTGAATCTAATGTCACAATTACCCATCAAGGATTTTCTCTGTTTTGTTTTATTTGAATTCTGGGCCTTTTGTGCTCTGTTTATGTCTGGGGTTTAATACTGCAGATTGTTTCCTTAAGTCCTGGGACTTTGGGTAACGATTTCCTTTTCCTTTTCCTTTTCATGCTTGTGTTATTAACCAATCTAATACCTTTATTGGAAAAGTTTATGCCTGACATTTTGTGTTTGACTGACTTTTGTTTGTTGCCAACTGTCATAAGGCAAGGACTGCAACACATGCCGGTAGCAACATATGCCTTTTTGGGCTCTGAATAGGGTTCTCATACAGAAAAAAATAATAATAATTCAAAAATCAAATGATCCATAACATATTATGTTGTCATTTAAAAAACAGCATCGAAACAGCAACATTTTTCATGCTCATAATAAATTTTGTTCCCCAAGGCTCAATCTAACATTTTCTGCCCATGTTTGGAAATATAATGAGGAAAACATTTATTCTATTAATTGGCTCAGCTATTTTTGTTTGGAACGCTAATGATTTTCGTGGCATACGGGCTTCAAGTCCTAGCTCTGCAAAGACTTTGATATTTATTGCTGTGTGGTACTTTCTTTCACCACGTAGAAGCGGTCTGTGTTGTTTTCCTCCATCATTCTGCCTCCTCAATTATTTACATCACTAACAAACACTTCTCTTCAAGGACAAAACTAACAGGAGAGCTGGGTTGGGGCTATTACCCAGAGAAGGGAGGGTTAACTGTCTTCTCAATGGTTAGATGCAAGTATCCACCATCCCGCAACCTCAAATTGACCTAAGGTACTTCAATGCAGATTCCAGATTTTGCTTCAAGAGCTTAATCAAAGCAAAATATTTCACATCTCTTCCTTCATAAGGAAAAGAAAAAATGAGTTCAGCTTTTAAGATTCAGACACAGTCTTCTTTTGGATTTATAAGCAAATTAAACAAAAAACAAAAATCTCAAAGCAGGTTAAAGGTAAAGGGACCCCTGACCGTTAAGTCCAGTCGCGGACGACTCTGGGGTTGTGCCCTCATCTTGCTCTAAGGGAGCCAGCATTTGTCTGCAGACAGTTTTTCCGGGTCATGTGGCCAGCATGACTAAGCTGCTTCTGGCGAACCAGAGCAGTGCATGGAAACGGCGTTTACCTTCCCGTCAGAGTGGTACCTATTTATCTACTTGCACTTTGACATGCTTTCAAACTGCTACGTTGGCAGGAGCTGGAACTGAGCAACGGGAGCTCACCCCTTCGCAGGGATTTGAACCACCGACCTTCTGATCAGCAAGTCCTAGGCTCTGTGGTTTAGACCACAGCACCACCCACGTCGTGGGCAAAACAGGTTACATAGTAGTATAACATAATCAAAAAGAGCAGTAACAACAGACTTGAAAAACAGCAGACAATAAAATTATTGTTGGTCACTGCTAATTTGTAGATGGCACCAGGATTTTTATGGAGCATAACCACTTTCAAGAAGTCAGTTTGTGAGGCAAAGTGTGATCTCTGGTGCCCCATCATGCCATCTGCCATTCTGCAGTTGCCTCTTATAGAAGCTCTGTGAAATGCAGGAGATTATGGGGCACATAGACTACACAAAACACTAGCCAGGCTTCAGTGTTGCCCCATATTAACTGGGTACATGCCCTACAGCAGCCTTCTAGCAGGGGAAACTTAGTAACGGTGAAGAATTTGTCTTTCAGCAAAGCTTCTTCTCCATTACTGATCTTCTCTCTGAGGAACCCCTTGCTAGGCTTCTGAGTAATCCTAGGGATTATTCAAACACAGTTTAAAAACTGCTAGTTAAAAAATAATCAAAATTTAACAGCTTTGATTTGCATGATTCTTCGGTATTTTTATTCCATCTAGTACAGGTATCTTGTACTTTGAACTAATTCTGAGATTGTGTGCTGATTTCTTAAAACCTTTTTGGTTTACTCAAGGTTAGTACTGCATCTGGGGTAGGGGGATGGAGAGATCCAGCACACATGGCAGGTTATGGCTATCTCCTGATGTGATCATAAATGTATTTATTTGCTTTTTATTGTTTTTATTGTTTTAATGCTACCATATTAACACATTCTCAGGGTGAGTTGCTTAATTGGAAGGAAGAGCCATCCTTCACAAGAGGAGTAGGCAGGGGTCCTGGGACTGGGACTATTCCACTTCAGACTGTGGACAGAGGATTGCATTTGCATGCTCCATCATTAAGAAAGAAGGGGGAAAATATGTTGTGCATAGAGAAATCTGGCCCATCAAGGAGAAAACAAACCAGATCATTTTCCCTGTTAGGCTATCCCATATTGGGCTAACTCTCACGGGCACAGATTTTTGTGAATGCCACTTTTGGCACTAGAGTCCCATAGGAAAAATGAATGTTGGCATCCACTCTATGTATGTGCCTGAAGGACTTTAAAGAGGGGAAAGGAAATTAAACACAGCTGCATGCTCAGGTCTTCCAACAAAGTTTACAAAACTGTCTTAGAGGGAAATGTATGTGTTATTTATGTTTGGTTCAAGCTGCAATTTATGCTGGAAGGAGACACAAATACTAGATCAGCCTGGTCATGCATTCAGCTAAAATAATGCTCTCCACCAAACAATGCCAATGCAACAGACGGTTTTCATAGCTTTTGTTTGTTTTCCACCCTACAACCCATAATTTTCATGCAGAGGGAAACAGTTACAAGTTAAGCAATTTCTTTTGCCCTGAATGAATAGGAATTGTGAACTCCCTTGGTGACCAATCAGTTCTGCTTCCTTCTTCAGCAGTTCTACCATCATGTTGAAGGAGCTGTCCACAGAATTCCTTGGCTGATTTGTTTTGCCGTTCAGCCTGTTTCCCAGCCATGCCCCATGCCAGGAGATTGCAAGTATGGACAAAATGACTGTGGTCATTAGTCTCATTCCTTGTATTACCTGCAAGGCATTCCTAAATGGATGCCACAGAACAATCTATTATTTTCTGGCAACCAGAAGTGGCTATAAACCATGTTACCATCTCCATTGTTCACAAATAAAAAAATAAATGCCTGGATACTTTCTTTTTTGGCATGTAATTACGTACAGGTGTCAGCAAGCACATGATGGCATGCTGGACTGCTGGGATAAGATGTGAGAGAAGATGGACTTCCTTCTCTTGTTTCTACTGAACAGATGTCCTAGGCAGTTTCTGCAGGGCTACCCATCTAAGCCTTTTGTTACCTGGCACCCCTGGCTAATGGCATGAATCCTACTGACTTTTGAGTGGGCACCCAGCCATTCTTCCAGATGGATGTGACTGCAGGCGGCCCAAGGAACATTCATGTGGATGTAATATCTTCTGTAACGGCTGTAATCCCAAACTGGGCAAAATGTGGTAGGTTGTTTATTCCTTCCTTAATTCCTGAAGTGGTTGCTAAAGTATTATTGTGCATCCATCTTCAAATGGCTTGTTAATCCATCATTAAGTTGGATTTGCTGTGCAGTTATGAAACGAAAACAAAACGAAACCATATTTACACAGACACGTTAAGCCAACATTCTACCCTTTAGAAACATAGCACATGGGATTTTCCTCCAACAGTATCTTTCACTTCCAGAACATTTCAGAGTTTAAGTAGTTACTTTTAGAGGTGTCAATGAAATTTGGTTTGAGCCAAATTTATATGCCATATTTCTGGTATCTTCCTTCCACACTGGAATCAAAGGTGAAGCTGGAATCTGTCTGTGGGCCCATGGATTTCAGACCTGCCTTGGCCTTTGCTATTCCCTCCCTGAACATCTGGCGGAAGTCTTCACATCTGGTCTTCATTCACAGATGCACCAGAGCCTTTGTGCACACGTGTCAATGTCTAGTTTGTGCATAAGCTATGATAGGAGATGATGACCATGTAGGAACAACAAGTAGAATTGCTGGCAAATGCAACCAGAAAATCACAAAGCACAAACTAGAAGATTCCAGGTTGAGGAAAAAGCTGGGGTGGGGGGAATCAAGGGAATTTTCTTTGGAGCAAGTGTCTGTATTTCTACACTTGCCTAGCCATCACACTTCACCTAAAATGAAACTTCAAGATGAACTTAAAAGTGACTGCTTGGGAATCTGAGAAATTGTAAGACAGGCAAAAAGAGTTTCTGTAAGGCTAATGTTTGTTTGTTTGTTTTTCCCCAGGATACAGTTGTGCCAGATGTCTTTACTACTAAGGCCTAGGTTTGGGGTTTTTTTGGGGGGGGGGCATTTTTAGGCATTGTTAACATTCTTCTTAATATAAACAGTTTGCACATATAAACTCCTGAAATTTTGTTTCCTTGTGCTGAGAAGCAGTGACGCCTGCATTTTTTGAAAGAGCACCATCGGATGACCTTCAGAAAGACAGACCAATAACCTGTTAAGGTCTCAAGGTCATTACTTGCTCAGGTGCATCCATCTTTATATTTACAGCTTCAGCCTAGTTCCAGCAAAATGTGTCAAGGGTAAGAGAATGTTCAGGGACAGTAACAAGCACAGATCTGTGGGTGTTTCATGGTAACATGCCATTTGCCTCATCCCTGAGGACAAATAAGATGCTTCTGTCGAGGGCTTTATTGAATCTGCTGGTGATCATTGAGCAGCAACTACCAAATGTTTTATTCCTCCATTCCTGTGGCTTAAGTATCCTTGCTTGGACTTTGGATATATATATATATATATATATAGTTTGAAGATGCAGGACTAATTCCTCTGAGTCATGAGATGCATTGAAGTGAAAAGAAGAAGAAACCACATTTTCATTTCAGTGTTCCAAAGAACAAGTTCCTTTGTAAAGGAGGACGTACAACATTCTGACCTTCTGCTGGGAAAGCGATTTTGAAGAGGCATGTTGCCAGGAAGAAAAGGTGACTTGGGGGTGCAAGGAGTCTCTGGACTGACAATTTATCACCGAGAGAGCACGCGTTATAAATCATCCCTCAAAGGAAGATGCATATGCAAAAAATAATTAGTGCCAAACTTATCTGAATACATGTCATTGCCCTTTATAAAGAATAAGGCTGGGTGACTAAGAGAAAGAGAGAGTAGACTCACAGCTTTGGGACTGCCTGCTTCCTTTGATACAAAAAAAAAATGTTTCAAGGAAATGAAACGTCTGTGGGATACGGACCCTCCTTAAAGGAGATGGCTGGCTTGGTTCTGGTGCCTTAAAACCTGCAGAAAGAATGGCAAGCTCTAACATCAGAGCTTTCAGATGCTGAATGGCTGCATTTGCAGGAAAGAATGACAGGTTTGGCTTGAGTGAAATTGATGGGATTAAAATGACAGACACAGGTATAGCGTTTGATCTGCCTGGAGCTAGGGTGCTGCCGACATCCATTGTTTTCCACTTGCAAATTGAAAACTACATGTTTTCTGATGCACCTAAGTGTTTGTTGGGAGGATCGTGACAGGCTAGTCATATTGTTTTTTCCCCACCTACTTCACACTGAATAGTGGGACGGAGTGCTAGATGGTCTGCCATGTTGTTTAAATCAGTTAATCTTCTGAACTTTGTCACTTTGGGCAGTTTAAAGGTAAAGGGACCCCTGACCATTAGGTTCAGTTGTGACCGACTCTGGGGTTGCGGTGCTCATCTCGCTTTATTGGCCGAGAGAGCCAGCGTACAGCTTTCGGGTCATGTGGCCAGCATGACTAAGCCGCTTCTGGCGAACCAGAGCAGCACACGGAAATGCCGTTTACCTTCCCTATTTATCTACTTGCACTTTGACGTGCTTTCAAACTGCTAGGTTGGCAGGAGCAGGGACCAAGCAACGGGAGCTAACCCGTTGTGGGGATTCGAACCACCGACCTTCTGATCGGCAAGTCCTAGGCTCTGTGGTTTAACCCACAGCGCCACCCGCTTCCCTTGGGCAGTTTAGGTGCAGGGAAATAAATTGTTTGGTTTAGCCTGGTGACACCCTTTAGGCACCTTTTAGGTGATGGGTTGGTTCTGAGGCTCACTTCTTGGACTCTGCGGTTTAGGGGGTAAGATAGGGGCATCCTTTGAGGCCAAACTTCCTCATTCACCTGTGGTTCTGCAGTCGCAGGGGAAGGTGACAAAACAAGACCTCCTTTCTCACCTTCAGGGTGTGGCCTTGGAATTGGGGCAGGATAGGGAGCAATACCCTAATTCCTTAGGCAAGGGCAGGTCACCCAATGGCTGTAGTTATACAGTGAAATTCGTTCCTGCCCCATAATCTTCCCCATCTGCTGATTTTAATTTAAGTGGCCCAGTTCAATCCCAGCTTATGTGTATGCCTCTTTATTTGCTTATCGGGACACAAATGCCTGCCCTTTTGAATGGGAAACATGATGCGCAAATCAGTTTTTTGCAAACTGGATGTGCTTCAATGACTCATACCTGCATTGCACTGTTTGGAGAGATATCTGTGTTTGTGAATCAGAAACAGGATGTACAATTAAGCGCAGTGTGGGTAGCCGTATAAATGCAAAGTGCAACAGCGATTTAGATATGCATTTTCAAATCCAAAGGTGCAATGCTACCAGAGATATCGGTAGAGCAAAGGCAGAGTTTTTTGTGGAATAAAGGTACTTTAAATACATCCGTTGTTGGAGTTAATAAAAACAAAGGGAGAGATGAAAACCCCTGCTTATTCGTATGCACGGTTTTATCTCTCCTATTTTACTCCAAAGTCTCCAAACATCATTCTCTGAAAACATAGCCCAGTGTCATTATGTTGTAATGCATTTGAGCCAAAAGCTTTACGGCTGCAGCTCCCACATGGCAGTGCTCATGTTTAGCATTGTTTAAATCTATTCCAAGCTATTCTCAGCAAACCTAATTTCTTTTCCCCCCTGCTCTGTGTTTAGTGACATAAACACGGCATATTTTATACGTTTTGTATCCTCTTTTATGGTTCTCTCTGCTTAGCAAAGACGTTGCTTTGGAATTAGCGAATGTAAAGGAAATTAGCTACTTGTGTTGCAGTGAACACTTTGCTTTCATTGGGAGCAAAGATAGTTTTGCCGCAGTAATAAAAACAGTCTCACTGTCCTTTTTTGCTGCCAGGCTCTCCTTCCTCAGGACTAGAACATTTCCCCTGCAGAATTTAAATAAAACTTATTCTTTGCTTTCAGTCACATGATTTCATTTGCAGAAAAGGCAAAACTTGGTTCAGTGCAGGTGCTTCTTTCAACAATAAATTTGGTAACATGGATGGGTTTCCTGGGAGGCTTAGAAGGTAGTACCTTTCATCAAATTACTGCAAAAACTGCAATATCTTTCCCAAACCCTACAAGGCTTATGACTTTGCCCTGAAAATGAAAGCAAAGCAAGCAAGCATCCCATGACAATGATTTCTTTCTTTCTTATTGTATTTGCATTCCTCCTTTCCTCCACGGAGCTCAAGCTGACCTACATGATTCTCTTCCTCTGCATTTTATCCTTGCAACCACCCTGTGAAGGTGGGTTAGGATGAGAGACAATGACTGACGAAATGAACTTCTTGGTTGCATGCAGATTTGAACCCAGGACTCCCAAGTCTTGGTTCAATACTCTAATCACTACATCACAGTGCCACTTTAAAAGCCATGAGCTGTAGTAGTAGTAGTAGTAGTAATATTAATAATAATAATATATATTTGTACCCCGCCCGTCTGGCTGGGTTTCCTCAGCCACTCTGGGCAGCTTCCAACAAAGATTAAAAATACATTGAGATGTCACACATTAAAAACTTCCCTAAACAGAGATGCCTTCAGATGTCTTCTAAATGTCAGGTAGTTGTTTATCTCTTTGACATCTGATGGGAGGGCTGCCACAGGGCGGGTGCCACTACCAATATAGCAATATAGCAAAAGTAACTTGTCCCATTAGTCCAAGGATTTGTGACAAATTTCCACCCTTCTCCCCCAGTGTGCCCCCTCCCTCAGTCTGACCCTCAAATCCCTCCTGAGCACAGAGGTGCAAAATTGAATAAAATATGGGGGGCAAAGGGACCTTGACCCTCAGGTGTTGGTTCCTATGACTTAGCAGATGGGCGGGGGGGGGGGACAGGATGCATGTGGGAGGGAGGAGAGGAGGGAAAGTTCCATTGCACAAGTGTAAATCCTTGCAGTATCTCAAAGAATGCATTGTATCCTGTCCAATATGATGCAATGCTTCATTTACACAACCACATCCATGTTCTCAACAATGAAATAAATTCTTTATCAAGTGCATTCTCATGGGGTAAAATGATGAACCATTTCACATGTTTCTTGCTTAAATAACAAGGCATAATGCAACTACTAGTAGAACAACATGTTCAGTAAGAGTTGCCTTCCTGGTCATGAGTCTTGCAGTGTTTTGGAACTTGGCTTTGTTGGCAAGCTTTGACAGAGGAGGAGGAGAAATAGGGGGGGGCTGCTGTATTGGAGGAAGAGGGTATCTTTCAAAGTTTGTTGGGACATCTTTGTTGCTTCTGTCCCATTCTGAACATTTTGTCTTGCTCATGAACTCCTGCATCACCACTCCTGAATTTTGCATCTACTGCTGAGCCTGTACTGTTACTTGCACGAATAACATTCTCTTCGTTACTTTCAAGTAAGAGCCTGTGTGTGAGGGGGGGGAGAGAAGAGTCAGGGCACCTCTGGATCAGGCTAAGATTCCTCCAGGCACACTTGAGGAATTTAATCTTTGCAAATTCCCATACAAAATGCTCTGATCTTCAACTCTGGAAGTAATACATGGATCAGAACACAGTTATCTGTCAGATTTCACAATTCTCCAAAAGTTCTGATGTAGTTCTCTGCTGTTTAAATGTATCAAAATGTGCACTGAGATATGTGTACTTTTGAGAGCAAGCATTTTAAAACTATGTTTGAATTAAAATATGCGTTTCAAAAATTACTAAAATGTGCATTTATTTAGCATGAATTTTGAGAGGATTTAATATGAAATTTGAAGGGTTTTTTTTAAAAAAAATAGGTAGTTGCAGAGACTGAATAGAACAAAATTAAATGCAAATGCAAGTGTCATTCAACATAAAAAGACTGATTCATATACTCCTACCTAGCCCTGTGTAGTTTTAATTTTAATATAATGGCTACGCAGATGGTTGTAGGTTTGTACCTAAATGTGATGGTCTGTTCCCAGCATCCATAATGAAATAGAAGTTTTATTTAGTTATAACAGTTTGCAATCTTTGACAACTCTGCCTTCTATGAATTCATCTGCCCCTTTTAGAAACAAGCCACCACCCTCACAACATTTGGTAGTGCATCACATACTTTAATTGCACCCATAAGTTAACAGGAACTAGCCGTACTATCAGTAGCATAAAAATATTAGCGGCTGTAGTCACAAAAGTAGTATTGCACATAATAGCATTTTTCCTCTACAACCATTACTGCTACTATTGCACACACTGAACACCCAACCTGGCTGATGAAAAAGGCACACGGCATGAATTTATTTTTGTCAGCACACCAAAATAGCACGCCCCATTCAGACAGTATGCAAAGCCCATTCAAAATAATTAGTTCATGGTCAATTGGATTCAGAATAAAATGTTTCCGAGGCAAACCTTACTATTGTTCCTTAGCAGCAGTTATAAATCTATTGCTCACAAGCTGTTAACAAAACTGTAGCCTGAGACAGCTGCAGAATTTTCGGTTAAATTGTTGTTGTTGTTGTCCAGGAAGGAAGAATGTGTCATTTTCGTTCTCTCTCTGCATTCCCTGTAAGTTGCCCTTTGATTCTGTTGAAGCTTGGAACATTTATTATTAAAGCTGTAGAGTTAATTTGTCCTTTTCTTATGGTGTCACACTTTGTGTTATTCTTTTCAAATTGTCTTCTCAGGAAAAGGCATTTGATTATCTTGCAGGAGAAAACTTCACTTTCTGTTCTGGCTCTTGTGTTTTAGAGACTCCTTAAAAATTGGCCCTTATTTACACTTGAAAGCTTTTGTAGAATTCCTCAATATGTTGCTACTGTCAAGTTCTGCTTTCTTGTATTCGTAAGGTGATGAAGTTTACTGATGACAGAGGCGACTTTAGGGGATGGTGACCAGTTTGGTTGCATTGGGCGCCGAGTCTTGGGCATGCTGCCAGAGATGCCACAACTATGATTTACAATGGAGCACGAGAGGTGAGGTCAAGAGTGGGAGTCAGGAGCAGGTTGGCAATAAATCACATGGCCTCAGTGAAGTTAACTCTTTATTCAATGGAACAAGGTCGACTCAGGAGGTGAGGCCTAGCGAGCCCAGAACTATTGCCAGTAGATCTTGCCCCAATGAGGCAGTCATGAGGACTGAAGGTCCCCGCCTTTCCACAGTTGCCTAAGTCTTCTTCCCTGGGTCCTTCCCTAGCAATCTGAGACTTTGTCTTGCCTGCCTTTGTTCCACCATCTTCATACCTCTCCCGGTTCTGGGAGACATGGGCTTCTTTAGTAGCCTGCTTCTCCCACCCTCTTTAGCCTCCTTTTCTGCTCTGATTCTACAATGCTCTCTGCCACAGATTCTTCCTGCTCACCAAACTCTGTTACCTCTTCAGCTTCTGACATACCTTCCTCCCAGTCTGCTCCCTCTTCTCCCTCTGACCAGTCGTCATCGTCCCACCACCAATCCCCTGGCTCTGAGCCTTCTTCCCCATCTGGTGCCTGCCACCACTCCTCTTCATCCAGCCAGTCCATGGCAGGTGGAAGGACACTGAATTTTGGCATTGCAGAGGACACCGCTGAAATCTGAGACCCCAAAGTCCACCATTGCTGATGTACCACTTTGGTTGTTTTGATTTGTTTGAATGGAAGCAAAATCTGAGTCTTCTGTTTGGAAGAAACACCTGAGGAATCTTGAGGGAAGCAAGCAGAGTTCCAGTAAGACCAGCAAAATTTCACCGGGTGTTTGCCATGCTCCTACTAAAAGGAAAAGCAATAGCCAGTGGAGATTGAATCTAAGTCTTCACAATGGACAGGGTTGAAATAAATGACCTTGATGCTCTTTCTAACCTTACCATTTACTCATGTTAGGGGAAATAAATGGGAACTCAACTGAGAAGGAGTATTTCGTTTGCAGCTCCTGCAAACTCAGGAGGCATATTTTATATAATCAAATGGGGAAAGATTGTATTTATGAGGCTATAATTCCATCTGGAGATTCCGAGGACCCCATAAAGCACTTCACTTTCACTCAAAGTTTATGTCCCTAGAACATTTCAGTAGAATGGAGCTCATAATTCAGCGACTTGTGGAAGGCTCCTTTTGCCCATTTTACTAAAAATTTTGCTTTCACTTACTCAGAGAAATCTATTTACCTTTTGGGTGCTCTTACATGTCTTTGAGATCACCTTCACTATTTTATGAAGTGGATACCTTCAGTTTTTGTATGCACAATAACTTCTGATGTTGTGCACAGAAATAAGGATGATCACACCCAACTATGAGAATAGCAACTCACATCAAGCAGCAATCAGATTCCCCCCAAAAAATTAAAAGCTTCCCCAAATATAGCAAGATATTGTTCACATTTTACATTCTGGACAATTCCTTTCATGCAGATAGACATGGTTGTGATAAAGATCAAGTGACCATATAGGTATCTCCAATATTATTTTATATTAGTCAGATGCTGCAAATATTGAATGAACCCAAGAATGCTTTGGTGGTCTATTCATCTTATTGCACCCATGCCATCTGATAGCAAAACAAAGGCTTAATTAGATTTCCCAGTAATATAATACATTTTGTATACCATTTCTGTTAATTTACATAGTTTTGTATGCATTCCTTGGTGGAAGAATAACACTAAAATATCTGAAAAATATAATAAATTCAAAAATGAGTTGGGTTTTAGTTCATGTACTGTTTCACAAAAGTGTGAACCTGGGAAATCCACATAAAAATATAAAGTAAATGAATTTCTTCCCCACCTCTAGGAAAACATGTTCCCTATCTAAGATTATGCATTTGTGTGTGATAAAGAGAAGGTGCATCTTAACTTGTTCCTCTACCTATTGATGCATAGTAAGTATTGCTCAGAATATGCAAACCTGCCCTGCTACATTTGTCTGAAACAAAGGTTGATTCATTTAAAAAAGAAGAGGAATAAAGGACAAAAGTAAGATGTTCAACACAGTGTGGCAAATGCACACCTGACTGCATCAGGTCAAGTTGTACAAAGCAATCAGATCTGAAGCTATTTTTGAACACTCATTGCCAGTGGGTTATTACCTACAAGCGGTGAGTCAGCACAGTTATCCATGGGATATAGTCAGTAGCAGGTGTTCTGCTGCCGGCATATCTCAGTTTAGGATTTATAGGATTCTTTCTTATGTCACGTTAGCTTAGTTCTCTGCCTCCCTGGCCTTGCGCACATGGTCAACAGCCATTCTAAAACCTCAGGGAGGGAAAAACACAATTTCTTCCTCTTTGTGGGTGATAAGATGGTTTGGGGTTACTGAAACAGTTGCAGTTTCAGGAAACAATCATATCTGCAAGCCAGTTAAACGAGCAGACTTAAATTGTAAACTGATATAGGCTGCAATTCTTACACAGGAGTAAATCCCACTGAAAACAGATGGCCTTACTGTGGCGTTTAGGATTGAAGTGCAAACAGAGATGTAGGAAGGCAGAGAATTCCATTTTGACCTGCTTTAGCCACAATCAGCACTGTTTCTGTTTCACTGCAGTTTGGTTTCTGCCGAATATTACATTATTCATCCTACTGTTCACTATTTAAGGTAAATTACATAACTATTTATGTAACTAGCATTCATTTGAATGTGAAGGAAACATCAAAACAATGTATAAAACATGGGTAGGCAAACTAAGGCCCAGGGGCCGGATCCGGCCCAATCACCTAAATCCGGCCCATGGACGGTCCGGGAATCAGCATGTTTTCACATGAGTAGAATGTGTCCTTTTATTTAAAATGCATCTCTGAGTTATTTGTGGGGCATAGGAATTCGTTCATCCCCCCCTTCAAAATATAGTCCGGCCCCCCACAAGGTCTGAAAGACTGTGGACTGGCCCCCTGTTAAAAAAGTTTGCTGACCCCTGGGCTAAAACAACCCTGCTATTGATTAGGTATAATTTGCAAACTTGACAACAACAACAATGATGTGAAGAAATACTAATAATATTTACGGATTTCCATCCCTGACCATAGATGGACACACAAACTGCACCAATTTTGGCTTCCTTTTCTGTTTTTATCAGCATTCCCTGCCATCCCTAAATACACATTACACTGCCTCTATCAGATTAACTTGACTTCAGTCCATATATTTAGCATTAACTAATAAGGCTTAAGGTAAAGGTAAAGGTACCCCTGCCCGTACGGGCCAGTCTTGACAGACTCTGGGGTTGTCACTCAAGAGGCCGGGGGCCAGCGCTGTCCGGAGACACTTCTGGGTCACGTGGCCAGCGTGACAAAGCTGCATCTGGCGAGCCAGAGCCGCACACGGAAACGCCGTTTACCTTCCTGCCAGTAAGCGGTCCCTATTTATCTACTTGCACCCGGGGGTGCTTTCGAACTGCTAGGTTGGCAGGCGCTGGGACCGAGCAGCGGGAGCGCACCCCGCCGTGGGGATTCGAACCGCCGACCTTTCGATCGGCAAGCCCTAGGCGCTGAGGCTTTTACCCACAGCGCCACCCGCGTCCCGCGGGTTACATGTGGTTAAAATACCCTGGGTGCTTACAAGAATACACACACATGCAGACACATCTACATCTACATACATACATATATGGCACACCAGGTTTTTTTTTTTTTTTAACCTTACTACTCATCCATTCAACAAACAACAAGCAAAAATATAATAGGGTGCTAAGAAGAACTGCATATTCACTCTATCTATGAACATGTCAACAAGCTGTCAACCAGCCAGGTCATCCACAGGGTTAGGCACACACATGGAAGGCATGGAATGCAATTAGCTTTTTATTAGCAGAAAAATAACAGCACAGCAATATTTCTGGTTCATCTTAATGAAGGCATTGCTAAAATTAAGCTCTAGTCATCCCCCTCCCCTCTAGCCTCTTACTCTGGATCCGTCCCAAGCAGATGAAGGCTGCATTGAGGGGACGGGCTCCTTCTCTAGGCCTGTCTTGTGTGTTGCTCAAAGACATGCAGGACCCTCCTGGAGCAGGGGGTCAGAGAGGGAGGAGAGTCAGCAGAACTGAGACGATCTGCACAGGGGCGTATCTAGCTGCTCTGGCACCTGGAGCGGCAGGGGCAGGACGAGCTGCCCATGGGGCGCTGTGACGATCTGTCCAGGGGGGCACCGCGGCAAGCTGCCCACAGGGTCCGCTGGCAGACGCAATCCCCACGCTGCCGTTTCGGGCAGCACGGGCCCCTGAGCCACCCCTGGGCCTGGGACTCGGGCTCAGACTCGGAGCCAGGGGAGTCTCAGTCCGCACTGGATCCTTTGCCTCAGGTGGCATCTGAACCTAGTCTGGGGCCTGATTCTGAAGAGCCCCAGTCTGCACAGGTTCCCCTGCAGCAAGCACCAGCTGGGCCGAGTCAGGGGCCTGAGCCTGCCCTGGCTCCAGATGTGGGGATTACCTCGTTGCCTTCAGCTGGGCAATCACTTACAGCTGCTCCACTACCAATTGGGTCAGGAGAGGCTGAGGCGGCCTCTGGGTCTAGTAACCCACTGACATCACCCGAGCTGCAGAGACTGAGGTCTGAGAGAAGGAGAGACCTGAGTACTCGCAGGAGGAGTGCTCACCTTCAGGTGAGACAGGGAGGTGAGTCACCGGGGATCAGGACCGGCCATTACCCCGACAGAGATAAAAGGCTGCTGGACCCCAGCCCAGGTTGTGGGAGCAACGTTGCTGTTTGCCAGAACTTGCCTGTGATCCTGTGCCTGACCTAGCCTGGTTTCCTGCCTTGGCCCTGTTGGACTGACTCCTTGTAGAACCCTTGGATTTGGGACCGGACCTGGACCGCTTTAGTTGGGTTACCCCCGGGCCCAGCACAACTTCTAGGAGAGACACGTGGCTCGGGTACGCTGCAGGCTAGGTCCCGCGGTAAATGCCATCCCCAGCGGTGTGCCATTTTGTCACCCCCTAAGGGGTTACACCCGGGGTGGACTGTACCCCCTGCACCCCCTTCCTATGCCCCTGTATCTGCACACATGCTATAATTCTCTGCTTCTAATCCTGTCCTGGAGGGCCCTCCTTCTCTTGACTCCCCTTGATTGCTCAAGTCTTCTGTTTCTATCAACTCCTAGCTTGTCCATTCTGCTGACTGCTCCTCAGTGTCCCACCACCAGGCTCCGGGTTCTAAAGTATTGTCTTTGGAGCCTTCTCTGAGACAGGCTCCCAACAGTCTTCTTCATCCATCCAGAACAGAACATAGGAAGCTGCCTCTTATGACATCAGTCCATTCAACCATCTAGCTCAGAACTGTCTGCTGGCGGCAGCTCTCCAAGATTTGAGAATGGGATATAACTGAATATGCCAGGGATTGAACCTAGAATCTTATTCATACAAAACAGATGCTCTACCATTTGGCTATGCCCCTTCCCCTAAACTCTACTAAATTGGTGGTGTCTGATTCTTAGGTCTCAGCTTATGGCGCACTTACTAGGTTTGCCAGTAGTCTGTTAGTCTGCCAATTATAATTATACACATATGTAATTTTATTTTGATTACATGTGTCGCATCCGGTCTCTCTTAACAGCAAACCCCTTTTATTCATTAGTGAATATGGCACTGAAATTCTTCGCTAGTGGGAAAGAGGCAAGGAATTTAATTAACTCAGCAAGTAAAATGCATGCAGCGAGGATGAAGTAAATTCAGAGAAAATAAAATTCTAATAGAATTTTTTGTGGTACTGTGAAAAGACATAATGGAAGTTGATTTGATTTAGAGATTTCAATAAACTCAGAAATAATGGCCTTGTTAGGAATTTGTCACTAGGAAAAAAGAAATATTTTGATGTTACAGTTTGGAGAGACATGAATAGCTCATCTTACACAAATTAAATTTGGAACTTTAATAATATATATTTTTTATTTAAAAAGTGCAAGTATTTTGCTCATAAAAACATTGCACGCTATAGTTTTAATTCAGTTATTGTGTTTGTGTGATACACCACACACTGATTGAAAATAAAAGGGCAGCAAATAAATCAAAAGGCAGCACAACTGAAAGTGGTTAAATTCTGTTATCAAGTAATTAAATGTACGGCAGCGAGAGCAAAGATGGTGGGCTACTCTTTTTGTGATAACCAATGATTTTCTTTTTTTTAAAAAAAATTTATTGGCTTTTCAACATATAATATAAGACATTACAAACGACAAACACAAACAAACAAACATAGAAACATGTATAATTTCATGAATTTTTTCATGTACCCAATTTCAACGACTTCCCCATGCCTCCCTTTTCTGCATCCCTATTTTAAACTTTTTCAGCAACCCCTGATCTGAATTACTTATAAATTCCTTTCTTTAACCCTTTTCTTTCCTCTTGTCCAATCATTAATCTCTGCAAATCTGCTATGCTTTACCCATGACATTTTAACACTCACTAATTTTACAACAATTTTTAAGATAACATTTAAATTTCTTCCAATCTTCTTCCACCGTCTCTCTCCCTTGGTCACGGATTCTGCCCGTCATCTCTGCCAGTCCCATGTAGTCAATCACCTTCGTCTGCCACTCTTCCAGCGTGGGTAGTTCTTGTGTCTTCCAATACTTTGCTAGTAAAACTCTTGCTGCTGTTGTAGCATACATAAAAAACGTCCTATCTTTCTTTGACACCAATTGGCCTACCATGCCCAGGAGAAAAGCCTCTGGTTTCTTATGAAAGGTACACTTAAGCACCTTCTTAATTTCATTATAAATCATTTCCCAGAAGGCCTTAATCCTTGGGCACGTCCACCAAAGGTGATAGAAAGTACCTTCAGTTTCATTACATCCCCAGCATTTGTTATTGGGCAAATGATAAATTTTTGCAAGCTTGACTGGGGTCATGTACCACCTATAAATCATTTTCATAATATTCTCTCTTAAGGCATTACATGCCGTGAACTTTATACCGGTGGTCCATAACTGTTCCCAGTCAGCAAACATAATGTCATGACCAATGCCCTGTGCCCATTTAATCATAGCTGATTTAACCATTTCATCCTGTGTATTCCATTTCAACAGCAAGTTGTACATTCTTGACAAATTCTTAGTATTGGGTTCTAACAATTCTGTTTCTAACTTTGACTTTTCCAACTGGAAGCCGATTTTCCTGTCCTGTTTAAAAACTTCATTTATCTGGTAATAATGAAGCCAATCTCTTACTTTAGACTTCAGTTTCTCATAACTGTAATTTCACATTTCCACCTTCTTGTTCTATAATTTCCCAATATTTTGGCCATTTAGATTCCATATTAAGTTTTTTCACTTCCTTAGCCTCCATTGGTGACAACCACCTAGGGGTTTTATTTTCCAACAGATCTTTATAACGAATCCAAACATTGTATAATGCTTTCCTAACAATATGGTTTTTGAAACCTTTATGAATTTTTACCTTGTCATACCATATATATGCATGCCAACCAAACCTATTATTGAACCCTTCTAAATCCAAAATGTCTGTGTTCTCAAGAAGTAGCCAGTCTTTCACCCAGCAAAAAGCTGCTGCTTCATAGTACAGTTTTAAGTCCGGCAGGGCAAACCCCCCTCTTTCTTTTGCATCAGTTAATATCTTAAATTTTATTCTGGGCTTTTTGCCCTGCCAGACAAATCTCGATATATCTTTCTGCCACTTCTTGAAACAGTCCATTCTGTCCACAATCTGCAATGTTTGAAACAAAAACAGCATTCTTGGCAAAACATTCATCTTAATAACAGCAATTCGGCCTAACAAGGAAAGTCTCAAATTCGACCATATTTCTAAATCTTTCTTAATTTCTGTCCAACATTTCTCATAATTATCTTTAAATAAGTTCACATTCTTAGTTGTTAAATTAACCCCCAGATATTTCACTTTGTTTGCTACCATTAATCCAGTTTCACTCTGAAACTTCTCTCTTTCCTCCACTGTTAGATTTTTCCCCAGTACCTTTGTTTTTTGTTTGTTTAGCTTGAAACCTGCTACTCGACCAAAGGCTTGTATTATCTCCAAAACTCTTTTAGTACTAGTGTCTGGCTCTTGCAAAGTTAGAACTAAATCATCTGCGAACGCTCTCAACTTATATTGTTTAGCTCCGACCTGAATCCCTTTAACCAGCTGGTCCCCTCTAATCATATTTAATAACACCTCCAGAACAGATATGAAAAGTAATGGGGATATTGGGCACCCCTGTCATGTCCCTTTTTCAATAGCAATTTCCTCAGTAACCACATTATTTACAATTAGTTTTGCTTTTTGTTCAGAATAAATTGCACCTATACCATTCTCAAAACCCTGGCCTACCCCCATTCCTTTGAGATTCTTTTTCATAAAACTCCAAGAGATATTGTCAAAGGCTTTCTCAGCGTCCACAAATATTAATACTGCCTTCGTATTAATATTGTTTTCGAGCAACTCCATAATGTCTATTATATTTCTCACATTGTCAGATAAGTGTCTTCCCGGGAGAAAGCCAGCCTGGTCTTTATGAATCTCACCCACCAAAACCCTCTTCAATCTTTTTGCCAAAATGTCTGCAAAAATTTTGTAATCCACATTGAGCAATGATATAGGGCGGTAGTTCTTAATCTGGTTCTTTTCAGTCTCGGATTTTGGTATAAGTGTAATATATGCTTCTTTCCACGATTCAGGTGCCTTCTTCCCCTCTAAAATTTCATTACAGACTTCCTTAAACAGTTGAATCAACCAGTCCTTCAAAACTTTGTAATATCTGGAAGTCAAACCATCTGGTCCTGGAGATTTTCCCAATTTCATATTTTGAATGGCTCCCTCTATTTCTTGCTCAGTTATTTTCTGGTTTAAAATCACTTTACTTTGATCAGATATTTTTTGTAATCCATATTTTCCGAGAAATTCTTCTATCTCTTTTTCATCCACCGGCCCATGTGCATAAAGTTTTCTGAAATAACTCTGAAAACAGTTTCTAATCTCATTTGGTCTAGAAACGTTCTTTCCTTCAACCTCTAAGCTTGTAACCATATTCAGCTTTTGTCTTTTCTTCAATTGCCATGCCAGAAGTTTCCCACATTTATCTGCCGATTCAAATGTCTTTTGTCTCATTTGCCTTATTTTCCATTCTATCTCCTGGTTCATCAATTCCATATACTGTCTCTGATAAAACTTTATTTCTCTTAGAATTTCATGAGACTTTGGCTTTGATCTCAATTTCTTTTCACCTTCTTTTATTTTTTCCAAAATCTTATCTTTCTTTTCATTCTGTCTCTTCTTTTTTAAAATATTCTGCTGTATCAAAAATCCTCTCATAACGGCTTTGCTTGCGTCCCAAATTATTCTTTTCTCCACCTCTGTTTTCAGATTTATCTCAAAATAATCCTTCATAGTCTTCTGGGCCTTTCTATACACCTCTTCATCTCTAAATAGGGAATCATTCATCCTCCATCTGAAGGAACCAGCTGTTGTCATGTTCATTTCCATCTTTACAGCATTATGGTCGGAGCAAGTCTTTGGGCAGATTTCCACTTTTTTTATCTTAGGTGCCATCCCACTAGTTACCCAAATTTGGTCGATTCTGGTCCAGGTCATTTTTGCTTCTGAGAAGAAAGTTTCCTCTCTCTCCAGAGGGTTTCTTGTTCTCCAGATGTCAATCAAATCCATGTTATCTGTCATTTCAAAAAAAGTCTTAGGTAGTCTCCCATCCTTAGAAACCACCTGTCTTAGTGCTTTGTCCATATTTGTAGAGACCACTCCATTCATATCTCCCATCATAATTACATTGTAATTCAAATAGTCCATTAATGTCCCATGTAGTTTCTTAAAGAACTCTGACTTCCCTTCATTCGGAGCATAAATCCCAATTATCAATAATTTTTCTCCTTGGACTTGTATTTCAATTGCCAAATATCTTCCTTGTTCATCTTTAAACATCAACTTAGGGGCCAATTTTTCCTTAGCATAAATCACCACTCCTCTTTTTTTCACTTTGTCTGATGAGATAAATTCCTGTCCAAGTCTTTTGTTAACAAGTAATTTTCTATGTATTCTAGTCACGTGGGTTTCTTGTAGACAAATCAAGTCCAATTGTTCCTTTTTTAAAATATGAAAAACCTCACGTCTTTTTCTGGGAAGGTTCAAACCGTTACAATTCCAACTTAAAAATTGTAGAGCCATCTTGTTGTTTACTTAGTTGCTCCTCCCACTGCCCCCAACAGTTGTTCTTCCTTTGTCGGAGTTTTAAGTCCAAATGTCAAGTTCGAAATGTCCGCTAAGTCCTTTGCCTCAGTAGTCAGGTCCACCACTTCCTTCACGAGGTCCTCTTCGTTTCTTTCCAGAAATTGTTCTTTGTCTTGCACTGTTTTTATTTTGGTTTTTTCCCCTTTATAATTAAAAGACAAACCTTGTGGGAACTCCCATCTATATATTATGTTGTTCTTCTTCAACAAAGTGGTCAGGTCCTTGTAGTAAGTTCTCGCTTCCAGGATGTATTTAGGAATATCCTTGTAGATCTGCACAAAGGAATTTTCAATCTCAATAGATCTTTGATATTGTAAACTTAATATTTTGTCTCTCTCCTCCTTAGATCTCAAAGTTATCAGGCAGTCCCTTGGATTCTTTCTATTTTGTCTTCTGCCCAGTCTGAAGGCCGTGACTATCTTGAATTCCTCCTCTTTCAAATTTACTTGCCAAAATTCCGAAAATTCTTTTGTGAGGAACTCTGCCAAATTGTCCTGTTCGCTTTCTGGGACTGATCTCAATCTCAGATTCCTCTCCTTTCTCTGAAGTTCCATTAAAGACAGGGCCGCCTCATGCTCCTCCAGTTTTTTACAAACTGGTTCTAACTTTACTTGTGTGGATTCTGCAATGGTTTTTGCCTCTTCAGCAAGTCTTACGAATTGCAACATTTTCTTCAATTAGTTTATTTATAGTCTCTGTATTGGATGCAACACTTTTGGTATTTAAATCTAGCTTCTCTGATAACTCTGTCAACTGTTTAGAATTTTCTGTACCTTGCTTGGTCAGAGCTTCTAAGGACTCATTAATTTTTATTAATGCTTGTGTCACTGTATCCATCCCTTTTTCCTGCCCCTCTACACCTGCAAGGGCTAAGCCTGATATAGAACCTCTTTTCCTTTGTGCAATTTTTGTTTTAGCTCTTGTTTTTATCTCATCTTCTTGGCCACTCATGTCCCAAGGTCGTTCCCACAGGAATTATTTCCAGATGGAAAACTCCACTGACTTGCTCTTTACACACTTGTCTTTATGGCTATTTTCCCACAACTTTCCCACAACCCTCTAGAGGGAGCAGCTCACAGTTCAAAATACATAAAAACAAAGAGAAAAATGGCTACAAATCTTCCAGTAAATTTCCACTGAAAAGGCTGTCAGTTTGTATCTTCAACCAAACTCCTAACAATAGCAAACAAAGTCCCAACTTTGTATCAAGCACGCAATGCATCAACTTAGTATCTAATTTCAAATGACAGTTGCCAGTCCTGGTGACTTACTCTTCTTTTAAAGCAGTCCTTTCCCAAGGGTTTAAAACGGCAGAGAAATCTTTTTCCTTTCACCTCTTTCAGACAGGTAATACAAGTTCAAATTCACCCCCCCCCGCTCCTGCTGCTAAGGGGGGAGGTTCAAGTTCAATGTCTGGGTTAAATATTAATAGAATTATCTTCCGTCAAATTGCAGCTTGTATGCCGTTGCTTTAGCTGTCATGCAGTCCGGGAAAGGCAGACTTCCTTATTTTAACTCTTTCCCGTTTTCGGCCAAATTTTTGCAATTTCTTGCTTTAAATCCCAAAAGTTTCCCAATCCTACTCACAGGTAATTTGTAAATCCAAATGCCAGGAAGGAATCGGCGCTCTCCATTATGGCGACGCGGCTTCACTCCACGGGCTGGGTAGTGACTCTCAGCACCGCGCTCTCACCTGATGCTGCTCCGGAGCCTTTAAAAAGGCTCCTTCACAGTAACGGGGGGCGCTTAGGGTGCCCACCGAGTCTCCTTGCTCACAGGCTTCTGCGCCTGTGATTTTAGGGGTCCCCGCTTCGCCGTAGCGGTCAGACCCGAACTCGCGGAGTAGTCTCCCTGAGCGGAGCTCAGCAGGAGACCGCCATTAAACGCTGGTGCCGACCGGAAGTCCTCAATAACCAATGATTTTCAGCGAATAAATTTGACTTGATTTGATCCTTAACAGGCACCAGATTTTGTGCAAGATGTGACATTCTTAGACAGCTGGCAAAGGGTTACCACAATGCTATCAAATTAAATATCTGACTGGAAAATTGCCCAGAAGACACTTCCCTGCTTTCTAAAACATGGTGTGCAGGTTGTCCTGGATGGGGTAGAGATCCTTTTGAAGCAAATGTATAAACACAAATTACCAAACACACATCTGTATATGTCATTACCTTTAACAGAAATAGTTCCTGTCCAAGCAAGGTTGACTTGCCTATTACCTTATTAAGCTGAAATTGCTCATAGATTTGCATAAGAAATAGGGAACTATTTTATGTGGCAGCTTGTTTGGATACCATTTTAATAGTGTGTATCTCAGCAATTCGCCTTTGGCAACAAAAATAATAATAAATGCTGTTTACATCAAAGTCTAGATTATCCTGTAACCTTAAATGCCAGTGGATGAAGGACTTTGACCTTGTACTATTGAATTAGGTAGACTTGTGTCCATGCATGTTTTTGTGAACAGACACACTTTCTACTCAAAATTGCCAGTGACATTTTTTATTGAAATAGGTCAATTATTTCTTGTTAAAAAACAAACAAACAAGCAGAACACTTGTATTTCCATGAAATCCATTAGTGCTAAGTTTTTTTTGGGGGTGTGTGTGTTTGTTTGTTTGGGGTTTTTTTTGCTATCAATGAAACTGGAATGTTTTTCATAAATGTATTATAAGGTTATAGGTGCTCAATAGGTCAGAAAAAAAATAAGTACAGTGGCTTCATTGAATTGTGTGAACAAATAGCAATTAAGGAAACAAAACCAACAAAATACATAGAAACTTTTGATATATGTTTAGAGACAGTCAGTGTTGGTTATCTAGAGTGTGTCCGAGGGTGAGAAAGAAAAAGAGAATTTAATGCATCTATTGTTATTTGGTGGTAGTGAAACACTATAGAATACCAGATTCTACCTTTAACTGTACTAATTAGAAGTGTGTTGTTGTTGTTATTGTTATTGTTACTGTTATTTTGGGGGTGTTAAAATTATCTGATCAGTCATAGATTGGGTGAGCAAAAGAAATTGCTTTGAACTGTTCAGGACAGCTTGCTTTCCTCAAAAGTTTTGAAGACACCCCTTCCCCCGAAAGCAGGAGAAATTTAGTCCCTTTTTTCAGGGGGGAAATATGGTACTTTTGGAAAAGTATGGAGGGAAGTTTCTGCCAACCTTGGAACCAATTCCTTAAGGGGGCGATGGCTCCTGCCTCCCTATCCCTACCCTCCTTCTTTGTGGCCAAATTAAAGTACTTTTTTCAGTTCTTCTAAAGGTAAAATAGGTTATCTGGCTTGCCACCTCCCTTTATTTGGAAAACCACTAACAAGGAGTCCAGGTGGCACAGAAAAATCTTGGGGGAGTTGTATGCAGCTTGTGTACTGAAGGTTAGCTGTTCCTTTATTTAGGGCTGGGGTCTAATCTCAGTGGCAGAATTTCCAGTTAAAAAGTGGTGAGGTGACTCTGACTGAATCCTTGGAGAGCTACTGCAAGTCAATGTAGGCCAGGAGTGACCAGTGAGCTTCCTTGGAATAATGTTCCATAATTGGGGTGCTGCAACTGAGGAGGGCCTCTCCCCAGTTGCCACACACTTCACTTTTGTCAGGGACTGTGCTGAGGAGGGCTGCACTGTAATGGTGGCAGCCTTCCCCTTCTCCTGCTCCTGAATGGCTTGCAGAGGGGCATAGTTCAGAAGGCAGAAGCTGGGAAATACTGGATGGGGAACAGCTAGGAGAAGAAACACTGGGAGAGAGAGGGTTAACAGATTCGCAGTCTCTGGATAGCATTTCTCCGCTCAGCCCAAGGTCGAGAAGTGCGCAGAAAGTCTCAGTACAGAAAGCACAGAGGGTACAAGCTCAGATTACAAGACATAGGAGTGAAATAGATCAATAGGGACTGGAGGGGTGTAAGCCTTAATTGGGAGTACCGCCATTCTGGGTTGACACTTTTTGTCCTTTGCTGTTTTTATTAGAGAAAATAACTGGTAAGAATTCCTTTAGTTTGATCTCCTCATATATGGCCATGGGAGAGGAAGTCAATTCAAGGAAGCCTGACAACTTTGCATACTCACAAGGCTATGGGAAGCACTCAAACTGCATGCTTACAAAGGTCTTGAAGTTCTGTGAATGAAGTTACTTCATTAGTAACAAAAACTCAATGCTTGTCAAGTCCCAGTGGCACAACTGCTTGTGCTAAGTCAAATATTTTGTTTCAGATTATTGTAGCAGCAATGAGAAAATGGTCCAGTCTGAATGGTAAATTCATTTCGGATGAAAATCAAAAGCAGAATCCTTGCTGACCTGCTAAATGTGTGCTACACCTTTCTATTTAAAAGCTATCTGCAGTCATGATGTCTGTTTATTTTTTCAGAAGATATGCTCAAGACCATATTGAGCAGCATACATATTCATACTGCTAAATCCAAAATGGGATGCTTCTGCCTTTGATAGAAGTGCATAATTCCACCATGGGTGATAAATCAGCCAAGATCTATCTGTGCAATCCATCACACAGATGCAACAAATTCACACTAAATGATAGCTTAGTTCAAAAACTAATATGAGAGCTTTTGGGATCACATGTCTCATTCATAAATCTTTAGGCACATCATAACTCCTTTATGAAAAACCATATAAAAGGAAGAAAATTTCAAATGCATTATCTCAAGACTTCATAAATATTTAGGCTGCAATGCTATCACACTTATTTAGAATTAAGTCCCACTGTATTCAAGGATACATTCTCTCAAAATATGGACTATAAACGGGTGTCTACTTAGGAAGTTGTAGGTATTTATGGAGGGGGGAAAATAGTGCCCAGTGGCACCCCATAGCAAAGCATAACTACTGAAGCCCCCCTAAAGCATTCTCCTAGTCATGCTTTCTGGACCCAGTTCCATAGCCAGGGCTGGAATTACTAGAACACAGTGTCCCGAATTCCTATTCCACAGAACCAGTACAGGAAGAAGCTGATCAATGGTATCAAAAGTTGCAAAGAGATTGAGAAGCAGGAGCAAGGCCACACTCCCCTTGTCATGCTCTCTGTAAAGGTCATCCCAGCACAACTAGAAGCATCATATTAGATATGGGGAAGAAATGGCGAATCTACCTGAGACAATATGTGAAATGAGGCACAGCTGTTCTTTGAAATTCACACTTTCCTGAATTTTTCAAAGCAGTTTTGCAACAAAAATGCACATAGTCGGACGAAGCGTGCATACAAATGCATGTATGTGTGAAAAAAGCATACAAAATGCATTCTATTAGGGGGGAAATGCTTGTGGAAGCCATATGTACCAGAAAAAATTGGCACAAAAATGGTGGTGAAGTTTCATGGGAACTTTAAAAACCCACAAGCTGATATGGAAATATGGATGACTGAACTTAAGGTTGGAAAAATGAGGCACTAATAAAACAAAAATTGACAAATTTGCCCTTTCCTAACCCATACAGGCTTTAACCACTCAACACAGAAATGGTTGGGGTCTGAAGGGAGGACACAATAAGTATGTTGAGAGGTAGAGATGTCCATTGGTTTCCTGAGGCAAATACATGAATATGCATCTTGGGGCAGCCAAAGGCCCATGAAATATTCTGCCACTCTTAACTGAAGGCCCTTTATCTTCTCCTAGCACCATGGAATAAACCCCTCTATTCACATCAATTGTTGCTTTAAGCAAAAGTCTGGTAGAAAGTCAACAACAAAATGCTTTTGAGGGAATTAAAATTGGAAGCCAGATTCCATACTGTTTCTGTAATAAGTGGCTAAACCACCTTGATTGACTATATACGGAGTTGTCAATTTAAGCAGACTCCTCTCTCTCATCTCAGAGCACTATATGCCTCTAATCAGCACAAAGAAGTGTTACCTGAAACTTCTCTCAAAGTATTTGTGCTTTTAGCCTACAACTATACTGCCTTTTCTTTGTCTTCTCTTTTCTTCTTTGTCATGATGTATGTATACACACAAACACACAAATACAAATGCATATCACTGCAGTGGAATACATCCTGAAATGGCATTTCCGTGTGCTCTGGTTCCCGTCATGGTGTCCCATTGTGCCAGAAGTGGTTTAGTCATGCTGGCCACATGACCCAGAAAGCTGTCTGTGGGCAAACACCAGCTCCCTCAGCCTGAAAGCTAGATGAGTGCCGCAACCCCATAGTCGCCTTTGACTGGCCTTAACCATCCAGGGGTCCTTTACTTTTACCTTTACCTTTTATATCCTGATTATATGCTGCATGCAGTATCTCTTAACTTTTCTTTATGCATTACATCCTTAAATAAATATGAGGTAAGTACAAGATTTATTTGTTTTAATAACACACACACACACAAACACACACACACACACAATTTACATCCCACACTGGCTGTGAAAAATAGCAAGATGAAACTTAACGTCAAGAACATTATGAACTCTCAGGTTTTAAAATGGGCTAAGAGACATTTGTATATTTAATAACACGCATAAAAAATGAAATGCTATAGTCACAATGAAAAGCAGAATGAGTAGGAGCTTGTTGATAAGCGAACAATAGTCTCCCCTTTCTCTTCTCTTCACAAGTACTGTCATTCTGGGATAGTAGGGATTAATTCCCCTTATTATTATTTCTCCAACAGAAAGACATGTTTCCTTGTTAGTCATATATAGCGCTCACCATTAAAGTATCTACATTTCCCGAAAGACAACATAAAATTGCCAGAAAGTGTATCTTTCCCGCTAAAACAGGAAAATCTCAAATACACAGTTATGAAACAGTCCTTGCTTAATGTCTTGGCAATTGATCACCACACAACTCCAAATAAAGTAAGTTGTTGCTTATTTACTTTATTTATAAACCTACTTATAGGCCACCTTTGGTACATAGTCCACTAATCTTAAAAACAAAGTGCAGGTTCAAGGATGAAAAATCCGGCCCAATCGCTTTCTAAATCCGGCCCGCGGACGGTCCGGGAATCAGCGTGTTTTTACATGAGTAGAATGTGTGCTTTTATTTAAAATGCATCTCTGGGTTATTTGTGGGACATAGGGATTTGTTCATTATTATTTTTTTCCAAAATATAATCTGGCCCCCCACAAGGTCTGAGGGACAGTGGACCCCTGTTGAAAAAGTTTGCTGACCCCTGCTTTAGACTATCCATCCCCAAGCTGGTGCTTTCAAGGTGATGCTAGACTACATCAGCTATTACTGCTGGACCCTGACTATTGGCCATGAAAGCTGGGTTTGATGGGAGTTGGGAGGGTACCAGTTTGGGGAAGACTGCTTTAGAATATTCATATACATTATCCCCACAGTCATTTGTTTATTGCTCCCTTGTGCAATAGTGCATCCATGGAGGATTCCCATTGCAGAAGCTGTACTCATATATCACAGGATATCTGGGCATGATGCAAAGTGAAGTACGAACAAGTTGACCACTGTTTCATTTTCTCATAACTCCTCTGGGTCTTCATTCTTCAGTAGGGTCATGATAAAACTTGCAACCTCCACAAGCAAGCAGGCAGAGTCATGGCTCTCCCCTGGTGGCTTCTGCCACCGCCTTCCATTGGGATACCCTAGTGGCCCAAGTGCCAGAAGGAGGTGTACTTTGCTGAGAAGGTCACCTCCCTGGGGGTGAGGCCATGCTTGAAGGGCGAAAAACGCAACAAGACCTTGACCACAGGTGGCCATGCAGGCCATTATAGAAAGCCTTATTGCAACTACCTTTGCTACTCTGCCTTGTCTGGACCAAAAGGATGTGGAGGTGCTGGAAGCCACACCTTCAAATGAAGTTCAGGGCTTGAAGGATGGAATTTGTGGTGGATTCCGGCAGTTTCACAAAGAGTATAGCCACAATTTGTCTCTCCACCCCACCCCCTTGCAGCAAGCTAGCTTATTATGAAGGCTTTCTAAAGAGGTACTGTCAGGGAACTGCCATCGGAACTAGAGGAGGAGGAGGCTCGGCTCCACAGCGATGCTGGAGAGGGGCCAAGCAGGGAGAGAGGCAGGTCTCCTGTTGGGGAAGAAAATCAGCGCAACACCAGGGATAGAGGGGGGCCAATGGGGGAAGCAGAGAGCAGGCTCCGGGACTCTTCACTGGACACCAGTGGGGAGAGCACAGGTCCTCCGCTACCCACGCCCTCCCTGCGCAGAAGACTTCCGCGCAGAGAGAGTAGGAGGAGACTGGGCGTCAAACAACTTTTATGTTGCAAAAAGGTTTAAGAAACGCCCACTGACAGATTCTGCCAGCAACTGAACAGCCACGGAGTGGATGGCTGTCCAGCGAGAAATGGTTTAACCAGCCAATCTAGCCCAGAGCGGCGGCAACTTACGCACAAGCAACCCCTAAAGCCATCACAGGTACCATGCTAGGTAATTGGGATATTTCCTGTTCTGTATAAGTGGAATATATTTCAAGGTGGAGACCAGAATATTTTTGCTAATTTTAACACTGAGAGTCTCCGTGAAATGGTTCCCTGCTTGCCTTTAGACTCTACTGTCCATGATGATGATTCTGTTTCAATAACAAAATACTGAATTGGAAAAAAGTTAAAAATAAAACTTGCAGTTAGGATATATAAAGTAGGCAACCCAATTTCTAAAAATTATACTTATGCTGCTGAATCCTGCATTTCAGTAGTGTTTAATATGATTCCCAAACCACATTCTAAGTTGCTGCTCCTCTATAGTGTCATTCTCTTTTTTGTACTTCTTATCCTAAACCAGTGTTCTTCGGCCTTAAATCTGTGGATGTTGGGATTACAATGCTCACCATCCCTGACTACTGGCTAAACCAACTGGGGATGATGGGAACTGCAGTCCTTCTACAGACCCAAAGCTGAAGAGCCATGTACTAAGTCATGCTTGAGAAATATTGCCATTTGATTTGTGATGATAATTCCCATGATTGTGTTTGGTGAAATTTTTGATTGCAGCATTATTACTAAATAAGGTAAGCCACTCCAGTCAATCAGATTGAATGTGAGTGAGGGAAAATAAGCCTGAGCACATTGGGATCAGGGAGAACATAGGAATACAACTGATTGAAACTAAGAACGCCTGCATTTGGATATCCTGAAAAACTATTATTTATTGTGACGTGAATGAAACTAGCCTCCTCCAGACTCACATGTTTCCCTTTCCTCTTTTCCTCCAGTGCGACCACCGAAATTTTTACTTCCAATTTTGATTAACAGAAGGTCAGAGTTAAGTCCCCACCCCAAATAATAATAATAATAATAATAATAATAATAATAATAATAATAATATAATTTATTATTTGTACCCCGCCCATCTGGCTGGGTTTCCCCAGCCACTCTGGGCGGCTTCCAACAAAGATGAAAAATACACTAAAATGTCACATATTAAAAACATCCCTGAACAGGGCTGCCTTCAGATGTCTTCTGAATGTCAAGTAGTTGTTTATCGCTTTGACATCTGATGGGAGCGCGTTCCACAGGGCGGGCGCCACTACCGAGAAGGCCCTCTGCCTGGTTCCCTGTAACTTGGCCTCTCGCAGTGAGGGAACTGCCAGAAGGCCCTCGGAGCTGGACCTCAGTGTCCGGGTAGAACGATGGGGGAGGAGACGCTCCTTCAGATATACTGGACCGAGGCCGTTTAAGGCTTTAAAGGTCAGCACCAACACTTTGAATTGTGCTCGGAAACGTACTGGGAGCCAATGTAGGTCTTTCAAGACCGGTGTTATATGGTCTGGGCGGCCGCTCCCAGTCACCAGTCTAGCTGCCGCATTCTGGATTAGTTGCAGTTTCCGGGTCACCTTCAAAAGTAGCCCCACGTAGAGCGCATTGCAGTAGTCCAAGTGGGAGATAACCAGAGCATGCACCACTCTGGCGAGACAGTCTGCAGGCAGGTAGGGTCTCAGCCTACGTACCAGATGGAGCTGGTAAAGAGCTGCCCTGGCTACAGATTTGACCTGTCCCTCCATGGACAGCTGTGAGTCTAAAATGACTCCCAGGCTGCGCACCTGGTCCTTCAGTGGCACAGTTACCCCATTCAGGACCAGGGAATCCTCCACACCTACCCGCCTCCTGTCCCCCAAAAACAGTACTTCTGTCTTGTCAGGATTCAACCTCAATCTGTTAGCCGCCATCCATCCTCCAACCGCCTCCAGACACAGGACCTTCACCGCCTTCACTGGTTCTGATTTAAAAGAGAGGTAGAGCTGGGTATCATCCGCATACTGATGAACACCCAGCCCAAACCTCCTGATGATCTCTCCCAGTGGCTGCATGTAAATGTTGAAAAGCACGGGGGAGAGGACAGAACACTGAGGCACCCCACAAGTGAGAGCCCAGGGGTCTGAACACTCATCCCCCACCACCATTTTCTGAACACGGCCCAGGAGGAAGGAGCAGAACCACTGTATGACAGTGCCCTCAGCTCCCAGCCCCTCAAGACGGTCCTGAAGGATGTTATGGTCGATGGTATCAAATGCCGCTGAGAGATCCAGCAGAACTAGGAAACAGCTCTCACCTTTGTCCCTAGCCCGCCGGAGATCATCAACCAGTGCGACCAAGGCAGTTTCAGTCCCATGATGAGGCCTGAATCCCGACTGGAAGGGATCCAAATGGTCCGCTTCTTCCAGGCGTGCCTGGAGTTGTTCAGCAACCACTCTCTCAATCACCTTGCCCAAGAATGGAAGATTTGAGCAAAGCTACAGGGAACCAGGCAGAGGGCCTTCTCGGTAGTGGCGCCCGCCCTGTGGAACGCCCTTCCAGCAGATGTCAAAGCGATAAACAACTACCTGACATTCAGAAGACATCTTAAGGCAGCCCTGTTCAGGGAAGTTTTTAACGTTTGATATTTTACTGTATTTTTGGTTTCTATGGAAGCCGCCCAGAGTGGCTGGGGAGGCCCAGCCAGATGGGCGGGGTATAAATAATAAATTATTATTATTATTATTGAGACTGGGCAATAATTGGCCATCGTGGCCTCATCTAAAGATGTTTTTTTAAGAAGCGGTTTAATAACCGCCTCTTTCAGCGGGTCTTGGAAGGCTCCCTCACGGAGGGAAGCATTCACCACCCCACGAAGCCCATCGCCCAGTCCTTCCCGGCTAGCTTTTATAAGCCAGGATGGGCAAGGATCCAGGAGACAGGTGGTTGGTTTCACTCGTCCAAGCAGCCTGTCCACATCCTCAGAGGTAACAGATTGGAATTGATCCCACACAACTTGACTAGACAGGACTCTAGCACTCTCCCGCCCTGGCCCTGCTCCTACGGTGGAGTCTACTTCTTCCCGAATCTGAGCGATTTTATCTGCAAAAAAAACTTTGCAAAATCATTGCAGGAGATCATGTGGCCCGTACTGGGCCCCGATGTCGCAGGTGGTTCTGCTAAATTGTGAACCACCTGAAAAAGTCTCCTGCTGCTGTTTTCTGCAGATGCAATAGAGGCGGTGAAGAAAGTCTTCTTCGCCATCGCTATCGCCACTTGGTAGGCTCGACGTTGAGCTCTAACCTGTGTCCGGTCAGATTCGGAATGAGTTATCCGCCACCGGCGCTCTAGCTGTCTCAACGATTGTTTCATTGCCCTCAGATCCGTGGAAAACCACGGGGCTGTCCGGGCTCCATGCAATCGGAGAGCGCACTTCGGAGCCAAACAGTCAATAGCCCTGGTTAACTCCACATTCCAGCGGGCCACCAGGGAATCGGCTGAAAGGCCATCAACATGGGATAAAGCATCCCCTACCACTCTCTGGAAACCATTTGGATCCATTAAGTAGCGGGGGCGGACCATCCGAATCAGTCCCACCTCCCTGCAGAGGGGATGGGTCGCAGAGAAGTCCAGTTGCACCAGGATCTGACCATAGCACTTCTTTCGTTTCGCTTTTACTTAGTGTCAGATCACCAACATCCATAGAGGTAAACACCAGGTCCAAGGCATGTCCGCGGCTATGGGTTGGGCCAGACTTATTCAGGGACAGCCCCATGGAGGCCATGCTTTCCACGAAGTCCCGAGCGGCCCCTTGTAAGGTCGTGTCAGCATGGATGTTAAAATCCCCTAGGACGACCAAGCTAGGTGTCTCCAGGAGAACATCCGCCACGACCTGAAGCAGCTCGGGCAGGGAATCCTTGGTGCAGCGGGGAGGTCAGTACACCAAAAGGAATCCTGTACTGCCCCACAAAGTGTGTGGTAAAGCTAAATTATTGTTTGCTTGAAACAAACCAGCTTCACAAACCATGGGTTGAAGTTGGCTTGTTTCAAGCAAACCATAATTAAGATTAACTACAATTAGTCCATAATTAAGATTAACTGCAATCTGGATGACCTAGCAAGCTCTCTTTAGTACAGTGGTACATCAGGTTACATATACTTCAGATTACAGACTCCGCTAACCCAGAAATAGTGCTTCAGGTTAAGAACTTTGCTTCAGGATGAGAACAGAAATCGGGCTCTGGCGGCACAGCAGCAGTGGGAGGTCCCATTAGCTAAAGTGGTGCTTTAAGGTTAAGAACAGTTTCAGGTTAAGTACAGACCTCCAGAACGAATTAAGTACTTAACCTGAGGTACCACCGTAAAAGAAAAGAGGAAAAAAAAAGGGAAACCTTTTAAACTCCTCCATGTGTCTTCCAGGTGGAGAAATCAAAATTGGAAACAGAACTGTTAGAACCAAAAACTAAGATTCTGTCAAAGATGTATAACTTGCTGTTGAAATGGAACACGCAGGATGAAACGGTTAAATCAGCAATGATTAAATGGGCGCAGGATATAGGTCATAACATTATGTTTGCTGACTGGGAGCAGTTGTGGACCACCGGTATGAAGTTTACGGCATGTATTGCCTTAAAGGAGAATATTATGAAAATGATTTACAGGTGGTACATGACCCCAGTTAAGCTTGCAAAAATTTATCACCTGCCTGACAACAAATGTTGGAAATGTAAAGAAGCTGAGGGAACATTCTTTCACCTTTGGTGGACATGCCCAAAGGTTAAGGCTTACTGGGAAATGATATATAATGAACTGAAGAAGGTATTTAAAATTACCTTTCCTAAGAAACCAGAGGCCTTTCTTTTGGGCATAGTTGGCCAATGGGTGCCAAAGAAAGATAGAACATTTTTTATGTATGCAACAACAGCAGCAAGAATACTTCTTGCCAAGTACTGGAAGACACAAGATCTACCCACCGTGGAGGAATGGCAGACGCAAGTGATCGACTACATGGAGATGGCTGAAATGACTGGCAGAATCCGTGATCAGGGAGAAGATTGGATTGAACAGGATTGGAAAAAGTTTAAGGACTATTTACAAAAATACTGTAAAATCTTTGAGTGTTAATATGATGTGGGAAGTGAAGGTAACAGGGTTTGTGTGATTTGGTTAAATGTGAATAAAAAGAAGAATGTTAAAAAAGGATAGGGGGTTATGAATAGAACATTATTATGTCATAGTATATAAGATGAGGTATGGACCAAAAATAATGGAAAATCGGGACATAATAACTAGAAGAATATAAAATTAAGTGTGGTTTAAATAAGGTTTTGAACTTGCTGAATTTGATTGGAATAAAGAGGAACACAAAAAAGGGGGATGTGAGGAGGTCAAGACAGAGGGGTATGGAACTTTATAAATTTAAGAAAGTGGGTTTTTCTTTTTTCTTTTTTCCTATTTTTCTTTTTTTCCCTGCTATATATTTTTGTTTTTCTGTTGTATTTGTTTTTTATATGAACTTTATGTATGGAAATGACACACTTTGAAATGATGAATCTTTCCTTTTGTAAAACTTTAATAAACATTTATTTTAAAAAAAACAAAACAAAAAAACTCCTCCATGGGGGTGCACTAGGCAAAGAGTTGAGAAGGGTGTGTGTTTGAATCTGAGGGGCACAAGCAGGTCTAGGCTCATTCCTGAGGCAATAAATTGCAATAAACATGGACATTTAGAAATACAACATGGCTTTCTGAAGCGCTGGGAGATGCTCTCTGACACTCACAAAAATAAACATAAAAGCAAGCAAGCAATTTTAGCTCAGCCCCGGATTTGAGCTGTTTGCTGCAGTTAAGGTCTTGTACTAATCTGCACGCTCCCAACTTGCTGTCTAACTTTGCTTTGCAGGTAGGAGATGCAAAAGATTAAATTCTTGAAGCAGCAAGCTGTGAGATGTTGGCAGCCAGATGGGGGAACTTGACATGAATGATGTACACAATGTAATATAACCCCAGACATCTGAAGCTCCTGCAGTACTTAGACTCAACTGGGTGAGTCAAAGTCACAAAAGGGTAATCCTTGCCCATGATATAGTACGGTGAGAGCTGCCGGCTCAGGTCTATAAGCAATGATTATAACCCATGTGATTTATTTTCTCTTCAGTCAGCATAAAAAAACAGCTTATTGATTTCTTTCTCTCCCCACTGCCCCTACCCATATTGCTGATTATTATGTAGCAATTTCCTAACCTCTTCCCAGTTCAGCAGAGAATACTTACTATTTGCTAAATTGATATCCCACCTTTTTCTTTATAGATTTAATATGTATTCTCTCTTCATACACCTCATAAGGATGGTCTCTCCGCCCCTTCAATTATCTGTTTTGCTCATGCATTCCGTTTGTGGATGATGTAAAACAAAATGATTGCAGACACCTAAATGCCAAGATATTCCAATATTGTAAACTGTGGGGAAGATGCAACAAAATGGAATCTAACAAAGGCAATCTAAAGTGCTGAAACAGGAAGCCAATGAATAGAAGAAACTCAGACTTTATCCAGCCCATTACTTGTCAGTAGGGAGGGGGTCATTCAAATAGTAGCCTCTCTATAAGCAGAGAGAAGAAGCACCAATGTCTGCAAAGAAAAGCAACTTTTAAACTTTCTAGTCCTCATTTCTGTGTGGAAAGAGCATAAAATAGAGAATATTAACAAGGAAATGTGAAAACCAGAATGCAATTTAAAAGGAACACACAAACACACACGTACATATTTTTTAATACTTTCTTGGGGCTTTAATTAATAAATTAGAACATTTGGTGGCCAGAAGGACCAGCATTATTGATAGGCAATTCAGCCCGTATGACAGGTGGTAGAATTCATTTTATGTTCAAAATAGACTGCTGATCAGTGACGGATGAAGCAACGAAAGGATTGTCTGTAGCCAGTTGAAGAAATGAATCAACTCAAAAACAAAAAGCAAGCGACACCCTTGTTCCCAGAAATTGCTGGGATCCGAGATCTATTGGGGCTCATCCAAGAGTCTTGTGCCATCTCAATATAACTGTGAAGGTCCCCCCCCTTTGAACACCTGTCATTAGGTGTGTGTGCTTGTGTGTGTGTATGTTAAAATGCTATTGAAACTTCTCATAGTTCATCCTGCACCATGGGAAGGTCAGTTTTTCAAGGAAAAGCATCTCTAGCCATAACAAGACAAAGAAATGAGGTGTATAGGCAGGAGGAAAAGGTCCCCCACTGCATGGCATGGAAAATAGTCTGATGCTGTCCAGTGGACCAAAGTAACCAGCAGATTTGGGGGCTAAGAGACAGCAAGGAACAGTGCAAAAAAAAAACAAACCCAAAAAAATCCCCACAACTGCTTTTTGTGTCTTTCAAAGAGATGAAGCCTTGATCACTTCCAGGAATAGGATTTGCCCAACTTTCAGGTGAAAAATAATTTTTGCCATAAAATACTTTTTGCCATAATGTGGGTCCTAAAAAGGGGGCACACATTCTCCCACTGTTGTTGTTGTTAAAATTTGAATGCAGCCCTTCATCTGAGGATCACAGCGTGGTTTACAATATGAACACATACAAACACATAAAATAGTAGCAAACCAAACAACAACAACACACACACACCCAGTTTAAAAGGTCCTAGATTGTTTAATGAGCCCAAGGCCTAGAGGAAGAGGAAAGTTTTTGCATGACACCTAAGACATGGAACCAAGGCACCAGGCGAGTCTCCCTGGGGAGAGCAGTCCACAATAACATTCTAAAATCAATTCATTATAAAATCAGTTCAAATCAAATTGATGGCAACCACTGGGCTAGAGTTCTGTGAAGAATTACCAAAGGAGGGGGTCAGGCTGTGGAACAGCTCTGTCTTGCAGGCCCTGCAGAAAGATATCAAGTCCCGCAGGGCCCTAGTCTCTTGTGACAGAGCGTTCCACCACATCAGAGCCACAGCCGAAAAAGCCCTGGCTCTGGTTGAGGCCAGCCTAACCTCTCTATGAGAAATATATTGCATTCCTCCCTAATTCTGGCATAATATCCTAGGCCTCTTTCTTTTTTATATATAAGCAAACATTTCATAAGTAAAGTCAACCATAGTAAACAATTTAAAAGTGCTTAAGTCCTAAGTCAAAAAGCCAAACTATTACTGTAATGGTTATGGGGTTGTTCGTGCGTAAGTTGCCGCCACTCCTGGGTAGGTGGCCTGGTTAAACCTTTCCTGGCTGGACAGCCCCTCACTTCGTGGCTGCTCAGTCGCTGGCAGAATCCGACAGTGGGCGTTTCTTCAACCTTTTCCAACATAAAAGTTGTTTGACGCCCAGTCTCCTCCTAGCCTCCCTGCGCGGAAGCCTTCTGCGCAGGGTGGGCGTGGGTAGCGGAGGACCTGTGCTCTCTCCACTGGTGTCCAGTGAAGAGTCTCGGAGCCTGCTATCCGCTTCCCCCATTGGCCCCCCTCCATCCCTGGTGTCGCGCTGATTTTCTTCCCCAACAGGAGACCTGCCTCTCTCCCTGCTTGGCCCCTCTCCAGCATCGTCGTGGAGCCTCTCCTCCTCCTCTCGTTCCGATGGCAGTTCCCTGACAATTACCTATGCTTATACAGTGGTACCTCGGGTTACAGATGCTTCAGGTTACAGATGCTTCAGGTTACAGACTCCGCTAACCCAGAAATAGTACCTTGGGTTAAGAACTTTGCTTCAGGATGAGAACAGAAATCACGTGGCGGCGGCATGGCGGCAGTGGGAGGCGCCATTAGCTAAAGTGGTACCACAGGTTAAAAACAGTTTCAGGTTAAGAATGGACTTCCAGAACGAATTAAGTTCTTAACCCAAGGTACCTCTGTAAAAGGGAAGAAGACCATTCTGAAAGATTTCCCTTTGAAATAATGGGTCTTTCAGAAATTGTTAACATTAATTGGATCATGACCTTTGTCCCTCTCCACATAGTAAATCACTTTCTCTCCAGATCTTACTTTCTTTTGGAATGAAGATTGACATTACTTTTTCTTATTAACCACATAAAAAGCTAAATAAACAATTGAAATAAATTCAGTTCTGGGATAAGAATATTGGTCTTGATTTTTCTTTCTTTTTCATTTCTTTCACTGAAGATTCAGTTGGTAGATGTTGTAGTATAGCACACAAAAATCTTTGCTGTCATTTCAGTTTAGAGAAAACAGCACAACTTTGTCTAAAGCTGTATTACTTTGCTCCCAAGCTGAAGAACATTTCAACATGAAGAGTATCAGTTGCTCCACCTCAGGCTACAGAGAGAGAGAGATCTGACATGCCAATTTTGCGTGAGACTTGTGCCTCATTAATATGTGGTTTGGTTTTTTTAAAAAAGAAAATGCATACAAAAATCTGTATTTAAAATGTGTACTTAACAGTCTCTCAAGGTGCACATTTCTACATGTATTTTATCCAAAAATACATAGTTATACATTTTCAACCTAGAACCGAGGACTATTTCACAAAATTTGACAATACAAAAATCCAAAGGCTAATTACATTCTGATCCCTTTTATTAGTCCAAGAGATGAGAATTAGGCCAATACATTTAAAAATGAGGGCCCAGTGAAATTCTCTTCCTTTCCTGTTTTCAGTCTCCAAATCTGTGAGTTGTGACCCATCAAAGAGAGCCATCTATTTTGTCCCATCAGGAGTTCTACACCCCAATTTTTGCAGCTCCAAACAAGCAGCTGTGGATACCAGAAAACTTATCCAAGCTAGGGCTTTGGAGAAGAACTTTGGAGGCTTGTAAATGCTCTCATCAAAGGTTCTGTGAGTATTTCAAGCTCTTGAATTCTTGTCCAGCTTGGATTAAATTGCTATCTAGCTTGCCCTTGGCTCACAGATCTGCCATTCAAGAACTATGAGATGTTTGCAATCTGCCAGTGATCTCAGGGTGCCCTTGAGTGCTGCATTGGCAAAGCTGGAAGGTGTGAAGGAAGCCCAACCACTACAGAGAACCTTTGGGAATAGAGATTCTCTTTGATGAATAGGCTCCCTCCTCTACCAGGTTCTTGCTCTGTAGCATCTTTGTACATCCACATTCAATCTAATGGAGCAATCAAGGGTATGGGCAAGGTTAAAGCCATTCATAGAAGACACGCTGACTTCCTGGTCTTCTAGTTTCTATCTTCACAATCCCCAGGAGGGAGGCATTTCCAAATTGGATAGACTCACACTAGGGTTGCCATATTTCAAAAAGCAAAAACCAGGACATCCCAAATGTTGTTGAGCCTTTATTAGGAACCTCCCTCCCGCCAAAATGTGATTTTTTGATTGACTTGCTAAGGAAATCCCACCCCACCCGCACCCCCGGACGTCAATTCTGCCTTTGAAATCCCAGTAATGTCCTGGAAAATCTCGACGAATGGCAGCCCTACTCAGACCACACCATCTTTCTATTCATTTGCTTGTACATCTCTATAAGCAACAAGGACAAGAAGTTTATCAAACCTCCGTTGAGCCTCTCTACATAGCTGGTGGTCTGCTGTTTGATTAGGTCACATGCTGAATTCAATAACGATAACTGATTCAGCTGCAAGCAGGTCCAACTATATGCCAGCTCACTATGTGAAAATTCACTTATCTGAACACAAACCATTATGCCCAAACCTTGCTATATGCTCCACAGATTCAGATATCTGAACAGCCAGCTTTGTTACTTCCTTGCTTATTTGTACTTTGCTGCCTTTTCCGAGCAGAAGCCATGCAAGAAGGGAGGGAGATCAGACAAATCAGAGAACAGGAGAGATTGGACAGATCGGACATCAGGAAAGGTCGGACAAATAAGTATTTCCTTTGTCTCCCTTTTGCTGGCTGGCACCAGCCATTTCAGGAAGAAACCATGGAGAGAGGAGGGAGATAGACAAATGCTAGATGAGAAATGTTCCCATTGGAATCAATGGAAATTGTGGACATTTGCCTAACTAACAATTTCTAGGAAACACGTGTCTGGTAAGCAGGGCCTGCATGTAATGATAATTGCTATTTTTATTTGTGGGAGAAAAGCAATGACAAACTTAGAAAGCATCTTAAAAAGCAGACACATCACCTTGCCAACAAAGGTCCATATAGTTAAAGCTATGTTTTTCCCAGTAGTGATGTATGGAAGTGAGAGCTGGACCATAAAGAAGGCTGATTGCTGAAGAATCGATGCTTTTGAATTCTGGTGCTGCAGGAGACTCTTGAGAGTCCCATGGACTGAAAGAAGTTCAAACCTATCCATTCTTAAGGACATCAGCCCTGAGTGCTCACTTGAAGGACAGATCGTGAAGCTAAGGCTCCAATACTTTAGCCATTTCATGAGAAGTGAAGACTCCCTAGAAAAGACCCTGATGTTGGGAAAGATGGAGGGCACAAGGAGAAAGGGACGACAAAGGACGAGATGGTTGGACAGTGTTCTCGGAGCTACCAGCAGGAGTCTGACCCAACTGCGAGAGGCAGTGGAAGACAGGAGTGCCTGGCGTGCTCTGGTCCATGGGGTCACGAAGAGTCAGACATGACTAAACAACTAAACGACAACATTTTTATTTGTTGTCTGCCCATCATTAGCTTTTCCGCTGAGTCTATGCAACCTATGGTTTGGAAAGGTGAATGTAGCCCATTGCCCTGGGCTACTTGACTCCTGTTGAGTCAAGTGAGCAAATGGGAGTATTTTCAAGAACCAGCCATGTTCAGCTTGGTGAGACCTGCTCTTAACAGAGGGCAGGAGGAGCATAAAAAAAGTAACCAGAGAGAAGCAATTGAAGCAAATGTCTACATAGAAGAACTTTGTTCGAAGTTCTTCAAGCTTGAAGAAGTTAGTAACGCGGTGAGTGGGAAGGTGATCAAATAAAAAAGTGTTGTGGTTCCAAAGCCATCTTCAGCTGACATTTATTATATCTGCTGTCTCAGTGAGGTAAGGCGGGGGGAGGATAAGGGCCTCTGTGACAGTCAAATAAGATATTGATCAGAATGGTGCCAGCTTTGAAATACTGTAGGCGGCTCTGCAGTAAGTCTTTTCAAAGGACTGTGCAAGCTCACAGTCTGGATTTGCTGAATGAGAAACAGGCATGGACACTGATGCTTCATCGTTTGGATGTTAACAGGCCTCATCCATCTGAACCCCTGCATTGTTTCAGAGAAGACTCTTAACACTTCAATGGCAAGAGGAAAAGTATTTCACAAGGACCAGCTAAGACCTAGTTCTCATTTCAGGGGCAAATCTTTGCCCGGACTTGCATTTCAAAGCAGCCATTTGCTCTTCTTCAGGGCCTAGAGTGGACAACACAGAACTCCAGCTAGTTCAAAACCAGTTCAATTTTGCTCCAGCAAATGGAAAGTTGCATCTTTTACAGAATTCTGCTTGGCAGCAAATCAGTGTGCAAATCAACTAGTGAGGAAATCTTTTTATATGAAAGAACACATACCGTATTTTTTGCACCATAACACTCACTTTTTTCCTCCTAAAAAGTAAGGGGAAATGTCTGTGCGTGTTATGGAGGGAATGCCTACGGGTGGCATGCCTACGGATTTTCCTCCTCTGAAAACTACGTGCGTGTTATGGTCGGGTGCGTGTTATAGAGCGAAAAATACGGTAACTTTGGTTCATAGCCAAAAAACCACTACTGCACTAGCTTAAGCAAGATTTCTTTACATTTAGCCCTTTTGTCACTGGGAAACTGACAAGGATGTTTTCCTGCAAATTCACAAGTTTACTCTTATGGGGGAATTATTCTGTGTTCAAACACTGCCTCTCTAACACATACCACTTTTGTGATCTCAGCACAAGTGGAAAAGAATCCTTTGCACTTGGAAAACAGCTCTGAGTGGCAAATTGCCAGAGTGTTCCAGTCCCCCCCCCCACCCTTCGCTCCCTGTGAGAAATGCTTTTTGTGTCTTTGAAAAATGTAGGGCAAAAAGAAAAAAAGAAAAGAAAGTGTTTTGCTCTTTCACCAATTGTGTACAATAGGAGTTTTATTATGCAGGTGTTTGGCTTACACAAGCCTAAGATGGTTAGTCTTTGTGAATCATTTAGGATGTCTGAAGAGCTGATTGCAACTTTTAAAGTGTGTGTGTGTTTTATATATAAGAAAGGCAGTTTAGCACCTCATTTTGGGTAATTAATGTGCATATCGATAGAGGTGCACCTAAGCATGAGGTTGGCCTTGAATGTTCGGCACAATCCTGTTAAGTTGTGGGTGAACATATCAGACGACACAGCGATTCTTCAAACAGCTCTTGTTTATTCACAGACCCAGAACAGAACTGAACTGAAGGGTTCAGCCAGCCTGCTTATATAGAGCTCCACTACAATGCAACAGTAACAACTTTCTGTAACTATCCAATCACTGAACGTCACTTTCAATTCCTTATTTGCATATGTGGACCTGAGTGAAAACTATCTACAGTATCCCCCTGCTGGCCCAAGATGAGAACTTCAGTACATAACAAATCCCATAGAGTATATTTCAGAGATGTGGCATGGAAATATATATATACACATATATGAATGAATGAACTGGGAATTTTCTTTGTGTGTGGAGAAAGAGAGAAAGAAAAATCAATGAAATGTTAACAACAACCACATGTGGCCCAGGGGTTAAGGGACAATTCAAATCAGTATTCTAAGGGGGTGGCCCAGAGAAATAAAAGTGATTTAATCTTTTCCATGCCATGATTCCATTCTACATCATCCTCTAACCAGGTTGCTATTGTGCCTGGAGAAAGATGTAACTGGCACTAGTGACGGGCAGCAGAAGTGAATTTAAGGGTGCACTATTGGTTCAGTTGCACTGGCTACCACTCAGGAAAGAGACTGCCATGGAAACATGGGATTAAATTGCCTTTCTTATATACCATAGTCCCGGTTTGGATGGTCCACCTCTCTCCCCACTCAACTTCTATTTTAAAAATAAAACAAACAAACATGTGCTAAACATCACATCTAGGTTGGCCCTTGAGTGTGGAGGCCCAGGTAGACAGTATGAATGAATTTTATTATTTCGGTCACAGACCAGTTCCAGCCCACATACAATATCAAGGAAGTAAAAAAAAATGATAGGGATACATTTGAATTTGCAGTTAGGTAGAACAGGGACAATACAGATATAGCAACAGCTAAAAATATATATAAATTAAAACTTAGTCACTAACATATAACCTAAAATTATCATTTAAGGCCTTAATCATTACAATAGCACAGCTTGTTCCCTAAGTTTTATGGCAATCACACAGAATTTGGCTACCCTTAATGTGATCTCAGGATCCTTGAGGGAGACCGTAGGTTCATGCAGGATGGTGAACACCCCGAAACTGCAAAGTGTGGCTAGGAATTCAGGAAAAGGAATAAAAGAAGGACAAGTGTTATCATCTTGACTTGCTTTCCCCCCTCTGCATCCACAACACACACACACACACACACACACAGAGAGAGAGAGAGAGAGAGAGAGAGAGAGAGAGAGAGAGAGAGAGAGGTTTCACACTTTTATCCTGGTTTTCAACAAAACAAATTACACCAACCACTAGCATGGAGATTGCGATTCAGGATACATTAAATTCAGTGAGTCTTCTCTAGGGAGGAGTAGCATTGAATAGTTGGAGTTCAGAATTCTACAACCTCATAACTCTGAATTCAGAATCCTGTTGACACACGCAGATCCAGACAGGAAACTTTTGCAGCCCCATGAAACATTTCCCATTGGAGGTATGCGCAGTAACGATTTATAGGTTTACATATGCACACATATGAGTTCATGCTTCTGCCTCATTTTTTACACCTTGAAGACTGTCAACTGAAGAGATAAACTGCCTCCATTAGATAGATTGTGTCTGAGGTAATAGTAAGGTTGTATCCAGTGCTTTTTTTGAAAAAAAAATGTTTAGGGGTACTCTCATTTATTTTATTTTATTTTATTTTATTTTTTAATATTGTTCTGTATTGATTTTAAAAATTGCATGTCTATACAAACATTGTATGCTATCTCTTAACCAATAACAAACGAAAAATATATAAAATAAAAAAAATATAAAGAAAGAAGAAATAAAGTGACAAAGATAAGAAACAAAGAAATTAAAAAAGACAAGATTATTTACATAACTCTCATTTAGACTCAAGAAAATCGCCATTTTACAGTTCAAATTGGGAAAATAAATACAGTAAATACAGTAAATGGAAAAAAAGTACAAAGATTCACAAAATGTTTAGGGGTATGCTTACCCCTGCATCTCTCCCAGAAAAAAAGCACTGGTTGTATCTGATCCAAAGGCTCTTTCACACGTGTAACTCTTCATTTGATACAGCAGTATTGAAGTGATAAAATTTTTATGTTGCGAACCACCCTATGATCTTCACATGCAGAGTGGTATACAAATTTAATTAAAAATGATGAACATGTAAGTGTCAGCAGGGTCTATATAATTCACGTAAGAGGGAAAGAAAGAGAAACAAACAGAAGGATCAAACAGTTGCACTAAGTTTATTTGCAGACAGATATGGCAAAATAAAAAGCTTAGGACAACCATGGCCTATTTTGAAATACATAATGGAACAGAATTCCAGAATTCAATGCTGTCTCAAATGACAAAACACTAATAAATACACAAAACTGGCCAGCTTCTGTATGTATTCTTTATATAGTGCCAGATTTTCATCTCAAAGGGACAAAAACACTCTCACAGGAATAGTTTCTCCCAACCAGCCCTTTCCCCTGAGAAGTTTTAATATTTGTCCCACACTGTAAATTGATCCAGTACATGTCTATGTGACAGGTGAACCATGTAAAATCTGCTTTGAGGGTTTTTTTTTTAAAGCCCTGCTGCTGAACAATTGGTCTGGGGGAAGGATGGTGAAAATAAATGGAATCCATCAAGGTCACAGCTGAACAAGAAAAATTGAGTCTAAAGTACTAGAGAGATTGGTCAATTGATTGGGAGAAAGGGGGACTCAGAAGCCACCACCCCAAATGTAAGAAACAGCAAAACTTGTTTCTCAGGTAACACTTTGGTAAATCTTTTAGTGGCAAGGAAACGGTCAGGTTGATCTGACTCACACAGAGATGCCAGGTTGTATATATGCCAAGACATCGCTCAGTCTTCAGGCTGCTTGTAGGTGCTTACACAAGAGACACAATCAAGTGTGTGAATGCTGGCTCAATGACTCCTGGAAACTTCTAGAAACTCCTGCCTGTTGGTACAGAAGAAGAGGGAGGTATCTAATGGAGCTGCATAAATTCTGCTTCACTCATTAAATGAACAAATGCATTTCCAAGTTTCGCAGCTCTTCTTCAACGATATAGCGTGTTCTCCCTGAAATGAGAGCATGTGTTGCGGTGGGGTCTGCCGAGCCATCCCTCTGTTGCCAGGCAGGGTTGAATATGCTGACCTGGGGCATTTGATTGGAAGGCTGGGTTGCTGGGGCAAATTGCATGTTGCAATGTGGTGGGTGGGATTGAAGGTTTTAAATAGTGGGGCACTCAGCTTATTGCTTTCTCTTTCGCTGAGTGCATCGGATCACCCGCCCGCCCGCCCTGAGTTCAGGGTGTTTTGGTTGACCTTGCTATGCCTGTCATGGGGTCATCTGCTGTTGGGGCAGGGGCCTGGTAGGAATTTTGTCCATATGACTGATTGGCTGAGCCATTTGGTTTTTGCCTACTACGTAGCAAATCGTCACAACTTGTAAAGTTGCGGTTAGGCATTGGTTATAAATTGGTTGGAGGAGGGGTAAAGATAGGCTGGGCCTGCCCCTCCAATGCTGGTGCAGAAGGGAATTCAGTTAAAGGAATCCAGGGGCTTGCCACGATTTGGTCCTGTAATGGCTTTAGGGGTTGCTTGTGCGTAAGTTACCGCCGCTCTGGGCTAGGTTGCCTGGTTACACCATTTCTCTCTGGACAGCCATCCACTCCGTGGCTGTTCAGTCGCTAGCAGAATCCGTCAGTGGGCGTTTCTTGAACCTCTTCCAGCAAAGAAGTTCTTTGACGCCAAGTCGCCGCCTACTTTCCCTGCATGGAAGTCTTCTGCACAGGGTGGGTGTGGGCAGCGGAGGACCTGTGCTCTCCTCGCTGGTCTCCTGCGAAGAGTCCTGGAGCCTCCTCTCTGCTTCCCCCATCGGCCCCCCTCTATCCCTGGTGTTGCGCTGATTTTCTTCCCCAGCCGGAGACCTGCCTCTCTCCCTGCTTGGCCCCTCTCCAGCATCGCTGTGGAGCCTCGCCTCCTCCTCTAGTTCCGATGGCAGTTCCCTGACTTCCCCGAATCCCTAAAATGGGGCTAGGGCTGGTAAGCCCTGGGGAGCATGTGGGTGAGCGGTGAGGGACTGTGACTCAGCTCCATTGCTTCCCAATATTGTTTTCCCTTCACTGGCTTCCAAGGGAGTTCGGAAGTCACTGGCTTCCAAGGGAGTTCTGTCCCAGGCGGGGGGACAGATAGTCTTAACCAATGCCTAAGCAGCCACTCACAGGTATGTAATTTAATAAAGTTGTGGCCAAAATTATGCCAAAAACCTTAAACAAAAATTATTTGTAAGTTGTGAGTTATTTTGAGGGGTGGCTTGGGGATCTCGACACGCAATTCCCTTTTTCAATTTCTCAAAGAAAGGAAGAGGCTTTCTTTTTCTTCCACTTGCAAAAAGGCAGCATATTATTCCAAAGTGTTTGGGGTGGGAAGGAATACGAATGAAAGGTGAATGAAAACAGCAAAAAATTCCCTGCATGCAGTAAACTAGCATATCAGGGACAGGAATACACCAACACTTTCCCCCCTGACAAGCTAGTTTTCTAACTTTGTGTGTGTATACGTTTGCTTTTATGTGATAGAAAACAACAACCCCTCACTGGTAGGCCAAAGTAGAATTCTACCACCTCTGCATTTTAAAAGAACAATTGGTTTTCTGCATCACCTTTATACATTTCCCTCTTCTTTATATCATGGATTGCTGCTGCTCTCATTTCAAGGATGCTCTGATCAATTTTACAGTGCAGTGAATGCCAGGGAAGGGCTCTTCATCACTTAAGAAAACTTGAGTGGGGGTAGAATGATCATCAGGTATTGAAACTGCATTGCAGGAGAAGCTAAAATATACCTAAAGCAAAATTCAAAGAGAACTATAGGATTCCTCCTCAGGAACAACAGCTGAGAGATTTCAAGGTAACTCTGAAGTTTCCAAAGCACTACTGAAACTTCTCAGAGGGGTTACGCACATCATTTTGTTGTTGCCAGATGTAATTTTTTAAAAAATGGTTGTATATACACCATACATGTAAAACACATTGCTTCCTCCAAGGAATCCTGGGAATTGTAGTTCACCTCACAGAACTACAATTGCTAGTACTATGGTTCCCATGATTCTTTTGAGGAAGTGATATGTTTTAAATGGTTATGGGTATGCAGCCAAAACTGGAAGGAGTCTTTGGGTGCAGCATTTCAAAAATTATTTTTAAATTCAACTAGTGATGTTTCTCAGGAATATATGTGACATACACTCCCAATTAGAGTGCACATTTATTTTTGCTTTATATCTACTCTGGTTTTCCTCAAGAATTCGGAATAATAATAATAATAATAATAATAATAATAATAATAATAATAACAACAACAACAACAACAACAACCACACAAGACGAATGCCTCGCAAAATGAAAAACGCGCAAGACGAAAGGGTTTTTCGGTTTTTGCGTCGCTTCGCTAGACGATTTTCCCTATGGGCTTGCTTTGCAAGACGAAACGTCTTGCGAGTTCTTGTGAGTTTGTTTCCTTTTTCTTAAAGCCGCTAAGCCGTTAATAGCCGCTAAGCCGCTAATAGCCGCTAAGCCGCTAATAGCCGTGCTTCGCAAGACGAGAAAACTGCAAGACGAAGAGACTCGCGGAACGGATTAATTTCGTCTTGCGAGGCACCACTGTAACAACAACAACAACAATAATAATATATTATTTATGCCCCACCCATCTGGCTGGGTTTCCGAAACCACTCTGGGCGGCTTTCAACAAAATATTAAAACACAGTAGTCTGTCAAACATTAAAAGCTTCCCTAAACAGGGCTGCCTTCAGATGTCTTCTAAAAGTCTGGTAGTTGTTGTTCTCTTTGACATCTGGTGGGAGGGCGTTCCACAAGGCGGGTGCCACTACTGAGAAGGCCCTCTGGCTGGTTCCCTGTAACTTTGTTTCTCGCAGTGAGGGAACCGCCAGAAGGCCCTTGGCACTGAACCTCAGTGTCCGGGCAGAACGATGGGGCTGGAGATGCTCCTTCAGGTATCCTAGACCGAGGCCGTTTAGGGAATGTTTACAAATCACCATGAACCACCAATTCACAGGCTGCCTACAAAATCTTACTATTTTCTAGCACTTATAACACATGGGAAAATGGTCACAGCCTGGGAGTATCTTGCTCTAATGCGTTTTTAAACATGGTTCTATAATGAGGACCAGACAAAATGGGGGAAATGCTATTCCCTGACCTCAGTGAGAAACATACAGCATGCCATCCCAAAATGCTGACCTCAGCTGCCTTGTTTCATTCTACCTCATGGCAGGAGCAGATTGACTTTGCCTAAGGTGCTTGTAGTGTTCCCCTTATCAACACACAAAGCATCATAAGGGTTGCTAATAACATACTATAGCATAATGGTGTCATGCTGTACCAGAGACTTGATGCTGGGTATGTAGGCCACAGTTTTGGAACTAATGACAATTTCTGTCATGTCCACTGAACTTTGGAACAGTTTGAATGAAGGCTGTTATTGAAACTGTGTTAAACTGATTTATCATCACCACAGGACATTAGATAACGCAAAGTGTTTCTGCTGAAAGCATTAATCTGGGGGAAAGGGCTCTACGAATTTCTCTTTTAACACAGCAATTGAAATGTTAACTGCCTCTGCATAACCAGTCTTGTCATTTTTTTTAAATAAAATAAAAATAAATGACAGCATTTGTGGAAAACCAAGGTACCCTGCCATTCATGGCATTCTCAGCAGGCGCTTAGTATGCAGAGATGTGCTGGATGATGGACATGTCAAAGGTGAGGACTCTACTAGCTCGACGTCCCACTCGTTTACAATGCCACTTAACCTCTCATCACAGTCAGAACCAGTTGGCAATTTCACAGACAGCACTGGATGACAAGTTGTGAGATGTCATAAAAGGGCTGATGCGCTTAAACAAGCAGAGATTTTGCTCCTGGCTATGGGTTTGCGTGGCGAGTTCCCGCCTACCCCCTGTGGAAATAAAGACACATGACACAGATATTTAAGGTTAATGGGCTAAATATGGCCACAACTTTATTGGTTACAGTTGATGAGCAGTATTGGCTTAGACATTGGTCCTAACCGACTATCCGGCATCAGCCTGTTCGCTTGAAGTCCGGGAAGGGTTAACCACCCGTAGGGGGAGTCCTGCTGATGCACATCAACTAGGAACTCCCCCAGGGTCACCGCTCGGGGGGCGTGCCTTAGGCCCTCACCTCCATAGGCTTCGGACAGGGCCACGCCCCCCGGAATCCTTTATTGGACTACCCTTCAATATGTGGGGGAGGTGATGGCGCTTCCTCCCCCCTTCCATCTACATAACAATACCAATACCAATGCCTCACCTCCACTCGAGCAAAAGCTCGCCGCCAATACCCTCAAACCTGCAACCAATCCCTAATCCCAGCCATCATATCCGCCAACCACACATCGTTTCCCACATCGGAAAGATGTATGCCATCCTCTCGGTAGAGGGCCACTTAGCTGAACTGAATGTTGGGGTGGTCAATGACCCAACCCCCAGAGCTGCCACTCTACACGCCACCAAATGTACCAAAAGCTTCCTGGCGGAGGCTGAGAGCCAGCCCCTGCGCGCATGGTGGGAGGGTGAAGCCCGCAACCCCACCTCCTTCTACGTCGGAAGTGGCTTTCACCCCCACCCCTCCCATCAGCCTCTGTGGAGAGTATTAGAGGTACAAATAGGTTAGCTAAATCATGTTATACAAGACTGGCCTCTTGGTGTGGATGGGTGTAAACTGTGCACCTCAATAGATTCAACAGACTTTTGCTGAATCATGATCATGAATGAAACTGGGCGACGACACACTGAAAATCATGGGCAGTTCGAGAGTAGGTTGAACACCTCAACCATTCAAGAAGGTGAATTGGAATTAGGACTAAGCCAAAAATATGCCCTGAATCTTGCTTAACTATTTCAATTGTTAAAAATTGCCTGTCTCTTTCACTATTTTCGCCCCACCCCCAAAAGTTGACTAATCTGTTCTGAAATGTCATCACTTTGCTCTTTTTAAAAATCTCCATTGGCATCATGATGTAGTCGAATCTGTTTTGTTTTCATTATATTTATGGATCTCATGCCATTTCATTCGAGCCAGAGTCTCTACTGGGTGGTATCTCTCAGGGGAGCACGGTAGGCAGTATAAAAGTACAACTCAAAATGTAAATAAAACTTGGCATGATGGAGCAGAGAAGGAATGGAATGCATTGCTGAAAATATAACTAATACTAATTAGTCATGATTCTCTACTATAGAATGGAATTTGTAGGATTAGTTTTAACTTCAGCAATGCAAGCATTCATTAACTGTTTCAATATTAACTGTAGCCTAAATCCAGTCCAATTCCTATCCAGTGCTATTCAAGATAATCATAGCCTCATTCTTACTCATGTATTTACAGAATTTATTTGTGTTATACTTGTGGAGACTACAAACTGGAAAGATCAATAGGAAGTTACAGGAAAGGACCCTGTCCCCCTTCTTTGTTTCTGGTCAAATAGTGAAATGGCTGGGTGTAATGGCAGTGGTAGAAGAAAAGGCCCAGAAAAGACATTGTAGCCTTGAAAGATAAGATTCTGTCATGGGCCGTTTTGGGCCAATCTACCTGCAAATTCAGTAGCTACCAAGGTCACACATCAGCAAATAGGTGACCACCTTTATTTTTCCCAAACTCACCTTCCCTCCATGGACCACTTGAAAATTGGTGAAGGTCTTGGCAGACCACTGAATAATCTTTCTCCATTTAGCAGTTGTAGTGGGCTGCGCTAGCTTCTGTAAAAAATAATATATTTTTTTTTTCAAAAACATGCCACAGACCACCTCAATGAAGTTGAATGATTACACTTTGAGGGCCCCTGGGTTAACTCATGAACTAGAAGAAGAGGAGACAAGCTCATTTAAACAGGAACGTACAGAAAATTTGATATATGTAGAAACATGGATCCCAACTTTTAGGTTTTCAGTTAAAACACTCTCAAATTGAGTGGAAAGGCAATGTCTGGCTGCTGACTCCACCAATAGATGAACAGCACAGCAACCAGTAGACCTGAAAAGCAAGTTTCTCAGAGGTCATGACTTCCTGGGCCTTACCATCACTGACTCATTTATTGATTTGGAGTGCTTACATTGTCATCCCCAACCCAAGAAAAAATCTGTTGGATGGCCCTCTGCAGATGTCACAAATGAGAGCTTCCTCTAGCACAGTTTGAAAATTTGCAGAGTGACTATGTTGGATATTTGAGAACAGCAGCATACACTAGGTTTCTTTTTTTATATTCAACTTACCGGAGGTGGGGGGCAGACTAGAAAATGTAGAGTGTAGTTACAGCTCTTGTTCCTGCTCCATTTGGGTTCATGATTGTTCAGCTCCCTGGAGAGATTTTGCAGGCACAGGAAAAGCCTCTGTGAGAAAAGTGTAACCGTTCTGCCCATTTCTTTCACACAGCCTGCTCTGGGGGCTGGTTCTTTAAAAAGTTGAGCACAACACTCTGCTGGGTGAAACACCAGAGGACTCTCACAGAAGTCCAAGGAATTTCAGTAAGATTATAGCACAGTTTCTGGGGATGAAGGGAGGGCCTCTGCACAGCCCATGGCTGACCTCGGGTTTTTATCTAGATGCAAAACTCAGTCTGAATTTAGAGGATGCTAGAAAGAAAACTCAGGTGATGTACACATTAGAAGCTTGAAACACAGCTAGGCTGCTCTTTTTCTCCACTCAGACCAAAGTTGGCGAAGGTAAAAAAGGCAGCAAAAGGCAGTATTTTGTAAGAAACTACAGGATAGATACATGATAGATATGAATTGGAGATAATATTATGAGTTCGGAATGCCACTTCCAAAGTCTGTGATGGATGCAGGGAAACAGGAGTATGTGCATAACCTCAGTGTGAATTTAGAGGGTCCTCTTTAGGTAAAATTTCTGAGAATTTGGAAAGAAGCCCAAACCAGGTGAATTTCTCAGAAGAAAGGGTTCTGTGCTTCTCTGCCACGGATCCAGTCATGTTGCACAGTGGGGTCAGCACTCAAACTCATGACACATGACACACAAAGCTGGGGAAGGCAGAAAGAGACCATAATTTCTGTAGGCGCTATGTGCCCAGCAGGGATTAGCAGCTTCCATTTTGAAAGCAGGGCCTGCTGTAGATGATAAATGAATTCTTTGGGATGGGTGTTTGCTACCTCATGCGAATCAACAAAGTAATGATGAACAGATTTATTTTTTTGTCCCCTAAAGCTATAGCAAATCGCGGCCTGTTTGCCTATGTTTCTTCCTAAAATCCTAGTTAGGAGTGTCAGCAAACATTTGTAATGATGCAACCTGGAGTTCTGCTTATGATTTATGCGGCTGCTTTTTGTTAACTTGTGAAGAAAATAATGAGGCCTTTGAGAATTAAGGCAAGGTGAGTCGGTGCCCTGATTTAGAGGATAAAAATTCTCCGGCTCTGTCGACCTAGTTTACTTTGCCTGTTTCTTTACATTCAGTTTACTTTTCATTTGATGATGAGGAGGATGATGATAAATCCAGGCCTGTTCCCCTTTCAAGTCAATTATAATTGTCATCCTAAAGTCGTAACCTAATTATTTTATTCCTTCACATGTTCACAGCCGATAGGGGTAAGGAAGCCTTGTGTGATATAGCGACTGAAAGGAACTAAGAGTTTTTCCACTCTGCATTTGCTTGATTTAAGAGGCATGTAAACATAATAGATGCGTTCTGGGGAAGAAGTGGTATAGATGACTTCAGGGCTCTGGTGCATCAGAGACCAGAGAGAGTATATTACATATTCATAAACACCACTGCCAATAATGACAAGGAAAGGGATGGGCTTGAATTTTGCCTTCTTCCCTTGATACCAGTGTGCCAAGAACTACTTCGATAAATTGCCAAAGACAACACTCTGTGATAACATAAGCAGTTAACTCGATACATGTTTCAAATCAGCTTTCTCCCTTGTTTCTTCTGGCACATTCTCTTGCTTTTAATCTAGGGTGCTCTGAAGATTGGAGCTGATGTGTCTGTTGTCCTTCTCTTGTTTCCATGTCACTGCAACAGATAAAGGCATTTTGCACCTCAGCGAGTCAAGTGGCTACCCTTTTGCGTGTTGAGGTCCCCAATCCACCCCCCAAAATAACTCACAACGGACACGTAATTTTTTGTTTAAGATTTTTGGCATGATTTTGGCCACAACTTTATTAAAATACAAACTGTGAGTGGTTGTTTAGGCATTAGTTAAGACTATCTGTCCCCCCGCCTGGGGACAGAACTGACTTCCGGGCACCACCGAAAGACAGTGCGGGGGAAAGCAAGTCGGGGAAGAATTGGAGCTGAGACACAGACCCTCAACTCTCACCCGCCTGCTCCCCGAAGGCTTGCCGGCCCTAGTCCCATTCCAGGGATTGGACGAAAAGATGGCAAGCCCCAGGATTCCTTTAACGGAATTCCCTTTCCGCAGCAACCATGGAGGGGCAGGCCCAGCCTATCCTAACCCCTCCTCCACCAGATTTATAACCAATGCCTAACCACAACCTTACAAGTTGTGACGATTTGCTACGCAGTAGGCAAAAACCACCCAGCCAGCCAATTTGCCAGGTGGAAAAATTCCTACCAGGCCCCTGCTCAAAGGCAGACAACCCCATGACAGGCATAGCAAGGTCAACGCAACAACCCCTTATTCTAGGGCGGGTGGGCGGGTGATCCGTTGCACGCAGCAAAAGAGAAAGTAGAAGGCTGCATGCAGAGTATTTAAACCTTTTACCCCTCCCACCAAAATTGCAACATAACTTTTCCCCCAGCAACTCGGCAATCCAATCAATGCCCCCTGGCCATCTTGGAGAACTTACCCAGCAACAAAGGGGGTGGCTCAGTAGACCCCACCGCAACACGTGCTCTCCCTGAAGGAGAACACGCTTTGCGTGTTGAGGTCCCCAATCCACCCCCCAAAATAACTCACAACGGACACGTAATTTTTTGTTTAAGATTTTTGGCATGATTTTGGCCACAACTTTATTAAAATACAAACTGTGAGTGGTTGTTTAGGCATTGGTTAAGACTATCTGTCCCCCCGCCTGGGGACAGAACTGACTTCCGGGCACCACCGAAAGACAGTGCGGGGGAAAGCAAGTCGGGGAAGAATTGGAGCTGAGACACAGACCCTCAACTCTCACCCGCCTGCTCCCCGAAGGCTTGCCGGCCCTAGTCCCATTCCAGGGATTGGACGAAAAGATGGCAAGCCCCAGGATTCCTTTAACGGAATTCCCTTTCCGCAGCAACCATGGAGGGGCAGGCCCAGCCTATCCTAACCCCTCCTCCACCAGATTTATAACCAATGCCTAACCGCCAATCGAGCCCTTTATGCTCGCCGCCAACCACTCACAATCCCAACCCATTCTTCAACCCTTCAATTACCGCATCCAACCAGACATCATTCCCCAGCTCGGAAAGATGTACCCCATCATTGCGGTAAAGGGCCAGAGCCTTGAAGGTAATATCTGGGTTGTAAATCACCAACCCACCCAATTCCGTTACCCTTTTGCTCACTGCGAAATTAATTCGCTTCCTGGCCCTTTCAGCAGCCTTGGGTTGAGAAATGCCCTGCCAATTGCTCCTTTGCAGCAATTGTGACCAAAATATTTTAACGGTAGGTATTAAGGTCACCAACTCCCCCAAGTCTCTTTGAATTGTGGAGCGCAAAGTATAGCAATCAACCTTTGCTATATCATTCTCCCCCAACTGCACCACAATTGCCAAAGGGGGACCATGTGAAAGCACCCTCCGCTTAATTAGTGGGATGAATTCACTCCACCGCATTCCCCGTCTGGATATCCACGACACCTGTACATGCTGTGGGAAGCCAAGATCCGGTCCCCTTCCAGACTGCCTCGCTCTGATGCCAGCCCAGTGAACGATGCTGTGCCCCACAATCCAGATACGGACTGGAGCGAGACCTACAGGGTGGAGAACAAGCACACATCAATACAATAATTCAACATCTCTTCCGCACGTAACCCTTGAACGCATCAGACTTCCACCGGCCCAAGTCCTTAATCCTGTGGGCCGACAACCCCCAATGGGCTGCTGTTGTAGCAGCACCAATGCGAAAGGAATGGGGTGCAAAACCATAAGCCGGGACCCCACAAGCAGAAATAACCTTACGCATTACCTTGGAAAACTAATGCCGTGCCAAGGGACGACCATTTTCATGAATGAACAGTGGATCCCCCCCCCAGAGGGCCTCACTGCTAAGAATTTCCTCAAATCCTTAACCGGGCTGAATGAGGCGTGTTCAGCGGTAGGCAAGCCGCAGGCTGCAATAACTGGCGCACGACGTGAGCAATTAGATGCCTGTCGAACCGGAACCCATTTCTGTGCACTAAGATCGAGCCAGCCCCCAAGGGAACGAAAAGCCAAATATTTCCGGTATCCAATAACAGGGCAAGGGCCCACCTCACCTGTGACTGGAAGCCTGATGGTGGCAAACCTGCTCACTAGGTCTGACTTAGAGCTCCAGACACTTATGACAAGCTCCAACGCAGATAAGAAAAAGTCCTGAGGCAATAAGCCTCCAAACTCTCAGCCCCGTGCTGGCTCCAACACAATTTCCCCAACCCTCAGTACACCAAAATTACAATGGAATACTGAAAGAAGTCTCGTCTTGATCTTGAACCAGCCGACAAGTCTTAACTTGTTGCGGATACTGCATAGGTCAAAGATTGACCGGCTTCCTGCCTGCTGTCCTGTGAAGGTTGGAGCCTATTCCAACCTTCCAAGACCCTGCGCACGACACACTTTTAGAAGGGTCTCTGAAAAATTAAAGCTTTACTCTAGCAGACATTGCAGCGGACTGAATTCTGATAGTTTTAACAGTGTATCCGATCTGCAGCAGGTGGGCGAATTACTGCAGGTCCTGCTCAGAAGATGGGGGCAGGTTCCTCTGAATGGCCAAGGACTGCCAACTAAATTTTAAGAAATCAGTCCAGGCCTTCTCATAAGACCTGAAAGCGGATGGGGAAACGTAAGCTACTACTCCTCATAATTATTAATTGTTGCCAAGTGCCACAGGAGCTCCGGAAAAATCCGGCTATAGCTGGGCGTCCAGAGCCCAGGATCTGAAGCTCTCCAACTGAAAAAACGGGATAGAGCGACAGCGAAAACATTAGACGATCCCAAAATAAAGAGAGCAGAAACGCAATATTAAACCTTAAGCAGTGCGAAGACTCTGCCAGAGCACGAGGACCGTTTTGCCAGGACTCTCACACTGCTTGGTTATCAGACCAAGACAGACCCGACGGTCCCTAAACTCCTCAGTCCAGATGTGCGCTGACACTACAATGGGGAAAACTCGAGAAAAGTTAGGTCACATGTGATTGCCTTGCCCTGCCAGGCTCAAGGCCACTGTACATGATGATGAAGGGACCCCGGGCCATGAGACCACCTGGCCAAGCGGGAATGGAAGGGGCAGCCGGGAGCAACCACCCTGCATGCAAAATTTAACTGACCTAGGAACGATAGGATCTGACAAAGCAACACTTGCTTCAGAGGAAGTATTACAAGAATAACGTCCTTCAAGGCAAACAGCTTTTCCACAGGCAAGCAGATGTTTGAGCAATGGTATCCAGCTAGCCCCCAAATACGTTAAAAGGGGCAGTAGGAGCCACTGTCCTCCACTGCCAACAGAACACCCAGCTCCTCAGGGAATAAAGGGGCATCCAGTTAGCCTAAGCAGTGGCTGGTGTCACATGAACCAGCCAGTAAAATAATCCACATAACGATACCCCCAGTTAAACGAGTCTTGACTCGCAATGTTCAATCCAGAAAGGCGCTAAAGGACTCAAGTGCTGCACAGCCTATTGAGCAACCCACCGGCATCGCCTTATCAATATAAGGACCATCCAATTAAAGCCTAACTACTTAAAATCTTGAGGGTGAACCGGCAGCAGCCTAACAGCCGATTCAATATCGCATAATGCCAACAAGGCACCTCCTCCAATTTGTTGGTAAGCTCAACTGCCTGATCCAAAGATGCATATTTCACGGAACAATTCCGGAGAGATAGCATCATTCACTGAGGTGCCTTTGGGATGCGATAAATATGGATCAGATGGAATTATATGGGGCTTTCTTAGGGACGATCCCCAATGGGGATAAATGAAAATCGGGAATAGAAGGAGAGTCAAGGGGATCCCACCATACGTCCCAATGCAAGCTGCTTCCTAACCTTCTTTCAGGCTACCACAGGTAGCTCTCTAACTGGCTTTTGAGTTGCTGTATTCCGAGCCACTGGCTGAAAAGCCAGAGGAATCCCAAACATTGGGAAAAATCCTTCCCACAAGCACAAAGCCACTGACCCATCTAGATAACCTTTTAGCCAGGCTTTCAAGGGAGATATTTTTATGGAAATATGGGCAAGAGGTATTGAGTTATTGCTTGCCGGCTCCCGCTTGGGCAAGATGCCCTGCCTCGTGTTGCCACCATGATGTGTAAATTTACAGGGCCAACGCTGGCCAGAAACCCTAAAGAAGTCCCAACAAAGCTGCCACCGGGCCAGCTTCCTGCATACCAGCTTCAGGTTCTATTGCTCAGGGAATTTCCATTTGAAATGTGGAGCTGCGCAAGTGGTCCACATGTCCCCGTCCCTGGGATCCTAGTGAGCTGAGGGGATGATGGCAGCCCTGCGTCTAACATTCCCATCATAGTGAATTACCACTTATAGAATAGTGGGGTTGGAAGGGACTCCAAGGATCATCTAGTCCACTCTCCCACAATATAATAATAATAATAATAATAATAATAATAATAATAATAATAATAATAATCTATTTGTACCCCGCCTATTTGGCTGGGCTTCCCCAGCCACTCTGGGCAGCGTCCAAAAAAATATATATTAAAATACAGTAATGCATCAAACATTAAAAGCTTCCCTAAACAGGGCTGCCTTAGATGTCTTCTAAAAGTCTGGTAGTAGACATCTGGTGGGAGGGTGTACCACATGGCGGGTGCCACTTCCGAGAAGGCTCTCCACCTGGTTCCCTGTAACTTGGCTTCTCACAGTGAGGGAACCACCAGAAAGGCCCTCGGCGCTGGACCTCAGTGTCCGGGTAGAGTGATGAGGGAGCATGCAGCTGTCCCAAACCAGGACCAATCCTGCAACCTAGGCATTACCGGCACCATACGCTGACCAGCTGAGCTATCCAGGATGATCCCTAAAGACCCGGAACAGCCTCACCCTGACCCCTGGAGAGGTCCAAGGTGATGTCTGAATCATCATCAGAGCCCAGGGATGATTTACCTGCAAGGAGGTGTAAGCATCATCCCTGCTCCGCTTTTTTCTGCCTCTGAAGACGCTTCCTTCTGGAAGAAGGCACCTGGGGCATCAGCAAGTCATCCTCTGCAGGAGAGGCAAGCTCTGGAGGCATCTGCAAAGGCCCTGTCATAGACTCCAAAAAGAAAAACCTAAACAATGTGAGGAACAGGTGAAACCAATGCTTTGTGCACCATATGGGGACGCTATTCAGGCCAGAAACGCTGCCAGAGGCCATCAAATTATAGGGCCAAGCGGGCCAAGCCCTAGGATCACCTGCTAGGCCAGACATAAATGTTTCCAATGAGATAACAAACTTGAGGCAGCCCGCCGCCTGTCCAGGTACCCCTGCTTGCCCTTTAGAGGGAAGCACCCCCTCAAGAAACCCAAAGTTCTTTTTGGGAGCAATATCACAAATGGGCCAAACTACCCAGCAACAAATTAGTCCAAAAGGAGCAGCTTGTTTTGCTTTGTTATAACAATGGCTAAGTGGGGGATATGAACCCTGTCTCCCAGGTCCTAGTCCTGCACTCTAGCCACTAAGCCACAATGGCTCGTCTCTAAAACGGCAGTCGCCACTATCAGGGCAAAACAAAGTTGAAGAAAATAAACTTGTTCAGAAACAGCATAGTTAAAGAGCATACAAAGAGTGCTCATTGGAGGCACAGAGAGCCTCTGGCTCCACTCTGTCTGCCTAAGATATACATTAGCAACAAGTGAGCCTGCAAACAAACAGATAAATTCTTATAGAGAAAGAGAGTCACATGTCACAGTGACTTAACAATTACTGTACTGCTAACTGTAGCAGGCTAGGCTTGAATGATATGTGCAGGCCGAGCAGGCCGTGAAGGCCTCCCTGCTTCTGCTCTCTGCCTTTTATAGTCTCATTGCAATATTAAAGGAACTCAATATAGTGCTCCCGCCCAAGGCTAGATTAAAACTTGGCCAACAGCACTGCACGCACCCAAAATAAAGCCAACCTATGGGGATACTATAAATGAAAGTGATTCCAGGTAAGCTGGGAACAGCCCTAGCTAGCCCCACAATTAAACAGGCGAAAATGGGGGAAACCTTTTTGCAAAAGAAAGCCCCTAATGGGGGCTCTCTCCCTATTGGGAAAGGCAAGCCCAGGAGGATTATGCACAGGCAGCGCTCACAGTTACAGGGAGAATCTTCCCAAAGGGCAGGGTAAGGGGTGGGGTGGGAAATCAAACAGAAAAAAGGGGGGGAATTAAATTAATTAAGGGACTAGAGAAGACTAAAAAGAAGGGGAAAATAAAGAAATGTAACCAGACAATGAGAAGATCGCTCCACTGTCCTCCAGACGGTCCAAGTGCTCCAGGTGATCCGTTGCACGCAGCAAAAGAGAAAGTAGAAGGCTGCATGCAGAGTATTTAAACCTTTTACCCCTCCCACCAAAATTGCAACATAACTTTTCCCCCAGCAACTCGGCAATCCAATCAATGCCCCCTGGCCATCTTGGAGAACTTACCCAGCAACAAAGGGGGTGGCTCAGTAGACCCCACCGCAACACGTGCTCTCCCTGAAGGAGAACACGCTTTATAAGACTCTTGAAAGCACTTACTCATTTATGGAAATCCAAAGAATGTTCCTAACTATTCATCATTTATCTCATTACTATCCCACTGAAGATTTAAGCACACAAGTTCAGCACGGTGCCCCACTGTCTTCCATTACACAGATCTCATTGACATGTATGCAGGGATGCCATTTCTAGTTTAAAACTTAATAAAGCATGGGATAAAAGTGGAATATAAGCCCTCTCTTTTGTGTGTGTGTGCTTGAATGCAAGCAGATATGCAGAATATATTGTTAGGCCAGCGTCTTCACAATGCGTCATCATCTCATAAAGGTATGAATGAGTTTTCTGCTTGACAGCTTGAGAAATTAGGACTGACACTGCAGAGAAAGGAAACAGAGAATGAAATAAAAAGAAATCCTTTGCAAAAAAAAAAAAACAGAGAAAAAAAGATTGCTGAGATTCTAAACTAAGTAGAAGGATATTTGGAGTTGAAATATAGATCAAGAGACGCAAATGGGAGAAATTGAAAACCATTGCTAAATATTTAGCAAAGTTAGAAACAGATTCAGTGGAAAGTGTATTCATAAGGGCAGGAAAGTAAGAAAAAATGTTTTTCCAAACTTCGGCTAGCTCAGAGAAGACATGTTTCTATTGCCAACCAGTGGGTGGATTTTGTCTTAAGATTTTGAATGGATGTTGGTTTTGTTACCCATTTGGATGGATTTTTAACAATTTTTTCCTCTATCTTGGGTTGTGCCATGTCAAGGAAATCAGATAAATTTCTGGATACTAACAATATTGTAAACCCTTCCAGGAACAAACAAACATACAAACAGTAACAGTGTGGCCACTAGCTACTGTGGCTTTGATAACACTGTAGGGTTGCCATACCTCTGAAAAAACCCAGACATGTCCTCTTTCTGGGGGGCCAACGTCCATCTGGGCAGATTTTACATTTGAAAGGAAATGTCTGAGTTTTTCGGGTTCGGGCTTGGTCTGCTCTGCATGCTGCGGCTGCTGCCAGCCCGAGCTGGGCTGTCCTCTTTTTTGCTCTTCAAGATAAAGTAAAGGTAAAGGGACCCCTGACCATTAGGTCCAGTCATGACCGACTCTGGGGTTGCGGCGCTCATCTCGCTTTATTGGCCAAGGGAGCCGGCGTACAGCTTCCGGGTCATGTGGCCAGCATGACTTAGCTGCTACTGGCGAACTAGAGCAGCGCACGGAAACGCCGTTCACCTTCCCGCCGGAGTGGTACCTATTTATCTACTTGCACTTTGACGTGCTTTCGAACTTCCATACATCACTACTGGGAAAACCATAGCTTTAACTATACAGACCTTTGTTGGCAAGGTGATGTTAGAAGTGTTTAATTTGGGCTGAATTGTGCCCAGAATTAATATAATTTCCTAAACCTTGTATTTACCAACCACTCTCTGTGGGATAATATTGTTCGTTAGCTTTTGCCAGCCACAAAAACTTCAGAAAAAGCCTTGTTACAGGAATGAAGTAAAACCACTCAATATTTTAGGGAAAGTTTTCGAGGAACATCCCCCCATAGAACTACAATTCCCAGCATTCATTGGGAAGAGGGATTGACTGTTAAACCACCCTGAGGGGACCATTAGCTCTGTGATGGGAATAGCAGCTCTTACCATCCTTAACTAACTTCGGTTCCCAGGACTATTTGGGGAACGCCGTGGCTGTTTAAAGCAGCACACACTGTTCTCAGTGTGTAGTGCATAGAATCACAAATCACAGTTAGAAGGGACCATGAGGGTCATCTAGTCCAACCAGGGCCAGATTTAGGTTTGATGAGGCCCTAAGCTACTGAAGGTAATGGGGCCCTTTATATGTCCAGCTGTCCTTTGTCAATAACAAATAGTCACTTTTTTGTGCTGAATATATGCTCATTCGCTTATGCTGCCTGATCATCAGTCTACAAGCACTCTTTAATATTGGATAACAGGTACAACAGTTTTACCTACATTCAACTGTGCTGCACTGCAGTCTGCAGCTGCATGCTAAATGTTGCCATGCAGCCAGTCCATGCAGAATTTAGTCACCCTTTATATAGAAATGAGCAAACCAGTGATATTTTAGGGAGCAGGCTAGCAGGCGGGGCCCATTACTTACATCATAGGAGCCTACACAACACAAAACACTGTTGCTGTATGTAGGTTTTATTTTATTTGTTTTTTATCTTATATTTTGGAAATGTACATCCAGTTTATTTCCTTTAATGGGGGGCACGCGCCAAGAGAGTGGAGCCCTAATTTATAGCTTGTTTAGCTTATACGTAAATCCGACACTGAGCCCAACCACCTGCAATGCAGGAAATCTTTGCCCAATGTGGGTAAACATTAGATCAAGGGAACATTAGATCAAGTCGAAACCACCAAATTCTACGTATAAATCCACTCAGATGGATTCCTTTTCTGTCCCTAGAGGGCAACAGGTTGCAGCGCAGATTGCATGGCACACAGCTGTTCCCTTCAACTCCTTGCTTGCTTCTTCCTGCCTCCCATGCCTCTGTCGCCTGAAGCATCTGTCTTAATCTACCTAATGATAGGACCAGAACGGAAGCTACCTGGACATCAGGAGTCAGAGTAAAATGTAAGAGAGGCAGAATGAATGTCTTTGTGCAGAAAGCTAAATCCTCACGGTGAAGTTTTCATTTTTAGATGCTAATTAACATTCACACAACAATGGCTTGGATTTCTCTCCCCTCTTTTTCCTCTGCTTTAATTAATAACATCTGGGCATCTGGAAGCAAAACTGAAAGCACTAAATGTTCAGCAGCTAGAAAATTCTCTGTACCAGATGAGGGAACTGAGGAAGTGGCGGAAGCACTCGGGAGAATAGAAGTGATTTCTGCGAGAAACATTTCATGCCTTGTTTCTTCCCACAAAGGTGAGATGGCAGCAAGGAAGAAAGATGTTGAAGAGCAAAGTGAGATTCTGATTCTCCCCAGCTGCTTGGTGCCCAAGAATTCTCAGAAAGAAGACCAAGAAAGAATGAACAACGAGAAGAGATAATGGTGTGTGTGTGTGTGTGTGTGTGAAGGATTGTGAAGTGAACATGAACAGGAAAAGAAGGTGATAAGGGAAAATAGAGCTGCAGACAGGGGAAGAAAATAGGCATTACAAAATGTCTATTTTATTATATTCCCAGTGCAAGAATTTCATGTTTGGGGTTGTGGATAAGTTTCCTGAACAGGCAGCATATTTGGGGAAAAAAACAAATGGCTAGAACCAGATATTGCGTATTTAAGCTAATTGTGGATAGGAATATGCCTGGATTGTGCATTACAATATTTAGGAGGATATCTGTGCTTTTGAAATGGAAAGACGACGACAGCATGCGATTTTACAGTTTCCTTTTTGTGCTGATCACACTTCTGCATGTCTTTCCAAATCTGCTGCTTGGTATGTCAGACTACCATTTCAGAATCCTCACCCTCAGTATGTGATCAGCATCACAGGTGTCAAATGGAGAAAAGCCTTTATAGCTCATGGTTCCATTCCATACAGTACACAATAGTTGATGGACCCTCTTGCCGGATTTCTTATGAAGAGAGAGTTTTCCAATGTGGATTTAATATGCCTGAAGATTTTCCCCACTACTTACTGGTTTGCCCAGTCTATGAGGACCTAAGAGCAGCCTTGTTCAGTCATTTAAATATCCCAGTTGAGAAATCGATTGGGTATCTGCAATTCTTAATTTTTCTTCCTCAGAGACAATCAGATGCTCCCTGCTGCAATAAATATTTCTAATGCCAAGGTCCTTTCTCAGTTATTGTTTGGCATTCCAATTTGGATACAAGCATTTAATAGAGAAGTTGAGCAAATTCAAGCGACTTTTCTTTGTTAGATTCTTGGTGCCCCTAAATGCATAAGTTACTTAACCTTATGTGTTGAAACCGGTCAACATCTGATGGAAACCAAAGCATGGCTCACTACAATCAATCATCTCCATCTGGTACACAGGCTGAGACCCTATCTGCCCACGGACTATCTCGCCAGAGTGATGCATGCTCTAGTTATCTCTCACTTGAACTACTGCAATGCGCTCTATGTGGGGCTACCTTTGAAGGTGACCCAGAAACTACAACTAATCCAGAATGTGGCAGTGAGACTGGTGACAGGGAGAGGCCGCCAATACCACATAACACCGGTCGTGAAAGACCTACATTGGCTCCCAGTACGTTTCCGAGCACAATTCAAAGTGTTGGTGCTGACCTTTAAAGCCCTAAATGGCCTCAACCCAGTATAACTGAAGGAGAATCTCTACCCCCATTGTTCTGCCTAGACACTGAGGTCTAGCGCTGAGGGCCTTCTGGCAGTTTCCTTGCTGTGAGAAGCCAAGTTAGAGGGAACCAGGCAGAGGGCCTTCTTGGTAGTGGCACCTGCCCTGTGGAACGCCCTCCCACCAGATGTCAAAGAGAACAATTACCACCAGACTTTACAAGACATCTGAAGGCAGCCCTGTTTAGGGAAGCTTTTAATGTTTGATGGTCTATTGTATTTTAATATTTTGTTGGAAGCCGCCCAGAGTGGCTGGGGAAAGCCAGCCAGATGGGTGGGGTATAAATAATTTATGATGATGATGATGATGCCTGGCTGAAAGTCCACTTTAGAACAACATCTAACTCCTTCTTAACCTTGAAGACCACATTTCATCTAGATGGCATAGAGCAGGGATGTCCAACTTCTAAGAGACTCCGATCTACTCCCAGTATAAAAACCCTGGCCATGATCTACCCATGGAGGGGGGGGAGGGGGGACAAGCCAAAGTTGTTGTTGTTGAGCTTTTTTTGAATCACAATTGACCAATTGAACATCCCTGGCATAGAGCAATTCAAGATAAAATTTGTTGTTTGGGCATTGTTCTCGAGAGTCTTGAGGCATGTGACAAAGGTTACAGATTTCAAATAATCCATCCATCAATAATAGTTGTGAGATCTCTAACTACTAAAAAGCAAAGGGGCAAATAAGGCAGGGACTTTTTAGTGCTTACACTGTCATTGTGGAACTCTTTGCTGAGCAAAATCGAACTCAGCTTCTTCCCTGGAGACTGTCAGCATTTGATGAGTTGGATAGCACTTTTATCGCTAATAGATTTTATCTGCTCTTGTCCTCTTGTCCTATTTGCTCTTATTTTTGTTTTTAGTTGACTTAAGATCATTGTCTCCCCTCCCCCTTTAAAATCCTGCTTCTAATTGATTTTAGTTTAAATTTGCTAACAGTGGTTTTGAATAGTTTTGATGATATTGCAATATGCTTTGGGGCACCCTTGAGTTTGAAAGACAGGATATCAATAAAATAGACTATATAACAAAAGTCATTCTGCACATATGTAATTCATAGGATCCATAAAATGTTTTCACTGGATTGTCATGAAAACACTTAACAAAATTATTATAAGACCATTTATTGCAGTCACGCATCATACCAGCTGGAGAATTCCTACATTGCCAGTGCTAGCTTTTTGTCACAAAGCCCCACAGTAAATTGCTTTTAGTTCAAACACTCTTGTTGCTAAGAGGACTATGAATTGTATAATTTTTTACCAGTGAAGCAAAGCATGTTTTCTGAGTGCCTGGCTTCTCAAATCCCCTGTGAAAGGGGAAAAATGCCATGTTTGTTGTATCTACATCTAAAAACTTGTATCCATGTGTGGTTTGTGAAGCAATATTTCATAGTAAGCTCTCCCAGGTGGGTAGCAAGTTCTGATCTTCTGAACATCCATCTAATTCAATCCAGTAGAGCATTTTAACAGATAAAATGTGCAATTAAAGCCTCTCTTTTTCAACTTCAACAATATTCAGTAATTGCCTCACCAATTTTCTTTCCTCCAGATTTGCTTAGCCACACAAAGTCTAGAAAATATCCACTGGAAATGGCAAATGTTTCAGTATTATAAAAATCAGGAGAGATGAACTCAAAGTCTAAGGTAAAAACTTTGCTTCACAGAGACCTGTTGTCGTCGTCGTCGTTGTTGTTGCTGCTGCTGGAATACATAGTTTGGATTTTTAAAAAAATATCTTCCCGGTGGTTGGGAGAAGAGGCTTGATATCACATTAAAAAATCTGACCAAGTTTCTGGTGCTCATTTTAGGTTCAAATGTAAAGACTTGAGAAACTTGCTATTGTACATAATGGCTGCTGTTTATTCAGGGGTGCTGTAATGATTTGGAAACTGTTGCTAAGACATCCATCTACACCTGAAAATTAGTTTGTGTTCCAAAGACAGAAAATTGCAAATATAAATTGCATGCCTAATCTTCAGTATAAATTCAATGGATGATATTCAATCTAAGTTGTATTCAATGTGACTCCATTGATTTTAATGGGTCTACTGTGAGTATGCCTTAATTGGATATTTCCTAATAATATAATGAACATCCTTGCTCTCTAGGACAGCATTCATAGCCCTTGATGTTCAGAAGAATTAGGAGTTTCCTCTCGTCACCAAACAGACTGTGGTGCATGCTCTAGTTATGTCCTCCTTGGAATACTGCAATGCGCTCTACGTGGGGCTACCTTTGAAGGTGACCCGGAAACTGCAACTAATCCAGAATGTGGCAGCCAGACTGGTGACTGGGAGTGGTCGCCGAGAAAGCCATAAATGGCCTCAGCTCAGTATACCTGAAGGAGCGTCTCCACCCCCATTGTTCAGCCTGAGGTCCAGCTCCGTGGGCCTTCTGATGGTTCTCTCCCTGTGAGAAGTGAGGTTGCAGGGAACCAGGCAGAGGGCCTTCTTGTCAGGAGTGCGCGCAGGAGCCAGGACCTGTGACTGGTAGGGCCTCGCAGGACTGGGGCCTTCTTGAGTTTGGCCTGGAAGGGCAAGGTGCAGCCGCATAGGTGAGGCTTGACAGAAGACACGTAGCACCTGGTGGCAAGGGCCAGGAGGGGTATATAAGACCAGCATTCTCCTCTCACTCTTCGCCACAGCAACACGCTACCCACTTAGCTGTTGTTTGGCTTACTAACTCCTGGCTTCCTGACCCTTGGACTCTTGGCTTCCTGACTCCTGGTATCCTGAATTGTGGACTCTTGACTTCCTAACCCCTGGACTGCTGACCCTGGACTGCTGATTCCTGCTTCCCGATCTCTACTCCAGTCCTGACGTACCAAGCCAGGACTCCGACACCCTGTAACCTGGACCATGACACTTTTCAGTAGTGGCGCCCGCCCTGTGAAACACCCTCCCATTAAGATGTCAAGGAAATAAGCAACTATGTGACTTTTAGAAGACATATGAAGGCAGCCCTGTTTAGGGAAGTTTTTAATGTTTGATATTTTATCATGTTTTTAATATTCTGTTGGGAGCCACCCAGAGTGGCTGGGGAAACCCAACCAGAAGAGTGGGGTATAAATAAAGTGTTGTTGTTGTTGTTGATAATAACCAACCACCACCACAACAACAACTAATTAATGGAATTTAAGCTTTTCTAAAGGGCTATAAATTTGCCCTGTGGGACTGGAGATACGATTGTTAAATCCATGTAAAATCCATGTAAAATCCCAAAACACCATTTAAAATGTTACCACCTGAATATAACGATGCCTACATTTGCCAGAGGGAAACTCTTCTAAAAACTATTCATTGTGCCATGTTTGCAAAGAATTTTTGTTCATACAGAGCTTACCTTGGGTTGTTTAATTCACAGTAAATGCCTATTGCCAAAGTTAGTAACATCTTGTTGGGGAGAAAACACAGTTTGTCCTCAGTGCCCTTATGTTTGATCAAAGGAAATGAACAGAGGTATATAACAGGAAAGACAAATGATCCAAGGTCATTGGATAGGAAGAGATAACATATGCTGGGGCTTCCCTCTGTTGCAGAACTGAGTGATAGAACACAGGTCCAGATCAGACAGAGGAATATTAATGTAGTGTTACAACTCATTCATCAGATTAGGAGAGTTTATGTAGCACCATGGACCACAATGGAACACTGGAAGATTTAAACAGAGCATCAATTTTAACTGGAATATATGCATTAGGAGGTATTTATGTAGGCTAACTGTAAGAGAGAAAAATCCCCAAAGTCAAGGGGGGGCGGATCCTGATTCCAAGGGGTAACCAATGATTTATTAAGCAAGCAGATGGTCCTGATAAGTACAGGTGCTATTGCTCTGTGGTAGCTCATATAAGACATGAGGAACAGCTCACCTTTCAGCTAGCCAAATATCCCTGGAACAGTTGTTCAGAAAATTGTGGAGCTTTTTAAAAATGAGTCCAGATTTGGCTGCTTTGTGCCTGTTGACCATGAACTGCAATCCAAAGCATGTCTTCTAAGAAGTAAGTCACTTTGAGGTCAGAGTATTCTTCCCACAGAAGTAGAAATCTTGCTTTGCATATTTCAGTGCGAGAGAGCTCTCCAGTGTAAGCAATATTACTCTGGCGTGGGGGTCATGGGAGGCTGCAAAACAGAAAGTGATCAAAGAGAAAAAATGTATAGCCGTTGAATTTATTACCACAGAAAGCATATCGATCATGTTATAAAGAACCAGATTGCAAATGCAATCCTAGGCTTACCACCTTCGCTATACGTCCTTTGAAACAAGAAGGCTTACTTTCCAACAGATCTTCTTAGGATCAAGGCATCGGATTATAATATTTGTTTTAAATCTCTCCAGATGCACAACCCCTGTTTAGATGTTATGCCTGAACAGGGGATGTAATCATAAGGAGAGGGTGCAGAGGGTATACGTGAAGGAGCATCTCCACCCCCATCGCTCAGCCCAGACACTGAGGTCCAGCTCCGAGGGCCTTCTGGTGGTTCCCTCTCTGCGAGAAGTGAGGTTACAGGGAACCAGGCAGAGGGCCTTCTCGGTAGTGGCACCCACCCTGTGGAACGCCCTCTCATCAGATGTCAAAGAAATAAACAACCATCGGACTTTTAGAAGACATCTGAAGGCAGCCCTGTTTAGGGAATCTTTTAATATTCTGCTGGAAGCTGCCCAGAGTGTCTGGAGAAACCCAAGCAGATGGATGGGGTATAAATTATTATTATTATTATTATTATTATTATTATTATTATTACTGAATGCTTCTATAAACGAGCACAAACAAATCCCTTGAGCATTAGGAAAGTTCCTGTCAGGGAGATGCACTACTCCAGTGCTGAAGGCAGCCCTGTTCACGGAAATATTTGATGTTTTATCACATTATTATTATTATTATTATTATTATTATTATTATTCTGATGGGAGCCACCCAGAGTGGCCGGAGAAACCCAGCCAGATGGGTGGAGTATAAATAATAAATTAATATTATTACAACTACTACTACTACTACTACTACTACTGGTGTTCTCTGTTCCTGTCAGTCATAATGCCTTAATGGGGCAATGGTTTTGCACTTTTCGTAGAAAGGAATGAGAAATCTCATTTAATTGTTTTGGGGCAAATGCCTGGCCACAAAGTAAACCGAAGCCTGCCTGCCCATGTCCTCGGGCATGTGGTCTGCTCTTCAGATCATCATGTGATCAGCACAAGGTTTTAAGTTCATTTGAGTGAAGGTGTTTCAAACCTGCCCACGATAGTGAACAATGGCTTCTCAGGGTTTCCAACTGCATCGAATACACTTAGAGCCCCTCTAATACTTTTGCACTAATGGAATGAGTATCTGAAATGCATTTCATTGGCCTAGAAATGCTGAGGGCGGAGCTTGCATTCAAGGTCCTGCTCCCATTCCTGGTATTGCTTACTTTGTAGTCAGCTTACATATGGAGCAATTCCCTCTGTGCATGTTTTAGGGCAAGCAGAGAACAGTCAGATTAGAGTACCTGTTTGCTCTCCTGCTGAAAAATCTCTATATGAATTATTGTGCGGCCTTTGCTTCTGAAAGGTGTTTGGTTATTCCTTTACGGACAACATAAAATGGAGGAAAAGACAAACAAAATGGAGAGGATTGAAATATTTTAGACTGGATCCTCGTGAAGACCAATGTTGTTGCCTGCATCTTGGTAGTGTGCTGAAAATGTATCATTTGCTGCAGGCCATATTACTTAATTAGATGAGTAATGAATATTAAAAGTCATGCATCTTTGTTGTTAACTTTTCTTGAAAGCAAGATAAAGCAAATTAGATTAAACCAATAATGAAATAAAGCACAGTGAAACAAAGGCAACAAATTAAGGAGACTTTTTTTAAAAAGCATGTCATTATATATTTACCACAATATTACATGCTGAAGATGGACTTAAGTTGTTCAACCAGAACCTTGGCTGATTGACATTTGATGCCCTCTTAAATGTGCAGGAGGGTAAAATTTTGGTTTGTTCTTATCTTTACTATGTATTTTGCATTTTTTATATTGCAATTTTATGTTGTGAACCGTCCAGAGATCTATGGATGTAGGGTGGTATGCAAATTTGTTTGTTTGTTATAATAATAATCCCTAGTTTCCATTTAGTGATTTCACGTTTCAAATCTGTATCTCAATCATATTTCTGTGGTTGGAAGGGGGCTTAGCAAATTTATTTGTGGCATTAGCATTCATAGGCAACAGTGGAGTTCATTTGTTTACTCTTTTCTTCCTTTTTCTTTTAAAAGCTGGAGAGTGGCTAACACCCCAGAGGACAGGATAACACTTCAAAACGACCTTGACAGATTAGAGAACTGGGCCAAAACAAACAAGATGAATTTTAACAGGGAGAAATGTAAAGTATTGCACTTGGGCAAAAAAAATGAGAGGCACAAATACAAGATGGGTGACATCTGGCTTGAGAGCACTACATGTGAAAAGGATCTAGGAGTCTTGGTTGACCACAAACTTGACATGAGCCAACAGTGTGACGCGGCAGCTAAAAAAGCCAATGCAATTCTGGGCTGCATCAATAGGAGTATAGCATCTAGATCAAGGGAAGTAATAGTGCCACTGTATTCTGCTCTGGCCAGACCTCACCTGGAGTACTGTGTCCAGTTCTGGGCACCACAGTTCAAGAAGGACACTGACAAACTGGAACATGTCCAGAGGAGGGCAACCAAAATGGTCAAAGTCCTGGAAATGATGCCTTATGAGGAACGGCTAAGGGAGCTGGGCATGTTTAGCCTGGAGAAGAGGAGGTTAAGAGGTGATATGATAGCCATGTTCAAATATATAAAAGGATGTCACATAGAGGAGGGAGAAAGGTTGTTTTCTGCTGCTCCAGAGAAGCGGACACGGAGCAATGGATCCAAACTACAAGAAAGAAGATTCCACCTAAACATTAGGAAGAACTTCCTGGCAGTAAGAGCTGTTTGACAGTGGAATTTGCTGCCAAGGAGTGTGGTGGAGTCTCCTTCTTTGGAGGTCTTTAAGCAGAGGCTTGGCAACCATATGTCAGGAGTGCTCTGATGGTGTTTCCTGCTTGGCAGGGGGTTGGACTTGATGGCCCTTGTGGTCTCTTCCAACTCTATGATTCTATGATTCTATGAAAGGGAGTCAGTCCTATGCAGACTTACTTGGAAGCAGGTCTCATTGCACAAAGTGGTAACTTACTTCCATGTAAAGATTCATAGCATCAGACTAGAACTAGTCTACTTCTTTTTATTTATACCAGATTGCTATGACTGCCCTTCAACACCTGTTCCCAGCAAAGAATAAAATAAAACATTAAAATGCAAGATACTAATTAAAAACAACAGCAACTTCACATTAAAGTACAGTATAAAACTTTATTTGGCAGAGAAAAATGGAAGCGATTAGCAGCTAAATCTAATATTACACCATTAGAACCTATTTTTGGTTTGTTTGAAATGCTATGTGTTTAATAAGACTGGATGAATAAAAAAGTATTTACTAGGTCTAGGTTTCTTTTGTTATAACTCATACATAATGGTCCTAATAGGATATTGTATATAAAGCACTTTGAACATTCAAATGTGCTACACAAACGCAGCATACTCAGTCCCACTGAAATCCATAGACTTGAGTAACTTAAGCCCATTGAGTAACTTAGATCCAGAGTGGCTGGGGCAACCCAATCAGATGGGTGGGGTACAAATAATAAAATTGTTGATGATGTTACAGAAGTATGTTCTGCTGCTTCTGACCTGAATATTCTTTTTTGAACACAGGAAGAATAGGCAGTGCTTCCTCCCCACAAATACCAGGAAATGTAGAACAGAGTTATCAAAACAGCTTATAGGTTTGGGTTGATTACGTGGTGTATATGTTAAGGGGAATTTAAATTGAGTTGTTAATGTGATGCATAACAACTGGCAAATGTGCACATTCACTAGACCTATTATTATACATACTTATTATTAATATCCTTCCTTTGATAGGAAATTATGCACATTTCCTGGTCAATATACTTAAATCTCCAACCAGCCTTGCATAAGGTGCAAATCTACTGTATTTTGTACATTCTCTGGGCAATGTGCACATTCTCCAGAAATGTTCACAATGGCTAGTTGTTATACATATTAACCGCTCAATTCGCATTCCCTTTAAGATATATTTATCTAATCAAATAAATAAGCTAGGGAGAAAAGCACATCTACAGTTCAAAATTCACACTTCCCTTAATTTTGACTCAGCTCTTTCAAGAGTCTCTGTAAAAAGCATAAATGAGGGGAAAGTGTGTATAAGATGCATATACAGCTGAAAATAACATAAAAGTGCATTATATTGGGGAAACGGCTTGCAAAATTTGCAGATTTGCAAATTGCAGACAATAAGATGCTAGTGAATTTTCATGAGGTCTTTTGAATACACGCACACACTAATGTGGAGATGAATGTAAGACTGGAAAAATGAGAAAATAGATTTAAAGATTTTGCTCTTTCCACAAACACACAATCATTTGAACACCAGTAACTAGCTCTGGATACTGACAAAAAGCAATGTAAAGCCTTCTTATTTAAATTGGTTTTGAATGGCCAAGGAAGAATGGGGTTTTAATCAATACAAATGGGAGTTCTGGAGTTTAATATTGTTCTATGAGTAAGTCTGTTTGTTTAACAAAATAGCTTAATGAAACTCACAAAGATGAACTACCAGTTGGTTAAAACAAAACAAAAATGACAGCTTAAATATGAAGTCCTGAAGATCTGCTTTTGTAAACAAAACAAAACAAAAACAAAACAGGCTTATTTTCTCTCATACAGAAACTAATATGGTTCTTGCTAGAGAACTCAGTATGTCAGCAACATTGGATGCCACATAATATTATTAATAGAGCAGACCAGCGCTTTTTTCTGGGGGGACGCAGGGGTACTCATACCCCTAAATATTTTGTGAATCTAAGTTGGGCTTCATTGAGGGGCAGTATTTCAATATGAGTAGGAAAATGAGAGTACTCCTAAACATTTTTTTAAGGAAAAGCACTGGAGTAGACTATTGAAATCAATGAACAAGACCATTGATTTCCATGGATCCACTTTGAGTATGACTTAGTTGGACATTATCCCTGTATTTGCTTATTGAATCTTCATTTCTAATCTGTAACAGAGATGGTCATCACTCACTTCACTAAAAAAATATTTACTACATGGCAAGCAGGACAGATATGTCATTTGTTTGTGACAGCGGAAATCTGGTCATTGTCAAAATTTATTTTTACTACAGGAGAGTGCAAATTTGTTTCTTTGTGGTATGTGTTGGTTTTTCATGCTTTTCATTATTCCATTCCATTTTTACTTTAATCTGTGTGTTTTTTTAAAAAATAACGAAAAAATACCGTACATATCCAGAACATTATCATTGTTTATTAATTAAAAGGTGAAGAAAAAAGTGAATACTGACTACATTAACTTGCCTGATTTATGTTCCTGACCACAAATGGTCATGCAATCTGCAGCAATTTCTGTTCCCATGTCCACTTAAAGTGGAATTCTTCATCATCTGAACTGTAGTCAACCACTGTCTTCCACCATTGCCCAGTATGACTGAAGAGGGAACAGCCTATCTCTTTGTCCTGGAGCAGTGGCAAATTTACATATAAGCTAAACAAGCTATAGCTTAGGGCCCCACTCTCTTGGGGCCCCCTAAAAAAATTAAAGGAAAAAAACCTGGATGTACATTTCCAAAATATAATATGCAAAACAAATAAAATAAAACCTACATACAGCAACAGTGTTTTGTGTTGTGTAGGCTCCTATGGTGTACGTAATGGGTCCCGCCTGCTAGCCTGCTCCCTAAAATATCACTCGTTTGCTCATTTCTATATATAGGGTGCCTACAGTCTGCTATTTATATTAGTAGTTTGCATCATATATTTACACTCGTTATTATTTCATGTTATAGCAAGTTTTGAGAGACTAGATTATGAGTCTTTGTAAATTGTGTTTCTAAAGGAACTTTTGTTATTGCCAAATGCCAATGTGTTCGCATTATTGAGTTTGTTATGAATAAAAAATCATTTTAAGTTAGAGCTTAATAATTATTTCACTATTAATATATTTACTTCTTCTCAATTGTATTTCACTATTAATATAAAAGGTAAAGGACCCCTGACAGTTAAGTCCAGTCGCAAACGACTCTGGGGTTGCTGCACTCATCTTGCTTTACTGACCGAGGGAGCTGACAGTTTTCCCGGGTCATGTGGCCAGCATGACTAAACCACTTCTGGTGAATCAGAGCAGTGCACGGAAATGCCGTTTACCTTCCTGCCGGAGTGGTACCTATTTATCTACTTGCACTTTGATGTGCTTTTGAACTGCTAGGTTGGCAGGAGCTGGGACCGAACAACGGGAGCTCACCCCGTCGCAGGGATTCAAACTGCCGACCTTCTGATCGGCAAAGTCCTAGGCTCTGTGGTTTAGACCTCCAGCGTCCACTATTAATATACTTCTACTTAATTGTATTTCAGTTCAACAATTACTTTGATAAAATACATATTTTGTTATGTGCAAATGGCTTTAGATACCTATTAGGTCCATAAATTACCAGATAGCATATATTCAACACAAAAAACAATGACAATTTGTTGTTGACAAAGGACAGTTGGACATATAAAGGGCCCCATTACCTTCAGTACCTTAGGGATTCATCAAACCTAAATCCAGCCTGGACCTGGACCCCCTTCAAACCCAGAACTGGCCTTGATGAGCCACTTTCAGGCAACAGTCAGTACACTGCTATACTTCCTTTCATCTTAGGGCCAGCTCTCTCATTTTGTTGATGCTGGCATACAAATAAATTGCAGTACTTAAGTCCCATTCAAGCCTTTGTTGCCTTTAACAGATAGCAAATTTGGATTCACGGGCCTTGCCTATGATTCATAATGGTTCAATTTGCTTTTTATTGGATGCGCCTTTGCTGAGTTCAGGTTGTGTAATTTGCTTTAATTCAGTTCACCTTCATTTAATTCATTTACTGCTTTCATTTAATTTGTGGAAATGAAAGTAAGACGGACACAAACCAATTTAACAACAGCCAGGTTTTCAAAGTGCTTTCCTTATTCCATCAACTAGGAAGAAACATGGTCTGATCATGTAGTCAGGCATGCATTATATATGGAAATTTTATAATTTATAAATTAATGCAATTCAAAATGTCATGTCATTGACGCTTCCCTGTTGTGATGTTTCTATTCATATCATTTCAAATTGGCTCATCTTAGGTTATGGCTCCGGTGTAAATTGTTACCAGTTTTTCCCCCACATGAAATTATAACACTTCAAGGAAACTTGAAGACTCCCCATTTTTCTTCAGTGTTAATTCTTCATCCATGTTTGTACTACCTTTATTTCTAATAAAAATCAAATAAACAAACAATAAACCAGAATAGTAGAGAATAGGAATCATTGCAAGGACAGAATAATGTGATTTGATAGAGGTGGTGCATTTTGCAGGTATGTTTGCTGGCACGGGATGACCTTCCCATGTTTCTCCATATAAAATTATTCCCTCATAGTAAATCCACATATAAGGAGAGGAGATGCACTTAACACACACCCTACTTCACTACATTCAAGGAACTTTTATCTGGGGAGCAATCAAAGTGTGACACATCTAAGTATTCAATAATTAAGCATTACACCAACTACAGTAAAGGTAAAGGTAAAGGGACGCCTGACCATTAAGTCCATTAAGACTCTGGGGTTGCAGTGCTTTCTCGCTTTACTGGCTGAGGGAGCCGGCGTATAGCTTCCGGGTCATGTGGCCAGCATGACAAAGCGCATGGAAATTCTGTTTACCTTACCGCCGGAGTGGTACCTATTTATCTACTTGCACTTTGACGTGCTTTCGAACTGCTAGGTTGGCAGGAGCAGGGACCGAGCAACGGGAGCTCACCCCGTCGCGGGGGTTCGAACCGCCGACCTTCTGATCGGCAAGCCCTATGCTCTGTGGTTTAGACCACAGTGCCCAGTTAATACATTGAGCTTGGTTGTGGCACTTAGATAGTGGAATGGGAGATCAAATAGACTCAGTCTGCATGCTTACCTGAAAGAAAGTCCTATTGAACCAATGAGTCTTATTTATGAGCATACATGCATCATCATCATCATCATCATTATTAATATTTATATACTGCCCTATACCCGGGGATCTCAGGGCAGTTCACAGAATAAAATCAAAATATAAAACCACATAATACCTAATAAAAATAAAAACAACAACCCAACAGCCCCCCTCCCCCCAAAAAACACATTTCTTACGATATGATACGATATCTTTATTGTCATTGTCCCTTGCAGAACAATGAAATTGAAAAACTACATAAAACTACATAAAAACTACATAAAACTACCACATAAATACATAAAACTACATAAAAACTACATAAAACTACTACAAAACTACATAAAACATTCAAAACCCCTAAAAACTCTAAAACCCCATTTTAAAATACACTATACTACAGACACCCCTTATGCTGCGTTTAGAACCAGAATTGCATTAGCGTAGAAACTGTTTTTCAGGCGGCTAGTCCTGGCCTTTATAACCCTATACCTTCTTCCAGAAGGCAGAAGCTGAAAGAGATCATTTCTGGGGTGCGTACTATCATGTGCTATCTCTGCCGTCTTCTTATGGCCCCTGGCAGCATAGATTTGATCTAAGGTGGGAAGAGTGCCCCCAATAATTCTCTCTGCAGTCTTTACAACCCTGGATAGCATTGTTTTTTCCCTGGCCGTGCAGCTCCCAAACCACACGCACAGACCATAAGTTAGTACACTCTCCACAGTGCAATGGTAGAATGCCATCAACAGGTCCTTTGAGAGATTGTTTTTCCGGAGGATTCTCAAAAGGGCATAGGATTTCAAAAGGGCATAGGATATAAATCAGATCAACCAAAGGCCTGACTAAAAAGGAACATTTTTGGCTGGTGCCTAAAGGTGTATAATGAAGGTGCCGAGCGAACTTCCCTGGGGAGAGCATTTCACAGATGGGGAGCCACTGCAGAGAAGGCCCGTCCTCATGTTGCCACCCTCCAAACCTCTTGAGGAGACACACAGAGGAGGCCCTCAGAAGATGATCTCAGGGTCTGGGTAGAGTCATATGGAAAGAGGTGGTCCTTGAAATACTGTGGTCCTGAGCCATTTAATGTGGTAGCCAGTGCACTCAGACCAGGATCTGTGTAATATGCTCAAACCGTCTTGCTCTGGTGAGCAACCTGGCCGCTGAATTCTGCACCAGCTGAAGTTTCCAAACTGTCTTCAAAGGCAGCCCTGCATATAACGCATTGCAGTAATCTAACCTTGAGGTTACCAGAGCATAGGCAACAGCAGTTAGGCAATCCCTGTCCAGATAGAGGCATAGCTCTGCCACCAGCCAAACCTGATGGAAGGCACTCTGGGCCACTGAGGCCACCTGAGCCTTGAGTGACCCCAAAGGATCCAAAAGTATCCCCAAGCTACTTCAGGGGAAGTGTAACCCCATCAAGAGCACACATATGTATATGTGTGGAATAGCACTGCATGTGTGAACCAGGCTATTTGCATGAACACTTAAATGTGTATCAGTCTGGTTGATATGATTTTTCCCTCACAAAGTGCAAAGATGTTGCGTAACGGAGGCGTTCATAGAACCAGATCTTCACACCAACAGATAACCACATCCGAAAGCTTAACCATGAGAGAATGAGACTCTAGAACCAACCTGGTATGGTGCCCTTTAGTTGTTATCCCAACTGCATAAATGCCATTTTTTCTCCGTTGCAGTGAGGTTATTGGTTAGCATGCAGTCAATCCTTGTATAGACAAGAGGGTCATTTAATGGTTTAACAGTTACCTCAGCAGTGTGAAAGTTGCCTGCATGCCTAGTGAAATACTTAAAGATTCTCCTAAGACTCACCATACCATAAGAACATCAGGTTGGATGCAGATTTGCGTCTGGATTTCAACCAAAGTCAAATCCAAATCAAGTATTTAGATTCTGCACACCCATCATTGGGCCAGACACTGAGGTCCAGTGCCAAGGGCTTTTTGGTAGTTCCCTCACTGTAAGAAGTGAGGATACAGGGAACCAGGCAGAGGGCCTTCTCGGTAGCCATACCTGCCCTGTGGATTGCCCTCCTATCAGATGTCAAGTAAATAAACAATTATCTGACTTTTAGAAGACATCTGAAAGTAGCCCTGTTTAGGGAAGTTTTAAATATTTGATGTTTTATCCTGCTTTTAATATTCTGTTGGGAGCTGTCCAGAGTGCCTGGGGAGGCCCGGCCAAATGGGCAGGGTATAAGTAGTAGTAGTAGTAGTAGTAGTAGTAGTAGTAGTAGTTGCTGCTGCTGTTGTTGTTGTTGTTGTTCCTGCTTGGGCAAAAGGAATTTTTAAAGAATCCAAAAGACAAGTGAAATTCCTTCTATTGAAATATTTTCCATATATATGCTCAGATTGCCACTGAATACTTTGTGAAGGAAAATGTAAGATGAATTTGGTGGGTGCTGCTCAGACAAACCATCTGAGGGGCTTTAAGGCAGCCTTTGATAAGACTGTTTCCTGAGGGGGCTTGGTAGGGCACAGGGGAACAAAGACAAGTTGCACGTATCCTGTGCTTGCGTTAGCAAGTATATCAGTTCAGGATGTGAGAAACTGTACTCAAGCTACTCTGCAAGCATGACAAGGCCAGTTAGCTGGACTCAAACGTGTTTGGAACAAAGAAGAGACAGAAGTGCTGATTCTGTCAGTGTGGCTGAGAAGATGGCTGTGTGTCCTAAAATGAGATTTGACAATATGCTTTTCTTTTCTTTTCTGTTCCTTCCCTCCTCCCCCCCACTTGCATTATTTGTTATTGCTAAGCTGGAGGAACTGTTTGTACTTGTATATTGGAGTAGAGCAATTCCTTAACTCTGCATTTCTGGCTATTTATTCATGTTTGAGGAAACAACACATTATCCACTAATTACATATTTCCAAACATTCTGAGCTCATGGCAGTCTTGGCATTAAAAAAAGGTACAATCTAAACTTATTATCGTAAAACAAGGATCTAGTATCCTCAATATAAAATTAATTGGTGGTTACACCAAATCAGTTTCTTAGATTAGTTGCCAGGAAAAAAAATGGAATTACTTAGTAACACAAACACATTTTTAGAAATAATTAAACTCATTTGAAAGTCAATTTTGGCTTGGATCCCCTTCAAGTTTTGGTGACATTCCAGAGCATTTATGATTATTTGATCCTAAGTCGTTCAGTGTTACTGACTCAGGCAGAGGAGGTCTGTCACATTGCTTTAGTAATTACAGGCTTTCAGAGTGTAAAATCTGGCATATAGGAACATTAAATGCCACAATAGGAAATTTGGTGGCTCTTAATTATTGGTGTTTCAAAGGATTACTTCACATTGCCTTGAGATGTGGAAGACCACAGTAGAGTATAGAAATGAACTTTGGATGTGTATTTGCCCTAAAAAGAGTATGAGCATGATCCAATTCTGGAAAGTGTTTGCTTTAAGACACATTAGGTGCTTTCTAACTCTTTGATGAATGTATAGGGATTGGAGTGCCCATGTGCAGTTGCACAGCGGGTGGTGCTGTGGTCTAAACCACTGAGCCTCTTGGGCTTGCCGATCAGAAGGTTGGCAGTTTGAATCATTGCGACGGGTTGAGCTCCTGTTGCTCTGTCCCAGCTCCTGCCAACCAGTTTAAAACACACCAGTGCAAAACTTCCGGGTTGGCGCCATTGTTTAATGGCGGATTCCCTCCGAGCTCCGGAGGGAATCGGCTCCGTAGCGTCTGGGTCTGGCCGCTGCGGCGAAGCGGAGACCCTTAAAATCACAGGCGCGGATGCCTGTGAACACAGAGACTCGGCGGGCACCATTTGCGCCCCCCCAATCCGTGACGGAGCCTTTTTAAAGGCTTCGGAACGGAGGCAGGGTGAGGCGTGGTGCTGAGAGTACTCCCTCGCCTACGGAGTGAAGCCGCAAGCCATTGACAGAGAGCGCCAACTTCTTCAAAGACCAATTGGACTCTAAAACATAAACCCGTGAGTAATACGGAGATTGGAACCTTAAAAAACCTTTAATTTTGGATTTGGAACGAGCGGGAAGGGGCTAAAAAGGAAGTCCACCCCCCCTCTTTGTAAACAATTTAAAGCAAAGGACTGGGCAGCTAAGGTCGAGAGAATCTGTTTCTTGTTTTTTAACGAAAGATCCTGACTTCACGGTTTTGACACTATAAGAAGACTTACTGGAGGATAAAAAGAATTTTGGGAGCTGAAATTTCACCCCCCCCCCCCGAGACCCGGGAACGTCCTATGAGAAAGCCTGTTGCATTGAAGATTTTGACAGCTGTCAAGTGAGCTGTTAGTCAGCTAGTTGTCAGCTGGAAAAAGAGAACATTGTTTCTGCTGTTTTTGCTGGTTTATTTGGTATAATTTGTTGAAAATAAGGAGGGCTGATACAAAATAACTGGACTTTTGGTTTTGAGCTGAAAGGAACATTAAGGAACTAAAATCCCCCTAGAGGGGTAATAGGGACACTACATCATAAAAATGGCTGGAGTATGTAAAATCCAAGCAGAATTGGACAGAGCACTCGTTCTCTTGGGAAACTTGCAAGATGAATACAATGCTTTGTCTACAGAGGTATCACTACTACACTGGACAGTAAACAACAGTTTTGAGCCTGATAAGGACTTGAAACAGGAAGCCTATGCAACTGAACAAATAAATGAAACTGAAAGTGTAGATACGATGGAGCAATATGTTATTGTTGAAGAAAATGAAGGAGGAGCAGGAGATTTGCAGGAGTCAAAGGAGAGTTACAATATGAGGCCTGACATGATGATAAAAAAGGACAATAAAAATTGGATGTGGAAAGCCTGGTCTGAATGGGAGTCTGGAAAATGGAGAGATCCCCTTTGGAGGAGATCTGAAGACCTGAGGATTACAAATTTGTTGAAGGTGAAAGCTGGAGCTTTGGGGACATCTGGATCTAAAAGAAATTTGAAACAAGAGTTGGACCACCCCATAGGCTTTGCTTTTAAGTTTGGAGGACTGGCTGGAAGCAACATGGACTCTGTTGGGCCGGAGCCCCTCCGAGACTTGGGGTTTAACATCAAGGACTATCAAAGAGACCGGCAGAAAGGAACTGAGAGAGATATAAGGGCCTCGGACGTGAGATCTCCAGGCTAAATAAATAACATAAAGACTGATGGATATTGGTTGGGGACTGGAACCGGGAAAAGGGTGGGTGGAGGTTGGGAATCCAAAGGGTACATAAGGATAATTTGCTTTTTATATTTTGTTAGTGGTAAGGAAACTGGGTAAATCGTGGAAGGGAAATTTTGGTCGACTTTAGGAAAAAGGTTTAAGAATAATTAATGAGGTATAAGTATTGATGTGTGATTTTAATAAGGTAAAATTGGTTTTTCTTTTTAAATTAATTGAAAATAAGGCTGTCAAAAATAAATTGGGGAAATGGAAAAAAGAAGTAAAGTAAAACGATAGTATGTTAGAACAAATGTTTAGTTAAGGTAAAGAAATAAGTTAAGGACTTGCTGAACTGACAATTTAAATTGGAATACAGGAAGGGGAGGTGCGAGGAGGTCTGAGAAATAAGGTTAAGAATAATAAGTATCAGAAACTTTATGTGTTTTTTCTATTGTTTTTTGTTTAGTTTTGAATATTATGTATTTTTGTGTTTTTTTGTTCTTTTGTTTACTTCTTGTTTTTGTTTGTTGTGTGTTTCTTGAAAATGTCAATAAATATTTAATAAAAAAAAAATAAAACACACCAGTGCAAGCAGATGGTAAAAAGCGTTTCCGTGTGCTCTGGTTTCTGTCGCGGTGTTTCCATTGTGCCAGAAACGGTTTAGTCATGCTGGCCACATGACCTGGAAAGCTGTGGACAAACACCAGCTCCCTCGGCCTGAAAGCGAGATGAGTGCCATTACCCCATAGTCGCCTTTGACTGAACCGTCCAGGGGTCCTTTAACTTTTTACACTTATATCCATCTAAGTCTCCCTTCCAGCTCCATTAAAATGTCTTAAACGTTGAGTTGTAGATGGTATTTCAAAAAATAGGAGAGAGTACTGGACAGAGGCTACAGGAGCCGTAACTGCTGTGCACACTGCATTTAGTTGCTCTGAGAGAATAGAGTGGGGAAATCAGTTCTTTTGGGCAGTATGTAATGAATGCCCCATGTTGTGGGCACCATGTCCTCACTGAGATGGATTTGCCCTTAGAGTGGATATAGGCTTAGGCACGTAAGTTAAAGAAGAGTAGACCACACCCTTGTAATCTGGTAGTGAACAGATAACCCATGCAGGACCTACCTACATAAAAATACATATTTCTCAGTCCACACTCAACATTCTGTGGATAGGAGGAATGCAGAAGTCATCTCCGTGTCTGGGTAGAGAGTTGATAACATGTGTCTGATGTTTAACGAAAGTCAGGGATTCTGAAAAACGAATGCAATATATTTTCTTCCTTATTGGGTTTTCTGGAGTAGGAAGCAAAGTGGTTTAAAGTGCTTTAGCTGGGTGGGGATGAGGAAACTGGGCCCACAACATTGGGAGAATTGCTAATGCAGAATTTCACCCATTGGATGCCCTGTAAAAGCTGAATGAACATTATCATTTTGTATTAAAAGGCAGATCTGGAAATGCTCAGAAATTCTGGAGAAGAAATTCAAAGCTAAGAGTAAGAGAGAGAAAATGACAGGATACCACTTCAGGAAACTTTTAAAAAATGTGTTATTCTTTTAAGAACTGTGTTCTCAAAACACTGTCCATAAAACAAGAGTTAGTTTCTATAATAACATAATAATAATTTTATTATTTATACCCCACCCACCTGGCTGACTTGCCCCAGCCACTCTGTAGAAGAGAGATACCCCGCATAGGATCACTCCTATCTGTCTTTTATGTGTGCTGAAATTCTGCATACGGTGAAAACCATTTTATTACATTCCATGCATGTTTCCTTAAAGAAAAGGACTCCCACAAAATGGGAGTGTGTGGTGCAAAAATGGGTGTGCCTTAAGGAAGAAAGTTGCAGCTACAAGGCCAGCACTGCCCACATGAGACCTTTAAAAACTCACTTCTCTTCTGAAATAGACATTATAATCCATTCGAATGGAAAGTTCCACATGTCTGGTCTTTCCTCCAGCGTGCAAGACTGTCACAAACGTCCTGAGGGTGATGCCCCACACAAAATCTGAGGTGCAGAGACAAGTGAAGCTCAGCGGATATAAATGGCACAGCATATTGTGTTTTGAATGTGCGTATTGATTGCTGCGCTTGATGGTTTCCTCAGCACAGCTGCCGAGCCTGATTCTCAGCTGGTATAACAGTGAACTTCAGGCTGACATCGTTTTGTCTAGAGGAAAATAGCTATTACTGTAAATGGCAAGAAACACAGAGGTTTTCCTCCTTTGGCAGGGGAGAAAATGAACAGGATGCATGCACATATAAAAGCTTTAATAGACTTGTTAGCTTGGAGCACATCTTATCAAACAGAATCAATAAAGCACAATGATCTCTGTCTCAGTAACTTAGGAGGCTTTCGTTTATATGGCTAAATGGCACCTCCGTTTGGATCGCACAGGATCTTAGCCCATTCACACACACATCACACAACACAGATGGAGAAATGTAGTCTTCACTCAGGAGCAGGGCATTCTTTTAGCCATGCCCCCCCCCGCATCATTTCTAAACTTGCCCACAATTACATGTATTTCTTCCACACAAATAGGATCTAACACATTGGAGAATGGCAATGCAGAAGGTTGCTGATGCACTGTTGAGGGCATGGCCCTACTCCTGACACAACAAGAAATGGGTGATTACTAAGACCCAGCATGGGTTTCTGAAAAGTAAGCCATGCCAGACAAATCTCATTTCTTTTCTTGATGGAGTTACAAGCTTGGTGGATCACGTGAATGCTGTGGGCATAGTATATCTTGATTTTGCAAATACCTCCATTATGCCAAGTAACAACCTCCCATCATCAAAGAATCAGTAAACTTTGGATTATTTTAGAAGCACAAACAAGAGTTGTTGTTTTTTGGCATACAAACCAAAATTGTTGAGCATTTTTTTAGAAAACCTCCCCCCAAAATAGTGACTTTAAGCTTTCGGAGCTGTTTCCACTGCTTTTTCCATCACATTGTCATGCATCCGGGTTTTCCTTGACATTTTGCCAATGTGGTAAAATTTCCCCAAATGCCACATTTACACCCGGAAAACAGCATGTCAGGAATTTTCCTGACGTATGGCAAGCCTATATCTGATTATGACTCTTTTTTTTCTGTGTAGCTAATATATTGTTGGGTTAAGCACCTGTTTATCATTTGTTAGTGAGGGTGTGAGAAATCTTACTATGTCAATTCTGAGAAAATGAATGAATGTATGAGAGTAGCCTGCCTGTGTATGGTCTAAGAGCTTGTGAGTGCCCCTTGTAAGATGAAGGGTTATGGACCATGGAAGCTGTTCTCTCCCCAAGAACCATCCATTAGTCCAGATGGGGATACTGATTATGATTAACAGGGAGCAGAATTCAATCCTGTAGCAAACATGAGGCCCCATCTGCACGATATGTTTTAAACCATCTTAAACAGCCATAGCTTTCTCCAAGGAATCTTTGCTTGTTTAAAGAATCTTTTACTGTTTAAAGTGATATGATACTGCTTTACATGTGTAGTGCAGATGGTGGCACAAAGACATCCCACTAGAGACTCCTGCAATGTGCTAACCAATGAAAACACTTTCTACTCCCTCTATGACGGCAGTCATATGAGTGTGTTTTACCAAGCTAACAAAATTCAAATGTTATCATCCAACTAACAATGTGTGGAAAAAACACACATCCCCGTTGCCTATGGTAACAAATAGTTTTATTATTGCTCAACTGCCACTAAGCAATGTACCGTGGTGTCTTGGGAACACATAAATGCAAGAAAGGGCTTTCCAACCAGGGCTAGAAAAAAATAATAATCCCCTTACGTATTAAACTTGTGGCAAAGAGGAACAAAACATAGTAACTGTGGACATGTTCAAGATGCCATGTTCAGTAATTCGCTAACTCAGAACATTCTGATTGCTTATTCAGGGATGATATTTGAAAGCTCCCCATCATCCCATTTCTTCAAAATACCTTTTCTTCCCAAACGAGCTTTAGCTCATCAGTTTTGTTCTAAAAATTGCACGAAGGAAATGTATTATTAGACTTTGCAAATTGTGGGGTGGCTTACTCTATTTTTTAAATTTTTTTTAGTGCTCAAATGTGGTACCTGTGATTCTTTAGCTGTTGTTTGACTACAGCATCCTACCATCCCAGAGTGACTGTCATGAAAGCCTGCCCCCTGTCTCTGCCCTTCGTTGGCTGTCTAGCCATAATTTTGCATCCTCAACAATGCTCCAGAATTTGGGATTAAATTTGGATATAATTCTGCAGAGCCTTCTCGGCGTAGGGATTGAGATGAGAAAAAGAAAAAAGCAATTTTCTCTGGGGGGGAGGAAAGATCTTCTGAAAAGTTTAGACACAGCTATACTATCAGGTATGACGCTGTGGGTTAAACCACTGAGCCTAGGACTTGCCGATCAGAAGGTCGGCGGTTCGAATCCCCGCAACGGGGTGAGCTCCCTTTGCTCTGTCCCTGCTCCTGCCAACCTAGTAGTTCGAAAGCATGTAAAAGTGCAAGTAGATAAATAGGTACCGCTCCGGTGGGAAGGTAAACGGCGTTTCTGTGCGCTGCTCTGGTTCACCAGAAGCGGCTTAGTCATGCTGGCCACATGACCCGGAAGCTGTATGCCGGCTCCCTCGGCCAATAAAGCGAGATGAGTGCCGCAACCCCAGAGTTGGTCACGACTGGACCTAATGGTCAGGGGTCCCTTTACCTTTACCTTTATACTATCAGGTATCAGAACTGGTTTCCTGGTAGTATAGCTGAGACCCTGGAGAGGTGTTACTACTCAGAGTCAGCAATAGTGGGGGGGGAGGATTTCAACCAGGCAGCTTCATATGCTAATATATTAGACATTCAAAATTCAATCAAAGTAGTCTGTGAAAATCTGCAGATCAGGGACAATAATTGAGAATGCACATATATTTAATTATGTTTTCACTTACTGTATTCACTTTTTCTATGTTTCCTAACATTTGCTCTGTGAAGGTGCATGGAAGAAAAACAATAATAATTTGAAATGCCTTTTAAAACATTTAATGGTTGTGCCTATGGAACACAATCCCAAGAACTCTGAGTAAAAGTTTTAAGTGTCACAATGAATCCTTTTACAAACCCAGACAAGACCAAGGTTCACCTTTTTCCATTAAGACTAAAAGATATAAAAAGAAAAAGAGAAGGGGGACAGAGAAAAAGAAATTCTTTTTAAATGTCATGAGGAAGTTAGGGGGGGGGAATTAAAGTGTGCAAAAGCTACTTCACCCCCCTCCCATTTTAAAGTAATATTCTAAGATGGAAAAGTCAGGGTGTAAAAGTCATCCTAAAAAGTATAACTTTGCAGATACAAAACACATTTTTTGTATTGTTACACAGTCAAGCTGCACAGGAATTTATGATCAAATGCTTACATGCAGGATCCTGCCAAATACAAGCAAATGTAAATCCAATTCAATTCAACACAGAAGAGTTAAATATGTGCTTAATTCTCACATTGAAAGCAATGTGATTTCCAAGGTCTTAAGTAGATCATATCCTGTCCATGCATTATTTAAGTGACAGATAGAAAGTCAGTAGCAGACTGCTCCAAAGAATCTACTGAATCTATGTGAAATTCATCTTAAATTATGTGGTATATGTGGATGGGAAAATTCAATATTCTTGCATTTCTTCATTTTCAGAATAAGAGGGCTGTGAACTTTCAACAGAGAATTCTCAATATTTCATCAATTATTCTCAGCATTCATTGGAGAAAGCCATGGCATAAGAAACGGATAGATGTTTGTGGCGTAAGATCTGGATTTAGCACCAAAATTTCCCCTGGGTTTGCCAAATTCCTCCACTGCAAAGTTACCAGACATGCTAATATGTGGGGAGTTAGTGTTCAGAAATCAAACTTATTTCCCCCCGTCTTTGAATTCAATATGGTGCCCTCTGTGATGTCAAAATTCGACACACACACCCATCGTGCAGTCTTCCCAAAGCAGGCTAAGCCAGGCACCAGGCTTTGAGAAGGAGGTCACGGGGTTCTGGCAGGGTCCTAGAGCCCTCCTGTCTACTTCCCAAAGCTGAGCAAGTTTTAACTAGGCTTTGGAGAGGAAGCAGGACAACTCTAGGACCCTGTCAGAGCTCTCACACATCCTTCCCAAAGCCTATTAGAAACATGCTTTGGGAAGGATGTGGAAAGACGTCCCCTCAGTTTAGCACCTTGTATAGGGGGACCAGTTTGCGCTCCGAGGCCCCCAAGCCCACCCCTAAGTAAATAACTTCACACTGTCATGTAATTTTGGTATAAAATTTTGGGCAAAATTTAGGCCACCACTTTATTTACTACAGCAAAGTGAGTGGTATTGGCTTAGGCATTGGCAACCGACTATAACTATAACACCGAACGAGGGAGCAACATTGATGAAGATCAACCAAAGCTCACCCCGGGGTTCCCGTGGTCCTGGCATGGCCCTAGCCCCTCAAGCGGACTTCAGACGAGATCCAGGACTCCCAGATTCCTTGACCAGAATACCCTTATTAATGGAGGGGCAGGTGATGGCCGCACCTCCCCTCCCACACACCTCACTAAGCCAATGCCTAACCGCCAAAACTTACGAAGTTGTGATGATTGCTAAGGGGGTAGGCGAAAACCAAGTGGACACTGCCAATTTGCCAAATGGAAAAAAATCCTACCTGGCCCCTGTTTCAAAACAGGGACCAACCAATATCCGAAGCAAGGCCAAAGCAGCAACACAAACAAATAGGGACGGGAGAGTGGGTGTTTGGCAGTGCAAAGCAAGTGCCTCAGACACGTCGTGCAGCCACTTTTATAGCCCCCCCCCAATCACGCCACCTGCATCAGATTGGCTCAAATGGCCTGGGGCACGCCCCCCACCCACAACCCAGTGGGGGGGGTGTATCAGGGGTCCTTGTGCAACCAGGACCCTCATTAAGGAGAATCCCATTTCACTGCCCTAAATCTGCCACTGAGCTCCTTGCCATCTGCTCCCCACCCCTTCCATTCATTTCCAGCAATAGACTCTTATTTGTGGAAAGGAGGTAGGGACATATCACAGGTTCTAAGCAAAACGCATTTGCACTCGAACAAGCCTTGTTGCAAACAGGCAGATCGTTTACACTTGTTTAATTTATTCAGATTGCACCCTGTTCCAGCAGACATGTTTGGTGTGGGTAGCAATATTATAAAGACATCTATGAGAATAAGCCATTAAAACTAAAACGGTGTATGAATAATCCAAGCACTTAAGCACTTTTGCTCCCGATGAATATTTCACTGGGAGAGTTAAGCATGTCAGGTTCTATTTATTAAAATTAAATTAAACTGCTATGTGTGTGTGTGTGTATTATGCATTGCTGAACCAGCATTCCATTTCGCAAAAAAATATTTACCCAGGTGTTTCTTTGTCACATTTCAGAAACAGGAAGGTTCTGAAAAATTGGGAGGAGGGTGGCTGAGTAGTGGAAGACTGACAATTTTTGCTTGATGTTTTTCTTTGTGACTTGTGGTGGCTGAGCGATATTCTTTAATAATAATAATAATAATAATAATAATAATAATAATAATAATACAATAACAGTAGTAAAAATAAATCTTTCCAGCATCTCCACAGACTCACATGCTTCCAGGAGTGACTGTTGGAAGAAATTACATTATGAGATCTCCATACAGTGGTACCTCGGGTTAAGAACTTAATTCCTTCCTGAGGTCCATTCTTAACCTGAAACTGTTCTTAACCTGAGACAGCACTTTAGCTAATGGGGCCTCCCGCTGCCACTGCTGCACAATTTCTGTTCTCATCCTGAAGCAAAGTTCTTAACCCGAGGTACTATTTCTGGGTTAGCAGAGTCTGTAACCTGAAGCGTCTGTAACCCGAGGTACCACTGTATGGCAACCCTAATGTTGGTGCCAGTTGGACACTTCCTTGCCTGAGGGGATTGTGCCAGCTGCCAGAAGAGAGGCAATGGCATTTCCCCTCCTTAAGAAGTCCTCCTTGGACTCAGAGGTTTCTGATTACTATTAGATGGTTGCCAATAATCCCTTATTGGACAACTTCCTTAATAGGGTGGTGGCTGCTCAGCTTCAGAGCTCCAAATGGCTTCAGAGTCCCATACCAAAAAAAAAAAAAGCACCTCCCTTTATATCAGTCATCTCATGCCCTATAATCAACAGGATGATGACAGGGCCTTTGGGGGGTTAGTTTGCATCCACCCCCATCGTTCAGCCCGGACACTGAGATCCAGCGCTGAGGGCCTTCTGGCGGTTCCCTCATTGCGAGAAGTGAGGTTACAGGGAACCAGACAGAGGGCCTTCTCGGTAGTGGCACCCACCCTGTGGAACACCCTCACTTCAGATATGAAGGAAATAAGCAGCTATCCTATATTTAAAAGACATCTGAAGGCAGCCCTGTTCAGGGAAGTTTTTAATATTTAATGCTGTACTGTTTTTAACATTTGATTGGGAGCCGCCCAGAGTGGCTGGGGAAACTCAGCCAGATGGGTGGGGTATAAATAAGAAATAATAATAATAATAATAATAATAATAATAATAATTATTGTTATTATTATTATTATTATTATTATTATTATTATTATTATTATTATTAGTGGGATGCCTTCTCTGGTGAGATGCATTTTAAAACATTCTTGCTTACCTAGGCATTTGAGGGCTGAAAAATACTGTTCCCAGCATCCTCAAAGCTGTTAGCTATGAGGGTACATGCTTGCTTGTAAATATTTTTCAATATGTTTTATTTTTGATTGTCTTGTTTAAGCATCATGGTATTCCCAGCACTGGGCTCCTTTGGGAGGAAGGACAGTGTAAAAATAAAAGAAATAAAAAAAGGTACCTGGAAGAAGCCATTTATCTAGACTCGATTCAATCTGCCTCCAGTTTGGTTGGAGGCAAGAGTTCTTTCCAGCAGAGAAATAGGTAGATATCATGTGATATCTGTGGAAATCCAAACCACCACCCCAATCAATAGAATGAAATAAAAAAATTGAGTAAGAGAAAACACAGGACATCACCAGCCCCTCCAATGCCTTTATGTCTTCAATGGAAAGAAAATGCATGGATAATTTTTGAACCTGGTACTTTTAGCTTCTCACACAACTTCTGAAAACAGCAAACACGTTCTCTATCTTGCAGCATATTCAGGACATTTATCAGCAAGAACAAATTGCTCTATGAGGAATGATGTCAATTGCTTTCTGTGGCAACCATAGATGGATCAGACTCAGAATCTATCCAAGCTGTGGAAAGATAGAAAAAATGTTCTGGTTTGTTTGAAATGTTCCACCTCTCTCCTTATATCTTAATAATGTTCCCATCCTTTAGATTCCTGTGGGATCATTTCCCCTCTCCAGATCAGGGAAAGAAAGGCTGGGCAGATGTTCAATAGGTGCTCTGGAACAAATCTTATCAATCTCTCGAGGAACACCATCTGGTCCTGGCACTTTATTGTTCATAGTCTGAACAACAACCTTTATTTTTTTAGACATGTGAATCTTCAAGCTGGCAATGTAGTCTTCTTATATCTTCTTATAGAAAGTGTTGGAGTGTTTTCTCTGAATTGCAGTGTGTGCTTTTTGTGTGTGGGGGGGAATAAAGCACCCAACTTAAAGTCCCTAAATTCAGTTAAGTAAGGGCATGACAACGGGACACAGGTGGCACTGTGGGTTAAACCACAGAGCCTAGGACTTGCCAATCAGAAGGTCGGCGGTTCAAATCCCCACGACGGGGTGAGCTCCCGTTGCTCGGTCCCTGCTCCTGCCAACCTAGCAGTTCGAAAGCACGTCAAAGTGCAAGTAGATAAATAGGTACCGCTCCGGCGGGAAGGTAAACGGCGTTTCCGTGCGCTGCTCTGGTTCGCCAGAAGTGGCTTAGTCATGCTGGCCACATGACCCGGAAGCTGTCTGCGGACAAACGCCGGCTCTCTCAGCCTATAGAGCGAGATGAGCGTGCAACCCCAGAGTCGGTCCCAACTGGACCTAATGGTCAGGGGTCCCTTTACCTATACCTTTAAGAGCACGACAATATCATTTGATCCTTACCTAGCAAAATGTATGTATGTGGGAGATGGAGGAGTCTGTATTCATTGGATTGCACATCTTCATCATAAATATTGGCCCGGTTTGAACATAGCACCAGAAAGTGGCAGCCAGCCTGGTGACTGGGAGTGGCTGCCAAGACCATATAACCCCAGTCCTTAAAGACCTACATTGGCTCCCAGTACGTTTACGAGCACAATTTGATGTTTTAGCACTTTTTTATATATATTCTGTTGGGAGCCACCCAGAGTAGCTAGGAAAACCCAGCCAGATAGGCGGGGTATAATAATAATAATAATAATAATAATAATAATAATAATAATAATAGTTGTTGTTATTACTATTATAGCACCAAGCCATGTTGTATGTTTTAACCATATTTTGCTGAACAAGCTCATGATGTTCAAACTAACCATGGTTTGTTTTGGTTAAAGTTTGTTTGTTGTTCCCTTGCTTCCTGTGACTACTCAACTGCTATGCTGATGGTGACTCCATCACCAGATCTTTCACCACTGGTCGGCTGGAGAAAGGAGGACTTCTCCTGGGAGATATTCAGCCAATCTCAGCTTACCCCTGCAAAAAAGCACTCTTTGTAATAGCTTAGTCATTTCGAACAACTCGCAAAAAAATTTACTAAAAAACAGTGCAAAACAGCAGAAATAAAAGTTCTGAAGCAGCTTGTTGTTGCGGATGGAGCAATGCTGCAACTCCAGCTTCTCAGCAGGTATGCTACTTTTGCTTATGAGGCTGGGAAGGGTGCAGCAGAGGGGAGACTGGCACCATGCAGGTGGAGCAGCAGGAAAACCAGATTGGTTCTCAGCCTCCCTACTGCCTCTTCCCTCTTCTCCCAGTAAGCAGCAGCAAGACACCTTCTACTGCTGAGACTCTGCCCCATCCACTGAGCTGCTTCTGGAAAAGTTATAGAACTGCAAACAGCGACCGCAATAACTGATCTCAACAGCTTAAAGCTACACCAGTAAGGAAGCGGCCATTTTTGTTTGCCGTTCAAATATTTTTCACTTTTCATATTATACTTCACTTACGAGCGTATTTGATGGGAAATAATGTGTCCAATGCAAATGAATAAAATAGATGTCTGGTTCACAAAGCTGCGAAAGGTACTTGTAGAACTGGCCAAAGCTTTCCAACATCTTTACTAATAGTTACTTGGTAAAATATAATATAGCTAATCTAAAATGGCCTCCCAGAATTGCCCGCACTATTTGTGGGCAGTGAAATTGGGGAGGGAAAGTTTGTCGACTATTCTTGGGTGGGCGGAGGAGGTAAAATTCACAAGCAGGGATCCCCCTCCCCCCACCCCGCTCAGAAAACTCTTCTGAAAAATGTTGGCTGACTTCATGCTGAATTGAACTCTACTGTTAGTTCATATTAGTGGATAAATGAAACAATGGACTAAGAAAGACTGAAAGCAGAAGGAGTCAGACTCACTGTCTCCCTCAGCAATAGCAGTGTAGTATTAAATGTGTACCAGACTGGATTCACAGTAATATTCAAAATTAACAGATGGCAAAATTTGGGATATTTTGCCAAATATTTTCCAGAGGAGTACTGCAAAGCCTCCAACCGTGCAGAAGAACGTGGAAGGAGGGATGTTAAAAGGAAAAAAAATCCCATCTCTGCTCCACAACATACCGTGTTTTCTAGTTAGCCTCCCCACCATCATTTAGGGGGGTTTAAAGCTGCAGAAATCCTGATGTATTTTATGCCTTGCACATGAAGTGTTAACACTGACCTGTTTATGTAGGCTTGCTTTTAAATTCTGCAGCATTGTTTGGCAGAAAATAAAATCAATTCTCTTAGTGATTTGCTCATTTGGTCAAGCTAAGCAACACAATGCAATCAGCAGAGCTGTAAGGCTTTATGGTACATTATGAAATAAATGTCGCGGGCATTGATTTATATGCATTACCCATCTGTGGTATACGTCGTGTAAATCAACATTTATTTGCAGATGTGTTGTAAAATCTTTCAGCACTTGCAACAGCACTGGCTCTGAATTGTATCCAAATCACGGCATCAGACAGGGATGGGATCACAAGACGAAATGTCTCTGTTTGCATCTAGTCGCATTCACAGAGCATTGCTGTTACCTGAACAGCATTGTTTTCACATAGTGACATCCTTTGTTGGTGGAATGTAGAACAAATGACACTGAGACAAATGAACTTTAAAAATATCCCTGCTATTGCTTTTTGTTTCATCCAATGACAAGGGGTGTGTGTGTGTGCCAATGAAGGAAACCAAAGTAACATTAAAGTAACAGTGCAGAGTTTCTAAACAAAAACAATATGTTAATGATAAAGGAACTCTATTAGAAGCTATTCATCCAAACTGACTGAATAGATTTTTAAAAGCACAGAAAACTTTCACATATTTATTTGTTTCCAGCTTCATTTAAAACCCCAAATGCAAACACACAATTCCCAGTGCAGGAATGGAATTAAATAAATCTCTATCTATTAGTTCTGTTAATTGTGGAGGTACAGAGGGAAAGAATGAGTTTGCAGCCTGCAAAGAAACAGTTGTGCTTCCTAGTTACTCCGTGTAACAAATACATATCTTAAATAAACAGAGGTCACAAGCCCTCCGACCATCTCGCAAGTATTGTGTTTGTTACTGCTGTTGTTATATTTGTGCAATGGGGGGGGGGGAGGAGAATCCTCACATTGCTTGCAGAAACAGGACAGGACAGATCTCATTTTACTCCAGAAAAGAAATGGACATGAACCTGACTTGGGATGACCCAACCACTCATAGGAAAGGAGCAATACAAACTGCTTTTCTGCTCCAGAAGACAGAGACAAAAGACAAGTGGATCTGATTCCACTTGGCCCCCAACAGCTATTTCTTGACCCCCCAAATTTATCAAAGAGATTAAAGAGATTAAAGAGGGATCCCTGGCTTCATGTGAGTGCATGAGGAGAGTGAGGAATGTCTTTTATCTGTTTAGTTTGTGTGAAGATAACAAGCAAGGAAGGAAAAGCAAAGAGGCACCAGGGATGCTTTATTCACTAGATGAAGTGGAAGGAAACTGTCAATGGGGAGATAAGCTGGGCCATAGTATCAGTTCTAACTAGCATCACTTCAGGGGATTCCAAGAGCCATCTTGGACCTGTTTGAGGGAAGAACTGTGTAGCAAGGGCTGCTCTGTCCTCCTGACTTGCCATCTGCTCTGCTACTGAATATGCACTGGTCAGGAAAAGCACTTCCAGGGATGGACTGCTGTTTATCAAGGGCCGGACAGACAGAGCCATCACTGACATGGTAAGCAACTCTGCCAACTGTTGCTTTTCTATTCTTCCTTCCATTCCTTTTTCTTCACGTGTCACATTCTCAGGGCACACACCGTCTTAGGCACACACCGTCAGGGCACACACCTCAGGGCACACACCGTCTTACAATTGATTTTTGTATTCTGTTCTGAGAGCCTTTTTCATAAGGTGAGGATATAAACCAATAATAGGTAATACACTGGTACCTCGAGTTAAGAACTTAATTTGTTCTGGAGGTCCATTCTTAACCTGAAACTGTTCTTAACCTGAAGCACCACTTTAGCTAATGGGGCCTCCCACTGCCGCCGCATCACCACCGCGCGATTTCTGTTCTCATCCTGAAGCAAAGTTCTTAGCCCGAGGTACTATTTCTGGGTTAGCAGAGTCTGTAACCTGAAGCGTCTGTAACCTGAAGCGTCTGTAACCCGAGGCACCACTGTACCTGGATGCTGTGTTGGATTTTAAACAAGCATTTGTATCCAGCTGGGACCATGATGATCTTCCCTTGTTGGTGTTCTTATGGGAAGGGAAGTGGTGAAGCCTCACAGTGGGCTTTAGTTATTTGGCAGGTGACCAAATAGGTTGTCCTTACTGCTTGGGGAATTGTGTGTGGAGGGATGCATGTGCCGAACAATATGTTTTACTGTACTGATCTCCAGAAACATAAAATACTGCTTTGGCTCTCCCTTTGTGGTATAAACAAAGCATTGAACTTTCTTATTTTCATTAGGCTGTAGCGAGTGCTGGCAGAGGGCAAAGAAAAGGAGCTGTTGATATTGCAGAACAAAATGAGAGCAAAATGGTGGCAATGATAGAAAGGGTATCCTGTTAGTATGTGTCATCATTATAGAGTGCAGATCGTTTCTGAATGTGGCACTGAACTTTCGTGTAGGGAAATGTGACTCATGTTTATGTAAAAAATTACGAAGGAGATCAGAAGAAAAACAAAAGACAGTTTAGCCCAATCTGAAAAAAACTCCTAATAACTTAGAACATTTCTAAAGTACAGAGTACAAAGAGAACACATCACTTTTAATTATGGTTGGATGTTATCCTTCACAGTTCATTGAAAATCTAAATATTCTAAAATTGTGTGTTTGGAACAGAATCTGAGCTGTTTTCAGATGACTCAGCAAAGCTGTACTTTTCACCCACTCTGTTGCCCCAGGAGCCTATCACTGAGGAATATCAACATCTAAAGAAATTTGTGGCCTAATTTTTCAAAGCAAGCATGCTAGATTTCTTTCCAGCTAAAATAACTCTTTCTCCTTTTCCATCCATTGGGGCCTCCAACTCAGTATTCCACCTATAAATGCAATAGGAGAAAGGGGGTTGACTTTCAAGAAATCCAGTTGCAATGGAGTTCTCAGTGACACAGGTCTGAGAGGTATTTCGACCCCCAGCCATGTAGGGCCTTGAAGATTAAGAGTAGCACTTTGAATTGAGCATGAAATCTTACTGGGATTCAGTGAAGTTGTTTGGATGCAAGTGACCTATGACTTCTTTACCTGGTCTCTGTTTGCTGACTATCTAGAGTGTTTTGGATTAGTTACAGCTTCTGAATTGTCTCCAGGGACATTCCCACCTAATATGCATTGTTCCAATCCAGTCTAGAAGCTACCAGGAAAACTGTGGCAAGACTTGATTATTAACCAAAATCTCAAACAGGAATGGAAATGTGTAGAAGAATACATAAACAAAAGATGCTCCAACAAGAATTTATTGATATGGATAGACTGATTTCACAAAGTTAAGTTAAGTTAAGTTAAGTTAAGTTAAGTTAAGTTAAGTTAAGTTAAGTTAGTTAAGTTAAGTTAAGTTAAGTTAAGCTAAGCAGACATATCATTGGATGTTTAATTATTAAGATACAAAATTACATTCTCAATAATAAAGTTACAAAATAATAACAAGGAAGTCACGCACGGGTGGAGGGAAGACACAGGGCAAGAAATAAGAAACGGATAAATGTTGGTACATAATGAAATGTGAAAATGTGAATTTACGAATATAATGTATATGTATCATTATGTAAAGATTTCATATATGTATTGCAACATTAATAATAAAGAAATAAAGAAATGAAAGGAGAAAAAAACACACAAAAAACTGTGGTAAGACTTTTTCTGTCCAGGAGAGGGTCAGAGTCAGGGTATCATTCTCAATTGATAGGAGATCCTTGGTGCTTGACCTTCAAGTGATAGAAATGAATCTGATAGATCTCCCAGACGAGATCTCCCAGGGGAGGGATCGGAAGCCTCTGATCACTGACATATTGTTGTTGGGCAATGCCAATGAAAACCACCCTTGTGCCAACTTTGACAATGATATCCAGAGCTGTCCAAAGGTATGGAGAACAAATGAGAAAACCATTTCCCAAAACGTTTGTTCTGATCTATTTTTTAAAAAACCCAATGATTTGTTTGTTCATTTGTGGTAAATCAAATGACTGAGCATTTGTAGCGAGGCACTTCAAATATAGAAAACGGTCCACAGCTGTTTATCTTCTGGGTCTGCTCACTTATTTTGCAGGTGGCCTTTCTGGAAAGCTCACCCATGATCTGCTACCCTTGGTAACAGATCCTTGCATTCTTTTCCAGTGTGTACATACCGATAAGCCCTTACACTTCCCCCCTTGGGTTCTGTCATTTCCCAGTATGTGTTCTCTTCGAAACATTATTTCCTGTTATCTAACATCTGCCAAATGTCTTGGGGAAAGTTAATACTGCAATCATTTGGATGCATTAGTAATTCTTACCAACCCCCCCAAAAAAACTCAAATCCTATCCCAAACCTGTAGAAAGCAGTGCCAGTCTTATTTGCAAAATTCCAGGCAAGTTTCCAGAACCTGTTACAGCTTCAGTAGAAGAGGATGCTTGGGACTTTTGAAATAAACTCTTGATATATCTTATTTAGAAAGAAAGGGGAGGGGGAACTACAGCAACTTTTTGCATCATGAACTTCTGTTTTAAAGTATTCTACAGTTTTAATGGGCACAAGGGATCTTCAAATAACACCATTTTGGAATGTGTGAGACTCATTAGAAAGCAGAGACGTGATTCACCATTTGTTCAAGAACTGCTTTGTTTATCAATCTGCCTCTGGAACCTGACAGCAGTAATCTATTTTAACAATTAAAATGTTCAGTGCGAGATGGACAGCCAAATGTTCAGTGCGGTATTTAGAATGGGAACCTCAGTGAACTGAAATCGTGTTCGGACAGTCCCAACAGGATGTTTAGATGGTATAACATATCCAACAGGTAGATCATTGGCTCACCCCAAAGAAGCTGAACAACTGTGGCTCCCCTAAAAAAAGCTCAACATTTTACCTCCTCCCTGAAAACAACTCAACAACTTTGACCCGAACCCCCAAAAAGGGGGTAGATCACTGCCAGTTTTTAACTCTGTGAGTAGATCACAGTCTCTTGGGAGTTAACCACAACATGTATAAGTCAACCAGAATCAGAGGCAGCGTTATTCTAAAAACCAGTTGCTGGAGATGATAGTGCCCTTGATATGGGCTCCAGACCAACACCCAACACTACTCTAACATCCCTGGGTGTCTGGACATACCATCTCACATAGACACTTGTTATAATGTATAACTGCAGCAGTTACCTCCCATGTCTGTCCAGCCCTTTTGCCATAGGTGAATACTGTGTCTTGTCTCAACTAATTCTTTCCTCCTCGGTAGTGGGAAGCTATGTCTCCCACACACAGTGGAGGCAAGTGTCTACCACCCACAGGCAAGTAAGCTTTTTGTCAGCTAAAACCACTAACTCCATTCCAGTAATTGCCACCAGTGGCCAAACATGCATGAGCATGATTTCCACATAGAATCACGGGCCAAATGCATGGTGCAGCCACAATATGTCACCACAACCCTCAAGGAGGAAAGAGGAAGTGTGTGCACTGTCCACTGGTATACATCTAGTTTTCAGATCATCACGAAATTCCAGCATTCATGTGCAAATGAACATTCACCAAATATCCATTGTTTAAAAAAGTAATTTGCAGAACCTTTGATGCTAGTTTTGTATTCCTGCCTAGGTGGCAATTGAGGATTCTGTCCATAAAGCCCCCCACCCCAGTTACATTGGCTTCAATTTGAACCATACCTTTTATACCTGAGGGTAAACTCCACCAAATTCAGGAAGATGTATTCTAGCAAAATGCATTCTTTCAGCTTTCGGAGGGCTTGTGTTTTTCGTTCCCCAGGAGTCTTCAGTACCTATTAAATGAAGCGATAATATGATTTTCGTAATGTCAATTACGACACGTACAGCTTTCGGGCTGCCACCTTTCTCAGAGGCATTAATTGGATGCACCAAACTGACTGGCTACAACAGAGTGAAGTACATCAGCTGGAAAGCACTTTAGATGCTGACCTCTCGGGAGCTGTTTACCCATTATAGCAAAATGAGGTGTGTGTATTAATGCTAAATTCTCTTTTATTGAGTAATCATGCTCAATTGTTTATGTGCTTGTGCTGCGTCTCCCAAGAGTTCTCATATAATCTAAGGCAAAAGTACAACCCTCTTCTGGCTTCAGAAGACTGTATATTGCTATATTTTAAGATATTTGGATAGGTCCTGTTTTAATATTTGCATACACATTCTCAAATCTGCTGTGTGATTATGCTAATAGCCAACAGCATTGCACTGTAGCAGACATACACATTCAATGTGCATTGCAGTCTAAGCTCCATAGCTTCAACCGGCAAGCAGCCAATTTGGATTTGGATTTTGCTTCTCCTTTTTTTGGTCAGGGACCAACTCAGTGGAAGATTCCAGGTATGCAGCATGCGTTACTGGTATCTATTTAGAAATTATTTGGTTCCTGCTTCCATTCTGTTCCACACACACCTGCTGGGCAGATTGCATCAGCTGAATTGTCTTTAGAGCAGTTGTGCAAAACTTATGACCCACCAAAGCGAATGCAACTCACCCAGCCTTTTGCTGTGGCCCCTAGGCAGGCAGTTGTCAGGGACATCTTAAAAAGCAGAGACATCACCTTGCTGACAAAGGTCCGAATAGTTAAAGCTATGGTTTTCCCAGTAGTGATGTATGGAAGTGAGAGCTGGACCATAAAGAAAGCTGATCGCCAAAGTATTGATGCTTTTGAATTCTGGTGCTGGAGGAGACTGTTGAGAGTCCCATGGACTGCAAGAAGATCAAACCTATCCATTCTTAAGGAAATCAGCCCTGAGTGCTCACTGGAAGGACAGATCCTGAAGCTGAGGCTCCAATACTTTGGCCACCTCATGAGAAGAGAAGATTCCCTGGAAAAGACCCTGATGTTGGGAAAGATTGAGGGCACAAGGAGAAGGGGATGACAGAGGCCAAGATGGTTGGACAGTGTTCTCGAAGCTACCAGCATGAGTTTGACCAAACTGTGGGAGGCAGTGGAAGACAGGAGTGCCTGGCGTGCTCTGGCCCATGGGGTCACGAAGAGTCGGACACGACTAAACGACTAAACAACAACAACAACAGGGCAGAGGAGGAATGGTGGAGGCTGCCTCCCCAGCCTGATCCTTCCAGAGAAGTAGACAGTTCAGAATTACAAAAGGGGTTGGTTTGAGGGAGGTTACAGCTCAGAGGCAGATGAGGGGGAAAGCTGGGAAATTATGGGAGAGGAGGTTGAAGAAGAAGGAGCACCAGGGGGGCGACAGTTGACGGACACAGTATCTTTAGAAAGCATTCCAGACCCCACTTTCCCCAAACCCAATGGGCATTGAAAGTAGGAGAGCAGAGAGCTCAGAGGCACAACTCAGCCACTGTAGTGCTGGCGCATAATGGGAGAGACGGAGGGGGTGGAGTTTCAATCAGAGCAATGTCATTACTCCAAGTAGATGCATTTCTAAGACTTTCTCTGTGAATATTGAATAAAAGCAGATGGTAAGGACTTTCCCTTGTCTTGTCCATTCCTGGTAACCTGCCATGGAGGTTGGTTCCTCTGCTGCCTGACAGCAGTGTGACCGGTTCCCCCACTCAGGGCAGAGGGGCCAAGGAGGTACCTTCCTTTCTCCTTTCCAAAGCCTAGTAAGCGCTGGGCTTTGGGAAAGATGCTTGAGGGCTCTGATGGGGTCTAAGAGTCTTCTTGCCTCCTTCCCAAAGCTTATTTAGCACCCGTCCAGCTTTGGAAAAGAGACAAGGGCTCTGGGACCCTGCCAGAGCCTCACGTCTCCTTCCCAAATCCCAGCACCTCCCTTACCCAGCTTTGGGAATGGGGCTTTGGTTGGGGGTGGGCATGAAATGTTGACCTCACACAGGTCACCATATTACCAAGGTCTGCCCCTGATCACTTGATGCACCAGGGTGGTGCTTGAACACTAACGATTTGCCATGCAAGGGCAGAAAGATAGTGAGATTTAGGAAATGAAGATGTAGAAAAAGGAATAAAATCAAATTCCAGAGAATGGGAAGAAAATGGAAGACTTTTTTGAAGTTCAAGTTGAGATTCTAGGAACTCTTTCAATCTGCTCTTTTTATTCCCTTAAGTTTCTTGACTAAAGCCATGAAATAAACCAACACAGAGAAGAGGCTGGAAGAAAGTATCTAGCCAAGGCTTAAAAAGTTGGGAGGAGAAGCCTGGAGCAGTCTCACAGGGGAAGGTATAAACCTTCACCATAGCCTCCTGAGCGGAAGACTCAAGCAAGTGGGGACTAAGATATAGTTAAAGGAGCAGGTCTTTCTGAAGGATGTGGGATCTAATTAAATTAAACCAATTAAATTAAATTAAATCAAGAATTATTATTTTTAGCAAAGTAGAAACATTACTTGTTGTTACTTAGCCTGCTTAGATTTCTTTATAATTTCAGAGAATCAGTTAATGTTATAGAGGACACCTCTTCATCAGCTGAAATGTTCACTGCTATTTGATCTCATGTGACATGAGTTAGGTCTCTTATCATATGCAGCAAATATTTGAGAATTAAGTCCTCTGATAGTTTTTAATTATACGTCCTTAACTGACAACAACTGAACCTTAACATTTCATTTTTTGAGAGAGAGAAAGTTAATATTGATTGGATGACAGCCATATCACATTAACCCTTATGAACTGTTTCATATGTATGGTGTGAGATGAAAACTAATGATGTTAAAGTCATTTTTACAAAATTCTTTTAAACGACTAGAAGGACGGGAACAAAACATGGCCAGATATCTGATAGAAAACTGCAAGATAATTACTGACTATAATTACTTATGAAGCACTATCCTTGAAGATTTCAAATTAAAATGCCCTTAATGTGGGGGTCAAAGATCTGCTCAGCCTTATGAAGTCATACTATATTGCTGGATACCCCCCATATGCCTTTCTCTCTCTTCTTACTTTAAATATGTAATCTTAAATTATGTTGTTGGTTGTTGTTGTTTTTAAAAAAGTCAATATATATTTTTAAAAAATACTGACAAGAATGAAGCTATTATCAGACACTGAACTCATCAAGGTTCACTTGGGACACCAAATAATGCTATCTAATTAATTAGGATGACAGCAAACTGTGTGACACATTTCTTATGGCTGGCTGATTTAACATCCTTAACCCTACTGTTGATTAGAACTCACATGTTTTCAACAGGGAAAAAAGGATGTTATTCAAATCCCATCTGGTGAAAACCACTATCAATCCACCCATCCATCTTCCTTGTGATTACTGACTTACCTTTTATTTATTTAAATGATGTATAGGCTACCTTTCTGGAAAATGCAGTAGCAGAATTAGACAAACAGAGCATTTGTTGCTGGCATGCACTACAACACTTCTAATTATTTCCAAAATTGGGGTAGTTTAATCAAGCTGTATGCTGCCAAAATTAGAATAGACACAGATAGTAGAGCCTGTCCTTCTATGTTAAGCTGTAAAATGTTTTGCTTCCTCCCAAACATGTGTGTGTGTGTGTGTGTGTGTGGCAAAATATTGAGGCAGGCTGCATACCTTGCAGTGGCACAACTTGTTTGTTTACAGCACAGAGCCTGGCACATAATGTCATTGTAGAGCCCATTACGTGGGGCTTCAACTCTAATTACGTGGATTCTCCAAGAGGAATTTGGTTGAAAGCCTCATGCTTGAAAAATGCGTGATTCGATTTCATGCCTGGGAAGACTTATGAAAAATAGTGTACTTTTAATATACCTCTAGGATATTTGATGAGCAGAAGGAAGGGCAGTATATCATCCATGCATTTCAAGTTTACCTGAGCCAAGTCTTTTTCTTTCATGCTTTGAATTGTTTGGTGTTTTGGTCCAGTTGTCGTAAGAGACACAAGATGGAAGCTGGCATAAATCAACACAAATGCTGAGTATTTTGTGAAAGCTTGAAATGACCTTGATTCACAACCAGAAATCAATCTTGCACCAGCTTCATACACAATCTTCCTTTCTGTGTGCATTCAAGTTGTGCAAAGAAGGAGGCAGTCACAAATTCCACAGAGCTCACCCAAACTTTATACAAGGACATCTAAAGTGGGGCAATGGATCCTGCCCATGGATTTCTGCCGCATTGCATCCTGATCCTCAACAACTTTACTTGGAATAAACAAATTCCACTTTGTTGGACCGAGGTCTAGTGGTCTGCACACACAGAAAAAGGACAAAAATAGACTTCAGCTGTAGAGTACTTAGGTGGAAGAACAGACCGTACTGGTAACATTTCATATTGCAAATGAGAATCAATTTTTTTATGCTCTGTTCTGTAAACCTATTTCAAGTAGAAATCTAATGGGGTAGTGAGACGACTGGTCTACAACTTTTCTTCTTGAAGTACTAGGTTTTTATGGTTTTTATCTGTCAGGGTTTTGTGTGGTTATTTACACTGGGCATCGTTCAAAAATGAAACCCACTGTCTGGAGTGGTATAGTCCCATCTACCAACACTGTATGAAGTGGTATAGACCATCTCCCACCCCAGGATTCTGTTATTCCATTTTGCTAGTTCTATGGACTGGGACTTTCTTTCAGGAATGTGAGCATGGGATTGCAGCCTTCGCTATCCTGGCTAATAATTGCTGTATTGTTCCTGATACATATCCAATTCTCTGTATCTATCTGCAAAGGCAAGTCAGCTTTGGATGGCAGTCAAGGTACTTTGGTTTTAGAGTAACAAATATACTAAATTAAAGAATGAGACAAGGAGGAGCACAGAAAAAAATAGACATTTTGCAAGTTTGCATTAAAAGTGCTGTAAAAGGGAGGCTGCATTTTTTAAACATTTACAGCTATTGGTGGTTAAGGGTATTCAGCATATTGAAATGAGGTCTACCTAGAAAGAGACTCAACTTTTGCTGGTGTTATTATGGATATCCCAACTGCTGAGAGACACTACAAATCAACCAACCAACCATTAGCATATTTGTTGTTGTTGTTGTTTAGTCCTTTAGTCATATCCGACTCTTCATGACCTCATGGACCAGAGCACGCCAGGCACTCCTGTCTTCCACTGCCTCCTGCAGTTTGGTCAAACTCATATTTGTAGCTTCGAGAACACTGTCCAACCAATTCGTCCTCTTTCGTCCCCTTCTCCTTGTGCCCTCAATCTTTCCCAACATCAGGGTCTTTTCCAGGGAGTCTTCTCTTCTCATTAGGTGACCAAAGTATTGGAGCCTCAGCTTCAGGATCTGTCCTTCCAGTGAGCACTCAGGACTGATTTCCTTAAGAACGGATAGGTTTGATCTTCTTGCAGTCCATGGGACTCTCAAGAGTCTCCTCCAGCACCATAATTCAAAAGCATCCATTCTTCAGCAATCAGCCTTCTTTTTGGTCCAGCTCTCACTTCCATACATCACTACTGGGAAAACCATAGCGTTAACTATACAGACCTTTGTCGGCAAGGTGATGTATCTGCTTTCTAAGATGCTGTCTAGGTTTGTCATTGCTTTTCTCCCAAGAAGCAGGCATTTTTTAATTTCGTGACTCCTGTCACCATCTGCAGTGATCATGGAGCCCAAGAAAGTTAAATCTCTCACTGCCTCCATTTCTTCCACTTCTATTTGCCAGGAGGTGATGGGACCAGTGGCCATGATCTTCGTTTTTTTGATGTTGAGCTTCAAACCATATTTTGCGCTCTCCTCTTTCACCCTCAATAAAAGGTTCCTTAATTCCTCCTCACTTTCTGCCATCAAGGTTGTGTCATCAGCATATCTGAGGTTGTTGATATTTCTTCCGGCAATCTTAATTCCGGCTTCGGATTCATCCAGCCCAGCCTTTTGCATGATGGATTCTGCATATAAGTTAAATAAGCAGGGAGACAATATACAGCCTGTATATACAATATACAGTCATACTCCTTTCCCAATTTTGAACCAACCAGTTCTTCATAGTGCTATCTACCGTTAGATCACTGGATGTCTGTGGTAGATCACTGGTTCCCCCGAAAGAAGCTCAACAAACCCCCCCAAAACAGGGCCTTCCTTCCTAAAAAAAGCTCAACAACTTTGACCTGTACCCCTGTGAGTACTCTGTGAGTAGATCGCAGTCTCTTGGGACCTGGGCCACCCCTGGTGTAGTGCATGTTTGTGTATTGTCAACTGCAACTTCCACAGATTTGGGAGCAAAAGAGCCCTCATTCCTGTAACAAACAGAGAGACTACCATCTATGTAAAGCTGTACTTCACTTCATGGATTATTTGACTGTCCTCACTTACTGCCCAATAACAGATGGCCAATATTTGACCAGGCAATAGACTGGCATGATAGCCTGGACTTCTGTACTCTGCAGCGGCAATTCTACAATAAGCACAAGCTTAGCTACAAGACTACAGCAATAAGAATAGCATTTCTGATGCCAAAGAATTCACTCTCTGTGAAATGTATTACAAATTTTGCTGAACATTAACTAATTGGCAGTGCTGTCATCAGGTCTTCCAGGATTTTGTCACTGATGCTCTTCAAAGGAAGGGAAAAAATTTGCAGCAGCAGCAAGAACTAGCAACAAAAGTCCACGAGGAAGAAAAAAATCATTAGCATGAAGCAAAATCTTTGTAACCTTTTTTTTCGTGAAAAAATTAAATAAAAACATTTTAAAAACATCTAATTAGTGGACAGACTCCAGCAAAAGTAAGCCACGATTTACAGTCAAATGATATGTGACATTAAATATGCCCTTTCATTAATCATGTAGCTTAAAAAAGAATCAACTGGGAGGAGGCTGGCCTCAACTAGAGCCAGGGCTTTTTCGGCTGTGGCTCCGACCTGGTGGAACACTCTGTCACAAGAGACTAGGGCCCTGCGGGACTTGACATCTTTCCGCAGGGCCTGCAAGACAGAGCTGTTCCGCCAGGCCTTTGGCCAGGGCACAGCCTGACTCCCTCCCTCGGCAATCTTCGTGGAGCTCTGGCCCAATGGTGGCCAGTGGCTTGAATTTAATTAATTTTATAATGAATGATTTTAGAGTGTTGTTTGTGTTGTACTTTTGTACTGTTTTATTGTTGTTAGCCGCCCTGAGCCCGGCTTCGGCTGGGGAGGGCGGGATATAAATAAAATTTATTCTTATTATTATTATTATTAAAAATATTGGACTCATGGGGGGGGATGGGATTTTAACCCTTTCCTACATGGTTGCAATCCGGAGGAGACAGGTGGAATACCGTTTCTCTATTTGGTGTAAAGGATATACATTTCACATTTCACATTTCACAAAGGATATACATTTCACATTTCCCCTCCACACCTGTTGTGATCCAGCTATAACCTCCCTTCAGCTGAAGTTTTTTTTAAAAAAATTATAAACCTTGCCTGGAAAATACCAAGATGCATTAAAAGCCATATCTAGTTTGACCCATAAAGGTAAAGGTACCCCTGCCCGTACGGGCCAGTCTTGACAGACTCTAGGGTTGTGCGCTCATCTCACTCTAGTCGCCGGGAGCCAGCGCTGTCCGCAGACACGTCCGGGTCATGTGGCCAGTGTGACATCGCTGCTCTGGCGAACCGGCACCAGAGCAGCACATGGAACGCCGTTTACCATCCCGCTAGAAAGCGGTTCCTATTTATCTACTTGCACTTAATTGTGCTTTCGAACTGCTAGGTGGGCAGGAGCTGGGACCGAACGACGGGAGCTCACCCCGCTGCGGGGATTCGAACCGCCGACCATGCAATCGGCAAGTCCTAGGCGCTGAGGTTTTACCCACAGCGCCACCCACGTCCCTAGTTTGACCCATAGTCCCACTGAAATCAGTGGAACGGAAGTTCACAGTTAAGTGCTTTGATGCCATCAATTTCAATGGAACTTAATCATGATTTTAGCTTGGTTTATGCATGCATATATAACATCTGATTTCTATACACCTGATTACCGTCTGCAGGGGTCAACTAACTACTGAAAAAGCCTTGGTTTGTGGTGATGCAAAAGTTATATATTCTAACATTTGATTTGTGATGGTGATGATGATTTAAGAGATGCATCAACACATAAAAAGAAGCATGCAGTTGCATTTAGTCACTGGAAATGTTTGGCATGCATGCAATGAATATTTGGACCGACTTACGTTTTCCCAGTTTGTGCCCAATGTGCTGTGTTAACAATGTGCTCCCTACTGGAGTTTGCTAAATGTATTGCAGCAGTGTAGAGAAAGAAATAGTCTGGTGAGGATAAAGGAAAGTTGAAGTTTATTACTCATGGCAAACAAAGCCATTCTGAGTACAGTGGTACCTCTGGTTGCGAACGGGATCCATTCCGGAGGCCCATTCGCAACGTGAAAAGCCCACAACCTGAAGCGCCATATCTGCGCAGGTGCGTGGCGCGATTTGGCACATCTGTGCATGTGCAATTTAGCGCTACTGCGCATGCGTGAGCGACGAAACCCGGAAGTAACCCTTTCCGGTACTTCCGGGTTGCCACAGGACGCAACCTGGAAAACGTAACATGAAGCAAACGTAACATGAGTAATGACTGTACAGTGGTACCTTGGGTTACAGATGCTTCAGGTTACAAATGCTTCAGGTTACAGACTCCGCTAACCCAGAAATTGTACCTCGGGTTAAGAACTTTGCTTCAGGATGAGAACAGAAATCGCGCAGCGGCGGCACAGCAGGCCCCATTAGCTAAAGTGGTATCTCAGGTTAAGAACAGTTTCAGGTTAAGAATGGACCTCCGGAACAAATAAAGTTCTTAACCCGAGGTACCACTGTACAAGTTTTACCTGTGGTCAGTATGGAGGCACTGACACATATTAACTCATACTGTAACTAGCTTGAACTAACCACTCAGTATTCTCAGTGGAGGGGTTACGGTAAATATTATGTTTGAATATTGAATGTGTAAGTGTATTTCTAGAGACAATGGACAAAACAAACAGCATTAGATATACTGGTGGATAAGTGCTTAATGGTTATTGTGGTTGTATTTGTTTAAATAAAATAAAATGTTTAAAAAAGAAGCAAGAAGGAAGTAAAAGTCTGAAAGGAGGTTATCTAGCCTACTTACAAGTAGTTACTAAGAGAGAAGGTATATTGTTGGCATCCATCTGTCTCAGGAGCCAATGGAGGAGTGTGTCATTGGGAATGAGGCCAAACTTGGAAAGCTGCAGAGCATATATATATATATATATATATATATATATATATATAGTGAAAAACCTCTGGGAAATGATTTATAATGAGATGAAAAAGATGTTGAAATATACATTTGTTAAGAAACCAGAAGCATTTTTACTTGGCATTGTAGGAGATTATATTAACAGACAGGATTGTAAATTGTTTTTATATGCAATGACAGCAGCAAGAATATTACTGGCACAAAAATGGAAACAAGAAGAATTACCGACAAATGAAGAATGGAGGGTGAAGTTGATGGACTACGCAGAATTAGATAAATTAGCAGGAAGGATTTGAAACTTGCGGGATCAGAGATTCTTAGAAGACTGGAATAAATATATGAACTATTTGAAAAGTAACTGCGATGAACAGATTATGCTAGTAGGACTGCAAGAAGTTTTGTAAGGTGGATTATTTGCAATATTGCAAGAAAGACTATGAAGAGAACTATTAATTAAGGATAATTACATATAATACAGAAAGTAAGAAATGCAGAATAAGAGATAAAAACGGAAAATCATCAGAGGTGTTGACGGAAGTCCAAAATATTGTATAAAATGAGAAGTCATGTTGTATGACTGTTGGAACTGATATGTTAAAAAAATTAATAAAAATGTGTGTGTGTGTGTGTATACATATGGAAAGCTGCAGAGCCTGCAGGAAAGACATGTTTTGTTGCAGCTGGGGCACATGAAGCCATCCGTTGTGCTGCTGCAGATGCACCGAATCAGTGAGGAGGAGGGTGAGGGGAACCTGGTTGCATTTTCTATCGTCTCCCACTGGCTCCCACTAGCTCAACTGAGAAATCCCAGCTCCAGAAGTACTCATACTTGCATTCCAGCAACAGAACCCTGGATAAGTTTTCTTTTTTAAAAAAAATAAGTATGTATAAATATGTAAGCAGATCATAAGTGTATTAAAATAAACGTCTCTTCTTCATTGGAAGTTGAAGGTCATCTTTTTTGAGCTCTGAGTAGTTTCCCATTCAGAAATACATATAACCCCAGCCATTAGCTCCCATCAGCCAACCATTCTGGGCTATTATCCAACAATAAGCAATGATTCTAAGCGAATCAGTGGCTAGCCAGCAGCTGAAACTGCATTATAAGAAGCTAAAACACAATTTAAAAAAACAAACCTGTGCATTTATTCCAGTGGATTTGAGACCAGCATTTTTGTTTTTGTTTTTGTTTTCAGCAAGATGAATCCATAATATGCAGTAAATCTAGATATCTTCCTTTGCATCCCATCTTCAAATGTCAAGTGCTCTGGCTCCCATGGCTCACAGTGCCGGGGATACTTGTCATTGCCATCTTCTACGTACTGTTGCTACAGCAGCAGCAGCTGCTACAATGGGCAGTTAAGTGCTAGCAAGAAATTCAGATTAAAATCCAAGCAAATATAATGCATTGTATTATAGGGAAACATCATGGGTTGCTGTGATTCAAGTGCCAAACCACTTATACATGTCTACTCAAAAGTAAGTCCCAGTGACTTCAGTGGAGCTTACTTGCAGGAAAATATGTATTCTTACTATTTCTGTCTGCTCTGCACCAAAATGTGTTATCCTCCCTTCTCTATTTTTCCTCTTCCCGTTTTTTTCATGCTTTTTCTTTGCAATTTCCTCAGCCCCTTCTCTCTTTTAGTTTCATAATTACTTAGGCGATAATGTTTAAATAGCATTTCTCACTAGCCATCCCTGAAAAGTTGTCACAGTTTTCTTGCCAGTTGGAACTATGTGGAGCAGCTGTAATTTCTGCGAATGCACATCCCTGTACCAGCCATTGACCTAATAGCATGCATTGTTAGAAATGAAACAAGGTGACTAGTAAATAATAATAATAATAATAATAATAATAATAATAATAATAATAATAATAATAATTTATTTATATCCCGCCCATCTGGCTGGGCTTCTCCAGCCACTCTGGGTGGCTTCCAAAAAAATATTAAAATACTGTAATACATCAAACATTAAAAGCTTCCCTAAACAGGGCTGCCTTCAGATGTCTTCTAAAAGTCTGGTAGTTGTTCTCTTTGACACCTGGTGGGAGGGCGTTCCACAGGGAGGGCGCCACTACCGAGAAGGCCCTCTGCCTGGTTCCCTGTAACTTGGCTTCTCGCAGCAAGGGAACTGCCAGAAGGCCCTCAGTGCTGGATCTCAGTGTCCAGGTAGAACGATGGGGGTGGAGATGCTCCTTCAGATATAACAATCATTCCCTCTGTTTCCATGCTACAGGTGAAGCCAAGACTCCCAGTATGGGTGTGTGAAAGCTGGCTACACTATCCTGCTCGCACTCATATGCTAACAAACTCAAATACATTGCCATTTTTAAATCACTGTCATCTCCCACTTGTTGATAAGTAGTCTACAGAGACTGAGGAATTATCTTTCATATTGCCAATATTTTAGAAGAAAACCAATATCTGAACAGTGTTTCCTTGTGGCAGCATCTATTAATTAGATATAGCCAGATAAAATATGTATGTTAGATTATGTCTGAACTCTGTCTCATTTTGCTATCTAAAATATTTCCGCATCATCAAAAGATCTTTCTCTGTTTTATGTAACTGACAAATGGAAAACTGGAAGTCTTTTTTATCTTTATTTTATTTTCTTCTTTTCATTCCCTTTTTTTATCTCTTTTCTGGATGGTTGGTGGAAGGACCCTGAGAGAAAAGTAGGGAAAGAAAGATCTCAAAGGTGAGACATTGGGAGAAGAATAGAAGGCTCTCAGGTGAGAACTAGGAGGGTTAGGCCTTTGTGAAGAGTTTGCTAGGAAGTTCATTTGTCCCAAAATGCCAATTTTAGGATGGTTATGTGAACTGGCAGCACAGAGCGTCTAACTCAATATTGTACCATTTTCACTGGTTACATTTAATTTGTGGGGTCAGTTCAGACAGCTGCAGAACTGAGAATCTTTAGGACCACCTTTTCCCAGATGTACTTTTTATTGCAGTCCAGTCAGAATCAGAATCTTAGCTCATTGGCTGAGATAGTCACAAAAGATAGGATATATATATATATATATATATATATATATATATATATGAAGTTGTTTAATTAAAGTGATGCAGTGGGGGGTGGGGAAAGAGGACACCTTCCTCGTGAGACCATTTCAGAAGTCCAAAATCATCCCACGCAAAAGTCACCACAATGGCCTCGAAATTTTGTCACCTGAAGATGTGGCAATAAAACTGGAATGACCATTTCATTTCACCCTTTGATACAGAAACATGGGTCTGGATACTCCCCCTCCTGTTAGGATCATAAATCCCTCTTTCTTACATTGAAGATTAATGGGGCTAACAGATGGAAAGGTTTCTCATTTGTAATGCTTAAAGGGGGAAACCACACATGTGCTTTATTCAACACGGGGCAGAAAATATTTGACACTTTGTCAGAAAAGAATATGAGGGGGACCTATGTCTTGTTCCTCATTGATGATTACTGAACCTTCCAGCTGCCTCCAGCTGCTTTAATAATACACATATATGGCAGAAATTATAGTTGTTTCATGGAAATCAATAGGTGCATGCTTCTCTTCTGCAGCTAGATTTAGTAGGAGTGCCATTATGAGAAAAGGATAAAGGGCTGTGCTCCATGGGCCACACCCCTGTAGGATGTACAGGGGATGAGAGATCAAACGACTTTACAGCAATATAGGTCCTGTTTGTTCTTATACTTTTTGAAGTGAAATTGTAGCAGACTGTGCCCACACTGTCAGTTGCATGTGACTGTTTTATAGAGGGTAATTGCAGACCCTCCAAGTGTCCCTCTTTTCCAGGGATGCCCCTGATCTAGAGAAGCCACCCCTGTTTCTGATTTGATCCCCAAATGTCCCGTTTTTCCTTAGGATGTCCCTATTTTCACTGCAGAAATGTTGGATGATGTGGAGATATCCGACCTCTGAGCCATCTGAAGGCAATCCAGTATAGGGAAGCTTTTTTAATGTTTAATATTTTATTATGTTTTTATATATGTTGGAAGCTGACCAGAGTGGCTGGGGCAACCCAGTAAGTTGTGTGGGGGAATTATTATTATTATGGAATGGGAAGTCCCTAATTTTCATTGGAGAAATGTTGGAGGGTGTGTAATTGTGCTTTTCTAAATGTCTACACCAACAACAGGATGTGTTCAGACTAAGAAATGTTCTGTGCCTGGAGTCATACTCTTTCCATTCCATAATTTCACCAGCCAGTAAATGTTGGAATTCTGAGCATGCACACAAATACTGATAGGTTTTCTTTTTACACACACACACACACACACACACACACACACACAACCTGGTTTTCAGGAATTCTGACCCAGTGGGAGTTAAGAAACTAGACAGCAGGAATTAATTGAGTACACTCTGTCAATCTGCATGACCCACCATTTCAGACACTGCAGTTTCAGGCCTCCAGTCATAGAGATGCAGGAAAGGTACAAAATGGAAGTCATTCAAACCACACAACCACATGTAAAAGCAGGAAGTTAGGCAAAGCACTTTCTCCACAATGGGGATACTGTGAAAAGATTCCAGCTCTTTCACAAATGTTGGAATTGTTGCAATAGAAGAAAAATTGCTCATCCAATTGCAATGTTCTTGAGTAGCAGTGGGTGGTAATAATATCACACAAAAGCATGCTGGGGAGGCAACAGCAGCTATAGCACTATAAAAAGTATGTTCAGAAGATGCTAGATTCTAACACACATTACGATGAGAAAAACCCACCAGAACTCTATATTTCCAGTTGCTTCCAGGTCTAGATTCTAGAGCTCCTCAGCTTTGTGCAAAACAGTCTGCTGATCAGGAACACATAAAACACAGACAAGATTCCCTCACATTGCACACAACCCTGTCCAAAGTGGACTACCAGCAAGCTGTCACACCCTCCAAATACCTCCCTTGCTTCCAGGTTGGCCAATTCCTCAGCGTCCTCAAATTGGTCCAATAGACTCCAGTTTCTGATTCCTAACATATGTTGCATGCCTAGCTGCCCATTTACAAAATTACAGATTTCCTAGAGCTGTAGCTTAATTCAGGGTTTGGCTCACAAAGCCCCCCGTGCATTTGTTTTTCTGTTGTGGCTGTGCTTTTATTTAAGCAGAATGGCAACGGAGCCACTGGACACTAAAGAAAGCCTCCTTGTCCGCTATAATTAATGCTTTTAAGAGAGCTTTTTAGCATCCTACAGCTGTGTGCCATTTGATGCATTGCTGCATCTATGATGCTTCCTTGTTTGGCAGTTTCATTACAATAACATATTCAAGAATGTAAAGTTGAGCTTGGAAGATAACCATTTAACACAAATGCTGTTTAATTACCAATCAGGCGCTGCTGGAATCCAGCAGTTTAAATGAGATCAGCTCAGTCTCTACATATGACTCTGATTGATAGGAATGCAAGATGGTACAGTTAACTGGCAGGCCCGATTTGGGACACAGATGTGGTCAGTCCTCTGGTGCAGACACATCATCTCAGTTACACCTGTCTAATTCCATAGCTCACGTCATGCATTATACAGCACTGGCAGAATCATCAATATTGCTTGGCTCCACAGTCTCACACTACCCTGACATCTGATGTCTATCCAGCTGAAGAGGGAACCCACAGAGCCTAGGGCTTGCCAATCAGCAGGTCGGCGGTTCAAATCCCCGCAACGGGATGAGCTCCCATTACTCGGTCCCAGCTCCTGCCAACCTAGTAGTTTGAAAGCATGAAGTGTGAGTAGATAAATAGGTACCGCTCCGGCGGGAAGGTAAACGGCGTTTCCGTGCGCTGCTCTGGTTCATCAGAAGTGCCTTAGTCTTGCTGGCCACATGACCCGGAAGCTGTACGCCGGCTCCCTTGGCCAGTAAAGCGAGATGAGTGCCACAACCCCAGAGTTGTACGTGACTGGACTTAACGGTCAGGGGTCCCTTTACCTTTACTAGGTTTTGCACACAAGCCAAAATTCCATGCAAGCAGGTTCCAGTTGGCAGGTTTGTCCATGTATATAGTCGTCCACATACATTGACTTCCCCTCTGTCAGTGGGTTTGCATTGGAGGTAGTCACAAATTGCTATGTAAGATAGCTGGGGACCTAAGAGTGGAGATGCCTACTTCAGTGAAGGCAAATGACAATATATTAAGGGCTGAGCATAGAAGGATGGTGTTATTCAAGTAAGTTTGAAGCAGCAGAAAGAGCACCTTTTGTTGTTTAGTCATCTTAGTTGTGTGTTGACTCTCCGTGACCCCATGAACCAGTTGCATGCCTTGGAAACTCTCACTTTTTTCTCAAAGCTTCTCCTTTTTTATGTCCATGGAGTTTTCTTGGCAAAATACTGGAGTGGTTTGCCAGTTCCGTCTCCAGGTGGATCACATTTAGTCTAAACTCTCGGCTATGACCTGTCCATCTTGGGTGGCCCTGCACGGCATAGCTCATAGCTTCTCTGAGTAATTGAAGCCCCTTCACCATGACAAAGCAGTGATCCATGAAGGGGGGGAAGCACCTACCCACCCCCAATTCAGTATTCAGTATAGGTGATTCTTCAGAAAAGAAAGTGTTCACCGTGTTGAGAGTGAAGGCTATCATGTTTCACTTGGTTCATTTCCCTCAGTGATGACAGCAGCACATAACAATTTTGTTTGGCCATATATCATCATGATGTTGTTCCATTCACTGCTTGATCCCTTATAGGCTGGGACTTCCCATGTGATTTCCCCCAGGGCAAAGGACACCAAAATACCAACTGATCAGAGAAAGCAGTAGATCAGATATCAGCTAACAGGTGCAAAAAAGTTAAACATTATCAGTACTGGTGAGTGGAGTGTTTGAGAAATGTTGGTGGCGGCACTCTTTCTGCCTCAAAAATGAAACAGTTAAACATTGGTTGTGGTTCTACTTTTTTTTTAAAAAAAAAGCCTAAATAACATTTATTGGACCCATGGCACTTGTGAGGGAACACTAATCTTGGTTGCGTAGCCATCTGAAAACTCAAGCACTGAAAGTGAAGTGCCTGATTCTTACATTTCTTATTAAAGCAATTGTTCCTCAGAGATGAAGAGCCTCATGATCTGTCTCTCTGTTCGTTTCTTGTCCTGACAGACTACGTATTATGTAAAGAAAACAGAAACTGCATTTAACAAGACTTGCTGAATGCAGTGCAAAAGGGGAGGTGGGGAAGTTTTCTTCCCGTACTTTCGCTTCTGCTGAACAGCGATACAGAGCAAAGTGAGGGCATCTCCTCTTTCAAACCATCAGTCCTTTCTGTAATTGCCTGAAGCTTTCTGACTGACACTTTTCTTTGTCTTTCTAGTTTCTGAAAGGCACAGGTTTCCAAGAATTGTTCATCTCTCAATTTCGTCCCTCACTTTTACATAGTTTGCGTGGTTACCGCAATGGTTGAAAGAGCAGCGAGAACAAAAGCAACTTTCAGAGCCCCTATTCAATATTTAAGATACTCAAGTCCACCAAACCAGTGCAACACAGGGAAAGCTTTATGTTGTCTCTCTGCTGGATAAGAGGGGGAAGAAATGAGGGCAACACAATGAGTTGAGGAAACGAGTGAATACATTGCCTCAACAGATTCTATGAAATTTTATATTGTTCAGAAATGCTGCAGTCCAAATGGGTTTTGAGTTTAAAGCCTTCTTCAGGGACAGCTCAATCCATTCATTTATGTCACCAGACAATACTACATTTTTGCTGTTTCAATTACTCATAATTGAGTTACCTTGGAATAAGGGCTATCTAACCTGAATACACTGGCCTACAGCATTTTGTTACCATGAACCGTTTTTCTGTTGGTTGTTGAGGTTCTCTTTTCTCTTCCTTTTTTCTTTATACCATTTGGAACTGTGCCTACCTTTGAAAAGTTGAATTAAGACTGTTAAACTAGTCTCAGCCTGTACTGTAGATAAAAGACGAGGAGAATGGGTGTGGAGGGGCAACCCTTTTGTCAGGGTCTGGTGTATCTCTGATGTGTATGCAGCTGAAGTGGGGAATTGTGGTCCTCCTGATGATGTTAGATGCCAGATCCCTGGGCACTGGACATCTTTCTGAAGCTGATGGAGTGCAACATCATCTGGAAAGCTAAGGTTCCTCACCCCCTGCTCTACAAGCACACGAAATTAGATCCAGACTTATCGGTCTTAGAGTAAAAGGTAAAGGGACCCCTGACCATTAGGTCCAGTCGTGGCCGACTGTGGGGTTGCGGCGCTCATCTCGCTTTACTGGCTGAGGGAGCCGGCGTACAGCTTCTGGGTCATGTGGCCAGCATGACTAAGCCGCTTCTGGCGAACCAGAGCAGTGCACGGAAACGCCGTTTACCTTTCCGCCAGAGCAGTACTTATTTATCTACTTGCACTTTGACATGCTTTAGAACTGCTAGGTTGGCAGGGGCAGGGACCGAGCAATGGGAGCTCACCCCATCGCGGGGATTTGAACCACCGACCTTCTGAATGGCAAGTCCTAGGCTCTGTGGTTTAACCCACAGCGCCACCTGCGTCCCTCAATCTTAGAGTAGACCTACTGAAATCAATGGCACCTAAATTATTTTGTTACTAAATTAAGGCTTAGTGATTTCAGTGGATCTTCCTTCAGCAAAACTAAGTCTGGATATAACTTACACACTGTGCCAAACCAGTGCTGGTTTGGAGCTAAAATTGAGCCAGTATATTAATAAAGTGTTGAATGAGGAGCTGGAAAACCCCAATCAGGCTTACTAGATAGCACTGGGCAAAGCACTGATTCTCAACCTCACAGGGTGTTTTCCTTCTTTTCACTTTTGTCTCTTTGACTTGGAAACCTATCCTGTTCAAGTTCTTCTTGCTTGTTTCCAATACTCTGTGCATTCATGTAGAAACAACTGAAACCACGAGTCATTCCTCCACACGCTGCTACTTCTGTCCTCTTCCATAGGGAACATGTCTTTTTCTTCTCTGAGAGTTGCAGGAATTGTTCTGTTCACCATACCCTCCAATGCCACCTCAGTGTGTTCTGAGGTCTGCAACTACTGTACTTGTTTCTCTGGTCAAGAATCAGTATCTGAGGTGAGGGCATGGAATAAATTTTGGCTCTTGACAATAATCAATCTGATGATTAGAAAGGGGGAAATTTTCCTCCCTACCAGGGGAGTTTAAATGTCTCTGCCCAGCCTTGTGCTGTGTATTTTTCCCCCTTTTACCTTCTGTGTCTAAAATCGTTGTAGGTCAGAGACATTTTCCTGGGAGCAAGATCAGGCCCCTAGGATGTGGGTGGTGGAGGTTAGCAACCCATGCTTTTACCTGGACATAAGTCCCATTGAACTCTACTTCTGAGCAGATATATGTAGGATTTCACTTTTATTCAAGTTTAAATCGAGTTGGATGCTACTAAACCTCAAGATAACCCCCTTCTGGAGTTGTTGAAGGGGGCTATAAGATCATTTATGGTTTGGTAAGGTCAATAATTTGCTCCTCTTCCCACGGATCATTCTTTTCTAAGCCACATTCCACTTGGCTGCAGCAACAGAAAAGGAGTGAGGCACATGCAAGCACTGCCAGGCGAAACATTTGGGCAGTTGCTGATGTCCCAGCCCCACTTTTTTTGCTTCTATCTCTCCTCCTCTGTTTTCTCCAGTCACATCTCCTTCTTTCCCTCCAAGCTTCTTTCCCCCTTGCACAGAGGTGCAAAACTAACAGGGTATTATTTGTTCAGCCCTTTAAAAAAACAGTGGCTTTTCCTTGGTGATAAAAATACAGTTCTGCAAATGTGCATCCGTTCCGTACACAACCCTCATTCTTCAAGGAGGGAGCAACTGAGTGCCTTTAATTAATGGTGTAAAAGCTTTGTTTGGTGCACTCCCCACCTTTTGGTTTTACAAAGGGACTTGACATTAATTCAGACAAACAGATGAGAGGTAATATTTTAAAAGGTTGCCATCTTCTGTGTGTTGACACACATTTCCCTGTTCAATAAGGAAACATGTAGCCTGAGATTTTTCTGCCACTTAAGAATTCCGAAGCTTTTCTATAGTTAAGTGTTACTGTTTGCCCTAGCTGGCAAATACTAACAATAATGGCTTTTTTTTTTTAAAGAGCAGCTTTCACCAGAAAGCAAAATAGGGGACTAATGTGCATTCACAGTAATTTGCACAAAGATCCACTCATGGGCGGGGGTGGGGGGCGCGTAGGTGTTGGTGGGGAGACATAAATTCAGATAGAACAGTATGACTAGGTTTATCTGCTTCCCTTCCTCATGTTGCTTTAAATTAAAGACTCATCCAACTGATTGTACATGAAGATGTTCAGGATTTTAATAACAGTATAATATGGATAGAAGGGGGAATAGTGTAATAGGGGGCGAAATCAAGTCACTGCCCCAAGAGGCATACAATCAGGGAGGGGAGGCAGAAGCAAGGAAAGTAGCAACAGTGGGAGAGGAAGGGTAAGAAGAAAGGAATTACGGAACCAAACCAAAATTTACACTAGACATGCTGCTAGAAATACCACCAGAGATGCTAACCCAACCAGAAGGTCTATGAGCAAATTGGTCTTTCAGCATCTTCCACCATTTATTGAGTGGCATTAAATGCTAAGTGAGGAGAAGGACACTAGTACAAGGGAGATCCCTTCAACTGCACTGCAGCCCTTCCATAACTTCTTCTGATGGGGAGCCTGGGTTGTGTGGCAGCATGCTCTACTGGGAATAGGGAACTGGGGGAAATTGCACAGAGTTTGCTTGTCCAAACAGAAGGAGTGGTCCCATTGACTTTCCTTACTTCATATTCCAATTACAGCAGGGAGAATACAAGATGCCACTGCTGGGCCAGTGGGAAGATGTGGAATGACACTTGCTTCCTGCTCAACCAAGACCAAGAGCCACCAATTAGGTATACTTCAACCCACCAGTTACTAGCCTAAGTTGGCAAGCATTACTCCCCTGACTAGTGGGATGCGGGTGGCGCTGTGGTCTAAACCACTGAGCCTAGGGCTTGCCGATCAGAAGGTTGGCGGTTCGAATCCTCATGACGGGGTGAGCTCCTGTTGCTCGGTCCCAGCTCCTGCCAACCTAGCAATTCAAAAGCAGGTCAAAAGTGCAAGTAGATAAATAGATACCACTCCAGCGGGAAGGTAAATGGCAGTTCTGTGTGTTGTTCTGGTTTCGCCATAAGCGGCTTAGTCATGCTGGCCACTGTTAGGATTGTCCTATTTGTGTGTAGGACCCTGGCAGAGACACATGCCGGACTAGCATGTTCTCTTCCTCCTGGTCGATCATTCGGGAGCTTCAAAAGCTTTTTCCAGCCCGAACGTGACAGCAACTAATACCAAGTGGCATTAGCACACTTACGGATCCTGCAGAGAATTGGCAGTTCGCGTAACAAATTCAGTAGCACAGCATTTTGGCTAATCTACTTATTTGCATATAATATACTCAGAGCATTCTTCCTCAGCTTCTTCCTCTTTCTTATCAGACAGCAAAGAGAAAGAACAAAGGATAATAGTCCCACTTCACAGAACACAGCAGTACAAAATATCCTGTCTCCGTCACTTCCCACACTGGAATGAAAACATACAGCGCCATGTGATAGACAGCAATCTCATGACTGCAAGAACGGAACAAGAATCCTAACAGCCACATGACCCAGAAAAACTGCCTGTGGACAAACGTCAGCTCACTCGGCCAGTAAAGCAAGATGAGTGCCACAACTCCAGAGTTGTTCGCGACTGACTTAACTGTCAGGGGTCCTTTACCTTTACTCCCCTGACTATCCAATGCTGAGCACAGTTACTGACTACTGAGATGTAAAGAGGCAAGCCAGTGGGGAGTTCAGTGCGGGTGCAGCAGTGAAGGCATCAGATTTGTTCTGCTGTTGTGCCCACACCATACTGAGCTCCCAGTGCCTTGCCCCTTCACCTCTCAATAGCCAGCAGTGATGCTTGGCATTGGGAAGCCAAGTGAGGAATATTGCCACCCCACCGACCACTGCAGCTGGTTCTTTTTGTGTATTATCCTTGCTCCTATGAGTTCCTTGTCGGCCTCAACTTGAAATATCATTGCATCTCTAGTAAAATATAACATCATTGGATGCAAAATCTACTGCATTTCATGTATTTAATGCTTCCATCAATTATCAAATATTCTGTGTAGAAGTCAAGTAGCATAGAGTATCAAATGCATCTATGAAATAAATGTGAGATAGATCTAAAAAGAGCTCTGTCACCAAGTGTGTAAGAGATTCAACCTTTTTTATATGCAATATTTTCCAGCCATCAGGTAATGTAGCTATGTGGTCCAAATACAGAATTACAAAATATGTGACATTGTTGTGTATGTTGTGTATATTCTATAATATAAAAGCTGACAACAGAAATATTCAACAGATATCAAACATTAGAGAACACCTGGAGAATATTTGATATAAAAAAAAATATCATAAGGGAATTTTTGAATAGGATTAATTTTGGGGAGCAACTTAATTTCAAATCTGGCAATATATCCACGTACCACTAATTAATGACCCAATACATTTGTTTGTGTACTCAATATGTCATGAAAAATGTCCATATGATCCTATTCTAAGACTTTCTGTGCCAATAATGAAGAACTGGCTGCGGCATCAGTAAAATAAGAGATAAACAACATGTAATTCCAACATTGTGAGGGTGCTAACACCAGCACTGCCAGCAGTTAACAGCAGTACAAATTCCTTGGATTCAGTTGCCCAAAATATGCCAGACTGAATTTGTTTCAGCTCCACTGATAGGTAGATTCATTCGATACCTTCCAGACTTGTCAAAATTGTCATTTTGTCCCATTGTTTGAAGCGTATGCAAAATGTTCTTCTTATTTCCTTTTCTATAAATAAACTCGAGAAGTAAACTGGAGCCAAAGCAGAAGCATGTAGTTAATTACTGCATCAGAATCTGTGTTTTTAAAAGCTAATAACTTTGGCTGTTTTTTGCTCATGCTATCTGTTTTACTATCTTTTGCTTTCCAGCATTAGAAATACAATACTGTGAGTGACTTGTGACTATTGATTTAAGACAATATTTGATCTGATTTCTGCTGTTGACAGTCCTTTCCTGACCACATTATTATTTTGACTGAGATTGAAAGATTAGCATTAAGGGGCCCAAATATCAAAACAACCCCCCCCCCCCGGTTTGTGGCTATTCTATTTTTACCTACCATAATTTATTATGCCACTCATTGCCCCAACAATGCAACTTCAGAGCCATCATACATTCCAGCTTGGTTAAGATGAACCCTAAATTAGCATTTTTTGCTGTACAACAATGTATAATACATGTTTTCTTTCCCCACTCATGTTCTTTTTCTTTTTCTCAGTAAAATTATAAATGCCCCACAGGAGACCTTTTAAATCTTGCAAGATGCTTCCCTTTCTGGGCTTGTTAAAACAAACTAAACCACTCCAATCTATTAATTCAGTATATAGTAGCAGAACAAACAGAATCCTAAAAGCATGCTTGTTTTTTAAAAATAAAAAAGTAAATATGAAAGGCTTATAATATTGCAATTTTAGTAGCTGGAAAGTTGTAGTAAAATAAAAAGACTTAATGGTGTAGTGTGGTAGTATATTGCCATCAATTAGTAAAACCTAATTACTTTATAGAAATACAAGAATGAAATGGATGTCTTCTTACATGCCTTGGAGAATTGTCCTGTCTTCTTCTGCTGTCTCTGGATCCAAGGAAACGTCAAAAATATATTTCATGGTGTTGAAATACTCCAGGATTCTATTCTAAGGACAGAATTATTAAGACAGCTTTCACCAACCAGATGTTTTGGACTACTGTTCTCTCTTCTGGCTGCACTGTAATCAAAAACATCTGGAAGACACTCTATTGGTCAAAGTCGGATTAACAAATGGTTCCTATGGGTTGGATGCTTATGGACGAAGTTAGCACAAGTACTTTGTTGTTGTTGTTGTTTAGTCGTTTAGTTGTGTCCGACTCTTCGTGACCCCATGGACCAGAGCATGCCAGGCACTTCTGATTTCCACTGCCTCCCGCAGCTTGGCCAAACTCATGCTGGTAGCTTTGAAGACACTATCCAACCATCTCATCCTCTGTCGTCTCCTTCTCTTTGTGCTCTCCATCTTTCCCAACACCAGGGTCTTTTCCAGGGAGTTTTCTCTTCTCATGAGGTGGCCAAAGTATTGGAGCCTCAATTTCACGACCTGTCCTTCCAGTGAGCACTCAGGGCTGATTTCCTTCAGAATGGATAGGTTTGATCTTCTTGCAGTCCATGGGACTCTCAACAGTCTCCTCCAGCACCATAATTCAAAAGCATCAATTCTTCGGCGATCAGCCTTCTTTATGGTCCAGCTCTCACTTCCATACATCACTACTGTGAAAACCATAAGTACTTATGGTTCTGCAAATGGAACTTTCTCTCCTTATCTCCTATTCTCCACTTGTTTGTTCTTGTGAAGGACGTCACAACCACACAATTAATCTGAAACACTCATACCATATTAACTGTCATGGCTTACCCTAAAGAATTTGGGATGCTTTGGTCGTCTGTCCCATGGCTACAATTCCCAGCACAATTCACAAACTACAGCTACCATGATTCTTTGAGGGAAGTTAGATGAATGGTGGGGATGTGACCATACTCTCCTGAAGAACAACCAGGTGTGAGATATTCCCCAAAGGAATGACAAAGGAACAATAATTATTTTAATATGCACTGCAAATCAAAACAAAAATCAAGAATATTCCCTTGTGAATTTCACACCCCAAATGTGCGATGGGAGGGGGTATTGATTTTTTGTTGTTCTTGTTTTTATAATATATTTTCTGCTTCTATGTTGTATATTTATGTTGTGAACCACCCTAAGATCTATAGATTAAGGGTGTTATACAAATTTAATAACCCAATCAAACAGTCCACAGGTTCATACTGAAAGTTGCAGTAAATGAAAATATAAATGAATCTCCAAAGGGTCTTGTTGGGATTTTGAGGAAAGTGACAAGAATTTTGACATTTCCCCATGCCACAGTAAAGGACCAAATCTTTCACTGTAGATACCTACTCAGAAGTAGGGCCCATTGTGTTCAGTGGGACTTACTTCCAGGCAAGTCTGCATCAGATCACAACCTTAAGTGGCAAAATAGCTGTCTTGTTTTGGTGCTACAAATTTATAAGACCATGCTTTTTAAAACAAACAAACAGAACTCTAAGCTACAATGTGAGCTTCAAATCTCAACTAAATAGAGTATATTGTAGGCATTCAAGAATATAGGTAAAGGTAAAGGTACCCCTGACCATTAGGTCCAGTCGCGGACGACTCTGGTGTTGTGGCACTCATCTCGCTTTATTGGCCAAGGGAGCCGGCGTACAGCTTCTGGGTCATATGGCCCTCATGACTAAGCTGCTTCTGGCGAACCAGAGCAGCGCACAGAAACGCCATTTACCTTCCCACCAGAGCGGTACCTATTTATCTATTTGCACTTTTTACGTGCTTTGGAACTGCTAGGTTGGCAGGAGCAGGGACCGAGCAACGGGAGCTCACCCCGTCATGGGGATTCGAACCGCCAACCTTCTAATCAGCAAGCTCTAGGGTCTGTGGTTTAACCCACAGCGCCACACTCAAATGCTATAACAACTGCCCATCTACATTAGAATACTGTTACTAACATTCAAGACCGCAGTGGATAAAATTGACAACCATTCTTCTGGTATCTCAAAAATAGGATTTCCTGTCACTCTTTATTTGACAGTAGCTTTCAATCAATATGTCAAAAAAATATACATCTCTATAAAATACTACTGGCACATTCTCCATTGTCAATGCACAAAGGATTGGCTCATGCTTGCTGGCAGCTTCCAACAAGTCTCTGGAGATGCAGGCACCTGTGGCTGGGCTATGCTCATTTAAGGATGTCAATATGTAGCCGCTGTGACTTTATAAGCCATTGTAGCTATCAAGGCAATTGTGGTGGCTGCATCTGCCACCCTTTCATGCAGGCAGCAAGAGTCAGGTGGAATTAGCTTTCCCTCTGTTCTGTTCTGCATGTCTTCTGGGTTGACGTGCAGCAACGCTGAAAACAAGTTCTGAAACATTTTGTGTCTTTGTTATTGTATTTTAGTGTTTTGTTGGAAGCTGCCCAGAGTGGGCGGGGTATAAATAAATTATTATTATTATTATTATTATTATTATTATTATTATTATTAGTGGGGAGCAAGAACACAAAGGCTGAGGTAGATTGGCCCAGTGTCTTATCTGCCAGAAGAAAATTTTGACGATAAATTTAAGAAAATTCCAATGACCGTTCAAACCATAGACCATGCAATGACCATGCAAATGACAATTATCAGCATTGCTATGAGGCAAGCAGAAAAAGAAAAGAAAATTTTAACATGTTGCAGAGCCAGTCACAGCTGCAGGTGGAATTTCTTCCAAGACCTTTCAAACAGTGGCTAATTTCCATCCTGGGTAAGGTACCAACTCAACAATTAGGAAGAGAAAGTCTGGCTATATCACAGCAGTGCAGATCTTGGGGTCTCAACTTTCAGCTGCACCATGTAAATTGCCCCATGGTCTTTGACGAAGAGCAGTATCTATATACTAATTAATTAGAGAATATCTCTACATGTGTTTTGAGCCAAAAACTGCACTGGAACATTCAGGACCTGTCAAAATGAGTGGATAACTAAGCTATGATCTGTGAATTAGTATGGGAGGTGCAGGTCAGGTCAGTTGATAACAGAATGACTGCTCCCCGCATTAAACGGGGAGCACCCTTTGTGTGGACGCGCACAGCCCCTGGACCCAGTGCGGCTCCATCAGCACAGGCTTGGCTTCACCTTCCCCCAGGTGGGATACCTGGACGTCTCCGCCTACCTCAGCCAGTTGTCCAATCCTGCCAGGGGGAAGCGTTGCCATGGAGACTAGGCCAGGTAGGGGAGGGACTACCTGCCCACACAATAGAGGGAGGATCTTACCTGGGAATCCTCAGTTGGCTCCAGAGCTTCTTCCACCCTACCCACCCTCAGTTAAGTCTTATTTTGCAGGTTAACTTTTCTTCACAGGTATGCGGGTGCTGCTACGTCAAGGTTGCTGCTGAAGGGCCGGAAAGGAATTCCCCTGCATTGGCAGGTTCTGCCTTTCCTGTAGCAAAATGTCACAACTTTGGCGGTATCAGGCCTTGGGCGGAATCCTTTAGTCTATCTTCCTGAATGGGAAGGGTGTGCAGCGGTGACCCACGCCCCCTTCCTCTTTGCAGCGACGATACCAGGGTTCTCCGTTAAAGGGGTTTCTGAGGGGAGGCTTTGACCGTACGCCGAGAGGTCGTCATCAGCTGTCAAAAATCAGCAGGGCAGACTTTCAACAGGCTATGGGATAGTATGTTCCAATGCAGCCAAGTTCCATAGAACAGTGAAGGAAGCAATGCAGTTGAAACTCTCAGTAGGCAGCTGTCTCCTGAGAAATGACAAAATCTCAACTGATGGTTGTGTTGCTGAAAACTGCTGTGTGAGGTCCTTGATTTTAGTAAAAGGAATATTTTGATACTGCTCTTGCAAGGGGAGTTTCCTGGCTGTAGCAACATGCGGATTAGAGGTGCCTGTCTCTCACCCCTGTTGAGAGATTTCAACCCCCCATGTGAATTTTCAGCTGTCATAATAGATGGATACAGGCAATCCTCATTTTGTGTGAGGGTTACGTTCCAGACCCCTGTGCACACTGGCAGGGCCCGCATAATGTGTTCCACACTGCGATGTCCCCGTTCCGCCCTTTTAGTGCCATTTTTGTAGCGTTTTAGTGATGTTTTCAGGTCACTTCCGGGTTCAGTGTTGTGCGTGCATGCACAATTGCATGTAAATCAGTTGTTGTCTCTAGATATGAATCAATGTTCCAGTCCTTTTATGTTCTAGATTTATAAGGGAAAACATTATTAGACAACAGGGATGGATGAATTTGTCGATTTTCGTTTCTCTTGGTTTCTCATTTTTTCCAACCTACATTCACCACATTTCCACATTAGTTGGTGATTTATGTTTAGTCCTTGTCAAAATCAAACAACACGTTGATCTGCCTTTCTCTTTTATATATATATATAATATTTATTGGAATTTTACAAAAACATCAGTTTACAAAATACAAAAAAGAACATATGTAAAGATAAAAAAAAGAAAAAAAGAAAAGAAAACCTAAAAAAAATACAGAACAAAGAAGAAATACAAATAAAAATACAATATACAAAAAACGAATAGGTAAAAGAGAATTAAAAACAAATCCATTTTTTATAACTTTATGCTCATTAACTTGTTTCCTTGACCTCCTCACACCTCCCCTTTTTGTATTCCCATTTAGGTAATCAAATCAGCAAATCCTTACCCTCTTTCATTTATCTTAACTCTATATCTTAACATATTATAACTCTATATTTTCATCCATTATCAATTCATTTTTGCATATTCTTATTAACTTTGTTGCTAATACCCCCTATTCAATCCAATCATCATTTTAACATTCATTAATTTTACAATATTTCTGTAGATAGTCTTTAAATTTCTTCCAATCTTCTTCCACCAACTCTTCTCCCTGGTCTCGGATTCTGCCAGTCATTTCCGCCAGTTCCATATAGTCCATCACCTTCATCTGCCACTCTTCCAGGGTGGGTAAATCTTGTGTTTTCCAATACTTTGCAATAAGTATTCTTGCTGCTGTTGCAGCAAGTTCTGTCCTTCTTTGGCACCAATTGGCCGACTATGCCCAGGAGAAAGGCCTCTGGTTTCTTCAGGAAGGTATATTTAAATACCTTTTTCATTTCATTATAGATCATCTCCCAGAAAGCCTTAATCTTTGGGCACGTCCACCAAAGGTGAAAGAATGTACCTTCATTTTCTTTACATTTCCAACATTTGTTATCAGGCAAATGATATATTTTTGCAAGCTTGACTGGTGTCATGTACCACCTATATATCATTTTCATAATATTCTCTCTTAAGGCATTACATGCCATAAATTTCATACCGGTGGTCCACAACTGTTCCCAGTCAGCAAACATAATGTTATGACCAATATCTTGTGCCCATTTAATCATTGCAGATTTAACCGTTTCATCCTGCGTATTCCATTTTAACAGCAAGTTATACATTCTTGAAAGTATCTTAGTTTTGGGATCTAACAGTTCTGTTTCCAATTTTGATTTTTCAACCTGGAAGCCAATTTTTTTGTCCAAATTATAGACCTCTCTTATTTGATAATAATGAAGCCAGTCTCGCACTTTATCTTTTAATTTCTCAAAACTCTGCAATTTCAATTTCTCTCCTTCTTGTTCCAATATTTCCCAATATTTCGGCCATTTGGCCTCCATATTGAGCTTTTTCTGAGCCTTCGCTTCCATCGGTGATAACCACCTTGGGGTTTTGTTTTCAAGTAGATCTTTATATCTTATCCAGACATTAAACAATGCTTTCCTGACAATGTGGTTTTAAATGCTTTATGTGCTTTAACCTTGTCATACCACAGATATGCATGCCACCCAAAAATGTTATTAAAACCTTCTAAATCCAAAATGTCTGTGTTCTCAAGAAGCAGCCATTCTTTCAGCCAGCAAAATGCTGCTGATTCATAATAGAGTTTAAGGTCTGGCAGGGCAAATCCGCCTCTTTCCTTTGCATCAGTTAATATTTTAAATTTTATTCTGGGCTTCTTGCCCTGCCAGACAAATCTAGAAATGTCTCTCTGCCACTTCTTGAAACAGTCCATCTTGTCCAAAATTTGCAATGATTGAAACAGAAATAACATTTTTGGCAATACATTCATCTGCCTTTCTCTTAATGCTTTTTGTGTGCAGTTTTGCCTAATAACATGCATTTCCCCTAATTTAATGCATTTTGTATGTTATTTATGTCAACATGCCTTATGCACACTTTCACTTATTATGCACATTTTTGGCTGAAGAACTGCATTGCAAAATTCAGAGAAGTGCAAATTTCAAAGCATAGCAGTGTTTGATTATTGTTTGGGGAGTGCAACTTCACAAAAGCTTTAAAGAGTGGGCCAGGGTGTGGACTATGGTGCAATTTCACATTTTAATATGAACCAAACTAAATTTTTTTCTCATCACTTGTAGGCAGTATTCCAACAAATTGCTGAAATAGAAGAAAACTTTTTAGTGTTCTAGACACTGAATATACTGTATATATTTTAGGTGCAATATTTCATTGAGGAAATCATCAGAAAGATCTGTAGGATATCTGTGAGATAGACATTCTCTCTCTCTCTCTCTCTCTCTCTCTCACACACACACACACACACACACACACACACACACACTGTCTGGAAATCCTACAATCAACACATATTCCTGCCCCTAGGTTCAATGTCCTCCATTGTGATGGTGTTTGTCCCTCTCACAAACTCTATTCCCTTTCTGCCTCTGCACAAGGAACTCTGGGACTGGTAGTTTTTGAGAAAGTACAGGAAAAGCACAAATTTCTGTTTCTGACTGAAAGTTTTATTTTAATTTTACAGGCATATTCTCCAAAAGAGAGTTGCTGCCAGAGCCAACTATACAGAAGGTTGTTTCTTTTTGCCCTGACACTACTTCTGATTGGTTCTAGCAAATCTCAAAATATCTGTACAACAAATCTATAGATAAAGGAAAAATTCCCCCCACAAATGTCCTAAAGCAATTTCACCTTATTCCCCTCCCTCTTCATGGTAATGCCATTACAGCCCAGTCCTGGATCTTCCCAGATCCCATGGTATTGGTAGAACATATTCCTTTTATCCTCCATGCTTGAGCCCTGGTTCTCTGCATTGCAGCATTTCCTTCAAATCTCTCTCTCTCTCTCTCTCTCTCTCTCTCTCTCTCTCTCTCTTTCTCTCTGTGTGTGTGTTTGTTTGTAGGCTGCAATAGGTCCGTATTTTGCTTCACTGCTTTACTTTTCATTTCTCTTCTGACAGCATGTAATTGTTTTGGCAAGCTTTATAAACTATCTTCAGTAGACAGAAACAAGGGAAGGCGGGGAGAAACCCAAAACTTAGAATCGAGAAGTTCTTAATATGGCTGCACTAGAATCATAATACATAGCCGAAACATGGCAAAGTTCGTGGCTATAACAGAGAACAAAAGAAGACACAGATCTGCATACAATGGATATTTTAAACTTTTTTTATTTTTTAAAAAATCTTCCATTAATATATACAAATTGCTAATTAGCTCTTTGACTTCCATGTGGTTAATTGTGTAATAGAGTACAGTTATACAGTTTATGACTACTCCGTACAATGGAGTACTTATTATCCCAAGGAGCTGATTTCACAATTTGCAGGCAGAATGCTTTTGGGGCACGGCACCTTTGTGGATAAAGGCACAAATGCACAAAGACCGTACAGTACTTTCTTTTCCAAGATGTCATTGCTTTTCAAAGAAAAGAGTTACGAGCATATTAAGCATAAAATCTGCATATCTTTTGTGTTCCACAGAGGTTATGACTGAAATCATTTTGAAAATAGCCAAAGCTTTGCAATGTAGGAAACACAGCAGAAGTAAAATTATGCCTGCTCGGGAAATATATATGTGCATGCTTAAAAGCGGGCACTAATATTTAACCAAGTATTAGTTGGTTTAGCCAAAGAAAAGCTTTCCTAAACATCAGTCAACAGCTGTGACCTCACTCATTGGCTAAAAATGTTGGAAGGCAAGAGCAGGCTCATTTCTCACAAAGCAGATGCTCAGAAGAGTACCTAAACATTTTGCTTTGTAGTTCATGTTCTACAAGAGCTACAAAAGGCTTGCATTTTGGAGGGAAAGATGGAAGCAAGGAAGGAGTCCTCTGCGTGGTGGGGTGCAGGCACAGTACAGCAGATTCACCTCTCGGTAGGCCTGAAGTCTGTGGGAAAAATTCGTGTTGGGAATGTGCTCACTGAATATACTTGAAAATAAAAAGCTGTGAGAATATACTCTTTCTTTAGTGTGCAGATAGGCCCATAGTTATTTTTAAATGAGATTTTAATGGACAACATTAAAGAACAGTGTGCTTTATTTTTTTTTTTAAAAAAGAGGCTTGTTAATTTTTTCCATAAAATACCAAAGTGATGAATTCATTATCGCTGCCACTTATGAGCAGGCAGATGTTAGACAAACAGAAAATAATAGGGAAAAGAGAATTGTGTGTTACTTTTTCACATGCATACTGATTAAGATTTGCAGGAATAATTAATTGTTTAAAAATACACCCAGTTAATGGCAAACATCCTGTGTTTGTCTGTGCAATTAACTCCCATAACACGAGTGGAATTAGATGACATGAAACGAAAGCAAATCTCCTGACAATGTTATACCTTCACTTGACAAATCCCAGTTCTACAAAAGCAGAGATGCATCAATTACTCCTAAGTGGCGTTCCATTCAGATTGGTTTAGTGGGTTCAGACAGGTAACAAATATCATATCTGATTTGTTGGTTTGTAGCATGGCTGGTACCACATTGAAGCCAATGATAAACTGCTTTTATTTATTTTGAGAATTGTATGGTGCCTTTTGGTTCAAGCCTTTACAGCAGGTGTCAGCAAACTTTTTCAGCAGGGGGCCGGTCCACTGTCCCTCAGACCTTGTGGGGGGCCGGACTATATTTTGAAGGGGGGGGATGAACGAATTCCTATGCCCCAGAAATAACCCAGAGCTGCATTTTAAATAAAAGCACACATTCTACTCATGTAAAAACACGATTCCTGGACTATCCACGGGCCGGATTTCAAAGGCCATTGGGCCTCAACTGGCCCCCAGGACTTAGTTTGCCTACCCATGGCTTACGGCGTATGAAAACCAAAACCATAATATAGTATAGCAAACTCCATTAATAGAAAAAATTATCTCTGAAGTTGAAAGTAGCAAGGAGACAAAAGAAACAACATTTTTGTGACAATTGGCATAATCTTACTGTTTATATAAATAATGTGGCACATGGAAGGGAAGTGCCTGCAGAAAATTGTATGGTCTGGCTGGTATCCATCATCGTCATCATCATCACCATCATTATTTTGACCCATTACCATCTGATTCGTGTAATGAAGAAAGCAGACAAATAACTAATAAGGGAATAGCTGCAGTGTATTATAACCAGTGTATTGTGGATCGAGGGCCCGACCCCCGCTATGTGAAATAAACACACAAGGACACGTGATATAAGGTTAATGGGCAAGAAAAGTCCACAACTTTATTGATTACAGCAGTGAAAAGGTATTGGCTTAGGCATTGGATGACTATAGGAGGTGGGTTTATTCAACAGTAGGTGGAGCCTGTTGATGCTAATCCAACTATAGGTTCACCCCTGATGTCACCGAGGGTCGTGCCATGGCCTCCCGCCAAGCAGGCATCGGACGGAATACACGACCGCCAGATTCCTTTAACAGAATAACCCACGGTAGATAGCATAGGCGATGGCCACACCTAGCCCTTGACACACATGAATCCAATGCCTAACCTACCCACCAATACCACAAAAGTTGTGACGATTGCTACGAGGTAGGCGAAAAAACTAAAAAGCCTAATGTCAAATGGAAAAATTCCTACCAGGCCCCCCAGACAACCGGGGCGACCAACCTAAGGTCCATAGCAAGGCCAAAAAACCTAGACCCTGAGCTAAATGGGAGTGGAGGGTGGGTGACTCGCTGCGGGACGACGACGACTGAGGAGGAGGCGGAGCTGAAGCCGCAGCATTAAGCTGCTAAACATGCCCCCCGGAGAACCTGGTTGGCTGCTTCCGGTGGGCGTGGGCGCCAGCCAGGTGAGGAGGGGCGGGGGCTAAGGCCCCTGGCCAGGGGCGGAGCTCGGGCTCCCGCCCACAACCACTCCCCTCTCTTCCAGGGAGGAGAGTCTTTATAACTCATCTGAATTACACAATGTTTACTGAGCAAAATCAAATAACATTGCCCCTGCAGCATTTAAAAAGAGCAGGACACGCACACAAACAAACACACACACACACACAAACAGAGAGAGAGAGAGAGAGAGAGAGAGAGAGAGATTACATATCACAGATTGATTGTGTATACATTAAAATGTCCATATAGGCTGAAGTGTATGCAAAAATCTACAGCATCGAAAACATATCTTGCAAGTTCTTAAAGCACTGCACAGGCTACCCACCCATTTCTAGCCAAAGCGTAAAGCACTGGTACTCATGTAACAAAGCAATAAATAACAATAAATACCACATGAACCTCCTGAAATGTTGCCTAACTCATCAGAGGCTCTCCTCCATATGCCACTTCATCTGAAATTAGGCTTGTGACTGGAAAAAGGGCCTTTTCAGTCACATTTTAAGTCAGAGGCTCACCTGGCCTCAAATGTGATGCTATCCCAGCAGCACAGACTATGTGTTCTTTGTACAGAATTTAAACAGGTAAATATCAATTACAAGAAAGGTTTGGTGGTTTCCCCCCCTCCTGTCATGCTGTATGTTTATGCTGTTGTTTTGCTGTGTTGTTTAAAAGCCATTTTAAATGTTTTGTATCAACGCTTTATTACCCAGGTGGCTTTGCTGATGGGTGACCTAAAATATTTAAGTACATACACATGTACATGCCCAGAGTGATGTAGATATGTGTGTGAACATCCCTGGTATAAGTGAAAAATTTAAGAGGCTTGTTAACCTTGCGTTCATTCTGCCTTCCCCCGGCAAAAGCTATAACCTTTAATAACGTCTTATTTTCCTCGATAGCACTGTGAAACCTTGCAAAGCTGATAAAGTATCTTTCCCCCGGGTAAATAAAAGTCTCAGGTGTATGAATACAATTGGTGTTTTAATGAATTCACGCTGAAGTACACCATGCAGAGGTTCTGGTCCTTTCCAGCCCTATATCTATCTTAAATCCTCAAAAGTCTGCCGCAACTCACACCTAATTTGAATTGCTGTTTGCAGACTTAACTGTCAGCCCTTCTCCACCCAACTAGTGAGTGATTTCTTTCATTGCTCCATTCTTAGTGTGGGAGAGTAAATTGACTATTCAACCTAGGATGATTTACCTCTATTAAGACAAAACAGGGACACGCTCATTAAATTTAAACTGTCAGATCGTATTCCATTTATCACTATTACCATTCACTGGAGAGTATAACTAGTCATTTTCTTTTGCAATACTTCCATTTAAACTTTTGCCACGAGGTGCGAAAGGTGGGAGAAGGAGGATTTATTGTTCCAAACTGTTATATTCTCTTTGCAAACCACCAGAAGCAGCCTCAGAAAAGTGAGTTTTGAAGAAATGTAATGGCTGTGAGTCCTCAGGATCCTGCTCCCTCCCTGACAGGACTTTTTTCCTACCTGGCTGGAAGAGTGGGGACCAGACTGACTCCATCTACAAAAGTTGACGCTACTGAACAGACTCTTAGGCCGGGGTGACATTTAGACAGGTGTTGTTGTCCTATATCTTTATTTTCGCTCTTATTTTGACTTATATGGAAATTGTTCAGTTTGGTTGTGCATTTTTAACATTTTATTTACATTCTAGTCATTTACATTCTACTTTTTCATGTGGTGAGCCATCTTGAACATGGTTTGAACTGTGGAAAGGTGATATGCAAATTAATGCAGGTATGTATGTGTGCTGTTTGAACCCCCAGACATGGGGTGTCCCAAGTTAAGCATTTTTAAAAGCCAGTGATTTCAATGGAAGCTATTAAAGTACATGTTCAACTCTCACTAAAATTGAGACTTGCAAGTATTTAGTTTCAGTGATACTGCCTACCATGTCTATCTATATATATATATATGTGCATTATGTCAGTTTGCATTTCTTAGTGCAGAAAGTATTGATCTGATGTGTAGAGATCTTTCCTATTCTAATTAATTCAAGAGGCTTCTGGAAGCTTCTCTAATTGAAAGAAATAAGCAGAAGGTTCATGGTGTTTGGGTTATTCCTTCAGAGAAGCTGAGTACAGCTGGCATAAGCTGGTTCTCTTATCTCTTTTCTGTCAAGGTCATGCTGACTATAAAAGGTTAGAAAGAGCCTGGGTTTCACTTTCTCTTTCTATCTCTCTTCCTTCTGGTGTGCTGTTCTGTACATAGTGTGCTTAGTGTTAAGGTTTTAGACTTAGTATAAATTACTGTAAGTTTAAAGCAAGTGCTGCAACTGAGTTTCTTATAGACAGTGCCAGTCCTGAACGTATTGGATTTGTGACCATGATGCCCATTTGCCTTCAGTTGCAGTAAAGCTCTACTGGATGAAATATTAATTGCCTCTGGTCTATTTTTTTTTTGAATCCTGCAGCATGTTTATGTTGTTACTCTGCTAACTATACATTGGAATTGACTCTGGACCAATATTGAGTAGAATTTCATGACACATTATACCTTTTCAACCTGGTCATATGCATGTTTACTCAGAATTAAGGTCCCATTTGCATTGCAAGGGACTGCACTAGATGGCCCTCATAGTCCTTTCCAATTCTACAATTCTATCTACAGTGGTACCTCAGGTTACAGATGCTTAAGGTTACAGACTCCGATAACCCAGAAATAGTACCTTTGGGTAAGAACTTTGCTTCAGGATGAGAACACAAATCGTGCGGCGGCAGCAGGAGGCCCCATTAGCTAAAGTAGTACCTCAGGTTAAGAACAGTTTCAGGTTAAGAACAGACCTCCAGAACGAATTAAGTTCTTAACCCGAGGTACCACTGTACTATACATTAGGCCAGCCAGTAGAGCATGAGACTGTAAATCTCAGCGTAGCAAGGGTTGGGCTAAATGATCCTCATGCTCTCTTCCAACTCTACAATTATATGATCTAAAGTGGTATCAAGCTGCTTTAAATAGACATGGCTTGCCCCACACAATAATGGAAACTGTACTGTGGGATGCAGGTGGCGCTGTGATCTAAACCACAGAGCCTAGGGCTTGATGATCAGAAGGTTGGCGGATTGAATCCCCACGACAGGGTGAGCTCCCATTGCTTGGTCCCTGCTCATGCCAACCTAGCAGTTCAAAAGCACGTCAGAGTGCAAGTAGATAAATAGGTACCGCTCCAGCGGAAATGTAAACGGTGTTTCCGTGCACTGCTCTGGTTCGCCAGAAGCGGCTTTGTCATGCTGGCCACATGACCCAGAAGCTGTATACCGGCCAGTAAAGCGAGATGAGCGCCGCAACCCCAGAGTCGTTCGTGACTGGACCTAATGGTCAGGGGTCCCTTTACCTTTACCTTTTACTGTGTTAAGGGTGCTAAGGATTGGTAGAAGACCCCTATTTCCCTCACAAAAGATACAACTCAGAGAGGGGCTTAACAGTCAATCCCTCTTCCAAGGGAGCTCCATGAATTCAAGTTTGGTGAGGAAAATAGGGGGTTGCCTAACAACTTTTAGAACAAACTACAATTCCCAATATTCCTTGGAGAAAGCCATGACTGTTGGAAGTGGTATGGTGATACCGCTTTAAATATGTAGTGCAGATGGGGCTTAAGTCCATTAAGTTAATTGACTCCTATCTCCAAGTAAAGATCTGCTCTTACATTTTTCAGCAGTATTAAAGCCTGTAGCATAGCATCTTTCTATGATTCTTTAAAAATACAGCAATTTTGAGGTCACATGGCCGAAATCAACAATATAACTCACCTGGGCAGCCAATCTTGTGAAATATTGTATATAGTGTGAGGAATTTGGTGTCTATGAATCCTGATACTGTCTTGATCTGTATTTCCTGGCGTAATGTGCACATTGGAACATAGTTATCCATTGTATTTCACACTTTCCCAAATGTTGCTGTTCCATATATGTCAAAATATATTTAGAAATGCCCGAGAGAAAATACATTTAAAATATTATTTAACTATATATTTGAATGTGAATTTTCACATGCCATTGTTTTTGGGTTGTTGTTTTTTAAGTCAGTGAGGAAACATGATGGAATGGAAATTAAATACTTGTTACCAAATGACAATCCCAGGACATGTTTGTGAATGTAGTGCTGAAGCCATTACATGCTAACAAGCATCTGTCTTGCTGAATAGTTTCTAATAAGCCTATTATTTCTGGTTGGATATAAAATGCACACTGAGAGTGGATTATTTTAGGGATGTGAAGAATGCTGCGTTGAATTTTGCTCATTTATTAACACTTTTGGGGTTCCTTTGAAATTCTCCAGCTGTTTTGGCTGGGAGATGGAGGAAAGTCACTTTCAATTTCCCTTCAGGAAAAATTCAGCCGCAGCCTAAAGAACTGTCCCCATCTTACTCCCAAACACTACTTGACAATTTTTTTCTCAAAATTCCTCAGATGTTTTGCTTTAGAAACAACCACCAAATTAAATTTGAGTGTTGCAATTTGATAGTAACACTAGATAATTGCATTAATCTTCTAGCAATCTTTTAATGAGTGAGGTGACTGAGACAGTGGAGAATCTTCTGGATGAGGCTGGCGGCTGACGCCATTTTGGCCTCTGTTGTCAAGAGCATGGGACACATCCCTCCCAGGGCTAGGGTTCTATGTTCTTCTGCTTCAACAATATTATGTACCTTTATGTTATTGTATTTTGTATAAATTATAAAAATTATAAATAAAACATGTGGGGTGTCACAGGAAGGAAACAAAGTTAGAAGAGGGCCGTGGTCAGAAAAAGTTTGGGAAATACTGCTCTAGAGACCCAGTGATATGACGCCTGCTTACCCAGATGTACCTGGAAATGCCAAAGAATGAACCTGGGCCAATTTGCACAAAAAGCATCTGCCTATACACTGAATTATGGCTCTTGCACTTAAACATTTTAGTAGCAGCAGCAGCAGTAGTATACTGCCATATACCCACAGGTCTCAGGGTAGTTCTCAACATAAAATCACAATATAAAAAGACAAAATACACAATAAAAACAAGAACAAGAACAGTCCAATAAAGCCCCACCTCCCGAAGACATTTTAAAATATTTATTTATTTATTTATACCCCACCCATCTGGCTGGGTTTCCCCAGCCACTCTGGGCGGCTTCCAACAGAATATTAAAATACAATAATCTATTAAACATTAAAAGCGTCCCTAAGCAGGGCTGCCTTCAGATGTCTTCTAAAAGTCTGGTAGTTGTTTTTCTCTTTGACATCTGGTGGGAGGGCATTCCACAGGGCTGGTGCCACTACCAAGAAGGCCCTCTGCCTTGTTCCCTGTCACTTGGCTTCTCGCAGCGAGGGAAACCACCAGAAGGCCCTCAGCACTGGACCTCAGTGTCCGGGCAGAACGATGGGGGTGGAGAAGCTCCTTCAGGTATACTGGGCCGAGGCCCTTTAGGGCTTTAATGGTGAGCACCAACATTTTGAATTGTGCTCGGAAACATACTGGGAGCCAATGTAGGTCTTTCAAGACCAGTGTTATGTGGTCTCAGCAGCCGCTCCCAGTCACCAGTCTAGCTGCCGCATTCTGGATTAGTTGTAGTTTCCGGGTCACCTTCAAAGGTAGCCCCACATAGAGCGCATTGCAGTAGTCCAAGCGAGAGATAACCAGAGCATGCACCACTCTGGCGAGACAGTCTGCAGGCAGGTTCTCAGCCTGTGTACCAGATGGAGCTGTTAGACAGCTGCCCTGGACACAGAATTGACCTGCGCCTCCATGGACAGCTGTGAGTCCAGAATGACTCCCAGGCCCGGCACCTGTTCCTTCAGGGGCACAGTTACCCCATTCAGGACCAGGGAGTCCTCCACACCTGCCTGCCTCCTGTCCCCCCAAAACAGTACTTCTGTCTTGTCAGGATTCAACCTCAATCTGTTAGCCACCAGCCATCCTCCAAAGGGTATTCAATGTCAATCAGCCAACGGCATGGTTAAAGAGGATTGTTTTTGCCTGGTGCCTAAAGGTGCATAATGAAAGTGTATAACATATGAAGACATATGACAATAAAGTAAAGGGGTGTGACAAGCTTCTTTCTTTTAGTCTTCCTTTTGACACGTTTCAGATGTTTGTCTACACAAATGGCTATGCAGTATTTGCACTGGAGAGCCAAATTATTGCTTTTGTTGCACTGAATTCATATCATGACATGAAATTGTCTTAATTGTGCATCATGACATTTACATCATATGCCTCTCAGCACAGCATGTAATGCACACCTGAATATTTCTACATTTCACATGCCGTTGGTTTACATGCACATCAGCTTGTTCATCCATCTCTTGGTAGCTTCCTCGTACGAACCGGCAATAACATTCTCAACCCTATTGTGTTTTCTGGAGACCAACCCACTACAGTGGATATGGTAAAGGCCTGGATTTGCAATTTGCATTAAGAGGAGGGGGGAAGTAAAGATTATCTGCATTATATCTACCGTATTTTTCGCTCTATAAGACACACCAGACCATAAGACACACCTAGTTTTTGGAGGAGGAAAACAAGGGGAAAAAATATTCTGAATTTCAGAAGCCAGAACAGCAAGAGGGATCGCTGTGCAGCGAAAGCAGCAATCCCTCTTGCTGTTCTGGCTTCTGGGATAGCTGTGCAGCCTGCATTCACTCCATAAGACACACACACATTTCCCCTTACTTTTTAGGAGGGAAAAAGTGAGTCTTATAGTGCAAAAAATACGGTACATATATTTCATTTCCCTGACTTTGAGTGTATGAAGCAGCTGGAGTTAATTTTGAGAAGAAAAATAACTAGAGGAGAATCAGTTAGAGAGCCCTCCCACTGTATCATTTCTTCACAAACTCAGAGGCTCTCAAACTGGTTTTGTTTTTGGGTGGTGTGTGTGTGTGTGTAGAGGGGGAAAGATATAAGCAATTGCATGTAATCTCTAGTGGCCCCGAGAAAAAGCTTTTTTGCTGTTTTTTTGATAGAGCATATCCACTGGAAGTTAATGAACTTTAATACATTGCGTGCTATGAGGCGTCATTTCTTTTGCATGAGCCAAAATGTACAAATAAATAGGTCGGAAGTGAAAGCACATGATCAATTTCCATTACTCACATGCTTTCTGCAGAGGTCTCGGGGACATTTGCTGGGCTTTGTAAGCCTGTATCTTTCAGAGCTATCCAAGCAAAAAACATTTTCTCTCTCTTTGAAACAATGTCTTATGTGTCTCTTTTCAAAGACTGTCTACCATGTGAAAGGAAAAGTCTTCCTTTTGAGCAGTGAGTTGAATTCAATAGGAATCACCCTACAGGGCAGGAAGTCCCATACTGTGCGGACAAGCTTTTAAGACCTCCGACTTCCTCCAATTGTGGTTTTTCCTTTTGCCATGCTATTTAAAAGAGAATCATCTCACTTGATCCAATTTTGTACCCAAGGGGCCCCTGTTGCCCCAAGAAAGACGTTGGGGGAAAGCATGGTTTTTGCGTTTCGTTGACCCAATTGTTCTCACTCAAAATCTTTGCTAAGTGACCCCCATAGAGCACAAAGTGGTTTTTTTTTTTCAAAACAGGTTATTATATAATCATGTTCCTCATCTTTGCTGCTGGGTGGAAAAAAAAGTCTCTCTCTCTTTCAAAATCACTTGGCATTGGGATATGAATAACATAGCCTGAAGTGGCCTTTCTCTCACTTCTCACAAATCTATCACAATGTTTTTGATATTGGAAAGCTGTTAATAGGTACCATGCCCACTGAATGAGAATGATGTACACTACAGAAAGAAATATTCAGGAACCCTTTTCACGCCAGTAAAGTGATCTCAGTGACACAGCTCGCATTTGTCTGATTTCAGATACAAATTTCTCCAGCATGCAATGCTCAGTTGTGCTAAGAACTAAACACCTGAAATGTTCTTCCTTTGTTTTGAATGGAAAAGAAATTTCTGAAGACATATAAGGTACGTTGTTTCCATGGCACATGCAATTTCCCCAAACAACTCTGCACTTGGCAGGAATGTTGGACACTCTGGAAAGTACATGTCCCATGGCTCTTGAGAGCATGCTCACAAGTGCAACAAGCCCTGGAATATGTAATTTCCAAGGTTCCTGACATCCCTAACATTGCTCAGGTGCGCCCTGGAAAACAACCACATGCAGAATACCTGGCACCTGAGGGGTTACTGTAAGTTGCATTGAGTCTTTTTTAAAAAGGTTTCTGAGAAATATACTAATAACAGTAATGGTAATGGACTCAGAAGTACAATTAAAGGCAAACCACAAAAAGGCATTTTGAAAATCCCTTGTTAACAACCAAGTTTTACCCAGCCATGGAAATGCTATCATTAGGGAATTGGTTAGGCACCAGTAGATTTGTCTTTTGGAATATAGATGTGACATATGATTCTATTTTCCTGTAGTAAGTCTTATGTTGTTGTTGTGTTTTTTTTAAGCCAGAACACAGATCAATTTTTCAGCTATAGATCTAGGGGAGTTTGAAAAAATAAATAGAAGGAGGACTCCAAACCATTAATATGTTGAAGGGAACCTAGAAGCCTATAGATCAGGCATAGGCAAACTCGGCCCACCAGATATTTTGGGACTACAACTCCCATCATCCCTGACCACTGGTCCTGTTAGCTAGGGATGATGGGAGTTGTAGTCCCAAAACATCTGGAGGGCTGAGTTTGCCTGTGCTTGCTATAGATAGTCAATGCAATTGAACAATAATATACTGTATTTTTCTGTATATAACACGCCCCCGTGTATAAGAGGCCCTCTATTCTTAGGGACTAAAAATTAAGAAAATGGGGGAGGAGATTGCCCAGAGTTGTTGAACTTTTTGGGGGGAGGATTGACCAGAGTTGCTGAGCTTTTTTGGGGGGGCAGCAAACAATCCCCCATCCCCACTGTGCACTATCCATGTATAAGACAACTCCAAATTTTAAACATCATTTATTTTAGAAGAAAAAAACTTCATCTTATACATGGAAAAGTACGGTAAGTGATGCATACCTCTCTGTCAAATTGTGGGCCATATAATTTTGCATTAGGTGCAACTTCAGAACAGCCTTCAAAGGTAGACCCACATGGCAATAGTGAAAATATGAGTGTCATCAGCATTCTACCATGGACAGCAATCTGAGAAGCCAGGGACCACAAAGGCTTACAACAGGTCTATTATTGGTAAGAAGCAGGAGTCAGGAAAACTTCAAGAGTCGTACGTGACCCACCACTTAGGACGGACTAAGGTTCTAACTAGTTCCTACTGAACTGTAGAGGGAACCAAGCCCAGCCTAGGAAAAGAGTCCCTATTACAGACCAGGCATGTCTCTTAAAGAAACAGGCTGTGCTCACAACAGACTGAGGTCAGATCACTTGAGTGGCTACCATCCAACCAGCTGGATCTAGCAAATACCACCACCACCCCAGGCAATTTCTGCCACCTGAAAACAGAGCAGAACCCAGAGGCAATGCTTCCCTCCTGGTAAGGTTTAATCCTACATAAGACATGTAGAATTGACATGTCTTGCCCGGATTAAATTTCATTTAATTGGACCTCATCCCTACCATAATATTCATCCTGTAATAAACACATTCAGGGACAAATTAAGGGACAGAGCAGCTGCTCTTGGATTTGATGAAAAATAGAGCTAGGTGCTATATTGATGCTGCACTCCAAAGCTATGAACAATTGCTATGTATATAGATATTTTAAATATACTGTATTTTTCAGTGTATAAAACTAGATTTCCCCTCTAAAAATAATGTCCAATCTCCCCCCATTTTCTTAAATTGGAGTCCCCCCAAATAAGGGGTGTCTTATACATGAGGGCATCTTATAGATGGGAAAATACGGTATATCAATATATTTTCACCTATTGGTGCACTTCATAACCCCCCACCCCCGGACAATTTATTTTCTTTTACACTCCCTCGCCATTTCTGTATAAAGCATGGCTGACTTGGAATAAAAATACATTCCTTTCCTTCATGTTCCGAACCACACATTTCCAACATAATAGATAAAGCATGTTATTGTTAACACAGAAAGAACTGCACTGCTCTACAGGAGTCTTTTCATTTCCTTCAATGGATGCTTGATTGACTGCCTGCTGTAGGAATTCCAACAAACCTAAATATACATTTACTAAATGTGTGAAAATCACATGCTCTAAAAGGTTTTACAAAATGATCCTTGGACAGTGTGTAAAGGGCACGAAGAAGTAACCATTTCAACTGCCTGATTTGCTCTTTATGCTATATTTCTTATGTTTTTGAATTGGTAGCTTAGCAAATGTCAAGTCTAATCACTTACAAAATAGCAAAGAATACTGTCCCTTCCATACAGCCGTGAATATTACAAAAAATAAAAATAAAAATAGGGTGCTGAGGTCATGCTTCGGAATTATATCAAAGAGTGCATAGAACTTTCAGTTTACTGTGAAACCTCTCTTAATTTTCCTGCCATTAAGCTTGTCTTCAAATGTCAGGCTATTGATTGACAAAGAAATCGTATGGGGGGGGGGGGGGACTGATACGTTCAGCTTCAAAAAAAAAAAAAAAAAGAAGATTGTTGGAGGTGTAAACAATGGCATGTTGTATATTTAGTAGGGAATTTGGGAAAGTGCCTCCCCCCTCCACTGATAAAACACAATAAATAATTGGGCATTTAATAATAATAATAATAATAATAATAATAATAATAATAATTTATTATTTATACCCCACCCATCTGGCTGAGTTTCCACAGCCACTCTGGGCGGCTCCCAATCAAGTGTTTATTTTTTTTTAAAAAAAGATATTTATTAAGATTTTTCCATTATCCAAAAAAATCAAAGAGATACACAAAAACACAAATAAGAAAGCAAAACAGAAAAAAAGATTTAAAAACACACAAAATTCAAAGTCCTCACTTTCAATAACATATTTTCCTGACTTCCCCCCACCTCCCCCTCTTGTATTCCAGTTCAAATTGTTGGCTCAGCAAGTTCTTATCCCCAATTTTTAACCTTTTTACATTTCAGTCCTTTTAGAAAAACCAATTTTAACTTTTAAACTTTTAACTTATAAATTTATAACTTATAACTTATAAACATCAATACTTGCACATCTGTTCTCATACTTAAAGCCTTTTTTCTAAAGTCGACCTAAATTCCCTTCCACGATTTCCCCAATTCTCATACAGATAACAAAACAAAATAAAAACAAAACAAATTATAATTATGCCCCCTTTGGATTCCCAAATTCCACCCCCCCTTTCCCGGTTCCAATCCCAATAGTCGTCCATCAGTCAATCTACTCTCAGCCTGGGGATCTCACGTCCAAGGCTCTCAATTCTCTCTCAGTTCCTCTCTGCCGGCTTTTTGGATAGTCCTTAGTATCAAACACCAAATCTCGGAGAAGCTCTAGTCCAATAAAGTCCATATTTCTTCCAATCAGACCTCCATACTCAAAAGTGGAGTCTAAGTCTTGTTTCTTACTCTTTTTAAATCCAAATGTCCCAAAAGCTCCAACTTCCATCTTAATCAGATTTGTAATCCATAGTCTTCAGATCTCCACACAAGAAGATCTCTCCATTCTTCAGTCTCCAATTCAAACCAAAATTTTACCATCTGTAAAATTACAGCTCCTCCTTCCTTTTTCTCAGGAACACCATATATCTCTTTCTTCCCATTCTCAAAACTCTCCAGTTTCTCTTCTTGTTCAGCTGCATGAGCTTCCTGAGTCGGTTCCTTGTCAGATTCAATGAATTTGTTTACTGTTAAGTCCAGAGTTGTAACATTTGTAGCCAAAACTGTTATGAAAAAGGAGCAATGCAGCAGCGAGCTCCAGATGGCTGGAAAGCCAAACAGGATGTTGATGCTTGGGACTGTACCGTGGGAGCAAAGGAACAGTCTATTCACTGTACTGAGCACCGGATGTTAGCTCAGAGTGTCATCTGACCTGTACTGGAAGTACAGGGGAGGAGTTTTTTCTCTCTCTGCTGTTGGTGTTAAGAGAATGCAGACATGTTTCTCTGTACTGCTGGAAAGACAGAAATAAAGGCATGTAAATACATTTCTGTCTGTCTCTTTCCCCTCCCTGGGGATGGCAGGGAAGAGGGGAGGAGTGGTGTGTTCTTCTCACGTTAGAGGAGGATCGCCGATTGAGATCTCGCCTGATCTTGCCGGGAGTCGCAGACGGGGAGGTCAACAAGGAACTCAAGCTGGGTGCCTGGAGAGTGGCCAATTCCTCTGACTAGGCTTGATTCCTACAAAAACATCAATTTGGCCTTGTAACTTTCCCAAGAGAACAAAGACTCTGTCCAGTTCAACTTGAATTTCCCCTCCTTCAGCCATTCTTGTAATGTCCCAAAAACCCCTCTAGAGGGATTTTGGTTACTTAGTGTTCTTTCCAGTTCAAATCCAAAAATCAGATTAGTTTCTATCAGTTCTTCCTTGTTTTCAACAAAATATAGTCAAATTGTAACAAATATAGCCAGCAGAAGCAACAGAAACAAAGTTCTTTCTTTCCGTCTGACAGCTAATTTGACAGCTGTCAAACTCTTCAATACCTTCAACAGGCTCTCTCGAGGATCGCTCCCGGGTCCGGGGGGGGGGTGGCACTTCAGCTCCCAAAATTAGCTCTTATCCTCCAGTAAGATTTCTTCTAGTGCCAAATCGTGAAATTAATGTCTTTTGCCAAATGATGAAAGAAAAAAGTTCTCTCGACCTTAGTTAGTAGGTCCTTGCTTTAAATTATTTACAGGAGGAGGAGGCTGACTTCCTGTTTACACCTCCCCCGATCGTATCTAATTCATCAAAAAAATTTCTTTAAAAGTCCAATTTCCGTAGTACTCACGGGTTGTTAATTTTGGAGTCCAAATCACAAGAAGAAGACAGCGCTCTCCGGCCATGGCACGCGGCTTCACTCCACAGGAGAAGCAGACGACTCACAGCACCGCGCCGCTCACCCCGTCCCCCGTTCCGGAGCCATTAAAAAGGCTCCTTCGCAGGTCGGGGGGCGCAAATGGTGCCCGCCGAGTCACCAGGTTCACAGGCTTCACCGCCTGTGATCTTTAAGGGTCTTTGCGTCACCACAGCGGTGCGACCCTAATCCTGTAGAGCCGATTTCCTCCGGAGCTCGGAGGGAATCCGCCATTAGCCGTTGGCGCTAACCCGGAAGTCCCAATCAAGTGTTTAAAACAGTACAGCGTTAAATATTAAAAACTTCCCTGAACAGGGCTGCCTTCAGATGCCTTTTAAAGATAGGATAGCTGCTTATTTCCTTCACATCTGAAGGGAGGGTATTCCATAGGGCGGGTGCCACTACTGAGAAGGCCCTCTGTCTGGTTCCCTGTAGCCTCACTTCTCACAATGAGGGAACCGCCAGAAGGCCCTCAGCACTGGATCTCAGTGTCCAGGCTGAACGATGGGGGTGGAGACGCTCCTTCAGGTATACAGGACCGAGGCCGTTTACCAAGAGCTCCACTAAGAAAATCATGTATGGTTACTTGGATAAGATTATTTCATTGTGACAAAGTTAGAAGTGTCTTTATGAATAGCACAAAAATAGCTATAGCTAACTATTTTCCTCTGCCAAAATCAATAAAATGGAATCAAATTAACTAAAAAAAACACAGAATACAGAAGCAACAGTAGAAATTTTTTTAGCATAGAACCAGCATACAAGTATACAAATCAGCAGGGCAAACGTAATAGTTCTGAACTAAAACATACCAAAGCTTAACATTAAAAGACCTAGAAGAAGGGTCTTCACCTGGCGCCAAAAATACCTTAACAGGAGAAAGTATTCTATATGCAGCAGCCCACACTGAAAATGCCATCTCTCTCTGCTCTTTGCCTCATTGGGTGGGGACATTACAGAAAGGGCCCCAATGAACTTCCCTCAATTGCCTGTTGAGATGCTATCTTGGACACAAACCATTCTTGGCTTTAATAGTTAAAATCAACACTTGAGTTGCACCCGGAAATGGACTGGAAGCCAGTGGAGATAACCAGGCACTGATTTCATTGTTTTGTGAATAATAAGAGAATAAGACCATTGAGAAGCAGAGTATGGTTATTATTGCAATAGAAATGCTATACAGTGCCTCAGGTTACAAACATTTCAGGTTACAAACGCTTCAGGTTACAGACTCTGCTAACCTGGAAGTAGTACCTCGGGTTAAGAACTTTGCTTCAGGATGAGAACAGAAATCGTGCAGCGGTGGTACTGCAGCAGCGGGAGGCCCCATTAGCTAAAGTGGTGCTTCAGGTTAAGAACCGTTTCAGGTTAAGAACGGACCTCCGGAATGAATTAAGTTCTTAACCAGAGGTACCACTGTACTCTTGTGTGGAGAAAAGCTAGGCCAACTTTGGCTGAGGGAGTATCCATTAATACTCTGTCAATCAGAGCCATTGATTAATATATGGTTTCCTGAATGGCCAGTCTTCACAATTGAGTTTGAAAGGGGAGGGTGTAAAAAGGGGAAAAATACTGTTTGAATTGGGTGGTGCTGTGGGTTAAACCACAGAGCCTAGGACTTGCTGATCAGAAGGTCGGTGGTTCGAATCCCCGCGATGGGGTGAGCTCCCGTTGCTCGGTCCCTGCTCCTGCCAACTAGATAAATAGGTACCGCTCCGGTGGGAAGGTAAATGGCGTTTCTGTGCGCTGCTCTGGTTCTCCAGAAGTGGCTTAGTCATGCTGGCCACATGACCCGGAAGTTGTACACCGGCTCCCTCGACCAATAAAGCGAGCTGAGCGCCACAACCCCAGAGTCAGCCACGCTTGGACCTAAAGGTCAGGGGTCCCTTTACCTTTACTGTTTGAATTTGGGTACAGAGCAAGGCAGTTTTTGCTGAGGTTGGGTAAAATGGGAAATTGAAAGCAAAGTGGGAGACTTTCCATGATTGCTTTAGGACACTGCCTGTATGTGTATCCTTCCATATTTATAATTAAGGAGTTTTAAAAGAAGAAGCACGCCCTATGAAGTAGCATCCAATATGATTATCTACCTACTCCCCAAAAAGAGGCAAATTACATTTTAATACAGGGGCCGGCAACGCATGGCCCATGAGCCGGATGCGGCCCACAAAGACTGTTTTACCGGCCCCCGAGCCACCCATTCGGTGAGTCCCCCGCGTGCTGCGCTAAACTGGTGCAGTGTGATGTGGGGACTTGCCAAGTGGCGCCGGAAATCGCGTCTGCACATGCGCAGATACTGGAAATCGCATCTGTGCATGTCCAGATGCCGAAAATCGCTTCTGTGCAGGGGCAATTTTAGACATCTGGGCATGCGCAGAAGCAATTTCTGGCGCCACGGACATGCGCAGACACGATTTCTGGCGTTGCGCTGCACCAGTCCAGCCCACGGACAATCTCTATGGGAGTGATCCGGCCCATTGCTGGTAAACCTTGCTGACCCATATATAATGACAACTATAAGTCCAATTTGATATTTATTGTTTTTGTGATGCAAGCTCGTTGCTTCTGAACCTAAAATAAAAACATCAGAAATGCAAATGTACAGAGAATACTTCTGTGAAATAACAGATGGAAGATATAGATTAATCCTGGTAAAATTTGTTCCTCCTCCTCCTCCTTCACAGCATTCTAATCATGTGTTATTATTTACAGACGTGTGAGACATTAGTTCCCCATTAATTCAACCATTTTATCAATTTTATGAATTGCAGCTGCTCTGTGCTATAACGGCAACCTCCATGAAACTCCTATTTTTATGGTGAGTCCAATTTTGAAGTGTGGAACATCAGCTTTCCAGTAATTCAACCATTTTATGAATTGCAACTGTTGTCTAGTATAATGGCAGACTCCAGGAATCACTCATTTTCAGGAAATGAGAAGTCCAATTCTGAATTTTCCAAAATCCCAAAAACAAGTTGGTACAGGGCTTTCTAGGGAAAATAAAATGACTGCTTTCCTGTTGGAGCTCTGATATGCTTACCACAAAACAATTTCATCCAATTCTGAAGTGGGTTAAATGGTTGAAACCTTTCCCTCTTAATTTGCTACAGTATGAGTAGACATTCTCCTGGGCTGAAGGACTCCAGACTGCAGGTCAGAAATACTATTAAATTTCAATTAAAGGAAAGCTTCAGTATGCATTTGGAGGCTTCTGCATGGGCAAAGCATCATAAGAATTGGAAGAGGACCTAAAATATATTAAATAAATCCTGAGTATCTTTGGATTGCCAATAAATTCTATTAAGCGAGGTGAAATGGTGGCCAATCAAAATAATCTTTCTCAGGCAAATCCTCTGGAGAATTTTGAAGGAAGCTTTAAGAGTTTTGATAAGAGTTGACATTTGGATGGGCTACTAAATCTCTACTGTGGGTGAAAGCCACATATTAGAGTGCTTCTTCACATATCACATTCCATGCACCTAGAAAGCTAGTACAGTGGTAGCTTGGTTTAAGAACAGCTTACTTTATGAACAACTTGGAATAAGAACACTGCAAACCCAAAAGTAGGTGTTTTGGTTTGTGAACTTTGCCTTGGAAGCTGAACATGTTCCGCTTCCTGTTGAGTGTGTTCCAATTATAAATTGAGTCCCCCACTGCTAATCAAGGCATCCTATTGAGTCTGTCGGCTTTTGAGTCCCGAGCACTGAGGTGATATTTGGAGCTTTTGCTTTTGCTATTTTTTGCATTTTTGTTCTGTGGCTTTTTTTTGTTTTTTTTAAACTGTGACCTGTTCTTCTTTTTATGGGATGTTGAGTTGTGACTGTGGCTTGTGACTTTGTTTTTGTGACTTGTTTTTGTGACTGTGTGGAGCCCAGTTCAGCTACTGGTTGATTGTGTGACTGCAGAAAAGGATAAAAGCCCTCCATCCAAACAATCACTATCATCAGTTCATGTGAGAAAATAATAATAATTTTTAATTTTTGTCATCTACAATACTGTTTTATTTATTTTATAGTACAGTACATTGATTATTGCCTTCATTGTATGGATCAATGGTCTCGTTAGATAGGAAAATTCATGTTAAATTGCTATTTTAGGGGTTGTTTTCATCATCTGGAACAGATTAATCCATTTTCCATTACTTTCTATGGGAAAGCATGCCTTGGTATAAGAACGCTTTGGTTTAAGAACAGACTTCTGGAACGGATTAAGTTTGTAAACTGAGGTACCACTGTACAGTAGAAAGACATGTTATAGACCTGCCCACTTCGTAGTGTCTGATTTCTTTGTTAAGGGTTTCGCTTATCCCAATATTGTCCCAACCTATGCTGTGTATGAGAAAGAGAGAGTTAATTGAAAAGCTGTATTGATCAATACATTCACACACCAATGAGTAAAGCATTAGAGCCAGCAGTTATGCAAACCTGTGCATAATTACCTGAGCCAGTTCACTGAACTCGGTGGTGCTTACTTCTGTGCATGTTTTACTTGCAAAAACACATGAAGCTGAAGATATTAGGCAGCTGAAATACAATATTTTGCTTTTAACTTGCAATTCAAACCATCTTGCAAAGAAGTGTTACCATTTAAATACCTGGTGTGATGTAGGAACACCACAAAAAAAGGAAAATAAACCTCCACTCCCTGCCTGATGTTTTTCCTAATTCTGCTGCTTCCTCTGCCTCGTTATACTGTTCTAGACAAATTGCAAAATTCAGATTGATGCAAATTTCAATGGGTAGCTGTGTTTCAGGTCTCTCTCTCTCTCTCTCTCTTGGAAAATGTAAATTTCGTAAGTTCATCTTTAACTGCAAACTGAATTGAAGTTCTCCCCCAACTCTACTCACAAGTTTGGTTTAGTAGTAGTAGCTGTCACCACCATAATAGACATATAGCAGCATTGATGTACATAACATCTTTTTATATTTTTTTACAGAACATAAAGTCAGGTCTTTGCCGCAAGGAGATCTTACTTCTAGAAATGTTGAAATAATGAAAGATGGAAAAGGAAGAAGAGCAGCAGAAAGGGGGAAACAGAGCCAAAAGTAACAGAGGAAGAATGTGTGCAAACTTACCGTATTTTTTGCACCATAACACTCACTTTTTTCCTCCTAGAAAGTAAGGGGAAATGTCTGTGCGTGTTATGGAGGGAATGCCTACGGGTGGCATGCATACGGATTTTCCTCCTCTAAAAACTACGTGCATGTTATGGTCGGGTGCGTGTTATAGAGCGAAAAATACGGTAGTTCAGGTTCTTGTTGTTGGCATTTCTCTGTCTGAAGAGATAATGGAGTGGGCCTCAGGGGGTCAAGTCAAACCAGTGGGGAATCAAAGCACCTGCTGTAGCTTCAGAGGCCAGTAACTCGTAACTGCTGCTTCCTGTATTGTTTTTGCTGCCTCAGCAGCACCAAAGTGACCTCTCTAGGGTGCAATCCAACCGTCTTAGGAATTCCACTCCAGAAGATGAGCCGCAAAGCAGCAGGTATGAATTTTCCTTTGGCATTTACTCCCAAAGCCTTTCTCACAAATGAGTATAGCCACAAGGCAGCAGAGGTTTAAGACCAGAGTTTTCCTGGTTGATGAGCCCCATCAATGCCTTCTTCGCTGCATGCAGAAATTACCTTTCTGACCATGATATATGTATGTATCCAGTGCTATTTCCCCTGGGGGTATGCAGGGGTACACATACCCCTAAACATTTTGTGAATCTAAGTCTGGCCTCATTGAGGGGCAGTATTTCAATACAAGTGGGAAAATGAGAGTATCCCTAAACATTTTATTTAAGAAAAAAAAACACTGTATGTATCTAATATAGCAATTTCTGTCCTGCCATTCTAATGCCTATGGACTGTATGTGCTACTGATGTGCACTGAGGCTTCATTTTAGTAGGGCAACTAAATAGTTAATCCAAAGAAAAGGTGGGCTTTGATGAGGGACAAGAAAACAGAAAGAATTGGCCCCATACACATATTGTGTGAGGGCATTACACATTTTCCCCCACAGGAGTGACTTGCTGCTGTATTCCAGTGAGTGAAATGAGGAGTGAATGTCAACCAGCCCTCAGTAGACAGTGCTCTGCTATTTTCATTTTCTCTTCCTGACCCTTCCTGATTAAGGAGCCTGTATGTTTTAATTTGCTTTCTTCTGAGTCACCATGTTCTCTCCCCGATCTTATAACCGTGGGCTGTCTTCTCATTGCGTTCAGCCTCACTAGATGATTTGTATTTGATAGCCACCCACTTGGACCCATAGAAAGTGGTTCAGGAGAGTGCAAATAACCCCTGCTGTGATGTCAAAGATAAAAGAAAGGATATTTCCCCATCACAAGAAGAACGATGCAGGGAGATTATCATACAGATACCTTTGTAACTGTGTGTGCATGTGTGTGAGATCTATAAATCAACACTTTCTTAGTTTTCTCCTCTAACCCACCCCCATGGTCAAATTCCTCCTTTCAGACAGAAAAGGACAAGAAGGCAGTCTGGAGTTCTTCAGTTCTTCCGTAGGCACATGAATCCATAAGCTACAGTTAGGGCTTTATGTGCTCTCTCCACACACAGAGAGGGAAAAATAATTTAAAGCTGGATTTGCTCACTGCAAATTTGAATCTCTATCCTTTGCATAATTGTTTCCGTTTCTGAGCCTCTCCTCGGACGACTAGAAATCTTACTGAGCACCCCACCCAGCTTCAAAGATCTCACTCGACATTGTTCATATCCATCAAACAGGCTGGCAAATCACGAGAACAGCAAGCCAAATCCAACAGAACGGTTGCCCACTGGGGTCCCAATAAATCTCCAGGATTGTGCTGCCTTGAACTGCAGAGGGGTGTGTGTGGTTGGGAGGATAGAGAGATAGAGAGATAGATGATGATAGATAGATGATAGATAGATAGATAGATAGATAGATAGATAGATAGATAGATGATAGATAGATAGATGATAGATAGATAGAAAGAAAGAAAGAAAGAAAGAAAGAAAGAAAGAAAGAAAGAAAGAAAGATGATAGATAGATAGATGATAGATAGATAGATAGATAGATAGATAGATAGATAGATGATAGATAGATGATAGATGATAGATGATAGATAGATAGATAGATAGATAGATAGATAGATAGATAGATAGATGATAGATAGATATGGATAGATAGATGATAGATAGATAGATAGATAGATAGATAGATAGATAGATATAGATATAGATAGATAAGAGATAGATGAGAGATGATAGATAGATGATAGATAGATGATAGATAGATATAGATAGATAGATAGATAGATAGATAGATAGATATAGATAGATAGATAGATAAGAGATAGATGATAGATAGATAGATAGATAGATGATAGATAGATAGATAGATAGATAGATAAGAGATAGATGAGAGATAGATAGATATAGATGATAGATAGATGATAGATAGATAGATAGATAGATAGATAGATAGATAGATAGATGGTAGATAGATGATAGATAGATAAATAGATAGATAGATGATAGATGATAGATACCAGCAGCCAGTGGGCGCCAAATCATGGCTATTGGCTATGTTTGAACTGGTGTGTTACAAGCTGTGCATTGTGATTCGAGGACCTGATCCCCGCTTGGGGAATAAAGACACGTGGACACAGAATGTAAGGTTAATGGGTAAGGTAAAGGCCACAACTTTATTGATTACAGCATGTGAGAAGGTATTGGCTTAGGCATTGGACCACGGAACATTAGACTCCACCCACTCGTAGAGGGGTGAGTCTGAGGAGGGGTTAACCACCAGTAGGGGAAGCCTGTTGATGCTAATCCAACTATAGGCTCTCTTCCTGATGTCACCGAGGGTCGTGCCATGGCCCCCCGCCACACGGGCACCGGACAGGATCCACGACCACCGGATTCCTTTAGCGGAATACCCAAAATTGTCGGGGAAGGCGATGGCCACACCTTGCCCCCCAAAACACCAACAACACATTCCAATGCCTAACCGCCAAATACTACGAAAGTTGTGACAGTTGCTACGAGGTAGGCGGAAAAAACCAAGAGGCTGGGCCAATTTAGCCAATTGGAAAAAACTCCTACCAGGCCCCCTGGTTAAACAGGGTGACCAACCAGAGGTCCATAGCAAAGTCTCAGGAACAGCTAATCTAAAGGGAGTGGAGGGTGGGTGACTCGAAGAAAATGTGTGTGCAATGGTGGGGATGGCTGGCGTGGCTGCGTTTGAGCAGCAAGCCACGCCCCCTCCGAGCTTCCCTATTGGGTGCCCAACCGGGGAGGGGCGTGGCATGCCAGCCCTGGAGTTGAAGCAGGGGGCGGAGCGCCCCCTGCATGACGCAGGAATCGACTGCGTCTCCCCTCCCCTCCTGGGAGGAGGAAAGGCTTTCTTGAAAAAACAGTCACTCCAGGCGTAGGATATTTTGGTCTTAAAGAGAGATGCTCCAGAAGAAGGTCTATAATAGCGGTCTAGTTCTTCTAATGTGGTGAACCTGGCTCAGTGTAAGTCAGGGCTCATGTGACTGAATATCCCTTCACATAAAATGCCTATACACACAACACTGCCATGTTGGGTTGTGGCTCTCAGAAAGAGACCACAGAGTTAGATGCTCCAGTGAACATCTTCCAATGACCTCATATGTTGCGGTGCTTAAAATGAAACCAATCGGGATGGGTTGGATTCCTTGGACTTTCCCCCCTTTGTTTCTTCTCTCTTTCTTTGAAGCAATATTCTTGCACTGCCATTTCCTGCTGATCGTTAGCAGAGCAGGCGTCGTTTCTAAGGTTTCCAGGTTTAAAACATGTCATACCGAAGCTGAATGAAACATAAGAGAATGTTCTGGAGCAAAGGTGCAACGATGAGGAAAATAGTGCCTAATAAGTAGGCACCTGCATTCCACACTAGCAGAGCGTGTTGCTGAGTTACCATTTGAAAAGTTAGACTGGCAGCAACGAAGCAGCTGTGGAATTAGGTTGTGTGTCTTTTTTAAGCCATCAGATCTATATCTTTGGATAAATCTTCAGTTCTGGCTAATCAATGAGACTAGGTGAAACATGTCTGCAGATCAAGGTTCTTTTAAACACATTAAACATGGTTCTCTGATCTCATTAAGTGTTAAGAAAACATTTTATCTCCAGCATACGTAAAAAAGAGAGAAGAAAGCTTTCTGAAAACCAGAGCAAGTGTGTGTGTGGGTGTTATACAACGTAGTGGGGGAAAATGAAGAAAAATGAAGTGGGGGTAGGGGGGAAAAGTCTTTCCCTGGTGATTTACCAGAAATTGTTCTTTAAAAGTTTCTTCTCAAAGGAAATGGGCATTTCTAAATATTCCTATCTAAATTCTGAACTGATAGGAAGGGCAGTTATGGAAGTTATGTGATTTACTGCTTCAAGAGCACAATAGACAGAACTACTGAGGCAAAATGGAGTTGGGGGAGGAAAGAGACAGAGAACCAAACTAAAATATCCAATTACCTAGGAATACACAAATCCATGTCTGAGGCATTGCTCCCGCAGATTGCCTAGTGGGAATGTTCTGAAACAAATTTAACAGCAAGTATCATTGTTTTTCTTCTTTTCCTTTCCCCCCTTCCCCTCCAATCTCTGCTAACAATATTTCTAACACTGCCTTAAACAAACCTAAAGTCCTTGGCAGTTAAATAAATTATTGAGGGCAATTTTGCTTTGGTTAGCTCCCCAGGGGTCACATCAGTAAAGGACCATGGAGCTGGCGGTATGAGGCTTTTGAACTCTGCCTCTAATTCTAGGATTTCTGCCTTACCCTTCTTTAAACAATTCACTACAAGGGAAAGGATTATGTGCTGTATTTATATGCTCCCCCAAAAGTCAAGGGGAAAAGAGATGAGAGTCTTGTGCTTTGTTCAAGGAGAACTTGAAATTCTGTAGGCCTTTGATTATTTATTATGGGCACTGTTTCTCCGAGAGAGGTGGCATCCTCCTGGGTGAGGTGGGTAGACACACAGATGACATAAAAACAAAGGCAATAATTAAAGCACAGTGTCAGCTATAATTGCCAGCACTATTGGTTACATTTAAAGAGAGAGAGAAAGCTGTACCACATGAGAAAGACCAAAAATTAATCTGTAAAAAAAGTGTGTCTAATAGAAGTTGATCATTACGTTGTGGAGCCTGATTTAAGATTTTAACTCTAGTCTTGTATGGAATTCTGAATAGCTCCATCAAAGTCCCAATGCCTGCCTCTCCCAGCCTAATAATAGTAACAACAACAATAACAACAATAATAATTTATTTTTACCCCAGCCACAATTCTACACAAAAACAGCCAGACGGTCCAAATCAACTGGAGTTTTTGAGTGACAAAGATCTGCTGCAATGAACATAATGATGACTTATGTCTCTACTCTACTGGATATATACAGTGGTACCTCTTGAAGCTACCAACATGAGTTTGACTAAACTGCGGGAGGCAGTGGAAGACAGGAGAGCCTGGCGTGCTCTGGTCTATGGGGTCACGAAGAGTCGGACATGACTAAACGACTAAACAACAACAACCTCAGGTTACATATGCTTCAGGTTACATTCGCTTCAGGTTACAGAGTCCGCTAACCCAAAAATAGTACCTCAGATTAAGAACTTTGCTTCAGGATGAGAACAGAAATCGTGCTCCGGCGGCCGGCGGCAGCAGGAGGCCCCATGAGCTAAAGTGGTGCTTCAGGTTAAGAACAGTTTCAGGTTAAGAACGGACCTCCGGAATGAATTAAGTTCTTAACCCGAGGTACCACTGTATAATCTATCTATCCAGTGCTTTTCTTTCTGGGTGGCTTCCAATAAAATATTTAAAATACAATAAAACGTCAAATATTAAAAACTTCCCAAAACAGGGCTGCCATCAGATGTCTTCTACAAGTCTGAAAGAGCAGGGACCTCCACAGACTAGACCCTTAATTTAAAGGGGGTGTGGGGAGCAGGGGAGCTCAACAAATTGCACTGGTTTTCCTAGCAGGGGCAGACTTTGGTCTTTCACATTTCAACAGCGCTCTGTGTGAGGCCAAAATTCAGTGCCCCGCCATCTCTCATCTTCCGTTCTGCCCAATTCACTACGTCATTGTTGCAATGCCCTGCAGCGTGCCCCCCCCCAGGCTCAATGCCCAGTGCAGCAGAACCATTCACGCTGCCCTAAATCTGCCTCTTTTCCAAGACAAAGAGCTATAGCTCGTACTCCTTCTTTAGATTTATTTTGCATCCTATGTTCCTAACAATAATGTAGTCTTTAGATTTATTTTTGGACCATGATACTCAAAGAAGTCAGCATGAGGCCTTCAAATATTCCAAGTCATTTAAGACAATATCAGATCGGCATAGGCAACGGAAGGCTGGAATAATGAAGTTGGAACCAGCCAAACAGAATACAGCAGCAGTAAAGTGATTTGTAGTCTGTCAGGACGAAGCATATCAGTAGCTAGAGGAAACACATTTAGTCTTCACCAAGGTGTGTCAAAATAGCATGGAAAATTCAAGTCAGTATTATCTCAGAAGTGAGAAATTAGGTGTTGGGGCCAACGTTCTACAAAGCTACATACAATCGTAGGGAAATAGCCTGTGTAGCTCACTCATCAGTCAAAGTGACTGTAGGTAAAGCCCAGCCAACAAGGACAAATAGATCAAATCTAAATATAATAATTGTGCTGCATGCAGTGACATTTATGAAATGGCTCATATCTGCAGAGCTGCAGGCAGATGACAATTGTGTCACACGACACAATCAATCAATAGGGCTTTGTTCTAGTGAGATAATCCTGAGGTGTTTTTGGTGTCTTGTGAGCAAAAATTTGTTGAGAATTCGATGAATAAAACATAGCAAGATTAGCCCTCTTGCCCTCATTGACCATGCAATTTCTGTTCTACTCAGTGCCGTTTCATTTACTGCATTTACGTCCAAATCACATTATTTTGTACTCAGGTACATTTCTGCAGTTACAAAATACCCATCTATATTTTATTTATTTTATTAGACATAACTATCTACAGCACACCCTTCATCACAATAGATCTTGAAGTAAGGTTATCAATGATTGCGGCAAAGCTATAAAACCAATGAAGAGCAAACAAGCTACCCCATCTCTCTCTCTTTCTCTCTCTCGTGTGTGTGTGTGTGTGTGTGTGTGTGTGTGTGTGTGTATACATACATATGTATATATATATCTGCTTATCCATGGCAAACACAATAATTTTTTTCACTTGGTCTTGAAAAGGTAAAAAAAGGTAAAGGTTAAGGACCCCTGGATGGTTAAGTCCAGACTATGGGGTTGCGGCGCTCATCTCGCTTTCAGGCCGAGGGAGCCAGCGTTTGTCCACAGACAGCTTTCCAGGTCATGTGGCCAGCATAACTAAACCACTTCAGGCACAACAGAACATTGTGATGGAAGCCAGAGTGCATGGAAGCACTGTTTACCTTCCCACTTCAGCAGTACTTATTTATCTAGTTGCACTGGCATACTTTCAAACTGCTAGGTTGGCAGAAGCTAGGACAGAGCAACAGGAGCTCACCCCGTTGCACAGATTCGAACTGCTGACCTTCCAATGAGCAAGCCCAAGAGGCTCAGTGGTTTAGACCACAGCGCCACCTGCGGTCCTGAAAAGATAGAACTGTTGGTGCTCAGTGTTCATCTAGCAGGTGATCTTCCACAAGCTGGGTGTCAACATATAGAAAGCTCTTTCCTGCATCACTGCAAAACATACTTTCCCCATCAGTGGGACAAAGAGAAAATACTAAATGTTCTGTGCATTGCTGTGACCTTTCTGCAGAGGACCATCCTAGGATCTCCTGATGTGCTCTACAGAAATATACAGGAACCCATTTCACACAGGTAAAGTGATCTCAATAACACCTTTTGTATTTATCTGATTTCAGATACAATCCCAGGATCTCCTGGTCAATGCTTAGTTCTTGCTGACAGTTCCGCCAATTCTCAAATTTCTAGTCTGTAACCTGCAGAGTCGCAGTCAGTGGTCTTGTGACTCATAACGGGAAGTACTCCTAGATGAGAGGTAACTCACCCAGGTAGAATCTACACACATGTAAAAAACGCTGTGAAATGTGTGTGTTTTTAAAAAAACCTTTTGAAAAATGCATTGAATTTTGCATAGCTCACTGTCGCCAACTAGTGTCTCATTTGTATATTGCACTTCACAACACATTTAAAATGTTTTGTTTGCAGCTGTGCAACTGAGTCAGTCTCCCCCCTCACACACAAAAACCACTTTTACATCAGAGCTTGTTCAGAAGCCTTCCAAAAGTTATTGTGCAGGCTCTTATTGGGCCCTGACCTGAGATGGAGGGAGCCTGAGAAGGCTTAGAGGGAGGCTTAAGGGAGGAGAGATGCCTTTGAAAGCACAGATCAGGCTGGGTAGCCTCTCACATGAGGAGGGATGTCGTCGAAGCCACAAATTGGGTTAGCTGACAACTGGCTCAATCTGTCCTTTCAACCTTGCCCCTTCTCAGCTTTTCCATTCAAGGGAGACTTCGTTCCAGAGATGGAGGAACACGAACAACATTTTGTTGTGGTGCCCCGCTTGCAATTATTATAAAGCAGAAGATGGCGTAGAGGTAAAGTACCACTAACATTATACCAAAATCCCACCAAATATTTGGGGAGCTTTGACTACTATGGCTGACACTTTTACTTAACAGCATCTAATTTTCTACAGTGTTATTTTGTGATTATAGCACCATTCTAGCAACAATTAATTTATTACAGTATGGGTATTTTACGCTGCCCTTCAATCATATTTCAAGTTACTTTTGCAGTGTCTCTCAGCTCACATATTTTTTCAGAACATCCAAAGCATTAAACCTCGACAATGGAGCAGCTCGCTTCTTCTGAAATACCCTATTATGGGCCACTGTACTTAAGGTATAATAAAACCTCTAAGTGATGACAAGACTGTGAACTTGACAAGAAAAGCCTTGATACCGTACAGCAAGTTAGTTTCCTAATGATGAGATATATCACTACCAGAAGGTGTGAGGTTGTGAGCAGTCTCATCTTCTGCACTTTGACTGCAGAGAGAGTGACGCTGCCGCAGCTGAGCCATGATGAATATCAACAGAGGTACATATGAAAAGTGGATATTTCTGATTCGTGTCTGAGGCCTCAAAGAAGGAACTGTCGGATTTTAAGAGGCAATTGTTGGTTTTTGGAGGCAAAGTTGATATGCATGCAAAGAAGAGGAAAATATGCAGAGGAGCTTTGCAACGAAATGTTGCAGTTACTTCACTTTCAAGGGGCACTTTTCCACAGTATCCAGCATTGTCCAGATAAAGGAGATTTTATTTCTTTCTGTTCATGTTTGACACATGCACACACAGAGAGACACATTGTGTGCATATCAGGGTTGCACTGGAAGTTTCCGTATTAGTATATAGCCAATGTGGTGCCAATATTGCTAGACTACAGTTCTCATCTTCCCTGACCATTGGCTGTGTTGGCTGGGGCTGATGGGAGTTGTAGTCCAACAATCTTTGGAGTGTCTCAGGCTGCATCACCCTAAGGATGGTGATAACTGACCTGCTGGGAGCCTGAAGGGCCCTGCCCTGCTTCTCTCCACTTGGCTTGGGGCTGGCCCTGACGGGCTCCATATTGGACTGTTACTGCCGCTGCTGCTGGACGGAGAGGGCTCTGTTTTTGATTTCTAATTGCTTTTATTTTTTTATCTGTTGTTGTTGTTTATTCGTTTAGTTATGTCCGACTCTTCATGACCCCATGGACCAGAGCACGCCAGGCACTTCTGTCTTCCACTGCCTCCCGCAGTTTGGTCAAACTCATGCTGGTAGCTTCGAGAACACTGTCCAACCATCTCGTCCTCTGTCGTCCCCTTCTCCTTGTGCCCTCCATCTTTCCCAACATCAGGGTCTTTTCCAGGAAGTCTTCTCTTCTCATGAGATGGCCAAAGCATTGGAGCCTCAGCTTCACGATCTGTCCTTCCAGTGAGCACTCAGGGCTGATTTCCTTCAGAATGGATAGGTTTGATCTTCTTGCAGTCCATGGGACTCTCAAGAGTCTCCTCCAGCACCATAATTCAAAAGCATCAATTCTTCGGCGATCAGCCTTCTTTATGGTCCAACTCTCACTTCCATACATCACTACTGGGAAAACCATAGCTTTAACTATACGGACCTTTGTTGGCAAGGTGATGTCTCTGCTTTCTAAGATGCTGCCTTTTTTTATCTATGTCAAATTGTTTTCCATTTGGATGTGTACTTTTTGATGTGTTTTATTTATTGTTTATGACTTTTGTTATGTTGATTAAGTATGTAAATCTTGTCGTGTTGTAAGCCACCTTGAGCATTGCTTTAACCATAAAATAAAATGATGAATGAATGATAACAGAGATCTATGCACTCTGAGTACATATTCCTGGCTAGTTTGCATCTGGTGTGCTCCCATTGCTGGTTTGGGATGTGATGTACACACAACATTAGGCACAAACCACACCTATCCTGTATCTAACCTGTCATTTCTTATGAAATACTGTGTTTTGATGTGTTTTCCCCCAAAGTAGCTTTGATCTGAATTTTTTTTTTTGGGGGGGGGGATGACCTAGCCGTGTCTTAAACTGGTTGTGTGTACACAGCCATAGATGGTATGGTGCATATCTCTTTTTGCTATATCTGTAGACAAGATTTCAGACACAGAACATAGATCTCATTTGTGATGCTCTCACACCAGCTCCCCGTTAACAGATTCATTTGCATTTAAACAAAGGTTTCCTCCCACTATGGGGCTCTGTTCCTCCTATTTGTTCCTGAGGTGAAGTCAAACTAATTTGTGGTGAAGGAATCATTTCCATAGCAACAAACTCATGTTATTACCACGGGGTCATGACTTCAGTGCACAAGCTATCAAAAAGCTGGGGCATGTAGAGATAGAAAGAGAGAGGGTGTTTCCCCCCCTCTTCCACCCAAATCTCTTTTGAGCTCCTTCTGCCTTTTATTCTCAGCTCACATGAGTTTCTTGGTACTAGTAGTTACATGAAGTAGAACCAGACTAGAGAAGAGTAAATCTCAATCAATCAATCCCTTCATTATTTAGCTGGTTCATTCTGCCCTGCATTCTATTTCTCCTGAATCCCAGGATTACCTGAAGATTTCATAAAATTAATGTTGGATTTGATGCAGTTTTGCCAGTGTTCAAGCCATTCAGCTCCTTTGCCTCTCTCCTTCCCTTTACGTGACTTATTTTTCACAAGAATCCTCTTATAATGGTGATTGTAATTGCAAAAAAAACCAGCCTAGGGTCTCTCGCTTAGTATTCGAAACCTTCACTCGAATTGGTCTCTGAATCATTTACCATGACTTCCTGCAAGACTTGTGACTTACTAGATCAAAACAATGCACTTTCCAGTAAATAGAAGCCAACAAATAAAGTGGAAGGGATGCTTGTTGAGAGAAGGACCTAGACACTACAAATGCTTTTACAAATTAATGCCATCCATTTAAAAATCTTATCTTGTCCTCAGATTGGTGTGTGTGTGTGTGTGTGTGTGCCTGCATGCAGTAAACTTCAGTCCTATTGAGTCCATGGAGATTAACTCTGCATGGACAGCTGCAGGGATTTTTCCAGGGGTTTTGCCAAAGGGGGGAAACATTTAAATGGAAAGCAGGCTAGTTTCTAACATAAGAAAAGAGTAGGAAGAACCATGCCTGTATGTTTTGCCTCATATCTACAAATGTTAGAAATGTACTAACTGGAAATCTTGGAATTATGTTTTTTATTTTTTTTTATTTTTTTATAATAAATGTTTATTAAGGTTTTACAGAACATAGAAGTCATCAAATCACATAAATCAAACAATCAAATATAACAAGACAAAGAACAGAAAAACAAAAAAATACACACTTAACAAAGAAAAAAAAAGAAGAAAAAAGAAAAATCCACTTTTAAGTTTCAAAATTCCATATCCCTCTGTCCTGACCTCCTCACATCTCTCTTTTTTGTGTTCCTCCTTATTCCGTCAAATTCAGCAAATTCTAACCCTCTTTCAAACCTCATTTATAATTATATATTTCCACTTATTATGTCTCAAATTTCCCTTATCTTGGTCCTTTACTCCACCTTGTATACTTTGACATAATATTATTCTGGTCATACCCCCCTTCTCCTTTTTAAGATTCTTCTTTTCATATCTCTTTTAACCATATCCCAAATGCCATGTTACCTTCACTTCCCACATCATATTAACACTCAAACATTTTACAATATTTTTGTAGATAGTCCTTAAATTTTTTCCAATCCTCTTGGAAATCTTGGAATTATGGTTCATCCACGTTGCCAACTACCCCCTTCCTTCCTCATGGACACCCATGTTTTACACTCAAAGCAATGACACACAACCTCCATGTGGCTTCTACCCACACCTTCTGGCCATATGAATTAATATGAGTCACTTGTGGGCCAGACCTCTCATGGAGTCGTGTTTTTTGTTGTTGCTTTTTTGCCACTGGTATATCAGTTACATGATATCCCAAAACTCAGATTGCAATTCCATTCTCGCTCTTGTTGTTCCCTTTTTCCTTTATAAGGTTGTCTATGGATTGCATTCCTCATGATACAGCTGGGGTTGGGAATGTGAAACACAGTGCAGAAATGCTAGCCTTCATACTACTCACAATGTATAAACAAACTAGAAGTTCATTTGGACCTCCAACCTTAAAGGTGTACTGTACTGACAGCAACTTATTTGGCGGGTTGAATGGGATGCCACAGAGCAGTCCAGTGTAGCCAGCTACTTTGCTTGTGCAGTTCCTCAGCCCTCGTGCATTGAAAAAATTAAATCCCAACAGAGTGATGCATGCAAGACATTTGGGAGATAATCAGAAGGTATTTCTCTCCGGAGCTCAAAGTAGACAGGGCTTCAGTAGTCCCTGCCTTGTGCAAGTATCTTCAGAGAAGGTAGAGCCACTGTTGGGTACAAACTGCATGGCTGTGTCATTTGTGAGAATGAGGAGTCTATATGGGGCAGATACACTGCTATATAGTGTTGATGCTATGTGCAGTATAGGCAGGTGTCTGAATATGAAATATTGTCAACCTATAGGTCATAACTGGAAACGTGAACTTTGCAAACTTTGCAGAATCTCTTTGGCATAACAAGCACACTCCTTTTTCACAGGAGGAAAAAAAAGATAGATCTTTAACTTTTACCAGTGATGTTGCTATAGTGATTCTGAGGAACGGAAAAGTAAAAAATAAGTGCTGCTACACTACATGTCTGCTTTGCAAAGTACCTTGAATATATCCAAGAATGCGCTTTTTAAAACCTTGAGGAAAACATTGGGATGGGCAAGTCAGTTTATTTCCAGTATGCATTATTTTTGCATGTTTCCCCCCATCATTCTGTTCTGTCCTGTTTCTGCTTGAATCTACGAATTTTGATTTTGATTATTATTATTTTTAAAAAAATGCTGTACAAACATTTCCATTTCAGTGCATATTTTAATGTATTTTCTCTTGAGGTATGAATTAAACATATTTTCTTTCAAAATACGCATATTAAAACCTGTTTTGATTCAGGCTTTTGAGCTGAAAATTGTGTTGGGACATTTGGGAAGTGCAAACACTGATTAACAGCTAAGTTCCAATCTTTAAGTTAGTCTGAGATGTGCAGATCAGGTTAGTTCATATCAGAATTTGTCGAATTCCTGTAGCATTCCTATGAAAATATCCCCCTACTTCTGTAAAATTCTTAAGTGGGTCCTTTGTCCATTTACTCACACAGCTGCACACAATGTACCATGGCAGACTCCAGAAGAACAGAAGAACAATTACTTCATTAGGCAGGTCTGCTCAACTTACTGTAGATACAGCAGCATTGCAAGCCAGATTCTGCTTCCGCTACACTATCTGAAATGGAGATTGCAACAACAGAAGTTTCTTGTCTGGTGGGGAGTCAACAATGGGCTTCCTTGTCACCTGGGAAGTGGATTACAAGCCTGCTGGCTGAATTAGCCAATAATCAGTGGGCTAACTGACACATTATCTAGTTTCCAGATGGATCATTTTGTGCATTGGCACTGTAGGCACTGCAGCTATCAGAGCCATTACCAGACCAACTTTGGAACCTTGGAGAATCAATGTGATACAAGGAGTACTACATTACATCATTATTGTTAGGATCGTCCTACTCTCATGTAGGACCCTGGTAGAGACACATGTCCTCTCCCTCCTGGTCGGTCAGGAGCTCCAAAAGCTTTCTCCAGTCCAAACATCACAGAGACTGATACCAAGAGGCGTAACAGACTCAATAGCTCAGCATCTTGGCTAATCTACTTTATTTACATATAATACACGCGGAGCATTCTGACTTAGCTCCTTCCTTTTTCTCATCAGACAGCAAAAAGAAAGAAACAAAGGACAATAGTCCCACATCACAGAACACTGTAACACCAAAACATCCTGTCTCCGTCACTTCCCACACTGTGGAATGAAAGCATACACCGTCATGTGATAGACAACAATCCCATGACTGCAAACATGGAGCAAGAATCCTAACAATTACATCCATACTTAAATTGTATGCTAGGGCTTAGGCTTCCCTTAAATCTTTGAAGTCCAAAGCTCTGGGTAGTTCTTTGAGTCGAGTGGCAAACTAGGATGAGGTGCTTCAATACCTAGTGCACCTAAAGGATCTGGGTCGAGCAACCAAGACCTTTTTCTGCGAATGTTTGCATCTCAATGATCCATGTGATGGCTTCTATGTCTGGAGAGCCCTGGAAGGGTGGCAGAGACAACACCCCAAAACCCAGATAGCAGGAGGCCTATAACTTATGACCAGTTGTTGAAGAAGAAGAGGAAGAAGAAGAAGGGCTACCTTCAGATGTCTTCTAAAAGTTAGATAGTTGTTTATTTCCTTGACATCTGGTGGGAGGGCTTTCCACAGGCTGCCTAGTATTTGGAAAGGTTTTTCTTTCATCACACCACTTTCCCCAGGAAAGGATGAACAAATTTCAAATTTCAGCTGTGCCCTCCATGTGGCCAACCACTTCTCACTTTCCGTTCTATACATGCACTAGGTCATAGTTGTGATGCCCTGTGGCGCCCACCTCAGCTCAGCACCCAGTGTGACGAAACTGGTTGTGCTGCCCTAAATCTGCCTGTGCCCAAGGAAATCCCATTGTTTACTGCAGAGTCAGAATAAACATCATTCTGCAGAAAACCGGATTGACATTTGTTCTGATCCAGCAGTGAACCACAAGTTTTCCTGGGGAAAGTGGCAGGACAAAAGGAAAGCCTCTCAGACCTGTGTCTAGAAATTGTGGGCCAACAGAAGTGTGCATGATGCCTGAGTGACTAGTCCAAAGAGAAGGAGAAGGAGAAGGAGGCTGCTTATCTGCCCTTTCTCTCTAGGCAACGAAGCCCACAGGAAATGGGAAAATGTCAATGGGAGATAGCAGGAGCAGTATGACAGGACTCAGCCAGGACAGCTTTCTTAAGGGCACCCAAAACCTCAACCCAACACTGCTTTTTCTACATTGTGCGAGTTAGGGCTTATTTGCCACATGAGCTATTTAGCTATGGGCTTTAGTCAACCTGATTTTAATATGCTTACGAAAGGAAGCAGGAGATGTGTATTTTTTGCATGGCCCTGTTGCATTCTATCAGCTTTGGCCACGTTAAGATGCCTGTATAGACAGGATAATGGCTAATCCTCACTGCTATTTAGTGGTAGTTAATCCTTTCTGGTACCTTATCCTATTAACTTATTTTTTTAAAAAAACATTTTAATACTACCACACTGTGCTCAAATTACATACATTTGCTATGAGCCTTAAGAAACATTTGCCTAGGAAAGATGCTGATAATCAAAACCAAAGACATTTCATGCTTCCTTTCTTATTTACTCCCCGGTGGAACTATTTCCTTGTGACAAATTCTTATGATACATTTTTCATACATTTCATTTCAATCCCATGTACAACTATGCGTATGCTTTGCAACGTTGCAATTGTTACCATGATTTTGCTTTGCTAAATGATACATATGTTGTTGTTGTTTAGTCGTTTAGTCGTGTCCGACTCTTCGTGACCCCATGGACCAGAGCACGCCAGGCACTCCTGTCTTCCACTGCCTCCCGCAGTTTGGTCAAACTCAGGCTGGTAGCTTCGAGAACACTGTCCAACCATCTTGGCCTCTGTCGTCCCCTTCTCCTTGTGCCCTCCATCTTTCCCAACATCAGGGTCTTTTCCAGGGAGTCTTCTCTTCTCATGAGGTGGCCAAAGTATTGGAGCCTCAGCTTCAGGCCTGATTTCCTTAAGAATGGAGAGGTTTGATTTTCTTGCAGTCCATGGGACTCTCAAGAGTCTCCTCCAGCACCATAATTCAAAAGCATCAATTCTTTGGCAATCAGACTTCTTTATGGTCCAGCTCTCACTTCCATACCTCACTACTCTGCAAACCATAGCTTTAACTATATGGACCTTTGTCAGCAAGGTGATGTCTCTGCTTTTTAAGATGCTGTCTAGGTTTGTCATTGCTTTTCTCCCAAGAAGCAGGCGTCTTTTAATTTTCCTGTTTGTTTGTTTTTATAAAATTTTTATTGGTTTTTCAACATATATTATAAGACATTACAAACAACAATACAAAAACAAACAAACATATAAACATGTATAATTTCATAATCTTTTTTTCTTATACCCAATTTCAACGACTCCCCCATGCCTCCCTTTTCCTGTTGTCTTTGTCCATGGAGTTTTCTTGGCAGGGATGCTGGAGTGGCTGTCGGTTCCTGCTCCAAATGATACATATAATGAAGAGCTATTCCCAGCTTTTATTTCCTGATGCATGTATCAATAAAATAAAATACTTTGTTATGGCCATGGTTTGATATATGTGCACATTAGTGTGGATCTACATAAATGGAATGTCATGTAGATATCTGAACTTAAACATAATTTGTTGTTGTTGTTTGGTTGTTTAGTCATGTCCAACTATTCGTGACCCCATGGACCAAAGCACGCCAAGCAATCCTATCTTCCACTGCCTCCCACAGTTTGATCAAACTCATGTTCGTACTGTAATTTGTATTCCTTCCCAATTCCAGAGGCATTGTGCCTGAACAGGAACCTGTTGATTTGTCTCAGGTATCACTTTAAGTGATATTCTGTGGTAACTTAAAAAGAAATTTCATTATTCTTCATTAAGGCTGCATTGAACTGGCTGACCCCAATCTGTAGACGGCTGGTTCAGTTTGTGGGGATTGGTTTGCAAGCTGAGCTGCGTGGGACCTGCTTTCCCTAGAAATGACAGGAGCTCCTTTTAAAAAGCTTTTAATGCCACCACCTGTGACAGCAGCAGTGAGCTTCCTCTCCTCTTCCATTCCCCTCGTGCCCTCCATTATATTAAATTAAAACCACAGTGGTCAAAACAACAGCTCCAGCAGCCAGAGCTTTAATTTAAAGTTCTAGAGGGGATACAGGGCAAGAGAAATGAATGGAGAAGACTGCCGCCACTTTTTCAAGCAACAACAATATCTAAGGGATTTTAAAAGGGTGATGCATCAGAAAAGCTGCCATTGCTAAAGTAAGCAAAACTTCCCCCGTGTAATGGTCACCCCTTCGGGGAGATTAAATGTTTAAATGTGCCCAACTTCAAGGTTAAAGCCAGGAGTGAGCAAAATCTTCTTAGCCTTAATCTTAATTTTAGCATCATTTCTTCATTCCCCTCACATTTTCTTGACTTCTTTCCTTGAGGCTCGAACCTCCAAACTGTCCATAAATTTCGCTTCAGCAAAATGCAGTGACAACGGTGGTGGCTGGAGCTGATCCTACAAAGAGCAATATGCAGAAGAGTGGCATAGTATTTTCTGAATATAAGGGTCTAGAATGTCCCTGTGGCTCTACTTAGGCCTCTATATTTCTGGCTTGTGCACTGGCTTAACAACGACAACAACAAATTTTTATTTATACCCTGCCCTTCCCGGTTCAGAAAACTGGGCTCAGGGCGGCTAACAACAAATTTAAAACACTTAATTGTAAAGGCAGCATAAAATGCAGTATAAAAACATGAATAACAATAAAATTCAAAGTTTAGAAATCAGTTTGGGGAAAATACGTCCAAATAAGCATTAGATAGTCACCAGGGCTAGCTGGCTGAATTAGTCCTACTTGGGCCAGCAAGGAGGCCAGGGGAGAATTAGCTGTGGGGTCTCAAAGTGGGTAATCTTCATAAAAGGGAAGGGGGAGGGAAGAGAAGGGAAATAAAAGATCAGGCTGAATTCAAATTAAAGGCTAGGCAGAATAGCTCTGTCTTACAGGCCCGAAGGAAGGAGGTTAAATCCTGAAGGGCCCTAGTCTCATGGGACAGAGCATTCCACCAGTTCGGAGCTATCACTGAAAAGGCCCTGGCCCTGGTGGAGGATAGTCTGACTTCCTTAGGGCCCAGGACCTCTAAACTATGGTTATTCATGGACCTTAAGGTCCTCTGCAGGGCATACCAGGAGAGGCGGTCCCGTAAATACGAGGGCCCTAAGCCACAGTGTGATGCTTATTTACAAAGCAGATCATTGAACCAATGTCCAGCAGAGTAAAGAAACTGGACTTCACACCAAGGAGTTGTACCCCACACTAAGAGTAGAACAATTTGAATTAATGAACATAACTAACTTGGCCCCAGTTCAAATCTCACATTTGTTAAAGGACTGATGAAGTGGTCCCAGGAAAGTCTCTATATCCCATCCTCCAGACCCTATCTGAAGCATAATACCTGCAGGAGAACTTAATCATACAAGACTGCTTCAGGTATCTCTGTATATTAAGCATTCTGAATAAATATAATACTAAATTCAGTTCTCCCTCCCACTTACACACATACAATGTGCAAACAACTCTTCCCATCTTGCCCCTTTTCTGCTGCTCATCAGATCAATCTGATCAGGAGAACAAGAGCTTTCCATCCCCATCACTGTGAAATTGGGATAGCAATCACCATCAACACCTTTCCTAGTCATCATTTCATTCTGATAATCAAGGGGGGGGGATCCCATCCAAACACCATGTTGTGGATGCAGATCCTCTTTGGCCATCCCTGTTCACCAGAATGAGCCATCACCATCGTGGTGGTGTGATGGGCAGAGTGTGTGAAACCACCCCATTTCTGGGATCAGGAAGCAATTTTTTTTCTCCCTCTTCTCACCAGAGTATTGATCTGTATCCTGATGTTGTCCACCTGGGAACAGAGCCTGGTTGTCTGTGAAATTGATTCATGGGGTTTACAGGCTGTAGGTATTTGCTTAGCAGACTTGATGTGGCCAGCTAGCAGACGATGTATCACTCTATCCTAAGACTCTTTATTTTTTCTGCTGTTGCCACTAATACTGCACCAACTGCGCTCACCATATACCCTCTACAATGTCCTGGACCCGGCTACCTTCCAAGATGTTGTTCAGGGAGGGATGGATGGAAGGAAGGAAGGAAGAAACTGGAGAAGAAGTAGAGAAAAGTCTGCCAATAGGCCATTTTTTGGTCTCAAAACCTCTCTGAGAGAAACATCTTCTGAGAAAAAAGTACCGTATTTTTTGCTCTATAAGACTCACTTTTCCCCTCCTAAAAAGTAAGGGGAAATGTGTGTGTGTCTTATGGAGCGAATGCAGGCTGCACAGCTATCCCAGAAGCCAGAACAGCAAGAGGGATCGCTGCGCAGCGATCCCTCTTGCTGTTCTGGCTTCTGGGATTCAGAATATTCTTTTTCTTGTTTTTCGCCCTCTAAAAACTAGGTGTGTCTTATGGTCTGGTGCGTTTTATAGAGCGAAAAATACGGTAGTTAAAATAATATAGAGAAAATACAGTGTTACGTTATGATATATATATATATATTTAAGGAAATATCACTACAGTATGCATTTCATTCTAAAAGTACAATTAATTACATGGGGAGGGGTAAAATCTTATAGAGAATCTTATATTCCCAATATGCAAAAAATAATTCCCATTTCTTGTAAAATTATTAACAGGCATTTTCCCTGGTGTGGTCTTTCAAGATAGGTTAAGTTTGTCAGTCCAAATACTGACTGTAGCGTCAATACTGTTTTTATTGTTTAGAGAATTGAGATATTGTTGCACCCAAAGCTGGAATAAAGAGGCAAGGCAGTTGATATTGGGTTGGGTAGCACCAGAACTTTATTAACTTTAAAACAAAGGAGATCCGCAGTGGATTAAAAATATGTGGCCATTTGATTATGGCAGGAGGCTAATGACATCTCCCTATTAACTAGATAAATGTAATCTTGACCTGGCTCAGGCCACCTTTAGGTGTTGAAGTTTTCTACAGTCAAGCGGTGTATACATTTTTTGAAAGAAACATCATTTTCAGCCACAACCCATTGCACTCTTAAGACTCTGTGATCCAGGCAGGTCCCAGAGAAGTTCCTTTCTTTAGTCCCAAGTGGCAGGTCCCAGGAATTACCATATTTTTTGCTCTATAAGACTCACTTTTTCCCTCCTAAAAAGTAAGGGGAAATGTGTGTGCGTCTTATGGAGCGAATGCAGGCTGCGCAGCTATCCCAGAAGCCAGAACAGCAAGAGGGATTGCTGTTTTCACTGCGCAGCGATCCCTCTTGCTGTTCTGGCTTCTGAGATTCAGAATATTTTTTTTCTTGTTTTATTCCTCCAAAAACTAGGTGCGTCTTGTGGTCTGGTGCGTCTTATAGAGCGAAAAATACGGTGCCTCCCACATGCCCATTTTGTTCTAACAGTTATATTCCAGACAATTCCAGCAAATGTTCCAAGTTAGCAAAGAACCCATAATTAAATGTAAAAGGTATCCCATTATGTCTGTAAATTGTCCCCCCCAAAGGTTAGATTTTATTGCAAGACCTGTTTTGTAGCTATTACGTATTTTATCTCTCATATTTTATATTTATGTTATTAATCCCCTACAACCTTCTGTTAAGTACTATCTGAACCACATATTATAAAAGTTAACTTCCATAGCTGCAGCTAGTTATCTTTCATAGCTGCAGCTATTAAAACTTGTAGCATATGAGTCCATATAAATTCACTATGTGAATTTGCTGAGTGCCAATATTATGGACCCATAAGTTTTTGGTTAATAAAATTGTTTGTTACCCATAATTCTTGTAGAACATTGATAGTTGTTCCATAATGCCAGTTTTCTTTTAAGGCCTGGTTTTCTACAAAGCATGTTTAAATGTGCTTAAATTTGAGGGGAGGAAATGACAGAATGGGGTTCTGAAATTAATCTCCCTCTTTCTACATTATTGGATTATCCCTTGAACATGCAGACACATGAAAAACTATTCACACACACACACACACACACTATTAAATATTCCAATTAAAGTTAGGATTATATGTCACAGATATAAAGGGCACA